>NC_071404.1:50152611-51518861 GCF_017976375.1 Cuculus canorus | reverse complement strand
ATAAATACTGTAACTGTAATTCTTTCTAATGTCACTTTATGCAAAGTGTATCAAGGCAAGAGAATCTAATAAATAACAAATGGAGTAAAGAACAACTCAGCATGCATACCTCCAGGGAGAATTTGGAACAGAAATCCCAAACTGCAATTCTGCCTTTATCTCGCAGTGCAAAAGGCAGGGAGAAAACCTGAAGGCAGAGGTGGGCTGTGTGGTGATATTGAAACAATGGAGAAAGGATTCTTGTGACACCAATAAAGAAATGTGGAGGAATCCCACCATGAACTGGACAAACAGAAATTAGTACTTGGTAAATGAAACAAAAAAAACCACCTCAGTAGAAACTGATGGGGATAATCCCAGGGTCGAGATTGACATCCACCAGTCAAATTAATATTCAACTCAAAGGTAGATGTGCAGTCACAATGCTACTAAAATAAAAAGTTAGTGGAGAGCAAGGGAGGAATATAACCGTTTTGTGCAACATACAGAGATATTTTTCAAGTTATTCATGACCTGTAGCTTCTCTCAAGCCAGAGCCCCAGAAAACCCTGAGTGGGATGATGTAGTTAGCTGGGCCGGATCTAAGAGAGGTTTGTTCCTAGATGAAACGCTTAGATAATGAGAAGGCACGGGATTCTGACGCGCTCCTACAGCATCCCCGAGTCGCGTTCGGAGCGGCGGCGCGGGGCTGGAGCGGAGGCTCACACCTCCCTCTGCTGGCGCCGCCGCAGCCGCCCGGGGAGCGCTCCCGGCTCTGCCCAGCCCGCACAAACGGGACTTCCCCCTCGGGACTTCTGCAGTGAACGTCCAGGCAAATGAATATAGAGACTAAAATGATCAAAGTGTCTCTTTTTCTTTCTTTTTTTTTTTTTTTTTTTTTTTTTTTTAGGTGTTACAGAATATTTGCTGACGGGAAATACTTTGATATAGAATCATAGAATAGTTTGGGTTGGAAGGGTCCTTAAAGATCATCCAGCTCCAACTCCCTGCCATGGGCAAGGATATCCCACCAGACCAGGCTGCCCAAGGCCCCATCCAACCTGGCCTTGAACACCTCCAGGGATGGGGCAGCCACAGCTTCCCTCGGCAAACTGTGCCAGTGTCTCACCACCCTCATGGTGAAGAAATTCTTCCGTATGTCTAGCTTAAATCTGCCCCTCTCCAGTCTATATCCATTCCTCCCAGTCCTATCACCACAAGCCTTTGTGAACAGTCCCTCCCCATCTTTCTTATAGCCCCTTTGAGGTACTGGAAGGTCACTATAAGGTCTTCTCAGAGCCTTCTCTTCTCCAGGCTGAACAACCTCAACTCTCTCAGCCTGTCCTCGTATGGAAGGTGCTCCAGCCCTCTGATCTCATCTTTGTAGCCCTTCTCCAGACCAATTCCAACAGTTCCATATCCTTCCTATGTTGAGGATTCCAGGACTGGACACAGTACTTATCATTCAACAGAAATAAGGAAAACAGTTTGAATACTGAACTTCAAATTCTCATGATGAATTGAGCATGAATGAGCTACAGCTCAGGAGCTGTTCAGAGAAAATATTCACCAAAGAAATGTGAAGAGCTAATAAATAAATAAGAAATCTGTGATCTGTTTACAGATAATTCATCTGAAAGAAAAGCTCTTTGGATGCATAATTTGGTTGTAGCTGGAGGACACAGATTTCAAAAATTATCAAGGAGCTTAAGTCTCATTGCCATTCAAGAATATGATGTCCCCGACTACTGAAAGTGAGACTTAAACATCTTTGATTTTTTCACCTTTATTCCCTAGGCATGTAAACCCCCAGCTCCAGCAGAATCCTCTTGTACAAGTTACAACAGGATGGATACACACAGTATGCAGTGTGAATACAGGGACAGAATGTGGCCCTACGTTTAGTATAACTACTTGAAATGGTTCTTTAGTTCAAGAATGTCCTCTTCAGGTATTACAAAGAGCCAACCTGTTCAAAAGGACAGTGAGAACTACAAAGAAGTAGTAGTTAACTGCATGAAGTTAACTGTCATATATTAATTAAACAAATGGGAGCTGTGCACCTAAAAAGGCATCAGGAATAGGACATCATACGGCATCCTAGGTGATTCAGCTCAGTTCCAGAGTGATGGTTGTTAGAAGGTGAAACACTGTTTAAACTCTTTCTGCAGGTAGTAACGTTGACCCATGATCTTGCCAATACAACAGCGAAACTGAAAATTTAGCACACTAGTATAGTGTATGAGTATGGATGAACTTTGAAAGATCTGGTTCCATAAATAAGCAAACAAAGTAGTGATATTTGAAGCTGAAATGCAATCAGTTGTTTTATCAGCTATCACTAGGTAAGAAAGAAATTTTCCTTGGAACATAATTCCAGCATTAACAGTTATTCCCAGAATGAAAAAAAAAAACAAAACAGAAGTCTTCACTGGGAATGAGGTTGTGTTGTTCTTAAAATGCAAGTTATGAAAACAGTAGTTTCTTCTGCTGATCCACAGTATCACACAAGACAACCACAGAGGAAGTAATTTCCTGTCCAAATTGTGAGAGAAAACTGCAGTTTTGATAGTTTGTGGTATCTATGTCAGTGAAGTGAGAGGTTTGTCACATACCTGCTTTTTGGATTTTGCATTAGGCTGGGCTCTGCCTTAAAATAAGAGCAGCATGGCAGAGCCTAGGGGAACGGCACAGCCAAAAGCAGATGTGTGATGTACCTTTCATTGCATGCATGACACCTGTTACCCAGCACTGCAAACAGCTAGCAAAGAAGCTTGCAAAATACAGCCTTCGCTCAAATATTCCATGCTTCTTTAGGTGTATCTCAGCAGCTGAGAGCACCTAGATTATCAAATGTAATCACCTGACGTGGAGCCTGGATCTACACCCTTTACTAATGCTTGTGTATCAAACATGTCCTTAGGCTGCTTGCCCAAAGGTGACAATATTTGCCTAGGAACACAATGTTCAGTGCCAGGATGGGTTACCAAATCTTACTCATAGTCACCAGTGCACAGAATAGATTCCCCTCCTAGTTCAAAACAGCATTGCTCAAGTCCCACATAACACAGGGGACCTTAGTACTTCTGCTCCAAAGTCATTAATCAAATTTTGTAACACTTTGCAACGGAGATTGGGACTCTTTGTTTTTGTACAGTGCCTGCTGCAATGTAGTCCTGAGCCGTGACACCATAACAAAAGAAAATATACATTTCCCATGAGTTCTGTAATTAGATTAAGGCTTATATAAACCATTATAAGTGTAGAGGATCTTAAACAAACACCTAGAGCAAAACCTGGTACCTATACTACCATCTACAATAATAATTATGAAAGCTGATAAGACTTTTCAGCCTTCTTACTGATTGGTTTGCAACTCCAGATACTTGGGTAATAAAACACACTAAAGTCAAATTCACCAGCTCTGCACTTTCAAACTGCTTGTCAAGAGCTTGAAATTCCTGAGTTGACAGCAGGAGTGAAAAACTTCAAGTACTGATTTAGAATCCAACTAATTTAAAAAGCTCTTTTGGAGAAACAAACAAACAAACAAACAAACCCTTCAGTACACAAGTGACACAGAAACACTTTAAATGTTACCCTAGATTTTACAGTCACTTACAGTGGGCATCCAATTTGGAATCACAGTTTCTTAAACTCACCTGAAAAACTAGCTAAAGCAACACCTGTTAGGCTGCTAAATCCACTTCCCAATGCAAACTGTGCGACACTTAATATTTTGATTAAGTATGAACATTGGACGTTAATATTTGCTTCAGATGAGATTATGAAGGATATCCAGGCATTTTTACGGACATTAGAGGTGACAAAAAGATAAAACTGCATTACATGTACTTTTACATAACTTTTCAAACAGCTGGAAAAACACCTCAGCCAGGTTCTATCAGGGGAAAAAATAACCCGCTTTTGGAATAAAACCAGGTAATTTACACTTTCTAATCCCAAATCCCTGAATTATCTCATTCCTTTGACTCCTGCGTCGAATCTGAAATTTATTGCACTGGCCTAATAATTCTGTTTAACTTTAAAGAGGAAAGGTAAAGTGCCTTTAGACAGACTGGCTTCCGAATGGGCAAAATCCAAGGTCGTGGCATTAGGGATGGCCCGGGCACAAGTGTCATTTGTCACTGCAGGGAGGACCTCTCAGGAAGCTCCATGATGTAAGCACTTGGAGCATCCTTGGATGCCCTCTGTCATGCATAATGGAGCACAGAAGGATTTGAAAGCATATTTTCCAGAGAACACCTATATTTAGCTATTTGTTGATGTTGCTTGAACCATCTTCTCCAGGTCAAGTTATATCTATTTCCAGTAGAAAAGTGATTACTGAACAACTCAGGCTGCAATATGCTTATTCATCTGTTGTCTGCCACACCTTGGGTATTGAGAAAAGACTCGCCTTCTCCCTAAGCCGGGAGCCTGTGGTCCCCATACCATCACTTCTGTCACAGCTGTGAAGCAGCAAGGCTCCCACATGCACCTACTCCAGGGCAGAGAGGCTGACAGCTTGGCAGCCACCAGGGACCCCTGGGCAGCGCTACAGGGACATCATCTTGAAATTGGGATGGACCTATTTAATGAGGTTGCTGAGCTCCTAACTAGAAACTAAGGCCGGAACTGTAGGTATTACCCCTGGGAAGCCCCAAAACACAAAAAATAAATTAAGTCAATTTAATGGAGAAGCAAGCCCTCCCTCCCTTGTCCCTCATGGCAGTAGATGTGCCCGTCAGCCGGCGCTGCAATGAATACATCTTCCGTGCGTGACATCTTTCAGGGGTCTGTTTTCCTGCTTCTGCAAAGTTTCCTCTAGCATAGGGGAAACAGTAAATATCCAACAAACGAGAGATGCTCCCAATTTATAGAGTTATGTCAAAACTGGAAAACAGACATCATACACAAGGAACTGCTCTGTTGACGCCCAACCTGAGACACAAAGCCAGGGAGCATGAGCTCAGGGATCAGCATGGGGAGCGCATGCAATCAAAAAAGGTCTTGTTCAGGAGCAACTTTCTTCTTTGAATGTGGCTACAAGTTGAGAGTTTCCTTTTCACTGCTTATACAGCCTCAGGAATAAACTCACGGGTTACGGTGGAGCCTTAATGTTTTCTGAACTATGCCACAGAGTTTTAAGCAGACAGGACTCATGTCCTTAAAAGATGCAGTAGAGCCAAGAGTTGGAGAGCTGGAGTGCTCTAGTTGGAGAGGACTGCTTAGAGTTCCTGGGTAAATCAGCCTGTTGGGCTCGAAGCACATCCATCCTGGGGCACCTTCCAGGCACACTCAGGGGCATCACTCAGAACAAAATATGCCCCCCCTCCTTTTTTTTTGTTTTTTTTTGCCTTATACCTCTACAAAAAAGAAACGTTGCTTTCCTCTCCTGCTGCAGGCTTGTGTCAGCTGCTGTGGAGGATGAATAAAACCAGCACTGCCCCACAAAACCCAGAGACAGGAATGGTGGGGGCAGTTGCCTGGGAAGGGCATTAAAGCTGATCAGTGGCAGTAGGGTTGGAGCCTCCCTGGGGGCAAGGAGCTCTCGTGGTCCCCAGGAAACCCTCCCATCAGCAATGCCGCCACTGTTTTCCTGCCGAGGGCTGAAGGCAAAGGCAGTGAGGGTGTGTGGGAAGATCCCAGCCGTGCCTCTGAGGAAAATAGAGCTCTTTGCCTCCCAAGCAGCCCTGCATGAGGGAGGCTGTGGGCTGGGAATACCGCGGTATGGGGAGGGCTGTGGGAGCGCAGCTTCCTTGCATTGGCAAAGCCCAGTGTGTGAGTAGCTGCGGCTGGTCCCGGCTGGGCTCTGCGAAGGGCAAGGGCAGCTGGAACCAAAACGAACCAAACAACAAAACAAGCCCTAGAAAACAACAGTGAAACGACCCAAGCAAGCCCTGATTAAGCGGTGAATCCGAGACGCGTCCCCCTGAATGGGATTTGGAGGGTGCACGGTGAAGGCAGAGAACAAGGGAGAGACTTTTGGGGATGCAAAGAGAGTAGGAGGGTAAGATCTTCCAGGGAATAAGCCCAGCCTTAACAGAGAAGCCCCGGGACCCAAACAGGGATACATTTCCTAGGGATAAGGGGTGTCCCAAATGTCCCTCCCGGTGCTGCCTCTCTACCCCTGCTACTTGTGGGAGTCACCCCGGACACACGGCTCCCCCATCCCGCACCTGGTGGCTCCCTAAGGAGCCCAGAGCCCCGCAGGTGTGCGGGGGTTGTCAGGCTCACGGCAACGGGAGAGCCGGGAGCGCAGCGGGGTCCGGGCGGCACAGCCCGAGCTCCCGGGGCTGCTCCCGCTGCACAGCCCGATCCTACGAGTCCGTGTCTGTTTGTGCGTGTGCAAGCGTGCACGCCCGTGCCCCGGCACCCGCGGGGGCGGGGGTGGAAAGAAGGCGAAAGGGGGCCGGTTCTGCGGCGGGAGGCTCCCAGCCTCCCCCGCCCCCTTCCCTCTGGGTCGGCTCCTCGCTCCTGCTCGCATTTTATCGCAGGCGGCCGGCACAGCCCCCTTCTCTCCCTCCGTCCCCCGCCCACAGCCGGGGTGGAGGCAGCCGGAGCGGACGGCATCGCTCCGCCGGGCTCCGCGCCTCTCCGCGCCCCTCCGCGGGGCCATGCAGCGCCCCTGCCGCCCCGCCGCAGCCTGAGCGCCCCGCGGGGGCTCCGCCCGGCGTGGGACGGGGCTGCCGGAGGCACCCGAGAGCTCGGCGCGACTCCCTCGCTCGCCGCCCCGACCATGGGGAAGGGACTGGAGGGGACGGCGGCCCGCTGCGGGCTGGGACTGGGATACCTGCTGCAGACCGTGGTGCTCCCCGCCCTGGCCATCCTGGGCGCCAGCCGCCCCGGCTCCGCGGCGCAAGGTAAGGCGAGGGAGGCAGGGAGAAGGGGCTGGGACACCCTCCGCTTGCGGGCTGAAAACGCCAATCGGTGCCGTGATTTTGTATTTATTTCATTTATCTTATATATATATATATATTGTTTATATGTGCAAGAAACCTATTTTCTCGCATGCACGACCCCCGCCGAGGTTTGGGGGCTCGGGTCGCCCCTTGCCGAGTCGGGTCTGTCATTCCCGAGCCCTGCCGGGACAGGCGTTTCCCTGCATTCCGCCCTCAAAGCGGGGCACCGAGGCCACGGAGGGGGGCTTGGGGCTGCGGGAGCCGCTCGGGCCGGCGGGGAGCGGCGCCCCGGGAGCTGGCGAGGGGCGTGGGAAGGGCAGGTGCGAAGCGAATGACCGTTCGTGAGCCCCGCGTCTGCCCCACACGCACCCTCCTTCATGCCTAAAGCACGATACACCCAAAGCGAGTTACCGTGTTTCTGTGTTTATGCTCTTTATTATTATTATTATTTATTTATTTCCCCTTTCTGTGGGTTCTGGTGTACATCTGGATCTGTTTTCCCTGAAGCCCGTGTATCAATTCCCTTTACCAAGTGAAAACGTCTTGCTTCTCAGCGCGTGTTGCGATGTCTTGAGAGCAGTCACAAAGAGCCCCGGCTCGGTGTGTCACCCCACCCGGCACACAGCCACAGCAAGGGGCTGTTTCTGCTGCGAGCTGGTGCTGGATAAACTTTCTCGGTGCTTTTCTCCTCTCTTCCCAGGAGTTAGACCTAAGTGGAAATGGGTGGCTTTTGCTGGGAAATACTTTTCTACAACCTCCTCAGCACTGGAGAGAGAGAGAGAGGGGTTGCTGCTGCATGTGGGCAGAGCTGCACATAGCAAGGATGTGCGGGTTCATTAAAGCACTTGGAAATCCTGGTTATGTGGTTACAAGAGAGAAGGAATTTTAGAAGCTGTTTTGTTCTTCCCCCACCCCTCCCATGTATGCCACTAAGAAATAATAATATACACCAAAGCTTTGTTTTGGAGTTGTCAGCGTAATGCAAGTGGAAGAATGCTTGTTTTCCCCCATCATCTCAGTGGAGAGGCACTTGAGATGACTGCACAGATCTGACCCAGTGCTCTTATCCAGCCATCAGAAAGCACACTGGTCTATGGCCTTTCTGACAGGAGAGCGGTGCTGGTTACTCTGACTCCCGGTGCCCCTGACAGGCATTCAGGAACCATGGGCTTGCTGCTGGTGGGCTGGATGCACCATACATCATGTCTGTACATGTAATGGTGCTAATCCATTTCCCACTGATACTTCATCATTGGAGTCACATTTCCTCACCTGTACTGGGCATTTATCTCATGGGAAGATCAGAAACCTGGTCTTGAAAAGGGGGTTGTGGAGAACGAGAGTACAGAAATCCCTTATGCATCGTGTCACGTTTCTTCTGTCTTATGGTACCATCATTTCCTTTCACTAGTCAGTTTCATGTTCAAGATAGTACAGGTTTGATAGTATATGTTTAAAGGATTTAGTAGTACCATGGGCACGTAGACCTACCTGTCGGGGGGCATCTATCCGTCTGTGTATATGGGGGTGTCGAAGAGGAAAGATCTGTTCAGATAGTTGGACCGCAAGCAGAAAAGAGCCTGCCCATTCTGCTGTCAGGACATGGGTAATTCACATGACAGATGGCCAGAGCGGGGAGAAGAAGACCCCCTGCGTCTGGCTGCTTCAGAGCGCACTTCTCAGTGCCACAGGGCATACCACACGCTTTCAGATGGTTTCTCCTTTCCACAAGTACCATCCATAACACAGAAATGCTATGAGCAGAGAGGAGCCGGTCCCCCGGTTCCCATGCTACAAAGGGTGGCATTCGTGTGGGACTGTCTCACAGGATATTGCTCCGCTCACCTGCCTAGAAAGGGACAGAGAGCTCTTCAGCAACACTTCACTTTCGTGAAAGTTTATCACATGCTGTACGAAGAGTGGAAAATCCAGGGAATATAGTTGGGATACAGTCATTCATCTAGAACTTATTTTTACCTGTATGCTTTTATTTTGATTTCTTAGACTAGGCACAGAATTTGGGTGCAGACCTGGTTTTGACATTGTTCCCAAAGCTGAAGGATTTTCTGATTGGTGTTTGCTGTGGAGATCTTTATGTGTGTGTATGTGGTGCTTCAGTGAGGCAATGAATCAACAGTTTAACTGTGCCCTCTTCAGGAAGTTTTCTCATCATATAGCACTGGGCAAAGTTTTCCCTCTGTTTTATTTATGTTTCCAAGAATGCATGAACATTGAAATGATTTTTACCCAGCCTCTTTTTCCAAGGTCATTATCCAATTTAGTCTGTCTCCTTCAAAATGGAAACACCCCTCTAGTCTTTTCGGTTGCGTTCCTTTGAGAGCAGTAGAAATAGGACATGTGGAAGTTACGCTCCAAAACAGTCAGTCTCTGTCTTTGAATTTTCAGTGGGTCTGGAGCCAGCTGACTTGTTTTTAATTGTGCATTCTATCTATCTATCTATCTATCTATCTATCTATCTTCCTTTGAGATACCTTGGAAAGGAGAAAGATCTTGAAGTGGTGTGTTCGTACAGCAAATGCATAGTTATTATTAGAAGAGGGAGGAGGAAAAGGCAAAGAGGATGTGTAAATTTTTTTCCAGTACTTGCTGCTAGTACTATGTCTTGTTTTGCTTTTCTTCTCAATTCCTCAACCATCTTTATCTTGTGAAGCAGGCTAAGGAAGCTGTGAGCATTTCTGGGGCGTCTGCTTGCATATCTTCATTGCCTGGTGGAAAATAAATTTATTAACGTAGTAGGTGGTGGACCAACCCCCACGCTCCCTGGCAGAGAGATTCATATCACTGCATCTCAGCATCCTCCTGTGAGCTTCTCAGCAGAGTTATAGACACTCTTTGTTTTGTTAGCATTTCTTATCTTCTTGTCTGAAGTGGTCTACGTATTTTTCTGCAGTTATCGGGAGGGAACAGGAAATGGCAACAACAATAGATACAGCCCTTAATTTTCAAAGTGGGGTAAATGGAGCTGGAATGATTATCAAGCTAGAATCAACTCTCATCTGATGTTCACTGCATGCATTACACCTCTATGATAAGCTACATCAGAAAGAGAGTTCAAATGTCCCAAACTGTAAGAGAAAAAGGAACCACCCCTGGACCCAAGTACCTACACCTGTCTGGTTTTCAGTGCCATCTCCTGTAAGAGTAACTTTTCCCTTGGTTCTTTCATCATCAGAGACTGAGTTTCAGCCATGGCACTTGCCTACTTTGTTTTGGGACATTAGAAGTGTTTGAAGAACTTATTCTGTGTCCACATTTTTCGATGATAGGTGGGAGAAGAGGAAGGATCAGGCTGTCTATCTGTAGTGACAAGCATGGTTCAGACAGCTTTATGGGCTAATATCATCAGCGTAAGAGATGGATAAAAAAGCTAAAGGCACTGCATATTAATGAGTTTTTGGTTTGGTTCCTCCCTTACAATGAAAGAGCACATTTTTTTTTTGTGCTTAACCCCTCAAACCTAATTAAATCAAAGAAGTAATTTAAAAAGAAAACTGCAAACGAACCAGACGTGTAGATATTTACTTTGCACCAGGATAGCAAAAGCTATTAGCAAAAGCAGCAGTTTGAACATGCTTGGTGCAGAAAACGTGAAATGTGATGTGTGAATGTACCAACCTTTTGGGGATGCACTGTTTTAATTAAGTACCTAAACACGTCTCATTGAAAAAAAAGGGGGGTGGGGGGAAGGGCTTAATTATCTTGATGCATCAGGGGTCTGCTTGTATTTGATTGTGTGGGTGTAATCTTTATATTAGTAAAATGAGGGCGAGTAATATTTTGTTGTGAATGGATAAACCCACTCAAAGCATTAATTTGTTTTAAAGCGATGTGTCCTGGGAGATTTCAGTAGCGTTGACAAGTTTGGGCTGAATATGGTAGCCCATACTGGTCCTGAGAAGCATTTTGGTACTGTGGTAGGCTTCACTGAAAGCACAGCAGCCACCTGGTTTCTTTTGTTGTGCCATATAGACAGGATTAAAAGGAAGTGGACAGATCTGTCTGTGGAGGAGGGATTCCTCCCCAGGAATATGAGAGCCAGAGTCTCGACTCCTCTTCCTCCGGCTCCAGTCTCTAGCAGCCAGTTGCAACAGTTGTGAAAAATGTATAGACATCAAATACAGCCCCCTTCTGATGGCTTTTCAGTATTACTCTCAGAATCATCTATTCCTCTGTACAGTAAGAATGCCTGGGTGTATCTAAATATTTCCACAATTGTGCATATTTACACTTAAATCATTTTATGTGGATCATTATGTGTTTTTTCTTTTTTCCTCAGTAATGGTTTCAAACCATGATTATTCACTGTATTTTTGGGACTAGCTTTTTGTGTGACATCCAAAGTCAGAAACAGGAAGCAGCATTAACCATATTAAAAAGATTTTCCTAATTTAATTTTCCAAATACAGTACATCTGAGAACAGGAATACAACTCAGTGCCAAGGCCAGACAAATCAGTTCCATAGCTGCTCTGTACACCAAGGAGAGAATGTGGATTATATTTATTGGACATTTTCGAGTAAATATCTTGATTTTTGTGCAAGTTGTAGAGTGGTGTTTTGAGGCAATCTGTCCAGTTCAGTTGAATAGGTTGCAAAGCAACATCATTTCCCACAGAAGGCAAGAGGGGCCCAGGCTGAATAGGACAACGAATGAGTATTTCCATACAGTACATGACCAGAGTTTTTTGTATCTGTAAAATACTAAGGAGAGGTGTACTTTGAAAAGTGAAGCTACATTTATTTATCTTGTTTGGAGTAGCCCATTTTATAGTGTATGGCTATGTTTGTTGCTTTCTGGTATCTTTCTGGATTTTAAATCATTAGGCTTTTGAGGACTCGGTTCTGGTTACTTTCTCTGGAAAAAAAGCACAGAAGTTAGTTTTGCAGCTTATTGGAAAAATGTTTTAACTGCTGTTGTAAAGGGAAATTCCTAGGCAAATTTGCGTTGCTCAAAGTAGTGAACATTTTGCAGCAATTTAGTCAAAGAGGATTTGACTCAGTGTGAGATTTAAATGTCCAGATCATTGGTTTGTCAATCAAAATACATCACTGGAGGCTATCTTTGAAACAGAAGTTAATGTAATAGTGAGCGCTTTGCCTGTGCAGTATGTTTCGTATAACTATGTATGTGTCACTATAGGAAAAAGTGACATTCCCGTCCCTCTTTCCTCCCTTCTGAGGGGAGAGAGGGTTGTGCTAGTTTGTGATGTACACGTCTTGTTAGCCACCCAGTGGAGGTACTCAAGTTTAGCAGCTAGCAATCTTGGCATCGGTACCAGTAAAGCAGTAATTACATCACCTGTCATTTTCATTAGCCATCTTTGCTTTTACGTTAGACTTGGAGACAACAAACAGCGCAAGCCTTTAAAGCGTAAATCAGGAATTGAAAGTGAGGAGTAAGAGACAAGCAGCAGTTTTCCAGTTGGCTACAACCTCCATCAACACGGTGGCAGAATAATGTTGTGCAGAGACACAGTTCTTTGCTAACTGCTTCCAAGGATTGAAGGGATGATGGTGTTTTAAGTGATTTATTGTGTGTGCTCGGCAGAGTCCAGTCTCAGGAGCAGCTGCCCCTGGAGCTTTCCATCATAACATTATCTAAGAGGTGATCTGAAAGAAATGGTATTAAGTCTTCTGGGAGGCAAACTCTATCCAAAGAAAGGCTTAATTTGCATCATTTGTAACCAAGCATTTGAAAGCATGCTCAAAAGGGAAATGATTATAAAGAAGCTTACATTGAACAAATAGGAACAACAAAATTCCCCTTAATTTTGCACGTACTTTGTTTCACTGTATTTAATTTAATAGGATCATCTGCAGATACTCTGACCCCAAACTCAGCAGCGTGGTAGGGAGAGGATTTATTTAGTATTGTCATTGTTTTTATGCTAAGTCTGCTTAAACCACAACTGATGCTTTGCAAAATGTTTTTGTATTTAGATTTGTCTTTCTCGGGTAAGCTGCAGCATAAAACTGATTGTAAGCTGTGGGCCTGCATGTTAGCCGGAGAAGGTAGAAAGATAAAACCCCAAACTGTAGCTGTATTCCAGGTGCTTTCCTCAGAGCTGGCTGTGCTTGTACAAACAACATGCACAAATAAGGTACAGCGTGTTAGAGCAGCAAGCAAGAACTGCTAGAGGTTGTCCCAGCTTTCAATAACCTCAGAGGTGCTTGTGTACAGCTTTCTCCCTAGGTAGTCATCATTAGAACAGCTTCCTGTTTTCTTTTATAACTCTATCCCTCGTCACACGTACATTTAACAGGAAACATGGGATTTCCTCGCAATTCATCAAATACTGGGGTTTAGGGATTCCCTTTCTGGCTTGGCACATTATTATCTAAAAGTTTGGGCTGGGGAAGAGAAGCTTTATGCAAAAATAATTTCACTTTAAAATGTCCCTTTTATCAACATGGAAATTTTTGGGAAGGGGAAAGAGTCTTTTTGTTTATTTGCTGGGAGGAGGTTGGGAAAAAAACAAGAAACCTTAATAAAAACCAGAAAGGATTAAGTTATTTTAGTGAAAAGGTCAATAAAGCTTCAAATATTTACCTCACTGGCCAAGCTCTTTTTACTTTCGTTCTCTGACAGTCTGTTCGGTTTCGGTGAAAATGAAAAAAGTCGTAAAGACATCCGACAATAACAGTTTTCATTTTGACTTACACTTTTTCCATGTATTTCAACCAGCCTAGTCAAAAAAACTGTGTTAAACTTGACTTACAGTCTTGGTTAGGCACTGGTTAGGGAATTTATTTACAGGAGTTTCTACATTTTTTTTTGTTTCATTTTTTTAATCATACTGATTTTAGTGTAATGCAGATTAAGACAGAGCCCCAGGTTCTCCCAGTGGTGCTAGATATGTCCTTAATGCTGCCAGAGAAGGGCAGGCAGTGCTGGATATAGGTTCCTTTGCTATTCCCCAAATACCAGCAGTTTTACTTTATCTTGCTGACTTTGCAATAATCCCATCAAGGCAAGGACATCCCCTGTGTCAGTATGTGATGCTGCTGTGCATCAGCGCCTTCCCAAATTCTCAGTTTCCTTCATTATGAGTCCTGCATAGGCTGGACGGGAAGGTGCAGCCAAGAAACTGTGCATGCTCATTTCAGCTGGTGATACCTCCCATGGGGGACATCTGCAGTTGTGTCTTTAGGATGGCTTTGCTACGTATTTGCATTGCTAGAGGTAGTTGGAGGTTCTTATTTGTCATATTGCATTATTAGCTGTTTAATCTTTAGTCCATCTTGCTGGATTGGGAGGACAGCTCTATTTATCTCTTTTTGGTGAAGAGATACAAGAGGAATTGCCTAAGGGTGCAGAGCAAGTGTGTAAGTGAGCCAAAATGTGAACTCAGTGCTTCTGAGTGCCTGAGACTGTGTTTGGTACACCAGTCCATCTTCTTTCTTGTCTAACAATCTCAAAGATGGACACTACAGAGGGAATGCTAGGTAGAAGGCTTTCAGATGATTTCCGATGTCAAATTTGTTGAGTCTCCCTAAGGGTTTCTTTATATCTGCTGGTGTGTAGAAAAACACACAGAAGATAAAAGGCAAACCCATATGCCATTGCTCAGAAACAGGAAGCTCTGGCTTTAGAGTTGCAGGCAGTTTGGGAGGATTTGCTTCACACAGTGAAATTTGCAAAGTTATCATAAATTTGGAGAGAGCAAGAGTGGATCCAGTGGATGGCTGCAGCGTTGTTGTAAATGGAAGAAGGACCACTGCCTTGGGTTGTTTTGTTTTGTTTGGGTTTAATCTGCAGTTCAAAACTATCTTATTCAACTGTACTTCATTCATCTGAATGAACAACTTATGCTCCAAAGGACTTTGTTGCCTTATGAGTCATAAAAGCTATGAGGTTGCCTAGGAAATTAAATCAGTATCTTTTTTCCCTCTTGTTGAAGTAACATTATCAACAATAATGCTGCAGAGCTCGGATAGGTTTTACTGGCCTGGCAACAGCTGAGCATTTTCTTGTTAGGTAGCTCCTGCCAATCCCTTTCTAGTTATTTTCAAGAAGTAAAGTAGCTTTATTTCTTAGTCTCATATTGAGTGAGAGGTTGAAATGTTAAGCTTGGTGGATTAACGGTGTATCCTTTGAGAAAAAGGAAAGCTTGCGTTTTTCTTGGTCCCCTGAGTGCTGGATGTGATTGTTTGAGAAATCTTGGATTTCATCAGCTAGATACAAAGAAACATGCGAGTAAGCCTTGAATGATCTGTCAAAAGAGGTTGACTATCAGAGCTGTGTTGGAAACTTGTTTGAACTGATAGTTGTTCCCCAGGCATTTCTTTGCTTGATTTAGTGCATTTCACATCAGGCAGTGAAAAGTGATCACCACAAGATTATGATATGGTATATTTATTTATTGTTTAAATACATCACTTGTCTTATCCAGTCCCAACACACGTGTTTATACTGGAAAGTTTTCATAGTGAGCATAAATAATAATACGGTGTCACTGAATGGGGTTAATTGCAGTTCAGTCATACCAAAATCGAGGAATAAGGGTGGGACAGAATAACAAGTGAGACTAATTCTCTTCTCATGTGCATGGATTTACCTACACTGACTGTAGTGCAGGTAATTACTGGGAGTAATTCAGAGTACAGACACGCAGACTGCTTTACTCTGAATTAGTTTTTTTTTTCATTAATGTATCTCCTAGCTCTGCCAGTTGCTCACAGAGTTAGCACAGATGTATTCCTCTCTAACAACTTCATGTGTCTGCCTGGTTACTCTGCAGCTCTACACATACCAAAGATGGGTGGCTGTGACTAGTAGTGAATAGCTGGAGTTAACAGAATAATGGTGAGGAGTGCAGACTGAAATTTTGGGTTGTCTGCAGTCAGAGGAGACTGTAGAGAAACCTCTGCTGTGCAAGCCTTTATTTTAGGAGTATGACAAAACTCAGTGGTGCTTTCAGCTAGGAGGAGATAAAGCTTTCCCTGTCAACCTCAGTCTGTTCAGATCTGAAAATCAGAGCTGATTATGGAAACTAGAAGTCTGTCCAGTTAAGGGATGGACTATGATTAAATGGTGGTGATTGAGCTCTTCTACCAATATCGTTCACTGAAATTCCTGCTGAATTGGCTCATGAACTAGTGTGCCTTGTTCTGAGCTTTTTGGCCCCAAAGCTGCACTAGTTTTTGGCAAATCATCATCCCCATTACAGATTCCTTTCATGCAGACATTTCAAATGTAGCTTTAGGGACTTCCTTTCTGCTTCCTCAACAGTTTCTGATGGCGAGGGTAACTTTTTTCAGTTTCTTGCTCAGATAAAATGCAGGGATTTTCTTATGCAGCAGATCTCTGCTGACAAGAGTGTGACTGCAGGTTTCCCTTCTCTTCTTCATGTAAAATAGCTGTGCTGTTGCAAATAGGAAGTTCCTAATTTCTTAGTTCCTAAATAACTATGAAGTTCGCGGTTAGAAAGTTCAGTACTGTGATGTGTCAGTTTAGTATTTACTATTGGTTTCCTTTTGGTTTTTGTTTTTTTAAATCCCTAGTGCTGAGACCAAGGATAGACTTACACTCTACAAGGACAGATTATGACCACCAACAAATACAGCTCCATTAATTTCAAAGCCAGTATACAGCAGAAGCTGCTCTGGTTCTGTGTTAAAATATGTCAACACAGTGGAGCGAGACTCTAGAATGGATGGAGCTTGATCTCACCTTTTTTTCTGACAAGTTTTTTTTGTGTGATTTTTTTTTTTTTCAGTAATATGAATAATTTTATGGTTTTCTCTTTCCGTTAGGTGTAGCAATGTGGCTCCTTGCTGTAGGGAGATTAACACAGTACCTCACTTGAAAATGTGCTGGCAAGATTCTTCCAGGTAGATGTTTTATTCTCTTGGGTTTTGTCATGTTATTTCATATATGAACACTGACAGCCAAATGTTACCAACTGTACGCAGATAGCCATGTAAATATCTATTACATACAGATGTGTGGCAATTTCCTGCCTCAGCAATCAGTTTTGTTTTTTTTAACTGAAAAGCTCTACTATTAAAAGCATGGACTTTGAAGGCTTGGGTTAGAGATGCAACTTGGTAGCTGGTAACAAAAGCAGCTTTTAGCCTTGTTTAGCCTGGTTTAGGCAGTAGAATGAGAAGTGCCATGTGTCCTTCATGAGCACTGGAAAAGGCAAAATTGTTCAGCCTCTGTTTTTGCTTGTTCTGCACTATTTCTGTATGGATTTTTTTTTTTAAGAATTATATATTAGTTTAGGTAAAACCCTAAAAATCTTTTTTAATAAAAGTCCCAATTTTCTTACCTGCTTTGTAAACATTTCTATAATTTTCTAGTCTTGAGAGAAAAGTCTTAGATTTGTTAGATTTGCACTTACAAGAAACATTTGCAAAGAAAACTGAAATAAGTTTACAAAGTGACATTGTGTGGAATATTTATCTGCTACGTTTCACCATAGCTTATTTTATGAATACTTGGTTTCATTGCAAAGATCCTTTCTCTTAGGGAAATCAATTGGTTGTGATATTTCGATTACATTTTGCTTTTTGTCTCATTCGCTTCACTAGATTGGTTGAGATTTACTCACTGCAGCAAGAGAAGGAAAAAATGGTCTTTTTGGTCTTTTGTCTTTAAAGTTTTGTATCCACTAGTACCAATGCGGAATGCATATTTCGCTCATGGAGGCTGGGCTGAGGTTAAGTTTGTTTTAAAGATAACAGTAGATTCCAGTGTCCTTGCATTTGTTTTGTATTTGGTGACAGTCACTAAATCAGAGAAAGGAATGTTCAAACAACACACTTGAGGAAAAGTGATTTTTATAGAAAAGGCCAATTCCTCCTAATAGCCAGTAACTGCACATAACCCCACTGACATTAATAGTCCATTAGCTAAGCCCAGTTTAAACAGCAGCTGATGCAATGTCAGCTAAATGTACATTGGAATTTTTCATGTAGTGCAGCAATAGCAGTTCTGTAATTTTTCTAAAACTATGTACATTAAGGAAAGCAAATGTCATCTGATAGTAGTAAGATGAAGAGTTCACATTAAAGTAGGGAGTACTGTAATGAGACTGGAGTTACCATCTGGTTGCATTAACAAGAAACAAAAATGGTTACAAGAAAAGTGGAGAGTGTCAGGTTTCTGAATTAAATCTAGATTAGCAAATCTAGTCCACAGGCTTCTGTAACACAGGATAACCACAGAGCTGCCTATCTGCTTGGTTCTTTATCATTAAACACATTATGACCTTGTTCAAGAAAGGCTTCTACTGAAGTCAGTAAGATGCTTTGTCTTTTTGATGTGGAGCACTAGATTGCTGTGGAAAGCAAAAGTTATTTGCTGGCTATTTAGGAAATATGTCTCATTACAGCCACCTGAAAATGTTTAAACTTGTCAAGATAGTGTTTATACGCCTATGGCCTTAAATTCTGTTTAACTTTTGGTGCAGCAAATAACATCTGCTTATCTCAGTGCAAAGACAGTTGAGAAGTACGCTGAAAATGATGCACGCTTGGTAAAGAGAGTGTGATGGGTGATGAACTTGTTATTTGCCTTCAAAAGCAACCAGCATACTGAGGTCCTACTGCTGCAGTCTTGGGGCCCACTGAAGCATGGTTTAGCACCCACTTTGGCAACCGGTCTAATTCTGAAAAGTCACTTTGAAGTCTGCTTTGAAGATTAATCTCGTGTTATAAAACCATTGTCGAGACAGGTGAAGGGTCGCTTAGTAAGCTAATTTGAGAGCTGGAACCAGAAGGGTAATTAGTCGCTTACTGACATGCTCCCAAGTATGGTGAAGTATTACTGTAACTTCCGCCGCCTCCTTTTTGCTATTATCCGTCCATTAGTGGAACCTTGTACAAGTACTGACAGGAGTTGAGCTTAAATGCCTGATGTAGGTAGGCATACCCACTGCGGAAAACCTACAAACACATCTGGAGGGCTCACTTAAACTCTTAAACTGTATTAGGAGTGCAAAACTCTTGAAAGTGTCATGAGGCAGAACATGAATTTTTGTCTTCTCAAGCTCAACGAGCTGACATCAGCAGTGTGCTCAAAGCAGATCATGTGTTTGTGAACTACAGGGTTTAAGGAGAGTAATTTAATGGCAGTTTTTTCCTCTTCTGGAATATAACATGTAAACGTATTACTGAACTAAAGCCTGGTTTTAATTACAAGCAGTAACTTTTTCATGTTGACAGATTTTCACATGGAAAGCTTTATTGAAAATGAGAGATGACCTTTTTGCCGTCATTAGTTCTTGCTACTTAGTACTTTTATCAAGTACAGTAAAATACTGTTTGTAATTAATTCCAAGCTTATATGGACATGTTTAATATAATTACTAAACAAAATCCTGTTTACTAACATATTGCTTGTGAAACCAGCCTGGATAATCCAGTCTCTGGCACATATAAATCAGACTGTAATAACAGCTGTAAATATTTCACAATATGCTTAAAGTGCTCTCGTTTTAATGCTGAATCCACTTTTGGGCTTTAAGGATAAAACATAGGTCAAAAGTGACTTTTCCCATATGTTCTTTCCTAATCTCTTTTGCTACTTTGCCTGAAAGTTATTAAAAAAAAAATCATTATTGTATTTCATTATAAAAAAGTAAATATATGCACATTCATGAGCTGGGAGAATTATGTAATTGAATTATGCTGTCACAAACAAAATGACGCCATTCACATTGGTTCAGGACAATTGCTTTACTACAGCTGTGAATATTTTTCATTGAAAAAGGCGTTGTAGTAACAATACTGTCCATCTTTCTCAAAGCTTTACTGGTTTTGTTTGTCTGGATGTCTGTATATTGTGTACTAAAACTGAAACTTGCATAAAACTGTTAGAAGCAGCTGGTTATGCAGCTCATTGAGGCACCCAAAGGGCTGTGAAATGGAAGGGGACCAAGAGCCAGGTTCGTTGTGGCATGCTGGAGGACCTATGAGACTGCGTTATGTGCTGGGCTCCTTTTCTGTGGGAAGGCTATGAGCCTATATTTAAATAGAAGGCAGAAAAGGAAGACCAACAGTCTGTCTACTGCAGAATATTTGGGGTTGTGTGAAGCTACTAAGCTGTCTCTGTGAGTTAGGACTGTGCGTGTAGTTTGTCTAGTTCAGCAGAAGGCCTTGAAATTTCAAGAAAATATTTATAATCATCCCTCAAGTCATTTTCCCCTGCCCTAAACAAAGACCTTGAAAACCAGTCCTGCAAAACAAAACATGTTGCAATTTTTGTTTACTTGGGAATGTTCTTTAACCCCTAAAACAAAACAAGAAATAAAGTAACCAAAGTCCTGTTTTGAAAGACGAATTTGAAAAATGTTCATTTTGGGTACTTTTTTACCCTCGTTCTACAGTGGGATTCTCTCACTAAAGCTGACATTGATTTTCAAATGTTTTGTCCATTGCATTCTCTGAAAAATATTAGTCTCCTAAGCTGTGCTTCCTCACCAATGCTGTCTCCTCTGAGCCATGAGTCTCTCAAGCTTAGGACCCCAAAATAAAAAGCACAATTAAAAGATGTTATGAGATAGGCAGTGAGGTTGGAAATGTTGCAAGAGAAGAGGGTTGGGGGATTTTTTTCCTGCTTCCTTGAGGGGCTGCCCCTGTGAAAAGGAGGATAAGGAGGTGCCCCAGATGCTGGAGCTGAGATCTTCCTGCAGCCCCTGGAGAGCCCAGGCTGGAGCAGGTTTATCTTGAGGGACTGCTGCTCATGAGAAAGACCCGCACCAGAGCAGGGGAAAAGCACTTTAAGTGGCTTAGCAGAGTGGTGTTCTTTTGCTCGATGCAGATGAAGATCTGTGGCATAACTGGCACACCAAGCTGCCATTAATGTTTTATGCAGTTAGTTAAGGACAATAAATGATACCAAGTGGTGATTTATGAAAGCAAAAGCAAGTATCAAGCAAAACTTTGGGGATATTCTGATTGCATCAGCTCTCTGTGATACATCTGATTTCAATATGATTTTCCCAAGGTTTCTGCTATTATGATATCTAGGCATCTTGGAATTTATTTGACTTAGACAAAAGCATTTCAGACTCCCAAGTTATGAAAAGGGCTCTACTTGACTAAAAAAAAAAATGTGTAGATGTTCTGCTCTATTTGATTCTTTTTCTGTTTCTTCTCTATGTCCATAAACATAAAGTCTGATTGCTCTTGTTGATGTTCGTTTTTTTAAGCTGTAGACTTTAGCACTTCCATAAAAGTTATTAGTGGTGAACTGTACTTTCCACATGGCCTGTAAGTTCAAAAAGAATCTTAAAATACTATTGATTAGTTTTTGTCAGCTACTGAAGTTTAGTTAGTTTGAGCAAAGTAACTTACCCACAGTGCGAGGTAAAAACTGTTGTATTGCTTGTATCTGAAAAATAGGGACCAATACTGGCCTATTTATTATCACTTGTGTATATGAGAAGATAAGTGCAGCAGTGAAGGTATTGCTTGAGGCAGTCCTTAAAAAAATAAATCATACTCTTTAATTATGAGATTTCACCTAACTTTGCC
Source organism: Cuculus canorus (assembly GCF_017976375.1). Taxonomy (NCBI): domain Eukaryota; kingdom Metazoa; phylum Chordata; class Aves; order Cuculiformes; family Cuculidae; genus Cuculus; species Cuculus canorus. Next base: position 51,497,473 of record NC_071404.1, on the reverse strand, counting down.
TTGCTTTTTTAGATGGTCAGTACGTTAAGCTACATTAATATATTTTGATCGGTGTAATAACGTGTGGTGTCATCATCTTGCAATCAATATCAAGAATCACTTTCAACCTCCTATGGCCACCGAATACATAACTATGAATTACAAAGGTGTAACTATGAAATATGTATCAGGTTGTTGGCTCTAGAGAGTTTACAGGGATTCCTGAATGCAATACTTTGAGACTTCAACTTTGCAAAGTCAATTCTTAGTTTTCTGTAGTATGAGAAGTTGTACTGAAGTGTGAGTCATTGCTTAAGAACATTGCAGTACCTGAGCAGTATTAAATCGCTTTGTTATGTGTATGTGCAGGCTGCATGCAGACACTGTAATTGGCAAGTTATTAGTGTATATAATTACGTAGCCACAAGGAATTTCTGGACTGAAATAGCTTATGTAAGCATACGTGTTTACTTCCCACAAACCCAGCTTAAAGGCTGATGCAAGTTCCCTGCCAAGGAAATGTCTTACTGGGCATGAAATATTATTTGGGAAGATGAGTTTACCTGCAAGGGTAGAGAGCTTACCTGACGATAGCCCTAACATCAAAATTCGGTTCTTCTGACTTGTGCTCTGGGCTGGTTTTTTTGGGTTTTGGTTTTTTTTTTTTCCTTTTTTTATCAAATGCCGGATAGTTTAACATTTGGTGATTTGACCTTTAGGTTTAAATCATGACCTAATTGGCAGCATGAGCCTTCCTATAGAATCAAAAATTATTAATGAGAATTTGTGCACTATCGAGTTTTCATGACTTGAGGGCCATCAGGTATGACTTGTGTGTATGAAAAGCAAATAGCTATAGCAGTGCAAGCCTGGAATTTGAGAAGGCCAGAGGTGTTTTGATTAGGAAGGAAATGGGTACCAGCTGGTTTATTTATGTTTATAAATATATATAACTGTTGAGGTGCACAGGTAAATTGTGTATGCCACTTAGCCCCATCTGTTCCTAATAAATGTCAGCCCACAGGCTCTAGGTTTAGAAACTTCTGATTATGCTCAGATAGGTGAACTTTCTAAGTGGAAGAGGCAGCCTTTGCAGTGTGTTTGCAGCTGAAGCTCTTTTTTTTGTGGAAACCAACCCGACCTGCCCAGTTCAGTGGGTGTTTCAGTTCTGCACCAGCTGAGGGTTGTTAACAGTTACCATTTCTGTAAGACTGTATCCATGGTGGAGAGATTTCTATCTCCTCTGTTTAGACAGAAAAAAAATTCCATGACTCTGAGAATGCTTTTAAAAAAGTGGAATAAAAGGAGCAGACATTGCAAAGTACATCAAAGAGCGATCTTTGTGTTAACAAAAAGATTCTTTGCCACTAGAATGAGGAGGCAAATGTTTGTATCTTTACAAGATCTTGTCCCATTTAAGAGAGCCTAAAGAAATGATAGTCATCTGGAATGGCAATTATTGGGTAAAATGCTGTTTTATGACTGCAAGTTGTTTTGGGCTTTTTATTTTTTAAAAAGAAAATTTTCTTTGGAAGTTTTTGCAGCCACCTACCACTCCACCAATGCAAAGCCTCTGCAAAGATCTAATAACTAAAATTAAAAGACTATTCACATTCCTTCCGCTCTGCAGTTGTTTGTTCTCAGAACATCATTCTTCTGGTCAAAAACTGAGGTGAGCTTTTCTTAGCAGGTCTCTTTACCATCGAAACTGTTGTTCTGGCTATAGCGGTGTCTGGTCACTTTTGATCAACTTACAGGATATTTACAAAAACAAAAATAAAACTTGATATTCTTCATTGTCTTCTCTCAAAGTAGGTGATGGAAAATAAAAACATACCAAAAAAAAACCCTCCACAAACTGTTAGGATTAGCAGTTTCAAATACTAATTAGTAAAAACCATTGGTAAAATTAGATTTCTTTGGAGAATTGAGAGTTTTGAGTACACTACAGTATTTATTTGTATTTCCCTAGGCAGTTAGACAAATACTGCACTGTATAAAGAAGTTGAAGCATCCTCTTTCCCCCAAAATACATGTTTATAAACACAAGGTATAGACTAAACATCATTATTTTCTTGCATGAAAACTTGGAATGGGAACAAACATCTGTGGGATTTGAGGCTGGAGAATGACATTGTTTTGTTCCTCTGACTAAATAAGATTATATTTTGGGGAGCAGAGGAGTATGTATTTACTAGCCACTTTGAAACCACAAGACCGACACAAATGCATGCAGGCTGTCTGTGTAAAGGTTACCAAAACATGCTATGCATGATGCTACTTGAGCCAACAAAGGGAAGACTGTGATAAACTGCTGTGTTTTGTTAGGACACGAGGAGGCACAAAGCTGACTGGTTCTAACAGCCATGAGGGACCAATGTAGTTGTGTCTCACAAGTAGTTTTTTGCAGTCCAGTGTGCCGAATGTGCCCCTGAAGTAAAAGAGGGGAAGGAGACAGGCCAGGAATTGCTTGCAGCAGGTGCTGGAGAAGTGTTTTAAGAGGGTAACGCTGCTTTGGGTAAGACCTTGGGACCCTTAGTTCATTCTGGAAGACAATTTGGTATGAGTTGAGGTAGCAGGGAGGAAGAACTCCCTGCAAACTAAAAGAAAAGTCACGTGAATTTAAGTTTGGGTTTGTTTTTTAAATAAAGGTGTCATTATCTATATAAGCTATCTACGATAATGTGCCTATGAGGTATATTAAATATAAGGGGCTTTAAAAACAAGAGAAAAAATTAATGTTGTCACCAGGTTGTCTCTTGATGCTGTTGTGGTTTGGTAACAGTTTGGTTTGATACAGTTCTGTAAAAATCCTTTCTCATGTGAGCAGTCCTATTAGTTTTTGAAGTGTGACAGCAGTTCTGCAAACATCTGTGTTTTAGTGTTTGTGTAATCCTACCTCTATAATGTGCAGCTATGCAAGGTTGTGGTATAGTATCACCAAAGTTTCCCAGTATGATCAGGAGGAGTCTCTTAGGAAGAAGTTCAGAGCACAAACATAACTTCTGGTAAGAATTCCTAATCTAAACTCCCCATTGCAAGAGCTCCCATCAGAAAAGTTTTGATAATGTCTATTGATTACGTTCCTTTTTTTCCTATCTTAAGGAGTAAATCAAAAGGTCATTTTTTTATATTGGTGTGCAAGAAGTTTTATTGATTCCCTTTTATAAGGCTTTAATGAAATCTATAGAAGCCAAACAAGATTGTATAGTTAACCTTGGCAAGATTGCCTGCGCTTTTTACATGTGCAGAAAAGGGAAAATACAATGTTCCTTTTGGCGGTTTAAATTATGTGAGAGCGAGTGAATTTCAGGGAGTCAAATAGCTCTTAGCGCAGAAAGAGAGCATAATGTATGTATACTAACCCACTAACTCCAAAATGTGCTTAGTAGAGATTTTTTTTTGAATACTTTGTTTTCCTGCCTAACGGTACCGCATATTTATCGCTATGAAAACAAGCAGGGAAGTCAATCACTCATTTGTCGTGCCAGAAATGCCTTCCACATTCACAATGGTGGTATGTCAAGAGTCTATCCCACTTTAAAAGAACAGGCAGGATTTATTCTGGAAATGTACCAAAACAGACTAATCTTTCTCAAAAATATGAAGCTGGGATCAATTTTGCAAAGTAAAAATAAACAGTAGTCATGCTTGACCCAGTATATTATGCTAGCAGAGAGAGAAATGTAAAGAGCTGGGGGTATCTGGATTTGGCATGGTAGAATATTAAACATGATACAATGGATTAAAAAATTATCCACTAACTTAAAAACTATTTGTGATAAAATTTGGGAAGAATTTTCAGTGTATTATTTCATTCCATTTTAATTTCTTAAACATATCTTCTTTTTATACCACTTAAATTGATGAAGGCCATCTTGGTTATGAAGTACAAAGCGAATGCCCCCAGAGGAAGGATGCTTTTGCATAGTGAAAGCTCAGATCGTGCTCATCAGAAGCTCAGAAGCCTTTGAGTGAATGCCGTGCATTTTTATTTGCAGTTGGAAAAACATTTTGGAAAGAGGCAAGTATAATTATCTCCATTTTCAGACGGAAACCAGAGAAGCAGGAGGCTGGACTGGGGAGTGAGCAGACACGAGAATTCCCCTCTGGTGGGCACACAGAAAGCAGGGAAGTAATTTATGGTATGAAAATGGCTGGTGTTGCTTGTTCCATCAAAAGGCCATGGAAAATGTAGGAAGTGGGTGCTGAGTCTTTACAACACAGTCTGATTTGTGTCCAGCCTAACTGCTGCTGGCCCACTTCATCTTTGCTGCTTGTCCTCATTGGTTGGTCAGCACGCTGTCGGTACAGGCAAAATTAGGAGTGGGGTTCCTTATCCTGGTTTTTGGCTCTGCTCACCTGCGATAAGAACAGCTGCTGGCTGCAAAAGCCAAGTTGGAGAAGCCCTGTCCTGCAGAGCCATTGGTCCTGCTTTGTGAGTCCCGGTTGGGACAAGCCCTCCCTGGTTTGCTCCATCCCATGTGGTTTTCTCCTGCCTCCTTGCCTACGTGTATGGGCTTGTGTGACTCTAATGACACCCCTCACATGGCTTTTCTGTTACTCACTGCTCTCATAAAAGGCTCCTTTTCTCCCCACTGGATGGACAGTGTTCCTAGAGCATTTCCAAGACCATTTTAGCAGTGAAGGCGAGCAGATGCAGGTCTACCACTCCCCCTATGCCCCATGGGGTTGCACTCTTGTGGGCAGTTGTGCTGGGTTTCACATGAAGGAGTTGCACTGCAATGCTACATGCTTCAAATCTTTGCGTCTGGAAGTCCTGAAGGTTCTTGGTGCAGTTACTCAAGAGAAGTGCCCTAGCTTCACCCCTATATCAGCATCAATTATATTTAAAGGGGGTGGAATGAGCTAGAGATGCTGGTCTGATTTGCTGGAGGGACATCACATAGTGGGTCAAGACTTTGCCTGTGCACAGAGGATGAATGGCTTTGCTTCTCCATCTGGAGCTCCAAACTCCTTCAGAGCACTAAAAATCAGACTGTAAAGAGATACATCCCAAAACACAGAAGCAGTCTTTAGCTCAGCTCTTGCACGTTTGTTAGCTGTCATGAAACTGAGAGCGAGATGTTACTGCATTTCTCAGCTCATGAGACAGATACAAGTCAGTTCTCCTTTTTGTATTTTTTTAAGTTGTATTACGTGTTCTATTTCTAGTTTGGATTTGAAGTAATGACCATTCAAGTTCTGATGTTTGTGAAATGATGTCTGCACTGGAGGACAGAGATTTGCAGTACATTAGAGTATCTTTATTTTCTCCTTTGGAAGATGTATCTAGAAAATTCATTGCTTGGGTCTCCCTGGCTTGTAGCACTCCTAGAAAACAGCCCAAGTAATGTTCTGAGATACTGTAAGAAAACTACAGGTTTACCTGAACAACATGTCTAAAATGCATTGCAGGGTGTAAGTGAATACAAGAGGGACAGGCAGGCATGTTACCCTTTGTTTTTATGTATAAATAACACAAAGAATAAGGGTTTGGTTATTTTCCTTTTAGCTGAACATTTTAAACTTCCTTGCAGCTTGAAGATGCTGATATATCAATAGATTTATATATTTGAAAGCTAAAGACTTTTTGATAGCTGCTCATACTTAGTTTCTACTTCAGCTAAGCTACTGAATTTCTTTTATTTATTGATTGAGTGAACAATTAAGGTTAAAGGGTGCCAAGAAGTTATTTGGACCCTGGCACTCCCGTAATATTATAAGGAGTAAGCAAAATTGTGTGCGCTATCTCCAGGGTCATTTCCAGGCAGTAGGTCTCCAAGAAGTCTGATAGTCCCAGTTTCATAACAGAAACACAGTAATAAAAAGATCAAAAGATAACTGGGTAGAAAGGTGGGTGGATGAAAAGATGAAGAGAGATAAGTTGGGATTAATCAGTCCTTTACAAACATAGTACATGCTCCGGAAATGGCTAGTTTTTCTTCCTGTAAGCGTGCTTGAGAGTGTGTGCAATGGCTTTGGTGGCCAGACTGAGGGTAGGAGAGGGGTGCTGAGCTGTCTAAAATCCAGCTGCACAATCCAGCTGACAACAGAAATGAGTGCAAACAAAGCTGGTTTTAGCTGTCAGTGCCTCACAGCACCAGGCAGAGGTAGGAGCGTTTATCAATTGGAGGAGGCATTTGGCCACTGGGGAGTGACGGCCGCAGTTGCAGTCCTGGTGACTCAGCTTTCTTTGTCCCTGAACTGCATGCCAGCCTCTGTGTGCTTGGAGGTGAGTGCACCTACCAAACGTTTGTGCGGAGCGCTAATGATGTGTCTATCAGTGAAATAAAAGCTGTTACAAGGCCTTTGCCATATATGTTGCTGCCTAGCCCTTTGCCTGGCTTCTGCAGATTGCCAAGGCGACTGATTTATGATATGAAGAAGGGGCAACGTAATTTGAAGAGGGGAAAAAATAGTTGCTGACCTAAGGGTGCTCCTCCTAAACCAGTTTCTGAGCAGTCATTGTGCTTTAACTCTGTGGTGGAGTTGGGGAAAATCATTAACTATCTCTGAAAGCCTTGGCCCTGCTCTCTGGATGGGCTACGTCTTATCCCTGGCCCCACTGGATCCTCCCACCCATCACTTCCCATCAGTCCTGGAATCCATTAACATTCAGAAACTCTTACCTGTATTCTGGCATTTATTGCTTTATGGAAGCTAAGAAATGATGACCCACCTTACAAGGCTGTCTGGTTTTATTTTAACTTTGATACTGAGGGCTTCTCTGGACAGGATCAAACTAGTGGCTTCTAAAGGCTAGAAGAAGTTTCTGCCTGCTGTTGAATTTGAGAATAATCTTGTTACTACTTGATTATATACCTTTGGGTGCAAATGGGTGTTTGAATTCCAGAAATGGTGATTTCCTGCACAGAAGTACCACTGGGATACAGTGGTTTGCCTCTTAAAGCATATTTGGTGCCAATAGTTGGTACTGGTACTGGTACCAAATATGCTTTAAGAGGCAAACCACGTTCCCCACAAGTTCAGAAGCAAGGATTAGGTGTGTCCTAAGCACTTGGATTCATTTGACTGGTCTCAGAAGGAAAATGGACTCCCCGCAACTACAGCCAAGAAGGGAACATATTTTGGACAAGTGGCCAAAAAACCCTTTTCTTTTTGGAAGTGCAGAACATAAGTTCAACCTTCATAGAAATCATTATTAGCTACAAAATGGGACTCTGTTGTAGTAGCCTTTAAAATATCCCTGACTTTCTGCCTGTGATTAAGCCTCCATGTGTTTTGCTCAAAATCATCCCTGCCCATGAATAAACTCCATTATCCCCCTCTTCCTCTCCTTTGCGCTGTGAGGCATTTTGCAGGCTTCATGTAACATGTGTGTCATGCACAGCCTCCAGGACACCCTGATGAGCAAATCCTGTAGAACTACCCCAGGTAGTGGTGACTGGCACTGCTGTAGCAGGTAATACTTTGTGCCTTTACTGTAAGAAACTGCATGACGTGCCCGTGGGAGGCCAGCTGAGCCTCGAGCTTCTACAGAAGGTCATGCAAAACAAGAATCCCTGCTCTGCATCAAAGGCAGTACTCAGTGCAGTGCACAACTCATCTTTGCTGTTCAGGCATGGAGGATCAGTTATTGGTGGCACTGTAATGCAAATTCTGTTCTTGTTATTTGCACTGCAGGGATAGACGGTGCTAGGCAGTTCTGAAACTGATAGCTGGAGAAACAAGACTTGCTTTTGGCCAGTTGGGGTTTTTGGCACATGGACTAGTCCTGCTGCTCGTATGCAAACCGCTTTTCCCACTGAAGTTAATCCTCTGGTCTTCACTGAACACAGATCAAAAATCAGTGAAGCAAAGTATCTCAAAACAGCTTTTGTGTTTTGGTTTTATTTTTTGTGGTTACAGGACACAGGAAGATTTATGTCCTTTCCCTCTTTTCCTCTCCCCCTCCCCCCCACCTCCAATCAGCTATATAATCTATGGATATTAGAGTATTTCTCCCAAAATATTAGAAATATTAGGTTATTTCTTCCTATAGTAAGTACTGCACAAAGTGAAAGGAGGAGAAGAATGATGGGGTTGCACTCACCTTGAGCTGTCCACCATCTGGCTGCCCTTCAAGTGCCTGGCTAGGACTTCTGCACAGAGAGGTACTCTTATTCTGTCCCTGTGCAAAACATTGTTACAGTTAAAATCGTCAGGACTGCCTTTTACTTGTCTGTTACGTTCAAGGTCGGATTACTGAGGGATTTAAACTGCTGATAAAAATAGGGGAAAAAGCAGTTACAGTTTTTTATATTGTCCTGAGGACATTCTCTCTTTGGTGTAATGTTGTAATTTTTAATGGGCAAAGAGTGACTTACACACCACTTATGTCTTGCTTAAAACTTTCTAGTAGGATTTCAGTGTCAATGAGATTTTGCATGAGCCTTTTGCATAGGTGTGAATTAAATTCAGAAATGTCATTCATTTGCACAGGGTAGGAAAAAGACTTTAAGACGTTGTTATTAAATGTATTTTATTATGCAGTTTACCACCCTAAATCTTGCTTTGATACTGGGATTATTACACATCCTTCTGTTCTCTTAAAAGGGTGTTTTCAAATCTACCTGTCTGTCTAGCACATAGTAAATATGCTTTAGTCAATTAATACATGGTACAATACTTTATACTCAAATAAATGTGCTTCACTTAATTTATACATGGTAGAACAAATGCTTGAGCTGGAGAACTAGAATCACTTATTTAATACAATTGCCCACTTCTGTTGACAAGGAGATACTGTGCTTTCCGTAACAGTCTTTGTCTTTCTATGGAATGTTTTGAAGTGTTAGATTAGTCAGTCAATTGTGTATTAATAACCCATTGAAGCTCAAGTGTAGGGAAAGCAACAGCTTTCTGGAGTGAAAACTGAGTGGTGCTCTCTGGCTTTTCCCATATGGTAAAGTATATTTCAATGGCAATATGATGAGTTTATGTTCTCTGGAATGTATTAACACCATTTAAATGGGCGTTATGAGAAGTTAAGAAGAACTCTAGAGAAGAACAGTGGACTGAAGTTTCACGGGTGCATGTCATGACATAAGTACGTGATGCAGTGAACAGCAGTGTTATCTCATTGCTGTCCACTGAATATGGTGTGCAGGAAGTACCAATTTTGCAGTGATCCTTGGTCACAACGCTTCCAGTAGGGGATAATAATACAGGAGTTGCATGTTCCTTGCAATCCTACAAACTGATATTTTTCTGTTTAAGCCTACGAGAGTGCAGTATCTTGATAAAAAAGGAAAAAAAAATATTTTAAAATGTTCCTAAGAAGGGCAGCTTTATTGTTTCAAGAGGAGTGGTATGACCTGGCCCCAACTGACCTGCGCTGCAGGGTGTTGGGGGTACGTTTCTTTTGTATGTTTGTGCGGCAGTCCGGCAGTCCAGAGTGAGGACAACCACTCCAAGGGTCCCCTCAAAATGCTCATATTTACTTTGAACACAGTCGAAGTTACAGCACTTTGCTTTAAGCTTGGTCAAAGTAACAAGAGTATATAGCAACAGTCTTATTTTTAGCTCAGTGAAAAGTAACAGTTTACAACAAGAACTTGTATACAACCAAATTGACCCAAAAGTGCCAAGGAAAAAGTGAGGTGGATTTAAGGAGAGAAGAAGGCAGAAAGAAGAGAAGTAACAGAAAAAGAGGAATAAAATGTAAAAATAATCACCACCGTAGTGAAATCCAATGGATGTTTTCTCAGGAAACATGGTCCATGGGGCAGAGGGCGTGTACGTGCGCTTCTTGGCAAGGGTTATATATAGAGGAGCTCTGTCCCCTATTAGTATGTGAGTGGTGGTTTTGCTGCACCTGCATTGTTTCTCTGTGTGGAAAGTTCTCAAATTGGGGTATGTGCGGAAGTCCTTTCAGGAAGGTTCTTGAATTGGGGCTGGGAGCTCCAGGGGTCACTGGCAGGACTTCTGCCAGAATATTCGCTGCTTGAACCCTTTGGGTGTGCATGTGCAGTCAGGGGCACTCCTGCCTCTTCAGATTGTGCAAATTCCTCTGCCACAGCAGCCCAGGGCAGCTCATGGTACACCAGAAGCCCAACCACAGGTAGGAGGGCAGGAGAAACACCTGCACCATCCTCCCTCTCTTCTGCTGCTGTCAAACTGCATGAAGCTCCAGGCGTACAGAGCCTTACACCAAGATGGATGTTTAAGACATACAGACAAACATAAATTAAAAAGTCGATCTTTACAGGAAAGTACGGAAAAGATGCAGCTTAACAGTCAGCGTGTCTTCTGTGGGGAACCATACCTGGTACTGACTTGTAGTGTAAAGTACTAAAAAATGCCTTAGTTATGTTTGCATATATACTTTAACTAATCCAATCTTTGCCAGTTTTCTTGGCATCAACTCCAATAAAAGAAAAAAAAAGGCTACTTTTTGTAACAAAGGTTTACGAAATTCTTCCTATGTGCTTACTGTTACTCAAGGCTTTGTTTGCAAGTTTCGGTCAGGGAAGGGTGCAATGGAAGCTGGACCTGGGAACCAGAGCTCTCCAGTTATTGAGTGTCTCAGCCAAAATAGTTCTGCTGTTGGCTTGCTCTCTGACTACAGAAATATGTGCAGGTGATTCTGGGGTGTTGTGTAAACTATTTTGTACGTTGACCTGAGCAATGAAAATATGTAGTTGAGAACTGGCATTTTTTCTTCAATCTTTAATAGACATGCTGATAGAATTCGTTCTCTGCTTCATAGTTAAATAACATTCATTGTAGCTGTCTGTTCTCACTATAACCTGAGCACAAAACACATGAAAGCAGAAATATGTTAAAGCATTTTAAATTTACTCTAGCAGAGTCTCAGCCTTTCTTTCAAATTTCTACTTCTTCTGTGATTATGTGAAACAATTCCTAAAAGTTTAATCTCTAACTCATTCCTCAGCTCCTCCCTCCCCACACTTCTTCCAAATATTCTATAATTAAATTTGAATGTTTTTAGAATTTCTAAAAACTTCAATTAATTTGCATGCTTTTCACTGTCCTGTTTTGTTTCTGCATATCGTTTTGAAGGATGGTGCTGACAGAGCAGCAGATTTGGCTCTGGTGATGGTCCTGCAAACCAGACCAGCCTATCTCACAAAGAAACCCAACCTCCAACAACCTTTTCTAAAAAGTTTCTGGCTGAATTCTGTAGACTATTTTTAGATGCTATTCCAACAGGTACCCAAATATTTTATTGCTTCTCTGAACATCATTGATAAAGTTGAACCTGTCATTAGTTGTAATGCTTTTTTTTTTTTCTTACAGAGCAAACAGTAGTGTTGATGCAGATTAGTGTATTTGTCATTATGTCACTAGTTTTAATTTCTGTGACTTTTTTGGTCATCTTCACCACTATTTTTCAAGCTTCTGGGTAAGGCAGTATTGAAATTATTTGTGGATCCTTAAAGTCCATTGAGTTGTGGTGTGATTGATCATTTGTCTAAAAAATTGTATTAAAAATGTATTGCATATCAGAGGAATGTCAGCAGCATACTTATGATTTACTATTTTCTAGCGCTAGAAAGCAGGGATGGCTCTTAATATCTTGTGTGGCTTTCTAGGTGAAATGGTATATTGCCAACACGAAGAGTTTGGGAGTAAAGTGTACATAAAAATCCTGCGTGAAAATAATTCCGTGAATACTAGCAAACAGCAAACATAGCTGAATAATATTTAGATTGGGTTGTAAATAAAACTAAGAAAGAAATAAGGTGGTATATAACTTGTAAAGCAGAACAGGATAATTCATTTTTTACCGCTGCTTTATCTTCTTGATGCTGTTTTCCAGCACCAATCAGAATTACTGTGGTGATTTTAACAATGCATGTTTGAGTTACTGAGTTCGTGAAACGTAAATCTGAACAGCTCTGTTATCACCTTTGACTTACACTGCACATAAAAGGCAGATTTTTCTTGGGTAACAAGTTAAAAAGTACATCAGTAGCCTGGCACGAGTAGAGTTGAGAAGTTTTGTGAAGTGGGGCTGGTACCTGAAGTAGGGATGGTGGTACCAAGGGGAGAAAGGACTCAGCAAGGGTCAAATGCTGCCACCAACAGCAGCCAGTGGAAAGACCTTTGTTAATGTCAGCAGGGACAAGATTTTACTTGCTGTGTTCGGGGAACACCAAAATGAAGATAGAAGTGAACCAGCCGTGCAAGACTTTTTCACAACTCACTTCTACTTTAAAAAATAACAAAACAAACAAAAAAAAACCACCCCAAACAAACAAAACCTTCATTTCAATGGCACTGTTTGCCTTTCAGAATAGGATGGAGAATGCCAATTTTCAGCTCCCTTGAATTTGTAACCCTGAGGGCACAGGAGAAAATTGAAGGAGTGGGGAGAAAAGCAACTGAAAACTGTCAGTGTGCTCTCCTGCTTCAGTTGTAACAATTTCTTCCTCTGCTGTCCTGCTAGGTATTTTACCTGGTTGTACACTGTTCTTTTATAATTGCAAATACTGTTTAGAGAAAAATGTCTCAGCATTTGAAATCTCTCTGAGGGAGAAAAAACACAAACCAGTAAAATTCATGAGACTTCACATAAACCTTTTCCTTTTCAAAGTGGGGAGATGGTGGTGAAAGAGGGTAAGTCAGAAGGAGACAGCAGTTCCTCCCTCCGCAGAGTATCCACAGGGGTGATAAGCAGGGGGAGGCTGCGCAGTGCTCAGCGTGCTGGGACTGAGCACACATCGTGTTTCTTGAGTGGCTGTCAGTGGTGACACTCAGGCCCAGCAGAAAAGAGTTTAGGCCATCTGCCTCCCCTCTGGAGAACCAGCAGAGCCAGCGCTTCCCTCTGGTGTTTTATCAGTGCTCACATGGGGAGTGCCAGCTTATGCTGAGTAACAGCACATCCACTATCTCACTTGACTTCTTCTTTACCCTTTAAGTCAAGGAGAATCAGCTCTCGGAGAGTAGATAGCATGCTCTGTGATTACAGCCAGTGCAGTCACTAACGTCTTCCAGATGTTTTGTAGTCCCTTGCATCAGTTTAACAATGGAGTTACTCTCCTTGGTGCCAATAATTTTTCTTACTTTCAGTTAAATCTATGCTCTAATGGCTACCTCCTTTCTAAGATGCAAATCACTCCGTTTTAGAAGTCTGTAACAAACATTTACTGTCTGACAGCTCTATGTGAAGTTAGTGGGAATTCTAGAAACTGGCTTCAGTAGAAACAAGATTGAATATATAGTAAATATTTACCTTCAGAAGCCTACTGTCAAACAAGGAGTCAGGGAAATAAGTGGTTTTTACATAGGATTATATAAACCAGGATATTCCTGTGCATAAAGAATAGGGATTTAATTCTCGCAGTCCTCCCTGGCTGCTGAAGTGGGGCAATGAGAGGGGGCTGGGGATTCAGCTGTGAGTGTATGGTAAATGCTTTCATCTTCAGCTGGAGTCAAACATTTTCAGGCCCTTCAGTAAGGCATAATGTCTCAAAGCTTGGAAGCGAATCTGCATGATTCAGTTGAATAAATGTGTTTGACATTGAAGACAAATATTGTACTCTGTAGAGCAATTTCGAAGTCTAATACTTTCCTCTCCCAACTAATTCTAAGGCTTAATTACTGAATACCAATATTGTATAATTCACAAATAATTCCCTGGCTGCCTTTTGTTCACTTGTGCCTTTAGTACCATATTATCAAATACCAAAAAGATTATCAGATAGTATGAATGGTTTGTAGATGCCCTGCTGTGCCAAAAATTATCAAAATGCAGTGACTTGGCAATTCACAAATGCCTGTTTCACTGGCTCCATAGGAATACTATACCACTCTTTGTTTTTTCAAGCCTGATTTACTTGTAGTAATAAAACTTCCCCTTCATAATATAATACTATTAATCTCCCAAATTTGAGTGGCAGACTGAGTTTCCTTTGTGTTAATTCAAGAAAATATAGGCTTTGCCTGTATAGCTTATAGATTAGTTATCTGCCATCAAATTACTGTAGCTCTATGAAATAGGAGACTGCTCCTTTCTGTGTACACAGCTTCTGCCTGAGTATAAACAACTACAGCTCTGCTGGCTTTATATTGCAGTCTTTTCCAGCCAGACTCCATTTAGTCCACTTTAACAACTTAAGAAAATACTTTTTTCTTCTTTTTTTTTTACATTAGTTTCTTGAAAAGCTGAGCTTTTCATATGAGAACTTTTGAATGCCAGTTTTCAGTTAGTTGAAGTACTGTACACAAAAGGACATAAAAGCAATATATCTAGGAGTGGAAATTGCTAGAATTGATTTTTGTACCATAAATTGATCTTATTTTTAGCAATAATGATATTACATTATTACATCTAGAGATTTGATAGATGTGTGCAGTTTTTTCTCCCCTTAATGAAAAGGTGTCAGTCAGAAACTTTTAGCGTTCCTATGCTCGATGTAAAAATAACACTGTTGAAAGGAATGGGATTTTCACTGTGAATATATATCCCATCATCAGAGAGAGCAATTCAAATATTTTGCCTGACAAAAGAAGAGGCTTCAAAAGTGAATTGCTACAAAGCCATTTGAAAGCAGCAGAATGCTTCTGACTTTGGGCACTTACGGTCTCACCTGGTACACCCAGGAGAGGAGTTTTCCAACCTTATGATCCTTTAATCTTGGAGAGCTATAGAAGGCTCCATGGAAGATCTTTGCTCCTGTTAGTGTGTTACTGTATAAATGAGAATTTTGAGTTGAAACGCAGTTTAGTCATGGCTCTCAAATTCCTTGGGCTAAGCGGTGGATTCAGAATAGTCCTTATTGTTTTCTGAGTTTCTGGCCTAGATCTGTTACTAAAGTAGAAGTGTCTGTAATCCCTTGAGGTATCACATATGGCAGCCACAAGAAGAATAATACATTGCTGCCAGCCTACCCAACAAAGATGCAGTGACATGGAACTTTCCTTGCATAGACGTTTCTGTACTGCTTGGCTTTTTGTAGTGAAGGAGGTAGCAGCAGCTCAAAGTGTTACCCCAAGCGTCAGTGATCAGTGAGAGCAGCAGGTTGTGTCCTTCTGCATGTGATTTGCTGCCAAATTCAGTGCTAGCAGGGCTGCAAATTCTCCTTCACCAAATGCAAAGCTGCACTCCCTTTGGAGATGATTCAAGGCTGTCAGGTGCTAGTCATGGCTGTGACTGCAGCATGGTGATTTGTATGAGGGACCAGGGAAGATGAGAAGGTTAGAGAGTGGTAGGACTGAAGATAAAACTGTTCACAGCAGTTAACAAGTTATACTGTTTATGCTGTAAAGCTAGGTTTCACCATGTTTTTGCATAGAGGTTTAGTTTCATCTCCCCTAGCATGTGTCTATAGAGGACACAGGCTGCCATGTAAGGAGGAGTCTTCCCGCGCCTCCTGCCATGTGCCCAGGCAGATGGTTACACCCTCACACAGGAAACAAGCGGAGTAGCAGACCTTATTGAAGCATGAAGAGCAGTGGAACAGGGCTTCAGAAATCCCAGACATGCTACCACACATGCAGAGCAGAAGTGAGGTGATACGGGCTCAGGAAAACTACATAGGCACTAGGGGCTTTGGTGGGATAAGCCCAGTGCTCAAACATGAGGAGCAAGTGCTGAGTCAACCCTGTAAGAAAGATACACTTTTAATGGTGCTGCTGCAGTGTAGAGCAAAAATGCATCAGTGAGATATATCAGAGGAGACTTGTATTGCTCCTGACTGTGTTAAATCTATCTCTGTACAAACAAAAGACGTTGGTTTCTAGGGCTACCTATCCATTACCTCAGACAAATGAACACAAGGGCTGGAGGAGAAAGATGTTAGAGTACCAATTACCTGAGGTTGTATTAAGGAGCCGCAGCTGGCCACTTAGCTTATCATTAGCAATGATCACCAGGCTTGAGTCTGGAAACCCTAGGAATCTGCTGAGAAAGCCTGAATTAGCAAAATTTTGAGGACAGTTTTGAGATCAGATGTTCAAAGGATTAATTGACTTTTGGAAAACCCACCTGCTGACAGATCCATACTGAGCCTCTGAGGCTTCAGGGTTTTGATCACCAGAGAGCGGGATGTGGTCCTGGACCTATGGTGTGGGAGAAACCCACAGCCACCTAACCACCCCTCTGTCCCAAGAAGACTGCTAAAGAAGCTGGGCTGCAAATTCAGTGTTAGAAATGCTTGACAAAACTATAGGGTTTAAGATGGAGTTTGCAGAGATAATGACATGTAGCGTTTGAATGACAAAGGGCAAGTATCAGTAGCAAAGCTGGAACGGTGTGTTCTATCCTGCTCTCTTGTCCATTCATTTGTTATTTTGTACTTGCACCCTCTAATGGTTTCATGTGCCTGCTTTAACATGACCATCCTTTTTATCTTGCTGACCTGCAGAAGCTACCCAGAAGTTGAGTTCATTAAACTTTGAAGTTTTCAGCTCAGCAGAGACTGAACAACTACCTGCATAGGGAGCACTGTAGTATTTTGTTAAAGCAACACATCACACAGGTTGATGCTCTTGTAGCACCAGGCCCCAGAAATAAATAAATAACCAGAGTTAGTGATTTTTTAATTATATTTTTAGGGGATTTCACCCGTTATTTGAGAAAAGCATTTAAGAATAGGTACTAAGAGTATTTTGGTAGCAAGACTTCTTCAGCCACTTTCCCTCTGATTCAGTATTATTGTGATGTACAGAACTCTTAGAGCTGTTATTGTCGTATAATGCAATGAGTGACAAACACTACTTAGCATACTGATTGGGGGCACTGTCCCTAGCTTAATCTACCTAATGCCCCCACTGCAAGATATAAATAGATTAGGAGAGAAAATCCAATAATTTCTCCATTCTCCCACCAGAGCAATACACATTACATGTTTCTTACCATCTAATTGCATTACATGGCAGGGATGCAATAAACATTTAATGGCAGTCACAGTCATCTGTCACTTCCCTTTAGATTGGTAATGTTCAGTATGATTTATATGCTTAACACTGTACATTTTCAGAGGGAGGGAGGAGGATATGAGGAGCCCACATCAAAGGAGATGCTCTTTTAGCTGAAAGGTTTTTCTTTAATTAGAGTTAAGAGAAAGGACGAAATTGAATACCTAGTGCTCCTGATGTACCTTAATTAATCCCTTATGAAACCAGGATGGGACTTTATCTTGCACCTGATTTACCTCCAACAATACTTTAGTTTTGCTCTGAAACAAAACTGAACTCACACCAGTGAGTTAAGGGCAATTAATTAGATGTTTAGGAAAAAATGTTTGTGTTTCACTCTAGGTTATTACTCAGGCATCTTCATGCATTACTGTATTTTGAAGGAGGTGTGGTGGGTGCTGGGAAGCAACGTGGTCTGATATATCTGTATATTTCAGGACACGATGAATGCAATTGCTCTAAACAGCAAATTTTCTATTAGCTTTGAGAACAACAGGGTGGTTCCGTAACAAGTCTGTTAAAAACATGGAGACCATGAAATATAATGGAAAATCTACAAATCCCTATGGACGTGTTAATATAAAATTCTAATTCCACACACCCCCAGGGCAAGGGCAGGAGCGGGAAGATGCTCAGGCACACTTCTCGAAAAGCTGCCTTGCATGGAGTTTTATCATGTGATGGGTAACGCATTACACGTCTGGTGGCAAACCCCAGCTGTTTCTAAACAGGGAGTACAAAAGCTTATACATACCCTTTTTCTGTAGCAGCATTCTTTTGAACACACAGGCCACTGGCCTTATTGAGCAAAGTTAAATGGCACTGCTTCAAAAAACATCCTCTCTATACTGATGTTTTTTTGAATTTACTAGATAGGCATGAAATGCTTTAAAAAAAAACCCAACAAAACAATGTAGGTGAGAAGAAAGCATAAACCAGCTATAATAACAAAGTCCGTGTGAATTAGAAGAATGATTTTTAAGGCAGATAGGCAGGCACTGGCTTTTTCCAGACAGACCACCAGCAAGTCGTCATCTGGTGAAAACTTTCAGCCACTGTGAATTTGAGCCAAACAGTAGCCTGCAGGTGACAGTCTCTGTAGTCCATTAACAGTCTCTGGAGGCCTGTAATCCTGCAGCTGAGCCCATTTCTTACGATTTCTGAGAGCCTGGTTCATGTTTGTATTTGCTTAGTGGTGCTTACAGCTTGCAAGCAAATTGGGGAGTAACTGTGCTCTGCTACAGCATTGTGCTTCCCCAGCAGTTAGGAAGATTCCCTTCTCTGATGCTTCTCCTCTTGATCCCAAGAAAGATTGCTCTAAGGTTTTGTCTCTTAATTTTGCTTTTGTACTCTGTATTTGTAGAGGGAAAAGAAGAGGAGCAGGATTTAGTTTTCTGGTCTGTTAGAAAGTTGGAGTTGGGCTTCCTTTCACCAAGGAATGGGACGATCAGGACAGAAATCTGGCGCTGAACTACTCTGTCATCAAAAGAGCTCCTAGAAATTGTGCTCAGCAAGGATGAAGCAGCAGAATGCTTCCGACTTTTGGTGTGCAAGTGTGCAGAGGTTCACTTTTTGATAAACTGACCTCTGTAATTTATCAGTGAGTTACCTGCTGTTTGGTGCTCTGGGCTTCTGCTAATTTGACAAGGTCACTTCACGTGGCACTATCTGCAATGCAAACAATTACTGAAGGTGGCGAGGCAGCTTTTCTTGTATGAATCACTAAATCATTAACTTCTGTGTCACTGAAAAAGTATCCCAGCTACTGTTTGTGTCCTTCTCAATCAATATCCCCAGACAGAGTATCCATGTCCTTTATCCCCCACAGGAATGACTAAACCTTTCCAGCAGCTTGGAATCACTCAGCTAATGGGCATGAGAGCACAGACCTTAATTGTCCCTGACACCAACACAACCGCTTTTCTTCTTTGCATATCAATACTATACATCTCTGTCAGAGCAGAGGCAAATTGAGTTATAAAAACGCTAAGGCGTACATGACATCAAGTTTGGGGCATACCGACTTGATTCTGCTAACATACCTGTGATTTGAACATCTTACTGAAAGCAGTTACTTGTCGATCATTGATGAGGTTGTCTACATTACGCTGCTTGAAAGCGGAGTGATTCGAGTTCAGCAAAACCCTCCTGATTGCAAACCTTGGGTAGGAATCCCTGTCGGACTGGGGAGAAGGGAAGGGGAGAAGGGAAAACAGGACGCATTAAATTAAGTAAAACAAAAATTAAGTAAAACAAAACGAAGTAAAACAAAAAAAAAAAAGGAGGGGGAGGTTTGGTGGCTGGGGGGGTTGTTTGGTGGCTGGGGGTGGTGGTGTCCCCCACATCCAGCAGCACCCGCGATGCTCGGCTCGGAGCGAGGGCGCCCTCTAGCGGTCGCTTCTGGGCATCGAGGGGCTGGTTCCGAGAGGGAAGGGTAGTTTTTATGCACTCGTTGCTTTGAGAAGCACTCTCTTGTGTTGATAGCTTTCTAACGAAGGTTTAGTACAGAGAAGCATTGTAAACGTTTAAAGAATTTTAATGCTTCCACTAAGTCCCCGTGGAACTCCTTCCCTAGCAATTAAAAATGAAGATTGGGACTATTGCTATCAATCCCTGGCATTTGGTGAATCAGAGATTTTAGAAATTTCGCAAATGCAGGAGTGACTGAAGTTCTGTTTGTGTTATTTTTGCATATTCACTTTGGATTTCATCCATGTGGATGTTTTAATTGGAATTTCTAGTCATCTTTAACAGTGAAAAATAACCCAGAGAGTTATTCCACTTTCTATTTCACATTCTGTGGTATGTGTTGTAACTTTTTAAAAGAAGTTGAGGTACTAACATAGCCCTAAAAACTACAGAACTTCGGATCCTTTTTTTATTATTCGAGAAATGCAGTAATTTGTGGGGCTAGCAATACCCGCAAGTGTGGATGTGAGTGCACACACTGAATTTGGGGATGACAGAGCAGGAATGAGTGCTATACCATCCCTTGCTGCCCACTTAAGCATAAGCGTATGCTTTGATTTAATTTTCTACTAATGAGATAAAATTTTACTGAACTGAAAATCAGGTTATAGGGATTATTGCCTGTCTGTGCAATTGGGATTTTGTAGTCTGAAATGCTGGGAGCTTTCTTTTTACAGGTAAGCAATGTTTGAGAAATCTTGCCATGCAACTAATACCAGAGTGATATTTTGAAGCTATATCTATATAGACAGTGTAAATAGGCATATCTTTTTTATCCTGTTCCATATTTCCTGTAGAATGACACATGCTTTAACCCAAGGCGGCTGCTTTGGTGCCAGCCCCTCCTGCCTTAACTGCAGCCACTGCCAGACCACAAAACTGCTGCTGTGGGAGTGTATGATGCTCCCAAAAACTCACCATAGTCTGTATGGTCCCCCAAAACCTGCCCTACCTCCCCACCCTTCTGACTCTGCTTTGTATGGAAGCAGCTTCATTTGTGGGTGAGTGTGGAAGAAATGTATTATCTTACATGCTGAATTGAATATTCAGCTTTGTTGCCTGTTTATTGTTGTGCTTCAGGCCCCTTTGATAGAAGCATGTGCATATAAATATAGTCATTAACACATTTATTATTTGCAAATTTACACTTAACTTTGGCTATTAAATAAACAAGTAGGAACAGCATGTACCAGTATTACTAAACTGCCTGAAATATTCATTTCAGTTGAGTCTTGCAGTGATGTAAACTGGTGTAACGCCATTGAAATCAATGTTACTCTGCAATTTAGAGCAATTTGAAAATCTGGACACAGTGTATATTATTTGTTAATAATTTGGGGGGGGTGAGTTTTATTTGTTCCTTTGAGGATGACCTCAGAGAAGCCTAGATTTGAAAACAAAGTGAAACACATTATCATTGCTTTTGTGTATAACACATATCTCAGCAGGTATCATAAATCAGTATAAGAAACTCTAGTCCCTGGAAATATTTTTTTAACCAAAAATACATACTTTTATAGCATACAAGGTATAACTCCATCAAAAATATTAAAGCTTTTGTAACCTGTTTTCATACTGTGAGAAGGACAGGCATAAAGGACCATGCAGGAGAAGAACAGTGTAGAGGAGTGGTAGATAGAGGTGGCTGAGCATCCCTGTTGACTGGCTAGCTCAGAAGGGAAGATCCAAAAGGGGAAAAGGGTGCTTAGGGTGGCTCCTGATGGGACTCTTGTAGGAGTGATGTGTCACTTCCTGCTTATTTGAGATGTTCTTGGAGATTTATATGTCTATACACACACACACATATACAATAACAAAGAACACACAAATTTAGAAATTAATTTCCATACTACTGCAGTGAAAACAGAATTTTGTTATTGGCACTGTATTGATAGAATGTTTTGGACAGAATATTAGCAAATGCTCAAGGCTTTGCATCCTTAAAGGATGCAATTGATTCTTCCTTTTCCACCACAAGATGGGAAGTGTTACTGTCCCTCTGTTATGGCAGGAGGCTGCTGTTAAAGGTCACATGGAGCACTCACACTAGAGCAAGACTCGGCATTCAGGAGCTTCAGGGGCTCATGCGGGGACCATCCCATCCTGAGAGGAAACACACTCAGGGCCAGGAATCGGGAAGGCAGGAATGAGATGCTTCAACCATCGTGGAACCTGGTGGTTCAAAACTGAAAGTTCCCTGGGAGCTTCCTGACTATGCATGGCTTTTCCAGACCCACTCTGCCTGGCAGCAAGTATGCTCTTGCCATGCTGCACTATCATTTCCTGTTCATCAGAAACCATGAGAGTCAGCTGCTCGGTCCTCCAAGTGTTCTAACTTCTTTCGATGTATTCATAAATTGCTTTAAAGTTTATTTGTAGCTGTAATAGCTTGTGCTCTCCTAATTTGTGAAATTGTATGTCAGCAGCCATCAAGGTTTGAAATTGTTGCGACATATTTCAATTCTATCCGTTTGATGCTGGTAGAGACTGTTTAAGAACAAAATAACAACCCTGCACTTAATGCAATCAAAGTTTCCTCAAAACTGGTTTATAAAATCATCACTCGCTCATATGGTTGAAAAGATTTTGTATAATGTTATTAAAGTGACTTGGCAGTGAACAATACAAGTTAATATTGATTTTAATATGCACAAATGATTACTTAAATCACCAAATGCTTAATGAAAATTTCAGTGTAATCCTATAAAACAATTCATGGATGCGGGCTGGATAACGTGCAAAGATCGGTAGATTCTTCAATGCCATACAACCTGTTATGTGTTATCTTACCTACCCTCCAGGTAAAGAGATTCATGTCTTTATAAATATTTGACATGGTCTTTCTCCTTTTTTTCTTTTTCCTTCTTTTTTTTTTTTTTTTTTTTTTTTCCAAAGAAAGTCACAGAAGTGTGTTCTTAGGGCTCTATCTGCACTGGGAAAATTCATAAACTAATTCCCAGGGTTAGTAGTGATAGGAGTCTTGGTACTGGTGGTGCTTCATACTCAGACCTAATTTTAGTACCATTTCACTGTAATGAAAACTAGCTGTGCTGAGTAGCAATGGGAATTTCTCCATCTGATCTCAATTCAACTGTTTTAATTTCTGAGTTCTTATATAAACTGTTTTCTCGACAAGGTTGGTGGTAAGACATGGAGAAGAGAGCTTTGTAGTTTATGATAAAGGGAAGTCTGAAGAGGCTAAGAGGTTTGATGATCAGTTGTTTGTTTGGTTTTTTTTTTAAATGTGAATCCTGAAAGTGTATTTGCCTTGTAAAAGTAGAAAGCCAAAGCCAAAAAGGAGAATTAGATAATTTTTTTTTTTTTTTAAAAAAAAAAGGATATTCAGAAGGAAGATTGGAAAAAGAGGTATGCAAGAGTCATGCCAGAAGGATGGAGATTCCAGTCCAGATCCATGCAAACTAGCTGGATTGACTGGGAAGGGAGAGCCTCTTCTCTCACTTTGGCCCTTGGTCTCCTCATTGCAGCTGGTGGTTTTGCAAGGGCTGTGTGAGCTGGAGACTGGTATGTACAAAGAAATCATCTGAGAGAGAAATGTCATTGTACTTGTAAACCCTTAAGCAACAGTAGACACTAATGCATCAGAGTCACTAACAAAGTAAGTTGGATTTGAATTAGTGACCTATGGTGAAAAATACCATATTCAATTGATGCTTTTTGTCTAATTTTTTGAATTCAGAGTTTTCTGTGCAAGAGAGACTTGGTACCCAGATTGCAATGTGAAATCACAACAAAAATCTATTTTCTGTTGTTGCCTGTGTTTTTCTTCAGCCTGAGAGATAGAAAAGCATCAGGGGTATGCTGATGTTTTAGCTGGTGATGTCCAGCAAGCGCTGGATCTTAGCTTTGGGCAGCAAAGGAATCATGAATTCAGGAACCACTGGTCTCCCTCTGGTCTGCTTTTACCCTCCTTTCCATTCTGAAAACTCTAATAACTGGTCCATCGCCACTTCCTTTTGCATCGACTCACACAGGGAACGTGGCCTTAATGGCTTCATCTCTTTGAATTCAGTAGAGTCGATGGCTTTGCATCTCCTGCTGCACCCATTGCCACCCTGGGGTGCCAAGGGAGGAGTGTCGGCTGAGTCAGCAGCATAGCACACACCTTCCACAGGCAATGCTTGTGTGCGCACACCCCAACACGCTCAAGTACCGCTGCAGTGTGCGCCTTAAAGCAGAAACTATTCCACTCTGAAAATTGCTTTGAGATTGTAAATTGCTTTTTTGATCCTTTGGGATGAAAAGTTCTATATCAGTGTAATGACAATAAATTATTCTCGAGGCAGTAGGGCTGCTTCACTTCCTGTGGGAGTAAAATGAGTAAGTGCTTTCCTGTGAGTACACCCAAAATGCGAAATGCCAGCAGATGAACTGTGCAGACGGGCAGCCTGATGCTTCACCGCTGTGCATGTGTTTTGCTCACTGAAAATGCCGCGAAAGAAGAGGTCCAAAGAGGAGGTGCACCATACCACTAGGGGCATGCTCCCAGAAGGCAGAGCTAGTGCCAGCCCTGCGGCTCACCTGTGGCCTTTGCCGAGAGTGGGCTGTACCAATGCCCTCTTTGAGAGGCTCAGTGAAGTCCTGGCTCAGTGGCTGAAGTGTTTCCACCGTTTGTTTTTTTGGGATCCCTTCCAGTTCCTCTGAATCAGCCTCTTGTTTGCCTGCCTCCCCCGGGGTGCGACTCTCCCCAGGCTTCCACCTCTCAATCGCACTGCTTGGCTGGGGGATTGTTTGGGGTCAATGAATGATTCAGAGTCAAATTTCAGTAATGGACAAGGCGGCTGTTAACTCCATCACCAACTTTCAGTGACACCCTTGTCTCCTGTGTTTTCTGAAACACTCAAGTTCATTACTGCAAGTTCAAGAAAGAAGAAATAAGCCCTTATGCTGTAGTTACTGGTTGTGGAGAAGCTTGTTTTTTCTTACCCTGCTGCTGACTTTTAAGTATTCGGGATTTATTGTTTTGAAGGATGCCCTGTGCAAAGGCATGTTTCAAAAGGTAGAGGTGCTGACAGTGCTTAACATGTTCTGGTGTTTTTGGGAACACTATTAACAAAGTGAACTTTGCAAAGATGCATTTCAAGCAGGAACAATAGAAATGTTTAGTAGGATGGATCTGTGGCCAGGCACGAGCAGGGACAGCTTTGTGCGGAGTTGAGAATGGGAGAAGTGGAGGGACGGCATGTCAGATAATGGCAAACTAGTGCAGCTGTTCTTTTCCTTCTGTTTTGATAGTAAGGGAAAGGCTGCAGCAAACCATTTTGTGACACGGAGCCTGTTTTCTGAAAGAAATCCATATATTGTAGAGAAAAAAAGCAGAGAACAGTTGTAAACCACCCCCAGCTACTTCATACCAGGTTTTCAAGGCTGAACTAAAGCCAAATCGTGAAAAGCATTCTCATTAATTACTGTAATTGCATGCAAAATGTGTTTATTTACTAACCTGAAAACAAACAAGGTGAGAAGGCCAAAAAAACCTGTAAAACTGAAAAACTACCACCGACTTTTTTTCCTTCTACAAAGCCTAAAGCGAATGACATAGCTGACACTTCAGAAAGGGATGGTTGGAAAAGGACCAAGGTGGGTAGCAGTGGGTTTCTCCAGGTCTAGCACAGAGGCATCCCATTTCATAGCAAATGCTCCTACGTGGTCTTGCAACGCAGCTCCTGATAAGAATTAGCCCAAGAAGTGGATGTCCACTGCTTGTGCCATGGCCCTGCAGCACAAGGTCTCTGGCAGCAGCGCTGTCTGAAGGGGTACTGGCAGCCCCCCACTCCTGCCGTGAGCTGCGTGGCTCAGCCCCGTGGCTCTGCCCGCTGGGTTCAGAACCACTTGCTGGGCTTGTGTTGATGCCAACACCCCTGTACTCTGCAGACTTATTTTAGGCATGTAGAGCCCATAGTTGCTTACTCATGTTTTTGTAAATAACAAAGTACTTCTTGGCCTGCACTGTGTGTGCATGTGTCCCATTTTCACACTTGTGTGCGGGCCTTTTCCAGAATTGCGGAGATAGCTAGTTTTTTGATGGAAAACTGGCACTAAAATGACAAAATTATCCTTCTGGATATACTCTTCTACCAATCTGAAAGGAAATAAGTGCAGTCAGTCCTCTGGAGATTGGGAAGAGGTTCTGAACAACAGTAAACTGTTTTTGCCTTCTTTAAAAGAAAAGGATGAAGAACATAGCAACTGTGGGTATTGGTTGCTGGGGATCTGCTGGGGAGGTTTGGTAGGAAATCCTTTTGGAGGGTTTGGTGGAGTGTGCCACAGCTTAAAAATGTCATTTCTTGAAAGAAAGACAGAAGGATGATAAATGGAAAGTCCCTTTTGCCCAAGGCATTGAGAGGAGACATTGACAAGAAGAAAAGGCTGTTTAGGTTTTATGCACCTTTTTTTTTTCTTTTACTTAAATGTTTGTATGTATTTTCAAATATGTAAACACAGGTTTTTGATCCAGCAAATGCTGGGCTAGGTAGTACCCACTCTGTGTCTATGTGTTGGCAAGAAGCAAGAGGGGAATAATGAGAAGGTAGAGAAGCATTTTCTGTTCCATAAAGCTGAGAGCCTTTGTTCAGCGTCTGGGCAGCTTTCCCATCTTCTAGGAGTAGGAATGGAGGTAAGATAACCAGGGGAGTAGTTATGAGCTCACTTGGATCTTTTCTGAATTGCACAGATGGCAGAGACATCCCAGGCTTAGATGTAGCGCTGTGCGTATGTGCCTTTGAAAGATGCTAATTGGGAAGCTAGTGTAGTTAATTTTAAGAGCCGTTCTTCTGGACGGATGTAAATGATGGGGATAGTAGGGTTCACTCTAGCTGTTATTGTTTGCAGCTACCAGTGTAATCAGATATAAACAGAATTGGTGGGATTTTGGTCTTATAGGTGAGATCCTTCATGGAATTGTTCCATTTTAACCACAGCTTTCAAGGACAAGAGGTAAATGCATAGGAAATGGAGCTTACTGCAAGATGTAATATCATCATGGAAAAGATGGATATAACAAAAAGACCAAACCACACTAACTAGACCACATCTTGACAGTGTTGTTTGTCATTCAGAATGAGCCAGAATGTAATACCCACTGCAGCAAAATATCCTTTAAAATATTAGGCTAGCATACAGGTACTTACAGGCTTCGTCGGTAAAATGTAAGAATATAGGTCCAAAGAACTGGTGTTTATTATTGAAGGTTCTAAACTAGACCTCAGGGACAATAAAGGGCTCAAATTTTCATGGATTATTTTTTGGAGGACTGAATGCAGTTGTCCTTCACTCAAAGATAGGAGGAGTGGATGGCCAGGGACCTGTTCTCTGTATGTTTCTGCTTTTCTTGATTTAATTTTTTTTAATGAGACAAAAATAAAGGAATCATTTATGTCTTTATAGAGAACTATTTAATATGACCTAACAAGAGCATTAATGGAATAGAGGCTCAAAATAATAGCGATAAAGTAGACCACTAGTAATCTATTCGCATGGTACTGTCTGTGTGTTGGGGTGTTGTTTTTTGTTTTTTTTTTAAAGGAGCTATGTAGTCAAATTATTAGGAAATTAAGAGTGAAAGGGAAGTTAGGCAAGACTGTTACTCACAGGGAAGCGAACATATGGAATAAGTTGTAGAGCAAAGCTATTAAAACCAATATGTAAATTGCAGAGAGACAGAGAGGGTGATGTGTGTACTGTGAACTGGGAGGGAGTTCTGAAAACACAGAAACAGATGTAAGCAAGGGAGGATGGAATAAATTTAAAAGGGATAGACTGGACCCTTGTGGGCGTAGTGTCCTTTCTTTTGTGATGAGTTTGTACACACCTACAAGGTAAGGGAGAAATTTATTTTTACGTTGAAGTTCCAATTTAACTGGGGCTTTTAAAAAAATAAAGGAGCATGGAGATTGAAGCCTTCATTTTTCTTGCGTCTGCTGTTTCAGGGATTTTCATTTCACATCCACCAGACCACACTGCTGGACTCCAGTGACACTGGTTTCAGTGGACCTCGGGATTTTATACCAGCAAGTAGTTCCTTGTGCAGATCTCTTCTTTCCTCTGAAGTCAGTGGATGACCTATTGGCAAAAAGAACTGCTGATGCTGTGATTCTGGTGCTTTGGCAAGTTACACAGCAGGAGCGGAAACCATATAAAGAAAATGTCCTCTCCACAGAGCTCTGCGTGTAGAGGGTTCAGCCCTGCCCTGAGAGACTGGCTTCACTGGCCTCAGTGAGACTGCTCGGGAGAGATGTGGACAGCTCGCACAGCTTAGAAATTACACAACCTTGTGACACAGGGACTTGATTGAGACTGACTCTTCCTTTCCAAGAACTGGTCAGGATGCTTGTTTTTTTCTCCCAGTTTTGGGAAAAATGTGGGGTATATTTAAATGGGAATTTTAATGATCTGAGCACTGCCAGGGAGTCCAGTTTCAAGTCCTT
This sequence comes from Cuculus canorus, assembly GCF_017976375.1. NCBI lineage: Eukaryota > Metazoa > Chordata > Aves > Cuculiformes > Cuculidae > Cuculus > Cuculus canorus. The sequence continues at coordinate 51,469,691 of NC_071404.1, read as the reverse complement.
CGTCTCCCTGCAAAATCGACCTCTTCCAGGAGACAGCTCTGATTGCAAAGATAAGACTGGTTTGTGAGAAACCATCCCCTGCCCCCTGGGGTCTCTTTTGTGAAGTGTGCTGAAATGAAGAGCAGAAGAACAGATCCTTTGGTCTAAAGTGATAGCGAGAAAGAAAGGAAGCTGACCTGAGTTCCCCTAATTATGTCTCTGAGCTTAGAGATCCAAGGCCCGGAGTCTGGTCTTTGCCCCCACACCTATTTTTTCCTTAATGGTAAAGAATCCCGTAAGTGTAATAGCCAGTCTGTGGGTATCCTAGCAATGATATGTGCAGCCTGGAAAGATTGTCTGCTGCTTTGCATCTGAGCTTTCCTTATTTTGTGTTTAAATGTCTCACATAACATTAATCTTTGCATCATTTTTATGTCTCAGGGATTCCTGGCTTCTTGACCAAAAAGTCAAACTAACATTTAAGATCTCTGATAGCTTTTTGAGTAGTATAATTTAAAAGTACATAGTGGGTGATATAGTGTAGGAAGTTTTTTGCTTCTAAGATGGTCTCTGTTACAGATTGGTAGCAAATACTGTAATTGAGAAGTTGTATCAAGCCTTAAGCTGGTAAAAGCCAGTGCTGGTTCTAAGTAGGGCCCAGCCCTGGTAGAATTTAGTCTCTCATCTTCTTTAAATAAATTTTCATGTTTTCCAAGAAAAAGAATAATCAATAGTCTGTTTATTTCTACATCTGCTGGAACCGTTTTCTATTAGATGATGTGTAAGTGATGATTAATTAGTTGCTTTTGATTCAGCTTTAAGGTTTGTGCAAGCGATGCTGGGAAGAGGGGGTTTGTGAGCTGGTCGTCTGCCAGGGGTTGTCATTCACATGGTTGACAACTCCATCTCTATAGAAGGCCGTATAATAATGTATTTCGAAATAAAAAGTCAGTTAAGGAAACATTCATCAACTTCAAAGGGAGTGTCAGGCGTGTAATTCAAAACCGCTTCAATGTAAGGCTCCTGAGAAAAAAATGAAGAGGAGAGAAGCACAGCCTGTATTCCCTGTGTCCTTCCCTACCTGACTGGTCCTAACAGGAGAGACATGGCTTTTTATCTCCACCTCAAAGCCTCTGGGTTCCGCATTACCAGCTATACCAGAGCACCACTGTCTGTTAGCATTGGAACAAGTTCAGCCCTCCACCAATGCCTGTCTTTCTGTGCAACCTTTCCTTGGACAGAAAGGGATAGTGCTGATCTCACTTATTTTCACACTTGAAATGGCTCTGTTAATATGACATCAATGTGAGGTAAGCACTGAGTCCAGAGTGTGCTTGACAGCTGGTATCCCACACTCCCAAGGTAAGAAAAGGCAGCAGATGCGGTGATGTGGCTCTGTGGTGTATGCCGTTGATTCAACAGTAGCAGCTGTTGCAGCCCTGTATCTCTTGCAAGCTTCTGCTTTAGAGCCTGATATCATTCTTGATGGTTGCCTCACTCTCTTGCTCTCACTGCTACAGCTGCCATTCAGAGACGAAGTTTTGGAATCTCAGTACAAACGGGTGGTGTTTTGCTATTGCCATGAGGTGCACTAGTCCAGGATCTAGCCACAGTCATGGGAGTGTTAGAAGGGATAATCAAGTTCTTCAGCAAACTGAGTACTTTCATGTTTTCTGAGTAAGAAAACAGGGCAAAACTAGCACATGTTAAATTGCTGTTATTGCTGGTTGAAGATGATTTTATCAGTTCTTGTCTCAGTGTATTAGTCTTCCCAATTTTCCATGACGTTGCTTTAGACCAATTATCTTGTTTCTGTGCAATATGCTGGCTTTTCTGGATCTCATTCTGGGTAGACCCTGCCACTGTTCTATGACCAATGCACTTTGGTCTCCTATGCATGGTCTTATCTAAAATCTCCAGTGGTGCATAGGAGACAGCGGGAGTTTTGAACCCCACTTCTCTTGATCATAATACAAATAGAAATGCATCTTAGACCCATTTGTCCCTTAAGGGAAATGCTGTTTTCTGAACTTCTTGTTGCTTTGGTTCCAGACACGTATTGAATGTCAACGTTGTTGGGCAGAAGACTCCAATGATTGCTGTATGATATCCCCAAACCAAAAATGTCTGACAGCTGCAGACAAGGGGATCAAGGTGCTATCAGTGAAACTACAGGTTGTTTTCACCTTTAGAGAGCTGGTAAATGAAAATTGCTCTCCAGTTTCTCCAAGAGGAAAGTGTTAGAAACTATTAGCTAAAAGCTTTCTGCCTGACAGCATTAATTTCCTATTCATTTCATTAAAGGGACATTTTTGGAGAGACTTGTAAATTACAGCGTGCTCCTAGCAGAATAATAGCTTCAGGAAAAACATGTAATAGCTCTCCTTAATCAAAATAAGGGCAAGTTGTTGTTTATCCAGCTGAAGAGTTGGGTATCACTAAAGCTCGATTTCTAGTTTTCACATTAAACAATCATACATTTTTTGAACTATGTTTTAAGAGTAACATGGGTGTATTTTAGCAATACATACCTATTTGGCAATTTGTTTGTCCTGAACATGTTTATGCTTCTGTTTTCTCTTCTGTTCCTGTACCAGTGTCCTTGTTCATGTCTTTCCTATTACACGTGAGCCAAAATGAAGCAACCTCAAAATGTTGGATAAAACAGAATTCTACCCTCATAGGATAATGTAGCAGGTATTACCATTGTTTATATAAAAGCTGATGATAAAAACTCCTGCCAGAGCTGAATGATTCTTATCTTAGTCATGTAATAGGTTAGGTGGGAGTTTCTGCTGGTGCTTGCACTGTGAGGTTCACAGTCTGCTCACCTTAACTCTACATGTGTAAATAATAAAAACAAGATGGAAGGAGATCCAGAATTAGACCACTGATTCTACTGGAGCTTTTAGGAGAAGGGTGGATGCAAGCTGGCTGGCTAGGACTGTGATCTTCAAAGACATTCAGATGCAGGTCTAGATCTCCATGGATATTTAGAAAGCAAAATTAATTAAGCCTCAGATCCTCAGTTTACCACAAGCATTTTATTTTCATTGTAAGTAAATAGAGTAAAGCAAAGAGAATTGAAACAAAATAGAATAAATACATTTCTGAAATAACGCAGCAGTTTAGTAGCTGTAATCCCTTGCTTATTGCTTTTGTACTTATGAGGACTGGCAGGATACTATGGTGTATCTTAGTACCTTCCAAAACCTGAGTGCTTGTGTTCTTTCCTAAAGGACTAAGACAAATTAAAGCTAGGGACTTTTTTTTTTTTTTTTTTGGAAGTTAAATACAGAGAGTTCATTTTTTGGAGTACATACTGTATCAGATTTTCAGAAGTGCAGGTGATATCTGTTGGTGAATTTATAGTGTGATGGTTGCATGGAGATGGTAAGGGCTATATGGAGATGGGGCAGGGCCATCATGTTACTGATTGCAGAGTATCTTGGGCACTGGCTTTTCCCTTAAAGAGTCTCAGTATTTTTAGCCTATCTGGGTAGACTTCCCTGGAAAAGGACAAAATAACAGCCATCTCTGGACAAAATGAAGACTGAAAAGCATATTGAGATTGATGTGTACCTTCCGGTTGGCTTCCTTTCTCTGACCCAAGAAATGTATTTACAGATTGGAGTGTGGCAGGGATTTGTAGCAAAGACCTGGGGCATCTCGATGTCATGGCAGAGGCAAAGAAACCTGTGATTAGCACCACAAAAAGAAATCGTACTTTTCTGTGCTAATGGCTGACTTTACTAATAGTGATGTCAATGCACGTGGTAAGGAGCAGTACAAAGGAATAACTGAGAAAACCACGAAGAGCAATGCCGTTCCCCAGAAATAGCTTTTTTTTTTTTCTTAGATATCTGGAGTGTGGCATGCAGTGCTCTGGCTATATTGCATTCTCCATCTGGCTGGTTACTGAAAGCTCAGATTCTCCTGGGCTTTTCTGAGTTATTTACTTTAATATTCTGCCTTTTATAGAAGAGATTATCTTACAAACTGGATTCGCCGTAGTGGATAGATTTTTATGGTTTAATCCTGTTTTTGATACCTAATTCTATTTTTTCCCCACAAATTTAATATCATTTCCCCTGACACACATACGTGAACATGCACAGGATTTCATCTGTTTTTTTCTTGTGGTAGTGTCTCATACAGAGATTCTTTTCTTACCACACTTGATTGAGAAATAGTTCCTATGGGATTCTGGGGATTGTTCTTTAACTCCAGCTTAGGGACTGAGAAACCCCTGTGCACCTTGTTCCCTTTAAATGGGGACTACAGCCAAAGCCCAATGGAATCCTTCCATTGATTTCCGTTATCTCCTGGTCAGGCTGTCTGTATTTTATGCTTCATTATCATTATCATTGAGCATAATATAATCCGTATATTTATCTTACTACATGCCTGTTAGGTAAGGAAATGATAGTCTTTCCACTTTATTGATGGGGATTTAAAGTACAGGGAGAAGATGGCCAGAGAGAATTCAGTTATTGAAGCCCTGGCGTCAATGAATTGTGATGTATTGTCACCAACAGGCCCTGCCAAGTGTCTGTAGGTGCTGGTGACATGTACGTAGCCTTTATGCAGATGATGCAGTTCATGCGGAGCAGCATGGAAACAGTTCTGGGAGCCCAACTTGGGATCAAGGACTAGCCATCTCTCTGAGATGAAGGGCTTAAAGTGGGAACAGTAAATCTATTTTCTCTCTCTCCCTGCTCTTTTTATCTGGGGTACACACTCAACATTATGCTCAGTGGCATATATGCAATGAGAGTAAAATCCATCCTGCACAAAATATTGCGTGGTTGCTGTAGGACTCTCTTGACAGGTTATGGAATATGGATGGTTTTCTGGAATGTGAATGATAGTCAATGACCAGTGACATATTTTTCTGCTTTTTTTCTGTGAGATTTCTTGCAAGGTGTTGGCTCTTAAGAAGAGAGTTCAGGTTTGTAAAGCCTGAAGCTGGCAGGTGTGGGATTCTGATTTTTTTTTTCTTTCTTTTGGTTGGAACGTTCTGTTGGTCTGTTGGCTGGTGATAGGATGCTTTGGGTTGCACTAGATTTGCTTAGCATGGGACGAATAACATCTTCCAAACTATAGCCGAAGAAAAACAACCGGAGTTTTGTCAGCCCCGGGGATACACAAGGCTCTTTTTTTGGTCTATCCTGCCTATTAGGCTCGCTGGTACAGCACTACATTATGCAGTGAAAGATGGATCTATTCTGGTTTAGGTATTTAATTTTATGTGGGAAAATATTTTTTTTTCCTTTTCTTTCCTTTTTAAGAAATCTCGTTAAAGGTCCTGTAGTGCTTTAGGCAAATCACTGAGATTTAAAGCAGAAAGCTTAGGACTGTGTTTAGTCTTCCCATTAGGCTGGAGGGGGTTTAGATTTCCACTGATTGACTACTGAACCTTCCCTTCCTCCCTCCCTTCACCAGCTCCACTTCCCTGGCCCAGATCAATGTCAGTAGTTAAATGGATCGGTTATTTGAAAGCTGTCTGTTGACCTTTCCTTCATGATTGATTTCATGAAAAGTGCACAGGAGTGTGGCTTCCAGCTAGGAAAGCAGTCACTGCTGACAGCTCTCTTTCACCACTCCCTGTAGCCCACTAGGATTTCCCACAGAGGAATAGGCTGCCTGCGAAGATGCCGGACCAGAGAGTGCTCTCAAGTAACCATAATGAAGCTGAAAGCCAGCTCTGGTCTTCCTCAGTGGTCGAGAGGAATTATTTATGAAGAGGAGACCAGGGCTGAGTGGTTTACTGGCCTTCAAAATACTTCCTGACCAGAGGTCTGGAATTGGAGAGCCACAGGAGCCTTGGGTGGCAGTTGCCTACTGGTGTTGGGAGTTGTGCTACCGAAAAACAAGGAAAGAGGACAAAACCAGTGCTATCTGACTCTCTCTGGTGCACACAACAGCATGTACTTGCCATCTCACGTGCTCGCCATCTCGCACACGTGCTGTCCAAGCCTGGAGAAATAATTAACTTCTCTATCTTTCAATATGCATTTGAAATACAAAAACAGCCTGCAGGAGCAGATGCATAGAATTAGTCTTTGTGCAACTCTTCTTTCTTATGCTTTCTTGTCTAAAACTAATGTTGTCAGAGCTTTAATTTTCTTTAAATCTCCTGTAACCAATTCCATGGAAACAGGTTTTGATTTCTGGCATATGGAACATTTTAGTTACTCCCAATTGTTAGCATTATGAATAATAAACCAAGCCTTTAACTCTTAAAATAAAGTTTGACAGTGCAGTAAGTGACGTTCTGTTTGCAGAGAAGCAGAGAATACAAATTATCCTAAATTAGGTAATGGGAAGCTGATGTACGATGATTATGTTGTTTCATCACCCAGTTTTCAGTAGGTTGTGCAGGATCAGTAATTCATGCACGATCTCCCTTTTAAATCACTTTCTTAATAAACGTGTAACAACGCTAGTCTGATGTAGGGCACAGCATGACTCTATGCTTAATCTGTATTTTACAAACCAGCAATACACCACAAGTAATAAAGGTTCATAATGTCAATGCTTGATTCTAATTATGAGTGAACTGCTCTCTGTAGAGTGTGAGGTGACATGGAGAGCTGGAGAAGAGGGTGGAACAGGCTGAGAATGAGGGTTTCTGCTGATAAATACCATGTGCCAAAGCCAAGGCTGGTGCATGAAATGACTGTTGTAACCTTGGTTAATGGTGGATGTCAGGAAATTTGGCAACTGGAATAAAGGTTGGGGTTTTTTTTGATCAACTGGCTTCTCTGTTGCACATCAGTGCTTTTCAGCAGTTGCACTGCAAGGTGGTCATGCCAAATGGTTAGCCTTATCCCTTCACAAACAGTGGAGAAAATAGCTTGTGGAGGAGCTCTGAAAGGCAGGAGCTTCGCATGAGGAATGAGTGAATGTGTTGGTGTCTGAGGAAGGCTTGGGAGCCTTAGAGAGGTTAAGAGTGTGTTCCTGGTCCTGATGGAGGGAAAGATTTGCAGCCTGCTGTATTAATTTTTGAGGCATGATGTGGTGGAAGGGCAAGCAGAGCTGAAGATGTGAGACCTATCTCCTGCCAATTGCTGCCTGTATAAGAGCCACCTTAAGTTTCAGGTGCTGTAACTCTGATGTTCACCAGCAGATGAAGACAATATGAGCCAGGTTTAAGTCTAGGTGAGGATGCTAGTGGTAGTTTCACTACATAACATGTATGACAACTTTGGATGAAAAAAGCCGCTGATTTGAATGTGATTCCCACATTCGAATGTGGGAATGCAAAGGGCTTGGGAATGATGCTTTATATAGTAGTATTTATAAAGCATATTAAAAAGTCAACTAATTTTGTCCTTCTGGCTGCTGGAGTCTCTCTCATTCAGGATTATGACAACTGTTGGTGTACTGTGTGGGTCCCAATAATGGGGCTGAGCCGGAGAAGGACGTGAGTACCCAGCTCTGCAGCTGTTCTCAGCTGCTGGGACAAGGTGAGCAGAGCCAGACCAGAGCTCTGAGCTCAGAAAAGATATCCCTGGGTCATTCATAGCTTTAAGGAGTCTCCACGTGGCTGAGCACCCAAAAGTGAAATTGCAGTAGAGAAAGCTTTATAGATCCATGCAACGGATACTTGTTCTAGGCTGTGGTTACTGGTATCTCTATATTGTCTCCATTTGGCTCTGCTCTTCTTTCAGTTTTTGTATAAGGTGTATATGGCTTTTTTTTTCCACCCAGCGAAGACATGTAGTTGATGAGTTGACTCCTTCCCATGTGCTCTTCCACACAACATGGGGTTCATTATGGCAAAACTCTCCATTTTCCTTAAATAGTCTAGGAATTAACAAATGTCATCAGCATGCAAACGGTTACCACTGTTGGAAAGTACTGGTGGAAAGGGTTCACTGTCACTTTCACATCATTTTCTAAATGGCCTAATAAAAGATCAGGGAGAGCTGTTTCAGGGTTAATAAAAGTAATTGTAGCTTTTCTAATTGATAGTAGCTCTTGCTTATATATTCAGTCAAAATTAATACCTTTCTTTTTCCTAAGGGGTGAGGAATCAAATCATGACTTACCAAATGACAGGGAAGTGAGGTTATTTCAGGCTTTAAAAAGAGTGTAATCGGGAACAGACAATTTATTTCTTCTCTTGGTGCAAGATAATTTAAAGAGGAACAAAGTAATTTTTTTTTTTCCCCAAAAAATGTTGGCAGCTGAGCAGCTTGCTTGCAAACCCTGTTTGAAGCTAGTGTAGGCTCAGTCTGCACAGCTGCATGTTTCCTTGCCCTGCTGACTCATCTGGAATAACTCCATGCACGATGCTTATTTTACTTAGGTTTGCCTGATTGGGTGAGAGGGGTGTTAGGCAAAGCAAATCCACGATATTTAAGAAGTATTTCTGTACTTGGAATTAGCAGAAGAGTTGGTGTGTGTTAGAAAGGAGGCTGGTGTTTCCTCAAGGCACTTACTCTGATAAATATGAAATAGTAACAAAAACCTCCCAGGCAGAAAATTGTTATATTAAGGCCTTGAGGAAGTGGACAATACACTGGATACTGTGAACACCAAGAGGCTTGGACTCATTCGAGACTGTCAAAATTGCTGAACAGGAAGGTAGAGCCATTTCTGTGACAATGTGGTGCGGACAATCTAGAGAGAGATTTCTAAGTCAGTTTAATGTCCACTGGGAGAATGCCTTCTTCTTTCCAACAAACCTTCATTTTTTTTCCAATAATTCCCTTCCTGATATTGTTTTAAAAATAGATATTTTCTGAAATTATGTAAGAAACCTGTAGGGATGTTATTCTGTTGCAAGGATGAGATGAGAACCTTTAACAGGGCTAGAAACTACAGACCTATCAAAGAAGACATTTAGAATTATAAAGTTGTCCATGGAGCAGTTAGTTTCTCAAGAATCGCCAGCACCTGTCAGTTTGGCTGGTTGGGTGTAACAGGGTCAAGTTTCCATTCTGTCTGTCTCAGACCAGGGATTTGAATTTCCGTTTGTACTGAAAAACACCCATTGAATGTCCTGACCACTGGCTGTTGGGTTTGTTTCTGAATGGGAACTTGTATCTTTGATCTGAAGAAAGAACTGGCAAAACTTCAGAGAAATAGGCTTATTTCATCAAATTGTTTTCATTGTGGATACTACACCAATTTTCCTTTGGGTGTGAAAGGAATAAGTCTAAAAATTTTCAACCAACCTAATAAAGAATGAAACAAAATATAGATGTCATATTGGTACCCACTCTCCCTCCCTTCCCAAAGGATCTTTTCACTTCCGAAACTGAGATACAACAATGACTCTTTGCAACAAGCGCTCTTTATCCCAACCCTAGTGTCCTTGCACAGTTCTTCAGACCCAGCACTAAAGTGAGTCCTTGTGTCTCCCACTGATCTTGTCAATTAGAGCCCCTGGACAACTTCTGAGAACACGTTTACAGCTCGGGGACACAGATACCATGGGTCACTGCAGCACTTTGTTGGTGGGGAGTTATTCCTCAGCAGGGAGCTTGATTCCTACGCTGAGTCTCACAGTGTACCTGAGATAACAGCCCCTTACCTTCAAATAAAGCCAGGGTTGTTGAAGAATTGTTTTGATACCTGAACAGAAATTAGGAGAATGCAAAGCTTTCTCCCTTCCTTCCTTCTTTCTACATGACACAGCTGTCTTTAGCTCTCTTTCCTACCAGGCCCTGTGTGCCTGACTGTTCCTAGGGTTGCATCGTTCCATACCCACTTTTCCAGAGGGAGTCAAGTCATCCTTTCCATGGCATCCCCCCCAGCTCCCTGACGTCTCATAAACTGGGGAATGAAAATGCTTTTCTGTGTGCTGCTGGTGCAAGGATGACACCAGATTTTGCAAATGACCCTTTCATCCCTCATGGAAGGCTCTGGGTCTGAGGTACAGATTTCAGCATTTTTTTTTCCCCAAATGGGCCTTTTCCTGCAAGTAGGCAGAAGGCGTAGGTTGATGGAAGACACACAAGAGATATTTAACACCCTGCCAGTTTAGTCTAATCATCTGCACCAGTGTCTTGTCTTGGAAGAAGGGGAAAAAATATCAGAAAAAAATAAAATCAGGTGTGTTTTCATTTAGAGGGAGAAATGGAGACATTTTGAGAGATTAAGTGATATGCCTAAGGCTGGGCAGGGGGTCTGACCAGAGCTCGGACCTGAATTTACTGTTGCCTAGTCGTGTGACTCGAGCTCAAGACTTTTTCTAACCTTTGAAAAAAACATTTTTTAAACCAATCAGTTACAGTTCTTTCTGGCATGGCATCTTTCACATCCTCCTAGTAAATCTGAGGATATTAGAAATTTTAAGAATAAACCCAGGTCACAATATCCTGCATTTTGCTTAAGTCTCCTAGTGAATTTTGAGAACATAATTTCTATTTTGCCATATTAGTACTTGCAGAAGGTTTATTTCTTTTCAAATGCCAAATCTAATGTTTCAAAGAAAGCTCAAGATGAAATGAAAATGAGAGCAGAAGGGTTCATAGCTGTCATTCGCCTTAAGATTGTTTATGAAAGCCTGAGATGACCTACTGCTTTAAATGACATTGATTGGCATACTTTAACTTTGTGCTAATGGACTAATGACTTGCAAAGCTCTGAACATTCAAAGGGGAAAAAAAAAGAAAGACTGGCATCTGTGAAAGATGTTGATTGCAATCTGTGGTATTCAGCTGACTTTTCCAATAAGCATTAAATATGCAGGGCCCTGCATAGAATTGTGATAGTTGTTATTTAAAAAAAAAATTTAAAAATCCTAGTTCCTCAAATAACAAAGTCTTTTATCTTTAGTGCCTGGAACACAAGATGTTGAAATGAATACTTTCAGCTGTAGCCTCAATGCTAGAGGCAAACCTTGCTAGAATTAAGCAACATGTAGTGTCTGAACAGTACTTGTAAACCTTCAGTCTGTACTGAAGAGCACTGAGAAAATAAAGCTAAAAAAAATGAGGAAACCCATTCCTTCTCCTTCTGTAGAGCTCATGCTAACTACCTTGGAATCCTGTTTCCTACCTTAGCTCAGTTGTATGTTTGGGATAAAAGGAAGAGTAGGATTTGCTTCTAAATTTCTGGTGCAGTGGTGACTGTTTCTTCCACTCATTTTATTATTCTGAGTAAAATGTGTCACTACAAGGATCCTTTTGAGATGTGAAATACTGTCAAAAGGTCACTGTTTAGAGCACAGCCAATATAGCATGAGACACTGCTAATCTATCAGTTCTATGATGAATATGTTGACAAGCAGCTGAATTTTAATAATTAATCATGCTAAAACTAAGGCAAGTTAATAATTTAGAGACTGATAATGGAGAGTGGTGCGACTCCTTGGGTAGGCAGTTTCTGTTAAGTTTCACCTCTGTTAATTTTAAGCAAAAGGAGCACTGTCACTTTTAATTATCAACGAGAAGCTCTTGGAGCTGTACAGCTGGCACAGAGGAGGTCAGCTCCAATAAATGTTAACAGTTCAGAGAGAAAATTCAGGAAGCCAATATAAAGTCAGTCTAAAGCTAATCGGTGCCGTTGGTTCCTCAAGCTCTATGTTTGCTTTATCATAGTACTTCGTTACCGAAGAACAAGTTAGCAAAATGGTTAAAAACTGAATAAATAGAATCGTAGAATACTTTGAGTTGAAAGGGACCTTAAAGATCATCTATCGAAAGTAGATATCTGTCATTCCAAGTATTTCAGTTGTGAAAGATCAGTGTGAAGTCCTGACCTTACTAGTGGTGGTGGTATGATTGTCACCAACTTTAATGGAACTGGATTTTACCCATTTTTATGCATGTTTTCACCAAATTTTCTCATAACTTGTCTGGTCATTTGAATTTCCTCCTCTGGAAAAAAAAAGCTATGAGAAGTAGGTACTCAATCTTTTCTCAAGCAGGTTGTCCCTCTATAAAGTTTGGGGTTTTTGTTTTTTTTTTTTTTATTATTATTTAAATAGCCTATTTCAACAAAAGGGGTAAGAGACCCTATGAGATATTTCTCCAAGCTCTACGAAAATCGGTAGCAGGATATGAGATGACCTAAATGATGTTCTGCTGGAGAGAAGGATGCATGTGCAGAGAAAAGGGTGTGCGCACCCTGCCCTTGCAGCCCTACTCTATGTTGCTCCTGCAGCCACAATGGGAAAACTGCAGTGGTGAGAGCCCACTGGGACCAGGATAGGAGGTGTAGGGGATGTAAGGCAGGAATTTAAAGGAAAGCAGGCTTCAGTAATTCTGCTGCTGAGGGAATAACTTTTGCTTTTATATCCCAACTGATAAATGCATCATGATTTCTCAGGGCTGAATATGCTGGCACTGCAGCGTGTGCTCCGCATAAGATTGCCAGCATGGCATTAGATGCTGTAGTATCTGAGCATTGACTTGTGTTTCTCACTACTTATGGTAGGAAATTCCTGGAATACTGGGACTACTGAGGTACCTATTCAGTTATCAGAAGCATTTGGCAAGTTTCTAAGGGCGACCACTGTAGCTGAAATGTTATTTTAGTAATTTTACAAAGCTCTTTGATAAACAGAGGTTGACATTTCTAAAGAGCCCTGTTCTCTTCACCCTTGTGGCAATCAGAGTTGGCAAGCAGAGAGGAAACAACTCACTTGGTGTGGCTTAGGTTACACAAATCAGATGATTAAACAGACTTTTCAGTGTTTACCATTTAAGTAGCTGCTTTTGTTCCAGGCTTGGCCCGGTTTTCTCCACTTAACTGTCTTGTTTGCAAAAGTTGGTCATTTGTTTTAAAGACACATTGGTATGATTTTAAAAGAAGACATAATAAAGCAGGGCAGTGAGTAGTTAAAGAATATGGTGTGTAATATTCAGAGCTACTTTACTTGGTCTGAGCACTGTATCGATGGCAAAAAAATTAACACAAAAAAAATGCATGCAGAGAACGGCTGCTTCTGAGAAGCACTCCACGCAGTACCCGCTTGCCACTCTTACATCTCTGAGTGTGTGATCTTGTCTGTGTTAGTTGTTTGTTTTGGCCATACTCCAAGGGGTTCGTACTCCAGACTGTTTTGTCACTGCAGTTGACATAACTCACAGTTTTTCTCTTTGGTTTTTCACTAGAGATAATTGTGTTTGTCATACTGCACAGAATAACTTCATCTCACTGTTTGTAGTTCCATGTCATGTTGTGTTGATGTGTGATGAAGTCATGTCCTGTCATGATTTTATGTCATTATAAGACAAGACATTTTCCTCATAAATTAACACAGTTTGATTAAGTTGCAGCATTGGGTCAAGTTATTCCATTGCAAAGTTTCAGCAGTCCCGGAGACCCAAAGTAATTCAGCAACAAAGCGTTGGGCTAAATTTGTGGGATATTAAACACTCCCCATAAAATTAGGATTGTCCCATGAACTTCTTTGATTTTTAGACAACATTTGCATCATATCCCAGTCTAAGGCTGCTATTAAAATTATTTCTGAACCCTGAATTGGCTAGCAAGCATGGGTGATGAAATACCCATGCTTTAGGCATCCATTCCTGTAAGGACAAAATTTGCATATATCTGCCTCTGCCAGTTTCCAGTTAACTTAGGTGAATGGAGTCCACAAATGTCTGTCCTTTTTCCTCCCTAAATCCATTATGTAGCATTATGGTGTACTGTAGTAGATGTGCGGACGTTTGAAAGAGTGCACCACCTATCCATGGGGATGCATGACCCATAAATAACTACATTTATGTGTAACAACCTGCTGCATAAAGTATGGCACTTTAGGTATGAGCAGAGAGTATTACTTGGCAGGAAAAATAGAACTATGCCTTTTTTATAGTAAATCATAGTTAATTTGCAGTGTCCTCAATAAAATGTGCCAAGATCTATGAAGTCGTATGTGAACCATATGCAATTATAGACAAATGTCTCCATGGAAGGGTCAGATGTGTTTTATATGCCTGGAAAGCCCAGTTGCATAGCACCAGACTTGAGAGCTAAGTCTGTATCTCGGGGGTCACCAAATTCAACCACCTTATGCTAATGCTATCACCTGCTGATTTGATTTATTTGTTGAGATAATTGCATATATTATTACTCAGTTACTGTAGGATTTTTATTATAATTCACTCATCTATAAATTTCAGGCCAAATTAGACTATATATCAGGTAATCTTTGTATTTTTTATACTGACAGAAATGAATAGTTGAATCACATTTTTATCCGTCATGATTTGTATCAGCAGTCATCAGCTGCCTTTCTGCAGACTGAAGAAACAGTAATATTGCATTCTTTCTTAAAAATACATGCTTTTGAGTTAAGTTGCATATATGTGAATAGAAGGATTTTGAGGATCTTGTAACTTTTTCAAATAGTGAATATTTTTTGTAGTTGACAGAAATGAGCTGAAGGTATAAAATTGCACCACACCCACTCCCCACCCCAGATCCCCAGTTCTCCTTCTTGCTAGTCACTCATCACTTTACAGTATATAAACTCTGCAGCTTTTTTTTTTTTAATCCAGCTTTGTACTTACTATATAAGATCAATAACTGCTTATATCTCCAATACAGCCTATAGGCAAGAAGACAATCAAGTCTAGCTTCTTCATGATTTATTATAAAAGGGTTAGCTATTAGATTTTGATTTCAGACCAGAAGAAAGCCCTTGCGCTCTGACTTTCCCTACCTACTAAATAATTTTTCTCAAGTAATTCAACCAGCAGATATAAAAAGTGAGCACTCTCCTACAAGCTCCAATAGTTGTCGAATGGTTAAAATTGCCTCTTGTGTTTTGGCTTTTACTAAATTTTAAACAGTGGACATGACATTTATGCTTTCTCTGAACAAATGGTGCTATGAATTAACCTGTTATACATGAGTAATGACAAGGGAGTTTAGTGTTTAGGAGCTGACCAGCTCGCTTTAGGATTGAGATGAATCACAGCCACTGGGTGTATATGATAATGTTACTTCTTCTCTGTCTGCTGCACTGATTTGCAGCTCAGAGGTGATGCTCAGGGATGCTGTGCAACCTCATCCCTCAGGCACCCTGTTACACATTCATATCTTCTTCCATCTAATGTGGAATCCCACCTTCATCTGCCTGTCAAGGGAATGACAAGAAAAAAGGGCCCGATCCTGCAAAGTGCTAAGCATACCCCGAAGTCTTGCATTCCATCAGCCTCCCCTATGATTAAGATGCTCAAGTTTGTCCATTCCGCATTAGGTATGGCATCTTTGGGAATTCCAAGTCCTCATTTCTGTTTGACTTGTTTCTGTCTAGTAGTTGATTCCTAGTTTTTTGTTTGGTTGTTGTGTTGCAGCTGCAAGGCTGGTGCACTATAAATAAAAAATAAAACCTGTTACATAAATCAGATAAAGAAAATATCAGTCATTTCCGTATGGGAAATGATCTCGTTTAAATTACTCTCATATGAATGATGTTGTGTACTGAAGAAAAGAAAGCAAGCTGACAGTACCTCTGGCCATTTTAAGATCTCTTGTGGAAAGTTTAATGCTTTGTTGCAGTCGTTAGGAGTTGTCTTCTTGGGCTGATATAGGAGGACACTGCAGTAAAGACCATGAAACCAGAGGTGAAAGAAAGTCAGGGGTTTCCTCTTGTGGGCTCAAGATCTATCCTGGTGTAACTGCTTTTAGCTCACTCGTGGTCACAGGTTACTCCTGAAATAAAATGCACTTTATGTAGGCTAAATATGTACTCCCAGCATTTTGGCTTTGAGAGAGATAAATATGCTTGGGTTTTTGTTTGCTTTTATTCTGAAAAGGTTTTTTAGTTTTGTTTGTTTAAGGAAGTGGCTGAGTGGAAAGCATTTCCATATGGTGCAGCATGGAAAATTTGAAATGTAAGACTTTATACTGGTGAATTATTATTATTAGTTATTTATACTAGAATACCCAACATCTTGTAGAATCTACCAAGAAATGCCAGAAAGGCGCGATTAATTCACTGCAGAGCTCCCCAAATCAGTATAGGCACAAAGACAAAGACATAGGCCAGTGCAGATAAAGAGTGTTAAAATGGAAGTCACCTCTGCTTGCTGTAATATGGCGCAGTTGTTTCTTAAAGGTATTTCATAGATAATGAAACTAAACAGCTCATTTTCATTATTCAAACTGAGATAAATGCATGGGGAATACATTTCAATATATCATCTAAACCTCCGTGTGATTTAAGTCTCCAGTCAAGTCACAGTCTGTTCAACAAAACACTACATTTGCAGGAGTTGGACTTGGAAACACAATTAGAACTTCAGTTCTCGAAAGTACATGAAGTCTATTTTTCAAGGATTGAGTGATTACACAAATAGAGGTGTTTCCCCAACTAATTAGTTTTGGATCACTGCAGGCTATCATGTCTTGGGCATGTCCCATTTCATGGTTTGTACAGAGCTTGGGCACTCTCACTGTGCTCAGTGCTCTACTGAGAGAGGAAGAAGGAAACTGGAGGGTTGTTGGAGTTACTGGGATGGCAATACTGAGCAGTTGGCTTCTAGGTGTTTTACCTTGGTAGGATGGTGAAACTAGGAACATTTCCTGACCTGTTGTATGGAGAAAGGCCCTGTTCCTCTAAGGGTGTCCAGAAAACAGAACAGAGCTGGGAAATCAAGCAGCTTATATAGATGTAGTAGTGTGGAAATAATAACCAATCCGATGTGTTCCCAAACTCAGGCATGTGTACTGAGTTATGCCTTTGAAAGGGAGATTGACACTGAGTATGTGTCTTAAGGAGTATTGACATAACATCCTATCTTATGCAGTGTAAACTATATCACTTTAAAATTTCTTTCAGCTACAATGTTCTTAGAGCAATTAAAAAAAAAAAGCAGTTAAGAAGGGTAAGATGACATGAAGAGGGTAGAGCTGGCCTCTGCCTCTTTCCAGCAGGGTTCTGCTTGAGGTTTTGGCCTGTGGTGTTTATCTTGGCAATGTTGCTTTACATGCCTTGTAGTCTTCAACCTGAGTTGAAGACTGAAGAGTCATTTCTGTTTTCTCCTGTGTGGAGCATGCATGGAGTGAACAGGAAAGCTTCAGGGAATCAAATCTGTTCCCACAAGAAGTCAGTGGGGAAATACTCACTGATATTCATGGAAGTGAGAATCAGCTTCACTTGCTTGATAGATTGTATTATACAGAAAGTAAAACTTTCCATTTTGAGTTCTTTGAGAACCCTATACTAATTACTGGTCATTGATAAGCATCGTGCTGTTCTTCAAGCAGTGAGTGGAAAGCAGAAGATGCTGTCAGTGTGTAAGATCAAGAGATACGGGAGGTATCAGATGGCTATCTGTCTGGCTCATTTGCTCGCGTGCCCTCCTGTGATCTCAAAAATCTGCTGCGACTCTGCACTCTGTGGAAAAGCCATAATATGCAAAACAAACATCGTGCTGGCGATGCAACATTAAGCGACTGATGATGTTAAGAAATGTACTGATACTCACGTTTGAGGCCGTCTGGTCTGGTTTAGCCCTCCTGAGCCTCTTTAATACATGAATATGGTGTTTTACACAGTGAAGTGCTTAAGGATAAAAGTCTTCATGCTATTGTGGCTACGTTCTCTGAAATTAATATTTTCTGATTTATAATTCCACCGCATCTCTCTTCTTCATATGTATGCATGTATGTACGCAATGTATATTTATATTTTGAAAGAGAATTTTGTATTTCATCTCTCTTGGGAAAATTCTTTTCCCTTAGGATGCTGGTTTGCCCTCATATGGTCTAGTGGCAGTGAGTTAATGAATTTTTTGCTTCTTTCTGTAAGAACTTTCACCAGGGACACTTCAGTAATAGGATGGTACTGAATGTAAATGGAATATAAATTTTACACAGTTGAAATGCCTGCTTTGATGGGAGGGGACAGAATCACGAATGTCAGGTATTCCAAATTGTTTTGAGATGACAAGATTCATTTTGAAATACATTCTCGGTGCAGAGAAACAGCCTGAGGGTGGATTGATCTTGTTTACCTACTGACATATTCCTTTCGTTGTTATTTGTGCAGAAATTTGCCTGTGCATAACTGTATGCAGGTATGCAAGGCAGGTTCATTTTTGACCTTTAGACTGATTTTCTTTAGCTTCCCTGGTTGGTCAAAAAAAAAAGTAAATGTTGCACCATTCCTTATGCTTTAGAAAGGAGGCTCAGGAGTGATTTAAGCCTTTAACGTATTTCAATGCTTCAGTCTTCTTGCGGCGTCCCAGTGCAATGTTGCATCACCCAGAAGAAATACTTGGTATTTTTCATTACAATATTGTAGGGTTAGTCAAGGGACCCAGTTAACATCTGTACTGACAAGCTCTGGTGCTGTTTCTCTGTTACCCACATTCTGCTAGAGCATGTCAAAATGATCCTGCACCACAGGTTCCTAGATGAAAGAGCTCTTCCTTCCCTCATGCCTCCCACCCTCGCCCACACAACTTGCTGTGGACCTTGGGGTAAAATGCAAGTTTCCCTATGACAGCATTGTTTATAATGATTTATTATTTCTATTACTGTGGTCCTTAGAGGCCACATGTAAAGACTGAGGCTTAATTGCTCTAGGTGCACTGCAAGCGTGGTCGAAAAAAAGCAAGCATAATCCTGAAGAGACTTGTTAATAAAACACCCTTGCTGACTGCAAGTTGAACAGGTGTGTGAGTGGGATACAGGGAGAGAAGGTATGAGATACAACAGAAGAGCAAGTTCACTGTACAGTAAATGTATGCAGGAACTAAAGGAAAGTGTGCTTTCCTTGAGGCTCAGGCACTGAAATAAATCTTACCAGCCTCTGAAGAAGAGTCAAGACTGAACAGAGTAGCTGGACCTTGTGCCTTCCAGGAGAGTTAACAAGCCTGGCAATAAAATGCTGGGTAATGATGACTCTGAAGAGTTACGTTTGCTTTGGAATTTACTTTTATAAAAGCATGAAATTTTTATGTATAAACAAGATCTGTAACTACCTATATAAAAGTAAGAGGGTTTAGTACCTTTGAGAATGGTGCACTATATTTTGTATGCTACTGCAGGATAGATTTCATAGTAGAACTGTCGGATCAGAGCTCAGTAAGTGATTCAATACTGGTTATTTCATAAGCTTTGTCTTTGGTGAGCATAAAATAGAATTTTCTTTAATCAATTTATTATATGTTTTTTTTTTTTTCCCCTTACCAATCTGCTCCTGACAGACTTATTCTTAGCTTTTCCTGGGTCACCAAGCAGTGATCTAGATGACAAACTGGAGATGCTCTAGCTGGGGTGTGGTAGCATTCTTGGTCTCAGGCAGGAAGGGACCAACCCTCCTGAGAGCATGCCCTTACTGCTCTGCCTTACCTCTCTGCTGTTTGAGGACCCACAGCCTTGAGAACATCCTTCTGCAGCTGCCCACGTTGCAGCAACTTGTGGTGTCCACGGAGCAAGCCTCTGGCCTCCAACTGTGGCAGGAGCCGGGAGATACAGGGACAGAAAAGGAAGGTAGAGATAGGGAAGGGTGAAAGATTTTTTTTCCTGAAGCCTTTCTTTGGTCTCTCTGCTCTGGGAACACTGGGGCATGAGTTATGTTTAAGAGTAGAGTGGATATAGCTAGCAAGAACATTCTGAAAAGCAAACTTGCTGGAATTAGCTTTTGCTTATTGCTCCTTTGAAGCAGCGTCTTGTGAACCTGATGATAAATCACGATCCAAAGCCCACAGCGATGGTGAGGTGAAGTACGGAAAGAACCTACAAAGGAGAAAGTGATAACAATGGAGGAGGCATTGATTTGATTTTGATAGCTGCTCAACAAAGTGGCCTGACAAAAATCATTAATGCCCCTTTCAGCCACCTCTACGGGGGGGTCAGCTGCCAAACGAGCGGAAATGGTGGGGATGAGTTATGTGCCAGCTAAAAGACCAACGACTTCTCATGTTTGATAGAGCCAGAGTTGTGTGTGAGTAGATGTCGTGGTGTATCAGAGACAGGCCGGGGTGTTTGCTTTCTGACAGGCTATAGTGAAGGAAAGGCAATAAAAGAGTGCTGCTTGCAGTGGGCTGGCAACAGTTGGCAGTGGGACGTGCCTGAGCTCTGCTGCGGCCACAGGAGGTACAATAGGAATCACCTGAAAATGTGCAGAGTGTGGCCGCCGGGCACTGCCAGCCCCATGCACTGCAGGCTGTGCTGAAGGAGGCTTTGGCACAAGTCAGTTGGCCTAACAATGGATTTTTTTTTAGGGTGATGCTTAGTGTTAATGGGTTTGTTGCATGATCAGCCTTTGTTTTTCTGTGCAATGAAATTCAGAGATAATCAAGGCACTACTGCTTGTGTTAAATAGTGTGGGGTTGCGGTTAGCAGCACACCAGGATGTGGTGTTAGGGCGGGATGGGGGAATCCTTCTCAGGTAATAGTGCTTGCAGCAGGTTTATTTCTTAATCTTCCCACTTTTGGTTTTCCTCCACTCCTCCAGGGTCAAAATATTCCTTTTGGGGTCTATGTGCATTACAAACTTGCTTTAAGACCACATCTGAGCTCATTCTTCCTCAAAATAGTTTCCGTGTTGACTATGATTAGAGACACCATTTGTGTCACTGTTAATCTGTAAAAGTTTTTACCAATGAATAACATACTGCTTTGAGATCCTGGGGCCAGTCTCCACAAGCTTAAGTTGTTACAATAACAGAGACATAAAGAGCAGCCACAAATTGAACATTTTATTATTGATAATGGCCAGCCAAGATTGCTGATACAGGATGCTGTCTACAGCCCCGGTTCTTTCTTCAATTTTAATGTTTCTGTGGCTGGCAACTTGAAAAAAAAAAAAACAACTAAATATTGCGGTAATCAACAGACAAGAATTTTAATTACAATGCAATAAATAAGATAGCTAGTGTAAAAGTTGTGCTCAGCTGATGGGCTAAAGAGAGTCTGAAAGAATAGTTTTCCTGTTCATTTTAGCAGTGCATTCTTTCACTGGATGTGTTCATGTTATGCACCATGGAAAACTGTTTGCAGTCTGTTCTATGTGAGTGACAGATTGTCTTAAAATACTGTGGATTTTGACAGGAAGTCAGAGTTGGCTCATTTACTCAAGTATTGGCCAGTGGGCCAGAGACTCACGTTTCAGAGACCCAGTAGCCCTAATGGAAACTTTGTCACTAAAACTCTGTTCTACTTTTAAATGCCCAATTTGTTTCCATTTAAGATGAAAAAGGATAACCTACTCAAGGTTACCTGGAAAAATTTTCTTTGACTGCCGGTGTCTGATGTAGAAATGCGTAAATTGCTAATAGAGGCAAACGAAGTAAGATTTCTCAGTGTCTTCTGAGATATGTTACTAAATAACTTAAATAATGGCTTGTGCCTGACTAATGTGGCTTTCCTTGGCAGCAAAGTTGACTTACAGGGTTTTCTGTGCTCCACATCCTTCCTTTGCTCCCTATTACCCACTTGACTAGATTCTTCCCTCTTGCCTGTGCCCACGCTAGTGTTTGGTGCTGTAATTTTATTGACAGTGCTGTAATTTTATTGGCAGTGCTGTAATTTTATTGACATGATTTGACTTGAAAATGAAAACTTTAGAAGACATTAAGAGTTGATTTTTTTTTTTTTTTTTTACCAATATCCCTTCTCCAATGCAGTTTGTAATATAACCTTGGAAGTTATCAGCATAACTGGGCAAGCAGTGAGCTGCTTTCCCCATCCTCCAGTGATGGAGACAACACACTCTTAAGCTGGAAATACCAGAGGTGCTTACTCTCATCTCCCTCCTTTTGGTGGTTGCCTTTATCCTACCACTTGCTGCATTATTCTCTTTTCAGTTTCTGACACTTCCATAAGTGTCTGATAAGCAAGCAGCTTTTACATGTGTACAGAATTGCTGGCTTCCCGGATTTTTATTTCCATTACTTGCATCAGGGCAACACTAATGAGGTATGAAATCATGATGGCCATGAGACATTTTCTAAGCTAATTCTCCTCCAAAATAAGCAGGCATCTGGGCCTGATGGAACAGTGGAAGTTGCATGGCACGAGGAGGGCCTTGGAGAGCCATCTGTTTAAAGGCTGATGGTGACATTTCTGCTTTTCTTCCTTATATGGTCCATTTCTACAGTTTGTTTGTTTTCTTAATTGCTCTGTGTTGCTGAGTCTCTGTGGACTGTAATGTATGTAAAACAATGAGTATAGTACGATTCAAGGAAAAGCCAGGGCTTGACTGGCTTGCTATACACACCAATATGTGGAATACTGTCAAGTATGAGTTTTAAGGAACCCACTGTCTGTTAAACTAAATCCTAAACCAGTCATAACTTAAATCCTTTGTTCTAACTATATTATTTTTTAGCAGCAGATTTGCTGTATAGCAGTCTAATGCCTAAGGCACACTCACAGAAGATCAAGCCTTACTTGGCTGGATTGCTGCATGTGCTATAACCATTCCTGCAGAAAGGAGCTTGCATGGTCTGAGTAGGTCAAAAGTTTGGAGAGAAGGTAATATTTTCATCCTCATTCTGCGGAAGAGGGGGACTGAAAAATTAACAGACTTGACTGTAATCTCCAACGTCTTCACAGATGTGCTGGTGATTGAATCTCTTGAGTCCTGGTACATCATCTTCATCACAAATTCTGAACTAATCAATAACACTTTTATTTGCCAACCCATAACCGCTGCAGTATTTTGTTGTTAAATACCCTGCAGTGTCATTAAAACCTAGGTTATTTAATAATTGTAACCAACATGGGCACTCAAGGCATTTCTAAAGGAAACAGTGCATGAGCCATTCAATATAACTAACAATAAAGCAACATACTTGATTACCCAGCAATGCAAACCAGAAATCCTAACTGAAGTAACCTGGAGGAAGCCTGACAGTATCATACCAACTTGGCACGTCCTCTTTATTACTCTGCATAGTACCATAAAATGGATGCAAAATGAAATGCAAGATTAAAAATGAATAAATAAACCTGGGCTACCTTGATCTGAGGCCAAGAGCAAGAACACGTCCCTGTCGCCTCTGCCACCCAGAAACCGAGGAATACAACACAGAAGGGGAAATCCAGAACAGCAAATTGCAGCTTTGATATTCCAAATTCAGCATTAAAGAAAATTGAAATGTGGCCAAAAATGCTGGTGGTTCACTGGAGTAATCACCTGCAGCCACATTTTCAAACAGAAGCTCTGAAAAAATCCACAAGGTGACTAACGAAGGGTCAGAAAGCTAATTTTCCAACTAATTTTTGTTATAAACAGTGACAAACTGTGACTTCTGGTCCTACAGGCAGAACACAGCAAATGAGTGATTCTGTGGCTAGAAAGGATGTATTAAGACACTTTAGATAAAACCAAAGAAGTTGCCCCCCTTACCCCCCCCAAAAAAAACCTGACATGGGAAAAATCAGATTAAAACACTGCTTCTGTATCAAGATTGAAAGAACTGAAGCTAACAAACTAGGCACAGGAGGATGATTGAGATCTAGCCAACAACGAAAATCTCTATGGATAGTTTTCCAAATCCCAGCTGTTAAAAAAATTATGAATTGAGCTGGCATATGGATAACGCCACATTGTTTCTGCTTTCCGGATGGGAACAGTGCTTTTAATTGGGTTTTCAGTACATGTGCTAGCTGTTAGAATTGGTTTGGATAAACCTGCTGGGAAGCTTACTTTTAATGCATTGTTTTAGCAACATTCTTGTTTTCTAACATTCTAGTTGGATCGATATTTAAAGGCTGTGAAAACACTGAAGTAGTTTTATTTACAATTTTGAATGAACGTTTTGGGGAACTGTTCTTCTTTTTAGTTGCCCTTTTTCCCATTTGTTTATCAATATGCTGGAGATAAGAAGACAAATCGTGTTCCTTTCCTATTGATTTTGGACTAAGTGAGCAATCAGCCCGTGTAACTCTACTCCTCTGCATGCTCAAATAACATTGAAAAAAGCAGAGATGCCGTACCAGATGTGAAGACAAAATATAGATACACTGCTTTTGCATGGGAAGCATTTAATAGAAACAGAAAAAATTAAGTGAGTACGGTGAATAGTTTGGGAAGGCTACCTCAAATATTTCCAGTCTTGAAAATTATAGTAACTGAAAACATAATTCCTCTGTAAACCAGTGGGGTAATTTCTCTATATCAAAAACTTGACCAGAGTATATACAGCAATTAATGCAAATATACTACAACAGTATGGAGCACAAGTGTTTTTTTTTTTTAGTTTTGCATCACTAGAAGAGGCCAAATACCGTTATATATTACATTAATGAGATAGATTGCTACTTTTTATGGAGCCTCTGTGCTCTGCACTGAACTGTATGCAGATTTTCTAGTTAATAAGCCCGAACGGTGTTTCTGTTCATGCAAAATGAATCTGAAACGTTTGTCAGATTATCTGTTTTGCATGCCTGACTGGTGTCTGGAGTGGCACTTTGCTAATGTGCTATTACTCAATGTCATTAACCCGCAGAAGTGATTGAAAGGTGAATTTGTATTTGCATCATGCTACTCAGAACAGGCGGTGCTCTGTATTAATCTGTTGCCCTGTGAAATGGTGCTGCACAAGATAAAATGAATCAGAAAGTACATACTCCTAACTCCTGGTAGCTTTTTTTTCATTAGAGGAGAGTCCTGTTGTGATTATGGTAAAACACGTTCACGAAGTTGCTTGTGTGAATTTTTGTTTGTTAGCTGTCTGTTCTACATCATTAGAAATCCAAAGTTTTTATAATTCCTGTGGAAAACTTCCGATTGCTTTATTCATCAGCTTTATAACAAAAAAAAGCTGCCACGTCAAATATTTTGGCAGCTGCATTATGTATACATAGCTTTGAAATACTGCATTAAAAAAGGGGGGGAAGATTGAGAAATGCAGAGCTGATTTTTTTTCTCTATTGATTGAGATAGTATATCTGTTTACATGCAAGTAGATGGCTTCCATCCTACAATATATTTCCTTCTTCACTGAGAGTGAATGTCTTATTTTCTTTCCATAAGTGAAACCATCATTGTTAGTTTGGTTTAGGTTACTTAACTGGTTGGAAACTGCTTAATGCTTTACATCTCGTGATATTTTTACAAATAGAATTCATTGCATACAGTTTTAAAGGGAGATTTACCAAGTAAAAGCCACAGTCTTTTTATTTAGATGGATTTTGAAGTTGAAATAGGATTTCCTATGACCTGCTCAGGCTTGCAAGGAGTTACAAACCCACAAAATCAAACAGTTTCTTGCATACTTAAAATGTAGAAAAACAGGAGAGAAGGAGATTTGGGTTATTCTGCATCTCTCCTGATTTGACTCCTTTCTCTTTGGTTTTACATCAAAGTTTGAGGCTTGAAGTAATTAGTCTTCTGGGGTTTTTTTAGTATTTTTTCTGTAGTTTTGTAATATTAGTATATTTGTCTATGTAAAAAGGCCAAAACTCCACCCATTAGTTCTTTTGCACCATGCAAAAGACAGAAGAGCGTGACATACCGTGATAATCTCCCTTTGATGTATCCCAGGCTTGAAAATGTTTTCAGAAATGCAGTGAATGGGGATTTTATTTCCTACATTAGCGACTCGAGGCTCCCACTTGCTCTGCAGTCAAAATGCCCGTTGCTCCAGCAAGAGTTTTGCCCATGTAACTGTGTAGTGAGAGCCTGTACCCAAACAGAACTGAGAAAAATAATTAAAAGAAAAAAGGTGCCAATGAAGTCTGACATTAACAAATCATTGCAAAGAGAAGTGCAGAGCTGATCTTAAATGAGAGATGTCACAGTAATAAATGAGTTCTGAAAATCGTAGTGACAGGCTAGTGCGTCTGGGCTCAGGGTGCGGAGAAGCGCCCGACAGTGTTACATTACGCACTGTGTTGGGACTTGGCTTGTCACACATCTCTTTAGAAAGATGCCAGTTCTTATCCATTTTTCTTGTAGTAAGGGTTAGTGCTGTCTCCAGTTGTGAAGCTTGAAAAATAATGGACTTGCTGTTTTTCTCAATTAGTGCTTTATTTTCTTTAATCAGATAGAAATCAGTTTCCTGTCCTCATTCCTTAATAATAATAAATGCACTGATGAGCATAATTGGTACAGTAATTAGACCTAAAACCCAGGAGCAGTCACCCCTAAGTTTTATTGTTCAAAAAAGGATAAATGCAGATCAACCTTGAACGTCGTTCCAGAGGTTGATTAGCTGTGTAGCCTAAGTACTAGGATTCTTCAGTGTGTTATTTTTACTGTTATTGGATGGTAAAACAAAGAAAAGAAATCCCGAGGAGTTCATCTACATTGACATGATAGATTACAAGAGCTTCTCCAGGGAATTTGTTCATCATGTATAGATAAATTCAATCTCTTTCTCTTTTTTCTGTAATGGAAAGATTGTACAATGTGGGAGTTAATTAGCAGAGCTGTTTATGAAAAGCGGGGTTTATAGGCATGGATAGATGGATGGATGGGTTGATGGATGGATGGATGGATAGATGCTGGGATGATTTTAGGTTTTAAGAAAAACAAGTGTACAGGAGATTGCAAAATTTGGAGTTTGCCTATACTTATAAGATAAAAAATGCTATTTGCTGTCAGCCCTAGAAAACATTTTACGACAGAGAGATTTTTTATTTTTGTGTGTGCACATGTGGTTTTGTTAGCTGAAAATCACTGTCTGGACATTGAGTAGTTCCACTCACTAATAAGCAAGTCCCATCATGTCACCTGATGGAAGCAGGATGGGCAGCACAGAATAATAAAGGGAAAATAAAAATGAAGTTTAAGAAACTGTTAAGGAGAGTCTAGAGGGGTGGTCTGTTGGCTGAATTGTTATGTTGGTAAAGAAAACATGCATGGTAGTAGGATTTGTAAAGAGAAGGCAATGCTATTAATTTTGCCCTTTTTTAAAAAAGCAAAACTGGATCATATTTCAGGGGTATTTTTTTATTATTTTCTATGTTACCCAATTTGGAAAAAAGTTACAAACTCTAATAAGTACATTTAGTTTCCTGCATTTTACTCAAATGGTGGTAAGGCAATGACCTTTTCCTATTTCCACTTTAATGACTAATATTAATATCAGTCTGAACAGATTCAGTCCTTTTCTGTTTCTAATGGTTTGCATTCCTGGTTTGCATTCCCTAAGGTACCATCACTGTGGATCAGCAAAGCACTTGGATTTCCATTCCTCTGTTCTGATGTTTATTTCAGTTGTTCCAATTTAATTATTAAAAAAATGAGTAGTTCTTGAAGTTAAGGAGAGAGCTCATGAAATAATTTATTCCCATTTTAACTTCATTTAAGTAAGTGTATATTTTTAAGAGAATTAAGGGTGAATCCCTTTCATTAGAATATATATGTATACATCTAGGTTTAGCTTAGGAATATGTCTTTGACTCGATTTTACGTGACAAATATAAATGTTAAAAAGATACACAGAATTCTCAAAAGCACTAGAATTATTTGTTAAGTCCATTAGCAGGATATATGAAATTAGTACTCCTTTGGCCTTTAAGAGGGAAAATGCTGGGTTCAAAGTCAAAACACAACCAAAATTCATTGTACTGAGCGTGTATACAGTTATATATATAACCATGTCTGACAAAACACAGTTTAGAATTGAACAGAAATATTCAGAAACTTGCTGTGAGATGAAATATATTGCATAATTGCCTTATTATCTGTTGATCTGGAAGAGACTGTCCTACTGAACATGGGATTAGAATGTACCCTAGCCTCACAATTATTTCATTCTGCAATTTAGTGCAGGAAATAGTATGACTGTTAACATGAAAGTAGAAGTAATGCTTTGGAAGGGTATTCGAGAGGAATTAGGACATTTGGCCAGAATATGAACCCATTTGTGTCATTTGCACCTCCATTGCCCCAAATTTGGTCTTGGATTTTTGGAGCTTTTCCTACCCAGGGCTAAGGCACACCCCACCCAGAAGCACCATCTTTTCCCAAAGGGTGTCATCCTTTGAAACAAACATCCCCTGTGGCTTGCCACTCCTTGCCCGGTTCTTGTTTCTCACAGTGAAATCTTTCTCCAGGGAGACTGTAAGATGTCCAGCTGCCCATGGTCCGCTCACCAAAATGTGTCCCTCAGATGTCCCACGAAGTTTTCCATTTCCTAAAGCTGCCTGAAAAAACACAACTTGGTTACGAACGTGCAGCATGGTTAACAGTTAATGTCTATTAACTATTGCAAACGAATTGTGCCAAATCCTCCACTTGCTTTCTGCGCAGAATAGTAGAAAAAGTGAAGATCTCTTCTACTGGGATCTCACCACCAATAAACATTGGTCAGGTTCATAGTGAGCTGGTGAAACCCACTTAGGGCGAACATTTGACTATTGCTTGGAAAAATAAAAATGTGTTTTACTTGACATCTGGAGAGAACAACCCTTGGGAGGTGGGGACTCATTTCTTTGTCCACATGAGAAACCACCCATTGCTCCTTCTCTGGAGTGCTTGGGGAGTTCTGCAATTGTTAGATTTTAAATTTTTTATTGTTTTGTTAGCATAACCTGCAGTTGACCCATACAGATTTCATTCAGAGTGATGCCACTTAGTTGTAATGCATTTTCTGACACCCTGTAGAAATTATGCTGCCGGCGTCACAGTCTGGACCATCAACCCGGGTGGAGCTTCTAGCAGGCTCATTGCCTGCCGGAGAGCCTTGTACAAGGCTGCTCTTTTATTATTTAGCACCTTGCTTATGGCATTGCACTTGAACTCTGGAACTTTTCAAGTCCACTTCCCTGGGGTTCAAGGGGAATTGTTAACCCCTGCAATGCCAAAAGTCTCCAAGAAGCCAAAACCCTTAGGTGCATATGGGCATGATCGATGTGTGTGGGGCATTCACTCACCATTTGACAACTTTAAATTAATTTAGCCACTATCTTCTGTGACTCCCTCACCTGTGGGAGTCCCAGCACAAAGCTAGACCCCAAAGGGTCAGCTGTCACCACTCTACATGTCCCGTTGCATACTCCTAGGGCTGGGCATAGCCACCTAAAGGGAAGGTTTCCTTTAGCCTTGACATGCCTAATGTCTAATGCCATCATGTATTTAGAGTCCTACATTGTCTGCAGAA
This sequence comes from Cuculus canorus, assembly GCF_017976375.1. Classification (NCBI taxonomy): domain Eukaryota; kingdom Metazoa; phylum Chordata; class Aves; order Cuculiformes; family Cuculidae; genus Cuculus; species Cuculus canorus. The sequence goes on along the minus strand of NC_071404.1, from coordinate 51,440,724 downwards.
AGAGGTATTTAGTCCAGTTATTTCCAGTGCTTGCCAAGGTGAATTACAAGTTTCTTTAAGTGGAACTTGTAACAATGTCTAAGTAAAATGTCTGTTACAACTTAGCTAACAAAGACTCAGTACCACACTGATTGCTTTTGATACTCACTGCCTTCTTGCTACATTGATCCTTTTCCTAGTTTTAATTAGAAAAAAACCAAAGCACGACAAGCTAAAATTAATGTTTTAGCTGTCCCTCGGCCTTTGGAACAACCAAAGGAAGGAATAATTCAGATTTTCTTCTAAAATGTGTGAGAAAATAGAATATTTTATGTTATGAAGAAGTAGTTATGAAAAACAATCAAATTCATTAACACTTGATTTCAAACTCAAGCTGCAGCTCAGGAAAGCTTCAAGCAGGAGAATACTAATGCCAAGAAAAGCTCGGTGTTGAACAAACAGGGTTTCTGTGGTGGAACGTGCTTCCCTGCAGCTGTGTGCAGGTGAGCGGAGAAGGGATAGCTGGTAGGTGAATGCTTGTGTTTCACAAAGACTTTGTGAAGCCACCCTGTGCCTCCTACTTGTTTTTCCCATTCTCCTTGCAAGCAGTGATACAGCTTTCCCAGGAACTGCATTGCAAAGAACAGGGAAGGAAAAGCCAGCACCAGCGAGTACTGGTAAAGGAACTACTGGTATGAGCCCCATCTTTTGAAAGATGACATCCTTAGAGTCTCCCAGGGAAATTATCCAGATGGACTCTATCTGTTAATAAGGCAAGAGGCTGATGGCAGTTGCACAGCGAGGTTCCTGTAAGGTTGAAGAAGCAGTGAGGAGCTGTGCATGGTACATCAACTTCATAAGGCTCTGCTTGGGCACAAGGGCTATCTTTTGGCTAGCCCCAAAAGAAGAAGGCTTAAAGTTTCAAAGTGGAGCTGGGTGGCTATGTCACCAACAAACATGGGCAAATAGGCTTGAATAAAAAGCCAACCTTGCATCTGTTTCCCTTTCATTTTTTGTCCCTGTCTGTACAATGGAGAAACATCTTTTGTATTCCAATGAGTTGGATGCAGGTGACAGCTACCTGTAGTCTCCATTTTGCCATACTTTGAGATCTTTGCATTCTGCTCATTTTTCACATCACAGCTCAAACTCTGTCCTAGGGTAGGCACTACCTGCCAGGTGGTTGTAGCAAACCACTTTTTGGAGCACGTGGGGCTGATCCAGCCTTCATCTCTGCAGCTGCTCTGTCTGCCTTTCTCAGCGCAATGGGAAACCAGAGATGTAAATGATATGGCATTAGCATGAATTTTGCCCTAAATAGAGGCAGTTACCTTTGTAACTGTGGACTATGAATCAAAATAAAATGGGGCCAATCATTATGCAAATGAGGAAGGGAAACAGTGTTATTTCTTCAGTGCTAGATCTTGCAAATGGGTGTCTTCAGGTTGACAGAGCCCTACCCTCACATAAAGCTCTGAAGAGTTCTGGAAAAGCAGGAGAGGGCTTCTCTGTACCTCAGCTTGCATTATTAGGACTGGTATATTAAGGGGAGGAAAAAATGTAGAGCCACCATTTGTTTTACATAAAGTTACTGTTTGGAAAGGTTCTTCTACAGACAAGTTATCTCTGCTTCAGTCCTGTGTGCCCGTATGAAGACACAAAATGATTGCAATTTTTTTTGTTAAAGGGGTATTAACTTTTAGTGGATGTGAAGTTAATTTAACCTATCTATTCCCATTAGACAGATCACACATTATCATTCATGATTGTTGGAGTTCTGCTTAAGCATTTGAGATTCAGACGGGATGCTATGAAAGTAAAACTGAGTATGAAATGACCATAGACAAGTGTGAACTAACTACCCTGTCTCCATCAAGAGGGGAAAAATACATTTTAAGCCTTAAAAAATCAAGCTAGGTGGTGAGAAAATCTTTCTAGTGTTGATAATTTTCACATACTTCTACTGTTTACCTGAACTCTAAAATCCAGCATTTTTAACCTAATTAATGTGTCCCTTATTCATTCGATAACGTGTTTATTTTTAAGCTATAGAGTCTGTGTAATAAAATTCATTAGCCAAATGATGGGGAATCAGCTGGGAAAACAAAAATTAATGAAGCCCCCAGCAGGCAGCTCTTCTCCCCATCCCCAGCAGACCAACAAAAGGCGAGAGAGAATCAGAAGTTACCCACGTCTGAGCATTTTTTGTTGGTGGTTTGCAAGGTAGCATTTGCAGTTTGGTGGCTAAAACCCATCTGATCAAATCTGCTGTGCCGTCATGTGGCACTTCACAGGGTCAGCTGGCAGGAAGGCTCTGCACTTGTGATTTCTCACTACAGTTTTCTTAATGCTTTAGACACAGGTTAGGCTGAGTTTTGGGTTAAGAGGAATCTTGAGGGAGAGGAAGACTTTTAACATTGATCATCCAATCCTTATATTGCCCTTTTTTGGCTTATTTTACACTGAAAATAGGTTATTTTCCAGGAAAATGAGTCTGCAGCACCTACTATAATGCCCAGACGTTGGATAGAGAAACACATTTCTTTAGTTTCATCTCACTTATGGTTTGCAATAAAAAGCAAACCTTTCTCAATCAACCAGAGGTTTATGGTATTTATTCTTTGTATAAAATACTTAAATTTAATTCTTTAGCTAACAGGACTGTTTGGGGGATATCATTATTAATGATGCAAATGAAGCAAATTCATTTAATTTGCTTTCATTAAAACCACTAAAGTTTTAATTTTTAATACTGCCTCTGGTATACCTGGTCCTAGAGGGAAAATAAGGATGCTCCTGGGAGTCTTGTTAAATTTATAGCTGACTTGTCCAGTATGAATCATCAGTCTTCAGAGAAATTAGTGGTCTATTTTGGTACTCTTTTGTCTAGGATTTTGCATCTGTGGGAGGGCAGTAGGGGATGTTTAAACACTTGCGAGCTCAATAACTACCTACAGACCGTAACTGAAAAGCTTACTTATAAGTGATGGCCAGGCAGTGGTGAGTTTAGTCGCATATGTTGAAGGAGATAAAGAGATATTGTCCAGTCAGGTCTGCTGGACTGCTAATAGGAGACTGGATTAAAAACAGGTATGGATGGAAAGAGTCAACAGGTGTTTTTTCACTCTGAAATGCCTTTCTGAGGATAAGCCAGCTCAAAAAAAAAAAAAAAAAAAAAAAAAAAGATATAACTGAATATTTAAATTGAAATCTGAAGTCCTCTTTGGATATCCAAGTTCCTTTTCATTAAGCACTTCCTTGTCTGAACTGCTTTTGCTAAGCTTTTTTGTGAATTGCTGACACCTCCGGAAGTCCCCCAGAGTCCCTAATGATTAGAGAAGGTCATGCCATCAGGAATAACGTGGGAAGCACAGACTGGACGCAGACCTGGTCTTGATCTTCTTGCAGTCTGTCACTGTGGCCTGAGGCATCTTGTAGGGGCCCAGCTTCAAGGCAGGTGTTCAGAAAGGGCCATGACTTTGGAGCGGAGCTTTCCAGCTGTGAGCCCCTTTGAAGCCATGAGTCCTGCACCTAATCTCTGAAGGTAGTACGGCATCCTGCTGTTGGGTGTTTCCTGCCTGATGTCAGGCGAGGAGGGGCTTCAATGCACACAGTCAATGAGAGAAGCTGTACAGCTACTTAATCTTTACTTTGTCGTGCCTGTGAAAATGGTGCTGCTGGGGTTGTTTTTCTCTATTGATTACATCTTCAAAATGTGTCAAAGGTATCGAATTAAAATTTAAGTTGTTTTTTTGAGGTGTTTTCCCCCTATATAAATAACTTTAATATTGGCAGAAAGAGTTCAAGCCTCACAAGTGAATGACTTCTGTTTGAGAAATAGCTAGAGAAATCTGAAGGCTTACAATTTACATCTCTAAAAGAAATGGAAAGCAAACCTACAATGTGTATACGAGGATCGGTTTCTATATACTGAAGAGATACATTCCCGTTGTATGAATGGACATGTGTGGATACAACTCACATATTTGTTGACGACTTTTTTCAGTGTGTCAGCTGCAGTGTAGCAAAGCTGAACAGAAACAGATAGCGAATTGTTTCCTCACCTTAGAGTTTCTTGTAGGAACAAAGGCCCTGGTTCTGCACCGAGCAGGGACAGCTGCGGCAGACAGTTGACTCAAATGGTGCGATGCAATGCATTATCTGTATGAATGTTAACATTCAGCTTTCAGGATCAAGCCCGTTTTCCAGCTATTCCTACAATGTACTTGATGACGTGTTTTCATACTTGCAGTTTATCCTGCAGATGGTCTGCACGTGCTCCCGTGTGAATGCTCAGGGTCATGCTGGTAGAGGTGAGGTGTCCCATCTGCTGCCCTTCAAGTCCCCCCTGGATTGCACTGTCTCTGTGCCTCAAGCAATGTCTGGGAGCTCCCATCTCTAGCGTTTCTCAGGGAAGAAGTGCTACACCTGAGACGTATGGAAGACCTAGTGCAGGCATGCAAAGGGTGGGAAGGTTCCTCGCAAGCAGTGGGTTTATGCGTCAGGTGCAGGGTGGTTGGTGTAGCCCACTTACTGTGTTCTTCTGGATTTTGCTGGAGAAGAGAGAATCCAGCAGTGATGGTGGGCTTGCAGCTCCCTTTGTGTTGCAGTTAAATGTTGCCTGCCTTACGCAGATGGCAAGGTCAGCTTCTGTACAAAGCAATATTTAAATTACAGGCCGTGGAAATTAGTATTCTGACCTTTTTGTAAACTTTTTGCTACTCACTCTTCTAATTTTTATTCTTCATTCAGTGTGGGTTTTTTTAAAGGAAGAAAAAAAAACCCATCCAGCAGAAGGTCTTCGACTGACATTTCTGAGTGAAACAGAGAGTGCAAAATTTCAGTTTGACCCTGGCACTGCAGCTGCTGAAATATTAACAGCATTAAATGCAGGTGAATCGGAAATGTGTGCACAGGCCAAAGATTCCTCCAGGCGGTTTTCTTCGAGCTCACCCGCTCCCTGCGTCGCTGCCGCCGGCGGGGAGTCTCCTCCACTCACCCAAATGAAGAGTGACAGGGGTGATGAGGATGGCGGTTATTGCAACAGCCTTTCTTTGATAGCAAAAGCTGTCTGTCTGATAAGATTTAACAGCCAGTGCGGGTTGCTCAAGCAATGCGAAGCCACTGCTGCGAAGTGCATAAGCCATCTAAGGAAAAACCACATGTTCTTGCACAGCGCCAGCTGCCACTGCCGAGCCCACAATCATAGTGGCTTGGGGACATGGATAACTTTGTTGAGGTTAATCAGGACCTCAGTCTGGTCTGCATTACCTCCCTGGTACCAAGCTTCACCCACAATGTTCCTATATTTATTTTGTATGTGTATGTTCTAGTGTGGCTACCCCAGCAAATGCTGCAGGAGTATGGTAGGGGACACTCTTCCTGGGAATTGCTTGCTTTGATAAACAACTGCAGCTTGAAGCCTAGAAAAAGAAATATTTGATGAACAGAAAAAAAACTCTGAGCTGTCTGTCCTAAACAGTGAAGGAGGGGCTGGTGCTACACGGCTGTCAGGCACTAAGCTCCCACAGTGGCAAGATTTTGGTGGTGTTAGGAGGTGAAGTTTTTGGAAGCAGGCTCTCTTGTGGCTGCCAGAGCCATTTGAATTGTTAATTTCTATCAGTGTCATGCCAGCTTTTTCACAGAACTGGTTAATGAAGTAAAGCAGTCATTTCAATATTGCCACATTTAGGTTACTGGAAAATCTGCTGTGACATAAATGGACTTAAAAAAAGCCAAAATAAAATGACATGTCTTTAACGTTTCCCCCTTCCCCTTTATTTGAACAGAATCAAATGCTAAGCAGGCATTAGTTTTACCGCTTTCTAGTTTTGGACATGAATAAAAAACATGTGTTTGTTTTCAAAGTTAGTTTTCCAGCAAGTTTGTTGTCTCATTTTTCTTTAGCTTTCTTTCTGCTCCTTTATCCTGCCGTTCTTCCCTCCCCCAACTGCCACCGCACACCATCCTTGCTCACTTTTTTGCAAAGCTGCCAAGAAACTGTGAGCAAATTTAATGTCTGAATAACTGCTCGGTCTCTCAGTGACCTTGAAAAAATTACTTTGCATCATTAAAAATTCATAGAAATGAAATTTTTGTGAGGAGACTGGCACATGCAAAATTAGTACTTGTTGAAATGCAGCTGGAGTAATCCAACCTCATGAACTTTCGGAATTGTAATTCTTACGAGAGCTAATTGTGACCACCTTACAACTTGGATCAAGTGTTGCTGCTTGACTTCCTAAAACAATATCATCCTATGCATCATATACCTGTAGGCATGTGCAGTAAGTGAAAGTAGCTTCTCAGAGACAAAAATGTTTAAAGATTGTTAGTTGCTGATATGATGATATGTGCTGTAACAGGATGCAATGCCTGAGTAGGGTAGCTGGGAAGTAAATAAATGATAATGCTTTGCCACTGTTAATGGGCTGCAGAGAGCTCTTGGCTGCATATCCACTCCATACTTTTAATTATTTGAGGTGCTCTGAAGTTCAAGCCTACATCAGATTTGACTTCTTGAACTCTCAGAATTTATCATTCCAGATTTTTTTCCCTTGCTTTGGTTGTGTAAGCAGTAAAGCTTGGTTGTGCATTTTTGGGGGCAGAGGGGAAGGTGTGTTCGGGTGCTAACTTTGTTCTGTGTTGTCTCACTTTCCTGTTATGCTTGAAGAATATTTTGCTGGGGAAAAAACATAATTGAATAATAACACCTAAAGTATAGCATGTAGTAGCAAAGTGCACTTTCCCTTCTTCCGTAGTGTGGTGGGATGGAGGCTTGAACAGATGTTGCTTGTTCAGTTTTCAGATCAAGGAAATAAAATGCAATGCTCATGGGGCCTGAGCAGGAGGGATGTTGTCCGCACGACCCAAGTGCATCACGTTGTTTGGCCCTGAATGAGGAAATCACTTAGGATTTCTGAGTATTGACCAACACCCTTGCAGTCTGGCACTCAATTTTCGCAGTTTGTTCCTGAAGGGTGCTTATTAATACAGAAAAGCCCTGTAGTATATTGGACATGATCCCAATTTTATTAATATCAATTGGAGACGTTCCATCTGCTTTTTCTGGATTTGGATTCATTGCATCCTTGGGAGAAGAAAGAGATGCCAATCACCAACTTTTTGGGTAATTTCCTGTGGCATTCAATGTGTGTCACTAAAGTGTGATGTCCCAGGCTCTCAAGCAGAGCTGAGACCATGCAAAGACTGCAGCCAGCAGCAGCAGTGTTTTGATGTAAGTAGCTTTTGTTTGCCTGGCTCTGAAATGTGCCCGTGAGCTCAGTGGACATGCTGAATACCAGTTATAGCTCCATCACTACCCCTACTGCAGTCCATTTTGCTGTCGCATTGTAATTAAAAAATCATTGCTCTCAGTACTGTGGCTGAACTGAAACAGTAACCAGCTCGGAGAGGATGCATTTAAATGAAAAAAAGTTTGACTGCCCAGGGTATTTTCCGCCAAAGTTTGTGGCGATAGCAATACACACATTGGAAAGCAAGCTCGGTCCTTTTTGATTTTGCTTTGTTCATGGGCATTTCCCTGCCTTTGTTATACAGTACCTTGTTTTTTAGAACACATCCTGTTGTCTTCCCTAGTGCCTTACTGCTGGATGCCATTAGCATATATCTGGGCCGCCCCTTGTGCAGAGTTATCCCCAGGTGAAAGCCCTCGTGGTCTGGGATCGAAAGAGGCTGCAATTTACTGAGTCCATTATCACCTCTGGACGTGTAGAATGATAATGGAAGTGACAGAGGTGCAGCTGAAAATTGGCTCTTAATATTTTATGTGTTAAAGCTGAGGATTGGAAATCTCACACTGCTCTTCAGGGAAAATGAAGTGTGTGTGTCTTCCTCTCTCCTCCGCCCCCGCCGTCAAATTCAGGCGTTGGGCAAAACAGCTTTCTTTTTACACCTATGCATGATGGAAACACTGTGCTTCAGTAGTGTTATTTTAAAAGATAATGGCATGAAATAGTATGAAGGATGATGAATTATCCTGGGTGGTAGTATAGTGCCATGAGGATCACTGCTGCAGTGAAACTTTGAAGGAGTATGTGCAAGGCAATTTCTTCCCGTCTCCCTTCAAGTTAGGGACAAAGCAAAATGTCTGCCCTGAAGCAGCATCTTCAAATTGCTTTCCTTCACATCATGTAGTCTGTGACCTGGGCGGTTTCATCCCTCTGCTCTAATGCTTGCAAATTATACTCTTTTATCAAGGCAGCTCCCTTCCCCCTCCTCTGCACTTATACACCAAACTATTATTCAAGATTACTGTTCATCTGTTCACGTGTAATGTGTCATGGATACATAATTTTAAATAGTTTCTGCTTCTAAATGACTTAAGCAAATGGCAAATTAGCTGCCTGGCCTTTCACCAAACTCTGTCTGCAGACTTCCTACGTCTTCTTGGTAGTGATTACAAGCAATATTAGATGAAATTGGTTCTTGCAGCTTGGCTTTATTAATTTCTCGTGTTCTTACATCAGTTAAAACACTTAGGACTGGTTGCTGCCGTGATTCTCATTGACCCAGAGATTTCTTGAGCGGTTTGGTGGACTCCTTCCCTTCTGCTTGGCCTCGGCCTTTTCTGTGCAAATGCTGAGACTGGGAGTAGTAGCACTGGGCTGAAGGGTATTTTTGTATGTACAGAAGGGATACTGGCTTATCCATGCGCGCTTTGCATTTTTTAGATGTTCAGCAGAGTCTTCATATGCACTGCATCACTTCCCTTGCAGGCGGTCTTGCCATGCAGACTCATGGGCCATGTGTTGTAAGACACTGGTGCAGTTTAATGCATCCAGTTGGCCTCTATTATAACAGATCCTAAATATAGTCACATTCGACTTCATATCATGGTGTGCCTTACTCTGTGCTGCGCCTTGTTTCTGTGGTCCTACCCGCAACCAGATATGTTTAAATATTAATGTAAACCACCATTTTGTAGTTGCCATTACCGTAATGGGCTTTGAGATGTGTAGATAACAGATTAGGCTTGGATTTAGGGATCCTGGGTGCTAGCCATGGGTCCACAGAAGCTTTCTTTGTCCGGACAGGTGATTTCTCCATGACTCAGTTCTTCATTTTTTAATGAGAAGTAAACACACTTTCTCAGCAGAGTTGTTATGACATAATTGTTACTAATTTGGAGATTGCTCAGCTATGATGCCATTATGACAATGGGAATGCTTAAGAAAAGATTATTACTCATCACTTCACAAAATGTTAAAATAAAGCCTTGAAAGAATTTCAGCATAAACAAGGCTGAGGCATCGTAGCTAATCATGTTTTTATTGCTGAACTAATTTCACAGAACAAAAGAGCACTACCCACCCCCATGCTGTTCCTGCTTCTCATCTCTGCAGAGACACACTGGGATGCAGGGAACACCATTAGCTGTAGCTGGTTGCAACTGGTTTGTGAGAGATAGACATGCCAGTTTTGAGGAGTGGGGATAACTAGCAGCATAATAAACCTCTCTTCTTCAGTGGTTCCCGCTTCACTGTTGTGAAAGTTATGGAGGCTTTTTTAATTAAAAATCATTATTATTGAAATGAACAACACTGCATGCCATATGGGTGCAAGGAAAATATAGTCCAACCTTTCCATACCATTTGTATTCTGTCTTTTTGTTTCTTCTGTTTTAAATAACGAACCAGATAATCTCTCTGTTAAAGATTTAATTGACTTAACACAAAAAAAAAAAAAAAAATCCTAAATAAGAATGAGGAGCAAATGTTCCCTCTGATCCCAAAACCATTTTATCTGAAATAGAAAAAAAGTACCCAAATTCGGATTTTGTTATTTAATCACTGTGTTTATTCCCAGTTTCTGTGTTACATGCCAAACCCACTGCAAATAGGCAATGGGTTTTTCTAAGAGGCAGCCCTTGTGCAGATGGTCAGAAGGAGCAGTGTATTTGCAGGACATTATGGGAAGTCATAAAAAAATGAAAGAAGATGCTTCCGTAATCTGAGCAAGATAAGCAAAGAATGGCGTAGGAACTGGGCAGCTTTGTCATAAATCTGCTTTGAAGGTATTGGAAAGTTTTGGTACAGGGAGGAAGAAAAGGCAGGAGATAGTTAAGATAAAGAGCAAATAAAGGACCACAATGTTAAAATGTGGCTCCAGCTCTACAGGCTTCAAGCTATTTGCATCTGGGTTTCGGATCTCTAGTAACTCCTACTGAAAATAAAACCATTCAGATGTTTTGCCTTTTACAAAAATACAGGGAGTAATTTCTTGGCTACCACAATAAATATTTTCCATAATAGGGAAAAAGCCAAATTATAAAATAGCCTCATGAATAACTGGAAAAAGTTGAGATTCAGTGTAGAACAGTACATGTGGATTTGGTTAGCTCAAGCTTAAAATGTAAGGAGCAATAATATTCAACTATTTCAGCAGCCTGACCTATGTGTAGATGCTGCTAGGTTTCTCATATGCGAGGAGCTTGGCATGAAGGCACATCCAGTTCTGGTGTCCCATGAAGTACTAGATCCTGGCTAGAAGGTATTGCCCAACGCTGTAGGAACAAGCAGGCTCTTATGATGAGGCTGTGTCTCTCTCTTGCTTCAGGAAAGTGGAAATAAGTGAGACTGAGATCTTTTCGTTTCTGCTGGCTGATGCCATCCTTGGCGCTTCACAGCTTAGGAACATCTGCTTGTGCTGTAGCCTTCCTTGTTACCCAGATGTGGTGACTGAGGCAGAGACAACAGAAGCGGCGAGTTTAATGGCGAACAGGACACCACAGCAGGAGGAAATAAGCTCCAGATCGTTGACACGATAAATCTCTGCCTCCTCTTGCAGACCACAGCACAGCTGAGACATCTTATTTGAATTCCGTGTACTTAGTACTCACATCAAGAATAAATTGGGCTATTAATGCTTCACTGTCTGGCTGGTATTTTCCCTCTTTTCTTTTTTTTCAGTTGTTTCTAGAGCAACGAATAAAACCATCTGATTTTGGTTAGGTCTTCATTACAGCTACACAAAGCATAGAAGGACTGACCTGGGCAACCTTGCAAGTTACAAGTTTCTGAATGGGCATGAAATAATGTAATTATTTTTTTCTCTTTTAATTTTGCTGTTTGACTGTAGGTTAATTGCCTAATGTTTGAGAGAGAAGGAGAGAGATTGCAGTAAAACAAAAGCACTGATAAAAGTGATAGACACCTCTCTGTGCTACAAGACCTAGCATCAAAAGGCTGAAGTTACTCAGCATGGAATGACCTTAGATAACTACTGTGCTCCCAGAACACCCACATCTTATGAATTCTAGCACTGACGATGTGTTGCTTCCTGTCTGTTATATGTTATTCCTGAATTTTTATTATTCTTTTTATATAAAAATATTTCAGTCAGTGAATTAACAAAGGAAAAAACCCAATCCTATATGATTTAAATTGCTGGTTCTAAGTTATTTTGCAAATACTTCTAAGTAGCATATGTAAATTCTTCTTAGAAGAATTCTACTTAGAATTTGCTTCTAAGTAAATTCAAGATCAAGATACAGACTGTTTTAATTTGGAAAAGGGAAGCAAGCGTGTTTACATGTGAAATCCATTTTCATAACAAATTAGTTTGACAGTATTTTGACATGATTTTGCACAAATTAATCATATATTTTTGAAAGTGAATATTCCTTAATAAATATTAGCCTGCTTTTATAATTTGAAGGAAGAGATACCATTGCCTGGTGGGAATCAAGTGATGTTCCTTTTCTCCTTACAGCCATGCTTAGTATAAATAATTTGAGTAAAGAGACCTGTTGAATTAAGCAGAAAATGAGACAGGGAGAAGAATTCTATTGTAGCACTTGGCTTTTCAGACACTTCCTCAGCAGATGGCCTAATGGTCTAAGCATCTGGTTTGAAATATCTGCTTTCCCTTGGGCCATCAGCTCAAATTTAGGCAAGCTTCGTTTATACCTTTATTTTCAAGAGAGATCATTTGGTGTGACTCGCTGGTTGGTTACAGGAGGGTTTTTTTCTCAGGTAACACCACTGGCTCAAAGGTTTTCATACTATTCACAGGGTAGATTTTTCAGGCTTGACCTTAAAAATGGAAGTTCAATTGGCTATGTGTCATTCTTTAAGAGGATCCCTGTGCCACAGAGATTTGTCGTGGTGTCATTGTTCAGAATTTCCCTCGTGTCCCTACTGCTATGCAACATTACTTGGATGGATGATGTATTGGTTTTGCTTCTTTTCTGTGCTTTAAGTATTTAACTGAAAACCTTGGAAATAATAACTGGATTTGGACAAAAAGCTTTTGGATAAGAGCAAGTTACTGTGTTCAGAGTGAAAAAAAAAATCACTCTGACCTGAGGAATAACACCAAACTGTTACATCCTCCTTGCTAGTTGCATGGAGTTTTACAAGATAAGGCTTGTTATGTGCCTTGAATCACACGTCTTCCTTTGCTTTTTGCTATCTATAATGCAGAGCGTTCCCTCAGACACATTCTAATAAAACTGAGAGGTATATTTTGTTGTAATAAAGAGGCAAATCTGAAACAACAGTAGGAGAATAGGAGGGCAATGGAAGGGCAGGCTCATTTTGTGATCATTGTGTGAAATTGTTTATGCTATCATGTATTCCTCATTGCTGAAATCGTCTTTCTAACAGATTCCCTGCAAATTTTGAATTATGCTGTGCTACAGCTGGTGACCTATATGCTGTCATCTGCATGTTTTATTATACTAAGAATTTGAGTTTGAATTAGTTTTCTTCTCTATTATTTATTGATAGCATGTTTTTAGAAAACCAGGGAGAAAAATAAATGAATAACAGGGAGATTTGTAAGTCCAATGATGAGAACAGAATTTAGCCTGCTGTATAGTAATTGAATGGCAAAAACAATTCCTCCCATTGAAGAGAGATTATTCAAAAGATTAACCAAAACCACTTGCTAACGGCAATTCTTCGAACAGCCCAGAATATGTACTAGGCAAAATTAATCCTTCCAAATTGCTAAAAAACTCAGGAACTTTGAGATTTAACCCAGAGTGCTGCAGTTAGTAAACAGTTTCCCGTCAGTGTGTCAGGTTTGTAATTATTTTTTGGTTTGTTTTGCTTTGGAAATATGAAATATCAACCCTGTTTGTGCCAGAGGTCGAAGCCTTGCCTGGACTGTAGCATTGTTGTGTTCCTCAGTTCCTGCACAGGTTGTACAGAGTTGGGACTCCAGAGACTGCTCCGGGTTCTGCCAGCTGTATGTTCAGTAGAAAATTGGATAGCCGCCATTGATTTGGGGAGAATATCTTTAGCTTGTGTCCCATTGACGTTGTCGTGACCCAGTCCAGGGGTTGCCCTGGTAAGACACTGGATGCCCTGTAAAATTTATGGGTTCAGTACCCACTGGGTTAAATGAAAGCAAAATGATGCCTAATAATTGGTCCAAAAAGGAATTTATTTGTGTAGGCATTCTTAGGAATAACATTGGCATTGGCTTGCTAAATCTGTCTTAAGAGAAAAGAAAGGAAGAAAAGAAAGGAAGCAAGAGGGAGAAAAGTGCAAGGCCACCTCCTGGGCTCCAGTCCTCCTCTTCTCTCTCCTGGGATAGTAGGTGTGCTGCAAGTGCCTCTCTTTCAGAGTATTATTTATAGTTTTTTTGGTGGGCCTGCATAGTGCTTCCTCTAGGAAAGTTCTGGAACTGAATACTGGGGTACTCTGAGGTCTGAGGTACCGGTACGTTCTGCCCCCGCTCTCCCTACTGGAAAGACTTCAGCATGACCTCTCTGGTCAGCAAGAGCAGCTGGGCTGCTTGTGAGAATGAGATAAGGTGTTGAAGGATGTTGCCTCTGCTACAGTCTCAACAGTGGTTTTAGGTCAGCAAAACAAGTGATATAGGGCAGCCAAAAAGAATTAGTCTCTTACAGACATCTTTGCTTATCTCTAGAACACATCCCAGAGCAATTGGTGGAGGCACTATGCTGATGACTTTTAGCCACTTTAGGGTCTGACTACATAAGCAAAGGGATCCTTCATTAGTCAGCTGTATTGATTTTATGTTGTCTTTGTACAATTGCAGCCCTACTGCAAAAGAGGTCTTACTCCACAGTACTGGATGTCACAGAGCTTTGATGAGGCATTGTGTATCTCTAGGGATGATAAAGGGCTATAATGAAGAGCATGCTTTATTAAAGGGTGTCCGTGTAGGTTAACTTAATAGGTGACCTGAGCCATTCTATAGAAATATTTAGCACGAATAATGTTTACTGTGATTAGAAATTAAAGCAATCTGCTTCTCAGATCTGGTTCCCAGATCTTATTGTGATCCAAAAAAAAAAAAAAAAAAAAAAGAAAGAATACAGAAAAGATAAATGGGAATCCTGCACAATTCATTTAGTAAATATTTTTTTTTTTCCTCAAGTGCCTTTCAGAGTGCAAGGGAGAAAAAAGGAGCACAAGGACAAAAGACTCCTAGAAATTTCAATTCAGTGTTCTGTTTTCTTCAGGCACTTTCCTCTGTGAATGTATGATGAAAATCACAGCAAACTGGGAATGAGGCAGCAGCTTTGTCTTTTTTTTTTTTCTCTCTCTTTGTCTTCATGGCTGACATACTCAGTGCTTCACTTTCCAAACTGTCATCTTCCCTCCTCAAACTGCTTTCAAATCCCATGGAGCTCCTGCAAGGGAGCAGCCAAGTCAGGTGCTCCCATCTGCTTCTGACATACTGATGTACACAGGGACCTGGCAGAGGAGTTAATCCCTCTCGCTCTTGCCCCACTTTTCTTTCTCTCGGATTTTCCCAGTCTAAATTTTCCCGAAAGTTGTTTTTTTTTTTTAAGTAAGCAGGGAGCCAAGCAGAGAACCTGAGCTCAATGAACCTTATAGCCCAGGTAGGTTTCCTCCTGTACCAGGAGTTCAGTCTTGCAACTATCCTGCCACGTTTTTGGAGATGACACACTGACAGGTACTCCTGCTACTCCAGGACCCGTTGTGTCAGGGGGAACATCTGACAGTTTAATGGAAAGCTCTGCTGAATCTTGTCTGGAGACCACGGCAGTCAGAGGGGCCAAAGAGAGTCTCAAAAACCTCTCCTGAGCTAGAGCAGGAAAGGCTAGGAGATACTACAACATGCAGGGCTACAGATGCGGTTTCTTTTGCTGTGATAACCAGGACATTACTCAGCTGTCAAGTGCTGGTGTCCAGAAAGCCATTCTCCATAGTGCCGTGAAATGCAATGTATATAAGTTTTTCCTTGCCTTTAAGAAGTGCTCTCAAGGGTGAGGTAAGCCAGGCAAGTATCCTGAGTTTACCATTGCCTTCCCTCTTGCTGAATTTTTTGTTTCACAGTATCAAATTTCTCTGAGCATGTAGAAAATTAGTGCAAAAGTATGAGGTGTTTAAATCCAGGCAGCAGAACAGTACAATCCCATTGACTTTCTGAAGGGTTTTCTTCAGAGGATAGTCTTAGTAACTCAGTATTTTGCTGCTGCTTACTTTATATACCACTTCAGAGACCTTTATAAATGTACTTGATTGCTGCAAAAATGGATTAATTCTTGTAGAGTACCCAGTTTTCTTTCTAGGCGATAGCTGAATATGAAATACTTAAGCAAAACTACCACCTTTAACTCTTCGTCAGATACTCTGACTCATTATCGCATATTCTGTGTGGGGTCAAATAAGTTCCTATGTTACATATTTTTGCTACAGAAAATAATCAGCATTTTTTTCATTACTGTATTTTGGGGGGGGGGGGGAAGGAAATCCAAATAAAAGCAGTGTTTCCTGAGTCGTTTAAAGCTAAAACTGCAGCAGACACAGTCCTGTTGCTTTGCTTTGCAGGGCACTCAGACATTGCTGTGGAGTTTTGAGGTGCATACTGTTGCAATTTCTGTGTGCTTTCCTTTTAACATGCTGCATTTTTGAGCTTCTGAGGTCCCCTAAGGCTTTATGTGGATTCAGAGAGCCTCAGCTAAACTTGATTTGATGCAGCACTCTTGAAGCCAAGACAAAGCAAAGAGCACTTCATTTGTACCCTCTGCTTTTGGTAGTACAAGAGGCAGTGCTGCTCTGCCCTCCATGGCGTAGTAGCAGAGTTTTATGCCCTTCTGCCTCCCCTGCACATCTGTGTTCCGCATAGTTATTTACCAGTATTTTCCTGCAGATCTTGACAAGGATTTTAGTATAAATAAGGTGATAAAAATGAGGCACCAGAGGATAATTTGCTTTGAGCCTCTTGGACATCTGGAGGTCTTTTTTGTTCCGCTGTGACTGTGTAGAGGAGGCTCTCAGAAAGCAAGGAAGAGAAAATGTGCCTTAGTAAATATGTGATAATGCTTCACAAATAAGAAAAGTGCGAGAAGAGTGAGAAAAACATTATCCTCCAATATTGTGGTACAGGTAGAAAGTCTTGCAGTTGAGCTGGCAATGTACAGAAAATGTAATCCCCTGGATATTTTCTCAGGCCTAATCTGACGGCCTCTTTTCACAGCTGATTGTTGTCCTATTTATTCTTTTCTTTGGCCACAACTCATGCAGCAGATACAAGTATATGGGATGGCATAATGCTCCTGAGGTTCTCAGTCCACATATCAGCTCATAAATATCTCTTTCTGATGCATGTGGCAGAGCTGTAGCAACCACTAAGCAGAAAACCCTTGCCGGCAGTGCTGGGGAGGTGGAAGCATGACTGCTCTGATCACACACAGGGGAACGTACTTGTAGAACATCGCATGCTATAATGTTTGACCAAATAGAATATGGTCAGAGGCACTTTATGTGGCAGCACGCACCCTCCTGCCCAGCACACACAGATGTTGGAGTCTTTACAGAGACTCACCTTTGCTGTGCAGACATGAACCTGGCACAAATCCATGGTGTTATGCAGCTCTAAACTTACTTATGCCAATATGGGCCGTGGTCCAGGGTAAAAGAAATAAGGGCGATGTGATCCAGCATCCAAGAATGCCACAGGGTGGGACTAAGGATACAGAGATGAGACAGCAGCTTAGGAGCATTTTTTTCTGCACCCAGCTGGACTTTGCCGTGTGACTACACAATAGAGGTCAGAGCTTTGAAATAGACTTCTTTTTATTCTTAATTTGTATCCTCATCTTATTTTGCTAGGGATCAGTAGTAACCCAATTTCTGTAAATGCTTGCAGTTTAACCTGGAAAGTAAAGGACCAGCGTGATCTATGACACACATGAGGTAGAAAAGATACTTTAATTATCTGCTGCATGCAGGTATCAGACAATAAAGGTTAGTTTTAAGAGAGTTGTCTCGTGGTGCCGGTGAAACGCCTCCAGTCCTCCTGAGATATCCATGAATAACCATGGTATACACCAGTGTGGGGCCATAGATATTACACAATAGAAGCACGTAAGAAGTGAAGAATCATAGGATACAGGTCCCCCTTCATGCCTGGGAATCCAGAAGAGCAAAGCCGTGTGCCTTGGCAAGGAGATGGGAAAGTAAGGAATGTAAAACTCTTGCACCAGTTCTTGCAAGCCAGCTCTTGCTCTCTCCCTTGCTGTATTTATGTGCAGTATCCTGGAGAACGGGGGCTCCATTTTGCCTGTCATAGCTAGGCATGGGATAATGTAAGCTATCAGTAGCAAAAATTAAAAACTGTTACGGGATCTTTTTATGTAATCTATGTAAATCTGTCTAGGTAATGTGTGTATGCTACGTACTATGTTTCTGCTCCTTTACGCATCCAAGATAATTCTTTTCTAAAAGTGGAGGAAAAAGTGACACAGACTAGTAAGATAAATCTGATTTACCTGCAGTGCTAACAGAAGTGTTGCAGAGATGTTCTCTGTGAAGAAGAGGACAAAAGCATTAAATGCATTTTCCATAGAGCAGAACTGCTGTATTGGTTTCTTTTTTTTCAGTTTGTTGTTTTTTTTTTTTTCACTTTCAGTGAGTGAATAAGATCTGCACGTGTTATTAATAGTCAGGAGCACGCGTGAGCTGGCTTTTACCCTCAACTCTGCTGTTATCTCTAACACACAAATAAACTACAGCTAAATTGCAGAATTAATCACATTAAATTTTTAGACCCTGATAAGGAAAATGCTGCTCTATCTTTATTTATTTTGAGTATGGAAAACAATTTAGCTAAGTTCTTCTGGATGTGCAGTTTGCTTCCATTTCAGCATGCTACAGCTTTACATTAGATCTTATCATTGCTGCTGCATTAGTGTGTCTAAGCAGCACACCAATGATTATATCTGCTGCCTTCAACTCCACTGCTAAGTGAACTGTGGAGGAAGGTTTCCTATTATCCAGTCAACATCCTAAAAATTTGGAAGGGCCCAGGCTCCAAATACGTTTTACAGTATTGCTTTGCCAACTGCCTTACCCAGGCCCACAAGGATTGTTAAACCATGAATCACCACTATCTGCTCTTCAGGAAAGACTGGAGATGTGGGAACAGAGAAAACTCTCACTGTTTTTAGTGGAAGGCGTTGAAGGAAACTCTGTTAGAACTAGGATAAGGAAATTTTGGTGGCAGGAAGAAATGCAGCCTAACAAATCATGCAAGTAGGGGTAGGATCCAAACCTGAAGCCACATCCTTTATGGGACATTGGTAGATTTGCTGTATGTGCAAACCCACTTGGCACTATAAATGTTATAAACCATAGTCATAAAAAATAACAAGTATGTCTGAGGAAACCATGACCTGATTATAAAAAAGCATTCTAGTTTCACTGAATGAACTATTTCCTGAAAGTGATTAACTCAGATGGAGTAATAAATGAAGTAATAAATCTCTGCATTTGATCCTCTGGGTTTAATCCGTGAAACAAGATTTATGACCGGACCCATTAACTCTTGTACTGGGAAAACACTCTTCATTTCTCATCCACATCATATTAATTTGAAAGCTTTGCTTTCAGACTGGTACATCTTGGGTTTCAGTTGAAGTAGGGAAAACTTTTGTGAGTATTTTACACTAAAAATATGCAAGGTAAGATCCCAAAGCAATGCTTTTCTGATACGCAGCATTTTGCTGGTTATTCTGAAATGGAGTTATAGTCTGACTGAAACCTAAAAACCCAAGGAAAATCCATTTAAAGCTTCAATCCATTCTGAATTCACGTTGTTACCAAATGCGCTGGCTGCTGGTGGATATCTTTATGAATTAGAGAAGACCACATGAACTGTGATGTGTTGTCCTAACAGGTTGTGTTAAGAGCAGCATGAAGGGCTCAAATCTGCATTTCACTATCTTTCTGCATCTAAGCTAGTCTACTGCAGGCACGTTCAGGCAATTTGGAGGTCCTATGTATGTATTTTTATATTTTAATAGCCTCAACAATTAGAAAGCATATAGATACATTATGTAGGAGATTCAGCCAAACCAAACAACCAGATCTCAACAGATCTGGGCTTTCAGATAGTTAAGCACCAGGAGTAAAAATAGCCTCATATTTAGGCGCTTGTAAGTGCCTACGCAACAGCATGTTTTGAAAACCTTATATGGAATCTAGGAACCTAATTTTTAAGTATTTTTAGCTCCAGATCTTGTGTCTGACCCATTCTGTAGCAAAAAGTAAAGGCTGTCATCAAACTTGCTATTCAGAAGCATTTGGCTGCTATTGTAAGTTGAAACCTTAGGAGCCACAATCTTACAGTTTGGCCCTTATGGTATACAATATCTTTCTTAGAAATTGTATTGCATGACAACTTCTGTAGGTACAAAGTAGTTGCAGAATGATGTGCAGTATCAGCTAACAGTGATGGCAGATAATAAGCTGAAGTGAGATCTCTTTGTTTCTTCCGTAAGCTGTTCGAAAATTGATTTTTTAGCCAATAATGTGAAAAAAAAAAGCTGAATAAGAGATTCACAGGTGTGATAGAAGCAATATCACATTTTGGGGTTCTTTTAATGGAATTAATGCAGAATAGACATGCGATTTGTGTGTCATTATTTAATCCTGTGGTCAAAGGTAGGTGAGGGTTCTGTGAATGTATGTATGTATGTATACATATATGTACACACACACATGTATATAAAACCACTTACTGCTTCAAGTGAGTGTATGTGCCTATTTCCAGATTGTTACTTCTGACACTAATGGGGAAATAAGGTCCTTTACAGTGTGCTTTCAGATACTAATATAATAAGCTTGTTACTATCTACAGCATTCAGTGTCACTTAACATCAGTGAGAGCCTAATTATAAAATATTACTCCATAGTGAGGACATGCAATGTTTTGTAAATGTAAACATTAAGGTTGCTCCAATTACAGGCTTCCCTGTAGCTGCTTTGGAAAGACACATAACACTGTCTGCTTTCAACAAGCGGAGGAAGGTGTAATCCATGTTATAGGCTGATCCTGCACATGCTTAGCTGTACTAGCTGAACAGTCTATTGACATCAAAGAAAGTCTTTGGAAGATAAAATCTTGGTATCCTATGGTCAGCTAGGATTTCACCTAGGCTCCATAAATTAAAGTGGGTATGTACATATTTTTGCTGATTTTGGATCTTAAGACCAAACACTACCCTGAGGTAGAGCCCTTTTAAAGTAATTAAGACTGCAGAATGGAACTATGCCACTACATGTCTGGAGAAGAAGGATTTCTTTCTTTTGTGGTTTTGGGGTTTTTCTGATATTTTTTTTTTTAAAGATGGTGACGTAGCGAATTGTGAAGGGTTGCTTTGGGGTGTGAGTATCCAGAAAGTGATTTAAATTAGTAAGCTGCACATAAATTTCCACTCTTCTTATTTGTTCATTTCTGATGTTCAGTGTTAGGATAAAATGTTCAAAGAGTGCCCAAAGCCATCCACTCTTTCTTTTGTTAAGCACTCTCATTGGCATGGCTTGTGTGCACAAATGCTGCCTGCAACCCATGCCTGACCAGTCTTGCATGCTTTGCTGTGGCTGCAGCTGCCATAGGTCACCTGGGTTCGATAGCATCAATGCAGACAACCTTTAAGCTAACGATAGGACATGCTGAATGTCAGGAAATTGTCAGGGTTGTCGGGAGGGGCGACAATATTGTTAAAATTCACTTTGTCTCTGGACGATTATAAGCCGTGTGCTAAAGCAAGGTGTGATGCTCTGCAGACTGATTCAGCCCAGGCTTGTTAGAGAAGGAGAGCCATGATGGTAAGATGGGTAGCACCTGAATCACAGCTGTCCACAGCCTGATGGTGGATGTAGCTGGGAGAGATGGACCTCCTTTCCTTGGGAATAGTTTTGAAAATAAAGCTTCTGCTATGCGAAGTAACCACATGTCAAAGTTTCCAACAGGCTTTTAACACTGCTCAGTGTTTTGTGGTCATCTGCACCGTACAGCATTGAGTGGATGAGCTATCCTTCCTCTTTGCGTGTAGAGCCATCACCTATATCAGGAATGTCATTTTGAGGGCAGTAGTTCCTGTTTTGTTCCAACGTGTCCTCCAGTTACCTAAGCACACTCCACTTTTGCTCTTGGTCAGCTGTCAATTTTGTGTGATAGTGTAAACACTCAAACAGTCCTTGTATCTGGATGCGGTTAATTAGCTGAACAGAACTAAAGCAGAAGCAAGAAAATAAATTCTCCTCCTTGGAAGTGTTTCTAGAGAGCCAGATGTCTGTCATCTACAGCAGTATCCAAATGCCTGCCTCCAAATATTGGACAAACATGGGGTGGGTGGCTGTCATGCAGAGTGCTGAACATGGGATGGGTGAGATATCCAGGCTCTCACGACTATTACAGCAGCAGAAACACAGAATAAACCTTTCTGCATCACTGTGGTTTGCTGGCAGTGTAACTTTGCAGAGTTTAACCCCTGGTACTGCTTGTGGAAACTCTTCCAATCATCCTGCTCCCTTCCCCACCTAGGAGTGGGGGAGTGCGGTCACCCATGCTCACAGAGGGGCAAAAACATACAAGACTCTCGGCAGTAGGTCTAGCCCATGACACTCTCTGGCTGTGCACTTGAGTAACCCGTTTCTTACTCTCTGGTTTATTCTTTCAAGCCCTTGCACAGGGGAATAATCTGTTTTCATTTTATTCTTCCAACTGAAATCAACATGACTGCTCGCATCACCTACGTTTATAAGATCAGGCTCCCTAGTTTGTAAAGCTGCATGTAGTTAATCTCTGTTGGTAACCTTCTTTTCTTCGTTGTGAATCTACCCGAGAGAAAAATGATCAGAAAATGTGTTACTGGCTCAGAGATTCACTAACCTACCATTTAACAATGGTTGGAAGGGTTTCTTTATTTTTATGTAGAGTGCAGATCGATAAATCTTTAATAAACATCTATTTTTTTAGATAATGCATCTTTTGAGCTATGGGAATGCTAAATTACCTACAAAGATGAGCTTCAGTACAGAAGAAGAAAAGCTTGTGTATAGAATTTCAGCCCTGGGAATTTTATGTTTTAGTCAGTTTGCTTAATAACGTAAAATAAGGCTATTGCAGTTACTGCAATAGTTATTATTATAATAGTTAGTTATTGCTAGATACTTTTCAGAAATCTGGCACGTACAGCTGTCTCATTTATTAATGTGAATCACAAAAATAAATGACAAATACAAAGCATTCAGCCGAATTTGTGCTAACTTCCAAGATGGCTTTCTTATTCTGTTGCCTCACTAGCTTCAGGTTATATTGACAGCATGGCAGACCTGATATCTTTGTACTGAATTTTTAAATAAGCTTAAGAAGAAAGAAAAATCAAGCATCTAATCAGTTAAGACTAGGGGTTTGGGTTCAGAGTTACAGACACTTCAAAGAAAGCTAAATTTGCCCAAAAAGGCATTTTCCCATGTCGCTTTGCTTCAGATGTGAACTGTGAGATATATTTTGTAAACCAAGACTATTTGTTTCATATTTAAAAGCCATCTAAACAAGCTTGTGGTCGTAACAATGACAGTCATGTTTATA
Organism: Cuculus canorus; assembly: GCF_017976375.1. Taxonomy (NCBI): domain Eukaryota; kingdom Metazoa; phylum Chordata; class Aves; order Cuculiformes; family Cuculidae; genus Cuculus; species Cuculus canorus. The sequence continues at coordinate 51,417,897 of NC_071404.1, read as the reverse complement.
AAGTAATCGTGTATATTATAACATAAGAAAATAATGAATAATACGTCAGTCTATATCTATCTAGCCATCTATCTAACCATCCATCCATATAAATCCATTTCTCTTAACTATGAAATTATGAATATCAAAAAGTGCTTGTTCTCCCTGATAGGCTCTGTTTATTCCTTGGAATGATTCTGAACCTAAACCTCAGGTTTAAAAGAACTCATACTTCAGTCAGGCTTACTTACAAATTTAAATTTTCCGTGTGACACCAAAAATGTCAGTATGACCAAAATGCACATCTTCTCTTGCGCTCAGCAATGACTTTGTGTGCTTGGCCTTTCTTTTCAGGTTGGGGGAGAGGTCCAGTGATAAACTATAATTAGCATTTACAGTTCGTTATACTCCACTTGCATGTGGTCTGTGTCAAAATGATGTGGGAGCAAGCCAGACTTTGCTAGTGTCCAGGCAATATTTTGGATTATCTAGAAGGGGACCAGGACTGTCCTCTTGTGCAGAAAATGCATACAGAGACACATCCCTGCTCAAGTGTTTGATCTCTGTGTGAATCTGAGGACTGGGACCTGTTCGGTCCAAATCCCAGCAGTGCCTCTATGGTCAGCAGTCAGTTGAACAATGCTTTCTGTTATCTGCTGGTGATGGATAAAAGTCTCCATTGTGCTTGGCCGGTTCCTAGGAGGCTCAGTGAGCTGTTAGGGGTTTGAGGGCAGGCAAAGGAGGATGCCTCTCTTGTGGGGGGGGCATTGCTGCTTTGCATCAAGACAGCTGTTACCAGCCACAGGCTCTAGGGATGCCATTTTTAATAATTAAAAGCTTCGCTTCCCTACACAATTCAGAGCTTTATACCCTCCTCCTACGAAAACTTCCTGATTCCTTTTGCTGCTGGTAAAACTCCTATGCCTGAGGGCAATGCTGACTGCCTGCTAATTTTGGCAGCCAAAAGTGGGCATTTCAGCATGGGACAGGGCAAGCACGGGGGGTGGTGGAGGGATTGGGGAGGCTCGTCCCTTTGCTGCTTAGCGAGTGGGCAAGTCTGCGGGGATGTGCTGGGACACTCGGGCACAGGCAGCCCCCCGCCCCTGGGAAGAAGGGGCACCACACTCAAAGCGTTGAGGCTGGGCTTTTACGCTGCAGGTTTTTATCATTTATGCAGGATACAGATGATTAAATAACCTCTTTGAGCTGAAATTTCATCCTAGCAGTGGAGCACTCATGAGGGGGAGTAGTGAGGGGGCAAGCACAGCGAGGCAATATGGTCACTCTCATATTCTGCCTTCTCCAGAATGGGGCTGGAAACTGCTGTGTGTGGGTAACACTACCTGTCATATGGCAGAGGTGCTTCCCATGAGAGGAGGGTATGGTCAAGGCAAAAGAGAGGCCAAGGTGGTGGGGAGATAGCAAGAGAAATATTTGGCACAGTAGGATGCTGGCAAGAATAAGTGCTGCAGAGCAGTGGTGTTCACACAAATAATCATAACTCTTTTTTGGCTGCCTTTGCATCCTCATTATGAATTATTTTAATTTCTTCTATGGATTTATTAAGTGTGTCTTGTCCTGGTGGCTCAGCACTTATTTACCAAGTTAAACCAAGCAGTAAATTACCTATGCTTGCGTGAGCACAATGGACAACGTGACGGAACTGCCATTGTGTTAGGAAATGAAAATCAGGCCAGAAATAAAGAAAGTGAGAACACCTTTACTGTTTCTCCTGCCTTTGCCTTCTGCTAAATCTTGCTGGAGAGAGGAATCTGTGCTGGAAGTCCTCTTGAAGAAGACCTTGGCTGTCCACAGGGCCTAAAAACCAAGAAACCTCCTAGCTGATGGATAAGGACCAATTTTCTTTCTGCTGGAGCCTATATAGACAGTTGCTTTTTGCAGCAGATCCTAATATTGACATCAACATGCACTTTCTTCCCAGCTAAGACTGGTCCAGTATAAGAACTTGCTCCATCCATTTTTGCTGGCTCCTCTTTGTCTTCTGCAATGGCATTGCAGTGGGGCTGTTTCCTCCAGTGATTTGCAGATAGGTCAGGTATTGGCCAGGCATGCAGTCTAGTTCCATGGTTGGCCCGTCTCCATGGAGCCCATTAAAGCTTTTATACTACAATTTATGCTCAGAAATTCTATTTTTTCCATTTTATTGCCCTCAAGGTATCATGCTGAATGTCAGATTGGATTATGCAAATCTGTGCTAATTTTATAACTTCGTTTATAAAGTGCTTCTGCTAACATTGAATTGATTGTGGGGGAAGAGGCAGAGGCTGTTTGGTCTTTTGATAAGTTGCTTCTCAGCAGAAGCAACATAGTTACAGAGTTTAGTCCAGAGCATTAGATAATCACTGTGGGTTCCCAGCATTTAGTGGTTTACAATCCCCATATGTTTCCTGTGTAAACATTTTCCCTTTTCTGATGACTGTTTTTGCTGACCTTCTCTTGTCAGGAGACAGGGTTCCCTTATTAATCTGTAAATCAAAGACATTTAATTGCTTCTGCAATTTCAGTATGGTTTTGGTCATGTTCCAGTGGAAGAAAATGTTGCTTTGACCAACCACTGTGATGCCTGTTTTTCCAAGCAGGGGACAGAAGAGAGAGCAGAGATAAGACACGGTCAAACAGAGAATGCCTTTTCTAATTAAAAATGGGCCATTCTGTTCTGCTGTGGCAAAAGGCCAAATGTAGTATATTACAGAATATAACAATATAATCTTATATATGTATGCTTAATATTAGGCAAAAAAACCCACAAGTGAATTGAAAGTGTCATCAATAGAAGGAATATGCGTATTTCTTTGGTATAAACCAACAATTTGTAAAAGGGAGATTTTTCTTCTACTTTTCTGACTATCTGTAGACTCGAGGTACAGTTACAGTGCTATCCAATGCAGTGTACGTTTGCAATCGTACTCAAATCAGTTTGTAACAAAGGGAGATGAAGGCAGGCTCCTCCAATCACCGGAAGGAGTCCAGAGTATGTCAGGAATTTCTGAGACTCTTCCTAGTGTGTACTGCAGCTAATTAAATCCAAGGAATAATAATAAAAAAATAAATAAAATTAGGGGAAGTACAAATACAGATTGCAGAACTAGCCTAAAGGGTCTTTGCCATTTCTAAGCTGAACTGTCTTCAGTTTTGTGTGACGAGAATCCTCAGTGCAGGCCCAGAGGGTTGTGCAAAGATAAGAAAGAGCAAAATAATTCCCGAAGGATGGTCATTGCCTTCCTCCTTTTCTTACAGCCCTTAGAGTGCCTCTGTGCCGGTTAGGCTTTGTGCACCCCGTTGGTGTCTGCAAATGTTTCTTTTCCCTTCCTTGTGCAGGCATCTCTGTAAGTGTCTCACTTGCACCTCTCCATTTAATGCCGTCTGCTTGTCTGGACACACCACTGAGTCACATAACAAAGAGCAATTCAAGAGGTGCGCACATGGGTTAAGCTTTAAGCACAGAGAGCCTTAATCTCTTCCTGAGGTTGGCAGTCTGCACTGGAAATCAGCAGGCTCATGCTGGACTCAAATAAAATTCAAAGAAAGGCTCAGGGGGAGCTGAGCAGCAGTGTGCGGGGATGCAGGGCTGCCCTAACCCTCCCTCCCCTTACCACCTGCAGGCAGGAGAAACCAGTCTGGAGCTAAGCAGCACTTTCTGCTGGGTGTGCAAGATAGGAGGCTCCCGTTGCACTTTTTTTCCCCCTGGTGGTTTTCAAGGTAGGGGCTTGCCTCTCAATCTGACCACAGGTAAGAGGCCAGATAAAGCATCTTGCTGTCTTGAGTGCTTGGTGTAGTCTAGGCAGTCTGAACACAAAATAATTAAACAATAAACACCCCTTCATCAGTAACTTATCAGTAACATTTGTTATCCACATGACAAGATAAGACTGGACTGCTTGGTGGAGAATGCACTGTCCCCGGAGTGCTTGGAAGGTGAGATTTGGGGGAGCAAGTAGAGGGTAGTGCCTCATGGACCAAAGGAGCCAGACTGTTGATGGCAGTCTCCATCATCTGGGAAAAGCTTGCTCATCCTCCCCAGCCACTGCTGCTGAAATCATGCTGCCTTAAATAAACAGAGTGAGGGGTGTTAAAGCTTTTAGCTGTCTTTTCAGAATCCATTACAAGATGCTGATAGTGTGGCTGGTGAAAGGGAGCTGGTTTGGAGCTAGAGGTCCAGGTGGTGTCTAAAGGCTGGGTGCATAAGAGATGGCTTCGTGGGAGAGGGGTACTGAAGCATCCTTATTTTGAGGGGAGAATTGCTGGGCTTTCCCATTTAACCACTGGTGGAAGTAGATGGCTTCAGGGGCTCACAAAGAGTTTTGCGGAGAAGCTTCTGCTCTGCCAGTGCTTGCAGGTCCATGACAAGGCTCAGAGGCCCACAGCTGCTGTGTCATCTGGGCCCCTCTTTGTTTATTTGCCTTCAGAGAGTCTTTGAAATTCTACTATATGAAGTCTTGTGTAAATATATTTTTTAAACCCCCATGGTTTGATGGGAATAAAAAGAAGCTTCTGTGTTCCTGCATTTGCTGAGCTTGTTTCCTGCTGAGGAATATGAAGTTGTTTTAAATAACTAGTAAAGTGGCTGCAAAACTTGAGGAAAAGCTACAGGAAGAATGCATACTTCAGTTTGTATATCCTTAAGTGTGATCCTGTAGGCTGGCTATAGACATCTGGTTTGGAGTATTTGGGGTTTGTAGACAGGCTGCTGCAGGACTGGGCACTGTCTGCTTAATAATGTTGAAGAATTTCTGTATGAACAGATAATTGCAGATAACAAATATCATGGAAATAACAAAACTCATAAGGACACCAGGGACTCCAGTGCAAAGCTGCAAAGTACCTTATTTTCTCATGCATGCTGATGCAAGGCTTTGTTTCAAGATCAGACCCTGATACTGCAATGCCGCTCTGTGGAGCTGAAAACCTAAAAGCTGTGCAAGCCATCAGATGAGTGACATTGCTGAATGGGGACTTCGTTCGCTGTTCTTAGTTCAAAAGTCATCTTTTTTTTTAAGTCTACTAACTTTGCTTGTTCTTTGCCAGTTGGTTACCATCAAGTTCCCAAATATTTTCTGCCCTTACATGTGTTTGTGCGTCTATAGATTTTTGTAGGCTTACAATTGAGCTCGAAGATTACGTAGATGTATTTCATTATTTTTCTCCTTAGAAGCCATTTTGGTTTTATTTGTTAGTAAAAACAGATGCTGAGAAGATGCCGGGATGTCACTAGTAATAAGAGGAACTTCTCTCTAAAACTTCACTTTTATCTTGAAGAAATAAGTTCCTGATTTTCCTTTACTGGAGAAAACATGGAAGAAGCTAGCAGTTGTAGGGTATAGGTGAATGATAGACACTGTCGGATTTCTTTCCCACCTGTCCCTTAACCCTCTTGTAAATGTACGGACTTTCCATGCTGCTGCTGTTGAGACAAAAAGCATCTCTGAGCTACCCATGGCAATTACCGCTTGCCTGCAACTCACTTGCTCTTGCTTAGCCACAGGATGGGAGGTCAGCTCCCAGTGTCTGAGAAGGGAACAGGATTTGTGAGGCAGAAGAGCATGGCTGGCTTTCATGAACCACTTACAGGTTTTGCAGCATTTGGGGTCCTGTTAGAACTGCAGCTGCTGGGCTGCATTTGGTATTTGTGATCGATGAATTTCTAACCTGCATCACTGCAAGCAGGAGCCTGGCACTGTGACCTTGGACGTGCCAGGACCCCACCAGAAAAACTGCCAAGGATCTTGAACAGACTTTTTTTTTTTTTTTTTTAAATTTTGCTCTTCTTTTCCCATCTTCCACTGTCCTAAGTGAACAGAGTGGGAAGTTTCAATTGCATTTGTTTATCTTGGCATTGTTGTGTCTGGTGCAGGTGGAAGAGTTGGTGCAGGCAGTTGAGTGTTTGAGTCAGAAGGAGGAGGGGAAGGTAGTCCACATCCCACAGAGCTTTGAGGTGTCTGCTGGGAAGAGGGTAAGCTGACACTTTGAAGAAGAGCATCCCAGAGCATTCTTTGGGGACATCAGGCTTTTTGCATTTTTTTTTTTTTATTTTCATTTTCCTGTCCTATCCTGCTCCTACATATGTGCTTATTGATTTCATAAGTCTCTCCTCTAGCAGTGAAAGTGATGTGCCAGTGCTTTTAGCTATTGAATCCCACTAATATATGAAAAATTTTCCCCGAATACCTTAACTAGATGGTGCCAAGCTGAACCTGACTGTCTGCAAACAGTATTTCTTCCAATACTCCCTGTCATTTAATGAAAATAAGGCCCTTCCTCTGACATTATGTGATGCTTTTGTTCTATATAGATTACACAGAAGTTCTCATGAGGTTATTACAGTTTATAACTCCCTAAAATTCCATTATGAATCCTCATGTAGTAACAAGTACCTGGCTGTCATGTATGCAAATGCCTTATCTCATGAGAGCATCCAGGCACAGAGGATGCCCTTTGCTGAACACTTCAAGGTATATGCTGAGATTTCTTTTTGTGTGAGTTTATCCCAAAATGTACCTGCCCTCCAAGAAATCAATAATGCTTCTATATTTGTCCGGGGGCTTTCGTTGGTTTGCTTAGCTGTACCAACACAAATCCAAACCAGAGAAGTTACTGAAGCAGGAAGATAAATTTTGAACTGCTACTAGCAGAAATACGTCATTACTCAAAATTTGTAGGGTATCATCTTGTATGTGTGATCTGCTTCATCTATGATAATCAGCAGTAGTGCGTCTGTTCAAGTAGCTGATTTTGCATGAAAGAAAAAAAATTACACCCATTCTTTGTAGTCTCCATCTGTACTTTTAGGGCCTTGGAAAAGAGCAGTGAGCAGACAGGGCTTTGGTTTGCTGCTTCCCAGTCAAGGGGATCTTCTTGTCTTGCTAGCAATAATTTAAAGATCTGAATTTCTTACAAACTGTCTAGTTTTATCTTGGGACTTGATTTGTCCCTCATGTCTTCTTGCCTACGCTTCTCTTCGTCTGGTTATAGGGATTGTTTGTCTTCCTGCAACATCGGGGGAAAGCTGCAAATGTGGAAAACAGCCACTTGTCCTTGCTGTAAAAGTAATTAAAGAACTTTCTGTATTAACGTGCAAAGTGAAGCCAGATTGCATCCTCTCCTTAGACCCTGGGGAGAGAGTGGTATTAGGGTTTTATCATAGGAACACTGCATCTTCGTCTGGGCTAACTGAACTGTCATAAGCAGTGCATCAGTTAAGACAGTCAGATGTATCACCATTGTGAAATCCACAACTGATAATATGCCTTTCTCTGGGGAAAATCTTTCTGCAAGGCCTTTTACTTTGGAGGCTGTGGTGGGAAGGGAGAAGGTTAAAAAGAAGAAAGAATGGTAAAAACAATGGGGAAAGAAAAAAGACTAGGGCCTAATTAAAGTTAGAAGTGATCTTATTTTCAAGAATGTTTTCTTAACAGAGTACTGCAACCCTCTGCCTCAGCATTTTGGATTAAGTTACTGTTGGTAGAGATAAGCTCCATTAGAGCTGTCATTTCCAAAGAAGGCTTATCCATGGCTGTTACTTTCCCTTCCTCCCCCAGCCTCAGGTACAAGAATAAAAACATTAACAGGGACCAGAGCAGGCCATGAGGATGAACTTTTTATTACTATGCAAATGCAGGCAATCTAGGAAATTAATATTTTATGTGTGCCTCTCTTTACAAGACGTGTTTTGATTACGGGCTCCTGGTCCCTCAGCCAGGCGGCTGGCTGCGAGGGCTGTTGTCATAAGCAGTGTCTTGAACTTATTTTTGTTTCTTGCTGGCAGTTGTCTGGGGACCAGCCAGGGGACTGGCTGTGTTGTGTTGGGCGGGCTGCCTCAGAGGCTGTCTTAGCATTGCCATGAGAGGAACAGAACATCTAGGTGTGTGCAGCACTACAAGTGCCACTTCCCAAGCCCTTAATGCTGTGCTGCCCAGCCTTCCCAGGAAGCCAGCTTGGGAAAAGAAGGTCTATGACAATGACAGAAGTGGTTGAAATGGTTTTCTCTGCACTCCGCTAGCTGGTAGCTAGGCAATGCTACAGACAGATGGATGGCCAAGATATGAGTCGGATGAGCTGCCATCCAGTGTGACAACCCTGCTGTGTGCACCACCCTTTGCACTGGAGTAACTCAGGAAGGGCCACGGTGCTAGGGTGGTCCCACAGCATTTGCTGAAGGGCAGAGCACTAGCTTTATCCACAGTGTTGTTTGCTGTGGTCTCTTGGGCTGGGGCTGGCAGTAGGCACGCTGCTCAAAAAGCCTCATCTGCTTGGACATCCCAAGTTATGACTGGGTCTTGCACCTCTTCTCTCTTCCTCAAGCGCTTTGCAATGAGCAGCTGCAGTTTCACCTTCATTAAGCCTTACAGTGTGCCTGGTAGGTAAGTAAATGCCGCTGTACCATTTGTTCAGCGGGCTGGCAGTTGTTAAATGGCCCAGACAAAGTGATTTAAGACTCGGTGGTGAAGTTCAGGATGGGTCTCAGGATTCAATGGCTCACTTGCTCTTTTCTTTACTGCGCTTTTAATGGACACTTATCACAATATATATGCAAGGCAAAAAGCGTGAGTCGGTACACACCGCAACCTGAGACCATGCAGCTGGCATTCAGCTTCAGATGCACTCGTTCGGAGGGAGTAAGAGCCTCTTAATGTGTTCAGAGCATTAATAAGCTTAAAGCATATTTGAAAAAAAAAGGTAAGAGAATTGTGAATTAAATATTGATCCTGGTATTTCATTGTTGAATTGCAGACATTCAATTGCCCGTGGATTATTCTGCCATCGAATCATAGCAGCTAGAGATGGAAAAGCTGTGCAATTATCCCATTCATCTCCTTGCCAGTGGAAGAGTGTTCCCCACAGTACATTCTCATAGTGGTTGAAGTTGATTACTTAATTCCAATTACTGACAGTCTACTAATTGCTTAGGCTGTATTCCAATTTTTGTCAGCCCTTCCATCATGTTAACTCCTTATCTAGAGGTCTGCCCTGCCTTCTGGAGGGAGATCACATGAGTGATTTTGAATAGGGACTTTTTAAATAAACTAAAATTTCCCTGTATTGTTTTTTCTGCTTGCATTCACTTCTGATTGCTTGTGTTCTTGATCCACCTGCACTTTATAAAATAAACAGGCAAACTAAATTGCCTCTAAATGAGTAATTTAAAGAGAGCAGACATGTGTTCGGATTTCCCCGTCATGATTATTTTCCTTTCAGTGTGCCCTGGTCACTAGCCTCCAGTGGATGGCTTTCTGATTTTATATAATTCTCAATAAATTAAAGCAAACTATCTCTGCCAAAATCTCTAGCATCAGATTCACATCATTTTTGTCCCCCCTGCCTTTAGAGAATTATCCTCCAGCAATCCTTAGTTCCAGAAATTACTCTTGATGAAAAGGAAATATTAACTTTCCCTGTAACTCACTGATAAACTCACACCTCAGACCTTCACCATCTTCTCTCTCTTTAAAACTGCCCTATTTTACTCCAGGCCATTTTGCTATCAGCAAAAAATTAGCTGTGCACTAGTGAGCATCAGAGGGCAGTGGGCACTTTTCTGACTACCTGAATTCCTTTAAATCATTTATTTATTCACTCATACATTTTTTTGGCCAGCAAACGTGTATGAGTGAGGGTTTCTTGATGGGACTGGGCAACCAGAAAGTTAACAGATGGAAGGATTGTCAGAGGTGGGAGTCACAGGAGAGCAAGGACAAGTCTGTGAAGTTTGTTTAAAAAAAAAAAAAAAGCAACAGTGATGGAGCCAGGTGGTAAATGCTGGTGTGGGTCTCGGAAGAAGATGAAATGTGTGAAGGTGGATAAAAGGACTTTCCTTCTGCATGTGAGTGCAGTGCAGGAGCAAGTAGCATAAGGCAGCTGAGGTGAATGCAGCAAACCAGGAGGATGCCCAGCATTCCTCAGCACACCTGGGCTGTGCCCATGGTGGGGCAGTGGGCACTGAGATGCTCGTGGGCTGCCTGCACTCACATAGCTTGGCTGGCCCCAAAGGCAATGTGAGTGTGAAAGGAAAGCATTGCGGCAGAGTGACATTGGGAAGTCTCCGAAGAGACCATGGTAAAGAGGTTTAGTTTTGACAGGTGAGGGCATGGCACTCCCAGATGAAGTGACACCACATAAATGACTGTCATTTTCAACTGCATCTCTGGCGCAGAGTTTTGTGAAAGAAGATTTCCAGGCACAAAGGGAGGAATTTGACTGTTGCTGGGGATTGCAGCCAGAAAAGAATAAGTCAGTAGAGAAAAGTCCACTTTTTGAGAAGTTTACAGAAGACACAACCTTGTGAAAGCAAATCTATTAGATTTCTAGGCACATAAAATTAAAGAATTCTGCTCAGTCACGAGATGACACAGAGATAGATCAGGCTTTCAGCCTGAGAGCTTATAAAATGGCTTAAACTCTTGGCTTTGCTTTTACTTTGAACATCCCAATTGAGTGCTGAGGAAAAGAATAATTGGGGAGCAAGCAGGCTGAAAATGAGCCCGTGGGGCAGAGTTGCTGCTTTGAAGGTGCTTGGCCTTTCACCGCCACACAGCTTTATCATCCAAGGCTCGCTAAGGTTTTAACCTGATAAAATGAACTAGGCAAAGGGAAAATGTGTGAAGGGGAAATGTTACATCTGTCTGCAGTTTAGCTTTGAGTTTGGGTTACAGAGTGAAGTTAAGGTTCACTGGAGTTATTTTAATATTTTTGTAACTGTCGTCCAGACCACAGTTGTATTTATGACTGCCAGTGTAGGAAACATTATCTGTCTGAAGGATACACAGTCTGAGACAGGGATGCTGTATGTTAGCTTAACGGTAATATTTAAAAGAGCTACTATTTCCCATGATAGTTGCTTACAAAAGAAATGTATTAGCAGTTATTGTAGGTACACTATGAAGCCTCTAAAACAACTGCCACCTTCACCTCCAAATAATAGTTTCTGGACTTTTAATCTTCTATTTGATGACGCATGTGGCCATTATCTCAGAATGTGAATTGTGACTGTGTTAGAGATGACTAACACAGAGATCTAAAGATCTAAAGCAAGAAATCATCCTACTTCTTTCTGCTTACATTATGTTGGTGTTTAGCTTACGGCACATGCGCTTGACTGCTCTCAAACCTCTGTATATCCTGTATATTTCTGTCTCTTGCAAAATGAGTCTGAACTGAAAAGGTATTAGGATGATGCTGGTGATGTGGGCCCCATGGGTCTCACACCTTAGTCAGTTGTCTGTAGACGTAAATTTTTTGTTTGAATAGCGCATAATTTTATACTTAGAAATATGGCATTCCATACTTAAGGACTGCTTATATATAGGACATTTTAAAAATTCACTTACTTCCGTTAATTTCCATGCCAGTTCTGATGGTAAGATATCTGTGTTTAAACATATAAAAAAAAAAGTCTATGAAGAAGGTATGAAATGTCTTTATGTGTTCTCACCAGACAAGGCTGAAGGGACTCAGGTTACAGGAAAGGAGATTTGGGTAGACCTCCTGAAAATCTTTCAAAGGAGAATAGTAAGCACCAAGATAGTTGCCTGGAGAAGTGGTCAGGTCCGCTGAAGGGGACTCACATGTTATCAGCATGACTTAAGTTGACTGGATCTTGCCTGTCGAGTGAAGGGTCTTAGCAATTTTCAGTGGTTCCCAAGAGTCAGGGAAGAAAAACAGTGCATTCTGCCTGGATTTAACTCTAGTTGTCCAGATTGGGTGTGGGATTAAACTGCTGTTAACGCCAAAAATATTGCTGTTTCTGTGGCAGTGCACTAGTTTGGAAACAGAACATAATTGCAAAGAAAGGTCCATGACCTTATTCAGAATTAAGTGCGAAGATCTATGCTCCAAAGGGGAGTAAGCTTTTGGCAAACAAAAATAGCCATATTTAGAAAAGTAGAAGAGAATAAATCAGTGGGCAAGTGCCCTTCTGTTATTGTTTAAACTGTAATGCTCTTTCTTTCAAGGTTGCTCTCCAGTTGAACCTTAAGTAGTTGCAAACAGAAATTTTAGGTTCAAATTGAATAAATAATGGCCCTGCAAAGCAGGTGCAGATTTACAGCATGGTGATTAATGACTGCAGAAACTTTGGCACCCCTTTAACGCTGTCAGGTATTGAGTGTCCTCCCATACAGTGTGGTTCACAACTCTTCCATCTGCTCTCTGTGAAGCTTCTTTTAAAAAAACAGTCAACCTTCATTTGGGATGGCATGTTGTAATGGATAAGTAGACGAGATTTAGAGCCCTAGCCTTGCAGCTCTTCTCCCTTTAGATGTTGCCATCAAGGCAGCTCTGGAAAGAGAAAGAGGACAGGAGGTAATTTCTTGTTATTTCACCTTGCTGTTATCTATTTCACTGTGAAAGAAGTGGCTCTGGTGCTTTTACTAAGAACACTTTGGGACACTGATAATCATATATGGTCCATCTGGCTGGTGGGAATACTTTCCAGCAGCCCAAATGCACCAATGCTATCCTGCAAGCATGGATCTTTGAACCACCGTGAGTAATTACTGGCTTTCAGTTGTGCGACAGAACTGCTAAGCAATCCATGTTACACATGAAATTAGTATGTGCAGGTACAACTGGAAAACCAAGAAAGCAAAAATATGTTTTCAAGTGCTTTATGTTTGGGTTTTTTTTCCCTGGTTTGCACCCAAAGGAAAGTTTCCTGGAGAGTCAGGGCTGGACTGTCTCTTCAGGAAACCAGGGAAGCATGCCCATGCATGTGTTTATTTTCAAAACAGCCATCCTTGCTTTGGGTATTGTTTCTCAGGTGAAACAAGAGAAGTTTCCTTCCCTGCTGCACACAGAACTGACAGATTGATGTAGTGTGCCCAGGAAGAAAAGAAATGCTTGTACAAAAATTATTTCCCAGATCTTTGAGAGAAACAAGCCATATTAGTTTTTCCCTTGATTCTTAGCACTGAAATCCCTACCTTTACTCTTGAATAGATGACTGTGTGTGATGAAGGTTTTTTAACTGCCTAAATGGTTAGGTGTCAGAGATCTATAGGCAGCTGATGTTTGTTTAGTAAATGATGTCCCTGATATTGTAGTAAAAGACAGGCCTCGGTGGGCTATAAATACACTCTGTTCTCATGCATCATACCTCTATCCAAAGGTACATTTCAGACCTTTGGTTGTTTGCTCTCCAATTTCTTTCTTTTTCATTACATTTCTTCCTCTCTCTCTCTCACCAGGTTATTGCACTGAAACAAGACCAAACCAAGTAATTTATGTAATAACCCTTTCAGAAGGAAGCAGAATTTTCTATTTACAGCAGTTGTCATTGCAATCTTTTATCATTATCATTTGTGAACCATCAGTGCTCCCATGTAATTTGAATAATGTGATGAAGATGACAATGAACATGTGTTTAGTGGGTACCACTTCTACAAAATACTCCTATCTATCTGCATGAGAAATTGTAAAATGGAAATGATGCATCTTTATCTATTGTCTGAAGTAGATGGCACATCTGCATTGTGGAGGGTTAGAAAGGAAACTGTTGGTTAGAGTGTGCCTGGGATTTTGTGATCAGATGGGTGGCCAAAAGAGAACTTCAACAGCAGGATTGTTTTCTGTCTCTCTTCATTTTACTCCTATGATGATAGTTCTTGTAGAAGAATTCTAGGTATTTTACAGCCTAGAGCCCCACCAAGATCCCAAAGCTCACCAGACATTCATTTGAATATCTAAAGCTCTAAGGTGAGTGGACTTTTGGGAGCCATTTTTGTAGAACTGTATTTCTTATACAAAAGTACATATTCTTCTGTGTGTCACAGACTCATATAATTGTAAAAATAACTTGTCTTGTGGTGTCTTGACCATTTTGATTCTGCTTCTGTTTGAGACTCTAGTATGTAGAAGTGGGAGTTTGGTGCAAAGCTTGGAAAATATGTAAGTGGGACTTCTGCAGTAAATGGGAGCTAATTTTTGCTTGTCTTGGATACAGCATATTCATTATTTTCTCATGTCAGCTGTCTTGTATTCTCTCTTTTGCCTTGCCCACAATCCGAAGCTGCTGGTCTGCTTGGCTGGTAGTGCCAGTGTGTTGTGATTGAGAATAGAAAGTGCTCTGAACACACCTGACATACAGGTGGTGCTGGGTACTTCATAGGCTCATCAAACTCCAAGCACAAGCTTTCCAAATAAAGCAATCTCTGCCCTTAAATCTATGTAGTAAATATGAATTTCTGATATTTCACTTCTAGTGAACAACTGGCAGGAAGCCTAGGAACAAAGAGCTTTGAACTGTCTTCCAGTTAACATCTCAAAGTCTCCAGATCTGTGAGTGGGAATTAAGTGTCCCATAGGATCTAGGCATACCCTGTGTCCAGGGTTACATTTGACCATGATTTAACAAAGGCACTTATGATTTAAAAAATGCCTCAGATTCTGAATCAGATCAAGTGGCATGGCAGGTTTTCTGATACTCTTCTGAAAGAACACAGTCATTTGTTGAGAATGGAGGAGAACCATGACCTCCTTTTAATATTATTTTTCTCTTCAAGCATATCTAGCAGAATTGGAACTGCAATAAAACTGTCTTGATAATGATGCAAATGTGTGAAATTGCAGATCTCCTTCAATGACCTTTTGTCTTAGTTTGTTTTCAGTTGTCAAGCTGCTGATTTTAAGCCTTCTTTTTCCCTAAAACAATATTTTATTGGAAGAAAATATATTTTCTCACTTTTTCCTGGCTTAACTTTCCATTCTCCTCATTGGTACTCCAAAGATGAATCTTTGAGGGAACTGAGTAATTGGAATCTTCAGGGTATGACTCGTTCTTTTTCCACTAAATATGAAACCCATCATGCTGAACTGTGAATACAGAAGGATACACTTAGCAGGTATATGAAAATGAAAATAAAAGGACACTTATTTAAAGGAGAGGGAAGAGAAAATCATGAAAGTGACATTTACTCAACTTATCCAAAATATACAAAATTACTTTAACTGCTTTCATAACAGATACCATGCAAAGAGACCCAATTAATTTTATCATCATGCTGCTATACAATCTGTATAATTCTTTTGGTCACCAAAATGTCTGAGGTACATTATATTATTCATACAGACTTCACTGTCTGGAAAAAGAAATCACATTTAATCTCTTTTTCTCTTTATCTATGGATGGATCTGTCTGTGAACAGCTCCAATTCTTAGCAGGAAAAAAAAAGTGTAAGTAATAACAACCTGATAAATTCAGGAAGAAACCTTAAACAGGAAGCGTGTTTGCAGCAGGCAGGGATTGACGTTTAAATAGGTATATGTAATTGTGTTTAAAGGTATGATGTCCTCTAACTTGGTATATTGAAGAGATTAAGTGTTTTTGCAAGTGGTCAAAGGAGTATAGGGCAACAGAGGGAACGTTAACAATATCAAATGAAGCCCTAACTCCTTGCACAGTTCTGGGGAGCCAAATCCATTTCTGCAGTTCCTTAAGCCAGACTCACTTTTGGCTTCCACTGCTGGAAACCAGCCACAGTTTTGTGTATCAGCAAAGAAGGCAAAGGCGGCGATTTGTCCAAGGCTCTCAAAGGAAAGTGCTGGTTCAGTTGAGCAGTGGGCGGTGGCAGACATTATATGAAACTTCCATGCAGGAATGCAGGATGGGGTGATCAAGTTGCCCTCTGGTTTTAGGTACCTATTCAGGTACCTTGTTTGCTTGACAAGACTAGAGCGAGGTTAAGTCCTCATGTTTTCCTTGTTGATCTTCAGCCTGCAGTGAACATTACAGGCTGCTGAGGATGTCTGAACCAAATCTATTGATCTACAAGGATGTTGGACAGGGGAAAAAGACACTGTCTGTTGGTATTTGGTTATGGCAATATAGTGTAATCAACAGCTTAGCAAGTGGATAGTCAGTGATTTGTTCACCAGAAACATCCAAGAGTGAGGATGGATGGGTAAATTGATTTCATAATTAAACATTACCTCAGTACCTCATTTTCTGGTTTCATTGTCTGCTCAGAAGCCAGCCTTAGTTTGACAAATAGTTTTCTCTGGTTTACAAGGTTTTCAGAAAGCTTTGGTGTCATTTCAGGTAGTCTTGGGCTGAATTCAGTTCTATGCAGGGGTCTGGGTGAATCTGAGTTAGTGTGTGATTTCGTGCATCTGTGAGAAATCAGCAAATTGCCTAACAGCTCTTTTTTTTACCTATGGGCTAATGCAGAGAAGAGCCACAGTCAAATACAGCCTAATTTGTAGGGGACTCCAAATACTGACTTTGGTATGTGGGCCTATGTTGGTTTTTTTACTCTCTAGAGACTCAACAGTTGAAACTTTGTTTGCTGTCTCATCTGAATATAAATCACAGTGTAAAACTTGTTTGTCTCCTGGAAAGTGAAAGCATGAAAATTAGTCTAGCCTGGTGAATCCATAGACCAAGTTGTGATCGCCTGACCTTTGGGAGGAAGTCCATAGGGTACCTGTGGCCATTTGGCATGCAGCTGGTAGGAGAAACATCTGGGTCTGCATTTGGAGGCAGAAAAACTAAATAGCCACAGAAAGAGGAAAGTGTCACAACTTTCACTGGCTACAGATTCCTATGCCTTCTTTATATTCAGATGAGTTGAGAGGGAGCTGTGACCTATCCTGAGGCACTGCTTGTACTCCAGTTTGCTGCTCAGACAGCCCCACTGCTCCCTGCCCCTATATCCCAGCAGATCACAGAAATACAGGCTAGCCTGCGTTGCAGGCTTGGTTTTGAAGACAGCAGCATCTTCTCCAGTCTGGCCTGATATCAACCACACGGTAGGTATGTATTTGTTACGACGTGGGTGGGAAGCCTATTGGAGTATAGGGCAGAGAGCCTGCCCTGTATTACAGGGTTGGATTTTTGTCCATTTAACAAATGATCATTTATCAAGCTGCTGAGGGAAGAGAAACTTGGCTTTTCTTCCTGTGTGCCTGCTAGAATTTAAAAAGCACCTTTAAAGGTATAAACAGACCTGAAATTCCAAAGGATTTAAAGACAGACACAAGGCAAATGCAGGTTTTCAGAAAGATAAGTAGTTAGCTCTATCCCTATTGCATTTTTACTGATTGTACGAAACATCTTACAGTAGGAATTTAAAAATGCATCCTGTGCTAATCTCTGTACTTTCATCTTTGTGTGGTCTGTATATTTCAGGGGGGTTATTTTGAAATACTGGATTTGGATTCTGCTTTTCCTTTTCCTTATTTTAAGTCATTTTCTTGGCAGTAATTGTACTTAACATTAAAGCCTAAACTAATAAGCAAAATGGATGTCTCTGTCCATCATTTTACCAGTCAAAGGATAATCATGAAGTTAAAGTAATTATGTTGGTCTGAAGTTCGCATCAGAGGCTTATGCCTGCTAAAAACTATCTTCTGTGTTTTTCTTCTAATATATACAATATTTTTTGAGTTTGTTTTACAATACACATACACACAACTACTTGAAAAATCATAGCTGCTTTTTGTGTCCTCTATTGACCTTAATTATGATATGACTATAACAGAAAAAGCTAGGCTGGTTCTTCTTTGAGGCTACAACTTTGATCAAAGGATGTATATGTTTCTTTAAGTTAGAGATTCTGATGAGAGCAAAAGTGAGGAAAATTTAGAACAGTAGAGAGGGCCTTTCTATTTGGAGGTAGGTTACTTTATCTTTAATACTCTACCCTTCCTTGTGCCTGATGTGATATGCACATAAACACATCCATGTGTACGCAGCTACTTGTATAGTTTGAATTTCTCTTGCCCTCCCTCAGAGCCAGAAGCATAAATCTTGTTTCTCTAATAAAAGCATTTAAAGCACAAAGTTATGAAAATATCCTCTATATTTCTGTGTTGGGTATGTCACTGGCAGTAGGAAACATTCATCTTCCCTGTCACTTAGTTTCATTACTGATGTCTCTAGGGACAGCAACATTTGGTTTTCTTGAAATTTTCAATAAAGGATAATGTCTTTCCCTGCTAGGCTCTCACCAGCTTACCTCTACTGTGGGTGTCTTGCAGGACAATTAAACCATGCCATTGCCTGAGTTTTGGTGGATGTTGTTATTGCAGCATTTATCCCCTTCCTGACAAATCACATTATTCCCATGACTGCAGACCATTAGTGGGCCCAGAGGAGCTGGAAGGAGATTGGGACTGGCTGCTTGCCCCCGGAGAAGAGGCATCCCCAAGAGGGGCAAGGAGAAGGTGCCCAAAAAGGAGCCCCTTTAGGTGCCCTGCTGTACTTCTGAGCAGCCCGTTACTTAGAGCTCAGTGTACCTGATGCCCCTTTCCCTCCCAGAGGTTTGTTTCTCCCTTAGCTTTGCAGTGGTGAATCTGCTGCCTTTGTACACCTCTTCCCACCAGAGAGGGGACCTTTTCCATGTGCTTCTTTCTCTGCCCAAGCATTTGGTAATAGGTGGTGACTTATATAAACATCAGCAACACCAGGAAACCACACCATTTCTCAGAAATACCCCTTTTTTCTTTGCCTTTTGTTGTTTGTTTGGGATTGTTGGTTTTTTTTTTTCTCACTACCTGGTTGAGTTTCAAGCTTTGGCTTCTCCAGCAACACAGCCAGGAAGTATTGCAGATGCCATGATCTAGATGAGGTTTTGAGGTCCATGCAGCAAAAACTGGCCAGAACTGGTCAGCCTCACATCAGGCACTGCACAGGCAGCAGCTGGGCATTGTCTGTGTGGGGCGTCACTGAGACCACAGGAGGAAATACACCCTTGACACTGTTCATTACATTAAATGAAGCTGTGCTAGGTGGCAGTTTTCTGAGATGCTAGTGTGAGGGGAACAGGGAAGAATTAAGAGATAGCTAATTAAAGCCTCATCTTGACTTGAAATTCTTCCTCTGTTCAGTTCCTGATCCCAAATATTCAGCTGCCAGTTCTTCAAAGAGGCCAGTTTGTAATTCACACCTAGTCTTTATGTAACCAGCAGTGTTTTCCGCATCTCAGAGGTGATGTGGATCTCCAGATCTCTTGCTTAAGCCTTATTAATTCATGGGGTTTTTTTTTTTCTAATATGTATGTTCCCAATTCAGTTTTTGACATACAGACAGAAGGAATCATACGTTGTATATTTCCTACTATATAGGTAATTTTGTTAACTTTAAATAGCCTATTTGGAGAGAGATGGAAGGGAATGGTTATGCTTTGAGAGGTAGATGTAAGAGTCTCTGTTCTTCTCTCAGATTGGTTTAAAAGCAATGAAGATGGCTGGTACTTTATCACTTGTAAAGTCCTTTCTGTTTGCTTTCTTTTCCCAAAAATCTTCATCCTCAAAACAGCAGGTACATGATACTCTCTTCATACGTGTCACCTTCATATGGAACTGCATCTTAGTGAAAACACACTTTCAGTCTGTTAAATGGGCTCATTTAACTTACTCAGCAGTTCAATTCAACATCTAGACTAGTAAGCAAAGCCTAATTGTTAGCACTGGAAAACAGATGTTTTGCTCCCTCTGTGAGGCAGGTAATTTTTTTAATGTTCTCACTTTCTGGGAAATTTTAGATTTTGTTGGTATTTTCTTGTACTATTTCGATTTGCTGCGTGCAAAATGCATATGGTAACATATGGTAACTGATCTTGTGCAAATTTCTGCTATTAAAATTTATCTGGAGTCCAGGTGGAAGCACATGAGTCAAAGTGGTTAAAGAGTTAACACATACCAAGATTTGTTCCTTCAGTTGTCTTGCTAACTTTGCTACAGACCATGTGTTATTTCGTACAAGTGCTTTATTGGGAATCTCAGTACCTTGCAGTAATTATCTCTGCAGATAATCTGACTGTCTACAACAGAAAAATTACTGCAATTGTATAATGTAGTTTATCTCCGCTGGGACCCTAGAGGAGGTCCGTTAGCGTAACTGTACAGCCCACCGACACAACAGTTTTAAGCACCTTCTTGAACCATGAAATCAGCTGCAGTGCTTGGTTTGACGTGTGGTTGTTAACCATCTGCTGAGGCTACAGTCCCTGCTGCTATTAACAGCACAGACATTGAATTCCTAAAATATTCCTTTCAGGGACCATAGCCCTGGCTAGCAATCCTGCACTCCTGATCATCTTTACCTGCAAAGCTCTTCTGGTTGCAGACGGAGTTGGTTGCAGTGCTCATCTCCCCTGCACTATATTACTAAACATAGCACAATGCTTTGTCTTAGCATGTCTAAAAATAAATACTGTGTTATCGACAATGGGCTTCAAAGGTAATTCATTGAGGAAGTGCACTGTTTAAAGTTACTGCTTTTATTAAGAAGCCACATTACATTCTGAAGACTACACAAGCTTTTATTTTGCTTTGGTGGTTACTAGGTAAATTTACTTGGATGCATCTAAGCTTTAGAAACACTGGTCAGATCTGAGATTAGGGAATGCACCTAGAATGTGTCCTAGATTTTCTTTAGAATAAGACCAGCCTTCAGGCATTCTACTGCAGCTGTAAGCCAGCAGCAAATACTAAGTCCTTATGGAAGCTCCCAGGTTGACAAAGATGAAGCAGCCCTGAGCTGCCAGTGCATGGGAGCCCCATGGAAAGGATAAAAGGGGTAAGATGGGGCCAAATTATGAAACAAAACAGGTACGTGCTTTTCACAGAGTGGTTTTCTGGTTTTCTTGTGGGGCTTGGGGTTGGATTTTTTTTTTTTTGCTTAGGAGCAAATACCAAGACACATTCTTCCAGGAGCTGGGTTTGCAGGGCTTTATGCTACATAGCTGTTCATACAGAACTTAGGAGTTAAGATCTTGATCCTAATAGAAACTGTAAGTGGTAAATAATGTTCCTCATTTCATTGGTTCAGCTGAATGAAAAATAATAGAAATGGCATCTATGATGAAGGATGAACTTTTAAATTCTTTTTGTTTGATATACTGTTGGGTAATTTGTGCATGTAGTTGGTCTCATGAACCACAGTGGGTCTGTTTGTGGAACTAAATAGGGTAGTTTTGAATCCCTTAGGTTTTCCTAAAACCATCATTATGTCATTTAAAGCTTGAGCGGCATTAATCTTGATGACCTCTTGTTATTTGAGATCAAAGTCAGATAGAGTTGAAAAAATTCAACCTAGCAATCCCCTTAAAAAGCCTTCTGCAATAAGAGTTTCAAAGCAGAGATGTTGCAAAGGTTTAATTTTGGTGTCTGACTGTCTGTCCTTCCAGAAATCCACCTCTTGGCTTAGGGCACTAATTACCACCTTTTTCAAGAGCCATGTCCTCACAATGCGTGCACACACCTCTGTTTCTCCTGGCATCCCTAGCATCACTGAATGGGAAGTGAATCAAATTACAAAGACCTAAAGATCTGTCAAAATCTAGCCTTGAGTAAGAAATACTACCCACCTACTTCAAGGCAAGTCTTGAGTGTTAGATGGGGATGTGAAAAATCCCTGTTAGTGCTAAAGTACTGTTGTAATTAGGTCATGATCCAGTGTCTTTTTTTCTAAGGATAGGGATGTAATACTTGTATCAGAAAGGCATATGTGAATCTTTGTGAGCCTAAAGCTGTACTAGTTTAAGAGTTGGTTTTAAAATATTCTTTCATCCCCCCCTTTCTGAAGGGTCTCAGGAGTCTGTCTGGAGCTAATACCTCAATGAAGACCATTTTCATGGTCTAATTCAAATGTACTATAACATATGACAGTGGTGGTAGTTGAGCATCACATTTTGTGAATTAAATTCCAGAGATAGAGATAATTGAGCTTTTTAGATCTTAAAGATTTTTTCCCATGAGTCCTCTTCATTACATGCATTAGTAACAGAAGAAATTAAAAACAAACAACAACAAACCTAACATTCTGCTTTGGTCTGTTGAATGCTTCCAGAAAGCTTCCTTTCTAAAAATCTCCCTTTTACTGGATAAATATTGCTACTTGAAAAAAGGTGATCAAAATGTAGAACAAAGCACATGCATTTTCCTCAAAGTTATTAACTCTTGCCAGCCCAGTGGATACATGAATTGTAAGAGAATACATCTCAACTTACATTGGATACCTATGTTTAGGCAGCTAATTTAAGCCCTTTGTATGGTGATAGCAGTATAATTAATTAAAACTATGTAGTAAAATATGCATAAGTAATTCATACTGTAATGAAAAGTGGCATTCTTATTGTCTAGTCTTAGTGGAAAGACCTGGTACTGAAAAAGATTTTCTCGTATGTGTTAGTGCATCTTCAGAATATATAAAAATGTTTGCAACTTCTTACTACATTGGGGTTCTCATTGAATGCAAAAGAAGCAAAGTTGCATTACAAGACATAGAACTGACCTCAGTCTTGAAGGCAGTGTTATAGATGGAAATTCATCCTGAGTTCTGTTTGTAGGCTTATGGTACAAAGTAAGATTTATTGGCAGGTAAGTTTCAAATGGGCACTCATCAGGGTCTAGGAAGGTTGGAAAGATCTGTATAGCCAAAGGGAAATTACAAGCTAATGCTGAAGTGCATCAGGAGCAGGAAGGCACAAAAATCAGCAGCTCCCTCAAGATGTTAGGGAGTAATCAGAGAACATAAGAATGTTGCAGATGCTTTTCACTATTTTCTTTTCCTTGGTCTTTGCTACTGAGAATGATGAATAAATTCAGAGTGGAGGAATTCCTGAGAGTAAAGGTGGAGTGCTCTCTTTGACAGATGTTTCCAAAAAAATTCTGTCTGTATATCTATATATGTGTGTGTGTGAGAGAGAGAGAAATGGAAGAACTCAGGAAATTCAATGTCAATAAATCATTGGGACCATATGGGATTCATCTGAGATTTCCAAAAAATGAAGTTGCAGAGTTACTATAAAAATATGTATAGATTATCACTGAAAACAATCTCATTTATTAAACAAGGATAGTTGTAAATTAAAAAGACTTTTTAAAAGACAAGAATACTGGCAGGAATGATATTGTGGCCAGTGATTTTAATCTCCATAGAAGGAAAATAGATGCATGATGTTTTAATAAATTAACATACCATTACTTTTGATGGCTTACAGTCTTTGACTATTTTAGCAAAAATATTTAAAGTAATGCAGAAAAAAAATCTGTGTTATTAGAACATAGATGTAACTAATTTTTTTTCAAATGTCTTGTTATAAAGTTCTGTTAATGAAATTTGTTAACTAGAGGGTGAGTGTAAAGTTAGATCTATTCAGAGATGAGAGGGAATTAGATTACCTAGATTACAGATAGGAAAAAAGAATAGAAGGACTGATATCTGTGCCTCAGCATAGAAGGAGGTTATTAATACATAGCTGCAGAGTTCAAACCTAGAGTGGGTGTTGTTAAACATGTTTTGGGGGGGGGGGGAAGAGGTTCTATTGGCACAAAAGGAACTTGTTTGTGCAGCCACACAGTGCCCTGAAAATTCCTAAGCAAGCTAGAAACTTGGGCAATGTAATTTAAGATAGGCAGGTGTAATGAAATGCATAATGGAAAGAACAATTTGGCAAGCATTCAGACAAGCTTTGGATTAACCCAAGCCACCCCTAGAGGAGATGAGGGGATGAGAGGTAAACACCTGACGCTTCTACATCAGAGCACACCTGAGTCCTTCTGGAATAAGTTCAGGCCCGTGGCTAGAGGGTAGACAAGCATCACATGTCGTGAGGGTGTCTGGAGTGGGTATCGCTCACAGCAGCATCAGATGAGCACCGCCTTCCTTTTCTTTGCCCCTACAGTAATGGTACCCATGGCAGTGCAAAACACCACTTAGGTTTGTACAGGCGTTAAGGCAGCTTCCCTTGCCCATCCCATTGCAAACTTGTAAGGAATTTAATTAACCTTATAAAGCCAAGCAGCACTGCAGATGGACTGCTGAAGATACCTGTGTGTCAGAGAAAGATGATGAAGGGAATACCAGAATGTTGCACTTTGTTAGGAGGAGATAATGTTGTCTATTATACCTTTCCACCTTTATTAGGGAATTCAATTTCACTCATTTTATTATGACAAAAAATGTAGAAGATAGCAAAGAAGAGAGTTTGTCTCCCTTCCGATGCATAGGCTGTAACTAATTATTTGGAGCACATTTCTGAAGGAGACACTCACTATAAACCCCAGACTAACTGATCCATTTTAATTCAAAGTATGTAATAGGGGAAAAGTCTACTTTATTTTCTCTACTCAGGGTAGCAATAAAGACCTAATCATACTCCATTCACTTCTAACAAGAACTCTGCACTATCAACATTCTTAAGCTCAGCTTTGCAAAGGAAACATCTAGAGACTCTTTTTTAAAAGCAGGCTGAGATCTCGTTTCCTCCATGGGATCAAAAGGCTAGACTTTTCAGAAAAGATTTATGGGCATCTCTTCCAAATTCTCGGTGTTTAGCTGAATAGAAAGTCTGCCTGTTTAAGAGTTGGACTGATAATTCAGTTCAGTGGGGATAAAGTATTAACTTCTGATGTTTGCCAAGAATTTTGCATCAGAGCATCCTAAAGGAGTGGGAAGAAGGGCTTCTGTGCCTGACGTTACAAAGCTCATCTCTGAAAACAAATATCTCGTGGTTTGGAGTTTCAAAAGAGGATGTATTTTATTCTAAGGCATTTGGAGAATTTGAGAGGTCAGCAGAACGGGACTTTCTTCTGCTGTAATTTTTTTTCTAATTAGATAAAAGCCAACTTTTCCTCAGAAGGAAAGCCTGCCTTCCCCAGCTCCCTCATTTCCTCACAGAATGTGCTGCTGGCAGAACAAGGACTCACTTCTGAAATCATTGCTACCAATTATGCAGTAGAGATAATTCTGCTGAGAAAGTGTAGACCAAACTTTATCTCATTAAGACAAATCCAGATGCTTCATTTATGTGTGTTTTAAAACCAGTGCAGTAAAGTCTTCCAGATACATATAATTGGCAAGAGAAAGCGACATACAGAAGGGTAGTAGTTCTGCTCTTTTGTTTTGAATTAACAACTGTGGTGTTTCATCTCATTTCCAAATAGAGATCTGAACCAGGACATGGATTGTATGGCATGCCAAAAAGGCTTTGCAGGAATAAATTGCAGGAACAAAAGGAAAGGACTCTCTGATGGACAGGAGATGCTGCGAAAACTCTCTCAGAGAGAGTAATGTTGGAATGAAATCAAGATGCCAGAAATGTGAGAAATAATGTCAAATTATCAACTTCGTGATTTTCAGGGTAGGAGAGGAAATAAGTGTTCTTTCTTGTCTTTGACAGGGAAGCACTTCTGTCCGGGGGGCGGGGAAGAAGACCCTCTCCTAGTTATCCAGGCTATCTGAAAGCCCAGGTGGGAGGGGTTGATGATGGACATGGATGCCTTTGTCTCAATTTACAGATACTCACTGGTGCAAATTCCTCTTCTGGCCCATGGGAGTGAGTTTGCAGGTAATCGAGAGCAGCATTTTACCCAGGAAGAGGAAAAACCCTGCATTTAGACAATTCTCTTCGGAAAATTGTAGCCCAAGGCTGCAATAAAAATGCTACTTTCATGAAACTGAAACAGGTTTCCACACGCTGAATTATGGAGTAAGGGGAGCCCAGACAATTAATAGGAAAATTGCTCTTCAATATAAATGAGAGTTTAGGATAATGTTTTTGATAATAATCTTTTTGTAATAGCACAATAAAGTGATTTGCCCTCCTTCTCTTGCACAGGAAAGCTTATTTAAATGTCCTCTATTCCCTCAAGACCAGACTTGGATATTTGACAGACACTGTAATGTCCGTCATTGTTCTCTGAACACATCAATAAAGTTTGACTCCATTTACCCTAAGTGCTGAATTTGGCTAGGGGCTCTACAGGCTCTATTTTACACTGAATGACCATAGCTGTAATGCAAATTGATATGTGAGATGTACATTGTGTTGCTGCTGAAGTTTCTGTCTCCCTTGGCAGGACACAGCGGAGGACCCCAGTGCTGTGCACTGGTGGGATGCACACCAGGGCTCGATGCACTCATTACAGGGCAGACAATGCTTTTGACAAGAACATGAGGAAACAGCTTATTAAGAGAGGTCTGTTTGTAAGGTGAATGCCATCAGACTTTTTTCAGTCTCTTATTTTGAGTAATCAAGTAAGATTTTTAAATGCCTTTCTTGGAAATTATTTGCTGGAAGACTGCACATAGCCACAGCACAGGAGGTGGTGCAGAATTGCTCCCTTATCTGTTGATGTTGGCTTCACAAAAGAGCGCTATGGCCCCAATCTGTCTCCCGACAGAGGGCTGCTAGCAACCCAATCTCATGTCTGGGCTGCTTTATAGGGAGGGCATTGATTTTCTCTCTTAGGAGCAGATAAAGCTCTCACTAAAATCAAGGACAAAATCTTTATTGATACCAGTGGAAGTGGAATCCAGATTGTGTGATTTAAGTGGTGTGTGTAAGGAGGTGTCTCTGTCCCAAATAGGAAAACCTCTAACTTTTTTAAGCTTGGTTGCATTCTTCTTTACAGGCAATCTGAAATGGGATCCCTGTTCCTTTAAGTGCTTTCTAGGGGAAGCGCCAAGTGCACCAAACCTTCGTGTTATTTCTCTTGCCTCCTGACTAAAAGAGCAGAGTCTGATATTTGCTGATGCAGCAAAGCAGCCGCTCCCCTTTGTGCTCAAAGGGAGCCTGGTTGTTGTCCAAATGCCACAATTCACTTCCAGCTGGGGCAGTGCCCTCAGCAGGCTGGAAATCCGGGCACAACTTCCTGCTCTTGCCCCTGTTCTGGCTGTGGCATCGCTGGCGTTGAAGGAAAAGTGATGCATCTTCATTATACAATCAGGACATGCTTTTCTAGGGATAGGGTTAATTGGCTTTTTAGGATGGTGGGAGGGAAAGTAGGGAAAATGTGACAGTTATTTCATTAGGTGGAATCTTGAATAAAACAGTTAAGAGACTGCACCCCCCAGAGTTAACCTTTCCTGACTGCATTTCAAAGCTCAGTAGTGAGGTTAGGTTTGAAAAGGCTGATGGGGTGGGGAAGGGGAGGCTAATGTGTTTTATTAGAGTCAGCTAAGCAAAAAAAATAAGCTCGTCTTTTGTGATGACCTGAATTATTCTCTTCTACTATAAATGAAATGACAGCTCACCTGGGAGATGAGAGAGGGGATTTAAAACCAAATAACGATTCATAAAATCCATTGCCGCAAGATAAATAAGTTTTGAAGAACATATAGTGCTAGGCCAACTCAGTAACATACGAAAGCCTTATAGCTGAAAGCCATTAAGTCAATTAATACTGTACAATAAATCAGATCTAGTTCATGCAGACAGAAGGTCAGTGCAAGGGAACGATGCCTTAGTCCAACTGATATACTTAGGAAAGACACCATGTCCCAGGGCCCTGTCCCAGCAGCACAGAGCAAGATGTGGATCCTGGCCGAGCTGTCCAAGTTTTTGTAGTTTGCAGCTGGCTACTGCATAGGCTTTTTCATTTGTCTCCTATATCCTGGCATTTACTTTCTGCACATTTTCTGGCTTCTAGGCCAGCGTAAATGTCTTTTTGGCAGAAATTTGCACAACTGGTGCCCTGTTGGATGATGTCCTTAGAGCTTGTCTTCTGAGCTTGGGAGCCACGCTGCTCTGTGTTTTGTGTTCCCAGATACCACCAGGTTCTGTTGTGCTTCACAATGGTGTAAATCCAGAGGAAATCCATGGCCTATCGGTTTACACTGAGGAGAAGAGAAGACCCACTGTGCCGATTGCATTGGACAAAATTAAGTGATAAGTCAGTCTGTGTCTCCACTTGGCCTTGTCAAAGGGCAGGCAGAGAGACATGCAGCAGGGAGGTGGGGTGAGGTTGGGGGGTGGCAGGCTCAGTTTGAATGTTTGCCCTTTGAATTAATTCTGGTTGACCTACTTCAGCAATGATTGAAGAATTTTTTATTCAGTTTGCCCTGATCTATCCCCTGGTGAGCTTGCGCTTGTTATTTTTTAATGAAACCATTTTCACAGCCTGTTGTTTTAGGTGTTGCGAATGGAGGAGAGTGAGGTTATTTTTTGTTCGTATTTTACTTTTTGTTTCTTCAGGATTCCCAGCACCATGCGGTTGCTTTTAACTGTGTGTGCACAGTGCATTCCACATTCCTCACTCTCAACTCAGCAAGATAGTTTTCACAGCAAATATTGTGTAAAAATATCATCGATGATTAAAAAAAAGGATCTCTCTTACAGGAGTCATAACCAAATATTTTTGTCTTTCCTTGTGGGTCATGTGCAAGTAGACTCGAGGAACATCTTGCTCTGGCTTTAAACTTCTCTGGAGCACTGGCATTTGAGCCTGCAGACACAGGGTGTAGGTAGGATGGGACGCACTGAAGTAACTGTGAAAACCAGCTTTGCACTTATGTCAGGCACAAAGGACGTGCCATCCTGAAGGAGATCACTGTTCCATATTGTTTTCTGTCCTAAGGAAAGTGCAGCATCTCTCCTCTCCCAACACAGCACATTCTCCCCCCGAGGCTGATTCACTGAAACACAGTAGTACCAAAGGGTGAGATCCTCAGGTCTCTGCATATTTGGGAGCTTAACTTGGCAAGAATTGCACTTACTCTCCACCAATCTGGAGCTTTTCTTGCACAATGAAAGAGGCCTTAGGAATGACTAATGGCTTAGTGACTGCCCAAATCCAGGGCTGATTGCCTTTTGAAGGTATGGCCTTGGCTCTGAATTAGCAGGTGTGGTAAACAGGGACTTTAGGGTTTTGTTAGTGGTCAACAGACATGGCATTTTTATTTCCTCAAAAGACAACAGATTTGGTTTTGTTAAGCATCACATAGGAGGTTTCTTTGAGTGTGATGTACCGTTCACTGGCTGCTTTGCAGAGCAGGGTACGTGTCAGCAAGCAGGGGGGTTAAAGAAATTTATCTTGGTTCTTTTTGTGTTTCAGATTTATTTTTTTTTTTCCTCTCTTAAAGTATTCTCCAGGTTTCTGGCTGTGAAAGAAACATGAAAAATGTTAGTTCTAAACAACTGAAAGTTAAATAAAAAAGTCCTCAGTTTGTTAAGTGAGTGCTTCTTAGACAACTGGCATTGATCATAGTTTCAAATATTGATTACTGGCTTAAAGACAAAATGACCAAATGCCAGTAACCTTTTTTCAACAAAGAAATAAATAAGGCTTCTAGAGAGAAATAATATAGTATTGTTATTTGTTGTATCATATCACTTTGATCAGCTACATGAATTAGGGAGATACAAATTGAAAGGGAAAAAAAAAAAAAGAATCCTTTACCGTAAACAAAGACATATAGCTTTATTCCTCTTTCCCATTATAACTTGCCAGGAACAGGTTTCATAATGGGACTCTATTATCATAACTTTAATCTTGTTTAAATTCAAAATTCTTCCTGCAAGCCTCACAGCCTAGAGGAAACACCTTTAGTAAGTTATCTGAAGAAAGCAGATTGCCTGTGAATCATTTCTTATAGTCTATAAAATCTTTTGTAATTTACAGAACAGCTGTCCGTAATAAAACATCAGAAATGCTCTACTTTGAGTCCTTAAGCTGAAGTAAACATGATGTAGGAAAATACAGTTCTGTGGAACACATTTAGAAAGGTGCAGGTACCAGCTATAAGCTATTCACCTCCTTACTACTAAAAAAAATGAATATAACAGGTGAGGAAATTATGCCAGATTAAATAATAGCAAATAAAAATCCATGAAGTAGTATCAAAGTTTTCAAAGATCATCCGTCGGGGCTTATAGAAAAAAAAAAAAAGTGACATGTAATGAATTTGAGCGAAGGAAAACATTTCTAAATGCAGGTTTTGTTAAAAACCTTCAGATTTTAATTTCTTCTTCTTTTGTTGGTTCTTATAAATAAGTTCAGGATCTTTTCAAGGTTAAGAATGGAGTTGCTGTAACATTTCAATGTAATAGATGTTCTTTTAGCGTATGTTAGCCATGAAGAGGACAAATGGAGCCTTTTCATCCCATGGCTATTTTGAAAAAATAGCATTCATGATACTGATCCCATGTAAGTATCTTCATAACTTACAGATATTCTTTTTTGAAATGAAATTTCCCATAAAGTCACGTCAGTTAAAACAATATTGATGCCTGTTTCTCTACCACCTTTGTTTCTTGAAGTCCTTACCCTTTCTTTGGCGTCACAGACCCATCCATAATTTACTGGCAGAGTCTACAGCATAGGGTGGGGAATAAAATAATGGACCTGATGCCGGATTTCTTCTAAAGAGCTCTTACCTTCATTGAGAATGAAGTTGCTCTTTCTGATGCTTTTTCTTGAACTCTCTAGAACTGACTTCTATTTTAAATATTTTTTCATAGATCCTTTAGGAAACCACCTGAAATTTATTGTAGAAACCTTTTTTTAAAAAAAAAAATCCATCACAACTGGAATGGCAGCTATGTTAAGCCTGCTCATTGTGGAAAAAAAAATCCCTTCTTGAAAAGCAAACGGGCAGTTAGCATTCAAGCAAGGCAATGCAGGCTCAGCGGAAACCTCGGGAATGAAAAGTTAAGCAACTAGATTTTGGTAGCAAAACTGTTCCAGTCCCGTTTTTGTTTTCATGCTACCTGAAATCTTGTACTTTTTTGATGTAATGACTGGTTGTATACCAACTTCACAGTGATTGTATTGCAGTCAGTTTGGAAACCTGATGATATAACATATATAATTTGCAACATGCTATGTCCTTTGTATACAACACAGGGTTACTTAAATTATGTTGTCTTGCTTCTTTCTCATCAAATGAGAATAATGAGAGAAAAGCATTGGTATGTCCTTATATAAGGACTTCATGTTATATATTAACAGACATGTAGATTTGTTTCTTCTGCCCAGTGTTAATAAATAGATCAGACAGGAAGACCCAGTGGATTTGTTTAGGGAACCCTTAGTTTGCATTGAAAAATTGTTACAGTGGGGAGGCATAGCTTTCTGGAAGGCAGGAGATATGTGTACTTAACAGGTTGAAAAAACATGCATAATTGTATTGCAGAACTACAGCAACTCCTTCATTCTTAAAGTAACCAGAAGACCTATTGAGGACAAATTTCAAACCAGCTTTTCACATGTTTTTTGTTCAAGACCCAGTAGTACTCTTATCCAAATAGTAGCACTGAGAATGCATTTCTGCTCTGACCAGAGGAACTATGGTAACAGCAAAGACTGAATTCAGCAAATGAACTGTGGAGAAGAAAGATTTTCATTCTAAGTTGAAAAAAAAAAAAATGGTCAGCACACCATATACACCGTATACGCTGCCCACAGCCACTTCCATAGTCAGAGGCTCTGGTATGTGTCCCATACCAGTGAGCTGGCTAGGAGTTGGGTGTAAGGAGGAACGTCACAAGCTGCAGGAGTTAAGGTAAAAAGAAGAGAGGAAGTGTGAACAGATACCTGTCCAACAAACACCCGTAAGCTTATGCTTAACCAACTAAATAACTTCAGTAAATAATACTTTGAATTGGTTCCCCATTCTTTTAGCATTTCTCATTATTATTTTCCCAGTAACATCTGATATCAAATTTTCACCTTTGTGTACTAGTAATCACAACCTAAGCAGCTACTTCCTTAAAAGAGTAATAAAATATATTTGATAGGGGAAGGAGACTCATGGGAAAAAAGAAAGGGTGGTGAGGGAAAAAAAGTTTGGAAAAGGATGCGTAGGACCTGGCCAGAGCTATAGACACGTTTTGTGTCCTCATGTGTGAAAGGATATCCCTAAGGATGGTTCTGCCAGGAAGGATTAAGTTATGCTTGGGAAGAGGGGCTCAATGGTATGTTTGACTCTGGAATCAGTGCAGCAGCTATCTATTCTTGATAAACACAGGCAGAAAGAGAAGGTGGAAAAGACTTCCAGTTGCAGTTAGGCCCCATACTGATAAAGGGATTCAAAACTGTCATTTTGGAGGTTTAAAGGTTTCATTACGGTTTTCTAAAAAGCATTGTCGTTGCTGATTTTTTTTTCTCTTCTAAACTGGGCAGATCCTGGTGGTATAAAGGAGGTAAGGCTAAGCAGTTACTTTTTCTAGCTGAGTAATAATCACAGTAGCTTGGTTTTATTTAGTTCAAACAGTTAGTATATCCATGTGACGTTCTGACTTTCAAATTAGATATTTCAGATATGCACCTCCTTTTTTACCTCGAGGTGAATTTACTGAAAACTCCACTTATTTCATAAAATCAGTTGAAAAAGTTAGTGGAGGCTTTGATGCAGAGGCCCGCAGAGCATAGAGTCTTCAGGGGGAAGGACAATGTAGTTTAAGGTAGGTAATCTCTTTTGTGCTGGGCACCTGAGCAAATTTTGCATAGCTTAAAGTTGTCCTAGGCCTGTTGAGTACATGCACGCTGGAGAACCTGAGATGGCCTCAAAAGGCTATCCATAAACAGGTCAGGGTGAAGGAGATGAGTGATGAGAATGATAGCTTGCTCTTACACCACCCCAGCTGCAATGTTGTGCAACACAGGAGACGCCCCAGCATGCCAGGGTGTGATTTATACTCCAGTGGCCCAGTGAGGGCCAACAGTGTTACGGTACCACATATTTATTACTCCCATGCACCCTAAAACTCTGCAGTCTTAGCTGTCAGTTTGTCTTCATTTGAAGGAAAACCAGCAACCTTCCTCCTTTATCATGTCATGCAACATCTGTTTCAGTTTATTAGCTAATTTCCTACAAAACTGGGAGGCTTCAGTCTGCTGAAAATGAAGTTTCTGCTATCAACAGCTGCTAGTGGAATGTGCTTTTGTGGTGCATCTCACACCTTTGCACAGGACTTGCACATCTTCTTAATTAAACCTCTCTGGTCTAGAGAGCACACTGAAGGTGTGGAATAGGAGCAGAGCATACATGAAAGGTACAATTATTTCATATCCAAATTCTTACTTTGATGAAATTTTATTTTCCTTCTCTTGTTGGCTTCTGGCACAAACTCAATTTTCCTTGATCTTAACCAGCTACTTTTTCAAAGCCACTGCTTAATCAAGGCAAAGGCTTGCTAATAGGGCTGCTCTAGCACTGATCTACTAGCTGCAAAGGAACCACCTTCTTGGCATGATTTTTAGTGACTCTTACTGGGGTTGGTGATGGACCACTAGGAATGAGTAAAGCCGCTGTGCTGCCCAGGGAGCAAGCTGAAACTACCAGCTCTGACAAAAATTTCTGCTGAGATAGTAGCATATATCTCATGCATTTCTATTTGTATATATGTCAATGTGGTAAAGTGTCCTCAACTCAGCAGCTTGAAGAGCGCAGCATTAAATTTCCCTTTTGCTGTTATTTTGAAATTTATCAACTCCTGCATTGATGCATGAAGTGACAGGTTTAAAATGTAACTTTGTTCTGGTGTCCTCCTTTCCCAGATGCAAAAATATCGCTCTCCTTTTGAACTTCAGTAAGCACATGTACAGAGTAAAATACTGAGCTCTCCTCACCCTCCCATCTGCAGATTGCTCCCCATATGTTACATTTTAAGATGTAATTTAATAACTAAGGGGAATTAATACATTAAAAAAATTTGGGCATGAATATTTAGTGCTTGAAGAAGGTGCCAGATGGACAAGCAGTGGAGAGGGAAGACCTTTCTTTGTCACCAGAGGCCCTAAAACAGAACTAGCAGCAGCACAAACCTCCTTGCTTTGCTGATTCAGTGCCTTAATCTCCCTTCTCAACTGATTGATGAGCTTTTTCTCCAGATTTCCTCCAGACTGATTTTTTGGCTCTTTGACTGTGTGTCCGTCTATCACCCTGTCCCAAGCAGGGATATCAGCTTGACACCAGAGGTTGCGTTCGGTCAGGACAGTGAAGCATATGCTGCTGTTGGGCTGGGAAATGGTTTGTGCACTTGCTGGGAAGGACAAAGACAGAAGCCTCTTCCTGGGTGGCAGGTGCTGTTTGCAAAGATACAAAGGCAGCTGCGAATCAACAAAACTAGCACTTTAAGCACTCTAGTCTGCATTGATGTAGATGGTGGTTTGCTGAGATTGCCAGAGTATTATACAGCAGAAATCTGTTTGAAACCTGGATTTATGTAACTAATCCACTAAAATACTATAATGAATCGTGCATTGAGCTTTTAATCAAGAAGTGGTCTTTATAGCTACAAAATCATTGCACAATAGCATTATGTAATTCAATTGCACATTTAAAAAAAAAACCCACAATGGTTCAGTACTGATGGCTTTTGTCGTCTTATTTTCCTCCTTCTAAATCTGCTGTTCATCATGTTACTTGTTTCTCAGAGCATGCTTTTAGATAACATGATGGATAAGGCTTAACATGTATATTTAAAAATAGGTCACCAACTGTATGCAGTCTTCATTGAAAAGTATCTGTGTTTCCTTAATGAGTATCAAGTATTGGCACAGGTTTTGTACCTACAGTAAAGTGAAGCAGGACTCTAGTGAGTTTTGTTCAGCTGTTGAGATGCCTCAGAATCATTGACAGTTTTGATGTATTTTTGATAGAAGTCAACCATTGATCTTAGAAAACCTGAAGTTCTACAAGAGATTTAGCTAGTCCAGCTGTTAAAATCATGAAAACACAAATGAACAAAATACAAAAAATTAAAATGTGATTTGAGGATCTGCTAGAAAAGCCAGCCCCTTTTATCACCCTGATGCCACTGCAGCCCATTCTGAATCTTAGAGCGCTGCCAGCCAGAAGATGTGACTGCACGCTTATGTGCTGTGTGTGCAGGGAGCTAGGTCAGCTATAGATGAAGCTATTATGCCAATGATACCCCTCCATGTTATTATTCATAAATCTTCTTTGATGGAGTTTTTTTTACATCTACATGACACGGTGAGATATTTTTGTACCTTTCTTACCAAGCTGTGCAAAAAGTGGCAAAACAAATGCATGCAATTGGAGAGGGATTTGTTTCTATTTTTATTTAATATCTGTTGTGGTTAAAAATAATCAAATTCAAGCTGGTAACAAGGAGGTTATAGCAGCATTTTATGTAAATAGCTGAAGCTAATAAATGAACAGAGCAGTTAATGGGACTTAGTGGAATGATTTCGAATGGATGTGGTAAACAGACTGTACAGATAATAAATTTTCACATTTTTAATAGATAAGAAAATCTAACTTTTCCCTCTGGGATAATAAATGTATGGTTATAGTTGGCTGCATCCTACTGCCCTGCAATGGCTACTATGTGACAATATACTTCCTGTGGTGCCCTAGAATATGCCTGGCATTGCCGCAGAAAGATGCTGTGTCTTGTCAAGGAGCGTGTAGAGGTGTGTCAGCTTGAGGTCTATCCTAAGGTAAAAAAAAAAAAAAAGAAATGATCAGGTGGGTAATGAGTGCGTTTTCTCACTTTGCAGTAGGTGAGGCATAAGGAGCAGCAGCACTTTAGGCATGGATAAGTGCAGAGATAACGTCAGAGGTGTCAGGTGCTGCTCTGCACACCCTGCAGATGGATAATCTCTCTAAGAATAGAGCTGCCCACTAATATCGGTAGGAGGCATGTTTGGCTAAAGCCAGGCACTTGTCAATATCCTGCTTTGGAGTGATTTACCCACAGTTACCAGGTGCAGCCCGGTCTTGCAGGAGAGTGTAGGGTGCCCCAGAGGCACCGAGTTTCCCTGAAGCCTGCCCGATATGACTTCTGCCAGCTCCAAAAGCGGGGCAGCCTCCTTAATCTGATTTAATTGCCTGTTGGTTCTAAGGATGCCTTATGCAGGTCTCTGAATGCTGTCTAAGGCTGGAGCTAGCTGCTGCTAAGCTCATCCCCACTATGTTGCCCGTAGCATGGGGCCTGTAGCCTGGGATCTGGTGTATGATTTTAGCCAATCTGTACCCTGCTTTGGTTGCAGTCGGTGATAAATAGGTTTAGCAAGTGAAAGCTGCTCATTTTCTAAGTCATGTAGTTGTGTCTGCACCATTTATCGCAGAAGAAAGCACCGGACAAAGTAGTAGAGTTTTTAAGTTAAGGGATTTTTTAATTGTCTAACTGTCAGAGTATCTGCAAGGCCGACTTTGATGTTACGCTGTATTTCAGAGCAATTCTTTCATGTGCCCTACGCTCAGTATTTATCTCCTATTATCACACCCTGCTGACAAGATAGTGAATAAAAATTGCGGTGAATATGTGACAGGCGATTCAAGGAGGCGTTTGAATGCCCCTGTTAAGTTAATCAGCTTTTGATACCTGCAAACTAACTGTACTAGGGGCTGGAAGACGGATGGCACAACACTGCAGTAAATTGTTTCTTCTTCGCGAGAAGTGTGTGACAGCAGTGTAATTTGGACAATGGAGCATTTGACAGCTAAACTGTCATGTGTGGTGCACCCCAGAGGAGCTGCTCACCCTGCGTTTTGCATGCAGCCAAGTGCTGATGAAGCAGGGGCTAAATAAGAGGATCATCTTCCAATCAAACAGCAGTATGGCTATTTATGCCATTGCTTAAAGGTCTCTTTCAAACCCTACTGTTTGAAGGACATTCCCTTGGCATATTTATTCAAGTAAGCCCTGTGCTTGGTTGGTCATTCTTTATGCATCAGGTGTTTGTATGCTTTTTCTTAAAAAAAATAAAAATTAAATGGCCAAGGAGATAGGGAAAATAGTAAAAGTCTTTGTGGATGTGTGGTCTCATTGCATTCATTAATGCAAGGTGGCAGGATGACAGATATTGGAAAAGCTGTGCAGGGTCTGTGCAGCTATGCAATGAGGATCTTGCCAATATTTAATAAAGAGTGATGAGACAAAGAAGGTATGTACATAGGCTGACCTTGGTAATCAGGGATGGGCTTGTCCAGATGTTGGAGTATTTGAGTAGCTTAAAGAGTGACCTGTAAGCACAGTAAACAATGTTATACATGTGCTGTTGAGGCATTAATCTGAACTTCCTGAAGGATTTAAAATCCAAAGTAAAACTATGATTTTACACGTGATGGGGATTGGGATTATCCAGGTCTTAATATAGCTATTTCTTTTTTATAAAGCACATGATCACTACTTACTACAGAAGCACTTATCTTTAATAACTACTGGGAAAATGCTACAACCAAAGACAAACTCAAACAGTTTTATCTGAAAAAAGGTGGGGGAAATGCATTTTTTGTACAATGAAATTCCCTCCCCTATTTTACATGTCTTAGCATGAGTTACGCAGCCTTTGCCGCTGCAATACTATGGGTTTTAGCTGCTGGGTTTTTTTTTTTTTTTTAATATTTCTTCAAAAATAGAGATAATACATAGTTTGAAAAGTGGTACTTTAGGAGCTTACGGTGGTCAAAGATCAAGTCATCAAGTCTCAGTGTTCATTGGCAACTTCTTGCAGAAGTTTGCAATTTTTCTTTAAATCCTGTAGTTCTGCAGAGAGCTACTTACTTTCTTGCCTAATCCTATACTTTCTTCACTAAGCACAAATCTGTTGGATTAATTGTGTTTAAAAAAAAAATCTTTAATTTGCAGTGATATAAATTCAGTTTATTTTTACTGAAATCAATAGGTTTGTTTTAGAATTATGCCCAGGCAAACTGAAAGCAGAATTTGATCCAATATCTTTTGGGAATACTCTACTTCGGTTGGTTATCTAACTTTTCTTCTGCGTATTGTGTCTTTATGCTTTAATATAGCTCTTGTTCAGTTGTGTTTCTCTTGGATCACCATAGCGTTACAGCTACTCACTGTAACTTTTAGGAAGGTGGTCAGGTTCAAGTATGCGAAGTGTTTTTACTTCAGTTCTTAACCCAAATAAAGGTCATTGTCCGTGTGCAGAATTAGTGCATGTCTTGAAATTTGGTCTTAAATTTCTGCCCCTTCCCTATTGAATGTATGTATCACTCTACCAGAAGTTCAGTAAAAATTATGAAGAGTCTTTCCAAGTAAAATCTGGAAATCTATGTAATTTTCACTGAGTTATTTCTTGAATCAACTCACGCATCTCAGAGATTGCATACATTGATGTGATGATACTTTCTACAATACTACTTAGAGGTCAGGTTTTACTATAATAACTGTAGATTACCAAAGATCATATGTGATCACATCATGTGTCCATATGGGACTCTGTAATCTTATTGATTTTGAAGCTTAAAATTTCAGTTCAAAAGTATGTAAAGGTACTGGAAATAATGCTTACTTTTAAACTGAGGATGGAAAATGCAAACTCTAAAAGCTGTCCTACTTCCTGTCTTCCCCCACACTCCCTAAAATATGCCTACATGTTGACACATGCACCTGCTTCCTTTGCAGAGATGACCCATTTTTTAGGTTATATATAAGTGTATATTTCACTAGATTTGGTTCTGTGTTTTCTACAAGTGAGACCTAAAGATTTTTTTTGGGTTATGCTACAGATCTAAGACCTCAGATCAGCTGTGCACTCTAGTGGGCTGAATAAAACTCTAACTTTACCTAACCCAGTGCTGGGGGAAAATGCGTAAGTTTGGTGTGTTAGTTTTGAATGCCCACTTGTAAGTCAGTAAATTTAAGGGCTCGTGGCATCAGGATGTGGAAGTTGCTGCTCCGTGACTTTGCACTGATGGTATCTGTACCCTTGGTATCAGTTTATTCAAGGTTAGGAGCCAAGAAACACGCAGGTGGGACAGCAGTAGGGAGCTGGGAAAGACAAACTTCCAGGTCCAAATATTACATAGGTGAAAGAGAAGAGGGAGAAAGGATCAGGAGGAAATGACACAGCAACATTGTAGCTAAGTTGTTGGGTTTTAGCAGCAGATTTGTCAGGAAAAGATCTGACCATGACCTGCTTGCTGTCAAAGTGTCCCCTCATTTAATAATCCTCTGCACAGATGGCTCAAAGTGCATAACCAAAATATTTGGTCCTAAGCTCTTCCTAATACATCCCAGTATTTTCTATAAGTTAATTTTCTTAAATTTGCTTTGATTCAGAAGATAGAAAATTAAGTGATTTAGTTGTATCAACCTTTTCTCAACAGGGTTGGGTAAACCACAGTCATGTAACAAGCAGAAGTTCATACTATGTTGTACACTGTATGGGCCTTTTAGGTGCTGCTTGCATTAATGACATGCGCTTAGCAGAGCCAAGTAAAAAGTGTTAGGGAGATTTAACCTTTCATAACATACTTCTTCATTAGAATGATGTTATGTAGTATAATGATATGTGACCTTATTGCACATAGCTCCTTTCGGAATGAACAAAACTAAAAGAGGAGTAAGTCAACAGCAACAAACTATGTAGTTATATACCTTTCTAGTACAGTTAAAGGCTAGCAGTTTATGGAACCAACAGTTCCAAATGTGTGCTGGGAGTGACATCTTCTTGTCTTTGACTTCGTAGCTCAAATAAAACAGAACTTGTTAAATTAGAGTCAGCTGGCAGCCGCCTTTAGAAGTTTTCAGAATAAGATCCAAATTTGCAGCCATAAATCTTTAGGAAGATGTCTTTAGGTGCTGCTTTATTCCCCTAACTCCATAGCCTATGGCAGTTTTTAGTTATTCTGAAGAAACATATGATAAAGACCCAGAGGAAAAAAGTTAAATAGGAATGATGCTATATTGTCCGTTTCCTGACTTTGCCAACTCTCACTCGAGGGCTCTTGAAGACTTCTTATTTGAGGGTAGATGTGGAGGAAGAAATGGAGTTACAGTAGCTCTTGAGCTGCTTAGTGAGTTCATTTTGCCATCATTGAAGAAACTAGGTAGTAGTTTCCATAGAAGCCAAGAATATGAGGGATATAAACATACTGCTTTAAAACTAATGGTGCACTATTGACTCAGTCTTGTTTGAGCTGAGAACATAGCAAGACTGTCTTGAGATACACAAAGCAAATCTCTTGTTTTGTACGAAACAGTGTGGTGATTTTAAAATGGAGAGCTATGTAGCAATCAAAAAAACCTCTTGTTTTCTGGCAACAGTGATTCACACAGGTTCTGTAGCAACCTCTGAATGAAATGTCAGCATCAGGAAGGGTTTGCCCATGCTTCTAGAAGCATTTATGTTTTTCAGACAATGTGACAGTTGTGGGTATTTGGGGTTTTTTGGGGAGGGAGGAGGTGGTTTTTTTTCTTTAAAGACACAGAAACATTTATCTAAACTACGGCTGCATGCTATTTGCTTTGGTCATAACCTTATCTTCTTAGCAGATTTTCCAATACTGCACAGTGTGCATCTGTGACTGAGACAAAATCAATATTTATAGATTTAGCTGTGTAATCCTATCGCTTGTCATCCTAGATATGATTTGAAATGTAAAGTTCGTTAATGTTTAAATGAACTTGAAAGCCTAGGGTCTCTAGAGGAGTTTTCAGTTTCTTAGGAAGTAATCCACTTCTTATCTTTTTTTTCCTACTTGTCACTGTCTGTGTTTTTGTCTTCTTAATCATTTAAGACTTCTGAACACTTAATCATGCCCAAAGTATGCATCCAAAGGAAAAACCAAGAATGTTGCTAATCATGTTACTGATAGATGCTTACGCATGTGGAACACTTGAATTCCCCTGTAGGAGTCAGAATTAGGAAAAGTGAAGCAGAATGCGAGTACTTGGCTTTTACTGCTTTTGTCATGAAATGTTAAAATTCAGTTCCCATACACTATAGACAACTACTCTTACCTCTTCAAAAACATTACAGTAGTCTGTCTTACCTGATTTGGCGATAATATTTTCATGAATATGTAGGGGAAAAAAATTGGTTATTTTATTTTTCTCATTCTCAGCTTCACTGGAGTATATATACTAATGCCAGGGGTACTTTCAAGCAAAAATTCCTGTACAAATTAGTAGAAGAGGGAGGTAAAATAATTTTGGGACTGGTTGCAAGTTTTGCTAATCCTGCACTTATAGCCATTTGTTACTTATTTGGATTGCACTGATGAGAAGCCAGGCTTGTTCACCTAAGGAAGCAAGCTACTTGGGAGGATATATTTGGGTATTTTCAGTGCTCACCTGGCATGAGTGCTTGGATGCTGAGAGCAATGATTAATTAGCTTTGTTCTCTTAAAGCCAAGCCTAAGTCAAAATGCTGTTTCATTGGGCTGATGTTCTGCACTTTAATGGATTAAACCGCTGGATGGGGCCCTGATTGCTGTTTTTCCTGCCTGTTCAGTGTCTTCCTATCCTTTGTCTTGTGTTTGCCTCCCGTCTGAGTGTTATTTTTGAACAAGAGCTGCTCCAATATTTGGAAATGGGGTTTACATAGCAGAGCTTCATTCACACTGCCAATCCAAATTGCCACAAACACATCAAACTCAGCTTGAGGTTTGTGTTCTTCATGTTGA
Organism: Cuculus canorus; assembly: GCF_017976375.1. Lineage (NCBI taxonomy): Eukaryota > Metazoa > Chordata > Aves > Cuculiformes > Cuculidae > Cuculus > Cuculus canorus. The sequence goes on along the minus strand of NC_071404.1, from coordinate 51,376,829 downwards.
TAGCCTTTAGTGGATCTATGGCAAAGTTTGGCTCTGAATTTAGTTTATTCCCATCCCAGCTATTCTTCCCTCATTTCCCACCAAGTGAATTTCCCTCTGTAGGGCCACCTCTGAAACTAGCTTCGGAATGTTGGGAGAGACACCTGTGTGCCTGTCTACTCATGATTGGGGGACAACAACTACACATGGAAGAATTTCTCTGAGTTTTTTTTCAGTTTGAATTCTCAAACAAACCAGCAAAGAATCAATAAACTTTTTGGTTTTTTGTTTTTTTTAAAACCGTGCTCAGCATTAATTTCCTAAAACCCTTACAAAGTGAATCCTCAAAATTGTGTTTGTGTGTGTGCATGCACAGGCAGGAGAAACAGTCAAATCATGGTTTTCCCACAAGTTCCAGTATGAGTAGGACCTTTCAGGCCAAATGTAAAGAGCAATCCGAGAAGGATTTTTAAAGTGTCATTGTTTGTTGGGAGCTGGGATAGTCAAAGTTTCATCCTTTAACTCAAAGCTAATACTGAGGCAGTTTATTTCTTTTACCTTTTTTTTAATTTACTTACTTACTTAGCAAGAAGGTAGGATTAGCAGGGACTTTAGGATGTGAAATTTGCACTTGATCATCCCACAGTAATAACCTGTTCAAGCCTGTGAGTGTGGAAAGTCTGATACTTCTTCCAGGTGAGTTGTTTTCATCACCAAGGTAGAGCAGGGTAGAGGGAGCAGAGATAGGTGTGTTTGATCCAAGTAAAGTGTCTCAGTTAATTTACATCCCAGTGCAGCTCCCAGACTGACCAAAACTGCCAGTAAGATTACTAAAGAATTGAGATTTGTCTTTCAGCATTTGTCCTGATGACAGGGACATCCCACTTTGAAGATCATTATCTGTATGGGCTGATGCCTGCTTACCTATACAGAACCTGTGGGCTCAGCTTTGATGTGAGGTGTTAAGCATTGATAGGAATACTCCCCCAGGCTGACTTTCAGCCCTGGATGAGCAGCTGAAGCTTGGGGCCCGTGGGCTGTGGGCTCCCACACAACAAGGGCTCATCCTTTCTCTGGGCAGACAAAGGGGCTGCTACTGCAGTCAGGAAAAGCAGATTTTTCTGGAGACTGCATTAATGGTTGTAAACTCAAGATTATGGTGATCTTCCTCCTACAAGCTACGCTAAAGCACATGGACAACAGGGAGGTGATTAGTGGCAGCCAGCACAGCCTCACCAGGGGCAAATCCTGTATGACCAGCTTAGTGGCTTTCTATGATGGGGTAACTGCAGCAGTGGACATGGGAAAACCAACGGATGTGATCTATCTGGACTTCTGCAAAGCCTTTGACATGGTCCCCCAACATCCTTCTCTCTAAATTGGAGAGTTATGGATTCAATGGGTGGACAGTACGGTGGATAAGAAACTGTTTGGATGGTTGTACAGTAGTGGTCAATGGCTCCAAGTCCAGATGGAGATCTGTGATGAGTGGTGCCCCTCAGGGGTCCGTACTGGGGCCCGTGCTGCTCAATATCTTTATCAATGGTATTGACAGCGAGATTGAGTGCACCCTCAGCAAGTTTGTGGGTGACCCCAAGCTGAGTGGTGTAGTTGCCACACTGGAAGGATGGGATGTCATCCAGAGGGACCTGGACAGACTGGAGAAGTGGACTTCTGAGAACCTCATGAGGGTCAACAAGGCCAAGTGTAAGGTCCTGCACCTGGGTTGGAGCAATCCCTATTTTCCGTACACAATGGGGGATGATGTGCTTGAGAGCAGCCCTACAGAGAAAGACTTGGGGGTGCTAGTCAATGAGAAGCTTGACATGAGCTGGCAACGTGCACTCGCAGCCCAGAAGGCCAACCATATACTGGGCTGCATCAATAAAAGTGTGACCAGCAGGTTGAGGAAGGGGATTCTGCCCCTCTCTTGTGAGACCTCATCTGGAATACTGTGTCCAGTTCTGGAATTCTCAACGTAATAAGGATCTAGAGCTGTTGGAACAGGTCCAGAAGAGGGCTACAAAGGTGATTGGAGGGCTGGAGCACCTTCCCTACAAGGACATGCTGAGAGAGTTGGGCTTGTGCAGCCTGGAGAAGAGAAGGCTCAGAGGAGATCTTATAGCAACCTTCCGGTCCCTGAAGGGGCTACAGGAAAGCTGGAGAGGGGCTATTCATAAAGGCTTGTGGGGACAGGACGAGGGGGAATGGGTGTAAACTGGAGAGGGGCAGATTTAGACTGGACATTAGGAAGAATTTCTTCACCATGAGAGTGGTGAGATACTGGAATGGGTTGCCCAGGGAGGTTGTGGCTGCCCCATCCCTGGAGGTGTTCAAGGCCAGGTTGGATGGGGCCTTGGGCAATGCAATCTAGTGGGATGTCCCTGCCCATGGAAGAGGGGTTGGAACTAGATGGTCTTTAAAGTCCCTTCCAACCCAAACTGTTCTATGATTCTATGATCTCGAAGCATTGCAGCTCAGGATGGATGATTCTTGGCTGTTGTGGGGGATTGTCTGCTGTTCACAAAGTGGACCTAGTGGTAAATGCAGATTTTAGAGTCAGGCAGTGGGTTTCAATGCATTTTGTCTGACCAAATGAACTATACTTCATGATAACAAAAAGCAGCGCAGGGAGTGCTTAACTTAACTTTTTCACTTACGCTCTCAGTATGCTGATAAATAGAAAAGGATTTGCTGTACTTTGCAGATGACAAACATAAGTGTTACAGTTATTTTGGCCTTGCCAAGTGTCATTTAGGGGCAGAGGCGAAGTCCGAGGAGCTGAAACAGTACAAGGAAGTAGCACGAATGGAAATCATAGGGTATTTTGTTGTTTGGGGATCAGAGGCTCTGTAAATTCAACCAGGTGCCTGTATGCAGTGCTATTTATGACTGAAAATAATCTATGTAAATAATTGATTATTCAATTAGTAAAACAAATGTTACAAAGTTAGACAGCTTTGTGTGCCAGTGATGACAGGAATATATTTGACTGCAACCCATTATCAGTCCAAGGCTGAGAAACATTATTCCAAGAAAATCCTGTTTGTTATTCCTCTTGCTTAGCCTTTTCTTCCTCCACCACTTATAACAGCGTAATACTGGCAGACAGCAAGAACATGCAGTGAATAACTTTAGATGAAGATGTAGCTATGCTTATTGTATCGCTGGTAATAATGCTAGACAGCATAAAAGGCTCCAGAGCTGCCTAGGCAAGGTGACATCAGAGCCAAAACTTCTGCAAATTCTGAGGAGGAAAAGCAAGCTGGCAGGAATTCTTGCAGAGGGGCACAGAAACAACATCTGCTGCTGATTTATCTCATTTGCCCTTGTAATGTCATTATGTCCAGAGTGACGATGTGTTTTGCAAAAGAATGAGGAAATTCTGCTGTAAGCAAACATAACTTTTTTACAAGCCTCGGAAATGCATGAATGCAGGTACAGATTACTCCTTGTATAGTGCAAGAGTTTTTACAAAGACGTTTGAGTAAGTTCAAATAATCCTTTTCTTGGTGACTTATCTTACAAAACAGTGCATGCAGAGTACATTAAAGATTTCCTAAATCAGTTGCCAGGAGCTTGCAAATCTCTTATCAGAAGTTACACAAGAGCTGGACCTTTTCTGGTTATTCTGTTCAAACGGATATAGTCTGTATTAAAAGTAACACACCAGTAATCATTCTTCTGATTACTGCTAGTAATATATGGAGTAGCTTTCCTAGAAGAATCTCGAAGAAACGCATAATCATTAATTGCTTAATCCTCACTGCATCCCTGACATGTGAGTCTGGTGGCAGTAAAAATATATTGTGACTATTTTTCAAGGGAAAGTTGCAAGTGAAAGGAGGCAGCTTAATAAATGGCTGTAACCAACGTAATAAATGTCTGTGCCCTATATTTGTCTCTTTCCTTTTGGAAAGTGTGATCTGGTCCCACAGCCCCACTAGCTCAGTCAACACTTTTCTTGCTGCTGCCTGGTCGTTTGGCAATTTGAACTTCGGATATTTTTGTCCCTTTTGAGTTCTGGAAAGACAATTAGTAAGTCAGTCTGCCTGTTGCTTATTTCTGCAATACTCAAACCTGCAGCAATGGACATCTTTATTGACATAAGGAATGAGGAGGCAGAGTTAAGTGCATTTATGTAATGATAGTTGGGAAAAGAGATGTGTCTAATAAGAATCATTATGAACCTGAATATATACACAGATCACTGAAGTTCATTTTAACAATCCTAGAAGGTTTGGGGTCTTTAAGTAATGACAGTGATAAGAAAGAGTCAAAAGTAACGATGCAGTGGTGAAAGGCAGTGGTTAATATTATTGTAAGAAGTGCTGACTTAAACTCTCAAAGATTTTGTGTGGAAGGAAATGGCACAACAGTTTGGAAGGAAGAAGATGCATAGATCAGACGTTGGTCTGATTTTTCACTGTGTTATGTTGTTTTTCTCGCATCTTCCTGTCTGTCTTTCTAGACCCTGTGCTTGCCAATGTAGGAAAATATAATAGGTGTTTGCACAGCATATTTGGGCTTCATTCTAATTTAGTATTTGAACGCAACCAGAACAGAACTAAGCCATAATTATATCAATAACAGAGCCACACAGACACATGTATAAAAGTGGGAATGCTGAAATACATCTCAATGAGATAATTTTTGTGTAAGGTATATAATCAGGCTTATAGTAAATCACAGTTTTTCTGATATATGCCTCTACTGATCACATAAAAATCCCTGACACAAGTCTGGAATATAAAATAGCTTTGCTGTACATAGTTTTCTATACATATTTTTACACCAGTGCAGCGTGAAAATAGATTGTTTTGTGTTACAGATTGCCCTGACTTTGAAAAAACAATTTGATGATTCCAAGTGAATTAATAAAAAACAATGGTGACTATCTGCACTCTTGGCATGTTTTGTAATATGAGAAGTCTCAAGGGGATGAACGTGGTAAGAGACAGACTGCGAGGAAGCGTTTCGAAAGTGTGATAAATTCTTGTATGCCTCTCAGATTTTACGGCAGGGCTTCTACTCCACACGTAGTGTTCTCCTACTGTGCTCCACTTACATATTTGTTTAAAAGGGGAATAAATTAACTTAAAAGAGCAGCTGATAGAAGTGGGTCAGCATCTTGGAGGGAACTTTTGTGGCTTCTCCTCGGGCTTTTGTTCAAGGAGGTAGATCAGTTAGGAGAAAGCAGGAAATGGTCAAAATCATGACAAATAAATTTATGGCATGGTTCTGAAAGTTATATTTGCGTTTGGTTATAAGGGATTAGCAAATATTATGTGCCACTGGCATTTATTAGAGAAATTGGTGTTGCATTCTTCAGCTTGGCTCGAAGGGAGTTTGCAGAGCCGCACAGATTATTGATGGCAGGGGTGTGAACAAATCTATGTTTTTTATGGTACCTACTTTCTGAAGTGCTACTCTACGTTAGCCAAAATGGAACCTAAACTACCATATCAAGTCCATAATTGTCACTTTCCATCAGTGCCTTTCAAGGAAGGGTTGTAGTTGGAGTGGTCTCCTAGCCAGTGGCACAGGTGGCCCCCGTCCCATGAAATATAGGTCCTGGGCAGGGCTTTTCCTTACGTGTTTGTCTCATCACACATGTGCTGCATGACTCTGCTCACAATCAGGATGATGTCACATACAAAGAGAGATCTGGCTGGATTCCCTCACCATGCCAAAATTGTTCTGCATTAGTGAAAAGTATTTGCCTGACACATGAGTAACTGAATTGGCACCAGGTCCAGCTTCCAAAATCTTTAGGGCACACTGGATCTCTGTACTTTGGTGGGTTTGTATATAATTGCTAGCAAGTGGCAAATATGAATACAACTAAGTTGTTTGACTTCTCTTTGCTGTACAGTTCATAAGTATGTAAAAGCGTGTATTGAAAAAGCTATTACTAAAGGAAAGTTAAACTGTGAAGGCTGTAATAGTCTTGTGCTATATTAGAGGAATGCATCAAAAATCACTGCTTTACTGAATCTAAATTCTGCCTTTTATATTTAGGTATAGCATATCTCATCTTGTGGAATTTTATGGTGCTAGCAGTGATGTTCTATTGTGTAGCTTAATTTAGGCCTTGAAAACATGGAAGCCAAACACTTAGAAAGCAGCTGTTCATCTGAATGTATTAAGCAATTTACTTTAGGTAATGTAGCCTGTAAAATTTTAATTTTGGATTAAATAAACCGTATCCTTCAGCATGACTCTCCTACCTTGATGTTCAGAGAATGAAATATGGGAACATTTAGTGAATTTCTTCTCCAGGATGCTCCAGCAGATAAGGGTCAATAGTTTCCTAATGAAAGCAGTCAATAGCAATTTCTCTTAGTAAGCACAAAGAAATTAGCATTAACCAACAGGGATCAGTGGTGTAAGTTTTATGTGATAATGTGGTTGGAGTGCTACAGACTTTAGGAAATAGCTAGAGCAGGTTGTATACTACTCAGTAGATAGGAAGCAGCTTAATTATATCCCTTTCGACAGGAGATGCATCATCAAAAAAGTGCCTAAACAAGTTGGCAGCAAATGTACAAATATTTGTGTCTGTGTGTGCAAAGGTAGGCATGTTTTCTACAGTGTTTATGTTATCCTTTTTATGTCTTAAGATGTTAAACTAAGCAGATGTTTTGCTGCGGAAGAGAGGCTGAAAGGCTTTCTTGTCACAGTTCCTTCACAAAAACCATTCTTATCCTAAAAACCTGTCATTTCTTGCCTCAGTTACTGTGGCAAGATTGCATGTGCTTTACCTGCACCCTTCTAGGGACAAGACCTTCAGCTGGTATTGAGACATTTTGCTCTCCTGATGGTGATTGAAATACCACTTGGAGCTGCTGAAGATCTGATCCTTCTTTCCTTAGCCTTAGAACAGCACACCTTTGAAATGATGTAACCTAAAGCTTCAACGGAGGCTATTTTCCTATATATAATAAGTATTATACTGCAATTTTCAGATCAAAAATCCCATAGATGCTTAAGAGAATCTGTCCACTGACCGGAGTCACTGGGATCTAACGATGACGGTGTGCAGGCAGGGATGTTTTTGCAGGTACAAGTAGTGACAGAGGCTATGATGGAAAGTGGTCAACTATCTGAAACACATCTTGGTTTTAATTTAAAAAATCCAAACCAAAGCATGTATAGCAATTTTCTAAGGAGAAAAAGGTTGGCATACGTAGAATGGTTTCATAAACACATGTAAAAGTAACCAACCCTGAGAATTAGTGAACACCTCCAGCCTTTGCTTACTCCTGTTTGGTTTTGGTATCAAATTAGCTTTTGACTTATGACTCAGAGTCACATGTAAGCTCCGAGATGTAAGAGACACGATTTCATGAGATTTCATTAATCTATGTAGGAAATGTTAATAGCCTGGGAGTCTTGGTTGTGTGTTGTTTGTCATCTGTTTAATTCCTTGCTTTTAATGTGGTTCTTCTAAAGCGCTCCTCGATTTTTCACAGTAAAATAGAAGTCTCATGTGGTCGATCCCTAAGTTTGTACAATCTATATCACAGTATTGATTTGGGGCAAGTGAGGAACTCAACTATTGGCAGACAGAGGAATGAAGGAGCATTTCTAATGTGGTTGACATGAGATTGTGCCAAGGGCTCTTTATTTATCCTGATTCCAAAGCAATACCTCATTGTATCTAAATAACAGCATGAGAGGCAGAGAGGCTGAATAAAACCAAGATCTTAGAAACAGGACTCTTCCAAATGTCTGAGTCTGTAGGCTGTGAGGGACTTTGAGGGTAATGTCTGTTTAATGTGTTGCTTTTAAAGACTAGTGTTTTTTCTCTTAGCATCTTGAGAAAATTCAAGTCTTAGAATAAAATTTATATAATAAGGAACAATGCTTTTTGAACAGCAAGAATTAAAAATAAGCTATTTTTATATGGTGGCACAGCGAGCAATCAGCTTTTTATTAGTTTTGAAGACCTATGCTTTCATGTACTTGTTTCTTTGATGAGAAAAGTAGCTTAGCGCTTGTATTATATCATATATTTTCAGAGATGTTATTTGATAGAAAAATTTAAGGAATGGATAGTTTATTGAAGTCTTGATTTTACCCTTGATAGACTACTGATTTGTCCAGCAAAAGAAATGGTTAGAATAAATTTTTCTTTTGCCTGATTCATTCCACGGTTTCCTTTCCAGAGAGCACAACTTTATCACATACTCAGTCTCATCTCTGCTGTTACACAAAGACTATGCTGCAAAGATATGCACTGCCTGCCAGAAAAGGCTTTGCTCTTGGTCAGCCATGACTTCATAAATAACCAGGCAGAGAATTACTCATGTCATTTATCCAGGCAGCAATGTGATAGCAGTCTGGTTTGTAGTCAGCTCAGGCAGAGCTGAAACGGTGCTCTGGTCTGACCATGCCGCAGACATTGGTCAAAGTATAGTGTTTTGACTTCCGAGCTTCATGTGTCCTCACAACCCCATGGTCATCATCTTCATAGTAAGCAGTGTCTAGCTGCTGTTTAATCTAGACCACAGAGGCACCTACAGCAAAGAGAAAAATTGGCATTTATTGCATTTCTTCATAAACCCAGGCTCCTTTAATAACAGAATTTGCAAGACCAATTTTTTTTTTATTATTGTTTAAATTACAGTTTTATGAGAAACCGCAACCAGTTGTACTAAGTCTTCATAACGTGTTGTATGTGAAAAGGACATGAAGGCTGCTTGCTACTAGGAAGGCTAATTATGTGCTTGAGTAAGCGTAGAACAGTGGTAAATGCTCCCTTTTGCATGTGTGTTAGTCCAAACCCTTCAGTCCCGACTGACTGAAGCACGTACTATCCTGACATACTGGAATAGCTCATTAGTTGGTACAAGCCAGTGACTTACAGTAGCCAAGAATCGGGTAGGGATTCATCTGGCTTTGCAGAAAAGCTCATTTCTGCTGGTAGAATGGGAGACGAACCACTTAAGAACACCAGAGCAAGTCAGTAGAGATGCTCTATACTGTGTAACTATGTTTTGGAATAGGACTGGCATTATTTTTCGTGGAATACCACTAGTAGGTAGAAAAGTCTGTGTTAAAATAAAGCAATGACACACTGTAGATATCTATAATTTTTATCAAAACACAGTAGATTATCCCCAGTCAAGAGTTATAGACACAGGATATTTAGACTTCAGTGGAGAGACCCATGTTTGTCAAGGTAGGCAAGTGCTCTGCTACCCCAAAAAGCTTAATGCTCACCACCTCTAGTTAACAAACCTATTATTACAAGTGAAGCTTTTAACCTTTCTGGTCCTGGATTAGGTTAAGCCAGTCTTGAAGGGCAGTTCTTCTAGATTTTTCTTCTCTGTGTCCATGTGATTATGTTGCCTTCCTGTGCCTCTATCCTTCCCTTGGACGCACACATTCCCATGTGCACCAACACTCCCTCTCTCGTCAATATTTCCTTTTTCTGCCAGGGCCTCCCACCCCACAGCTGTAAAAACCTGCTCTCCTTTTTCAAGACTGCTGCTATCTTCAGTTGGTATCAAGAGACCAATGACAGTTGTGCTATGCTCCCCTCTCTCTACATGACCATTTCCTTCATTATTTTTCAAAAAGTGAAGCTGCCTTTTTCAGGAACTAGCTGTAGTCTCAGTTCCCTTCTGAATAAGAGGAGATAAATATTCTCAAAAGAGTCACGTACCAGGGGGTAAATTATGTCCCTTTCAGAGCAATAGGAAATTATGGCCATTTAGAAAAATGGCAATTCTACATTAAATTCTCTATGGTACAATATGTGCTGGTGCTGTAAAAAAAAAAAATTTAAAAGTGCTCGAAGTTAAAAAGAATAGATGGAAAAATACAAAAAGTTTCCCTCCCTTCCCACATGTCCAGTTTCCACGTACTATTTCAGTGAGTCCCTGGCTGTTTCTGACTTCAGAGTATTTAGACATAATGCAGCTTGCACCATTGGTGCAAATACTGCTGAAGATCAGCGCTGCTGATTGTGATGAAAGCTAAATATCCAGGATCCCAGGTAGACTGGGCCACAATGTACTGAGGACAAGCCTGTCACTTATTCATTGCTTTTATTTTCCAAGCCATAAAGATTGAAGTGGCTTAGGGCCTGCAAATACAACTCAGCTTGTGACTTAGACCCAGATTTAGCTCAAATGGAAGCAAGATGCATCCATCTTACTCCATAATGAGAAGGAAATGGTCTGACACAGGCCAAATTTCTTGAAGGGTTCATTTTAAAATAAATTCCTACATTAATCAGTTTATTTGCATTGTGTCAGAAAGAAATGGTTCTTTGATCAAAGCATAAGCTCATTATCAGCGAAGGTCAAGTCTCATCCTCCTAGGAGCATAAATACTTTGTTTCATCTGTGCCTGAATTCTTTAATTTTGGGAAGGGTATTGTAGACACATAGCCATCGTTTTAACTTTAAAGCTGAGCTAACTGTGTTCTAGATGCAATGTGAATAGATTGAAAGGTCATCTTTGTCTCTGCAAGACTTTAAAATATTAAGAGGCAAAATAACAGTGGAAGGAATAAAGATTACTGCTACAATCCTGTGGACCAAATGGCTTGCCTGTGGTTCCTCAAGTTGCCTGTGACAGAGCTGGGATTAACCTGGTAAGCCCTGTGTACACATCTGTCACGTAGCTCATCTTCCTTCCCCTCAGGACTTTGCCACTGGGTTTATTTTATATTGGGCTGGATTTGTTTTCCATGTGGGATGTTAAATCTTTCTTCCCATGCCTGGCAGGACCACACTTCACATTGTCCTCACTTAGGATGTTGAGAGCACAAGGAAAGCTAATGAGGGATGCGCATCAGGCACTAAGTCTTGCTCTCACCTGAGTGGCAAATTGGGATACCATTGCAGTTTGGAACACAGCTGTTGATAGCTGTAATATAGTGTGCTTGCAAATTTCCTGGCAATATTGATATAGTCAGCACACGGTATGCTTTACAGCAATGATAATCAAATGTTCTATAATGATGTATGGTTGAAAAATAGTGCTGGCGTTCCTGGCCCGACTCTCACATTTTCTCCATATTAACAGAAAGCTTTGCCAATTTTCCTTCTCCACCGAGGGCAGGGGGAAGTTCATCTAGACAGCTAGGTTGCCTTTAAGTTTTGCAAACCTTGGGGCATACTCAGCTTGCTCTAGAGCAACAGGACCAGCAGCACTGTATGTTCTCAGGAATATTCTGCAATTATTTCTGAAGTGCACCCTGGTATTTGCTAGGGGTATAATGGGGATTGCTGAGCTCTTAGCCCAAGTCATGGCAGGTGCCTGCTTGAAAGGTTGTGTGAAATACCAGCGGCTGTGGCTAGCATGTGATTTGAGGAGCACGTGAAGACTGTCCTCCATCTCCCCTCCTTCTGTCAAAATTCAGCGGGAACTGTTCTCTGCACAACCACTAAGAAAAATAATAGGTAGCTCGCAAACTGTGTTGTTATTATTTGGCTGGTATTGACTGGCAGTACCAGCACACTGCAGAAATGCATTCTCTAGCTGTCAGCCGATCAGCTGTGACAGCCCTAATAATGGTTATGTCAGGAGGCAAGTAAAGAGATGCCGCAAATGGATTGCACGTGTATAATTGCTTCAAAAACAAATCTGTTAATAAAAGGAGATGAAAAAATTGACAGGAAGAAATGGCTTATTGCATGCTAATTTTCTCCAGCTTTCATATTCTCTCTCTTTTTATTTATTTTTTTTAATTCAATTGGGTCACTTCTTCTGGGGAGAATAGTGGTTAGGAAATTTAGTATGGGGAGGAATTCTATACAATAAATAATTACAGTGATGTGTTTTTCTCAACAAGGATCAAGTTGAGACAGATGGATTTGGGGGAAGAACTGTTACCTATCTGACAGCTCTTTCAGATTACATTGACCCTATTACAGTCCTTTGAATTTATAGGCAAAGGAGAAGATTAATGGAGTGGCTCAGGTAGCATGCAATTTCTTGGCCCACATGTCTTCAAAGGTCCGATGATGCTGTTGGTCCTGCATTATCCCTCTAGAGGAAACAGAAGATGCTGCAGTTTCTTGTTCATAGAAATGACAGCATCCACAACAGATGAAAAGTGTTTTATTTTCCCAGCCCACCACTCATCAAGATCCATATGGGTGTTCCTGAACCAAAATGCTTTGCCTTCTGCACCTCTCAGTAAAGTTGCTAGTGTACATAAACAAGGATATTTACAGAGTGTATAAGACTGACTAATACATATCTGTAAACAGTTGAAACCTGGGTCGTCCCAGAAATAGGATAAGGAAGCCGTGAAGCAGAGGGAAAACAGAAATTAATGGATATAGCTTATGAGACAATAAGGCTAGAAGTAAATAATTTGAGAAAATTCTACCAAATGATGGGATTAGTGCTACTCTTGATTAAGGCAATAGTTTTCGTGTGACATTAGTGTAAGTAGCTGCAAGACCAGTAAGTAGAAGCTCAAGAATGCCCATTTTGGTGCAAGTTTTTATTTTCTAGAGGGAAACAGTTATTCTTTCTAAAGAAAAGCATTACTTTATCTATATATACCTAAATATATTTATACTCCCCAAATCTTTTTAGACCCCTCAAGTCTTCAGACTGTAATGCAAGTAGTTCTGATTGCAGGAAGAGCTGGAACCCTTCCTGAGGTGGGGCCCTATCCTGATGTTGGTATGCAAATCAAATACATATGTGCCCTGCTGTAGTTTAATATTGATGGATAATGGTTGGTATATATGCACCAGCATCTAGATATCCAGGTAGTTTCATGAATTTTATTGGCAAACATTTGTTTAGTTCAGACTTAAAGGCTGAGATGTATTCTGACTTCCAGAACATAGGTGGAAACAACCAGCTGGAAAAGACCTGTTTGGAAAAGACAGGGAGAGCAATATGATTTTTTTTTTTGGTTTATTTCTGGTCTGAGGTTGTTGAAGATGGAAGTTCTTGTTGTTGAAGTCAAATGATACCTGAGAATTCTGAAGTTAGTTTGTGTTCTTGCTGGCTTTTGAATGAATGGTTTTCTGTTGCATGAATCTCAACATCTAGATTGATCACAATTTGCAGCCTCAACAGAGAGCCCAGGAGTTAGATTGCTTCAGAGATAAGTTTTACTGTTTTAAAGCAGTCTAGTAAAACTAGACAAACTGCTTTAAAGGAAGAATTTTGGCTAAATTTTCTAGGCTATGACAAAAATCTCAACTCAAAGTGACAGCACTACCCCTAGAAAAGCTTGTCTATGATTAGGGATAATTTAGAAGAGTGAAGGCTAGGTTGAGATTTTGGAAAAGTGGGTTTGACTCCTGAATCAACCAGTTACTTGTACTGTAAAAAAAAAAAAAAAATGAAAGGAAAAGGGGAAAAAAAAATCTCTATCTTTGCCTCCAAGGTGCATGAGATCACTGCTGACAGGGAACTGGACATGTTATCTGGTAGGGGTCAGGATTACTGTGCTCTTGCAGAAGCTCCTCGACGTGTCCAACTTTGGGTGTTAGAGTAACCAGCCTACCATTTTTTCTAGTATTTAATTCATGCTGCAAATACAAATTTCAAAAGATGTATCTGGGGAACAGTTATTTTCAGATTTGTAAGGAGATATTAGAAATGCCAAATGATAAGAGCAGTAATAGAACCAGGCAAAGTGGGACAAATATGACGAAAGATTTGAACAATATTCTTTGATGTTATTCATTTAGCAAAGATAGAGAAGACTCATTTGATCGCTGACTGCTGCGATCTGTGCTAAGATAGTTTATGGCTGCATCAGTTTTTACGTTTTTCCTCAACTCATTTGGGGATGTAGCCTTTACAGTACATTATTTAAATACAAAATGCTTCATATTCATGCTTTCCTTAATTAAACATTCAGCGCTATGGCTTGGGGTTCAGGAGAGCAGTCACTACATGACCTCTCTCTGCTTGAGCAATGAATAGCAAGTTGCAGTACATGACAGCATTTCATCTCTGTATGGCTGTGGACAGTAATGCATGAGCAGCAGGTGAAGGCATTAATCTCCTTAGCTGTCCAGATATGAACTGTCATGTACAGCAACTTGTTCTCTGCTGCTGCTGCTACCTCGTCCCCTCTCCTTCTGTGTCCAAGACTACCTTTGCGTAAATTAAGGATATTCTTGAAGTGATGACATTTTTCCACCTGGGAGAAGCAGACCACGGATACATGAACCGAGAAGGTGCTGCAGTCCACAAGGCCAGACAGTAGTGATGGTTGTGGCAAATACAGAGGCAGTAGGAATGCTGCAGGACATCCCCTTTCCGAATCTGCAGGTCACAGGGTTTGAGGGGGCATGGGACAGATCCTCAGGACTTGAAAGAAGCTGCCATGTATGGGGCAGCGGAGAAACAGGCTGGTAATTTGCTCTCTCTGAAGCATGTGTGATGCATTAGTGTGTCCCTAGTCCCCTGGCCCATTTGCTGCCTGCCTTATGTGTATAATAGTCCTTTCTCAGTCAACTTCCAAACCTTCTGGGTTTCGGCTCACTTGGCCAGAGTGTAGACTGTCCTGTGTGGGAAGGAGGATCCTGAAAGAAAATAAGTTACTTAAAAATCAGCTCCAGCTGTAGGTAAGTAAATCATGCAGAGCAGTCTAACTTCAGTATATATGCAGAGATTAATGTAATAGTGGGTTTTTTTGGTGGGGAGGAAGCAAATTCAGGTTGACTTACAGTGGTGGGAAGTTTGTACCTCTGTTTAGTGTTGATAGGATGATGCTATGCTACACGTCACCATACAGCAGAGGTAGGTAGACTTGGTAAAGAAGCAGCTCAGCTCATAGAGATTTTGTTCATTAACAGGAAGCTATAGCCCAGACTTCCAAGGCAAAATGCTGACTGCCTTGCTCATACAATACCTGTTTTCAGCTATGCTATAATGCGTTTTGGCATCAGTGCTGAGTACAGTCGGAATCTAAGCAGAATACACCCATTGCTTTAAGTATTAGCAATGGGTTTCTGAGTTTTCTTGCGTACAATTACTACCCAAGTGCACAGCTGATGTTCTAATTGAGATACTACTTTGCTTGTGTGATGTAATTTTGCCACTTGGAAGGAAATGTGGCTCACGGAGTGAAATGGAACTATTGCAAATGATCTTTTTGGTGTAAAACCTTCACATACTATGGCTAATAATCAATGCTATATATAACACATATAGCAGCCTTCCAGTGTCTGAAGAAGGCCTATAAGAAAGCTGGGGAGGGACGTTTTACAAGGGCATGTAGTCACAGGACTTGGACGAATAGCTTTCAACTGGAGGGGGGAAGATTTAGATTAGACGTTAGGAAGAAGTTCTTCACAATGAGGGTGGTGAGGCACTGGCACAGGTTGCCCAGGGAAGCTGTGGATGCCCCATCCCTGGAGGTGTTCGGGCTAGGTTGGATAGAGCCTTGAGCAGCCTGATCTAGTGGGAGGTGTTGGAACTAGATGATCTTTAAGACCCCTTCCAACTCAAACCATTCCATGATTATATGATTATATGTTTTCTACCCTTTCTGCCTCAAGCCTTGTACAATCACAGAGTCTGAGCTTCTACCATATATTTACAGATGTTTGATTTAATACTACTGTGCTCTGCCGGTCACAAATTAGAAACATACTGAATGAGGCTACCTAATGTCAAAATGAATTTATTCTATTCAAGCCAATTTTGTCAAATGAGAAGCAGAAAATGCTGATTGAACTAACTGGAGAACCACTTTAAACTGTAGTCTCTGCTTGACACTAGAATAAAACAGCATTATGTCTTTCCTTATTTAAATATTAGAATGTTATTACTATTGCATGGATGGATGGATTTTGTATGAAGGTGAGTAAGGAAGATCTGTAGTTAATTATTCTGAGAGTTATAAAAGTAAGTACAACTACTCAGGGGTTTTGTTGACTTTTGTGACATTTCTGTCCTCAATCATTCTGTCTGCATTTCTTGGCTATTAATCTTTGTCCGTTTGTAACAACATAGGGGGTTTCCTGACCAGTCAGCTTGCTGAACATGAAGAAAAAAGGATGAGAGGGATGTGGATTTTTTTTTAAAAAAAAAGGGGGGGGGGGGGGGGGAAGGAGGGCAGTTACAGAGCCTAGAGAAAAAAAAGAAGGGCGTAAAAATGAGGAATAAAACATACGAGAGAAAACCCAAGAGAAAGGATGAAGAAGCTCAGAGATGAGAAGACTGTGGGATTGAAACATGTATGTTTTATGCTCAAATTGGCCAGATAGTTTAGGTGATGACACTTATGACCAGGACTCAACAGATTCAGCTGGGGCTGGATATCAGTTTCCTCAAAAAGGCTGAGGATGATGGGGAGGGAGGTCAAAGCACTGATTCATTGCTCCCCAGCTTTGAGCTGACCTATGGAGGAGTGCTGAATAAATAAATACAACACAGCAATATAAAACATGTCCAACAAAGCCAGAAAATTAATCACATTTCCATTACTCCTCTACAATGTTTCCTTTTCTTTATGTTTTGGATTCATTCATTAACATTGCCATACTGTCTTTTTGAGTGCAGGTCTGCATTTTAAAAGTCAAAACCAAAGGAATCTATTTGCCTTTGTTTTAGGGCCAGCGTTCTGGCACAGGCAGCAAAGTTACTTGTGCAGGGGGTTGAAGTCAAAAAGATTCACAGTTTTGGACTAGACTGAGATACAGACAAATATGATTCCTTGGAATAATCTGGAATATTATTGAATAACACCTTTTCTTTAGACACAAGTGAGTCAATGACAGGTACAAATGACTACGTGTCCCGATATAGATAATGCACATTTAAGGGCCAATTTAACCATGGCTAAATGATATTGTCCTGAGTGCTATGCAGTGTCTTAGCCCCTGTGGCATCTACAAGACAGAGGGAGATCTCTCTAAGCACTACTTCTCCTTGCTGCTAAAGCTAGAAACACTTCGAGCTGCTTGTGTACTCTATTTCTGCATGTGTGCTTTCAGCTACTGAAACGCAATACTGTTACTAGCTGACCTATAGTTTCAGTTTCAGAGTGCTTCTGATTTAGTCCAAAGCAATTCACTGCACTGATGGGAAACAGTGGTGTAACCTGGTAGCAAGGCTTTTGTTTCTCAGGATCTGAAACTCCACTTCCAGTGGCATTTTCTGTTGACATATTAAGGGATATCACTGCCGGTAGGAACCCTACATTAAAAATGAATGTGACAGACAAGAAACTATTCACAGATAAGGAGGGGAATCAAGACAGTGTGTGGTGGATTCAGGAGTTAAAATTCAGTTGATGGTCTCTGAACATCGACACGGTCTGTCTTTCCACAAAACATCAGTGCTGTATCTTTTCTCAGCACTTGCTGGCGATTTCTCTACTTCAACTACCATTGCCAGTGATTACTGACTGTTCAGAAAGTTTTCTTTCCTTCCATAGTTTGTTCTTCCTGTTAGCGGCCATGGAGTGAACGTGAAAAGATTTGGAAGCAAAGAGTAGGGTGGTGGCTAGGAGAGGTGACTGTGCACTTTGCTGGTACCGGAGTTTTACACACCAGCATTCAGAAGCAGTCTGATGGCACGTGTCAGAGCTTTCCATGGGCACTACACATTTGCCCTCTGGTCTCAACAACTTCTCTTTGAGCTGTCTTAGGTGCTCTTGATGATGGAAAGGATGATACCTAAGAGGCGCTTGGACTGAAGGTTGAGTTGGAGTTAAAATAAAGTCAGGAGCCTGCTATCTCAGGTTGCTCTTTGAATCTTAATATTATTATTTTTTAACTGTTAGAGAGTTTGAGAGCAAAAACTCAGCAAGACATAGGAAACATGTGTAGATGAAATTAGGCACTGCAGGGGGAGGTTTCCAATATGTAGCCAAATACTTAAGACATTTTTTGACTCCTGAAATAACTGTGTGGATACAGACAGTTTCTGTAACTCATATGAGAGGGACTGTACTGCAGTTTCCCTCAGTGGGCTCTGATATCCGTTCATCATAATACCCAACATTTAGTGCTAATGTCAGTGAAGTATCTGCATTCTCCTTCTATCATCCTTCATTTGCTGAGTCTACTGGTGGTGGGCGTAGAGCGGCAAGAGGAGAGGAAGTGCTCTTCTGTAAATAAACATGTGCTCAAAGAGGCACATTGTCTGTGCATCTCCTCAAATAAGCAGGCTCTGCGTGGAGGATGATAGCTGATTAAATCATCCTGTATGTTTCCAAAGTAAATAAGCCTTTCTTGCTTTCATTTTCCCTCAGAGGGAGGAATAAATTTGATTATTTTGTATTAAGATTTGGTTGAACACCTTATTATTAGCTTTATTAGTATATATATTATACACAATCTCTTGTTATTTTTATGAATGCAGCTATGATATTCAAGTGGACCAAGTGTTTTTCATCTGCTTACAGAGTCTCATGTATTTACAAAAGCTATTGCTTGTCTAAATAAATAAATAAATATCTGAGCCATATTTCTGATCCTAGGCAATAATCTGTATTCCTCCATCTGGCTTCCTAAATACCCGGTGCTTTATTCAATAAGAAGATATTTATCTTTTCTTTTCTTTTTCTACTTCTTTTAAGGATGATATTCCTCACCTGTTCCACACCTGGGGCTCAGATTCCCAAGCTCTCCCCCTCCCTTTCTTCTTCTCCCCAGAAGCCCCTGCTTAGAATTCAGCTAATGGATTTCTAATTCAGTTTGGACTTCTGCTGGGATAAATCAGCCTCATATAAAATAATTTATGGATCTTGAAAAAATGGTTGTGGATTACATTAGGTAAGTAGAAACAGGCAAATAATAATCTCATTAAGATCCATGGAAGAAAGTAGTGAGTAAGTAGATATTCATGAGGGCTAATGTTAGTCTCAGGACAGCAGTCTCACCAGAATGTCCCTAGCCTGTGAAGAGAAACATTTAGAGCACCCAAGATCAGGCACCTGCTCCTCAACTGCTCCGTCAATACAGAAGGAGATCAGTGACAAAATTTGCATCAGCTCCAACATAGCCAGACTTTGTTCCCTAATCGTTTAATAAATATAGGTTTGTTTGTGGTCTTTTCTGTAACCGTTGTTGGCTCGCAGGTGTATTGGAGAAGTTTTGAAGGAAGAATCTGAGTAGTGAGTTGTTTACTCAGTTCTAAGGTAGTGAATTAGAGTGCTACCTATTAAGCGGCTACATCCGTTTTGCAGATGGAACCCTAAACCTGACAGAGCAGATTTCCCTAAGGTCACACAAGAATAGCTATCTCCTGCATCTCATCTCTGTCCCTTAACCAGGTGTCCATACAACTGAGATGTTATTTTAGGCGTACACAAGTGTCCTGTGGGTTTTTGGGACAGAGTGATCCTACTAGTTAGATTAACTGTACACTTCCGATAGCTCATGAAATCAGCATTCATGACATCTGACTAGATCTCAGTTTTATTAGTCATGAGTTGTTGGATCGTCACTCTTTGCTGAGAAAAAATGCTTGTGTTGAAAGCATTAGAAATCTGTGAGCGGAGCTCTGCAGTAGTTTTAATAATGGGAAAAGCTAGGATAAAAATAGCCATTCTTGCTAGAACCACTAGATTAACATTTTTAACAATAATGTATTGACATATTAATCAAGTTTAACTGTTAATATTAAACACTGTAAAAATCTAAGAAAATATTTACAAAGAACCACATTGAGTTGCAGATCCTCTCTCAAGCTAGCAGTATAGGATTCCTTTCATTGTGCTCCAGCCATCAACAATATGTTGCACACAGATTCATCTATATTAAGCTAACTTCTGTTGTGTAATACAGTTTACCACTGGCCATATTAATCCATCTGCCTATGGCTCATGGCTCTCTAGCCTGAGGTCTATAATTTTTGGTATATGGTAGAGCCTTAAGAAAGCCTTGTATGAGAAAAGGTAGGATCCATTCTTCATTTGTTCATTGTATTCAGGACACCACATGCAAACTGTTGACATAGCAGTCAGATGAAGGACCTGAGTCTGAACTTCTAATTCTAAAAATATATACAGATTTAATTATCTTCAGATTTTTCCTGAAGTATATGCTTTGAACTATACCCAGGAAACTTGTTTCCAGTATATGTTTGTGGAATATATTTTATATTCTAAAGAATACATCCTACCATCTAACCACAAAGGTTAAGTTAGGTCTCGTAAAAAGAGAATTTTTGTATTATTGTAACAGACACCTACTTTCATGTTCATATAAATATGGCAGGCTCTGTCTTCTGTGACAAAGAGTGCCTAAAGGGGACTTGAGAATGAATAGGTTTAACAAAAAGTATTTTAGCCTAAGCCTTGTCCATCTTTAATTAGTTATCAGGGTTAAAGGAGGGGTCAAGAGCCTGAAGCTGCTTCAGTACTAATGTGTCAAAGGAAAGTGAAGCCTAACACTGAAGAGGAAATCATGCTCCTCAGACGTTTAATAAATTTTTGACCCTGTGTCAACCATTATGGCTACTAATAGCAGCTGGGGCAGAAGGTTTCAATTTAGACTTTGCTTTGCAGGTGGTTAGGAGGGGATCCCATGCCGTCATGCAGACCCATCCTATGATGGAATCCAAAAGAAAAAGTGGATTTCAATTTTACAGGCAGGACTCAAAATCTCATAACCTGACACTGCATTTTTTCTGTTGTTCATGCATTGCATTTATACCAGTGAAAACAGAGCTACCAATAATATGCTGCCAAACTGCTTAAACTTTACCTGCACAACCGTGTCTAACAGGAGTTGTGTTAATTTTCTAATAAGATTAAATGCCTGGAGTTCACACTTATGGAATGCAGTATGCACGCTCAGCAAAGTAACACTTATTTGTTATCTTCTGTGGTTGTGTTACATGATAGAGTAAGGCAGATAAAGTTTTGGAGACAATCATCTGCAACCTTTTTTTTTTTTTTTTTTAAAGCATATATATTTTATTAATTTTAAACAAATGGAAAGAGAGAGCAACAGGACAAAGCAGAGCGGTCTTCCACAGAACAATAATTACCCAGAAATGTCACCAATGTCATCTGCTGTTTGTACAAGCGCTCTTGTTTTATTTTCAGGTGCTGTACTTTTGATAGCCATGGCATAGTAACCGAGCCATCCCTATCCAGTAGCTCGGTATAAGCATAACAATAAAGTTTCTATCAGAATTAATGAAAGTGTCACAGAAAGGGATGTGACTGCTGGTACATGCAACAAAGAAACAGAGCCTTTGCCTCTTCGCTTGACATTGCACGCTGTCAGTACTCATAAGTCAGTGTCACCACTCAATGATTTGCCTCTGTCCTGGTTTATCTATTCATATGCTTAGGCAGCCTCATAAAAAATAGTGCTTGCAGATTAGTGTTGGATTTCTGATGCATAAAACAATTACCATAAACCTTGTTGCCCAAAGTACAGCTTGGTGCTCTTCGTATGTGACAGGAACTATTTTCTTTGCCTTGTGTGAAATCATATCATGTTCTGGCATTTTCCTGCACTGAGTTACAGAATCACAGAATCATAAAATGGTCGGGGTTGGAAGGGACCTCTTCAGATCATCTATACCAAACCCCTTGTTAAAGCAGGTTCATGTACAGTAGGTTTCACAGGAACGTGTCCAGGTGGGTTTTGAGTATCTCCAGAGAAGTTGGCTTCACAGTCTCTCTGTGTTCCAATGCTTTATCACCTTCACAGTGAAGAAGTTATTCCTTGTGTTCAGGTGAAGCTTCCTGTGTTCCAGTTTGTACCCATTGCCCCTTGTCATGTCACTGGGCACCACTGAGAAAAGTCTGGCCCCATCCTCTTGACGCCTGCCCCTTAGATGTTTTTATAAGCATTGCTATGGTTCCCTCTCAGTCTTCTCTTTTGCAGGCTGAACAAATCAAGCTCACTCAGCCTCTCCTCATAAGAGAACTGCTTCAGTCCTCTAATCCTCTTTATGGCCCTCCACTGGACTCTCTCCAGTAGTTTCTTGTCTCTCTTGAGCTGGAGAGTCCAGAATTTGACACAATACTCCAGATGCAGCCTCACTAGCGCAGAGCAGAGGGGGAGGATAACCTCCCTGAACCTGCTTGCTGCACTCTTCCTGATGCACCCCAGGATATCCTTGGAATTTTGGAGCACAAGGACACATTGCTGGCTCACGGTCAATTTCTTGTCTGCCAGGACTCCCAGGTCCTTCTCTGCAGAGCTGCTTTCCAGCTGGTCAGCCCCTAACCTGTACTGGTGCAGGGCGGTATCTGTGCCGTCTCTTGCATTTTTAGGCAACTGGTAGCCTGACAGAATTTGTCTCAGGGCAATGGTCAAGTTCTGGATACAGAACCTAAATGTTCTATCTGTGTATATACGTGCAATTTTTGTCTTGGATTAGCAATGGGATATATAAAGAAATCTCTCTTGCTTACAGAGAGCTGTGGGAGTTGTTTTGATGACATACGTTCTGTATTTAGTTTGCTTCTGATCTGAATGATGATAAAATCATCATTAGATTTAAGAGAAGCAGAAAATTTAATTATAACTATGAATTAAATAAACACGGGGAAGATGGCTGGTCTAATGACAGGTTGTGCACTACTTTTGTAAGGGAAAGCGTGGCACTTACTTCTCCCCTTCAGCTCTCCTCTGCTATTTGAGAAAGGCTAATTGAGGTAAGATGGGCATTACAAGCACAATTACTGTATTAGGCCTTTGGTAGCCTACTTATTTACTTGGGATGTTCAATGTAGTACACTTGTCATTGAATAATGTAAACCTCCTTCCTGCACTCTTCAGTTGAATTAAAAATCAAGTATTCCAGATGTTTGAGATGTCCGTCATCATGGTTTTTGAAAGGGCTTCATTCAGGTTGGTGCCTGTGGTTGACAATGGATTATGTATTGGTTTCCATGCTGCTGTGGAAGTTGCTTTTTTGTAGGGCTCCAAGAGGACAGGAAAGGATGTGTTTGGGTTTTGTTTGATGTGTGTGTGTTTGGGGTCCAAGGCTTTGGCTCAGCAGCTTTCTGATCTGTAACAAGCCACTCAGTGGAATTTTCATCATTCTCAAAGAGCGCACAAAGCTTGTGTTTAACCTCCCGGGGATGTGCTGTTAAGCTGAGATATGCTAGGAGGTCTTCACTGAGCCGTTGCAGGTGCAGGGGAAGTTCATTCTTCTTTGAGGTCCTTATTTATTTTGTTTCCGGACTGAAGTCACCCAAAAAAGATGAACGTTGCATGACCTATCGATTTCTCTATCACTTTTCCAAGGTCATGCCTGCGCTCTGCTTTCCCTCCTGAAAAGAGCATTTAATTTTGTGGGTGCACAGTAAATTTGAGTCTGAAATTCCCTTGATGTTGCTCCCGTGAGAGTTCAGCGAGGTTCTGCAAGCATCTTGTTTGTGGGCTGCTGCAAAGCCAAGCCTCATCTTTAGGCACATAAAGGCCTGCAGTGATTTCAGCTACAAGCAAGCGGATGACAGCCTTCCAAGCTGGCCAAATATCTTATAAAATCGCAATCTTCCTGGCCTATTTGGTAAAATCTACCACTTTTCAGATGCTGAAGAATAACGAGTGATTGCCTTACTGCATGCCCACCTTGCAATCAGCTGGAGGCAGGCCTGGCAGAGGATAAGTGCTGAGAAAGCTGCCCTCCTACTCCTTTTCCCAGGGCAGGGCAGGAAAACATGCTTTCTCTTTCAGGGCATGGGCTGTGCTTTGCTGTGCACATTCTCTGTCCCCGTGTGGTCCCCAGGGTTGAGACAGGGTTGAAAGAGCCCTCTGACATGGAAACTACTCATTAGTAATTCTTAGAAAAAAGTCCTGTTTTCTCCCATTTGTCATACAGGTTGGCCTAATTTTGAATTCATAGCTCTGTCGCTCTTACAGGACTCCACGGTGGAGGCATGCTATGTGGCATACAGGAATTTTTGCTTCCTTGCTTCCCATTTGGTGGCTCTGTGATACCTCATGCTGTTCCTATGAGGACAGAAAAACCTGTCACCGAAGGACTTCCAGCTGAGCAGTTTTCCTTTCCTGAAAATGTGTGCACTTTAATCCAAACTCTTGCCTCCATCCTGATAAGCGGGTTTACTGAGCTAGCACCGGCTGTTGATTTCACAGTAAACATTACTTGTAGCTCTAGAAAGCTTTTTAATCATAACATTAAAAAACGGAACAGAAATCCCATCCATACAGTTAACTCCAGCTGCCTTTCTTGCAGTGCATAGGGAATGATCTTCCTGAGTGATGGGCGTCCAAATGCAAATGGAATTAGCTTTGCAGCCATTCATTTTAAATTGCTCTTGAGTCATTCTGAAGTAAATTCCATTTGAGAAGAATTTGCTTCAGGTCTCACACAAAGAGATAATGGTCCGATATATTATGATCTAAGCAATAATAGTTTAAGTCTTGCAGTTCAGAAATATAGTGAGTTATATGCTGGGTTGATGAGAATTAAAGCTTGATATATAGTAATAAAACTAGTGATCTAGAGGTGAATGGATTGATGTACAGAGCACAATATTTTCTTGCCACAGATTGAAGTGGAGATACTAGTCCATAAGAAGAGAAGTATACCATAAAATCTCCGTTTTCACTGGTTATGCATGAAAGAGCTATACTATGTACAGTTTTACAAACAAATGCATGAAAAGAATAAAGGTCTTTCTAAACAACAAAAGGTTCCTGGCTTAAGCAAAGATTGCTTTTTCTTAAAACAAAATTTGAATAAAATTAAACTAAAATTCCTACGTGTGACAGTCCATACCAGCTTCTGTCAATGCTGATTTCAGTGACACTTCACATGTTCCTATAGATTTTGCATCTGACTTGCATTTAAAACCATGTATTTTAGTCAGATACTACAGAAGGCAAATAGAAAAGCATATCTGTATTCAGGCAAGCAACTAAAATAAAAATTCCAAATTAATTTTATAGATTAAAATGGCTTTTAAACATTTATTTTCTTAATATGAATGAATTGCATGAGTGAAACCAGTTTAGCAGTACCATTAATCAGGTCTTTTGTCTTGCTAATATAAATCAGTCAATAACAACAGATGGGCTGTATACTTTATTATGTGAAAATAAAGATGAATGTGACAAAATACGGAAGTAAACTTGCAGCTCAAAGTTACTGAGTACAGAAGGGGACTCGTTACAACAGGAGAGAATGTGTGCTTTGTTATTTGCAGCTGAGCAAGGTTCTAAGGGAAACTTGCTGCACGTGACATTGACGTAGTGATTGGAAATAAATTATGTGAATTTTCAGTGCTAATCTGTACTCCCAGATTACTCCCAAATAGTTTAATTAGCTTTTCTTCCCTCCAGATAGAAGAAAAACTGTCTAACTTCTCAGGAGAGTTAAGTAACAGATACATAAAGTTTGCTGCTTTGTCACACCATCAGGAGATGAACATTTTAAATAACCAGTGATAACTGTCAGAAAGATTCAGATCACAGTCTTAGCCAAGATTTATCCCCTGGTATAGTGGTGGAGCACATAATGAGAGGTGACTTCCATCCAACTTATACAAACAGGCCAAGCAGGCCACATGGTTACAACACAGCCATCCTTGAAAAACCTAAGTCAGAATTTTTTTTCCCGTGGACAGAGGAATGACCTGTGTTTAACTAGAGCTGGTCAGTAGAAACTTTGATGGAAGTGTTTGTTAGGTTGTTAGAAACTGTGGCCTCATCAAAACACAGTTTAGTAAGATTGCTTCTCTTTTAGCTAAAGTTAGTTTTGTAGAGAGCTGCAAAAAATCTCAACCGAGTATCACAGAATCACTAGGTTGGAAAAGACCTCCTGGATCATAGAGTCCAACCGTTCTATCAATCACTAAACCAGGCCCCTGAGCATCTCATCCCCCCATCTTTTAAATATCTCCAGGGATGGGGACTCCACCACCTCCCTGGGCAGCCTCTGCCAGTGCCTAATGACCCTTTCTGCGAAAATTTTTTTTCTGATGTCCAAATGAGTATTTTGTTATATAATTACAGTGCCTTTATAATTATGCTTGTGTGTTGTTGCAAGCATAATAGTATATCAATCTGATTTAAAAAAATGAATTGCAAGACTTGGATCCGAGATGTGTGTTGAGGTTGATGGTTCAAAACCCTGTCCCAAATCAGCAGCCGAATTGGCCAACTGTCCTAAGCCATGCTGCAGCAGTGCCTGTTGTGATGGGCAAGCCATCATGAGGAGATGTAAGGTTCTTCCTTCTCAACAGGTGCTCATTCTGCACAGAATGCATGGAATACCACGACTACACACCCCGTCTACATGTAAACCACCATCCTGCAACTTCAGCTGATGGCTTGCTTGGGTGGAAGGGATGTGGTGTTTTGCCTCCCCACAGCATCTGATCCCATCTCTTTGGGGAACACAGGGAACACCAAGTGATTTCCCATTGTGATTTACACAGGCTGGTAAAGGGGCCTGTTGCCTTTCAGCAGTGAGCAGCAGGAGCGACGGGGCCTGCATGCTAATGGAGGTAGGACTAGCTTTGCAGTGTGATTGGGATTTTTTCTGCCAAACACAGAAAAATCCAATAGGGATTAGATTCAGGATGCTTCTCTTAAGAATTTGCTCCATAAAAAATTTACTCCAATGTTGCTACTAATAGCAACAGTATGAGGACTGGGATTAAATGAATATACTCATGTTTTTATAAGCCCCCAAAATCTGTCTTAGCTACTATCTTAAATTTATTCTAAAAATGCAGATTTTAGATGCCAGTTTTCAGGGACAAGGCAGCCTCTGTACACTCTGTTTGTGTGACAGTTTGTGAATGGTTTCCATCTATATCCCTAACATTTAAGAGCAGTTCAGATGCTTCTTGACAGCAGTGAAAAAGGGTGTGGAAATATGAAACTGGGCTTTATTACTACTTAAAAAGAGTAAGGTAGAATTATAGCAAGAATACAGTGAGAAAACTGGCTTGTGCCTGACTGCAGGATGCTGGGCTGGTGGAGAGAAACAGTTGCCTCAACATTCAAAACATGAGACCAGGCTGTCCTGTACTGGGCAATACTGTGAATCCACTTTAACATAAAAGCAGTATTTAAACATTAGAAGCAGTCATCTTCAGGAGGGAAAGCCAAAGCCCACACACGTTCTCCAGGCTGATTAAAGAAATCGTTTTTAAAACTCACCTTTTCTCTTTCTTCAGCTTGCTTTGATAAGATGCAGTTAATTGGTCAGGCAGCATAGTACTGTCTTTGATAATGTGAAGAAATCTAGTGCTGAAAATAAATACATTTGTTCTTCTAGTCACCAGAAATTAGTGAAGCAATACTTGTTTAATTATAAAACATATGTGTGCTTTGTTAGTTTCCATCTGTCAGCTCACTGATTTGCAATTAAATGACCAGAAGAAAAAAGATACATCCTGTGGCAATTCAGGGGAAATGATTCATCTCTAATGTTTCTGTGTGGTGGATGTCTATGGAGCAATGCGTGAGAGGGATGGAGTGGGTTGGGGAGAGTTAGGGATGGAAGGGGATGAGGAATGCTGAAAAGCCACTTGCTGCAGTTTTAAATGTGTTTCATCGTCATGAAAACAAATATGGATGTACATTTACTTGTTGTAACTTGTCTTTTACTTTGGAAAAAAAAAATGGGAAGCAAAATGGAGCAAGGGAAAAATAGCTAATGGGGAGTGGAAATGTGACTGCAGAAGAAGGAGACTGGTGTGGCCAGAGTGAGAAGGAGACCATGGAAAAAAAAAAAGGAAGAATGGGAAAAAAAAATTAATTTGAGTATTTGGAGAAGATTAGTTGGAGATAGAGACAGAATTGTTATGCTATGTTACAGATTTTCCCTTTGCCACAAAAGTGCCAAGGCTTATTTAGTGGCCTTTCTTCTGTCATTGAACTAGTTCAGTTCTATTAACTCTCAGAGCATGATGTGTTAGTGAGTCAGGCCTGTTATTCTTTGTAAAAAGCCCCGAAAGGACAGGAGTATTTTTAAATTAATATGAAGATGAAAAAAAACCCAAACTGGTGAACATATGCTCTCTTTGTAAATTGTTCAAGAGATTCACAAAATCCTCTGCTGTGTAAGGTATTCCCATCTCCTATAAATAAATATAGCCTACTTACATATAGGTACATGCATTGGTACCATATTACTTTTTTGTTTTATCCTTTATCTGTTCCTGTTCTTTCTTGTCTTTCTGCAAAAGTAGTAGCTGGAAGGAGAGCCTTTCATGTCCCTTGTAATTCTGGACACATCCTGCTCAGGAACGTCTCAGGAGCAGCGAGGTGACCAGCCGTCTGATATTTTGTCTTCATGAAGACTGGCCATCCTTCCCCCATATTTTTAGTTTGATGTTCTGTGATGTTTTATTGATCATTGGCAGCGTCCTTCACTGTGTGCAATGATAACTGATTCAGAAGTAGGAAGGGAGAGATTGAATAAGGTCTTCAGGACCATCAGCTTGCTGCTGGTGGATGTGTCAGTAGTTGGTGCCCACCTGCTTTGTCGGCAGGAGCCTCTTGGATGTTCTTGTGCACTGACACCAAGTAGGGAGGGGAATAGGAAGAGGGTTTTTCTCTACTTATTTGGTGCTTTCTAGTGTAGAAGACTTCCTCTGCAGAAAGGCACAGAGAGCTTATAAAGGGGAATTTGTGAAGAGGGAGGCAGAGAGAAAGGAAAGAATGTTAGGTGTTTTCAGTGTGCATTGGATTCTTTTCCTCTTTCTCCAGACTTTCTACACTGACTATTCATTACCAGCAGCACCTGAGAGGTGTAGAGGTACCTTGAGTCAATAACATGCACTTGTGTTGGCCCAAAATGTCATCATCTTACAGCTGCTCAGCCCCATGTCCCAACTCTCAGTTCCTTTCTGTAGTGAGAATTGCAGAGACCATTGTACTACAAACAGAATAAATAAAGCATAGCTTGACACCTTCACTAGCAGTCTTAGCAAGAGAGTCAGAGTATGAACAAAGTGGCATAGACTGGACTTGTATTTAGTCATTTACCCTTAGAGCAGGTTTCAGGTTGCTCATCTGACATGAAAGGTGCAATAAGTCACTATTGAAAAATGTGACCTTAAAGCTTCCAAAAGTTTCTATTATTTCTTTTTTATGGTTTTGCAGGCAACTCTGCCAAGCGCTAATATAATGCTTTATTGCTAGTATTGCTGATAACAAAGGAGCATTTTGAGTCATGTGAATGTGCACATCTTGTCACATCACATAAATGAAAGGGAGCTCAGGGTGTAAAGAGCAATTTCTTTTAGACTGAAAACAGTGGTGTATTTAAGTGTCAGTCTAGGAATGCTCCTAAGATAACGTTTTTCTCAAAAAGCACACTCCTTTTGAAATTTTAGAAAATGCTTGTAAATCCTTGCCAGGTGAATTTTGGTTATTTAATTTGTCCTTTTTCTCTCTTCCCTCCAGATGATGATTTTTTTCATGAACTTCCAGAAACTTTTCCATCTGATCCTCCAGAGCCATTGCCTCACTTCCTTATCGAACCCGAAGAGGCTTACATTGTGAAGAATAAGCCCGTGAATCTGTACTGTAAAGCAAGCCCAGCCACGCAGATCTATTTTAAGTGCAACAGCGAATGGGTTCATCAGAAGGACCATGTGGTGGATGAGAGAGTAGATGAAACCTCTGGTGAGTTTCCATTGTGTAATTGAGGGATGAGAATTAAAATGCATTAATAACACGCCCACCATAGTAATCTAGCAGCTATTTCATATGGCAGTTACTTTTCTTTATTCTTGATACAGCTGTGAATTCTATATCTAACATTACTGAACATAAACTGTCAAAACACAAAAGTGGTATCTGCACCCAGGTCAGTTAGTAAAGCATGCTTGTAGAGCACTCTGCCTGAGTTTGAAACAGAAACAAAACAAAACAAGAGAACCATGCACAAACAAAAGGGAATTGCTTTCTCAGCCAAGTCTACCCTCTGTTTACTTCCACAGTTTCACAAATTCCCAGTGGCTGTACTGTGTCATAGTCACAGACCAAGAACCGCATTGTCCCTAAAGTGCCAAAAAGTATTTGGGTTGTTCTTGGGTAGATTTGTGAAAAAAAAGGAGACATTTGCTCAGCTTCCATTAAGAAAGAAGGAAAAAACACACTTGGGCACAGTTTAGAGCACTGTATTGATCCAGAGCAAGTACCTGGCTGTTATTCCATTACACTTTTCTGCCTGCCCCATGGAGCCTGTATGCAGGAGAACTACAGTAGCTGAGCAAGGAAAAGAAAGAAAGAAAACAAAGAAAAATAGGCAAAAGCTTCATCCTTCTTCTAATACCAGAAATCCCACTGACATTCATGGAAGAAAAATAGGACCTCACAGTACCAAAAAACCCCTAAAACAGTGTTTAAAAACTTGAGTAAGAAACAAACGTAAATCAAAGATATGATTGTTCCCATTTGGGAAGACTGGTAATCAATAGATGTTGATTCGCATGCAAGGAGGGAAGTGTGTCTTTACGCTGTTTTGATGGCTCTGAGAAATAGCTGGATACCGAGCAAGAAGATACCTTTCATTTGGGAATTGCACCACCACTTGGTCTAATTACTTAGAAAAATAACTCCACCAGATTGCCTGGAAGTCTCTTGTGATCTGAGTTTTATTTGTTTCAGCTCATTTGCACAGAGATCAAAAGCATAAGCTTTTAATGGTACTGTCGTGCTATCACCTTGGAAAAGAGAAGGTAGGTGTAGGAAGAAAGGCTGTAGAAAAAAAATCTCTATTAAACTTTGGTCCTGTTTATTTATTTGTAAGAACTGGCATTTCCAACAGAAAGAAAAACAAAAAAAAGGAAATTCTTGCTTCTCCATTATTGCGTCTACATTTTTATTTCATCCACGGGAGTCGACTTGAATGGAGAAGGACAAGCAGAAGGGCAGCTATCACTGTGTTTATTAACATCAACATTCAGAAATGTGGCAATGTTGATGTTGTGACTGTAGTTTTTCCTACAGTTGAAAAAATAATTCTTTTTTCTTCAAAGTCTCTTTCTAGAAGAACATCATGATACTGTAATGCAAATTGCATTCAACGAATGTAGAAGGCCAGCCTTGAAAAGAGATACATCTGAATATGTTCAAGGAAAAATGTTTTGCATAATAAACAGCAGCAATTATATGCAAATGAAACCTATATCCAATTAGAGATTAACATAATCCGTTGGAGTTTGGGGAGGAGGCGTATGTCAAAAGTTGTGTGCATCAGATTATTAACACAAGAGCCACAAACCTAGCCACACTAACAGCTTGTTAAAATGAAGCTGTCATCAAAACCTCAATTTGCCAGTCAACCTGGTTGTTGCAAAATCATTGGTTAATTTATGTCACAATTGGAATGTTTGTGCACCTTCCTGTAAACAGACTGAGAATCTAGGGCTCATAGCACATAGGTAGATAAAAAATGGATAAACAATGTATTTAAGGTAATGGTAAAATAATGTCTTCTTCAAAGCAGCAGAAGCTTGGGAAAATATATCCACTGGATAAAAAAGATCTGGAGAAAAAGGTGCAGGAGGCAATAACTGTAGGGATTCATTTTGGTACCTAAAGAAGAGGTATGAGATCATCACCCTGGCAGCTTGCAGCAGTCAGGCTGGTAAAGCCCATTGACTCTACCGCCTTTGAGCCTACTTTGGTTTCTTTTGCTACATTTGGCTATCCAGTGCAGTAGTTGTAACCTAGGGCACAGCTGGAGGGACTGCGCTGCTCAGAGGGTGGCGTAAGGGTGGCAGCCCAAGCCTACATTGCTCCGAGCTTCAGGTGTGCAGCTAGAGAGGCTGGAGAAATGGTCCACAAAGCAGGTTAGATCTAGCCTTTACATGGGCAACCCAGGGTTCAAAAGGGTAGCAGTTACACAGTGTTTCCGCTGGGTCAGTTGTGTAGTCCAGGCAACTGAAAATTGGGTCCGTTCTTCATTTCTGGTGTTTTACTGTTTTGAAGGTGTGTTCTGCCTAAAAATTAGGGAGACCGTAATGCTGAGCTGGTCTTGTGCTGCCATTTTTGAGCCAGGCTTTCTCTCAGCACTTCAGGTAGAAAATCAAAGAAAAGGAAAACAAGACAAACCGACAATAAAATATGTGAGACGGGAAAAAAACCAAAGGTCACCCGTGCTTTCTTTTCTGAAGGTTGGGTAATTGAGAAGAAAGAGGGATAAAATACAGGTGTGATGCTAGCAGTACATCATCTTGGGATTGTAAATGATGCATGAAAGAGAAATAGGTTTTGATTTGCTAAAGATTATGTGTTCATGGACTTTGAGCCTCTGCTCAGGAATGAAACCTACGTATAGATGACTAACTCTTCTTATAAGGAAAATTTATTTCTGTCATTGATAAAACCAGAGACAACAACACAGCAATAGCAGATGCACGAGAGAGAGAATGAGAGTGTAGCCAAGCTCCCATTGAAGAAAGCTGCTTAGGTAGAAACGTTAAGTATATTAAGAAGGTTAATTTTTAAGAGGGAAAAATAAATATTTATATCTTTTCTTATGTATGTTTTTTATAAGTAAGAGGCAGAAGGTACAAAATAAGAGTTAGAAATACATTATTACATATACATAAATTATATGCACTTTGCACTGTGGGATATTTTTAAACAGTAAGTAAAGCATTGCTGTAAAGCACATGCACAGGGACTGTGGGAGTTGCCTTCTGGTTGGAGAGGAAGAGAACAGTAACAGTGACAGGATGTTCCAGTACCTCTTTATTTAATTACATTAGCCTGAAGAGAGAACCTTGCAAAAAAAAATTCCAGTGATCGCTTCTGAGAAGCCAAAAGCTTTACATAGAATATCATTGCATTCTGTTTTTTAATCCTCACACTCACTGTAATTTTTCTTCTTCATGGAAGAAGCTAAGCATTTTCATAAAAAAAGTCAAGTGGGTGCACATATTTGAGTTTTTCATTTCCTATATACGTGAAATACAAGGCAGGGCATGGTCTTTTTATGTTTTTACTGGATTATTTTCCCATTAATGTGGAAAATACATATGAAGAGTAAGAATACTTTAAAAAAAAAAGAAGATGAAAGTTGTTTAGGGGAAACATATTTGATTTTATGACTGACTGTCATAAAAGGTAACAGCAACAAAAGTAAAAGGAACCCTGCAGAACTAGTGCTTTTGGGTGCAGACAATTCTGTTGTCACAGGGCAGGAATCTCAATAGCATCAATTATTATTAGAGCAATTTGTGCACATTTTCCAAATCACTGTACCTCTGAAAATGATTATGCATTTTATGGAGAAATATTTTCAGAAATACACACACCAATTCTGCAGTGGTGAGAGAGCTGCAGATGTATGGAAAATCGGTTTCCTGCACCCCTTTCATTTGTCCAGAGGGTTTAATTGCTGCTAAATCAAACTCTACATCCCAGTGATGTACAACTGAGAAAAATCGGTACCATAAGGATCTTGGTTTTGCCTTTTCAATTTGGATATGCATTGTAGTAGTTTTTCCATAACTATTAAGGTGAAATGATATCTGAAACCCTTCTTGCCCTTTGCAATGCCAATGACATGTTCTTCTCTTTCCTTTAAGAAAGGAGAAAACAATATTTGGGACTCTTCTAATTAAATAGAAATATTGGGCAATTCCACTAGCATTATTGTTTCCATACACTTTCTTTCTTATTTTGCTGGGATGAGTAGGGAGAGGAGGCCTCAGGGAGTTAGTTGATGACTTCCTTCTTGTTCCCAAATATCAGCAAGACAGAATAAGGAGTTTTGACTGTTGGCCTAGGCCCCAGTTAGTGCAAAATGAACAGGCTTATCTGTGCAATCTCAGAGGAAGGGCGTGCTGAGGGAGGCTCTGTTAAGGAGCAGGTGAAGATGCCAATCCTTTTTCCCATGCCCTGCCTTCAGAAACAGGCTCTCAGAACACCTGATGTCCCCCAGAAGCATCCTTGGTGCCACCCAGCCTTCTGCAAGAAGGATAGCTGGCTCTGAGGACTTTACTTTGAGCTGCCCCTTCAACTCTTTGCCTCCCCACAAATCAGTAAAGATGATAAAGTTAAAATCTGGCTCAGAATATTCAATTAAGAGGGTTTATCAAACTGTGCTGAGGAAGATGAATATGCTCCTCTTTTCAAACACAAATCTCCCACTTCTTTGTTTCAGTTTCCTTCATATAGCCACTACTGTGATTCCTGCACTTACCTCCCACCTTTACCTTTCCCCATTAATGAAGTATTTTGGGATGACTTGCAGATTTGATGAAAGGAAACTGAGCTTTTGACGCAGGGTCAGTATTGATCTGACAAATAGGAGGTTGTTACCTTAAGCACTGGGTTTGGCAGCCTGTCAAGAGAGTAGGTACCCAGCTAGCTAAGCCTTTAATAGATCACCCTCTCAACGGAAAGATCAAAGTTTGACATCTGCCCTTTTGCCTTTAAAACAGCTCTTACAAGATGCTGCAGCCAAGACAGTGTGGGGAAACCTCCACAGCAACTGCTTCTGCTCTTCTAGCATTTTACTGAGGCAGGAAAATCACTTCCAGCACACAATGCTCTGCTGTTTTATCTTCCTCTCTGTGTGTACAAGTCATGAAAACCATTTATTTTGCTGTTTGTGACACCACGTTTTAGAAGGCTGCATTGTCCTAATGACAAAAGTTGCATCAACTTGTTTACACCTTGTTTAAGCTGGGACTTTTGATTATACAGCAAGGATCATCATACAGCATCTCGTTCTGAGAAGTTGTGCTTGCTTGTCTTCATATTACTAGAAAAAAAACAAAAAAAGCCATTGTTTCTAAGTATAGCACTGATTGAAATAGGAGTGTTGAAGAACTTTATATGGGAGCCCAAATACAAATTCAGGTGTCTGCCACTCTCATGTAAGCACATCTCAGGGCAAAGAGTGTGGAGGAGGGGTAATGTTTTACTTACTTTCTTTTCCTGACTACTGTTTTTCCTCTCTGCACATCTTAATCTCTTTTTGCTTCTTCACCCACTGTAGCCTACTAATTCTCTGTTATTTTTCAAGAGTCCAAAAGTTAAGGAAAAAAAGCTGGTTTTCAAACAAATGTGGACAGTATCCCTATTAACTTCACTAAGGAGATGACAACTGGTGCTGAATTCTGCACTTATACTGAGCCAGCAATATTTTGACTCTCTAGGGTAGAATACCTTGGGGTTATTTTAGTAAAGGCAGCCACATATCATAAATAAGGATTGTTTTCATTCCATTGTTGTCACAAGTCATTTTATTTTCCGTTTATCATTGGATCAAATCCATTACAAATATCAAGCACCTTGATTCAAAATAATTATTTCTCAGCATCATATTGCAAATTTTTAGCTCTGCTCCTTCAATACTCTCCTCTAATTCAACTCATTTCAAGGAAATTTAAAAATATGTCTGTGTATCTCTTCCCAAATGTTTCTATTAGTAGAAAATAGTAGTAGTAAAATAGTTTTGAGACGTCGGTTAGAATTGATACTGGAGTCCATTTTCTATAGTAATTCGAAGTCTGTTCCCTCTTTGGAAGGATGCATTAGGTGGAACATTTTTATATGTATTGTCTGAAAGGCTGCAGCTGGTGCAAAAAGGAGCAGACAACTCTATTTCTCTGAAGAACTAGAATTCTCTAGGGAAATACAGGCTGTATTATAATACATGTATTAACATATCGTTAATTTCTTATTTAATGAAACTCTTGTATGTTGCTGTTTGGCCCCTATGAGTATTTGTGGAAGGCTGCTTTTAGCTTGTAGACCTAGACACCTTCCTTTCATCTTCACAGACATTGACACCTGCCTGTTCTGCTAATGCTATCCTTTCCAGCAGCTCTTTGCTGAGTGCACAGATACCTTTGCAAACAGCAGCCATGGATCTTGCAAACATTCTGTCCTACTGCTGCTAAGCTGGCTGAGCCTGTCTTTCCCAGGCTTGGCACTTGCTCTATCCTTCAGAGTATTCGGGGGTGCTAACAGGTGGGCCCATAGGGACTTACTATTCCTTCAAGTTAATCCTGCTCATGCTCTTCCTGTGAGTAGTGATGGGTCCATGAGAAGGGTCATTTGCCTATTCCTAATTTTCTGTGGATTCCCCTTATATGTCTGTTATTTACCTCTGCAAAGTGCTTTGTGACCAAAAGATAAGAGGTTTAAGACATTTACTCATTTCTTATTGCAGCATTAACTTCCTGTCTGCAGCTGTTCACCTAATTGTCCTGAAGGTTTCCTGAGAGCTTCTAGAAAAGCAAATCTGAAATAGGAAATAAAGTTATTTAATACAGTAATAAGAGAAATATAGATGCTTAGTGCCTTCATCTGGAGCATTTGAGAATATCCCTCTGAATATTTCCAGCCTGCACCTTATCTCCCTCCAATTTTTTCCTTCATTAAACCCTTTGTTACACACTCATGATCCCATTAATTCCTCGAAAGACATCTTCAAACATCAGTCCAGCCACCACAGTTTCAGACCAGCCATGGCTTTGCATAGCGATGCTTCCTTTTTCCATCTACATTCCCTGGCTCCTTCCAAACCGAATGGCCTTTGTGTGGGATCTGGAGCTTCCACAATGAGAGCAGTCTGATGCTGGAAAGCCTAATAAATGTCAGCTTGATTTGGAAGTGCGTCCCAAAGGTTAGTCTCCATCCTGTGTCTGTTGATCTAAATGGAAAGCAACTGGGTTTTGGATACAGGGATGACAGGACAGAAGAGCAGAGCCAAAGTCTTGTGTGCTGTCAAGCGTGAGTGCTGCAGTCAGTAGCACTCCAGCAGTACAAGGGCAGGAGCACTTGCTTTTTCAGTTGATTAAATATGAGAATGAGTAGGAATAATATGTCTGTAGTTTCTTTATGAAAATAACTTAAAATAATCAGGGAAATGGAAGGTCCAAATTATACCTTACGTTTTCTTTGTTGAGAGCAAGTAATAATCTGATGTAGACATTGGAAATGTAGTCTAATGCTGTTTAGAGACATTCGGATCTTGGTGACTGTGCAAGACCTTTAATTGTTGTTGTCTTGAGTCCCTTGAAGTCTGTGTAAGCTTGTATCTCTGTTATCTGAGTAGTATCTTCTAGTTTTTTCACTTAGCTCGTTAGACAGTGAAATCCTTCTCTAAAGAGAAGCAGAATTCCTATTGCTTAAAACCAGACTAGAGAAATCCTTCTTTTCTGAAACAAAATGTAATTTATATGGAACAACCATTGCACATAAATCAGATTTAGTGAGGCTTTTTTCCCTGTGTGGGTAAGGTCACCAAATCATTGCTAACACATAAAGAAAAGAAAGCTGATTGTCACATACAGCTCTGACCCATGCAGGATCTAATTTTGTGCTGCTTTTGTGGATTCTTTACCTGTATTCATTTTGTCATTCCCATGCACTCTTGATTTGTACATAAATGAGCAGCATGATGTAGTAGGTACCAGCAGGACAACCATACACTGGCAAGGTTACATACAACTCTTTCTCATCAGGTTTTGATGGGATGCCTTTCACAGTTCCTCATAATTTTTCATACCTCTTCTTATTTTGATTGTGAGAGCAGAAAGGGCATCTTTTGTCAGACTCTTCTGTGTCTGTTCTTCCCTCTGGATATCAGTCATTAGGCCCTTGCAGCATCTTGTATTATTTGCCCCCAGGTTTTGATTCTAGAAAGGATTTTGGTTGGTTGATTACTTCTTTTGGCTTCCAAGTGACTTGTATAATGATGTTTCTGTAATGAGTGCTAGCGCTGCACCTGGGGCAGTTGCCATGCCCTCCTCTGAACAGAAGTAAGACTTGCCAGGCTTGAAGAACAACGATGCCTAGAAGTGGATCAGGCTTGCTTTGGGGTTTAGTTTTAATAATTTTGTTCTTCAACTAAGGTGGATACCAGTATTGGAATTCAGTCAGAGTGAGTATCCAGGGGGAAAAAAAATAATTAAAAAATAAGGCAGCCAGAATCACAGGAATGCTATTAACAGCATTTACTTACGTAATGAAAAAGGTCTTTTTTCATGTCAGTCACATGGATTTGCAGAGGAACTTGCTCACATCCCTGGTGCCTTGCTGTGGCTGATGGGGATCATGAGTTGCACTGTATCCAGAAGCATGTACACATCAAATGACTTCTGTGACCACCAGGCTGTCCTTTTGCACGCCTTCCTGCAATGATTCTTTTATTCACTACAAACTAACTAAAATCTCCTGGGTTCAGGAGCTGCTGTTTTGACTGTTGCCCTGGCACAGCACTCAAAACACACTGGATGGGGGAGCAGACAGTAACTTCCCAGAGCTTCATCTCTGTCTGGTGAAGGTCACTTCACTTGACAATGCCCTGGACAAAGCTACTTTGAAAGCAGCTGCTTGCCTTTTTCTTTTCTCTTTTTAATTCTTTTTTTCAAGATACCCAGTTCAGCTGTGAAATGCCACCCTTAGCATGCTGAAAAACTGAAAAAAAAAACCCCAGTGGGACTTTTTTTGCTTCCCCCAACCTGCTGTTCCTGCACATCATGGACTATAAAATAGGAAAACAATGCTAAGGAAGGCTCCTGAGTGACCCCTTGTGTCATGTTGTGACTGTCCTTGTTCCCACAATAGCTGCACTGGCCACTGAACTATGTCATTGCTTCAAATTCACAGAAATAGGGCATTTTCATATTGTCTCAGCTTCTCAAAACAATGCAGAGTGGGTGTGGTATATATGTGCGAACACTTGTTTTATATATATGTGTACACACGTGTATATGTCAGAAGGTCAATAACATAAACTACTTGGTGTATATTTTTATATAAAAATATGCACGCAAACATATATATTGTTCATTTCCCTGCCCCCTCCCCTCCTGTATGCAAAGGGAATGTAAACATGCTGTTCAAAATTCAGATGCTCTCGGTTGGTTTCCCAGATGTTTGAAGTTCAATAGATTTTTTTTCATAATTTCCTCGGCTTCTTCTAGTGAAGTGCCAAACAACAATTATTCCTTTTTGCCTGCACATTGGAATTCATCTGTAGGCTCTAAACTGCCTCAAAAGTGCTTCAATTTTGCATGAGCACTAAGCTGGGGACTGGGAAGCATTACCCACTGCTGAAGGCCCAGATCATCAGAAAGAGCATGTAAATCCTCTGAACCAGAAATAAAAAGTGCACAGATTTTCTTTGTGAATTCTCAACTGCAGCTTTAAGTAAAACATGCACCACTGGCATGTTTTTTCTTGGCCCTTGGAAAAAAAACCCCGACATCTTTTTTCAGCCGCACGTGCCTCAACCAAAAGAAGGGAAGTTTGGGCTTTGACCCAAAAGCTGGAGCTGCTAAGAGCTCATACTTGTGCTTTCTTATGCCAACAACCTCTTCTTCCCACTGCCTGTAAGTAGCACCAGCCTGGCAGAGAATTCCTTGGATACTGCCGCTCAGGGATGCTTAGTGTCAGGATGGCTTGGGTCAAGATGCTTCCACTCATGTTTGTTTCTGCTCCTAGACCTTAGGCTATATGAGGTCAGAAATGAGAATGCCCATGGTTGAACATAAATATATGCTTATAGTGAGGTTTTCTTTGGAGTCCTGTTACACCAGAGCATGATTATTACTTTTGTACCAGGAAAAAAGGGAAAAAGAAAGTGGTAACAACAGGCACATATTGTTACACGTGGAAGAGAACAGCGCTTTTTGGAGCAATTTGTGCATATTAACAAATAAATACCATCAGCCAGAAAATAGCCTCCATTAAAAAAAGGGTGGGTTGTTTTTCCTTTGTCTCTGAACTGTTCCTAGGCTGAGAACAAGCGATCCAATGCTGTTCTAAGGTATTAAACAACAATAGTTTGAGGCTTATATAAAGCAATCAGCTGTGGAGGTTGGCTAGGGGAGGAGATGATAAGTACAGGGGCTATTTTGCCTTCCCCAAGGGGACAAGCCCACGGAGCTGTACTGCCTACCTCCACCATGCTGGCAGGGATCAGGGCACTGTGGCTTGTTTTCCACTAGCATTCAAGAACTTGGTTTTGAAATCTTCACTGTATCTTATACAATTTGGTCTTTCAGATATTAATGGGAAGAGAACAAAAAGGCCTTGTTTTCACTAAAAGAAAGAAAACCCAAACAGAATGTGTGTTCTTTAATTCCAGTTCAAAGTAAAATCCCTCTGAAGAGAGCTCTTTGTAATTTTTGTGTAAGTCATTTAAAAAATAGTAGAGGGACTGGGATTTTAGCTTAACTCCCTACCATTATCTGACGATCAGGTACCCTCGCTATCCCATAGAAACCAGTGCAAACTTGACATCATTTTTAATGCAAACTTGACTTTATTAGGCTATTCCCTTCATCTGCAATAATTTGAGTTAAGAATATATCTCTTTCTTAAAGAGAAAGTTACGAAGAGAGGAAAACTAGCTGAAAGCCTTTGATTTAAAAATTTGAGCTAATATTTATGGACAATTGTCAGTAGTCTTCTTGCAGGCATTTTGTACCACCAGCCAGCCACAGTTTACAGAAAAGCAGTATTGAGGCAAAACCAGGTGCATGCAATCACAGTGTGAAGAATTACTGGGTGTTAAAGCTGTTTGCTCTTTTAAACTATCTTTAGATATCTATCTGTCTATCTATCTTTTGTTAAGGTTACAGCTACTCTATATAGAAAATAAGCTATAGGCAAAGTGCGCCGTTATGCAATCATCTCTGTCCCATTAGGATGCACCGAGCACATTTTTCTCAACAAGAACTTTAATATTTGAAGTCGTTCTTCTTGTGTTTAGCCTATTTATCCGTTTTTTTAAACACTGAATTCAATAGCTTAAGTACTCTGTTAAATTTCAGCAGAATCACTCTCTGAATGTGAGGGATCTATCATATCTCTGCAAGAAGGTAAATATATTTCAGTTCTGACATAGCACTGATTTTTACTTTTGTAAAAAGGTTATTTCACCAAGTAAAGTGATCAGCCTTCTGCTGTAGAAACAGGTTGTTTATAGCACCTGTTATGAGTAATGAAACAAATTAGACATATCATTGTGGACTATCAGTAAGTAAAAAGATTATCATTCTTGGCTTTGGTCACTTAAGTTTTACCATCAGAGAGTAATCTAATGACAAAGGACTGTGTAATGAGAAAGCAATCTGTTTACGTTTTATTTAGACTGCTTACAGTCATACCACTTTGGTGTATGGTTTTGGCCACTTTCATGAAGCAAAAAATATGATGCTGTTTTAAGGATTTTTGGATGAAGCTCTGTATGAAATATAAAACAGATGGAACTTTGAGAACTGAAAATGCTTTCATCCTTTTGCCAAATACTGTAGAGACAATCCAGTTTTTATTTTTTATTTTTTTTTTTGGTATCAGGATTCTCCTTCCACCCTCCTCTTGGATTAAAAAGTATGTATCCTTATGTCATTCAAATCTGTCCTGACTGAACAACATTCATAAAGTATTCCTCCATTCTTCTTTCCTGCTTCTAATAGTCAGAAGAAAGAAACTGTTAGTGAGGAAGCACAGACTGTTGCTGACTGGCACTGATTTATTTTAAGACTGAGCAAGCCACTGTGTTTCTCTCTATGCCTAGGTTGAGGATCTGAATGGGGATGCACTGTGGATTTCTAAGTTACATGCTGTATAATTGAATTCTGTAGCAGCATGTATTGCATGGACATGCAGAGAAATTCCCCTACTCCAGAACTATTTTGCTGCTGATTCCACAAAGCCTCTTCTGTGTTGTCAAGAAAAAATATCCCTGCTCCCTGTGTCCCCACTGCACAGCAGGATGGGATACTCAGGGGTGCACGCAGTCAGGGGAATTTGTGCCTGTCTAAGCAGGGTGGGAGCTGACAGCACTGCATGCTGAGTTTGGGAGGGTGCTCTGGGTACTGATTTCAAGAAAATGAACTTCTAAAGGGCTACAGGTTACCTGCAGGAAAATGGACTGTATTTCCATACTTATTTATAGAGGTTGTGATACATCTGCAATCTATATGCATGTATTGCAGTAATGTCTTTTTCCAGACCAGTAGGTCATACAGTTCCATCTCCTTGAGAAATGTATTCTATGGTGTATGTGATTACTAATTAATGAAATACCTTTTGGGCAAATCAAAGCACAAAAGCACATAAATTGTTTGAACTTCTATTTACAGAGAAGATAAACAAATTGTCCATGCAGTTTTTTAGAGTTTGTAAGTGCAATTTAGTCTTGCAACTAAATAGCTCCTGTTTAGTTGTGCCGGAGGGTCAAACACATGCCAGTATAATGCTGCCACAGAAATTGCTTTATCAAAGTGTCCTGGTTTTGGCTGGGATAAGGTTAATTTCCTCCCTAGTAGCTAGTATAGTTCTGCGTTTTGGATTTAGTATGGGAATAATATTGATAACACATTGATGTTTTTAGTTATTGCTAAGTAATGCATAGACTAAGTGAAGGACTTTTCAGCTCCCCATGCTCTGCTGGCAAGCAGGTGCACAAGAAGCTGGGAGGGAACATAGCCAGGATAGATGACCAAATTGACCAAAGAGATATTCTGTACCATATGATGTCATGCTCACTGTATAACTGAGGACTGTGGGAGTAGTTGGCCAAGGCAGGATCACTGCTCAGGAACAGGGTGGGCATTGGTCAGTCAGCAGGTGGTAAGCAACTGTATTGTGCATCACTGTTTTGTATATTCTTGTATTAATTTTTTTTCCTTTCCCATTGCTGTCCTATTAAACTGTTCTTGTCTCAGCCCATGAATTCTACCTTTTTTTTCCCTTTGATTCTCTCTCCCATCCCACAGGGGGTGGGGAGAGTGAGCAAGTGACTGCATGGTGTTTGGCTGCATGGTGTTTGGCTGCCTGCCTGGTTAAACCATGACACAAAGTCCTGAGGAATGCTTTCACACATATGGGGTATTGATATCAATTGCTGAACATTTGTGACAGCCAAAATACATCAAAATAATTTCTTGGCAGAATGGTGCCCAGTGAGCTGTAGATACTAACTGTAACCTGGACTTGCTCCAGTCTGGATAATTACATTTGATTAATAGATAATATTCTTCTGTTTTCAGATGTTTACGATGTTTGTTTCTTGTCTTGAGCAGTTGTATGTGGTTGCAGAACTTATAAGACATTTTTGATTCCCTCTAAGAATGAGTCTGATTGGGAAATCTGCTCCAATTAAAATCATTGGAAAATTTGCCAATTACTTTGGCGAGTGCAATATGGAACCCATGAGTAATTATTGCAGTTACTAATAATCTACCATAATATCATACAATTACATTACATTTGCATACATTAAAAAAGATAATCTTTCTGCCTCTGAAGACCAGATAATCTAACTCACAGTTTGTATAGTCAGCTAATAAGTTAAGCATTTGGGGACTGTGTGAATGAAGTGTATCTTTGCTTGGTTCTGTTTCTAGGATACGGCTTGTAATAAAGAACCACGTATATAAAGCACAATTCCCTCTTCATACTTCCTTTTGCTCCAGGAAGAGTAGTAATTTTATTTTGTCATATACCATCAGCCAGTGCCTCTGTTTGGTGCTCATTTGGCTGCACACATTAGCAGCAGTCAGACTGAGCAAGATTCCCCCCACCCTCTGCCTCTCTCCACCTATTAATATCTCATTAACATGCAAATACAGAAATAAATGAAATTCTAGTTCCTTCCTACTCTTTTTTCAGAGCCCAAGTTGTACGAGTCCCAGAGTTACGTTTATTTTATTGAAATGAATAATTGTATATGCTGTGCTACTAAATATGTAAAATTGTCACTCGTGGAGAACTTATTTAATTTGTGGGACAGGGACATAATTGCAGACTGATTATGCCAGATGCCTTGAGCTTTCTTGTAAGCCATCCTTTGTCCTCAAATGGACAGAAGAATATGAGGGTTAAAAGGATATCTTAAACTGGTTTATTTAGTCTCTTAACAGCTAAAAGGTTTTGGACCTCTCTTTATGGAAATCCCACCAATGTAATGTCTTTTTCTGGTGCCAAGTTTGGCTAAGTGATCCGACTGATCTGTGTGCATAAGTAGCCCCAGCCCTGGGCAAACTCTGTGACACCTTTTATAACCCAAGCATACCCAGGACACAGAGAGGACAGCAAATATATTTGGGGTTGTTTTTTCCTGAGATTGTTTTATTTCCTCATACTCAAGATGTAAAACTTATTATATTCCTTCTCTCTTGGAAATCCTGCAGTTATTTACTAAGATCAGAAAAGAAATGCTTGTGCAGAAAGAGCCCAGCAACCTGAGGATGCATTTTTAAGAATCTGTGATTTTTTCAGTGAACAGTCTTAAGACACAATTACAGTTTATTTTGGAGAATTGCTTTAAATTACTTCAAATTACTTTGATTTGTTGCATTTTCACTTTAAAATGCCTCTCTTCACAATCTTCTTGTTGCCAGTGATAATTAGACCCCATAGCTTCAGGTATCTGTCTTCATACCCAGGATCCAGATGGGTTTCAAGAGGCTACGGAAACAGTTTTCACATTGTTGAATGCAAATCGAGTTTGGACAGTGCAAGCAAATGTTTTTTTTTTTTCTGTCATATTCTAGCTATTCATCACATGGAGACCATGAGTTGGAAGTACTGTATAGTTGCTCTTTATGGATTTATATGCATTAGAAAGAACCTGTCAAGCATTCTAGCTGCCTACATTTCTGTTATCTCCCTTCAGCTATATGTGTTATTGCATTGCATTAAAATAGGAAGATACTGAC
This sequence comes from Cuculus canorus, assembly GCF_017976375.1. Taxonomy (NCBI): domain Eukaryota; kingdom Metazoa; phylum Chordata; class Aves; order Cuculiformes; family Cuculidae; genus Cuculus; species Cuculus canorus. The sequence goes on along the minus strand of NC_071404.1, from coordinate 51,332,293 downwards.
TTCTTGTGGATTTTGTCACCATCTATGTGGTTATATTAATTCTGGAAATATGCAGCTTACTCAAGTGCTGTAAAAAACATTTATGCTGCATATCTTCACCTGCTGTATAGCTTAGTGGAAGGAGGAACTAGACTGCAAAAATTCAATGTATTTCTAATAAAGAAGGTAAGGCAGAGGAGATATTGTCTGTGAGAGGGTAACATTTTGTTGCTTAGTACTGTGGCAAAGTACAATTGGCCAATACCAGGTAGGTTATGTGCTGCATAAATTACTGCTAATCTCTTGATCTCTCTTGACCTAAGTATGTTTTGGCAAAATACAGGGATTCAATTTTAAAAGTGACTTCTAATTTTGCACTCAGAGTTTGTGCACTCACCTGTAGTCAAACAGTTCAATAAACAGCTGCCTGAACTACAGGCACAGCATGTCACATTGTCTGGAAATACTGAGACATGGGCTGTTTGGTTTTTTTCTTTTATTTTTTATGACACCTGCTACTGTTCTTTGATGTAGAAGCAGAAGCAGCTTCAACAAGGATAAGATGAAGATCTCTGTTTGAAGTCATCGTACTAGAATTGTCCTGCACTTGATGCCCATGTGAGGTCTGTAAACCATACACAGCTGAATGAAAGCAGACAGACAGTACCAACTCCTCTGTGAAACCTGATGTACAGCAGTGTATCAGCTGGTAACAAGGCAATTGCTATCTGAGGTATCTCAGCAGATTATGGGGTTTGTAATCTGGCCTAGAAAGGGATTTTCTATTAGCGATTGCACTAAAGTGTGTTAGCAGAACGAGATTGCGAGTTGGTACGACAGGGGGAACACATGCCTTTGTGCTTGCCCTAGATTCTGAGGCTGGGTGCATTTCACCTGGTGAGATGTTTCTCCTAAATCAATGTGGCTCTTTGTGCCAATGGACAATGCTGGGAAGGAGTGGTTGAATCAGCTTTGAATTGTAGCCATGGATCCTTACATCACAGATGATGTTATGGCATCACCAACTGGTTTGATACATTTTGAACTCTAGGAAAATTGTTTACCTTAGAGACAAAAGACACAGTGATATGTTTTGCTTGTAATCAGAAAGAGGCGGCATCTATTTGGTGTGTAAAGAAGGTGTGGCTCTCTCTGGTCATGGCACAACTGTTGATGTTACCTGGAGATCTAAGGCCAAACTGCTTTGAATAACCTAAAACCTGTCAGTATTTCCCAGCTGTCCCAAAAGACATTACCTGGAGTAGCTTATTAGTTTTAATTAGAAAGCATCTCAGGAAGTCAGAGATAAAAAATTCTGCTGGTATGTTCAATGGGAGCTGTTTATTGTATGATGTTGTATCTGCAACAGACTTTGTATACTGAATGTTAAGACTGTTTCATAATCATTATTAACCAGTACTGTCATTATGAGCGTGCTTGCTTTAGCCCTCAGGTAACAAAGTTCACTGCTTCATCAAGCTCTGTCATAATCAGCCTTATTATAAATACATAATATTGTAACCTTCAAAGGCTCCCTGGGCTAGTGCTATAAAAACTGGGAATGAACTGAAGCGATCTTTAGGCTAGCAGCAGTTGTACTGGGAAAATATAACCATTTTTATGCGTGTAATGTACATGCTCCCTCCCCACCCTCTTCGTGCTCTTCTCAACAGGACAAAAGATATCCTTCAGACCCCTTCTGGAGCCAAATTTGCTCATCAAAGAAGCACAAGTTTGTAATGCAGTGTTCACTGCATATCAAATGTCTGTGCATGGCTTTGATTTCCATTTGTTGGAGTGCAGTTGCCATATTTTGAGTATTTCATTTCAAGGAGAAAAGCTATTAAGTGTTTGCCCCAAAGTAGCTGATTATTCAGTGGCTAAAGATGTCAAGGATAATGAAATAAAAGGGAAACTAGGCTTTGGTAGTCTCTAGCAGGAAAATGCATCTCATTAGAAAGCATTCCCACCAGAGAAGTCTATGGTTTTACATGCATGAATTCCTTTTTGCTGTTAAGTTGTTAACCAAGTTTTGGATGCAAACAGCATGCAGCCTCAATGGCAGTGCACAACTGTGTACAAACAGTAATTAATCGTAGGCTCCCTCAATGGAGCCTCTGTGAGGCTGGAGGCAAATCAAAGGGCTGGCCTGGTTTCCAGCGCTGGAGGAATGCACCATGCTGCACAATTGGGAACATTCACGTAACGTGGCAGGAGGCTGGGGGTGGCTGCCTCCATGGGCTCAAGTCTGTGCTCAGCAGAAGGACCTGCCCTTTGGTGTTTGGTGATGGGGACAAACTGTGCATGCTGTGGTCCAAGGATCTTTCAGTTGAGTTTCTTGGCAGTTCTGGAAGGAAAAAGGAAATCAGTCTTGCTACACAAGATGTTTATATGTGAATTTATATATGAAAGGCTGTTCGCAAGAGTGCGTTTTCAAAGTGGTGATGGTATTTTGCATAGGCAGGCACACATTAGTTTATTAATACTTTGGTATTGGTAACAAAGACCAAATAAGCTGACAAGAGGTATAAGCACTATCTCCCCCCCGCCCCTGGCTAGTATCTTGGCTGGAATTATGAGCATTTTGACAAGACAGTGCATCTTGAGGCAGAGAAGGGTATTGTGTCAGTATGAAACACCGTGGTTGTCGTTAGAGGATCAACACATAGCCAGCAACCCTTGCAGTGGTGTCTGAGACACCACAATATTTCCTTGCACTTAGATGAAGCAAAACAGCTTCCCAGCAGAAAGCACTGTGTGGGAAATGTGGGCGAATATTGGTCTGCTTCAAAGTATAGAGAATGTGTCACTGTCATCACTCTTGTGACTGTGAGTTTGCAGGGGATTGCACTGAGATATGTTATGGAGGGAAGGGCCAGGAATACTGTCAGGCACTGGGGTGTATTGCACTGTATTATAAAGTCATCTAAAAAATGTCTCAGTATCTGTAATATATATGACAGTAGGAGTCTCCTGGCTGCAGCTTGCAATAACCGAGCTGGAGCACGTGTACCCATCATTACAGAGTATCAACACATTTTCTATGATGGTAAAATCCGTTTGTTTGGGCAGTTCAGTGTCAGAGTGAACAGGGCTTCTCTCTGTGCTGCATCTGTCTAGCAAAAGGAGATTAAATGATTGATGAGAAGCTTGACATAAGCCGGCAATGCACACTCATAGCCCAGAAGGCAAACCATATCCTGGGCTGCATCAAAAGAAGCGTAACCAGCAGGTTAAGGGAGGTAATTCTGCCCCTCTACTCTGCTCCTGTGAGACCCCACCTGGAGTATTGTGACCAGTTCCAGAATCCTAAATATAAGAAGGATATGGAATTGTTGGAACGGGTCCAAAGGAATGCTACAAGGATGGTCAGAGGGCTGGAGCACCTCTGCTATGAGGACAGGCTGAGAGAGTTGAGATTGAGACCAAAGAGACCTTATAACAGCCTTCCAGTACGAGAAAGGGGAGGGACTTTTTACAAAGGCATGTAGTGATAGGACTAGGGGCAATGGGTATAATCTGGAGAGGGCAAGATTTAGACTAGACATTAGCAAGAAATTCTTCATGATGAGGATGGTGTAACACCGGAGAAGTTTGTTTGGTAAGTTATGGATGCCCCCTTCCTGGAAGCGTTTAAGGCCAGGTTGGATGGGACCTTGAGCAGCCTGACCTAGTGGGAGGTATCCCTGCCCATCACAGGAGGATTGGAACTAGATGATCTTCAAGGTCCCTTCCAATCCAAACTATACTATGATTCATTCTATGATTCTATGAAATACACAAGTGCTAAGGGATTCATATAATTGAGTGACTGCCTGGTTTTATGATGTTAATATGAAAATAAAACTGGGCTGAATTGTCACTTGATGTAAATCGTCCTATGGGCATGGTACAATTTATATCAGCTGAGGTGCTGTTCCTCTTGTTTGTATAACATATGTGCAGTATGTGATAAAAGTCAAAATTACAGTGATTAGCTTTTCATTGAGCCACTTCTCTTATTATGCAGAAAAAAAGGTTAGTTTTTTTTTTTTCTTCACATCCTTAGGACAGTCTGTGTGGCTGATTAGATATTGGTAGAGAGCTGTAAGGTCTCACAACAACTTAGCAAGCGAACTTCTGTTCTTACACTTCTTTCTTTCTATCTGTAAGCATAACATTGACCAGCATTACTTGTACCCTGACAGGTCTGATTGTCCGGGAGGTAAGCATTGAGATTTCCCGCCAGCAAGTTGAAGAACTGTTTGGGCCTGAAGATTACTGGTGCCAGTGCGTCGCCTGGAGCTCTGCAGGCACCACCAAGAGCCGGAAAGCCTACGTCCGCATTGCATGTGAGTGTCTTTGCTCTGCGTGTTGAGTTGGTGGTGTTTAGGTGAGGAAAGGTGGAGTCTCTCCTGTTTGGGAGAGAGATTTTGTTTCTGACTAGTTAGGCTTTGTATTTTTTTTGCAGTTATCAACGCATACTAAAATTAAGGCCTTCAGAAGCATTCATAAGAATTGCAGTTTATCCTGTTCTTAAGAGCAAAATCTCATTCTTCTCCTTCTTGTAGAAAAATGAAAGCAATACTTCTTGAGTAGACCAATTATACATCTCAAAAAAAGTGTCTAATGAGTAGGAATATTACCAAAGAAAGCTATGAAATGAGATGACAGCACTCCTTTCACAGAAACACAGAATGGTTGAGGCTGGAAGGGGTGTTTAAATGTCATCTGGTCCAACCACACTGCTCAGTCAAGGCCACCTAGGGCTAATTCCCCAGGACTGGTTCCAGATAGCTTTTTAATATCTTCAAGGAGGGAGACCCCACCACATCTCAGGGCAACCTGTGCCGGTGCTTAGTTACCCTCACAGTGAAAAAGTGTTCTTTGATGTTCAGAAGGATCTTCCTGTGTTTCAGTTTGTTCTCATTGCCTCTGATCCCATCACCAGGCACCGCTGAATAGAGCCTGCCTCTGTCCTCTTTACACTCTCCTTTCAGGTATATGTATGTATGGATGAGATCCTCTTGAGCCTTCTGTTCTCCAGGCTGAATAGCCCCTGCTCTTTCTGCCTTTGCTTGTAGGAGAGATGCATCTGTCTCCTAGTCACCTTTGTGGCCCTTTGCTGGACTCTCTCCAGTATGTCCATGTCTCCCCTGTACTGAGGAGCCTATAACTGGACCCAGCACTCCAAGAGTGGCCTCACCAGCCCTGAGCAGAGGTGAACAATCCCCTCCCTTGACCTGCTGACAATGCTTTGTCTAATGCAGCCTAGGGTACCATTCTCCTTTGCCTCAAGGGCACATTACTGACTCTTGCTGAACTTACTGTCCACCAGAACCTCCGGTTCCTTTCCTGCAAAGCTTAAAATACATATCCCTGCAAACATATAATAGAGCTCTTGTTCCTTAACAAAGAAAAAAAGTGTGTGGTTAGCATATCATGTAGTCAGATTGGTAATATGAGATTGAAAGGTCATCTCAACCCTAATATTTCATCACTGTTATTCATGGCTACTAACCCCAGTATTTATTTTGAACCATTCCCAGCTTAAATCCCAAGAACACAGGGCAACCAGTTCCCTGAAAACAGATCTTCATTTGACTGTACAAATATTTAATACTCATTAATTTTCAAAGAAGTGCTTTTCTTTGTAATAGAGTAGTCGCACTGGGGACTACCATTTCTCTTTTACGTGATGAAATCCTGGTTTGTGTTATGGGAATAAAATATATCATCCAGAATCGTATCTCTTTTGCTGTTTTCACCTCAGCAAAAATACATTTTGTGAGAAAAGGTCACTAGAAGCTGGGTTTGCAGCATACTTATATTTCCTGCACTGTGCCTAACAATTTATAATGAAAGAAGATAAGTCTTCCAGCCAAGTAAAGCTTTTAACAGACATCTTAGAGGAAGGACTCCCTGTCATTTAAAGCCCTCCATTTAGAACTTGATTCTCCTTTTGTTCTTGTGAAGGTATTATGTGGTTAAATTCTCAAAGAGGAGTTGCCTTCTGTGTAAACATCCAGATACAAATCTCGTAGGTTCAATTTAAATACACATTTTTTAATGCTTTTAGTCCAAGTATCTGGCTGGAAATAGAGGCCTTGTACTTCTGAGTAGAGGACTAACCTCAAAAAATCATTTCCCCAGGGTTAAGGGGAGTTAAAATTATTGCACAGGCAGTCTTCCTACAAAATAAGAAACTCCATTACATACTTCTGTAGTGCTTTCCCATGGTAGGAAACTTTTCAAGACTTCGGGGATTTTTATTTCTGTACTGAAATGAAAGAGAGCAATTTCATTATTTTTTTTCATTTAAGCAGTCAGCACTTCAGAGGGGCTTAGCAATGTGTGAACAGGTTTTTTAGATTATGACCCCTAAGTTAACTCATTACGTAGATTTTCATGTCCTGCCAATTAGCCCTTGACAGATGACGATTAAATTGACACAGTTTAGAAGTCTGAGCGTATTTCACTTGATGGTTAAATAACTTTTGTGTACTGCCATATTTATGCACTTTATTTCTCCATAACACATAATCATTGTATGTATATGCAAGTTATTTTATATCAACTGACATTTTTTCCCAGGTGTCCAAATTTCTCTTTAAGGCACTTACAGAGTTTGCTTCTATTTCTTATCGTATTTTGGAGAGAAAGGAACAATCAGTTCAGTGATTTTTCTGGAGTGTTGGTAGGTTTTTATAGAACAGTCTAATTAAATAAATTTCAGGAAGCTTTATGTGCCTGTAACTCAACAGTGGCTTTGTAATTTACTGAAGTTTTTAAAACCTCTTGGGCAGCTGTGACACTGGAATATCACTTAGCCTCCTTGGGATTAAGGGTTGAAGTGTTAGGCCTTCAAACTGCAGGTTTTCAAACAGCAAAAAAAAAAACATGTACTCTGCAAAATTGTCTGTTTCTAAATTTCTAAGGTCACTCAGGACTACTTTTTAGGAATTCAGACATATGATGTGACGTATATGCCTTTCTCTGTGATATCATTTGGTCTACAAGATCCTTATTTCAAATGGTGGACTCGGATATATTGATATGCGTCTGTATTCACAGCCTTGACTTCAGGGAACTAAACCTGTACTGGTAATGTAATAGTTGTTTCTTAATATATTTTAAACACAGCTGGTGATTCTTATTATGGTTACACAATGTGCAACGAGGCTGGAATGCAAGGTAGGGACCGTGTGTTATTTATTAATCCAGAAAATAAAGGATGTCGAAAATTTAAGAGGGGCAGAACAATCCTCCTCTCCAGCTCTGTCTGCAGCTATAGTTGCGTGTTTGTCACCAATGCAATCTTCACTTTTAATTGGCACAAAAAAAAAGAGCACTAACACATTTGGGAAGAGCAAGGGGTAAATGGAGCACATAGAGTGCTCTAAGTTATTTTTTTATTTATCTTAATAGCTGGACCTGGTGATTTCATCTCAATGGGTGCAGTTGTAGCTATCCATGCCTAGCACATTAACAAAAGCTTTTTCTTCCTTTCTTCCACTTCATCCTTTTTCTCCTCTCCTCCTTCTTTTCTCCTTCCCCTCTCTCTCTTTTCTCCCTTATAGCCACCAGTCTTACTCTGGAATTACTGTGTCCTCTCAAGTGCTGGAGCTGCACTCCTTTAAAGCAAACAAACAAAAAAAAAATATCTCTGCAACATCTCTGTTCACTGAGCGTGTAATAGAATTAACTGAAAAGTAATTTGAAAGTGTGAAAAATGTGCATCCTGGAAAAGCAGCTTGTGTTTGTTTAATGCAGGGTCAGGCGTGTGTCAGAAAGTACTAACAACCTAGTCAATGAAACTTCCCTGTGAAAATCAATTGCAACATCGCTTCAGCCAAGAGCTTCACTTATTCAGGAAGGGAGTAATCTATAAATATGGAGTGATGCTGCTGGTGGTTTTCAAAGGCTGCCCGTGCTAGCAATATAAACAGGAAAACAGTCTGAGTCTAAAGCCAACATCCTGAGTTCCCTAAGTGCTCAAGGCGTTTAACAGCATCTTGTCGTTGGCAGTCCTGGACCACGAATGTGGAAGGAAATCACTCCCATCTGTGCAGGCTGTTTCTGAAAAGGAGGAGAAACAACAGGTGATAGAATATCATTATTTTCAGTTTTTTTCCTGTTTCGTGGAATTCATCTTCCTGAGGCTTTAGTCTCCCCATGAGAACAGAGCTAAGCATTTCATCCTTTTAAACTAGCAAATTTGTTTGGATTAATTTTCACTTTGCCATTCTAGATATCTCAGTAACCATCAAAGCAGGGACACCTAGTGTTTATCTTGGTAGAGCTGTAATTTTCTGAGATACTGGCCTTGAAAGTGCTGAAATGCATTTCCTAGCAATTCACACATTTCTTATTTATTCTAGGCACATCCTATCAGGAGCACTAGGAGTCACTAATATATTTTGATACATTTTTTTCTGCTCAATTAAAAAAATAGTACTTCTGTGGAGAGAGGAAGGAGGGAATTTGGATAGCTTTATCTCTGGCTGAAAAAACCCTAGCCTAATGTAAAGTTTTAACATGAATTTTATGTAACAAGACGGGCGTTGTTGAACAGATAAAACCTAACAGGGCAAAATTCTTGTTAAAAGGCTGAATGAGACCTGAGCCTGTGTAACTGAGAGTAGAGTTAAATGCACTTGAAAATACATATGGTAAAGACTAAACAGTAGCTGCAGGATTTGACCTAATTTATAGATCAGATAATAAAAGGGTGGCTAAGATAAATTGATCTGAGCCCCTGTGCATAATGTGGCTGCACTTTTCATTTGCTCCAGTTTGGTTCATTGCTGTAGCCTCACAGACTTCATGATGTTAGACCAGGTTGTCCTGGAGAAAATATAGTAAGAATATAAGCACAAAGTCTGCTGCCTGATTTTGGATTTTTTTAAGACCTATAGGAAAATTACAACTTTCTCTGTAATTTCTATTACCTGATCTTTTCTTGGTGTAATTAATGTGGCTATTCTCTTCCTCTCCTTTATTCATTATCTAAAATCAGGATAAAAAACCATAATTTTAAAAATCTTTGATGTAGTAAGGAAATCTGCTTGTTAATCTTTTGTATAATTTGATATTAATTTCCTCTGTACTTATCTAAAAGCCTTTTTTGACCCAGACATTTTTTTCAAAGGAATGTAGCTAATATATGTGTGTCAGATACCAAATACTGATAAGATAAATGCAGTGTAGAAAAATGGACTAGTTCACATGATGGTTTATCTCTGCTTCTGAGGGGTATGCAGTCATACAAGGAGACAGATATGGAAAAAAAAATTACAGATTCTTTACTGACACTTGGTTATCTCACCTTTTAGTACTAGGGCCCACGCTCCATGTTATATTTCTGCAGTGCCTTTCGTCTCTCTCTTCACACACCTAATCCAAGCAATGCTGTGAGGACATGTTCCTGGAGTCACTAAAATATTAGAGCACATTACAGTAGATACAAAGCTGGGTGGATGTTGAGATAAGGAGTGTGAGCTGGGAAGGACATCACTTGAAAATTTTAATAGGAAAGTATGTCCAGGACATGCAGTATTGAAAAATAATTAAAAAATGTGTTTTGTGCACTTCAATAGGTGTATATGAGCGTTAGCAGCAAGAGGACCTTAATTCCTTCTTTGTGTACTATTAAGCAGGTGATCTTGAGCTAAAGTTACTGAAGAGAGTACAACAGATCACAGAAAGAGCAACAAAAAATTAACTAAACATTTAACATATTTGGTACCACCATTCTGCTTTTGGTCCCTACAGCCATGGTTCTGTGCCACTTCCCATGTTAGCAGGCGTGACTGACTCCCAGACTCAAGGATGCCGTTGCAACAGTAATAAATCCAAATCACGTTTCTTTGTAATAAAGAACTAAGACTTTATAAATTATAAAGACTTTATAAAGAATTACAAATTTATAAATTATAAAGACTTTATAAATTAAAATGGACTTGACTTCACTGTTAACACTGCTTAAGGAACAAAAAGAAACCCCTGTACTGAATTTACATGAATTTAATCCCTTAGTAGGAGCCTCGAGAATATCCTAATTATGCTGTCATGCCCAAGAAATTATCATCTTTCAGTAAAGTCTTAGTGCCTGATGGTGAAACATAGATACAGTCAGGTAGTTAACAAAATTTTGTGTATAATTTGGTAGCAAGGAGACAGCTCTGTGAGTCAGATTAGTGTATCAGAAAAGCAAGAACAAATTACCATGTTTATAACACTTGTTTTCTGTTCTAGTGTTTCAGTGTGTTGTAAATTCAGTTATACATATAAATTGCAATGTTCACCTGATGTTTCTAGTATACATTTAGTACATCAGAAAGGCACCTATTAAGGTTAGATCAATTGAGTTTTATGTTTAGATTTATTTGAAAAGCAAGAACTTTGGATTCCACTTTCAGTCACCAAATAAAATAAAATAATGGAGTGAAGTTTATATATTAGTTTGCAGGTTAAGCTTACAAAGAAGAACAAGAAATATCAGACTATCAAGTAAAAATGTAAGAGGAGGAGAACAATGCGATCAATATACACCTGGAAACCCATCTGCTCAGTGAATTCTTGATAAAGTTTGCTTGCTTTTATTTTTTATAGTTGTATCAATACCAAATTTGTTGAGTGGGTGATTCTTCATTATAACTGTATTCCATGCGGAAGCTGTGTTGTAGAAGGGTATTTTGCCTTACCAGCACTTGGCTGAACTATCTTAGAGATCAAGAGAGAAGAGGGAAAAAAAATGGGTTTTCTGCAGCTGTGCAGGCAGTGAGTTTCCGAGGAGTCCTTGGGGTGCAGCATTATCCCCAGTTGGCTAAAGGTGCCATCAGCAGAATGAGGGGCTGGCAGGTGTGCACTTACCATTTGCTCAGGCTGTAAATACGTAGAAAATAAGAGGAGAGCAGGTCCTGCACTAGCCAGGTGTATGTGGACCTGGCCTGGCACGAGTTGGATGTCTCCAAGCAGGTGATTGCCCCAAGCCCTGGCTGGCAAGGCCAGAAGGCTGGAGAGCATGTGTGGACTTGTCTGGGGAGGAGGGACCTGCCTGAGCCTGTTACCTGTCTTTCCCCCGACCTGATTAGGTGAGGGGCAGGGACAGAGAGTTTAAAAACCCCTGTGAAGGTCTGCAAAGCCCTCTGTTTTCTCTGTCTGTTTGTCTTGTCTCTCTCTGTTTTTCTATTTGTTCCTCTCTGCGACTCTCCCTCTGTTTCACCTGTGCCTCTCTGTTTAGCTTGTCTCTCTATTGTTTGTCCCTCTCTGTTTGTCTTGTCTCGTGTTTATGTGTTGTGTGTGGATACCCAACATCTTGTGGACCCGCCAGACAAAGAAACACGTACTGCTACATGTGGAGCTCCTAAGGTGGTGGCTATCTCTCATCTCTTGCAACTCTTTGTCTCTTGTAACTCTTTTATCCTTTCCTATCTTTTCTCCATTTCTTGTTTTCTCCTTTTCTCTTGGCAGCTCGTGCAGCTGCAGTGGGCAGTAGCAGGCGGGTTTGGTTTGATTTTGGGTTTGGCTTCAGGAAACATCAGGGCTCTCAATGCTATTTGGGGCTCAGTTAAGTAGATTTAGTGCAGCAAAGCATTGCCTCTGATGGGCTGTTGTGGTCACTTTTGCGACTGTGGCTTTCTGTGTCTGTGTTCTGTCCTGTGCTGCTTGTTTGATCATTTGAATCCAGTGTAATCATTTGAATCCAGTGTTTTAAGGGCATGCATCTTATTTAGTAAAAGATATAGTGTACACCTCTACCTCTGAGTGATTTTGAATTACTCCGGTGCCATACCAGGAAAAAAGAACTAGCTTTCTTTTAAAGTAGGCTGCAGCAGTTCCTAGCCTGGCAAGCAAAGTGTTTTCATCACCTTGTTCAGTACCTCAGGTCAGAGGATGTAGCCACTTGCGTGCCCAAAACATGTTGTGCACTTCCAAGGAGTTGGCCCCATCGGCTGCTTGACTATGGAAGCTGATGTGGTTTCTTGGCTGCGTGGAATGACCGCCTGAGGCCTTAGCTCCTGGTCCTCCTGGAGGGCTACAAAGAAGTTCAGCCCAAGCTATGGGCATCTTTGGAAAGGGGATAAAGCTCCACCATCCCTGATGCTCCTCTCCAGGCTGAGAAGGTGTCTGGGGTAGCCTTGTGGTGCCATGGCATTTGTCTTTAGGGCTGGACAGATGTGAAACAGCCCCTCCAGAAAAAGAAATAGTGACACAGAGTTGTGTATTGATTATAAAGATGGGGTTGCAAGATGTAGAGTTACCTCCTCTGCCCTCAGCTCTAGGAGCTGATGCTTGGGACAGCTGAGAGCACAGCCCTGTCCAGCCGCGACTGCATCCTGTGAGCAGCAACACACCAAAGGAGGGCAGACAGCTTGGATCAACGCTCAGCGTGAGGCTGATAGAGCAGGTGACTCCACAGGGCAAGGTGCCACCCATACACATCAATTAATAGAGGCTTCAGAAAGATCGGCTGGTTTACAGGCTGATGACATTCCTGTGACTGTCTCAGTGGAAACCTGGTTTGATGTAATTAACAAGAGACTAATTAAGTAACCTTTCCATTACTTACCCACCAGTGTAATTGATCCTCGCACAAAGGTCATAGTCTCAGTTCTGAGTCTGTTTGGGTATTCTTATTAAGCCAGGTAAATTTAAACCAGCATTGACATTGCCTCTTGAACACTCAGCAGTAGGAGATAGACTTGAAGTGAAGGACTTTGCTACCTATTTATCCTCTAATAATGGTTAAAATAATACCAAGCCATATTCCCTTTTTTTGTAGCGTTTTAATTGCATTCTTTTCTTATGGCATGTTTGGTTTTATATGGATGCCTGTACATACTTACCCATATAAAGCCAGCTATCATCTTTATGGAATTATATAGTTCTTGTGAAGGCCTTTCACATTCTTAAAACCTTATTTCTATGAAGGCACACACCAAACATATTTCTCTCAATGGGCATAGCTAATATGAAAGTTGGGTAGAAAATAATATGTTTTTTCTTTTTGTGTTCTTAAAGCTTGCTCAGTTTTTTTAATTGTTTGTTATAGAAGGGAAGTTGACACTGGAGTTACTAGAAAGAGCTCAGTGTCTTTAAGGTCTACCAAGGGCAGAAATCCATCTTTCCCTGACAGTAATGCTGCATTGTTCTGTTCTTCTGGTTTACATCTAACTCCTGGCTGACAAGTGTCCATTTTTCATGCTCATTCATTAGTCACCCTGGTATTAGCACTGCCTTGAAGGTGTCTAGTATGCCTCTTACCATATTTCTTAGAAATGATAAAAGATATTCTTAAAGTTGTATCCACCTACCTATCACAGTAAAACCCAGAACAGCAAAGAGATAAAATGCATTTGATTTAAAAAAAAGAATAGGGTCATTCTTTGCTCTTTCTTAGAAGTTGACAAGTAGAAAAGGAAGTGGAGAAATGTCATAAGTTCCTGTAGAAATTATTACCTTTAGCAGGCAAAAATGGAACTTCTGAGTTTTTGTAAGCTAAAAATGCATTAAACATAAAAGGAAGTCATTTAGCAGTGCATTACAATTAAGATCTAATGCCTTTCTTTGCAAAAAGTATAGTGATTCTGAAGCAAAGCTAATAATACAGTGTGCACTGAGATTCTGATTTCCCCTTGCACTATTTCAGTTTTATGCTTGTGGAAATTTTCTCATTGCAATGCAACTCTGAATGCAGCCATCTGTCCTTACCACAGAGGGTTGTGGAGGAGCATTTCAGGGGGCTTGGAGGAAAGTCTCATCTTAAGTATGCTGTAAATGTGCTGTGATATATGCCACAAGAGCCCCTTCTGAATTTACTAAGATGATACATTAGTAAAGAAAATAGAGCCCAGTTCAAGGCAGCAGACCAGAATTTTAATTGATCTCCTTGATTTCTTTTAATGAAGACAGCCAAGAAGGGAGGTTGTGGGGCAGAAATGCCTGATGGGGGTGCAGGCTGTGCCCCAAAGCTGTTGGTGACATCCCCACCTGCAGCTGGGTGAAATACATGAGAGAGCTGGTGAGAGAAGCAAGATGGACCCTTCAGTTTTTCTGTCCACCAGAGCTCACTCCACTCCAGAAGAGATGAGCTGTGGTATTAGTATTACCTGTATAAGGGGAGAAAGAGTATTGCTAAAACAGGCAATCAGGGATTATTCTATATTGCCAAAATAATAATGGAAAGAAAGTGGAACTGCCTTTCCCTTGTGTCTCTCCCTATTGAAGATGAGGGTAGAGAAGGCTCTCTCTCAGCGTCACATTAACAGGGCTGCTGCCGACCCGAGGCTTTAATAATTCACACTACCTCTTCACCGACAAAGAGGTCCTGACCCGGAATGAATCAAATGTTTTATTGTCTTGCTTTTTCAGGCATATTTTTTGAAGATTGTTGAAACTTTTCTTTTTAATAGGGTGTATTTTATTCGTCTTTTACCATTCTCTGGGAAAATGTATCCTTTCTGTCCTTGCTTGCAAGAAATAGTAACTTATATGACACTTTGAAAAAGTGAAAAATTTTATTGAAAATACTCTGCTTGGAAAAGATCCAAAGTCCTTCAGTACATTAGCAAGCTCACCCACTCCTGGTCGACAGTGTGAAGTTGCCATGATGACTATAATTGTTAAATGGCAAAGGAAGCTGAACACCAGAGATTTTAGAAGGACATCATTGTTATCCACAGAAATCATAGCAAAGGCCGTAGAAAATACGCAGTCATTCTGTGACCCAGTGCTGTCCCAGCAGGGTCTTTTATGATCATTACAGCAAGTGACGAAGTTGTTTGTCCAGGCTCTCTGCTTCCTTATCGCTTAAAAAAAGCATCTTGTTAACTTGTTTGTGTGTTGCAACCAGCAAACGTTATGCTTGGTTAGGTAGGTGATGGGTGGCCCTACATAGACACCATCTGTATCTCTTTGTAGGTGGTGTGGCTGTTGTAGGATGTGGTGGGTAGTTCTGGTGAGATAAACCTGTAAAGATGTGAGAGGGAACCAACAGAATAGGGTTAAGAGCTCCCAATCTTGTAAATACAAAATTATGTAATTTTTCCCTATAAATTAGTATCATTTGCTCAATACTATCTAATGGCTTGTTTGAGAACATTACCGTCTATTATGTCAAAGTCCCTAATTAGTGTATTTTTAGTTTGTGGATCATTGACCCACTTGAATCCGATTGCATGGTTAAAGCATCCACATGCAGCAAGGCTCCACAGATGAGGAGCCAGGGTCCCGCAGGGTTCACCTCACCTACAGCAGCCCCACTGCAAAGGTTCCCAGGGAAAAAGGGTTGTTCATACCCAGCAACTCCAGCTGTTGATGATGAAGAGTTTAAAATGGGATTCTTTTACTGTTATTACACATTTTTAGACTAATGCTATTTACTTCTGTATGCACTAGAATTTGTGGTGTTTTGAAAGGCAAGTGCTTTACAAGAGAGTTTTTGTGCGTGTGAGAGGTTATTGTGCACGTGAAGCTATAGACAGCTTCAGAGCACGTAAAGCTATGGAGAGCTTCAGAGCTCTATTAATGTTTCAGGAAGGTAGGCAGAACAGTAAATCAACGTGTCAATGAAAAAACTCAGATTATTATCTATGTAGTCTGCCTGTACTGTCTTCACCCTTCCGTGTCTGAAAACCTGAAAGCTATTATTAATATACTATTTATTACTGTGCTTATATACTTCTATTACCAGCATGGTTACTTTCTCATTTATCCTCAGCTGTGATATTAGAGCATGATGCATCTGTTGTAATTGTCTGCACTGTGCGTATGTGTGTGTACCTGCTAGATGCACTAAGGTCTACATGGTGGTACCTGTAATCATTTTCCTTTGGAAATACCTGTGGAACTAGCAATAATGGTAGCATATGGGTACTGCTAGAACTATAACCCCAGTTATTTGTTAATTTAAAGCAAACTGTATTAACCTGGCATTATGTTTGCCCAAGATCCCTATCAAGCCCGTAGGATGTGTGAGGAGCCTGGGCCAAAGGAATAATGTTACATCTTGAGAAACCCACCAGCTCCTGAAAGAGCAGCTCATCTCTGTCTTAACATGCAGAAGTACAGCAAGCCAAAATTCAGTATTTTGTGCTTGGAATGACTCTCACCCACAGAGCACCTGGAGGGTTATGGTCTTACTCAAGTTGAGACATACAACCCAGATGTCCCCTGGTTAGCCTGTCAGAGAGGATGGGATAAAGGTGATGGGCTGGTGATGTTGGAGCTGGCAACATGCTAGGAGCTACATACAGGCATCACAGGCTGACCTAATCTTGCTGGTTGTGTTGTTGAAGTAGCTCTTACATGAAGGAGCCTCACTTGCCAGGTGACGCCATGTCATCAATGAGACAAGGACGCTGACATGCACAGTCTGATGAAGCTTGGTGTATCATCCTAAGAAATGATCGTTTCCAGATGTTTACTCCTCCTCTTTGCCATAAGTTCTACAGTACTGTAGGCTAAATTCCCTTCATCAGTAACTCAGGTTAAAATGGTGGATTTTCTAGTGAGGTAGCTGTAACGATGGTATGTGCTTCCTTTTGACAGAGAATAACCCCTAAACAAGCAGACAGCTGGAGGCAGTAATTTCTTAAATTGCCACTTTAAGATTTGCCGAAGCTCATCTTTCTGTGACCTTAAATCCTGTCCCATCAAGAGGCTCTCAGCATCTATGCCCTGTATGACAGAAGGAGCAGGGGTGCCAGTGGCCATGTCTGCAGTGCAGAGGAAGAACAGAGATGCCTCAGTTTTGCTAGGAAAATGCATGGATTTAAGGACTTCAGGAGTTTATTGCATTATCAGCTCAAGTTAAAATCAGCATCTCCAGCTATGACCAAGCTTTTCTATGGTGTGATTAGATTGACGTTTAATTCCAGCTAGTTGAACAGACACATTTTCCCAGTATAAGCTAAGACACAGAGATCCTGTGCTGTTTGAAGGCGAGTTTCAGAGGAGCTGATTTTGGTGGCAGATACCCCACCTCGTTTTCCATATGTGCATTTGCCTGCCCCAGGTTTTGCCTTTTGATAGTGCTGGTAGTGCGGTTCCTTGTGGGGTCAGCTGTAAATCAGACCTTGAAGGTAATCTAGGTGAAAAATAACTGTTTGGATGGTTTGTTCATAAACTGGTTCAATTCAGTGATCTGTTTTCCAGCGCAGCTGCAGGTTATGGCCTCGAAATATGAAATATTTGGCTTTTAAATTGTTCCCATAGGACTTATTTCCAATATGATGTAAGTATTTGTGCAACCTCACCGTGAGTTGGCTTGAGGAACTGATTTTAGAACAAAAAATAAAATAAACTTTTTTAGCAAGGTTTCTTTAAAGACAGGCCAACTCTCTGATGTGACTTTGAAAATGGCCCCACATTCTTTTTCAGCAGGAACCAGTAGCAGGGAGAGATATCCTCAGTTGCTACTGGGGCTGAATGCCTCCTTACCCAAAAAACTGTCCTTTCTGGCACAGCAGAGAGATTGCCAGTCCGTGGCAGAAATACAGAGCTTGTGGTAATGAGGGAACTTCTCAAGTCCATTTTACCATATAGCAAAGATATTCCAGAAGTGTACAGCTGTCCAGTGTGATGGCCTGGTCCAAGATTTGAAGGGGCATTCAGTGCCCTCTCCACCTCCACATTTCTGTGATGCTGTGTGGGTATCGAAGCATGTTTCAGCTCCACATTATTATTATTGTTGTTATTATTATTATTATCATCATTGTCATTATCATATTATTGTCATCATCATTATTATTATAATTATAATCTATTTAGTGTTACAGGGATAATAAGGTGGAGACAAATTAACTAAAGCTGTAAAGTTAATGGACTAAGAGTACATCAAACCGCAGCATGAGTTTAAAGCAACTTAGCTGATGTGCTGTAGTTTCACAGATTTATTTATTTGTTCATAACTTTGTTTAGTATTTCACTGGCATAATTTTATCAAATGTAGATTATCTGAAGAAGGGACTTGTTTCGCTTTTTGTTCTGTGTCTGGACATGACCTTCCACAGTGAGGCCTTGAATCATTGCTGGGTTCACATGCCCTACCACAAAGTAAATAATAAATTCACTATGAAACTTTTAACTGCTTAATGCTGGAATTAAGTGAAAACGTCTTGGTCTTTTTTACATGCTTCACTTTCCAGGGAACAGAAATGCTATTTTCTCTGTTTAGAAAGATCTCTCTCATTTATGCAGTATGGCAATCAAATGTTATTTAAACAACCATCTATTAATATTACTAATTCTTTTTCTTCTCCTCCCTCCCTAGATCTACGGAAAACTTTTGAGCAAGAGCCCTTGGGGAAAGAAGTCTCATTGGAACAAGAAGTCTTGCTCCAGTGCCGTCCCCCTGAAGGCATTCCGGTAGCTGAGGTGAGCAGCAACAGCAGTGTCCCGGCCCTTGGACATCATAACTAAACCCTGATTGATGGTTAATGGTGCAGTGAGTTAGGCATGACATGATGAATGGATGGTAGTGGAGAGATGACTGGCTCATAGACAAGATTGATCAGGAACTGATTAATGGCTTAGGACTATGCTTTCTTGCTGGGCAAAGCTGCAGGCAGTTTGGTTTCAGGTTTTAATTCCCTTTCAAAACTCACAGTTGTATTTGGCATCGAAAAGGCATGTAGCTGGTCAAGCGTAATAGTGCCAGCCTATCTTGTCTGTCCTTTTCCTTTTAAATAAAAAACCATTTCACTGATTCTGAGGGGCACCTTTCAAGCATAATTGTCAAGACTTAGAACAATAGTATAAAGACATTTTAATTTTTATTTTGACAGATAATATTTCCATCACGTGTTAGTGCATGTGCTCACATGTGCACCAGCCAGTTAGCTCAGCACTAGAGGGTGTACCACGGTCCAGTATGGGCTCAAAGGTGAAGTAGTATGAGATGGGGGCAAGTAGGGTATGTGTCTGCCTAATAATCCATCTTCAGGGCTTATCTGGTTTTCCCACTGGCATTTAAGTATACCCAGAGTGGGTAGACTGTGCTCCACCTGACAGGAGTGAGTCTATCCTTCAGCAAAATCTGTGCCTGCTGACAGCAGTGGGTCTTCCCCTGAACAGGAGTTTGCCTAAGTGCAGTGCTGGCTTCAGCCTTATTGCTCACGGGAGGGGGATTTCTGAAATCCTAAATCCTCTTTGGCTATTAAGGGAAAAATTGATTGTTAATGATGGTAATTCCCCTATCTGAATTCTCCTCGGTTTTCCTCTACCACACACAGAAGAAACTGTTGCCAATTTGCATTTGGATAAGTTAGACTGTCATGGCTAAGTAGCAAAGTGGTTGTCACTCAGCGCTGATGACTGATTTCTCAGGAGATGAATCTTAAAAGTGTTACCTCCCCATCTAACCCAAGTTTAGATTTAATCAGAATTGCAGAAATGTGTCCACAAACATCAGAAGCAATAATTAGCATAGAAGATTTTTCCCATTTTATTTTTCTATAGAGTGTTTTCTTTCCCTGTTAAGATCCCTGAAACTGTAAAGAGCGATTAGGTGTGCTGAGCCAGCTTGCTGACAACTGTGATATTAAGCATTTGGCTTTCCTCAGGAATTTAGCAGCAGTTTGTTTTTATTTTCCTTCCTGTTGCTAATTTACATCAAATCAACTTGCTGTTCTGCCATGACAATTGTGTTTGCAATGGGACATGTTGTTCTGGAGGTGCAGGGCAGTACTGGGGAACTTCATTACCTTTACTGGAAACAGAGATTGATGATGACAAATAGTTTGTTTGAATGCAGTGTTACAAGCACCTCTGAAATTTCACCAGCCACTCTGTTTATTCCTTCAGAAAGGTCTGTAATGCCCGATCAGGCAGCTGAGACCCGAACAGCATGATTTAACATGATGCGTGGAAGTGATCCCTGAAAAGATCTTCTGTGAGCCACTCTCATAATAATTGCACTTTTTCCTGCCTTCTGGTATCCTGGCTCACTCTGTTAATAGGCAAGACTCATGACTGTACATTAACTGTCTCTGAATCTTGTTTGTACCGTGGTCAGGGCAGATACCAATTAACACTTGGCAGTCTCAGAAATCATATAATACCCATCTAACATTTGAAAGAACCATTCTCAATGTTGGTTTTTTTTCCTTTTCTGACTTTTGAAGTCAGAAAGAGATCAAACACCCAGATTGGACAGCCGCCTAACACAGCTTCTTTGTAGATTCTTTCCAACACGATTAAAAGAACAAAGGACCTGAACACTAATGAATATGAATGCCTTAATGTGACATTTGCTGAAGCTGGTAAGATAAACTTTAAAAAATGGAAGGATAAAAGGTAACTTAGTGGGTTGAAGGATTACATGATTATTTTAATTGTAGAGCTGAATGAGTTCTTTGTTTAAGATTTCATTTATTTTTTAGGAGGAGTTTCTGGTATGATGGTACAGGTAGCTAAGAAAGGACTTGGGAGAAGGCAGGCACCAGGCTGAAGCTGTTTTCTACTTTGTTGAAGGACTGTCTTGGTTCTAGTATGGTAACATGTATGCTGCAGCTGTGAGCAGCTTTTCCAAATGCTTTCATGAGCATGTAACTCAGACTTTTCCCATTCTAGGCACTGTGTTTTGTTTTGAGTTTTTTCCACTTACTGGCTTCTGAAGTAGTCACTGGATTTAACAACACAATAGAGGAAGAAAAGCTTACACCGTAACATTGCAAAATACACATTCAGTTTAAAGTAATGCTGGAGTCCAGAGTTCCAGCATCTTCTCCTTGCTTTTTCTCATTGATTTTATTCTCACACTGTTTCATTTTTTTCCTGGTAATTCAAAGTGTTAGGAACGATCACACTCAGGGATACATTCTATTCTTTCCTCTTCCTGTCCATTTCAGTAGCTGGGGAATTTAGTTTTATAATTTCCAGCACATTTAATTGCAATTAACTATGTCAAGCTCTTATGGATCAATGCTAGAGCAGCTTTTACTGTTGCTGAAAAGCTGAACCACATAGCATACAGCTGCTCCAGAGGGCAAGAAGGACAAAGACAGAGATGGGCAGGCAAAGCTTTTAAGGCAGCACTTACAAGTCTCTCAGATCTGCCAGGAGGTGGTGAGCATTAAAGTAGGTTCAGATCATGGCCACTAGATCCAAATGGAAGAAGGTATGTTAAAATACACTACCCTTATGGCCTGAGGTCAAGTCAAAATACTTGTTGCTTCACTTGTGACAAAGTAAGGAACCGAAGGTTTGCTTGATCTCTGGGCAAACCAGAGCAGCTTCTCTGTGGCCGTACATACCTAACCGACCAGCCTTGACCAGCACTGGTGCTAGCTACGCAGCAGCATCCCTCCTCACTCCTAGTTTTACAACTGGTATGAAACCAAACCTACCTACAGATTCTGAAAAAGCCCAATATATGTTTTGGTTTTCCATATATGAGGCCCAGGCAAGCAGCAGAAGGACCAGCACAGGTCCCGTTACACTGAAGTTTCCACACAACTGAGAGGTGAAGGGGCGAACTCATACATTCCTGCTGGGGGGGGGGAAATAAAAATACACAAACCCAAACAACTTCCTGCCCCTGCTGCATGCTTTCCTGCCTTCTGCTTTTCCTTGATGGGGAGGAGTAGGATAAGGTGGTAAGATAAGCATTCTGACCTGCCAGAGTCAGCGGGAACTGACAGTGCTCAGTGGAAATCGGACAGTTGCAGCCCCACAGTTTCTACAGGAACATCCATTTCAATTCCACTCTCTTCTCTGTGTGCGTTTTTTAAAACCCAGCCTAAAAAGGCAGGAAGGATCCTATTCTGTGATGCTCCAACAGTAATGGCAGAGTTATTAGCAATTAACCTCCTAGCTCATTTAATTTGTTCTTTGAAAGATGCCAGTGTCATGTTGCATATGATAAAATATAGTTAGAGACACTGAATCACATCAAATTAACTCGTTTTGATAGGTTATAGATCAAAACATCAATGAGATGTAAGATTGGTTAACGTGCCATAAGCTGACAGACATACTTCTGCATGGGCATGTATGATTTAACAGTGGGATAATTGCTTCTTTAATTATAATTAAGGTGTTTAACAGAGTAGTTTAATTGCAGAACAGGGTGCAATGAACAGTTTGGTGACCCAGCTGAGTTTAAAACTGGACATGATATTTATCCACATTCATAGCCGTAATAAGGAACTAGAGCAAGGGGGAAAACATCCAAATCAAGAGGCAGAAGAAGGTGTTTTGCTGAGTCAAGATGACTGTGAACACAGACTTTATTAATCTGCTCTTGCATGAGCAAAAGCTGGTGGAAGCTGAGGACTTCTCCAAATAGACAGCATCAGGTGGCTGCTCCAGCTAATTGATTATTAATACAACCACTGTTCGCTTTGTTTCGTGAGAGCCACTTAAGTTTTGCAGCAGCTATCCCTTAATTGGAAGTTCATGTGTATGCATTTCCATGCAGGTATGTGTTGCCAAGACAGTGTTTTATATTCCTGGCAGGAAAGCGAGCTCTAAGAGAGAGGAATAGAGGAGTTTGTGGCTACAAATACTAATTGGCTGGGAAGTGACACTGTCCTTTAGAGTGCCTTGCAATATACAGCAGAACTTCCTTTAGGTGTCCACGAGAGGATAAGCAGGGAGGAGGAGGTGGGTTTGTGTGCAGAAGGAACACAGCCCAAAATAAATGAGGGCTGTTCATTCTTTTAACCCTGAAGAACCATTGGGGAAGATCTGGCGAAGCAGGCCTGTCATTCTCCAGAAGTAAAAGTTAAAGCACTCCTTAATAGTGAGTGTCTGGTCCTATACATTTCTGTTCCTTCTTACACGCTTTTTACACCCCAATCTACTAGTCGATGGTGATTTGCATTTGCTGTCTCATTCTCAATATGTGTTTTGCAGTCTCTCATAGCTATAGTTTCAGCTGCTTTGGAGACCACTTTTTTTACTTTTTTTTTTCTTAACTTTAACCAAGCATGAAACCCATTTCCAGCAAGTAGGACATGGAGGACACCATCTTGTAGAGCAGGCAGTTGCTGAGATGAAAGTGCATATTTGAAACCTAATCCAAATATCAAATAGCATTCTTCAAAGAGGCGCTCAAGTCTCAGGGTACCAGAGATAGCTGCTGGCTCAATAGCCCATATGTAAATTGCTAAAGTTTTCTCAGTCTCACTTGGGTATCTCGTACTGTGTCCAAAATCAATAGTTAGCTTTGCAAATGTGTCGTTCTTACTGGTGTGTGTGTGTGTATGCATGCCTGTACTGTCAACATGGTATGGAATGCATGTCTGTTGTTACAATTCAGGTGAAACAGGGGATCTCTGATTTCCCTGTGGGTGTTGAAGGCGTTGGAAGCTCAGCAGGGACTGTGGCAAGGCCATGACCAGCTGGCGTGTCTGCAGAGAACACCAGCCACAATGCTGGTGTGGCTGTGGATGTAGATGGAAAGCATTCCTGCCACATTGGCTAGGTATGGGGAAGGCAGGGGTGTAATGGTCTCACCTTTCAGAATCCTAAATTGCCTTTCATCGAGGCAAATCTCTTAATGCTCCCAGCTGTTTCTGTCTTGGAGAATTGCACTGGAGGGCTTTGCCTGGATCTAGAGGGTAGAAGGCTGGTTTTGGCAGGTGTTCTCCGCTCTGAAGATGAGACCAGGGCAGGATGGTGCATAGGAGGCAATGAGAGACCAGGATCCAGCATTCACATCCTGCTGACTTTCCTCTTGAGATTGGGAGAGGTGTAAGGAACGACTCATATGATCAGGATGGAAGGATCTAGATGAACTCCTAAACCTTTTTCATTCTTGGGTTTCTTTTGGAGCAGATGTGCTTCTGCTCTACCAGACTATAAAACAGTCACGCATATGCAAGTGTGCCAGGAGGTTTAAGTATCTAGTAGTGCTAGTAACCTGGCAGGGCTAAATTTGCGTCAGCAATTAGCTTCCATAATAGGTTTTCCCACATATGTAATTGCTTGTGTGATTTATTTTCCCTGTGTTCATTTAGTCTGCACAGAAGCGTGACCTGGCTTTACAAACCTTAGTCTCCCCATGTGCTGCCTTATTTCAGGCTGCTGCTGGAAATGCCCTGGCTACAGTTCTGAGGTACAGCCAGGGTGGTGTTTGTGGGTTTTCTGTTCTTGCTGATGGTCTTGCTTTTCGTGTTGGGTGGCATGTGGCAGGTTCCCTTTGTTAATTAGAACAAATGTGCCAATTATGTTAATGCATCTCCCGATACCAATCAGTGAATAATTAGAGACAACACATCTGTCTCTCACCAGGGAGCAGGATGACTGAAAAGACACTACAAGGTATGTTGCTCTAAATTCCAGCCACCTCGGATCATTGCCTTCCTCAGCTGGTCATGAGGACAGCTCAGTCTTGTGGCAGGCTTCCCAGCATTTTTGTAGCACTGGACGTGCAGATCCAGTGCAGCTGGCAGAAGCTGTGTGCCTCACTGCTCTAAAATTGCATACAGAGCACTAAGGAGCTCTGACTAAAAAGTAGCTGGCTTTGGGTGTGCTCCAGCTTCTCCGCATCCACACTTGCTGTGAATCAGGACTTCATTCACTGCACTTACACCTTTACAGAGGAGCCTTCTCCTGATAAGTCAGTTTGCACACATGTAACAAGAATACTTTCTTGAGTGAAAACTGAAAAAAAGAAATGGGAATTTCATGCCTGCTTTGTTCCAGGCATGTAAGAAAAACCAGTTGCATGTTGTTGTAGGTTTCCATAGCTGTCATCTCCACAAGGCATTGCTTACCCCATCATTCATGGCAATATTGGTGCCAATTAAATGATTTGTATTATGATAAGGAAAAACTGATGCCCGGGGTTTTCTGCATACATACACCATCATCCATACATTTATGGAAGACTGTCGGAGGGATGTGCCTGATTTAATTAAATAAGTAGAGCTAGATGCCTATTCAAGAATCATAGAACCATAGACTAGTTTCAGTTGGAACGGACCTTAAAGATCATCTAATTCCAGCCCCCCTGGAAGTACTATATACTACAGGTGGTCTGTAGTATATAGTAACCACAGGGTTCCCGTTGGCTCCTTGGTCTTTTATTCTGAACCACAAGCTTTCAACTTGTTCATGGCTACTCTTCACTGACAGCTCTTCACATTCTATCCCTTTCCTGACACAGAGGGCAATGCCTCTAGCCCTCCTTCCCTGTCTGTCCCTTCTGAACAGCCTGTAGCCGTCAATAGCCACACTCCAGTCATGGGATTCATCCCACCAAGTTTCAGTGATGGCAACTAGATCATAGCTTTCTAGTAGCACAGGAGCTTCCAGCTCCTCCTGCTTGTTGCCCAAGCTTCGTGAGTTTGTATAGAGGCACTTCACCTGGGCTGATGGTCGCATTGCCTTCTTAGTAGACCCTTTATTACCCATAAGGTAGTCTTTGTGATTATAGGCAGTAGATATATATCCTCAATCTTGAGGTAAAATCAAAGATCTACTCTAGAAATTCTTCTCCAGAGAGCTGAAAAATGGAGATACGAAGGTGTGATTTGGTATTACCCTGAAGACAGGCACCCTGTGCACTTTGAAATGCCCCTGAGTATCCTGCTGCCCCTCTGTCCACTTGCCCGGAGGAGTGTAGATTTCTGGCACGTAAATGCCCGTTGCCTCATCTGTCAGCCTTGTTGCAAGTATGGCGGTTTCCCCAGAGCACCAGTCACTGTTATTCAGGTAGCAGAATTAAATTCAGGATTAGTTTCTGCATTGACTCTTTTAACAGCCTGCTTCAGTGAGAGGGCTGCACCTTGGGGAATGACATGACATCAAAAGACGTCGTTGCTTTTAACTTCTGTAATAACAGTTTGCATACTTGTCATTCATAAATCATACTGTCTCATTTTGCTTTATTCTCTTCCCTTTTATATTTGACACCTGATCTCTTCCTACTTACGTGACAGACCAACCCTGCTCCCACCTATTCTGATTACCTTAGTAAAATAAATCTCCCTCTTGAGAGGTGTTTGGAGGTGCCAAGGACTGCAGTCAAAGCACCAGAAAAAATGAGGCCATTAGTAACTGAAAATACGTACCAACAAAAGTCTCATTTACATGTTGTAGTGTGTTTAATTAGTTATCATTTCAACAAGGACCGAGGGAGAAAACACAACCACTGGAAGAATATCCTCTTTTTTTGTGTTGCTCTACTGATGGCTAAAATGTATACGAAAGGAAGCTCCTGTCTCATGTCAAATCATCCATCAGTTTCTCCCTTCAGATTTAGTGACATTCTCATGTGTTACATAAACAGATTCATCACATCATAAAAACCTGCGTGCCAGGAGAAGACTGAATTAGACATCCTGAAGATGCATCTATAAGAGAGATGGAGTTTATACATGCACACACAGTACCGATGTCCTAGCAAAACAGATTTTTCAGGAAAAAAATTACATTCTGTTTTTCTGCAAACTTGTTTTATTGTTAGCAAGTTCTGTGAGCCATTAGGTGAAAAGGATCTCTTTCCTAAGAGATTTGATTAAGAGCCAGAGGCAATATACTGAATTATAGAGTATCTTTTCTTTTTTCTGATTTGGCAACTCCTGTTTTCATATAATCTTCAGTGTTTTTGCAGGGATGAAAGGGAATTTAATGCTCATTGCTTTAATTTCGTCTAATCAGCTGAGACCCGGACAGAATATGTGTGTTTTTGTAGAGAGAAAGTGTTGTAGAGCAGTGGAAAAAAGATAACTGCATGCTTGAGTGTGGAGCCTTGCATAGTGCCAAGGGCTGCTAGAGTATGTGCTTGGAAGGGCATACCGGAAACACTTTAGACTGAGCCTTAGACCATGGGATGACTGTAAAACACAGTGTCCAAAGTTTTATGTCTTTTTTCTTCCTCCCCTGTTCCTTGCAGACACATATCAATTTCCACAGCCCTTTTTGCACCACCAGTTTTAAGCTATAAAGTATCAACAGTTGTGAAGCTACCATATAACTGCATTGATCTGCTGTGGGAGAGGAAGGATTAAATCAAGCCTTCCTTGGAGCGATGGCTTTGCATTCGCTAATGTCTGCTCATGCCTAATGGACGTCCACCCAAACTGGATAGGGGAGCTGGAGCTGCTTAAAGTAGGGCTAAAGACAGGGAGTGGGCAGAGGACAGCTTGAATCCAAGCCCATGTCCACCAGCACTGTCCTTGCAGCACTGAACTGGCTCCATCCAAGAATGTATTGAGCCCTCTGTTTAACACTAGGACAGGACATTGGTTTTCTTGTCACAGCTCAGGGTGGTCTGTATGGCTGTCTCGGAGGGGAAACAGGTTCTCTGTTGGTTTTGGGGTATGTCAGTGCTTGGGCAGTTCCTCAAATGTCTTTGGAAAAGTGAGGTTTGTGAGAGCAGGTCTTGGCAGTTAGCACCCTGTGGGTCCAGTAGGCTGATTGTGTTTATGTTTTTCTTCCTTTAATTAAATCCTGGGCACAAGCTGAAGTGATACAGTGACATGAAGGACTGGCTTTGATCCTTCCAGGGCCCCAGTCCCCTCCTTCAAAGCATGCTGGGTTCAAATGAAAACAAGCTACAATATTTGCAGCCAAATTATATTGGGGTGGCTTGCAGCAGTCAGCTGGGATATAATAGGGTGTTTCTTTAGGAAGGTAATAAAGAGAACATTGTCTAGATTAAAAATCACATATGAATTTTTTTTTCCGTGT
This sequence comes from Cuculus canorus, assembly GCF_017976375.1. Classification (NCBI taxonomy): domain Eukaryota; kingdom Metazoa; phylum Chordata; class Aves; order Cuculiformes; family Cuculidae; genus Cuculus; species Cuculus canorus. Next base: position 51,304,687 of record NC_071404.1, on the reverse strand, counting down.
AACCAAGGAAATTATGCTATATTAAAATAAAACATAGCTTACATAAAGGAAAGGGAAAATAAGCACTGATGTAGTCTTTGTGATTGCCTATTTCCTTGGTAACTGTCTCTGTTTTGTTTAATCATGATTGCGGCAAAACAATGACATGCATGCATATGTGAGCACATGAATGCTTAAATACATTAGTGTGTTTGTAATTTGCTTGTATGAGCCAGGGCAAGTACATACAAGGTTACTGCATTATTAAGTGCCTCATTAAGGAAGATGAAGAATAGAGAAGATCTCTGCTGTTTTAGGATTTCTGAAATTCTAATGGAATTTTCTGGTTTTGTATATCATCCTAAGGTATTACTCCTTCCTTATCCTTTGCCTCAGACTCTGAGAACACAGATCAGCTATTTGTCTTTGTACAGTAGCTGACAGCCTTTGAAAATGCATTGATATTTTCAAGGCAAGGCAAGACAACTCTTGTGTGGATGGGTGGAAGGGAAGGGGACCTGAAGGGAGGTGTAAGTGTGACAGGTGTTCTCCTGTGTTTCTGCCATGGTGGTTTATTTCAGTACGCCTCAGGTGAGTCCTTTGTGATATGCTTTGACTCATTGCACTTTTCTGGAACGAGCAGTGTAGTCACAGATACTGTGTCTGTTGAGGTGTGACTTGGTGCTGACTCACTGCCTCCCCTCTGGCCCTTTGAAACCCAAGGTTGAATGGCTGAAGAATGAAGAGGTGATAGATCCAGTGGAAGATCGAAATTTTTACATCACCATTGATCACAACTTGATCATCAAGCAAGCTCGGCTTTCTGACACAGCCAACTACACTTGTGTCGCCAAAAACATTGTGGCCAAAAGGAAAAGTACCACTGCAACTGTGATTGTCTATGGTAAGTGATGCCTTGTACTGCTGCATGTGGATGGACACACACTCAAAGCAAGCAATGGGAGAGGAGAAGGATGCAAAATGCCTGTATGTGACTCTTAATGGTGGTCAGTGACCAGGCTGGGCCACTTATGCTGCCTGTTAACTACTAGACATATGCAGGGACTGAAAACACTCAGAAGTACGGGTCTCATGGCTTGGCTTATTGGTAACAGACAATAGCATTAAAGGAGGAATACGCACCTACACAAACAGCTGATTGCCTCATTAAAGGGAAGGTGGTTGCTCCCCATGTCACAACACACACCAGCTGAAAGCAGCAAGGAGCTATTAGGGCGCTTCGTCCTGATATAATATTGAGGATGGCCATTCTTTGGCTGGGGAGGGACTGGATGAGATGCCCTCCTGGGGTCTCTTTCACCCTGTGTTGCAATTCAAGCCTTTACCCTTGCAAAGCTGCCACCGCAATGCATTTCAAGCAGAGGTATCCACTGGAACAAAACCTGCTCTGACAATGTGCCAGCTGACTGTCCTGGTGTTCCTTACAATCAGCTTAATTATAGGATAGACAAGTAGGAAAAAATCCCTATGATTATCGTAATATTCATTTCATATTCAGGGTAGCAGTTAGATTTAATTGTAAGCAGTTGCTTCCCTGAAGTTACAATGAGGGCCTCTTAGTTCAGTTTTTATAGAAAACTGACTGAATTGAGATGATTAGCAGTGTTTGTGATATTGAGAGATGGGCTATACAAGAGCACTGTGTTTTGTAACTGTGATGAATGCGAGAACATAAAGATGTAGGCATACTGCAACTCTTCCTCATACATATACAGCATTTGTTTCAACAGCGCAGTCAAGAGACGTTTGTAGATGAACAACCATTTTTATGAGGTTTGCTACCAGAGCTGTTTAAGGGTTGTGTCATATCACAAGCATTTGGGTTTGGGGAATCTGAGCAATTAATATGTTATCCATACCCTGACAATGACGTTATGGCATAGAGCAGCACAGCTCCTTCTTCATCCATCCATCTGTTCCAGAAACTTAGATGAGTGAAAAAGAGAGTCAGCATAAATATCTTCCCAGAGATAAATATCCTCCCAAAGTCTACAAACAAAAATGCATTTAGTGTGAATTCACTCTGAGCAGCTTAAATATCTGTTATGGAAGTGGTGGGACATTCACATGCACCACCTATGTCCACAGACAGGTGAGTGAGGTTGCCCTGGCATCCTAAAATCACCTTCTGGAAAGAATGGGAGAGAAAATTTTCAATTCCTAATCAAAGCATGGGAATATCTCACCCTACATAAATGGTGGATATGTCTGAGAATGCACAGTAGGTTACCTCTGCTGGAAAATAGTGCCGCTTTCAGAGTGCAGGCTTCTGGCTCACAGAGTTGCTAGTACTCTCTGAATCTGCAGGAATTTCAGCTGTATGCACACCACTATGTGCTTAGTGCTGGATCAGACTGTTTTTCAGGAGAAGGCAGGTTACCTGCTAACCCTAATACTCACCAAATGATTCAGCATCGCCATCTCTTCAACTTGTACAATGACTTCTGGCATGCTGTACATTCGGTACATTGGAGAGGTGGGTTTGTATCTGTTCACTGTTTCTTCCCAACCATCACTTGTAACCACTGTTGGAAGCAGCATGACAGCCAAAGGCGCCTTTGGACAGACCAGGATGGCTTACTTACATAGTCATGCTGTTTCTCTCTTGCTTTTCAGTGAACGGAGGCTGGTCTACCTGGACTGAGTGGTCAGTGTGTAACAGCCGGTGCGGCAGAGGCTTTCAGAAGCGTACGAGGACATGCACCAATCCTGCCCCACTCAATGGTGGTGCTTTCTGTGAGGGCCAGAGCGTCCAGAAAATAGCCTGCACCACTCTCTGTCCAGGTTCAGTATGAACAGTACATAGCCCTGGATAAATAGTTTATCTGTCACCAGTTATTTCAGGAGAGGACAGTTAGAAAAGTCTCCTTCACTTTATTAATAAATCCAACATTTCAGTGGATGAATATGAAATTGTATTACATGAGAAGATAAAATAGCGAGCGCATTATATCAAGCACCAAAGGATTCAGCCCTACTTTTGTGCACAGCTTGCACCAGTGTTTCAGCTCTGGCAGTTCAAGGGGGTTAGGGAACATTCAGAGCTTCAAATTGTAGGAGATAAAGTTTGAAAGCTCTGGAAAAGGACTGGAATTTGAATATCGAAAGTGGCTGTGATGCAAATATATTTACAATATCTCTTCAGTCCACCTGTCACAGTGAGTGAAGCATGTGGGATGTGTATGTTAAATTTGAAGCATGTGTTTACCCGACTTCAAATATAAAGACGTTTATACTGGAAAGAGATATTTATGCATACCTTTAAAAGATATTTAAATGTAAACTTCTGAAAAATACAAAATTGCTTCAGGACACACAAGTTAATTAGTGGCTTTTCTGTGACAAAGTTCTACCATCTTTCTTATTATCCAGTGCCTTCATAGAATCATAGAATAGTTTGGGTTGGAAGGGATCATTAAAGTCACCAAGTCCAAGCCCCCTCTTTAAGAAGATCAGGTTGCTTAGAGCCCCATCCCACCTGACCTTGAATGTTTCCAAGGATGGGGCATCTACCACCTCTCTGGACAAACACTGTAAAAAAGTTTCTCCCTTATATCTAGTCTAAATCTACCCTCTTTTAATTTAAAACCATTATCTCTTGAATTTTTGCAACAGGGCCTGCTAAAAAGTTCCTGCCTCTGCAATCCCACTCAAATCCAGTGCAGTGAGGTCATTTACAGCTTGTGAAGCTTGGCCATCCAACTCTGGGTCTTAGTGGTGGATCAAACTGGCTTTTAGTGGCTGAAGGTCTCAGGTCACTTTTCCAAGTGACACACTCCTGGCTCAGGCCACATTACTGGCACAATTTCATGATTTATTCTTTGGCTGTTTAATTTAGTGCTTTGGAAAATCGTCTGTAAAGTTTTTGATATGTGCTAAACACATTCCTGATTCTGCCTATGTGAAATAAATCAGTGCCTCTATATAATTCTCTTAATACAAAATATTTAACGTTAAATATCTTCCTGCCAAAGAAGAATTTCTGTTTAACCTCTGTGCTAGAAAATGCCAAAAAAATAATCACAGATTCCAGATTTGTTCATTTTCTTATACACTTTAAGCACAGATAAACTGCTGACAAGATTATAAAACAATGAGAAAAGAGCAGAAATCAGACCAGGGCAGAAAGAATGGAAAGGGAGAGCACGCATATACAGGCCAGATATAGGACTTTAAGAAGACTAAACTGACTCTTAAGAAGAGCAGACTGGCAATCCTTCTGCCCTTCTGGGAATGGCCAGGAGTTGGAAGCTGGCTTGTGACAAGATGCGCATCACTCTTGATTGGTCTCACTTTTATGTATCTCCTAACAAATCATGTCCTTTCCTTCTCTCAGTGGATGGCAAGTGGACATCCTGGAGCAAGTGGTCCACTTGTGGCACAGAGTGTACCCACTGGCGCCGAAGGGAGTGCACGGCCCCGGCACCGAAGAATGGGGGGAAAGACTGTGAGGGGCTGGTGCTGCAGTCCAAAAACTGCACCGACGGTCTCTGCATGCAGGGTAAGTGCCGTTGTGATGCCTCCAGGTTCTGGGATGTGTGTGGCCGCATAAAAGCCTGCAATAGCTACACAACAACATCAATGACCTAAAGTCACAGAACCATTTGTAGGATGGAGAAATGAGTTAATCCAATTCTCCCTAGTCTGGACACCCCATTTTTCTTCCCTGAAGATGAATGTAAAGCTGTCTGAGGTTTATGAAGTTGAGCAGTGAAGAATTAGATATCAGAGATATCAGAGATATCAGAGATCTCATATCAGAGCCCTCTCCTTCCTGCCCTCTTCACCAAATAGCCCTTCCCTCTAATACTGGCTCAGCATCTGTCTGGGGAATCTTGGCGGTGACTATTACAACAATGCAAATTAGAAGTAGAAGGTTTAGGGCAAAGCTAGCATTTTCAATAGAGTAAACTTTGCAAAGAAGATGAGCTTGTGACTTCTTGTTGTCAGGAATGGTGGCTTCTACATGTTATAGTTACTCCCCTTTTTGGAGTGCCCTGTAGTAGAAAGAGGTACCCTGTCTCTATGCAGAGTCTATGCAAACTTCATATATAGTTATCAGCATGCTCCAATCTCATGAAGATCTGCTTTAGCACTGACGTCTATTCTGCCTGTGCCTATTCACACCATGGTCCTGCCTTTGTGACTTAATAAGAATGAGAAGTAGAGGAAAGAAGGCTTTTAGTGTGTTTTTGACGTATCCTGATGAACAATTAGTCTTCTGTACTCCTTCCCTTCTCAAAAATGAGGTCTTTTCTGTTCTGCTGGTGCATTGAAACTTCCTTGCATATTTCATTGGCACTATAATCTGGGCTAAAATCCTCACACACACCTCTCTTCTGTTCCTTCATTCTGTCTCTGCAGTACTTCTCTGTTGAGTCTTGGCTCTACATTGCACAAAGAGTTGTGGCTTTAATTATGCAGTATCTATGTGTCCAGATCATAAAATGCTTTGAGTTCTCTCATGAAAAAGTACTCAGGAAATTTTATTCTTTGAGGCAGGTTACTTTTGACTGAAATAGTCATGATGACAGAAAAGTGACACTATTAGCTAATAAATAGCTTGAATAACTGCCACATAGGTAGCTGTTGTGCTGGCAGCAATCTCTGAGCTATCCTATGACGCAGCATGGCCATTTGCTGTGAGCTTTCTTTACAAAAAGAGCTTCTTCAATGTGGCTTGTACAAACACTTTCATCACATTAAAAACTATTAGTAATTGTCAGCAACCTATAAAGCTATAAATCCTCAAAATGTTTGGGTTTTTGCCTGAAAGATTGAAAAGTAAGATTCAGAGCTCTTCTTTTTTTCTTTTCTGAAGACAGAAAAAAAAATAAAAACATAGCCACAACTTACTGTATAACACCTTGGTGACTTTTATAGTGGAGAAGCTAATATACCCCTAGCTCAGCAGTGTGAATAAGTCATTATGGTAAATTAGGAAGAAAGGATACATTTCCCCATATGGAAGAGCTCTTTACTATCAGATTATATTTAGACAGATGTATATCATCTTTGTGTATGTGCATAAAGAGAGCCATTTAAGCAGAAATCTTGTGAAAAAGTAGATATAATGGTACGGCAGAATAAAAGCCCTGTAGGGATCTCATTTATCTGTTGATGGTATATTGCATTTTATTTGTGAAAGTGGATGCTGGGTATAAAGAAGAGGTTTTCAGCAGGAGAGAAGGAGAGGCTGTTGTGAGTCCTATTCTGCTTCATATATGTGTATATTAACAATGGTAATGAAAAATATACAGTCACATATTGACCTGCTTAGTTCCAGGGGCATGATCATCCTTCAGTGTTGGAATTTAATGGCAGTGTTTTAATGGTGTCTTCATACTTGCGGGGTTTCATATACCTGTAAAACTTACAGTCCTGCTCTCTGATCCATCACTGCTGAGAGATTGATTTGCCATACTTGATGGCATTGTGCCTGCTCTTCTCCCTCTTATTTTTTTTTTCTTTCTCCGTCTCAATTCATGCAAAACCAGTCTGAACACTTACATTTTTGCTAGTGTGGATATCTAGATTCATAGCAAATCTGCCAGCAGAGTTAGGGAGAGGCACAGGATTCCTTTTATTCCTTAAACACCCTGCCTCTTTCCATGTTATTTGAGGTTGGTGGGACTGGCTTGGCACTGCCATTTCTCCTAGCCTGGGAACCTGTGGATCCACAGCAGGCTTTCCAACACCTTCGTGCCAGTTGGTCTTTTATAGCACAGATGGCATGGGTGAAGCACAGACACCTTTCCTCTGCAGCCTCACTCCTCCAGGAGATGTATTTGTCAGCTGCTTACCTGCACCGTAGCTAAATCCTGCTCCTAGGTGCCCTGGTGCTTCCTTCCTAGTGTCAGTCTTCCATGAGAGTTTGAAGGTTGACTTTAGGACTGTGAGTGTGGTTGACAAACTGTAGGCTGACCCTCTCACCAGGAGTCACTAGGCTGTTGCTTTGACAAAAACTCACTTGTAAATATATCTCTGTGTATAGCTCAACATGAAAGATATCCTGGAAGATGTTGGATTGAATGAGTCTAATTTACAAATCCCTTCTCCTCTAGTCTGTTATTCACCACAGTAGCATCAGCTGGCTAAATCAATAAGCTCTTTCATCAGACTGCCCCTGCTCCAGCAAAGAGCAGCAGTCTGCACCACTATTGATTTCTGTGGGGATAAAAACTGTGGAGCTTTCTCCATCCCTTGTAATTACAGTATTTTACACCCAAAGCTGTAGTTTGTGCTTACCACTAACTGTGGCATTTCTTGTGCAACTGTGCTGTCACATTTATTCTAACTAATGATCTTGCTAGTACACACATACACTCACTTATCCAGTAGTCGGTATTTTTTTGTTAATATGAAAGGATGAACAGTCATTAAACTAGAGAGCCTGCAGAGAGACGGTAGGCTGCACTGAAGAAGAAAAGCAGCTGTTGTGAAAATTTAGGGCGGTCATTACTATTTTGAGTTTCCAAATACACAATATTGCCTAGCAGGTCCCATTATAACAATTTTGTAATTCCCATAATAGCATTAATATGATCTTCTGGAACAAAGTATGCTGTAGGTGTAAGAAGAATTGGCTGGTTACCACCCACACTAGTTGCATTATTGCCTCTATAGTTGCATTATTTCTCATTTGAAGTATGAGCACTGTGGTAAATACTTCAGTGCAAGGAATAACACTTTTAAAGGCACACACTGCATCTCGCAGAGGATGGCTATAAACTGAAACACTGCAATTAGCCCTCCGCTCATCCTGCCTAATGACTTTGGTGGGTGTTCTGTGCAGGAACTAAGAAATCAAAGCACTCCACTGCTGGCTCAAACTTCAGCACTTCAGCATGAGTAGTTCTGTTCACTAGATCACAGATGTGTTTAAAGCTATGCACAAGGGGAAGTGTTTTGCTGGGTCCAGTCTGGAATGACTGTAAGATCATGTGCATGGTACCAAACAGAGGCTAACAGTCCCTAGTAAGCCAAACCCTGCTTTGCATTATGTGTAAAATTCTGCTGGTAACCAGAAAGAGGAGGACAACCTATGAAGAGAGTTAGCTGTGTTGCATAGTTATATATGAGGCTTGTTGCATGAATTGCATCATGCAACTGTCATGCTCAACGGATGTCACCTATGTCCTTTCTGTTGAGGATCTGAAGTGACAGTGTTTAAATCTATATTCTCCCTGTCCTGAATAAGTAAGTACATAAAGTCCATAAGCATGAAGTTGGTGCCTGTCCATGATGATAAAGCTGTTGGTCTTTTGCTGATATTATGCTTGTGATGCACAGGGTTGGCAGAAGCACAGCCAGAAAGTGACAATCAGTGCCCCAGCTCACTCTCAGCTTTAGTAGGCCACCATGGTCTTTCATAAGATGCTGGCTAAGTTGTGCTTTCAATTTTTTGGAAAACACAGGGTATCTTACAGCAGTAAGGAAATACCAAAGCACATGTTGTCACTTCAGAACTGTTGATTATAACATGGAATATAAGTCCATCATTAATCAGGACCAAAAGGAAATTTCCACTTGCAAAGCATTGCCAAGTGTCAACAGATCCACTGTAGACTTTTCCTTTGTTACTTTGGATTTAAATAAATTAATATGAAAGAATGAGATGTGCTACTACCACTTAAAGGATGGGAAAAAAGATTCAAAATATCTTCACTCGTTGTTAGAGACAAAACTCTGGACTAACTCTTGGGTCACTTTTGTGTCTTAAGTACTTAGAAATTCAAATAGCGGATACGCAACTTGAGAATAAGGCACCTATACCATGGTGAAGATGTTATTATCAGTTTAATAATTTCATTCCTTGTTAAAATAGGCTGCCCTCTGGTTGAGAGTGAATTGATGTGAAATGATGACATCAAATCTATATTTGCCAGGTACTTTGAAATTTGGCTCTGAAAATGTGGTATGAAGTTAATAAGGTTCCATCTCACAATGATGGTGCCCAAGCAAGTGAAAAAGATGCAGTTTGTCATGCTTGTGCACAAAATGGTTAATTGCTGCCCTTTTCCAGTCTTGTGCCTGTTTATATACAGATCTTGAGTTGAACGCAAGGTTACCCTGATACTAACATCTCTTTCTGCCTGAAATGTATGTATTCTGCTCATACCCTGCTGGTTTAATGTAACATGCCAGAATCTCTGATGGAATAAGCATTTTTCCCTTTTTGGCTTGTTTTGAAAGAACACATTCAGTGAAGAATGACAGAGCAGAGCAGTTAGGTGAGGACCTGTGGTCCTCCAGAGCAAATTAGTGTGCAGAGAGCAGGGGAATGTTTTCCACACTCCGTGAGGTAAGTAAAAATCTCTCAAGGGAGGCTGCAACAGAAGCCTGTGTGTGCAGAGGAATGAAATAAAACCTTTTATTAAGAGCACGTGGGTCAAGAGAGAACTTCTAATATGTTCAGTCTGTCAGTATAATGATATAGCCACCTGGCCTGTTTTGCTGAGCCCTTGCAGGAAGCGTTCATTCATTTGAAGAATGTGTCTCATCTGTTCCTAGAGGAAGTTTTCTGTAATATTGTTATTTGATATGAGTAAAGAGATGTGTTACTCTGTTTTCAGCCCAGCTTGCTCATAATGGTGTAGCAGCCAAGGGAGTTTATGCACACATCTCAGAGTTACAACTCATCTTTATTTTCATTGTAGCAACATGAGAAATCCCGGGTTGAGAAACATCCAGGCTCTGGTGGGCCCTCTGCAACTGAGAGCTCTTGCCTAGAAAGCCTACTGCTCAGAGCAGATAAAAGTGTTGAGAGAAAACAGAAGTGCAGAGTAGTAAGCAGAAACCAGGACAGTGAAATCGCTATTTTAGCCCAGTCAGTTCAAAAAGAGCCACCTCGGCATTAATTTTAATGAAAGTCAAGTGCTGTAAGGTCTCTAGGCTGTTTTGAAAAACCTCAACCAATTCAAAAATATTATAGCCATGCAGAGAAGAGAAAAACCCTAACCTTCTCCATCTATGATTTTAATTCTTCTTGATTCCCTTGAGTTTTTCTTTTCTTCATCTCTTGTTTTGCTGCACATAAAAAAAAGTTACTCATAAGAAAAATGCAAGCTCATAATAAAGTCTAACTGATACATTAACTTCAAGGTGGAAAAAAAACCCCAAACAACTGTACAGTGACAATGCATGTTTATATTTTCCTTACTGTGTACAAAGATTGGTGTATTGCATGATTTTTGCTTTCCTAGCAGGATATCAGGCAGAGTGAGGTTGCAGCCTAAGGCTCATCAGGGAATCAGTGACAAGAGCAGGAGTAAAACTCAGCTTTGTCTATTTCTAAATCTATGTTCTACATAAAGGAATAATGAAAACATTGGCAGCATCCTTAAATGAATACTTATGCTGAGGAAGGAAGTTGCTGTAGTTTGGGAAGCGAATCCTGAGCTCATCAGGTCATTCTGGAGTCTCAGGGATTTTTGAGGTTACAAGCCAGAAAGCCAGGGAATACAAATTATTTTACCTATGACCGTATAGACCTGCCAATTAGTTTGATGTGTCACTGAATATCTGTGTAAATAACTCATACCTTCCATAAGCATTTTTTGCAGCAGTCCTAGCAGTTTTGATCTCTTCTAGATCCTCTTCCAGCTGTCCCTTGCTTCATCTACCTGTTTGCCATGTGTCCCTTCAATGCTAGCCCGTGTCCTTATCTCAGCCCTCCCTGTAATGCTCTTGCTGTTGTCCTGCTACAACTTCAAAGGAAAGCAAACCCGAGAAGTCTATTTAACGTGCAGTCATTGCAAACAAGGAATTTGCAAACACACAGTCTGGCAAATTGTTGAACTGCATGTGTTTACTTTTGCTATCAGACATGCATAACAAACCCAATGTTAAGGTTCTGTTCTTCTAAGATGCTAAAGACTGGCCTAAAATTTAGCCAAAAGGTCAAAGTCCTTAACTGTAAAAGATTGCATAATGTCATATGTGCCTATTCTAAGCTACGTCAAATCTTAGCAACAAGTTCTTATCAAGTTTATTACTCTTCCATCTTCCCCCACACCCATGTAGATGACATGCATGTTTAAACTCAGACAAGACCTCTCTAACGAAGTTAAAAAAATGTCAAGAATCTAATTTAAAATGAAAACATAGTTGCAAGCTTAATTATAGAATATCATAAGCTCCTGCTCAAGGACAGAACAAGAGAGACTCACCATTTAACCTACTGATCAGAAAAGATCTGAGATAATACCAAAGTAAATAATCACTCACAAAGCCTCAGTCTCCCTGTTTATTACCCACCCCGAGCATCCCAATAATTAGTCCTTTAGAAGGAATATAAATTACTGCACATTATCTCTGGGAAGTCTGATATCATATCTGACCTTCAGCATCATTACTGCAGACATGAAGGTCTTTCTTTAGAGTGGCAGATATAGGAAGAAGCTGGTCACATTCTGACTGAGAGTTTTTTGCAGCTGTAGCGACTTTGTTATTGGTTTCTTTTTTTTAATTATTTTTAACCACCACAAATAAGGCGTATCGTATCTTTTTTTATGTACTCTAATTCAGGGAAATAGGAAGAGAAACAATTAACAGCAATTACAGTTCAAAGATTCTTGGTACTATTTTTCCTGTGGTAAATCTGCATTAGCAACATGTTAAATAAACGTGGAGCCTTAACACTAAACAGTCAGAATAAGGGGTTTACTCTAGGGTTGCTCTTGTGCCGTTAGGTCTGCTCCTTGTAGAAAGGAAAGTGTACTGGAAGCTTGTGCAAGCTCCATCTTTGGACAGTGGGACGTGCATGGAGCAATTTAAAACTCCTGAATGTCAGGTTGAGACTCCTAAATTCCTTTTCCTAACGTGAGAATATGTTACTGCTTGTCTGTCACAGGGGCTAGATGGAAACCATGCAACACATCTGAATTAATTTTTTGAAAGTCCTTGAAAGTCTTGTTTGAAAGTGTCTTTTGAAAGCTTTGAGCCTTTTAAAAGTAGTGAACAAACTCAGTGAACTGGTGATAGCTGAAGGATTGCTGAGAGGTGATGGTGAACTAGGTAAGGCAAAAGAAGGCATAAGGTAGAAACAGGGCTAGTAGTGCTGGGTCACTGCTACAGCTGAGGTGCTGCAAACACTGCAGAGGTGTGTGCCTTTTTCTTCTTTGTCTCAAAAATATCTCTTTATAATGGAATTCAGAACTTAGAATTGCTAGATGTCACTTCCCAGGAGTGAAGAGTTTTACGAAATCTGAAACTAGGCTGACTTTGAATTGAGAATGGCATTTTACATGAAAAGGGGGAAAGGCTGGATTTCTAGAGCCTGGAATTTGGAAACAGCAGTATATATTTTTTATTTACCTGTTGAGATCATTGAACTCAAATATCAACAAAGCCAAATCAAATTTTAAAAAAAAAAAGTTTCTTAACCCAATTTTATTCAAACTCTTCAGGATCATTTTTGAGATTGAGACTGATGATGGAATACGTCAGCCAAACCCAAAGGCTGTATTTAAAATTCTGAGCCACTGAAACTGGGTAGAAGAGGAAGATAACTGAGTTAATGTTGAGAAAAGACCTCATCGTGGCAATTAAGAACAGAAGCAATTGAATGCAGAATGCATGTTCTTTGTGACTGGTATGGGAAAAATGACCAGCTTGCTGGCTTTGAGTTATAAATACTGAAACTCATCTGAAGTGTATCTATCACAAAAAAACAAAGGGTTGTTTCAGTGAACTCTCAAGTAACGTATATGCACTACATACCTACTTTAAATCATCTAAGGACTGCTTCCTTCAAATTTTAGACATCTACATATTAGAATTAGCCCGTGTTCATCTGTCCATCATAACTCTGTGGTTCAGAGCCTGTTGTCAGCAAGAGCTTATTCCTACTTCGGTGTTGTTACACAGAATAAAGCCATCAAAGTAAAGAAATAAAGGCAGCAGTTGAATGTATGCCCTCTTCTTTTCTTATAAGCAATTTAAGGGCATTGACTTTGGAGCCAAAAGGGGGAGAAGTGCTGTTGCAATACATTATGCTCAACCTGTTAAGTTCATTGCAACAGGATATTTTTGAGATATACCGTGTGGCTAGGCTTTCAAAAGGGCCACATAATTACATGACCTTAGGTCCTTTCGAAACTGCTACATAGAAGGTAAAGAGAATTTATACATTAGAAGCAAGTGGTGCCAGATTAAAATACAATGCATTGAAGAAACAAGCAGTTATGGTGTGCTTTATTCAATCTTCACTTATTTAATAAAAGTGTAAGTCTCTAACTCTCACTGACCTTGATACATTCTCAAAATACATATCATTAACTATGACCTCAGCAGCAAATGGTATAAAGCAATTTCTTTGCAGAATAATTGTAAATATTTTTGTAAATATGACCCAAACAATAGAAGCCCTCATAAATAAGTGGCTACGAAGCTACTTATCTAGTTACTTGCTGGGAAGAGAGAAAGTAACTGGGTAAAAGACAAATGGAAAACTGGGAATTTTTCTTTCTCTGTTATGTGAATATTTTATTTTCTTCAAGCAACGAAATAAAATATTTTCATAATCTGATCAATTCACTTGAAAATTGATATCCGTTAATATACATTCAGCATGACTAGAAAGCTAGCAAAATCTATTAAGGACCTAAAAGGAGAGCTAGTCATGTTCTCTCTGCATGAAGCCATGACCTACTGATTTATACTACAGGAATAAAAGTTGTCTTTAAAATATGCCTATCTGGCAGCTAAGACAGTATATTCTCAGAGCTTTCTAAGTAAAATTAAACACAGAATTTCAGGATGCCCATGGTCATGATACTGGGATCCTAGTCTGAACACCAAGAATGTATATGGCTCCATGAATATTCTAAGGGTAGATTCTTACACAGTGGGAAAAAAGAGAGCTTAGAAAAGTTATTTTGATGACTTTTGATTTGGTCACACTGTTTCAATTTCAGTCTCAGGGAGTCAGTGCCATAATCTCTGCACAATTATCCTTCATGGGTCTGAGATTCTTCCATTCCCAAACGCTCCATTTTCCCCTAACTTGGCTGAAAGTTTATCTACTGCTCCCAAGAAAAAATGAATTCATGCTGGCAAAAGGATCAGGCTGCCTGTTTGTCAAAGCTAACCCCATAATGCAGATGGTCCCACATACACAGATATGCTGAAGGCTATTCAGCCACGGAGACCCACTGTTGAGTCTCATGTGTCCTCTGGCACAAATGTGTTCCCAGAAGGTCACAGCAAGACATGTGGGTCCAGAGTGCTCAGGCTGGTCTTCAAGCATCTGCCTTTACTAACAGCACCAAACTAATGAAATGAGCTTCAAAATCTTTTTAGTTAAATGGACACAATTCCCCAAATCAGTGCAAGTGTGACTGATGCTGTAATTCAGTTAAACTAAATTGATAAATAGCCCGCTGCAGTCTTTTCTGTATACCAGCGTTGGACTAGTTTGTCTTTCCAGTACAATCTGACATAGTCACCCTTTTTCACTTTTCCCGTTGTGTTACTTCATTATAAAGGTGCTAAAATTGCTCCTCCCATGTTTTATAGAATAAAAGAGAATAGGCAATGCACCTTTATTATGATACATCTTTATTTCTACAAAGGATTTATGCCAGCCTAATTGCTTTAGTTAAAAAAAAAAGCCTACCTTTAACACTTGATAGAAGCACTTCCACAGGAACAAAAATGTATTTACAAGCCTAAAGTGGAATATAAAATAGAAAGCATGGAGAAACATGAACTTAATTAAAGGCTTTTTAGTGAATGGATTTACCCTGCAATTACGGTGGTGCAATTTCTGTGCGTTAACCCAAGCCTCCTACTGCTTCTCCAGGTATGAAATAGGGTGAGGTACTTGTAAAATGAGAGAAATAAATGTCCACTTTTAGTAAGCCTCCAAGAGGCTCAAACAGAAAGGACTATGCAACTGTAAAGTATGATTATTTCTATTTTACTCATTCAGCAGTAAGTCACACAACAAAACATCAAATGCCCCTTTCAAAATGTACATTTCCCAACAAGCTGTAGGAAGAAGCTTAAATTACTTTTCTCAAAGCAAGTAGCTTACTGTGAAAGCAGCTGCTCTGAGTGTGAGTCAGAAGCCTTAGCAGCCTTCCCAGAGTCAAATGCACCAGCACCTTTCTAAATTCACTCTCATTAAAAATTTTTATGATCCCGGTAGAAGTCCCTCAGGTGCTTTCCAAGCAGCACTGTTGATTCAAGGAGGGGAAAAAAAACATTAAAAAAAAAGATTTCTTTTCACTGCAGCTACTTTGAAGAGAGGAAGGAAGTTATTCTTCATTATTTCATTACAAATCCCAGCAGGTTTGCATCATTATCTGGTGAAAATGTCCTTTCTCATTGTTTGAAGACATAGTGAGAGGGACCAGCGTGAAAGCCAACTTTCTAAAGCAATACCTGTGCTCTTGTGCTGGAAGCATGGCAATAACCCTGCCTCCTGCCTAACCACCACCATCAGCTGCAAGCCTTCTCCTTACCGTTGCCACTGCAATGCCTGCTGCATTTTAGAAGAGTGCTTTCATGACAAAGGACGGTAGTTCTATTCTAAAAAGTCCTGCCCAAGTGGCAGAAGATGTCTGTTGTTGCCACGTTTGAGTGATCTCTGACAAATGTGCTTACTTTGCAAGTGCAAATGGAGCTGGCGTTTGACAAGTGGTTGGCTGGGGTTGCCACCTTGGCTGGGATGCTAAAAGTCAATCCCAAGATGCTAAAAGTGCTCTGCTAGCCTCAGCCAGGTGAGTCTGTCTACATACTGTGAGCAAACAAGGTTCTATGATCATCGCAGCCTAGCTTGTGTAGTGCCGTCACCTCAACAAGGACTTTACATTCAGCATGAGTGGCCATCCATCTACAGCCAGGTTGGTCAGTTGTGACTCTTGTCCCTCAGTGAAAAAAAATGGCGTGCTCATGACTCAAACACATGGCATCTCACTCAGCACTGAAAATGTGATCTTCCAGACACTTATGCAAGCCAAGACTATGTTGTCGCAGAAGCAGCTGGCTGGAGTTGGGTGCTTGGTTCTGTTCACAGATAAAATCAAGCTCACTTTTACTAAACGTGTTGGTTTGCAAGGCTAATGGAAGCACCAAGCAGTATCCTTACCTCTTCTTCCTGTTTTAGTATGTGTGCCTTCGAATACATACACAAAACTTTTTCTGTTGAAGAAATTATTGTCGTCCTTATGGAGCTACTAGGATGCTCTCTGTAATTATCACTAAGAGAATCTATGCAAACTTGTAAACCACAAATAAGTATTTGTGATAAAGAGAGTCTATGAACAGGTTGCAATGACATAGATTTCTTTTAGAGTATTTGAGGGCTACACTTGTTTACTTTGCTGGAAAGACTTGAATTTGAATTTCCATTTTCCCAGTAGGAAAGAATGCTTTCAGTAATATCACAGCAAATTCAGTTCTTTGTGCCTATTGAGTGACAGTTGCTAGAGCACTTCAGTTGTGGCAGGAAAGACACACAACCTTGAATGCAAAACTTACCAGCTGAACCACAGTGTAAGGAGAGAGGAATAGCTTTTCTGGTTCTTCGTGAGTGAGCTCGAGCTCTGTGGGTGATGCAAAGCCAACATGAGCTGCAACATGCCAGCTCCCCTGAAAACCTGCTGGGGCACATGAAGTTCAGGGAGACATCCTCAGCTTTCTGAGTGGATTTGAGTACAATGCAAAAAGGCATTCAGAGATGCAGCCAATCTGAATTCTACCTTGTCCTTCTGCCTCTTATTTCCTGCAGGTTGCCTATTGGTCTCCAGAGACATCTTGCCAAAGAAAGTATTGGGCATAAAGCTATAGCTGGAATTTAGGTCAACTAGATATGGGCCTCAGCATTCATTTGTGGATTATGTGGCAAGTCATTAGAGTACTGTAAATTTATGCCCAAACTTGCTGAGCACTCACTCAAGCCCTCAGAAGTTGTTTGCCTTTTTTTGTTTTTCTACACTAGTAGGAATAGGGAGGAGTTATTACAAAAGACTGAGTATGCGTGTTGAGAGTATACATAGGTGAATTTGCCTCGAAGAACCAAATAAATGAATGTAAGAACATAATATTTCTAAAAGCATTTGTAGGGCTGGAACCATTGCTGTAAAAAGTGTTAAAAAGATGTTAGAGGCACTATGATCTGTGCCGTGATGCCTCAGAAAAGACATCATCGTCAAAAAGCAGCTCTTCTTGCTCTGGTATTTCAGTTAAGGGAGTATTTACATAATAGTTAATGTCTGGAAACTTCAGGAGGAGGTCTGTCTGTACCTGCAGCTGGGATAAACTGTATCTTCATTAGCAAGCAGTGCTAAGCAAGCAAGCCAAGCAAGACGAGCTATGTAAAGTGCAACAGATGCCAAGCACCCAAACTCAGCATTTCTGGGAGCTGGGGATTATTACTCCCGTAATATGCTTGTCTGTACGTTAGGCACACGCTGGGAGTGCATTTTCCAGTTTCATTTCACCTGCAGGGAGTCCCCAGCTATGTGAGCCTCACACAGTGTGATCTAAGCAGAGGGGGTGAATTTCCCTTCAGAAGCACTGAAGAGAAGGTGACGGAGGACAGGTATCTTCTGTCTTACACATATTCCTAATGCCATCCCGGACAGTGACTGCTCTGCTTAGTTCGGAATTGTCATTTACCTTTCCAGCAGGATGAGACTTGGAGCATTTCACTCAGTTCCCATGTGGATGGAAGACATTTGGGAGACACTTTACAAGTTCATAGGACCCGTGTGCAAACTAAGCAGCTCCAGTGTGCTGTGCTATGTGAGATACAGAAAGAAAACACGAAAGAAAACACAAATGAAACGATCTCTTTCGTTTATCCATTCTGAAATACAGCTGTAAATTGTGTTACGATTTTGTCAATATATGGTGCTTGCAAAGACTTCAAATAAATAATGGTAGGACTCCAGGGGTCTTATTGATTTTGTAATGATTTCGAAGAGAAGCCACTCAGTTCCCCATTTGCTGACAAATTCTTTGCTCCCTCAGGAATTCCTATTGAACACATATTAAAGACAGGATAAAGTAATTCCAAGGAAATATAGAAGAGAGGGCTTTGTGCATGGATTTTGCTCAGCAAATGGGTATTTAACCTCTGACCAGTGACGATAGGTCTCCTTTAGCTCTATTAGATCAACAGCAAGCTACTATAATTAAATAAAAAAACTGTTTAGAGCCTCACCAAACATGTCCTGGGAATTAAAGCATATGGCAGGGATAGGGAAAAAAGACTTTCCATATGCTAATGACCCTTGATGTCTGAAATAAATTAGATCCATTAGAGTTTATGCTCAATAAAAGAAAGACTTCAAGCACTCCAAAGTTAGTGACTCGAGACCAATTTCGGCTTCAAAATTCAATCTGCCTGCTTATTAATACTTAGTAAGGCTATGGAGGAGACAGGGGATGCAAAATCATAATTTTGTGTTGTATCAGAACTTTAAAGTGCCGTCAGTTTCCTTTCCTTCTTTTTTTTTTAATTAAACCATTTTTCATTATTCCCTTCATTTTGTTCTCTTCATTAATTCGATTTTGTTCCCATTTTTGTTTAATTTCTTTCTTTTTAAGGTTTCATTTATCCTATTTCAACTGAACAGAGAACCCAGAATGAATATGGATATTCTTGTAAGTTTAATGTTTGATTTTACATTCCTGGATGGTAATTTGATGCTGGGTCAAGCTTTACTATTACACCAGCTCTGTATAACTAGGCAAAGAGGGACCTGTTCGGCAGAGTAAGTAGCATGCTGCTTCCTTGACAGGAGTCACAGTGCTTTGCTGTCAGCTGGTTGATGAATGATAACAACCCTTATGCACGAGGAAAATGGGAGAAGGTACTGCCTCAGAGGCAGAAACTGGAGAAAATGAACCCTTCTTTCATTAAAATTTCCTTAGTTAATGGAAGAAATGTGGTGGAGGGATAAATTGAGCTGGAACTGGGAGATGTGCTTCCTGAGCTGCTAAGGAAAAAAATGTGATATTTCAAGACCAATACGCTGGAGGTCTGATAGCTAGGAGCTTATAGAGACTGATCAGTCCTTTTCAGTATCTGCCAGCTCTCACCTCTGCACTGGAGGTCAGCCTGGCTTAAATGACTAGGAAAAAAGTTATTTCATACGTTTCAAACTAACAAAATGGGGTACTAAAAAAGTCTGATTTGGTTTTGTGCTTTCTTTTTTCATTATATTCTGTCTCTAAAATTGAGGTTCTTCACTGTATGGAAACACATAAAATTTTGGTCGTGTATTCAGACCATATAGAAATTGGTCATGTGGAAAAAAATGTCTAGTGAACAGTGATGCTAGAGATTAGTCTGAAATTAGTACTGCAGATACTGTATAAGCAGCTAGTAGAAATATCATAGCCATTTTCTCACAAGACAGCTCTAATAAATCTGGGTTCCTTTTTGTAAATTACCACATTATTTCTTGTAGTTGCTTCAGCTTTTATCTAAATACAGATGTGTTAATGCTAGTGATGAAAATGCAGTGTTTGATTCTCTGCTTTACTATATTTTTATTTTTAAGTGAATGAATGGAAGGGAAAAATGGATTGACACTTTATAGTTAAAAAAAAAAACAGACTCAAAGACACATCCTAATATTCTAGGTATTCCATAGAAAATTGACTCTTTGGGGTTTCTTTTACATTTTTTTTAAATTAAAAAATAAGGCTTCTGAAATTTCAAAACCCACAAGATTTTTTTTTTGTCATCAAATGAACCACTAAATACCAATATTACAACACTATGTCCCTAAGACATACTATTTTATTTCTTAGGGTGAGTTTGCTTCATGAAACTAAATCTATGATGTGTGTTATGCATAGTAGATCACAGCCTTGGTATTAGATAGATGAACAAGTAGATAGGGATGGAGTTAAAACACAAGTTAGAGAGAAATCAAGGATCATTTTCCATCAAAAGAGCATAGACCTGTTATATAGCTTTGGAAATGGATTTTAAATTAATCTGTAAAAAAGGCAGTAAATATCTGCAGGAAACAAGAATGATAAGAATGTGTTTTCTTGGAAGTCCCTGTGAGCAACACATTTCTTCAAGGTTCCTGGCCTCTCTCCCTCTAGCTGCTCCTGATTCAGATGATGTTGCTCTCTACGTCGGGATCGTCATAGCCGTGATCGTTTGCTTGGCCATTTCCGTGGTTGTGGCCCTGTTTGTCTATCGCAAGAACCACCGTGACTTCGAGTCAGATATTATCGACTCCTCAGCACTGAATGGCGGATTTCAGCCTGTTAACATTAAGGCTGCAAGGCAAGGTGAGTTGTCATTTCACTCCATGTTGACCAATTCAGGGAGATGCTATAAGGTTATGGTCTCTTGGGCTGCATGAATGATATTTGCTGGATGCTTGTTGACACTTTGTAAAAGGGAGAAGGATTATATCTTTTTGTTTCTGATGGTCATGTGCTCAAAACCCACACTGGCGTTTTTCAGATATGCTCAAAGCATAAAGCAGAAGAGAGAGTGTGAATGTGAGAGTGCAACACAGAAACGTGTGGAAATACAGGTCTGGCTCAAGTTTAAATCAAAGGCAAAGCTCTAACAGAAACAACCGAGGCAGGATTCATCACAGAACTGATATCACAGTACAGTACTTCTATCAAATTTTCTTCCCCTTTGTTTCACTAATAGCCTTTTTATGGTGCCTTGTCTTCACAGGCATAAATAGTAGTTTAAGAATACTATACTTTCAATAGGCAATGTAGAATAAGAAGTTGCAGTAGAACGTCATTTAATAATGAGCATTTTTATCACTGTGCATAAAAGCTTGATTATTTCCACATTTCATTGGCCAGAAAAAAAACACTGAAGTTAGTCCTGGCTTTTTCAAGGCCCATATTTAGACTGTAGAGTTCCTCTGTTCTTCCCAATATATGTGCAAAAATAATAAGTCAAAGTAAGACTTAAGATGACAAGAGTTATAATGTGGAAGATTATCAGAAGTGTGATTTTCTTTGCTGGGGATACTTTTGAAACAAATCTCAAAAAGGGTGATGCCAGTACTAATTCCCCACTGTGGGGATTTAGGGGCATGGTGACTTCATAGGTTTGTTCTGTCTTTCATTTATTTTATTTATTATTATTGTCTTAGTCCAATTAGATAAATTGGTTAATGATTCTCAGCATTTAGAGAGGGTGTATTAGTTAATAAAACTAGATCTACTGACTATGGAAAACATCTTGCCCCAAAGCTGAGCACATCATACTGGAAATACAAATGCAGCCTGAAAAAAAGTAAGTGAAAAACGCTTAGAGCAGAAACATGCTATAATTTTGTATGACAATTAGATGCCTTAGAGGCTGGGGCAATACAAGCCCTGGGAGTTTGCTGAGGCATGCATGGAAAAGGAGATCAAGGTCAGTCTGCAAGGACTTTGCGTTATCTTAGCCTTTTGTATGAAATGCAGAAATGCAGAACACAAATATGAATTGTTTGAAAAGTCATCAGAATATTCTGAAAGTCATCAGAATAGAGAAGTTATACAGTTCTTCCTTCTCCTCTCTAATGCAGATCTCTTGGCGGTACCACCAGACCTCACTTCTGCTGCAGCCATGTACAGGGGTCCTGTTTATGCCTTGCATGATGTCTCTGATAAAATCCCAATGACCAATTCTCCTATCGTGGACCCACTGCCCAACCTGAAAATCAAGGTTTTTAACACTGCTGGTGCAGTCACTCCCCAGGATGACCTCTCTGACTTCTCCTCCAAGCTGTCCCCACAGATTACACAGTCTCTGCTGGAGAATGAGACCCTGAACATGAAAAACCAGAGCCTTGCTCGGCAAACAGACCCATCATGCACTGCATTTGGGACCTTCAACTCTTTAGGAGGTCACCTAGTAATTCCCAATTCAGGTAAGTGCTAGCCATGTTGACTTAAAGGCTCAGTTGTTCCATGTTTTTAAGTGGACTTGGATTGCTTTTATGCAGGAAAAAGGAGGGTCACTCCTGGGACTCTGCCTTTTCTTTTTCAGAGCAAACAGATGGGTTTTTTTTCCCCCATTAAGGTCTACCAAGGTGTTTCAAGTATTCTTTTTCCAATGCTATGTCCACCTTTTTAAAAGACTATTGCAGGGCTCTAAGCCACTTTCTGAGACATGTGAGGCTTCAGAGCTTCCCTGCATGAAGTGAGATTCAGCATCCTTGACCTTTTCCTTTCATACAACTTTAGAAAAGAGATGCTAAGCCAGAAAGCCTCAATCTTGTCATCACACATAAAAAGGACAAATTAATTAAAAACCAAATTGGTTGTTCCACTTCCAATTCATTGCAGACTGTGTGATATTGAAATAGGACAGCAGAATACTAATTTTTTTAAATCTTATTTTCCTGCACACATTACGTACCCAAGGAAAATAAGGCCCAAGAGTGTCTTTTCTCTATTTCTGTTGTTATTCATATTGTTGACTTGTTTTATAACCAGGTAAGGAGGGGACTGAGCAGCAAGTGCCTTTTGATATAATTGCAAAGTGCTGGTCAGTCTTTCTCAGACAGTACAAGGCCAGGCTACCAGGCCTTCTTAAAGCCACCCAGGCACTGGGAGGCAGTTTCAGAGCTCCTGGGCAGTAGGGAGAGGTTGGCTCTCAAAGCCATATCTTTTAGGACAGCCATACCTCTGTTTGGTTCCTAAAGGAAGCACTGACATTTAAAGGAAGTTCAGCACCTAGATGTGTCCATGGGTTTGGTGTGCTAATGAAGAACAACATGAACATCTGAAGCAGAGTCAAATCAAATATGGAAGACAGTGGATGTGGGAGATATGTAGGATGTACAGTGGTCAGGAGTCCCCGTGTCCAGTTTCTCTGGAACTCGGAGTTCAGCTAGGGCCACAGTACATGTGAGATCACAACTCCCTGATGAGATAGCTCAAGGTCTCACAGCTTTTCTGCCTTGCTTCTTTACACCTCGTGGTCAGCCCTTGGCCATTGTACAGCACAGTGCCCCGATGAAGGGAATAGTGCCTACCTCTGTCTCTTGGTCCTTTGCTGGGTCTTTTCTTGTTTGTTGATGTTATGGAGAAAGCAAAACACTGAGGTGGCCCAGGACACATTTCTCTAAGTAGCAGATGAAGGTAGGTGTTAATAATCAGGTTTCTTATGCCATCGTGGTGCACATTGTCATCAAAATCTACTAATCACATTTAATTCATAGAATCATAGAATCATTAGGGTTGGAAAAGACCTTTAAGGTCGTCAAGGCCAACCATCAGCTCGACACTACCACACCTACTAAACTATGTTCTGAAGTGCCACAGCTACATGTTTTTTTAACAGCTCCAGAGATGGTGACTCTACCACTTCCCTGAGCAGCCTGTTCCAATGCTTCTTCGCTTTCAGTAACGAAATTTTTCCTTATGTCCAATCTAAACCTCCCCTGGCACAAATGGAGGCCATTTCCTCTCGTCCTATCACTCGTTATTTGGGAGAAGAGGCCAACACCGACCTCACTGCAACATCCTCTCAGTTAGTTATAAAGAGCAGCTTTCCAGCAACACTTCCACAGGCCTGTAGTGTTGCAAGAGAAAAAATATGAGTATTTATTCCTGTAATCCTTTAAAAATTATTAAAGTTTAGTGAAAGATATAAATCTACCTACCACTACCATGTATGCCCTGTACTACTTCTAGATGTATGTATATCCTCCTAGTGATATGATCAAAGCCTTTCATTTATGCTACACCTGCCATGCTGCTGCTGAGAACATGCACAGGTGAGGTTGTAACAGGCCTGTAAAGAAACAAGTGTCGGAAGGCATGTATGTTAGAGGAGGGGCTGTGCGAAGTTTCCATACAGACTCTTTTGTGTATATATGTAAATAATCTGCCCATAAATTTATTTTCAGCTATGTAATAATAACTGTATTAAAAACTTTGCCACTAATTTCCAACTAATCCACATTGGCAAAGACAGCTGGCTGAGACATGTCCAGCAGAGTGAAATAGCTGGTTCATGTGCAGTCTTTGTCGTGTAGCGACAGGGCCCTCTGTTTTCTGGGGAGTCACTTGCTAAATTTATGAAATTGCAGTAATGTAAGAACAGGATTCTGTAATCAAGCGTGCAGCTAATCATCGCTGAAAAGGGCACAGAGTGTATTTGCCCACATTTTTTTCAAGGTTGGTTACACAAATTTTGAGCTGCTCTACAGGACTAGGCACATGCAAAATACCAAAAAGCCCCATTTTGTCTCCCTGGTAGTCTAATTGGAAGCTGAGTACATTAAAATACAGGATGCCAGTTGCAAAAACCATCTTTCAGGAAACAACTAGTTCTCTTGCTTCCTGGGTCAGAGCTGCACTGCCTTTCGTTTCTGATTTTCCTTAAGTAAGAATGCCCTAGAGAGAAGTGTCCCATTACAGCTGATGGAAGTTTTAGTCAGAGTTGTTAGTTTTTCCATCATTTTACAAAGTAAGCAACTCACCATCTGTCTGCTCTTTAAACAAAATAAAATGGAAAAAAAGAAAAACCTTTTCTCCCCTCCTCTATTTCAGTGTCGATACACAAGAGTAAATACTTTTTCTCCCAAGTTGCTGAGGTTATTTAGAGTCTGCTGGTGAGGCTGGGTGAAAATCTGGGGTAGCAGTCTCCATCTTCTGGCTCTCTTGCCACTCCTGTTCACAGGCCTTTTTGCCTCTTTTTTCTCCACTTAATCTTTTGTGTCTCTTCTGTTCTGCAGGAGTAAGCTTGCTGATCCCTGCAGGGGCCGTTCCACAAGGGAGAGTCTATGAAATGTATGTGACAGTTCACAGGAAGGAAAATATGAGGTAAAAGATTCCTTTATTTGCTTCTGTGTTAACAGAGGGGAAACTTGTAGTAACTGAAGACCTGTAGTAAATATGCTTATGCAGAGTCAACTACATTGAAGCAATTTGCTGACTTGGAGCAAAATGCAAGCATAGCCAAGGATAAACTTTACCACAAAACCAGCTCAGACCTTTGCTGTTCTAACTGAGTTGCATTCTGCAGCAAGCTCTCAAGCTGGGTGGATGCTGAATCATCGCCAGAAGTGAGGAAAATGTGCCAGCCTGAGTCTGTTGAGGCAGAAAAGGTGTGAGGTAATCTCCTAATAAAGACCGAGGAAGAATGAAGCAGAGGAGCAAGGTGACAAATCAGCTCAGCAGAGGGGCAGGTGCCTGAGCACCTGGCTTGGAAAATCTCCTCTCCTATTATTTATGAAAGTTATTTTACCCTTCATGGGCTTGGCTAGTCCATGCAGTGAAAAAAATGGAGACAAACCTTTGGTCTCCTTCACCCCTCCTTGCTCGAAAGTAGAAGTAAGCAAGTAGTTACCCTACTTAGCTCCAGGCATAGCACACCAAGAGCCACCCAGAGCTCATGCTGGGATGACCCCTGTTGTTCTCACCTGTTATCTGTATCTGCGGCCAATTCATATTCTAGACTTTAATGTCTACTTAGTAGCCTGACAGCCTTTTCATGATAAAAGAGTTTCCAAAAAGGCCAAGGTGTCATTTGGAGCAGTTTAAGAAAACCTAATGAAGAGAAAGGTGAGATCGTTTTCTGCGGAATGGACTCGTGCATAAAGGCTGAAGGGCAAATGTGAATCTAAGCAATCATTACATGGTACTTTGCTTCTTTCCCCTCCTCATAGCCAGATACATTTTTTTTGCCTCAGCTCCTTAATGTCTTTTACTATGTGCTAAGCCACAGCTGTTTATACAGTGCATGATATTGAACACTATTTTTTAGCTTGGTAGTATTTCACCCATGCTAAAATAATCTGCTTAAAGAAAAAATAAGTAACTACCACCACCACCCTCTTGCATACATTATTCATGGCCTGCTTTTTGAAAATAGCTAATTGCAGCTACAGAAAAAGTGTCTCTGTTCATATCTAATATTGATTATATTCATTTTGACTGTGTTTTAAAGACACAAACATCCCTGAAAAAGGATTTTCCTGCAAAAGGAACAAAAAATTAAAATCATAGGACATCCCATGTTATTCAACTTACCTCCGAATCTCCTTTTTTAAGATGTCTGTTTCTTAAAAAAAAACCTGTTTCTTTCCTAGGAGGAGCTATATGTGCAAATGTTTTCATTCAAACCAGTTATGGAGGAAATCCCTACCTCCTTATTCATGCAGCTGTGGAACGGATGTCACATGGCAGCCTGATTTATTTTCTTCAAGGGTCATAAAGCCTTCTCTGTATGCTTTGTGATAGCTGTTACTCAGCAGGTCGCACAGGGGATGGAAGAATAGGTTACCCTGTACTGGGAAAAGCATGCTTAGAGCTGTGCTGTCTGCAAAACTGAGCAAGTGTGCTGAAGTACACCTGCAGAAGTGGAGAGAAAAGTGTGAACCTTTTTTTTGCAATGAAGATTTTGAGAAGTGATTTCTTTCCCTAGGAGGAGAGAGGAGAGAGCAGGCTGCCTTGGCCATGGGGCAGCAGGGCTCATCCCATCATGGGCTAATCACTTCCTGGGTGCACAGTTTCCAGCTGCTTCCTTGATTTATGGCAGTTTTTCAGCCCCTACCTCCAGCATGCCAGGCTCTTTGTGCTCATGGAAAGCAACCACTTCTAGGACATTTAAAATGGAGCTCGCTGGATGTTTTCTAGGTCACTTGGAATGGAGTATTCACTGAAAAGGGCTTAAACACTACAGGACTGTAACACCCTCCCTTTCCCCAGGCGTCCGGGATCAGGAAGGGGTGGCTGGCATCCAGCACCCAGCTGTAGTTGTCTCCTGCCACAGGACTGTATTACCAGACATTTAACTTGCTGTAGCAGAGCTGCAGCTCAGTCAAAACCTCTTTTTCTGACTACATGGTCCACAGATGTTGCTTTATGTAATTGGATTCATATGGGTACCACAAGTTAGTCTGTGGTGTAATTATTTTTTAAATCCACTGCTGCACTCTTGCAGCATTCCAGCAGAGAGTGATAGTTCACAGTAAGGACTAGCTGCAGGCATTTGCTTTTGTAGCCAGCAGCAACTGCAGTGAGTTCAATAAACCCTGTGAGACCCTGTCTTTATTTTCATGTTGACTGTGTAAATGCATATGGGTTGAAAAGTCCTGTTGTGTGTTGAATCAGTTTGGAATGGGACATATAGGAAACTATAAAATGAGTGTTATAATCACAAACAAAGGCAGGCTCTTTTTCTTGATATACAACCACCACTGAGGTGAAAATGTGGTCCCCCTAGTGCTACCCTAAATAGAACCAGTGCAGCAACAGGAAGGCCCACCGTCACAGCTCACGTATCTCTAGCAACTTAAGATTTATCTCACACTTTGTTTGTAGAAATATGAAATTACTTCCGAACAGTCAAGCCGAAATGAAATTTTTTATCCCTCAGAGTTCTACACATCCCCCTATCCTTTTCTTGCTTTTGTTTTCCCAATACATTTTCCCAGTTAGTTTCTGAAATCTGCAGTACAGAAATTGGAGAGACTTCACAATCCAGCAATATCACTCTTCATGTTGCCTTGCAGATTGCTTAGTGGAGCTTTCTGAGGCACTCTATTTATTCCGTTTCATATCCATCAAAGCATGTGAGAGCAGAGGGATCATCCTTCTGTGGTGAATTGGGGTTCTGATGGCTTGCAATAAACACTAGCTGGATGCAGTTGTTTTCTCTAAAGCGTATTAGCATACTTGTGGCCTAGTGGGTTTTCTCTTTTCCTGGACTGGTACTCCAGCAGGCTGGTTTTCCTGCTGCTGCACTTCAAGCTCATCCTCATTCTGCCTGTCATTTGGGGCAGCATAAATGGTAAGCAGCTACCAGACTTTGATTCCTGGCTGGCTTGAGAGGTTCATGTCAACCTCATGGAAAGGTCCATGAGCTTTATGAAGTAGCTACAGTGGGGACAAGGATATAAATGTTTATGGGTGTTTGTGTGGTTTTACACAGACAGTGTATATAGATATATATAACTTGAAAAAATGAGAAGCCTATGAGAATATTTTACAACTATCTGCAGATTTCTGTCTTGAAGCTTATTGACTTTTTCAGTGGTGATCAGATGCTCTCTCCCTTAGTCTAGGGAAATATCACTGACTGAGATTTGCAAGGAGAGGTGCTTTCTTAAGCTGTGGTTTCACCTATAAAATAAACATGTTATTGTGACCAGTACCTGGCAAGAGCCTGTTCCCATGAGCATCTGTGAGAGCCTAGGTCTTACAATACTAAGGATTAAATAGCATGAGTATAAACCTCCAACCTTCAGAATGTTCTTCACTGCCTCAGGTTAAGAAACAAATTCAGCTGTAAGGTAAATTAGTGGAGCTATGTGCTTCCCTTGGAAACGTCTGGCACTGGTCAGTGCTAGATGGAGTCTGAGCCTTGATGAACCCTGGTTTAATCTTGCATGGCAGTTTGCATGTTCCTGCGTGAACCCCTGCAGAGCTTGCGCAGCTTTAGGTGGAGCTATTCTTGCATACTCTAAGCAGAGGCAAGAACTGCACTAAATGTGGTACAGTGAAGGACACTCCTGTATAATCCATCACGCAGGAGATTATGCAAATGAGAGTGAACGTCACCATGCCCATGAAATGTGATGACCCTGAAGAACAGAGCAAGCAGCATTCCTGAAGTTCTTGATGGAAGACACACATAAACTGTGCAACTTCCACATTGACTACCTTAAAAGAGAGAAGAGTTGGGTGAGTCTTGTCAGGGTTTGGATCAGTGGCTTCACAGTTTATTATAGCCTTTATATTAAAGTCACACAGCTGATCAACGAGCTGGATCCAAGGAGCAATGTTGTGGTTTTCACCAGTAAACTCTAAGCTTAGTGATGTGACATAAAAGAAATTGAAGCCATCCACATCTTGCTTCTCCACCTTCACAGTTGCATAAACCAAATTACGTTGAAACTACAGAAGACAATGTCATGAAGCGCTAGTCATTATAATTGAAAATCCAAAATAAAAAATACCAGAGCATGAGCAAAAGGGGAGGAAACCTTTTCAGATCATTTTCCTCTCAAAAGACAGACAGGCAGAAGAACCAGGGTCAGTCAAAGATATAAAGTTTGAAACTTAAGAGGGAACACATTAAAAATAAAGCCCTAGCAATGAAAGAGGAAATAAAATGTCTTTCCTCTGACTTTTGGCTAAGCTGTGTAGAAGGGTTGCCTTCTGTTGCTATGAGTTAGCCATTCCTCTCTCCCTGATCTATCCTATGCTCCCTGAGCTGCTGTGGTTTCCTGTAACATCCGCACACGGTGCCAGAGAGCGCAATGTAGACCTACTGAGGGGCAGAGATTTCTCTAGTTGTGCTCATATCTGCTGTCTGACAGCTAACTTAATGAATGTGGTCTGGCTTATTACAGGGAGACAGTTTTGAATGAGTAATCTCATTAAAAAAACCACAAATTTAATTGTGAAGAGAGCAGATATAATGAATAAAAGTTTGTTTGCTTTTAAATAAAAGTTGACTGTTCTTAATAAGAAGTGCAGGATGGGACAATATCTAAAAATATCTGAAGACCTTTCAGTTGCTATTAGCGCCTTTGAATAGCAATGCTAAGCAGGAGATTGAATTTTAGTCGGTCAGGTCTTTGTAAAACAAAACCATCTCTTTTGACTGCGGGTAAGTGACTTTGGAGTCATACTAGCACAGCTTAATGCCCAGTCCCATCTAATAAGTAGCTCCAAGACCGCTGCAAGCCTAAAGTGAAACTCATGTGGATGGGGTTTTTTTAGAGTTTTGGGTTCTGTTTTTTGGATAACAGCCTAAAAGCTGATTCTGGCCCACAGTTTTGAAGATGTCTGCTCATGGATCTTTCTGCTTTAGAGGAGATAAATCCCTTGCTCTATATGCTCCCCTGTGTCTGCATTTCTGCTGGATCTCCTGCAATCTATAACACAGAAATTGCAATACTCAATTGCAGCAGGCACTTTTCTAGGCCAGATCCTGGCTTTGCTGGTGCTGCATCACCTGCACCAGAAGAAGGTAGAAAATTGCTCATAATGAATGACTACACGATAGTCTGTCTTCAGGGGAATTTGTTGTTTACTAATCTTATCAATTAGTGTAGAGTTTATTCCTTGGAACAGGAAGATTAATATCTCTTGTATAATATATCTTGTCTACTGCATCTGTTTCTGTTCTTTTTAGCTATAGTACAGCATAATCCTTTTGTTTTAAAACCAAAATTAGAAAAGATCTGTCAAGAGATCATTTTTGTTCTTTTTTCCTGTCAGTTGTCATCAGTTACCTCTCTGCTGTATGTGTCATTGTGTGATTTAGCCTCATTCCTTTGGGTTTCGGGTGTTTATTTCTGAAATCTTGCTGTGCTCCCTGAACACCCTGCAGTCACATTAGAGCTGGATAGGAATGGGAGTACCCAGTCAGTGTGCTCTGACATTCCTTGTTCCATACAGCCCTAGAAATCAGATTTGCCTTTTGCCACTGTTTCACATTACAAGTTGACATCTGCTGTGTTGCAGAGGGCTCACCTGAGATATTTTTCACTTTTATTGCTCTTTACTTCTAAATAACAACGTACAGAACTTGTTTTGCTCCAGAAGCAGGAGCTGCTGTACAACTAATAGGATTTTATTTCCTACCCATATTTTTACTCTCTCTTCATCTTTTGCTTTATTTTCTGGTTCTCGTTGTTACTTGCAATAATTCCTTATTTGTTGTTATGTGTTGCTATTTACAATTACATTGTCTTCCACGTTGTGAGTAGAAATCCTGACCTCACAGTAGCCAGAGAGAGGTTTAGCATTGACTTCAACAGAACGAGGATTTCACCATGATACTGATCCCGGTTTGACTCCACTCAAGAACTTCTCTGCGATTCACTATACCTCAGTTTTCAAAGGCTTATCTGCATGAGGTGGATGGTAGAGAGTCACTGGGACTAGCAGCGTTCAATAACTTGGGGGTGCTGGACTCAGGTTCATGTCTGACTGGCACTTGGGGACTGCAAAGTCTACCACCCTCACAATTCGCCCAATTTTTTGCTCTTTGCTCATCAAAATGTCTGGTAACATAAATACCCAGGCCAGGAGCATGCACATCTCATCTACTTGACTATAAATCTTAGAATACTAGGGACAAAGATGCTGTTTACTGGCTTGGGAGAAAAAGTACTAAGCCTTGCTATTTTTCCTGTTTCTTTTGTATGCTTGTATCTACTTCCCATCTTGCTTGTTGACTGTGCAGTCAGGAATACCTCCTGACATCGTGTTCTGTGTCATCTTTTATGTTTGTGCTAATCAGATATAAAATGTTGTGGTGCAGAATTGTGCCCTCCATTAGAGTCCTAAAATTTAGCAGCTAACAAAATTTTGTCATGTAACAGTGGCTAAACTTCACTTTTACTGTGAGACAAGTTTAGGCTGTATGATTTATCAGTGCCGTATCATTTTAATGACTTTTTGGCTTTTTTTTTTTTAACTGCATGCATCAGTGCTCAGATTCTGGTTGATTTTAACTAATTTTTCATCTAAAAGACGCTGTGATTTTTTTATAGCAATCATGATATATTCTCTAATATATTCTTTTTGACTGCTAGTTTTGTAATTCACTCCAAAAAACTATGATGCCTTTTTTTTTCCCTTCTTTCTTCATGGGTCACTAGTCTTTTCAATGAAGTTAGGTTAAACAGATTATTAAGTCTATAGCTTGTCAGATCTGTAGCTTTCCAGACAAATATTTTAATATTGAAAGATCTTTCTCATAAGACATTACAGTTTTTTGAAATTTCTTGAAGTAGATTGCAGGAGAGTGTTCAAGTATCCATTAATGCACAAGGTGACTGTGAAAAACCACTGTGACTGTGAATGTTTTTAAGCTTCTTATTGCTTCTTTTGAAAAAAACAAAAAAAAAAAAAAGTAAATGAGTCTGAAAAAGAACCAGCATTTTAGTAAAAAATGGCCCAATTATTTATTCAGTTGAATCTTTCAATAGCATGTTCTCTTGTCGTCTTAATCTGAATCCAGAGATTTCTAGAGCATGCAAGAGGAGCTGGACTAGGTACTCTTGTCTGCCAGTATTTAATTTCTTTTGTGTATTGTTTGTTAGGCTAAAATAAATGGCATATACACAATAGCTGTCCAGATTGTTATATTTTACATCTTTTTTGGAAGGCTGCTATCGCAGCTGTTTATTTCCAGTCCACAGCTTTTCAAAAACAATTGTTAAGTCATTTAGTAAACTCATCAGTTAATTTCCACAGATGCATATCATCTGGATTTACTGATTTGCAAAGATTTAAATTTTTCCATGCCAGACCATTTTTTTTTCCTCGAATGTTGTGTAAACCTCCCACAACATTTGTAGCAATAAGAATCACTTTTCAGAAGTAAATTCACCCACTTTGAAAAAGGATTTCTCCAAAGCTTCTCTTTCATTTTCTGTGGGATTATTCAGGATGAGTTGAGGTGGGCAAAATTAGGATATATGCCTGCGGATAGATCATTACTGTAGCCCAGAACAGGTTCAATAAATTAGATATCAAAAGAGCTTCTGTCCTGATTTGACCTCCTTGAAAATGTGGTCTAAGATTACAGCTACTATTTTTGCTCTTACTTTTGATAAAGGCAAAGACTTGCAGACGTAAATAGTATTTAATGTTGTCTCAACTAATTCCACTAAGAACAACGAAGATGTAAATGCAAGTATTTGTAAATGGAACAAGGGATTGAACCCTTAGCTGGAGCAGAAGTTGGGAGGTCCTGTGGGCAGATCTGGAGTTTAAGTGTAGATCACATTGAACGCTTAATGTTCAGCTTGCTGGTTTCTGGATCATGAATTTGTCCTCAGCAGTTGATGAGCCACATTCAGTGGTATTTGTCATACACCAGATGTCAGGATAGTTAAAGTCACTCATGCTTCCTCTGATTTTAAGCAACTCAGCAGTTGATCTGGGATAGTTTACACATGCTCACACACACTATCATTTACAAGCTACAGTCTATACAATGTATCCTAAGTATTTATATGGTTTCTGTATCACTCATTTCTAGTGGCTGCTCTCAAGCGTGTGGCACACCACCTGTGTTTTTAACTGAACAGCTCTGTGTTATCACTAGAAATCTCTAGCTTTGCAAGCGTTTTACCCTCTGCCCTCTTCCTTACCATCCCTTCACCCTTTCTCCCCACTGCCGGTGACATCTGCTTCCCACAGGTTTATTTCCTATAGCCATTCCGGTAGATCTGGTGTTTAAGTCAAGTATAGTGTTAGTGGATTTGGTGATGACTCTGAACTCAAACTGCACGTCTCAGATGTGCTGTATTCCACTTGGGAGGTTTCAGATGTGCTTATTAGTTCATTCTCTTCCTCTCTTCCCTGTCCAAACAGTAAATAATTCTCACATGTGGTGCTTACAATAGCCGCTGCTCATTTTTGTATGCTGCTAAACAACTGCCAAGTGCAGCAGTGGTTGCGTTTCAGCAGTGTGTGAAATGATACCTCTGCATATGGTCTGCAAGGATCCTTCAGAGTGGATGGTGCTTAGTAAGCATAGTCTATAATTTGCTGCCATCTAAATATGCATTTTGACAAATGAGTGATATTTGGCAAAAAAAAAAAACAACAGCCATTTGGAGATTTGGAAGAAAAAAAAGCAAAACAGACCTGCCCATTCTTTGCTTGCACAATTATTTTATTTTAAGAGAAGGATTTTTTATTGTTATATACCTGAATGTACGGTTTTGCTTTTTTCAACTCACTTAATATATCTATCTTTCTGTCCCATTGTCAGGCCACCTGTAGAAGACAGCCAAACCCTGCTGACACCGGTAGTGAGCTGTGGCCCACCAGGAGCACTGCTAACCCGGCCCGTCATTTTAACTATGCACCACTGTGCAGAACCAAACACAGAGGACTGGCAAATCCAGCTGAAGCACCAGGCTCCCCAAGGACCATGGGAGGTGAGACTCCAGAGCTCCAGCCTGTGTGCTAACTGCATGCAGCGCTCTCTCCTAATCCTTCAGCTCCCTTTCAGAACCAGAATGCCTGTATTTTGGGTTTTCTGTGTGAGATGCATGGCTGCTGCAGGCAGGCAGGAGTGCACAAGGCATCAAAGCTGCCCAGTGCCTATAAAGAGACGCTGTTTTAGGGCAGCTTGGTGACTTCTAGTTCTGGATATTTTCCATGAAACAGCCTTCATTGCAGGATTTTGACACTTGAGCTTTCGATTATGGCAGCTTACTATGCCAAAGTCATGGGAAGAGAGAAGGTAAAATAAAAAACAATGGCTGAAAATAATTTCTGACATGATTCTAGAATTAAGAAAATGTTTTTAACAGCATAGTTTGAACTCCCCTGGTTTATAGTATATTTTCAAGAAAGTGAAAATAATCCTGCAAATGAACTCCTGTTTCAGCATCAAGACATTAACCAGTGTAATAAAATCAATAGGCTTTGCTTTGCTTTTCTTTTTCCCTCCTAACATGTTGGTAGAACATCACTTTGATTCAGACCCTGAAACCTGTTCATTCAGGAGCTACGCAAGTGTTGCTGAGCAGTGCAGGCTTGGTGGGAGCCT
The DNA here is from genome assembly GCF_017976375.1 of Cuculus canorus. NCBI lineage: Eukaryota > Metazoa > Chordata > Aves > Cuculiformes > Cuculidae > Cuculus > Cuculus canorus. The sequence goes on along the minus strand of NC_071404.1, from coordinate 51,270,204 downwards.
GGGGTGGTTTATTGCCAGTAGTGCAGCAGTAGGATGCCCTGGGGCAGGATGGCAGGAAGATCTTCCACTGTAACTGGAGCATAAAGTGATGCTTTTGGCAACACTAGACCATCCTGGCAAAGCCTTCCTCTCCAGTTCTGTGCTTCTAGGTACCTCCTGCCACCAGTTTGGTCTCAATTAATTTGGCAAAGGCATCTTCTCCTACCGGTAGGTTTAATGAGGGCAGGGTGGCTTTTGGAGGCAGTTGGCCTGGCAGCAGCAAAAGTGCTGTGTCCAGCATTGTCTTCTAAAGGCTCTTGCTTTTGTCTCCTGCCTGTGGCACCGGCTCTTCCTCATGTTGGGATGGTGTATGAAGGGAACACATCTGTCTTGCCAATTAATCTGCACCCCGCCAGCCTGACTCTTGGCACAGCACATATGTTCCTTATTTGTATCTGTTACAAAAGAGTTACTGGCAGCTCTTTCTTTTTTCCCCTAGCCTCCTCCTGCCCTTGACAGAGCAGTTGTTCTGCTGGCTATGCACGTGTTCTGGTGCCAATGCTGCCCACACAGTGTCCGCAGGTTCCCTGGTCATTGCAATGCCATCTTCATCCTCCACTCAATCCTGGAGCAGTTTCTTCAAGCAAAGCCCCACACATACGTGCACATATCATACACACATGCATGTGTGCATGCACATACACACATACACGCGCATGCACACATGCCTGCATATCCCTACGGCGTTGGTTGGGGCCAGTGCCTCCTGGCAGAGCCTGTTGCTGATATGGCCATAGGAGAGTGCAAACAGTGCTGCAGCATTTTGCCCTCCAGAAGGACTGTGGCAGCCCTGTAAATGTGGTGCATTTGCCTTGCCTGAGACTCGAGGGCCTGAGTTTAACACCTATCTTCAGCTGAGCCCGTGTTGCTCACACTGTGCTGCAGGCAGCGGGAATGAAACAGATAAGTTGCGCTGAGCACCGTGTGGTGCGTGGTGGCTTTGCAAGAGGTGGCCGTCATCTACTGCTGCCTTTTCATTTCTTCTCTCAACACCATTTGAAGCACCTTGTGTTGTATGCAGCATATTACATTTAGGCTTGAATGGAGAAATGAAGAAAGAAGTTTTTTGATTTGGACTGTAGGTATTTTTTTCTTTATCCTGCGGTCTTGTCACGGAGGTTTATTCCGATGAAGCAGCGGTTGATTTTCCATGTAGATGTGCCAATCAGCGATTGTAGAGGTTACTTTCCTTTCTTTAGTTTTTATAAGTCCTTATTGTCATGCTTAGGAAGTGGAGAGTGGTTATTTATTCTACACACCTGCAACTACTGATCCTAAATCATGGTCATCAATTAATTAGTCTGCAATATCTTTTCCAATAAACTATTGATGATGTTTTCATTATTTGCCTAACTCTGCCCAGGGCTTTAAAAGCTTCTACAGGGTCTAGAGGAAGGAGTTACCAGTCTTAGGGGACTAAGGACAGGAGGAGGTTTCTGCCACCATCCTTTCCACCAGCACCGAAGAGAAATTGTCCTCTTCCCATGCCTACACAGGAAAAAATCTGGCAGCAAAAATTTTAAGTCTTGATTAATCTAAAGTGCAAACAACAAAGATGTTGTGCATCATCCAGGCTTGAAAGGGACATTGCTGTCTTAAAGGCTAGCAGATCACAGGGGTCAGGACTTCTAACTTGGCCTCTTTCTCCCTTAGGATGTGGTGGTGGTTGGGGAGGAAAACTTCACCACGCCATGCTATATCCAGCTGGACCCAGAGGCTTGCCATATCCTGACAGAAACCCTCAGCACATATGCCTTGGTGGGACAGTCAATCACCAAAGCAGCAGCCAAACGTCTCAAGCTGGCCATCTTTGGACCACTGTCTTGCTCTTCGCTGGAGTACAGCATCCGGGTCTACTGCCTCGATGACACGCAGGATGCCCTTAAGGTGATTATTGCTCTCTTGCTCAGTTTCCCTCTCCAGTTTTGCAGGACTGCAGTCATAGCACTGCTGCATGTATATCTGTTCCCTGGATTTTTTTTTCTGATTAGAAGAAGAGCTTGACAACAAACCGCTGTATTACAGTTTAACACACACACACTATAAATTGTGCTTTGCATAGGGATCTCACACTATTTTCCACCCACCAGTCTTTTTTCCTTTGTTTACCTGTATCATATCCTGAATCCTAAGATGCTTGCATTATTAAAAGACCATAAGGTACATGGGGCTTCATTCGTTATTCATGTATTTTTAATGCTAAGTGCCACCTCCCCAGAGATAGGGAAACATATAAATGCCTCTTTGTAAATAGTTGATAATGATAAAAGAAGCTTCTGGGCTGTTAATCACTGCCTGCTTCCATAGTCCTTTATTACACTTCTTCATGTGCAGCTTTTTGTGTTGGGAATTCACAACTAAAATAAACCAAATCTGTTGCTTTCTCTAACTGTATAACCTTACTCTCACTGTGTAATTCTGGCGTGCACAGAAACACACACTTACTACATACAGATGAGCAGGTAGATAACCATACTTGCTATTGTTCTTCATAAATACATGTATTTGTACAGACAGTATCTGCAATAGATGCACTGATGAAATACATAGCTCCAAGTAGATGCATGTATAAGAACGAAAGTTACTAAAAGGTGGGGTTTTCTTCTTTGATTTTAGCCAGTGCAACTTCCCAAATGGCCTCTTTGCAGCAAAATGAGTTCAAAGCCTGACACTAAGCAGAGTCGTCCTGGTACTGCATATGTTTTTGCTTCCTCAGCTCCACATGGAGTTATTGGGATTCAAATTCATATACACTGGCTGGGAGGTTTTTTTTGGTTTTCAGAGCACTGACTTCCATCACTGTGAATGTCAGACTCTGTTTTCCTCCCCCGTACTATCTGGTATCAAGGCCTGTCTACTTAAGCTTTCCTAGGGGGGATGCTCTTTTGCTATGCGTAAGAAAGGCAGTAAATTATAAGGGTTGAAGCAGGCATATTGTGTTTTCAGCATGAGTACAGGATCTGGAAGCTTGGCCTCTGTCAATCTGTTGATGTTACCAGGATTTTAGAAACAATTATTTTCCCTGATATGTTCTCCCTTCTGGTTTTGCTCTTTAAAGATATGGAAAGGATCTTTTGTAGCAATCAAGCTTCAAAAGTCCTGATGATTTAATGTCTGTGCTGTGTAATACAATTTTCCACGGGTTCATCAAGGCCTGAGGTAATAATAACTGAGTCAGAAGGTCCTTGGACAGACAGCTAATGTAGTCAGAGCTGAGGGAATCCAATTAGGTGTTACTCAAGAGCTGTTGGTTTGTTTCTAATAGACTGTGGGGAGCTTTGTGAGGTAAAGTTAATCTGATTCAGTGCTATAGCAGAAGGCATCAGGAGAGGCACTGGCCAACACAGAGGGACCATCTTTCACCTGAGAAGCTGCAGCTAGTGCGTGGAAGCAGAACATACCAGTCCTTGGGCTTCTCCTGCAGGTAGACCTCAAACTGAGCTTCTAATTTGGTAAGGAAAGGTGACTAGTAAGGTGGCCACCATCCCTCTCATACCTACTGCTTTTTTACAGTAAAGTATGTGCATTTTCATTTTCTTCTTGGCACATCTGCCCGAAGACTGGAAGGTCACCCATGGGGTTCAGGACCCAGCTAGCTGGTGGTTTACAGGAGGACAAGTCCATGTACTTGCTGACCACAAACTCTTATGAATGTTGTCAGTTGTACTTCTCTGGAAATGAAAGGTCTGGGGAAGGAAGAGATTTAAGAAAAATTAACCTACTAAACTAACTGTAGATAAAAGAATTGACTGTGGTCCAGTGTGTACAAACTGGTGCATACAATCTGGCTCTGTGCAATTGTGTTGTGTGGACTCAAAATATGACTACATAGAAAGAAAAAAGGTTAGGGGGTTTTGCCACGTACTTCACAATAGATGGCACCACAGCAGCTTTGGTTATGCTGGCGGGAAGTCCTTGGCATTGCGATGTTGCCAAATGGGAGGCATTCACTGGGCATTTACCACTGGCTGTGCAGGGCGAGGCGTGCAGGCAGGGCTGGGCCAGCAGGTCCTGAAGTTAGAAGTAAATTGGAGAGGGAGGGAAAGTTGCAGGCAGCAAGGAAGGCACCAGCTGCAACATCTCAGTGTTTTAGGACTGGCTGTTCTGGGCAAAGCATGACAAGTGGAGGGAAGAGCAGTGTCAGATGTTCCCACATTAGGATGCCTGAGGTTTGGAAAAGCCTTTGTAGGGGATTATGTGTTTACTTTAATCGGCAACTGAATGCGTTCTGTTATTATTTACAACTAGGAATGAGTGTGCCATATGCTGAATATGTCCTAACAGCCACCAAAGGAAGACAAACAGTTGCAATATAAAACATAGTGCTGTATATATCCAGCAGGCTTTTCCTCTGATCCTGCAGAGTAAGCGCTAGATGACAAACTGCCAGTGGCTGCAGTGCAGTAGTAATGACTTGTTGGCAGTAAAGGCTCGGTTATTGTGGGAGCTGCTTGTAAGGGTTCCTGGGGGCTGTGGAGCAGTAGGCTCAATGCTGATCATGCATGCAACATAATCTGCCTCGCAGGGTCCTGAGCCACCTGAGTGGGATGCTCACAAAAACACTTTTGGGGGAAGGATGACGTTAGCGACAACCTTGAACACTGGCCACTCTTTTAGGGCTGAGTTTTTGCTCTTAGAGGGGGATGCCCAAACTAGTCTGATGTAAAAAAAAAGAAATAGTACGATAACTGTAAAAAATCCAGATGCTTTATTCTCATGTGTTTATTTGAGTATGGCTTTGACATTGAGGTTTGTGAGCTGTTTGTGGTCATGTCGCAGGGGCTGAGTAGCCTCACAGTCCAGGGCTGAGTAAATGATTTCAGGCTGTAGCAGGGTGGCATTTCCCAACATGCCTCATGCTGCATAGTAACAGTCCTCCAAAAGAAAGGAAGAAAAGGAATAACAGCCAAATAATCTTCTCTTGGTTATTTAATGTGTATTTTTTCCTGTAATGGGCAAAGGCGACAGCTTACGCTAATCACTGTTGCTTGCTTCTGCCCCATTAATGAGGACACCCTTTCCAAATATAGGTTGTGGCTGTCCTGGTGACACTGCTGATGGAGCAATATGTTACACAGCTCCTTCTCCCAGGAAGGGTGTAAGTCCCAGCTCACAGGAGTGGTGAGAGGCAATGGGGAGGTTGGCCAGAGCCATCTTTGCATGGGGCAAGCAATGCACAGCTCAGGTTTCAGCTCTGAGGGGCATAGAGGCATCAACCAGCAGGGTAAGCACTGCTCTAAATAAAATGCCGTATGTCTAGAGCCAGCCTACAGGTCTGAAGGGCTGTAGGAGTCATGGCTTCAAATTAATTCTGATTTAATTAGCTGAGCAGCATGGGAGAACCACAAGCTGCTTGATAGCCTCCGGTTGGAGCATGTAGTGGGGCTACGGTGCAAAAAGGTGGTTACTGAAACTGGGATATTGTTACCAGATGCCCAGATCTGGTGAGTGGGGCGGTGCAGCATCACACTGCAATGTCTTTCCCCACGGTAATGCGGCTCCTGTGGCTGGTGCTGCATGGACAGAAGCGTTTGTTTAGCCTCGGCATGCCTGAGAGGTGGCATCTGCAATTAGCTCATGCAGTGCCGCAAGACATCTTCTCGCCCTTCCAGAGAGGTAATTTGGACATAATGAAGATCTATAGTAATCAGATAATTCCTATTGATCGCTCCTTAGACATCTTGACGAGGTAATTAGGGGGCACTGGGAAGAAGCTGGAACTAATTCATTGGCATAACCTTACTCTCAAAGGTTTTCTTCTTTTATTTCTTTTCCTCTAATGGCTGATGAGCAAACATAATTTTGGCTTCAAGATCTGCCATGTGCCATGCTCACCAGGGAGAGAGGCTTGTCTTTTATCCTTACTAGATCCTGGAAGTGATCAAGAGTAACTTGTTTTGCACTCAGCTAAAATGGAGGCTTCTTTTGTTGGCCTGGGGTAGCGTCCTGGTTTCACGTGCCCTCATACACCGTGAGCATGCTCACTCTGTATGTGATTGGCTTTGGCCACATGAGGCTGATTTGTTTGCTCTTGTAATTAAATATGACTGAGTTTGGCTGTGTTTGTTTCTAATGCAGCTCAGGTAGGTGACTTTGTACTTGCTTCTTCATGGGGACTACAATTAGGCTCTTTGTAGGCAACGGTCCACGGCAGCCTCATTAGTTACAGGCATATATTTGGCTTTAGCTGCAGAAAAGGACCTGACTCTTGGCTTACTAGCTTTTAATTACAAGATTAATATTTCCCTGAACTTATGTATTGATATGTACAAAATGAACCATCACAGTGTTGCTTTTGTTTTGATCCCATACTGCTTGACAGTTAGTCTCACAGTAGACATTTGTTACCTCCTGCATCACTCTGCAGAGCAGTTTGCCAGAAGGCCACAAGCTGAAAGACCAGCAGTATGCACAGATCTCACATCAGCAGGACCTATACAAAGAAGAGTTTCCAAAAAGCAAAATAGTTAGATGTCCAGTTTGTAAGGAAGCAGTGAGGAAGGCTGATGTATTTCTGTGTTCAAACTGTGCCCATATGCAGTGTCTTTGTGTTCAATGTAATTGCATGCACTTAAGCTTTCTGCTAATAGGACATGTCAGAGACCGGCGAGTCTCCCAAAGGAGACATGGATGCCTGCATCCCTGCTGGGCTGTTGCTGTATGATGAGAGTGGTGGGGGTATACTCAGATCCACTAGCGCAATTCAGGCTCACAGGGAAGCACAGCTCGGCATTTTTTCTGTATTACACACATTACAGCACTGACAGCAGTCAATTTTGAATCAGAAGACCAATGTGCTGTTTTGATGAGAACTGACTACTTTCTTCTTGTTATTATGATATTGCAGGAGGTCCTCCAGCTTGAGCAGCAGATGGGTGGGCAGCTTTTGGAGGAACCCAAAGCTTTGCATTTTAAAGGAAGCACCCATAACCTCCGCCTGTCCATTCATGACATTGCCCATTCTCTCTGGAAGAGCAAACTGCTGGCTAAATATCAGGTAATCATCACAAACCACTCACTTTGTATCCTAGCAGTGTGGCTTAAAGAAATTCAGTGACACACAGGGGTGTTTAAAAAACACCAGATGCCAGACTACAGTGCTGTGGACATTTTTTTCCCTGGACCATTTGCAGTGACAACAGCACAGAGCCTATGGTCTCTGGCCACATAGCTTCCACGCCCTGATCCCACATCCATCCCTGACTATACTTCTTTTTGCTTTCCTCCTTCAGGAGATTCCCTTTTACCACATCTGGAGCGGATGCCAGAGGAACCTGCACTGCACCTTCACGCTGGAAAGGTTCAGCCTGAATACCGTGGAGCTGGTATGCAAACTCTGCGTGCGGCAGGTCGAAGGAGAAGGGCAGATCTTTCAGCTCAATTGCTCTGTCTCAGAGGTAAATGACATCACTGCACTTCTCTCTGACTGCAGGAACATGAGAGGGCTAAGGAGATATATCCTTTCCCCTTGCTACCTGTTTGGTGCTTCCCATTTTCCTCCTGACATAAGGGATGGATTAAGTCATTGCTTTGTATCTCCTGGTGCATTTTCCCTTAGTTTCTCTCATCTGCAAGGGAGCGTTTCCCCTTCAAGGTGGGGAAGACGACAGCTGTGGTCTCCCTGCTAGTACCACCTTTTTGTCACTATGTGGAAGGGCTCTTCACCTACCACTCTATAATGTATCTCGTGAAGCACTGCATGGTCCTGTTTCCTGGCAGTCCACAAGGCCATCATGCCTGGCATTTCCCTGGAAGGGGAGGAAGGAGAATAGGAAAATATCATTGCCATATGTTTGCATGAACCACTCCACTCTGATTCCACATAATAACTGCTGTGCAATAGGGGATATCAGATGATCTAGTTGCAACAGACATTTCTCCTTAGATTTCGCTACAGCTACAAATCCTGACTATTATCTTCAACAATTTGTCTTCTGATGGCTGACATTTTCCAGTAGAAAAATGATCATAAGGTTTGGAATATCTTTGCTGATGCTATACAGCACATGGAGAACTTTCTCTCCTTAGTGCGATCAGGCTTAGAGCTGAGACCAAGCGACACTTTCAGATGTGAAGTGGCATTGACTTCAGTGAATGTACTGATACAATTTAGGCCTAGTACCCTTGGTGGCTACGAAGAGCAGGCTTTTGGGCAGCAGTTGCTGCTGGCTGACTTGTGGAAGGGCTGGGAGACCACAGACAAAAGTTACTTGTGCTATAGGACCCTGATGGAGTGCACCATTACTGGTGACATCTGCTTGGTTATTGGGTGTAAAGTTACATATTCAGCTGGGGACTACATAACATTAAAGACAGATGGTAAAATAAGCATCGTAAACAATTATTGTAATAAGTGCTGCATTGAGGTAATCTCTAATTTAACCTTGCAGAGAAGAGAAAGGACTGAGAATAACTTTAATGAAATGCAAGTATACACTATAATCATCTTCAGCTGCTTGGGTGTAATAGGGCCTGATAATAGATTCAGAGGGAACAGGATAATATTCTTGTCTTGTGTTGTGATCTTACCCATCAGGGATGAATAGGAGGAGAAAATAATACCACTGTTTTCAAGACTGCCTACTGCGAAATTGCTCCTTGTGGTTGACACCTCATTACGCTCCTGAGCCTCAGCAAGGGTCAGGAGAACCTTGACCCGCTCAGGGCTGGCATGCAGGGTTGTGTCAACTAGAAGAAAAAACTAAAACTTGGACTATTTGATGACAAAAGTCACCTGGAAATGTAATAACAGCAACGTGGAAACTGATATGTACTCCTTTAGAGGCATGATAAAGGCACCAGACCAGACACCGGGAAGCCCACCTAGGAAATGTGGTTCCTTACATTTTCTTCCATGGTTGGACTAGTGGTATCCAGTTGGTCGTTAGGCACTGGAGAACCATGCTGGTGCTTTCTTCATTGCTGCCTCTCTGCCTCTGTCACCGCATTGTAAAAATATAGTAACACAGTTTCCTGCATCCTCCCTTTATGGGCTTTCTTTTTTGTCCCCTGTAAAGGATGCAAAACTTCTGCAGATTAAACCATCTGATTCTGGCTTTACACAGTGTCTTGCACTGGGACTTCAAAAGTACAAATGCAGTGAGTGACAAAACATGCGCATTTGCAAGGCAAGAGGAAGATTGCAGTAAAGGTCTCCCATCAGTGTTTTTGAAGGGTTTTTGTCTTGTACTCACACAAAAGAGACCCAGGGCAGTGCCACAAATACCTGAGCTGCTGCTTCTGCAGTGATCTTGATGTACACTGGCCAGCCGGCCACCTCAGAGCTGGGACAGCGCTGCCTCAATGTGTCACTTGTGTCCTTTGTCCCAGAATAAAAAGGGAAGGTTGTCTGTTTGCATTGCCACCAGTCACCACCCTACAGCTGCTTCTAGCCAGCCAGCTGGAGCAACCCTGCAGGCAACAGCAGTGGCATGCAGGTCATGTTGCTGGCTCCCAGGCAGTCCCCACTGCCAGGCAAGGACAGTAGCTTGTTGCCTGAAGTGGTGGGATTGAGCAGCTGGGCTGTGAAGCAGCATCTTGGTGCCCAAGTAGGGGTGCTGCATTTGGCGCTGTTTTCGTCATGTTCACTGGGGACATTACAATGTAGCACAAGCCTCCCATGGTTAGACATTTCACGGATTGCCTAAAGTGTCATTTCTATTAAAAAACGAAAAAAAGGCATATTTTTGAGTCAAAGAGTGGAGGCAAAAAAGGTTTTAGTTCTGTTCATTTCTCATGGATACTGTCTCTCCCCTTTCCATCTCTGTGTTCATTTTTCGGGGAGAAACCAAAGACTGCATGCTGTGAGCATCTCTGACAAGCTTCCTGGGGGATTTGTGATGGCAGCTTAAGCCAGGTATTACCTGGGTTTGAGACAGTTTCAGATTTTACAGGGCCTTCCCAGCAGCCAGCTTGACACAAAGCAACAAGACAGCTCACAGAGGAGAAAACAAATTGACATTTAACAGTGAGTCTTTTGCATGGGTGTTTCTGGCTGCCTGGGGCTGTGACTGGGGCAGAGACAGAGATGAAGCAGCTCCCCCCTCCCTTTCTGCCAGCCCAGCTTCGGGCCTGTCATACTGGAAAGGAGAGCATTGAGAAGATGGGTGAGCAGCGTGGAAGGAGGCCTAGCACTGCTTGCCGCTTTTTCCATCAGCTGTTTGGGTAGCTGGAGGTGACAAGTGCTGCATGTGGGAGAAGCATCCCCACTACACAGTCAGGTTGCCAGTCAATGTCGGTGGGATCTGGTGGGGCATTCAGCCACCCTGCAGGACCTCGTCATTCCTAAGCAAAGCCATCCATATAAACTGACCAACCACCTTTGTCCCACCAGCTACTGAGCCTGTCTTTCTAACTACCCATGGGTGTTAAATCCATTCAGGCCAAGGAACATGTAAAATCCTTTCCCAGGAAAGCAAACTGCTTGTTATTCCCAGCAGGGCCACATTACAGCTGTGTCAGGTGGAGCCTCCCAGCTGGGAGGACCATATCAGAGAGCATCAACGCCATACCTGCAAGGGGCAGTCTGGCTTTGGAGGTGACTTTCCCTTTAAAACACTGCTGCCACAGCTTTTGAGTGCAGCACTGATCTTGGGGAGAAGTGTGATGACTGCCCTCCCACCCCGAGCACACATGCTCCATCTACCTCCGGCACAAAATTAAAGTTGCATGAAAATGAGGGATCAGTTTGTGCGTGGGGCAATATTAACCATCTCTCCATGGCTTGCCCAGCATCAGGGTGCTGCCAAAGGGATGTCAGCAGCATGAGCCCAGTGCTGACTCGCTGTGGAGTGGGGAGCTCAGGGCGCTGCTGGGAAGGGGGTTCTTGCTGGCCAGGCTGGAAAAGCCACATTCTACCCTACTAGTAGCAAGTTGCTCTGAAATGTGTCAAAGTGCCGTGCCTGATCTTTCATTATTTCAAGTCAGTGATTAATTAAGCTGGGCTCAAAGAAAAGGAAAGAAAAAAATAAAATCTGCTGTCTACCAGAAGTCAGTTATAAATATTTCTCTTTTTCAGTTGACTAACATAAATGCTTGATTAGCAGAGAGTTGCTCTCCTCTAATGCCAGTAAAAGCACTGAGTCCCAGAGGATACACTTCTACAGTCATCTCTGCAGTCAGTAGCAAAACCGCTATTTTATTTTATTTTATTTTATTTTATTTTATTTTATTTTATTTTATTTTATTTTATTTTATTTTATTTTATTTTATTTTATTTTATGTTATTTTTTACTTTCTCTCCAACATTAGGAACCTACTGGCATTGAGTATCCTATGGACTCAGCAGGCACCGTCACCACCATAGTAGGGCCCAGCGCTTTCAGCATCCCCCTCCCGATAAGGCAGAAGCTGTGCAGCAGCCTGGATGCACCCCAGACCAGGGGCCACGACTGGCGGATGCTGGCCCACAAGCTGAAACTGGACAGGTGAGTGGGGGCTGCCTGCACGTGGTTGGACAGCAGAGCACCCTGAGGGAGATGTACAAAGGAGTCCTAGTGAATATGAGTCATAGCAAATGTGTCTACAGCCTGGTTGGACTGACCACGCAGGAGATGAGCAACTTGACAGCATCAGCAATGGGGATGGGCTGAAATCATATAAATTCAGGTAGCCTTCATGCAGCTGAAAAAAACCAGTTTCTTTTTGGCTTTTTACAGGTACCTAAATTATTTTGCTACAAAATCAAGTCCCACCGGGGTGATTCTAGATCTCTGGGAAGCCCAAAATTTCCCTGATGGCAACCTAAGCATGCTGGCAGCAGTTCTTGAAGAAATGGGAAGACACGAAACTGTTGTTTCTTTGGCAGCAGAAGGAAATTACTGATGCAGCCTTGGTGTGAACAGGAAGGACAGACGCAGGGGGTGGTAGTGCCCTGTTATTACAAATGAGAATTGAAATGAAAAAACAGACCAATGAGTTACACAAGAGACATTTCAGAGAAGCAAGCAAGCAAAGAAAAAAGAAAAGAAAAAACAGCCCTGACCTTCAGACATGCTTTCCTTGTACATTATCACAGGATCTAAAAGAAATCATGCAAAGTTGTACCTTGAAAATACAAATCAACCTAATGTTCCTCTCGGCTTGGCTGTACACTGCTTGGTACAGGATTTTACAGTTTCCTAGGAAACGCTTTTTATTGCTATCCAGATATATGGATAAACTTTCTTAACAATCCCAGTTTCTATGGATGTTGTTTACATCAGATTCTGGACAGGGGTAAGGAGACTGTCCATGGCTCTTTATATTTTTTGTTTAAAGCCATTCTAGACAAGGCTATGGACAGTTGATTGTGGCTATTTCAGCTTATTGGTTTCTGGTGAATTTAGATTTTTGGCTACAATTCTGCACATTGATTGTCTCACAATGATCCTCCTGTCATTGTTCTGTTTCCTAGACCTACCTGTAAAAAAAAAAGAAAAACCAAGAAAATCAGTGTTTTAAAAGGTATGCATCTGGAAAGCAGGTACTCTGGGTGCTAAGCAGGAACACACTTAACATCTCCTTCCTTCCCCAAGGCAGTCCCACTGAACATGTGTGGAAAACAGCTGTAGGACAGTGGGGAACACGGGGTTGGAGTTAATGTTCAATTCACAATGTAACAACAACCTTTCCACCCCTTTGCGTTTTGCCAGATATGCAATTCAGAGTGGTTAGGTGGAAAAAAAGAAACCCAGAAAAGAATAAAAAAGAAAAGTTGCTATAAGAATTATTTACTAATTAGTATATAGTGCAAGGATTATAATTATAATTATTATTATTATTATTATTACCATTATTACTTTATTTCTAATTTTGTCAGCACCAGAATGAATCATTCCTGGTTTTATGGAACCTGTTGTCCCTTTTCTGAAGGTCTTCTCAGACACATCCCTGTGTATGGTCTCTGTTTTTCCCTTCTCCAGCCATCATACTCCACTTCCAAAGTGCTCTGCTAGCCCACAAGGGTTGCTCACCTTGAGTTAGCATTGCTGTGCTTCATGCCCGGTGCAAATGGGGTATAAACTGGTGACGTGCCACTGAAGCCACTATTCCACACCCACCAAGGATCCAAGCCAGCACCCTTTCCTGGAATGTTTTGCACCACCTCTGTGTTTCCACATGGCTTCAAGAAACAATCCTGTCTCATGGTGGCTATTGAACCAGTGATGGCCTTCCAGTTCAAGTACACTTAGCCCACTGGTTCGGGAGCATGGGTGCAAGCACGTAGAGGCAATGACACTGACCACCTGACTTGTGTGTCCAAGGTGGGCCTCCATATGTCTTGTTTTGCTTTGAAGCAGTCTGGGAGCCAGCCACTCCCATTAGCTTCCTATGGAGCCACAGGTACTCACTCTAACTGCAGCTGACCTCTTCCCATAATGTTTGTGCTGATCGGGGCTACTGGGAGTCATCTGACAGGTCATTTCTGGGTGACATGAACTCAGCAGGTCTCTGCTGCTCTTCCCGAGCTTGCCGCAGCTAGGGAAACCTCTGCTGCACAAGCTGATGTAGGGTGGTGGAGTCGTGAAATGGAAATCCCATGCTCTGCAGTTTGCTGCCTGCGTTGCACTCCCTCCACTGCCTGGACAGGGCAGGGCATGTGCTCACTGCCTGAGGGGATGTTTGTCGCTCTTGGCCACATCAGTCTTGGCCGCCACCAATGGGTAGAGTAGGAACTTGACAAAAGAAGTGCACTTTTTCTTACTCTTTCAGTTATCACTGCAAACATCTTTTATTTTCTGCTCAGTGAAAAGACTGACTTTTTGGTACGTGACAGCACATGAGATCGCAGTAGTTTTGCTGCCAGGCTTGTCTTCCTGCAAAGAAGGCTTTCTTACTCAGCCCATTTGCTCCAGAATGCCAGCCAAGCTCTGGTTATTGCTGTTGTACACACACACATGCCCCTGCTCACGCTCATATTCCCACTTCATCTGCTTCCCAAGACTAGAGTTGTTCAGTTTTCTTTTGTGTTTCTGGGTTTGTTTTTTTTCCCCCTAAGGCTTTCCAGATTGTGCCTTTAAAGGTAACTTTGAAAATGTCATTGGTCAAAATGAAAGGAAAATTTCCTCTGACCTTTTTCCCATTTGACATTTGCATAGGCTTGGGACTTTTTGGGTTTAATTTCTCAGCTCCCTGACACTGACAGGGTTTTGATTGGCTGATGGGCAGTGATCACAAAGCATTCCCTTCCTCATAAAAGGTAACCCAGCAGTTTGCAAACCAGCATTTCAGTGAAAATCAGACCAGACATTTTGAATTTCAACACCTGCCTGCATTTTGCCTCTGTAAGCTCTGCCTTCTCTGAATGTGGAGATACCAAGGGTGTAGTTTCCACAAACAACTACATCTTTTTTTCACCTTGGGCATTTGATACAGCCCATTGCAATGCTGATGGAAACCTTGCTTTCAACTTCAGGAGATTTCAACTGGGACTTATAGCTCTGCCCTTTCCCTACTTTTTTTTTTTTTTTTTTACTCACCTTGGAGCTCTAAAAGGGCTCTCAAAAGATAGGTCTCAGCTTTTCTCTCTCCTGTGCTACCTTCAGGTGTAATCAGTTGTACTTAGTTCATGTTTTGCATCCTTCTTGCATGACTTCTTCCAAGGCAGGTGCATGAGCTGAACTGTCCTTTGGCCCCTTCCCCTGTTTGGCTCGGTCTTTGCTAGGTTTTTGGTACTTCAGGCTTTTGGGTTTTGCTTGGTGGGCAGCATGTGCACCCTTCTCAGAGGGACCTTGCCGAAAGTGTCTTGTAGTTATTGGTATCGCTACAAGGCGATGCCCCTTTTGCGAGCTCTTTGACCTACTTCCTGATGCCTCCTTCAAGAGAAAAGAGATGAGCAACTGTCTTAAAATATTCTGGGACATTGTCCTTTTGCAGAGTCACTGTAAGGAGGGTTTATTGAGGGGAAAAGACATGCTCTGATTAAGATGAGCATCCACAGAGGTAGATGACAGTCAAGAACATAAAATCATAGAATAGTTAGGGTTGGAAGCGACCTTAAAGATCATCTCGTTCCAACCCCCCTGCCATGGGCGGGGAAGCTTTGCTAGGAAGTGGAGTTGCTCTTCTTCCATCCCCACTGCTCAGAAAATTTCCCTTGCCTACTGCAATCACAGGCTGGATGTTTTTTCCACCCCCTGCTCCATCAGCTTTTGCAGGGGCCCAATGTGGTGCCATGCAAGCTGTCCCAGCTCTGAATGGGCAGGGAGAAGTTGCTAGGGATGGGGACATTTTCTGTGCAGATTCACACCTCATCCCAGGAGCTCCATGCTCATGCTTCGCTCACCCCTGCTAGTGGCAGCTCTCACCTCACTTGATGCCCTCCCTGCATTAATTTTGCTCAGTTATTTTCTTTTTTTTTTTTTTTGGGGGGGGTACCATGCAATGAGGGCAAGCAGCTGGGGAGAGGGCTCTGGGACGGGCCAGTGGTAAGCACTCCTCAGCATCCCCATCCTAATACCCCAAGGAGGGAGGGTGGGAAGCAAGGGTAGCCAGATCCACTCACGATATTATTTTTGTTGGGAGAAAACCCAGCAGCGGTTCCTCCACCTGGATTGCGTGGACACAGTGCCATCTCGTGGGACTGAGCCCCAGCTCCAACCCACCACTGCTGCATCAGCAACAGTGCCTGGGAAAAGGCTTTCCCATGGGGCAGCTCTTGAAAATGGCAAATAATTTTGGCAGGCAGCAATTAATCTTAAAAGTTTTTGTAATATTTGATGTCAGGTAAGCACATCTGCTTTGAAAAGAAAAATGGCTGCAGGCTTCTTATCCTCCAGTTATTACTGATTTTTCAAATGCTTATCCTTTTAATTGTCCACTTGCAGCTATGTGCTTTAGCAGTTTTGCTGCTCTTCACATCATCTCTTCATTACATGCTGATCACTAGTGTTATAAATAATATATATATAAAATATCTACTGACTTCAAGGAAAACCTGTAATTTCTGAGTAAGAAACACTATTGGAGGCAGTCTTTTTTCACCTGATTTTTATTTTTAAGTTCTTCTTGTAAAGGTGGCTGTCAGTGTATATATCGGGTAAGTTTGGGGGTTTTTTTCCAAATTTTCTGGTCACACTGTATCTCACTAAATAGTACGAGATCTAAGTGCTGTTTTACAGACTCAAAAGTTTTGAGGCATTGAGGGGCTCTTCAGTCAAGATTTGCTTCCATGGGAGACCAAGACTCTTTCATAGCACTGACAGAAATGCAGACACTCATAAGACATGGTGGAGTTTGGGATGCCCACAGAGC
The DNA here is from genome assembly GCF_017976375.1 of Cuculus canorus. Classification (NCBI taxonomy): domain Eukaryota; kingdom Metazoa; phylum Chordata; class Aves; order Cuculiformes; family Cuculidae; genus Cuculus; species Cuculus canorus. The sequence goes on along the minus strand of NC_071404.1, from coordinate 51,253,932 downwards.
AAAACATGTCTGTTCCTTGGGTTTCTTGCTATTTCTGTTGCGTACATATAGAATAAATGTATTTACATGGTGTAAACCTGTCATTGTAGACAGCGTCCTAATGTCTTGTATTGCTACCTACAATAATTTCTTTTTTGTTCTCTTTTTCTTCTTGTTTTGGAGGGTGGGGGGTGTAGGGAAGAGGGTGGGGGAGGGGCCTAGATCGTTGTATGCTCTAGCCGCGTAGTTACCACAGCTCTGAGGTTAATCTTAAACAAGATGATACTGTTGAGGTTGCATTTTTTTAATCTTGTGTGCAGGGCACTTGCAAACTGTCTTACTGAGTGTTCAGATGTTATTTCAGGTATTACTGCGCTCTCATCTGGCCATGAAGTAACTAATTGCTTGCAGGCTGGCTTGCTTAATATCAGATGGTGCGAAGATGCAAGTGGTTTGTGAATGAAAAGCAAACCTTTGGCCCTTCTCCCACAAGGACTCCAATGAGATATTGACTTTGGAGTCACCACTGCAATCCATTCCTAGCTTGTATGTGAAACTTTTGAGTTCATCAAAAGAGCTGCGCTGCAGATTTTTTTAATGCTGAAGCATGTATCTCAGACACCCTTTGAAGTGGGAATTTTACAGAAATGCAAAGTGAGTGAGTGTGTGTGGATACACATACAGACAGAGAGGAGAAAATAAAGGACACCTACTGCTGGAGGCTTTTAGCTCTGATGTTAGTTGTGGGCGTCCTCTTATGATAAAATTTTGCTTGGGAAGGTGAAGGTCAAAATTCAGTGCTGTATCATCACTGCAAGGTCAAACAGGCAGTACATCAAGAGCCAGCTGAGTAAAATCTGGCAAAGAACTAGAATTGGACTTGAACCAAACCCACAGAAATGAGCCCTCAAGTTTTGTAGGTCAAGCTCCTCGCTTGAAACAGGAGCATTTAGTTTGTTTACTTACTTGTCCTTTAAGCTTGGCACCTGCTCCCTGAAATTTGAAAATCCTTTTACCTGAAAGTACTTTGATAAGCTCTGCCTGTACAAAAAAAAAAGCAATGATAATCCAGAGTTTTTACAAACCTCTATCACTGAATAGGTATTTCACATTTCCTGTGATGGTGGTTAAATGTACTTAATAGTGGTTCAATCTCCTCAACTGTTTACAAAGAAGTTAATTGCTGTGTGTGCTCTACCCTGGGCCTGCCCTTTTCTCCAAAAGCATCCCATGCCATGGCACGCAAGTAACTGCTAGGTGCCAGTGAAGGGGCAGGATGTAATCAGGCAGGGCCCTCCTGCAATGGTGAGGTGTTGGCACTCTGGTCTCCAGCTGCCAGCTTGCAGCTGGTGGCACAATAGCCCCTAGATGAGAAAAGTGTGTGCAGCCCCCAGAGCTTCTTTGGCTGCTGCCAGCTGGCTCTTGCTACAGCTTACCAGTAAATTTGGGAGCTTAAATGATATGAATAAAAAGTGAAATCAGTCTGGAAAGTAAATAAAATTAGGAAGAAGGAGAAGTAAAACACTTTTCTCCCATTGTTCTTGCAAGGCACCTTGCAAAAACACCCCTCAAGCCATGAGCCAATAACATACTCTAATGCAGGGTATGTAACACAGCTGAGATAGAGAAGTCATGGCATTACCTGACATTCCTATTTTGGCACATCTGTGTGGTAAACTGTTTTGCTAACGCGTGTTCTGTCTGTTAATGTTGAAGAGTAAAAAAAAATAAGTTAATACAGCACCTTTGGTACCTTTTCAAAGCAAAGAGCGAGTGTCCATAGGAAATGAAACGTCTCTGCAACCCTGGCTAAGAAGGTGTATCACATTTCCCCCTCCTCTTCCCATGTCTCAGCTCTGCCAGGGTTCATGGGATTTGTTTTCTTTGTTATTCAGGTCTGGAGAAGTATTTTGGTTTTGATTTCCCTATTGCTGTATCTTCTATGCAATTCCTTTTCTAAAGACTGACTTACTACCAGAGAAGTGCTAGCCATTGCATTATTTGTATTGCTGTACAGTGGAGGTGTGGTTTACTAGTACTGAGTGTGCCTCTTACCCCCCTCCCTTTTTCTCCTTCCCTCTGTTTGTAAATGCCTGCATTTATTCTGTCAGCCTGACATGTACAAAGTGTAAGAAAGAATTTTTAAACAGGTAATAAATTATATTTATAAGCAACTGAAAAAAAAAAAAATACACCACTACCTTGTGTTTAATTGTTTAGTTCCTGGAAGCTTGGAAAGAAAGTAGAGACTTTTATTTTATTTTTTTTTTCAAAAAAAAAAACCCCAAAACCAACCAATTTATCTGCTCAAAAGAATGTTTCTGCACATAAGAACTTGTGATGTAATCTCCCTCATAAGATACCATTCATGACATCCACATGCCCATGAAGGCTGTTTCATTGCACTTCATAAATCCTCATGCCTCCCTACAGGGTTTTGCCCCAGCAGCCATTTCGGCCCAGACAGTTTTCCTGGGGTTTGTATTTTATTGCTACAGTTAAAGGCAGAGAAAAGCAACAGGCAAGAAAACACATCCTGAGCTGCTGAGCTCATCTCCTCTCTCTGCATCCACCCTTTATGTTAGAGAGGGGAGCAGCCCACTGGGTTTGTCACAAGTGCCTGGGAGGCAAACTGAATACCACTTGGGAAACATGATTTTGTCCAGCACTACCTGCTTATATCTGACTTAGCCAGGTGGATACAATGCCCCAACATTCAACTTCACCCTTCTTGCACCCACTCTGCACTCACAGAGATCTTTTTCTGGTCAGTGGAGTTTTCTGAGTGGTAGTTCATCCTAGGCCTTGTTTAGACCTGTTTTGCTCATTATTCCATATAGGGGTGCAAGAGGGAATTCTCCACTGCAGTCATGCAGGTGTTTCTCCCAGATGACGTGGGGTAGGAATAAGGAAACAGTCATCTCTTACAGGCAGCCCCTTGCCAGCGGGCCAGCCTCTGGATGAGGAGCTCATCCTGCCCATGACGGAAGTGATACAAGCTCCTGTGCTCTGCTGGGGACAGCACTATACCATTCCGTCCTATCCCCTGGGGCTCCAGGGCTGCCTGACAGCCGACAGGCTCTCCTGCTGTGCCATGCTGAGGTTCAGTCAGCCCTCTCCATCTTACACACAAGCTCAGCAGCCTGCGAGTGCGGCCACGCCATGGGCTCGCTCAGCAGCTCACCCTGTGAAGGGCAAGTCAAGGTTTAAGGCATAGCTGAAGCACTCTGATAGTATAAAAAGCTGAACAGTACACAGCCCAAAAGCTGAGAACGTGCTGATTAATGCATTTGCCAGGTTTGATAAACCTTGCAGTCCAGATGGAAAAGAGCAGACCTTTAAAAATGTACCCGCTGTACATTTGGATTACGGCAAGCTTTTCCAAAGATTTAAGGAAGCTTTATTTTACCTTCTTCCCATTCCAGTCTTCAATGCCAGCTACATGGCAGGCCAAAGACAGCTCCTCAGGTAGTACCTGAGAATGGGACACCATTGGCTTCCTTAATGCTCCTCAATGAAATGTATTGCTAACACAAGGCAGTTCTATTTGGAAAACCAATTCTACACTAGAAAACCAATAGATGGAATGTGTCCGGACTTCTGTAAAGCCTCTGACACGGTCGCCCGCAACGTCCTTCTCTCTAAATTGGAGAGAGGTGGATTTGATGGCTGGACGGTAAGGTGGATAAGAAACGGGATGGATGGTCATATTCAAAGGGGAGTGGTCAATGGCTCAAAGTCCAGACGGAGATCTGTGACGAGTGGTGTCCCTCAGGGGTCCGTCCTGGGACCGGTGCTGTTTGACATCTTTATCAATGATACTGGCAGCGAGATTGAGTGCACCCTCAGCAAGTTTGCAGGTGACACCAAGCTGAGTGGTGCGGTTGCCACACCGGAAGGACGGGATGTCGTCCAGGGGGTCCTGGACAGACTGAAGAATTTGGCCTGTGAGAACCTCGTGAGGTTCAACAAGGCCAAGCGTAAGGTCCTGCACCTGGGTTGGGGCAATCCCCGTTTTCAGTACACGATGGGAGACGATGTCACTGAGAGCGGCCCTGCAGAGAAGGACTCGGGGGTGCCGGTCGGTGAGAAGCTCGACATGAGGCGGCAGTGTGCGCTTGCAGCCCAGGCGGCCAACCGTATCCTGGGCTGCATCAAAAGAAGCGTGGCCAGCAGGTTGAGGGAAGGGATTCTGCCCCTCTCTTCCTCTCTTGTGAGACCTCATCTGGAATCCTGTGTCCAGTTCTGAAATGGTCAATGTAAGAAGGCTATGGAGCTGTTGGAACGGGTCCGGAGGAGGGCTACGAAGATGATCGGAGGGCCGGAGCACCTTCCCTACGAGGACAGGCTGAGAGAGTTGGGCTAGTTCAGCCCGGAGAAGAGAAGGCTCGGAGGAGATCTTGTAGCGACCTTCCAGTCCCTGAAGGGGGCCTACAGGAAAGCTGGGGAGAGGCCATTCGTAAAGGCTTGTGGGGATAGGACGAGGGGCAACGGGTATGAACTGGAGAGGGGCAGCTTTAGACTAGACATGAGGAAGAATTTCTTCACCACAAGAGTGGTCAGACACTGGAACAGGCTGCCAAGGGAAGTTGTGGATGCCCCATCCCTGGAAGGGTTCAACGCCAGGTTGGATGGGGCCTCGGGCAGCCTGATTTAGTGGGATCCCTGCCCAGTGGCACGGGGGTTGGAACTAGATGATCTTTAAGGTCCCTTCCAACCCTGATGATTCCATGATTCTATGATTTAGCTTTATTCCCACGCCCTCCACGCTCCTTTGCATACGACGGTGCCCGCAGTGGTGCAGGAGCGCCCAAGTAGATCGCAACCAGTGCCTCAACCTTCCCACCTTGACGACTGGGCAGTAAATAACAACAAAGAGAGAGAGGATGGAAGCCTTTTTACTCTTCCTGGCAGTTCTGTGATGGTGTCTGCAGTCCTGTGACCCCTCGCAATGTCTACCTTTGAGCAGGAGGCTCTTTTGGGAAACTTCTGATTGCCTTGCTGTGACAGGTGTGTTCCACCTCCCTACTTTTCCCAAACTTTCCTCTCCCATGAGGAATGGCTGGGAGAGCTGAGACTGTTTGGCCTGGAGACGAGAAGGCTCACATGTCATCAACGTATGTCAATCCCTGACGGGACGACGCATAGGAGATGGAGCCAGGCTTTTTTCTGCGGTGTCCAGTGACGGGGCAAGAAGCAGTGGGCACCAAGTGAAACACGGGAGATGCTGGGTGAACATCAAGAACGCCCTTTTGACTCTTACGGTGACCAAGCACTGCCACAGGTTGCTCAGAGCCGCTGTGGAGCCTCCAGCCTTGGAAATATTCAGAAGCGGTCTGCCCGTGGCCCTGGATGGACAGGTCTAACTGATCCTGCTGGAGCAGGGGGGGATGGAGCGCATCCCCTCTGGATGCTTCTCCCCCTCCCAGCCACTGTCGAGCGTGGAGGGCTGTACCACTGGCAGGGCACCGGGGGGGGGGGGGGTGGGGGGGTGTGGGTGGGTGCAGTTGCCTGTGGACCCCTGACCCTCCAGGAACATTGCTGATGCCATCTGGTTGAGGGGACCCCAGGCACGGGATGAGGGGGGCAATTGAGCCCAGGGCTCACGAAGGGGGGTGGAAGGCGGTCCCTGTGCCCAATGGCCAGCCGGTCCCTCAGGCAAGCAGCACGTTGGGCAGGAACGAGCCCCACGAAAGGGGCCCTCAGCCCCCTTCTTCTCCCACCTTTGGGTACCTTTCCGGCCACACGCGCCCCCCACCCCCGCCAAAACCTGCCATAGTTGGCAGCCCCCCTCGGCCACAGTCACAATCACTATGACATCACACGGGTGCCGTGCTGTCCCCAGCCACCCGACGCGCTCTTGCTCGGGACCTAGCAAAGCTGTGTCCGGTGCAGCTGGCTCAGAGCTCACTGAGCTTCGAGGCGTTTGCATGGCAAACATGTCTGGAAGGAGAAGCAGCCAGAGGAGTGAGGCAAGTGGCCGCGGCCCTTTGCACGGGACAGCACAGAGACGCTTCCCGCAGCCACCAAAGACGAAGGCACCTCCCAGGAGCCTGAATCAGGGTCGTCGGCCATGGAAGAGGAGCAACGCCACCTCCCATGCCGTGGGGGAGATTGGCCGTCCTCCTCTGGGCAATGGTGTGCGGTGTGTGACCGTAGACCCAGCAGGGAGCAGACAGGAGAGTGGCCGCTTTCGTTTGAACCGAAGAGCGTTTGCTTCAGGTTCAAAAGGGAGGAGCGTGGAGGCCAAGCCTGTCCCTGCGCCAGGGAGCAGCCAGGCAAGTGGCTGCTCCCCTCTGAATCGGCCGGCGCTGGCTGTAAGCGTAGACAAGAGCCACGTGGATCCCAGGCAGAGTTCCCTGCCAAGGAAGAGCCAGAGCAGCCAGAAGAGTGGCTGCTCACCTTTCAAGCAGACAACATTGGCTTCAGGTGCAGCAGGGCACAGCATGGAGTCCAAGCCTGTCTCCATGCCAGGGAGCAGCCAGAGCAGGCAGGCGAGTGGGTGCTCACCACTGAAGCGGGCAGCATTGGCTCCAGGTCCAGGAGGGAAAAGAGCGGAGTCCAAGCCTGCCCCCGTGCCAGGGAGCAACAAGCGAAGCAGCGGCTCACCTCTGAAGCAGAGAGCATTGGCTGGAAACGCAGCAGGGGCCAACACGCGTCCCAAGAAGAGCTCCCTCCCAAGGACCTTCTGGAGCAGCGCCGAGGCCAAGCCCGTCTCCGTGCCAGGGACCAGCCAGAGCAGCCAGGCCAGTGGCTGCCCACCTTTGAAACGGGCAGCCTTGGCTTTAGGTCCACAAGGGAATCCTGTGGATCCCAAGGATGCCATCACGTCACCTGCCAAGAGACGCGTTGCCTGTGCTGATGCAAGGCAGGTACCTATGAGCAGACGGTGGAAGAGGATGGAGGCCTGGCGTGCCTTTCTGTGGAGGCACGCTGTGCGTGTGAGTTGCAGGCACAACCACAGCGCAAGAGACCATGTGGAGCCCATGGAGGTGGATCCTCCGGACAACGACGTGGAGCCCATGGAGGTGGATCCTCCGGACAATGGCGTGGAGCCAATGGAAGTGGATCCGCCTCAGTAAGAATTGTCCATGGCAGTGGATCCACCTGCCACAGCGATCACCTGGCACTAGTACCCCAACCGCCTTCCACAAAGCAAATTTGGAAATACCAAGGACTTCAGAGGAATGGCTTACCAATCTGCTCAACCCTTTTCTGGACAACGTCACGAGAACGAGAAGAAACCGTCCAGCTTGTCAGAGAAGGGCAAACATCGAGCAGTCACACAAGGGCAATTGAGCTTGTCCAGCTTGCTCCCTGCGCTGCTTTCCTCAGCATGAAAAGGCCTTCTTCTCCAAGACAATACTGCAACAACGAAGATAGACGTCCAGCTTACTCCATTTAAGCCAGAAACTCTTAACCCTTTGTATCATTCCTGAGACTTGTATGTGTTTGAACAAGCCAATTTGATTAAAAAGAAGTGATTACAACAGCTCTTGATTGAATAAAGGTTGGGTGATGACTGTGGATAAGATACTAGTTGCGTAAATACGTCACACAAGCCTACATATGACCCAAGACCCAGATGCGAACAAGACCACAGTTAGCAATGACACGTGTGTAGCAAATAACACCCAGACATAAGTGAAAGGAACACGCAGGTAGAACATAGAGTTAAGATGAAAGTACCGAAAGACAGCGATGGCTAGCGTGAGATCAGAAGCCAACACGCGTGTGCCTATGAGGGGGCATGCCCGACTGGGAGGGAAAAGAGAGGTCAATTTTCAGCTGATCCCGGGAAAGTTTTCCCCAGTGCCCCGCCCTCGCCTTGGATTTTCATAATAATTTGTGGAATTTTAAGTGATGCTTGGGCGACTGAAGGCATTAAGTCAAACTCTGCTAGTTGGCAGAGAGAAAGTTCTTGCTCAGCTTGCCAAAACCAAACTGCACGTGCCCAGTAGGAGTGGTGATGGGAGTGGTTTGCCTCGGAGGCCGGGAGGAGGCGGGTAGCGTTAGGTGTGGAGGTGGGTTTTAGTCCTGTAACGATTTGACAGTGATGTTAGGAGAAGCACGGATCACCTGGGGAGCTGGATGGTCAGAGCAGCAGCTACGATTCAACTTCTTGGCAGACAACTGGGCAGTCGGACCAGTCTCCTTGCTGATGCTTGCTGACAGCAGGGGCTGGCTACATTTGTCTCCAAACGTCCCGTCGTCCACCTCACAGGGCAAGAGGTCCTCCCTGCATTCCTTTGTGATAAGAAGCGTGCTGCCCCTGTGCGTGTTGCATCTCCACTGACTTCGCTTTTGAAGAAAACCTGCCCCATACTCAGAAAATGTTAGGGTTCCCGTTTCTCCCCACATGTAGCTTCATTCCCGCATTTCCAGCCACTCTCCGTGATCTTTGAAAAGTCATGGCAGTCAGGAGAAGTCGCTGGTGATTGGAAGAAGGGTAAAGTTGTGCCCATTTTTAAAGAGGGTAGAAAAGACGACCCTGAGAACTACCGACCTGTCAGCCTCCCCTCTGTGCCTGGGGAGATCATGGAACAGATCCTCCTCAAAGCTATGCTAAAGCACATGGAGGACGTGGAGGTGATGAATGGCAGCCAGCATGGCTTCACCGGGGGAAAGTCCTGCCTGAGCAACCTAGCGGCGTTCTGTGATGGGGTGACCACATCGGTGGGCACTGGAAAACCAATAGATGGAATGTGTCCGGACTTCTGTAAAGCCTCTGACACGGTCGCCCGCAACGTCCTTCTCTCTAAATTGGAGAGAGGTGGATTTGATGGCTGGACGGTAAGGTGGATAAGAAACGGGATGGATGGTCATATTCAAAGGGGAGTGGTCAATGGCTCAAAGTCCAGACGGAGATCTGTGACGAGTGGTGTCCCTCAGGGGTCCGTCCTGGGACCGGTGCTGTTTGACATCTTTATCAATGATGCTGGCAGCGAGATTGAGTGCACCCTCAGCAAGTTTGCAGGTGACACCAAGCTGAGTGGTGCGGTTGCCACACCGGAAGGACGGGATGTCGTCCAGGGGGTCCTGGACAGACTGAAGAATTTGGCCTGTGAGAACCTCGTGAGGTTCAACAAGGCCAAGCGTAAGGTCCTGCACCTGGGTTGGGGCAATCCCCGTTTTCAGTACACGATGGGAGACGATGTCACTGAGAGCGGCCCTGCAGAGAAGGACTCGGGGGTGCCGGTCGGTGAGAAGCTCGACATGAGGCGGCAGTGTGCGCTTGCAGCCCAGAAGGCCAACCGTATCCTGGGCTGCATCAAAAGAAGCGTGGCCAGCAGGTTGAGGGAAGGGATTCTGCCCCTCTCTTCCTCTCTTGTGAGACCTCATCTGGAATCCTGTGTCCAGTTCTGAAATGGTCAATGTAAGAAGGCTATGGAGCTGTTGGAACGGGTCCGGAGGAGGGCTACGAAGATGATCGGAGGGCCGGAGCACCTTCCCTACGAGGACAGGCTGAGAGAGTTGGGCTAGTTCAGCCCGGAGAAGAGAAGGCTCGGAGGAGATCTTGTAGCGACCTTCCAGTCCCTGAAGGGGGCCTACAGGAAAGCTGGGGAGAGGCCATTCGTAAAGGCTTGTGGGGATAGGACGAGGGGCAACGGGTATGAACTGGAGAGGGGCAGCTTTAGACTAGACATGAGGAAGAATTTCTTCACCACAAGAGTGGTCAGACACTGGAACAGGCTGCCAAGGGAAGTTGTGGATGCCCCATCCCTGGAAGGGTTCAACGCCAGGTTGGATGGGGCCTCGGGCAGCCTGATTTAGTGGGATCCCTGCCCATGGCACGGGGGTTGGAACTAGATGATCTTTAAGGTCCCTTCCAACCCTGATGATTCCATGATTCTATGATTTAGCTTTATTCCCACGCCCTCCACGCTCCTTTGCATACGACGGTGCCCACAGTGGTGCAGGGGTGCCCACAGTGGTGCAGGACTGCCCAAGTAGATCGCAACCAGTGCCTCAACCTTCCCACCTTGACGACTGGGCAGTAAATAACAACAAAGAGAGAGAGGATGGAAGCCTTTTTACTCTTCCTGGCAGTTCTGTGATGGTGTCTGCAGTCCTGTGACCCCTCGCAATGTCTACCTTTGAGCAGGAGGCTCTTTTGGGAAACTTCTGATTGCCTTGCTGTGACAGGTGTGTTCCACCTCCCTACTTTTCCCAAACTTTCCTCTCCCATGAGGAATGGCTGGGAGAGCTGAGACTGTTTGGCCTGGAGACGAGAAGGCTCACATGTCATCAACGTATGTCAATCCCTGACGGGACGACGCATAGGAGATGGAGCCAGGCTTTTTTCTGCGGTGTCCAGTGACGGGGCAAGAAGCAGTGGGCACCAAGTGAAACACGGGAGATGCTGGGTGAACATCAAGAACGCCCTTTTGACTCTTACGGTGACCAAGCACTGCCACAGGTTGCTCAGAGCCGCTGTGGAGCCTCCAGCCTTGGAAATATTCAGAAGCGGTCTGCCCGTGGCCCTGGATGGACAGGTCTAACTGATCCTGCTGGAGCAGGGGGGGATGGAGCGCATCCCCTCTGGATGCTTCTCCCCCTCCCAGCCACTGTCGAGCGTGGAGGGCTGTACCACTGGCAGGGCACCGTGGGGGGGGTGTGTGGGGGTGTGGGTGGGTGCAGTTGCCTGTGGACCCCTGACCCTCCTGGAACATTGCTGATGCCATCTGGTTGAGGGGACCCCAGGCACGGGATGAGGGGGGCAATTGAGCCCAGGGCTCACGAAGGGGGGTGGAAGGCGGTCCCTGTGCCCAAGGGCCAGCCGGTCCCTCAGGCAAGCAGCACGTTGGGCAGGAACGAGCCCCACGAAAGGGGCCCTCAGCCCCCTTCTTCTCCCACCTTTGGGTACCTTTCCGGCCACACGCGCCCCCCACCCCCGCCAAAACCTGCCATAGTTGGCAGCCCCCCTCGGCCACAGTCACAATCACTATGACATCACACGGGTGCCGTGCTGTCCCCAGCCACCCGACGCGCTCTTGCTCGGGACCTAGCAAAGCTGTGTCCGGTGCAGCTGGCTCAGAGCTCACTGAGCTTCGAGGCGTTTGCATGGCAAACATGTCTGGAAGGAGAAGCAGCCAGAGGAGTGAGGCAAGTGGCCGCGGCCCTTTGCACGGGACAGCACAGAGACGCTTCCCGCAGCCACCAAAGACGAAGGCACCTCCCAGGAGCCTGAATCAGGGTCGTCGGCCATGGAAGAGGAGCAACGCCACCTCCCATGCCGTGGGGGAGATTGGCCGTCCTCCTCTGGGCAATGGTGTGCGGTGTGTGACCGTAGACCCAGCAGGGAGCAGACAGGAGAGTGGCCGCTTTCGTTTGAACCGAAGAGCGTTTGCTTCAGGTTCAAAAGGGAGGAGCGTGGAGGCCAAGCCTGTCCCTGCGCCAGGGAGCAGCCAGGCAAGTGGCTGCTCCCCTCTGAATCGGCCGGCGCTGGCTGTAAGCGTAGACAAGAGCCACGTGGATCCCAGGCAGAGTTCCCTGCCAAGGAAGAGCCAGAGCAGCCAGAAGAGTGGCTGCTCACCTTTCAAGCAGACAACATTGGCTTCAGGTGCAGCAGGGCACAGCATGGAGTCCAAGCCTGTCTCCATGCCAGGGAGCAGCCAGAGCAGGCAGGCGAGTGGGTGCTCACCACTGAAGCGGGCAGCATTGGCTCCAGGTCCAGGAGGGAAAAGAGCGGAGTCCAAGCCTGCCCCCGTGCCAGGGAGCAACAAGCGAAGCAGCGGCTCACCTCTGAAGCAGAGAGCATTGGCTGGAAACGCAGCAGGGGCCAACACGCGTCCCAAGAAGAGCTCCCTCCCAAGGACCTTCTGGAGCAGCGCCGAGGCCAAGCCCGTCTCCGTGCCAGGGACCAGCCAGAGCAGCCAGGCCAGTGGCTGCCCACCTTTGAAACGGGCAGCCTTGGCTTTAGGTCCACAAGGGAATCCTGTGGATCCCAAGGATGCCATCACGTCACCTGCCAAGAGACGCGTTGCCTGTGCTGATGCAAGGCAGGTACCTATGAGCAGACGGTGGAAGAGGATGGAGGCCTGGCGTGCCTTTCTGTGGAGGCACGCTGTGCGTGTGAGTTGCAGGCACAACCACAGCGCAAGAGACGATGTGGAGCCCATGGAGGTGGATCCTCCGGACAACGACGTGGAGCCCATGGAGGTGGATCCTCCGGACGATGGCGTGGAGCCAATGGAAGTGGATCCGCCTCAGTAAGAATTGTCCATGGCAGTGGATCCACCTGCCACAGCGATCACCTGGCACTAGTACCCCAACCGCCTTCCACAAAGCAAATTTGGAAATACCAAGGACTTCAGAGGAATGGCTTACCAATCTGCTCAACCCTTTTCTGGACAACGTCACGAGAACGAGAAGACACCGTCCAGCTTGTCAGAGAACGGCAAACATCGAGCAGTCACACAAGGGCAATTGAGCTTGTCCAGCTTGCTCCCTGCGCTGCTTTCCTCAGCATGAAAAGGCCTTCTTCTCCAAGACAATACTGCAACAACGAAGATAGACGTCCAGCTTACTCCATTTAAGCCAGAAACTCTTAACCCTTTGTATCATTCCTGAGACTTGTATGTGTTTGAACAAGCCAATTTGATTAAAAAGAAGTGATTACAACAGCTCTTGATTGAATAAAGGTTGGGTGATGACTGTGGATAAGATACTAGTTGCGTAAATACGTCACACAAGCCTACATATGACCCAAGACCCAGATGCGAACAAGACCACAGTTAGCAATGACACGTGTGTAGCAAATAACACCCAGACATAAGTGAAAGGAACACGCAGGTAGAACATAGAGTTAAGATGAAAGTACCGAAAGACAGCGATGGCTAGCGTGAGATCAGAAGCCAACACGCGTGTGCCTATGAGGGGGCATGCCCGACTGGGAGGGAAAAGAGAGGTCAATTTTCAGCTGATCCCGGGAAAGTTTTCCCCAGTGCCCCGCCCTCGCCTTGGATTTTCATAATAATTTGTGGAATTTTAAGTGATGCTTGGGCGACTGAAGGCATTAAGTCAAACTCTGCTAGTTGGCAGAGAGAAAGTTCTTGCTCAGCTTGCCAAAACCAAACTGCACGTGCCCAGTAGGAGTGGTGATGGGAGTGGTTTGCCTCGGAGGCCGGGAGGAGGCGGGTAGCGTTAGGTGTGGAGGTGGGTTTTAGTCCTGTAACGATTTGACAGTGATGTTAGGAGAAGCACGGATCACCTGGGGAGCTGGATGGTCAGAGCAGCAGCTACGATTCAACTTCTTGGCAGACAACTGGGCAGTCGGACCAGTCTCCTTGCTGATGCTTGCTGACAGCAGGGGCTGGCTACATTTGTCTCCAAACGTCCCGTCGTCCACCTCACAGGGCAAGAGGTCCTCCCTGCATTCCTTTGTGATAAGAAGCGTGCTGCCCCTGTGCGTGTTGCATCTCCACTGACTTCGCTTTTGAAGAAAACCTGCCCCATACTCAGAAAATGTTAGGGTTCCCGTTTCTCCCCACATGTAGCTTCATTCCCGCATTTCCAGCCACTCTCCGTGATCTTTGAAAAGTCATGGCAGTCAGGAGAAGTCGCTGGTGATTGGAAGAAGGGTAAAGTTGTGCCCATTTTTAAAGAGGGTAGAAAAGACGACCTTGAGAACTACCGACCTGTCAGCCTCCCCTCTGTGCCTGGGGAGATCATGGAACAGATCCTCCTCAAAGCTATGCTAAAGCACATGGAGGACGTGGAGGTGATGAATGGCAGCCAGCATGGCTTCACCGGGGGAAAGTCCTGCCTGAGCAACCTAGCGGCGTTCTGTGATGGGGTGACCACATCGGTGGGCACTGGAAAACCAATAGATGGAATGTGTCCGGACTTCTGTAAAGCCTCTGACACGGTCGCCCGCAACGTCCTTCTCTCTAAATTGGAGAGAGGTGGATTTGATGGCTGGACGGTAAGGTGGATAAGAAACGGGATGGATGGTCATATTCAAAGGGGAGTGGTCAATGGCTCAAAGTCCAGACGGAGATCTGTGACGAGTGGTGTCCCTCAGGGGTCCGTCCTGGGACCGGTGCTGTTTAACATCTTTATCAATGATACTGGCAGCGAGATTGAGTGCACCCTCAGCAAGTTTGCAGGTGACACCAAGCTGAGTGGTGCGGTTGCCACACCGGAAGGACGGGATGTCGTCCAGGGGGTCCTGGACAGACTGAAGAATTTGGCCTGTGAGAACCTCGTGAGGTTCAACAAGGCCAAGCGTAAGGTCCTGCACCTGGGTTGGGGCAATCCCCGTTTTCAGTACACGATGGGAGACGATGTCACTGAGAGCGGCCCTGCAGAGAAGGACTCGGGGGTGCCGGTCGGTGAGAAGCTCGACATGAGGCGGCAGTGTGCGCTTGCAGCCCAGAAGGCCAACCGTATCCTGGGCTGCATCAAAAGAAGCGTGGCCAGCAGGTTGAGGGAAGGGATTCTGCCCCTCTCTTCCTCTCTTGTGAGACCTCATCTGGAATCCTGTGTCCAGTTCTGAAATGGTCAATGTAAGAAGGCTATGGAGCTGTTGGAACGGGTCCGGAGGAGGGCTACGAAGATGATCGGAGGGCCGGAGCACCTTCCCTACGAGGACAGGCTGAGAGAGTTGGGCTAGTTCAGCCCGGAGAAGAGAAGGCTCGGAGGAGATCTTGTAGCGACCTTCCAGTCCCTGAAGGGGGCCTACAGGAAAGCTGGGGAGAGGCCATTCGTAAAGGCTTGTGGGGATAGGACGAGGGGCAACGGGTATGAACTGGAGAGGGGCAGCTTTAGACTAGACATGAGGAAGAATTTCTTCACCACAAGAGTGGTCAGACACTGGAACAGGCTGCCAAGGGAAGTTGTGGATGCCCCATCCCTGGAAGGGTTCAACGCCAGGTTGGATGGGGCCTCGGGCAGCCTGATTTAGTGGGATCCCTGCCCATGGCACGGGGGTTGGAACTAGATGATCTTTAAGGTCCCTTCCAACCCTGATGATTCCATGATTCTATGATTTAGCTTTATTCCCACGCCCTCCACGCTCCTTTGCATACGACGGTGCCCGCAGTGGTGCAGGAGCGCCCAAGTAGATCGCAACCAGTGCCTCAACCTTCCCACCTTGACGACTGGGCAGTAAATAACAACAAAGAGAGAGAGGATGGAAGCCTTTTTACTCTTCCTGGCAGTTCTGTGATGGTGTCTGCAGTCCTGTGACCCCTCGCAATGTCTACCTTTGAGCAGGAGGCTCTTTTGGGAAACTTCTGATTGCCTTGCTGTGACAGGTGTGTTCCACCTCCCTACTTTTCCCAAACTTTCCTCTCCCATGAGGAATGGCTGGGAGAGCTGAGACTGTTTGGCCTGGAGACGAGAAGGCTCACATGTCATCAACGTATGTCAATCCCTGACGGGACGACGCATAGGAGATGGAGCCAGGCTTTTTTCTGCGGTGTCCAGTGACGGGGCAAGAAGCAGTGGGCACCAAGTGAAACACGGGAGATGCTGGGTGAACATCAAGAACGCCCTTTTGACTCTTACGGTGACCAAGCACTGCCACAGGTTGCTCAGAGCCGCTGTGGAGCCTCCAGCCTTGGAAATATTCAGAAGCGGTCTGCCCGTGGCCCTGGATGGACAGGTCTAACTGATCCTGCTGGAGCAGGGGGGGATGGAGCGCATCCCCTCTGGATGCTTCTCCCCCTCCCAGCCACTGTCGAGCGTGGAGGGCTGTACCACTGGCAGGGCACCGGGGGGGGTGGGGGTGGGTGGGGGGGGGGGTGGGTGCAGTTGCCTGTGGACCCCTGACCCTCCAGGAACATTGCTGATGCCATCTGGTTGAGGGGACCCCAGGCACGGGATGAGGGGGGCAATTGAGCCCAGGGCTCACGAAGGGGGGTGGAAGGCGGTCCCTGTGCCCAATGGCCAGCCGGTCCCTCAGGCA
Organism: Cuculus canorus; assembly: GCF_017976375.1. NCBI lineage: Eukaryota > Metazoa > Chordata > Aves > Cuculiformes > Cuculidae > Cuculus > Cuculus canorus. The sequence continues at coordinate 51,238,040 of NC_071404.1, read as the reverse complement.
AGCAGCACGTTGGGCAGGAACGAGCCCCACGAAAGGGGCCCTCAGCCCCCTTCTTCTCCCACCTTTGGGTACCTTTCCGGCCACACACGCCCCCCACCCCCGCCAAAACCTGCCATAGTTGGCAGCCCCCCTCGGCCACAGTCACAATCACTATGACATCACACGGGTGCCGTGCTGTCCCCAGCCACCCGACGCGCTCTTGCTCGGGACCTAGCAAAGCTGTGTCCGGTGCAGCTGGCTCAGAGCTCACTGAGCTTCGAGGCGTTTGCATGGCAAACATGTCTGGAAGGAGAAGCAGCCAGAGGAGTGAGGCAAGTGGCCGCGGCCCTTTGCACGGGACAGCACAGAGACGCTTCCCGCAGCCACCAAAGACGAAGGCACCTCCCAGGAGCCTGAATCAGGGTCGTCGGCCATGGAAGAGGAGCAACGCCACCTCCCATGCCGTGGGGGAGATTGGCCGTCCTCCTCTGGGCAATGGTGTGCGGTGTGTGACCTTAGACCCAGCAGGGAGCAGACAGGAGAGTGGCCGCTTTCGTTTGAACCGAAGAGCGTTTGCTTCAGGTTCAAAAGGGAGGAGCGTGGAGGCCAAGCCTGTCCCTGCGCCAGGGAGCAGCCAGGCAAGTGGCTGCTCCCCTCTGAATCGGCCGGCGCTGGCTGTAAGCGTAGACAAGAGCCACGTGGATCCCAGGCAGAGTTCCCTGCCAAGGAAGAGCCAGAGCAGCCAGAAGAGTGGCTGCTCACCTTTCAAGCAGACAACATTGGCTTCAGGTGCAGCAGGGCACAGCATGGAGTCCAAGCCTGTCTCCATGCCAGGGAGCAGCCAGAGCAGGCAGGCGAGTGGGTGCTCACCACTGAAGCGGGCAGCATTGGCTCCAGGTCCAGGAGGGAAAAGAGCGGAGTCCAAGCCTGCCCCCGTGCCAGGGAGCAACAAGCGAAGCAGCGGCTCACCTCTGAAGCAGAGAGCATTGGCTGGAAACGCAGCAGGGGCCAACACGCGTCCCAAGAAGAGCTCCCTCCCAAGGACCTTCTGGAGCAGCGCCGAGGCCAAGCCCGTCTCCGTGCCAGGGACCAGCCAGAGCAGCCAGGCCAGTGGCTGCCCACCTTTGAAACGGGCAGCCTTGGCTTTAGGTCCACAAGGGAATCCTGTGGATCCCAAGGATGCCGTCACGTCACCTGCCAAGAGACGCGTTGCCTGTGCTGATGCAAGGCAGGTACCTATGAGCAGACGGTGGAAGAGGATGGAGGCCTGGCGTGCCTTTCTGTGGAGGCACGCTGTGCGTGTGAGTTGCAGGCACAACCACAGCGCAAGAGACGATGTGGAGCCCATGGAGGTGGATCCTCCGGACGATGGCGTGGAGCCAATGGAAGTGGATCCGCCTCAGTAAGAATTGTCCATGGCAGTGGATCCACCTGCCACAGCGATCACCTGGCACTAGTACCCCAACCGCCTTCCACAAAGCAAATTTGGAAATACCAAGGACTTCAGAGGAATGGCTTACCAATCTGCTCAACCCTTTTCTGGACAACGTCACGAGAACGAGAAGAAACCGTCCAGCTTGTCAGAGAACGGCAAACATCGAGCAGTCACACAAGGGCAATTGAGCTTGTCCAGCTTGCTCTCTGCGCTGCTTTCCTCAGCATGAAAAGGCCTTCTTCTCCAAGACAATACTGCAACAACGAAGATAGACGTCCAGCTTACTCCATTTAAGCCAGAAACTCTTAACCCTTTGTATCATTCCTGAGACTTGTATGTGTTTGAACAAGCCAATTTGATTAAAAAGAAGTGATTACAACAGCTCTTGATTGAATAAAGGTTGGGTGATGACTGTGGATAAGATACTAGTTGCGTAAATACGTCACACAAGCCTACATATGACCCAAGACCCAGATGCGAACAAGACCACAGTTAGCAATGACACGTGTGTAGCAAATAACACCCAGACATAAGTGAAAGGAACACGCAGGTAGAACATAGAGCTAAGATGAAAGTACCGAAAGACAGCGATGGCTAGCGTGAGATCAGAAGCCAACACGCGTGTGCCTATGAGGGGGCATGCCCGACTGGGAGGGAAAAGAGAGGTCAATTTTCAGCTGATCCCGGGAAAGTTTTCCCCAGTGTCCCGCCCTTGCCTTGGGAAGATGATCTTTTAAGTTCCTTTCCAGCCCTGATTGTTGTATGATTCCATTATACTGTTTCCGTAGCTTCGATGCTAAAATCAAGGTTAGGGCAATCTTTGTCCACTGGCTCTTGTAATGTGTTTGCACTTCACATGCACTAAGTCTTTGCAGGAGGTTGGGCATGAGGAGCCCTACAGTACCAACTTATGTGGATGTCCCTTGCGGGTACTGGGGAAAGAGCTGGGGACTGGCAGAACTGGCAGGTTATTGAGCGAAGACCTCCCTCCCCCCTGAGTCTGAATGAAATACTATGACTTGCCCAAGCACATTGACAATGGCATAGAGCCATGGCCAAATGGCAGTGACAGGTTTACTCCATCCAAAAGCCACCAGACCTTTGGTACCACGGAGGGAAAACTGTTCATTTTTTTTTTTTAATATATGATTATATCCTCTGTAACAGGAAGAGGTATATTATACATGAAGAGGACTTAGAGCTATGATGTGGAGGGAGGATCTGTCCCCCAAGGGGTATGAGGCATAAATACTTCAGTGGTAACTTTGGTCACCAAGTGGCCCTGCAGCTAAAGAGAACTGAGCTGCAGGCACGGCTGGTTTCTGCAAAATCAAGATACCCGCTTCAGACCCAGTCACTGCTTTCAGATTTCTTGGAGCCTGTCTGCCTCTCCCTTTGCGTACTCAGCTTTCACAGGAGACAAGCTCTTTTTTTGTCCATCCCATCATTCCCACCCTGCCTACGTGGACTGTCAAACTCAAATTTCCTTTGTTTTTTCACACCCCCATGAGCTGGGTTTGCTGTAGCCTGCAGTCTTTGCATTGGCCAAGCAGTTCCCTCTTTATCTTTAGGGATTTTCTTTTAGGTACCTCACCTCTAGATGTTCTGCCTGCCACCCCTGAAGTGTCTGCTTCAGTTTTTCTGCTTTTGAAGATGGGTCTGCAACTCTCCTTTCCCAGGTAGTAAAAGGCACGTTTCAGTGTGTTTTATGAGGAAGCAGAGCTCTGGTTTTGACAGGAGATGGTGGCATGACCCTGCCAACCTTGAATGGAAGCAAAACAGTCCCAACGTTGCCTGCAGCTGTAGAAGATGCTGGTAGTTAAGGCCAAGGCTAAATAGTAGCCATGCACCTAGCAAGGTGGAGAGGAAAGAAAATTAGAACACAGAGCTTAGGACTGCCCCCCAAAGCCATACGTAGAAAGATAGAGGGAAAAGCAAGCAGGATGGGAGGAATAGAGGGCAGCTGCAGGAACACACTGGAGAACATGCAGCTAAGATTGGCTGTGCTGGAGCACCAAATTGCCTTCAGTTCCATGCAGCCAAGGCTAGAAGAAACAGCCTCAAAACTATGGGATACAGTGACATGGAAATAGGTGGGAAAGCCTAGATATGGTCGTGCCAAGGGACTGTGGAAATGCTGCTGGAGAATAACTGCAACGCTCTACTACAGATCACAGCCTGCAGCAAAGCAGGTCTATGTTAGGGGTAAAGGTGTGGCTCAAGGGAAAAAAGCTGTTCACGCACTTCTCTGAAATAACCAGTAATATAATTGCACATCAGGAAACGCTGGTCTGAATGCTGCATTCATCAATATGGCACTGCAGAACGAGAAAAGAGCTCAGGCTGTAAATACAAATACATTCAAATGTCTCTCTATATGTAGAGATACATATGATCCAATGTCTCTCAGCATTAAGTAATGCCACATTTCAGCTGATGTTGAGTATGTAGGCTGCAACTTTTTTTCTTCTGAAGTATGGGGCTGGAGATTTCAGTCTGTGCACAGATTACCCCTGTGCCTCTAGTGCTATTGAAAATAATAGTCGCAATTCATAAATATGTGAGGGAAAGAAAGGAAAGGGAGGGCCTCACAGAATAATTATGCAAATGCCACATTTCTACATATTTACATAATCAGCCATAAAATGCAAGTGACTACTCTATTAGTGATAACACTATTTTAATTACTCTTTCTTTGCTCACTGAGTTGTGAATAGGGGTGATGCTTTTTTATGCCAGTGAAAACATATGCAACATCTTGCTGTTTACTTGTTTGCTCAGAGGAAAAATCGTATTAAAAATAAAGAAATAAAATGAGGCACAGTGAAAATAATCTAGCCAGGCAAATGAACCAAGAAAGAGGTACTTTTCAAGCATGTGAAAAGTAAATAGAACTAAAAGCAATCTCTTTCATAGATAGATGGAAACAATTTTATTTGGGGGGAATGTTAAAACAACCATATACAATTTGAACAAATACAACATAACACAGTTTGTTCCCCAGGTTTTGTAATTACAGTATTTACATGTTTACATGTTTAATAAGGCACTGGTTCTCAAAAAAGAACACAAATTACTTTCTTAGTCTTTACATTTTCAACTGTTTCTTTACTAGAAATAACTTTGTGCTAGAGAAAGGATAGCAGTTGCTAGATGGCATCTTTTCCTTTTGGTTTTGTTTTTTCTTATTCTCCCACTTACCTATGCCATCTTATCTATGCCAATAAGTCACTAATCCAAATTTCCTTCAGTGATTTACATTTGGAAACTGGATTTCCAGACCTGTGGGCTCTGAAGCTACAATTATCTTTAACACTGACTTCCAAGCCCTCATGGCACTGTTAAACTGCCAAAATCTGGAAATGACATTAAAAGGCCATGCCTGGCAAAATAAACATACTAACTTGTAGTCACTGTACATGTTAAAACCATAATAATTACATCTTGAGTGTTGCAGAAAATCAACCAGGCAGGCAGTAACTGGAATGTCACAGCAGCTCAACAAACAACTTCCACACTTGCCTTAGGCTGTTTTCTGGCCTTAGGAATATCCCTTTACAATAAACATCAATTATAGTAGGTAGGAGATTTGAGGGCAAAATCTGGCCTTTTGGGAGAAAATGGGGAGGCACTTGTTAAAACAACTGCAGATCCTTTGCTTACTCAGAGTGTGTCTCCTCATATATATATATATTTATTTTCCTATATAGCACCGTTGCAGTGATTTGTCATTTATGCCTTTTCATAAATAAATATTATGTTTCATTTAGTGCTTTATCATCTCTAATAGTTTACTCTTAATCCACATACAGGAGTTATTCCAGACTCCCAATTGAATATATATATATTTATTTTTATATATATATATGAAAAGCCAACATATACTTGAACATTGAACGAAAACACTTTACATAACCTATCAACCAGTATTTTAGAACCCTTTCTTATGAATCAAAAAAGTAAGACTTGTTCAGAAAAAACAGTGACTGGCCCTTTCTCTTGCAACGCACTGATGACAAGTGCTGGAGGCATCACGGGCATTGCATCCACCAGCCAGCAAACCACCCTCCAAAACATTTATAGAGAGTCATGATGATTAAAAAAAAAAAAAACCAAATAAAACCCAATGAACTACTTGAGAAAAGTAGACATGAAACATACCTAAACATGGCAGGAAAGAAGCATCCCTGCTGCGTGACCGCTTCCCCAGGACCTGCAGAGACTGGGCTCAGAGGTGGGATCAACTGAGCCTGCCCCAAGCGCTGCCACCGTCAAGGGTGTCATCCGCTTCGTTGTAGCTGAGAAACCCCAATTCCTCAGGGCTGTGCTCACTTTTATGAAAGGACATGAAAGCGAATGGAGTGACAGCAGTGACCCCATGGCTCCATTCGCTAAAACAAAAGATGAAGAGAGGCTGGACTGTCCTGCTCATTTTGTGCTACAAATCTTCAAACCAAGGCAGCCAAGGAGAGGAACAAACTCCACTCCGAGCCACGCAAGCACGCTGTTTATTAAGGACAGGGGAAAACAGCATTGCCTCTCTTGGGGCCAGGCTTTGGTGTACTATTAACTCTCAGAGATTTTCTTTTTGTATTCTTCGGTATTTCTAAGTACAGGAAAAGCACTCTAATTAACAAAAATCCTGATTAAACCTTTTGACACCTATAATCACAGAGGTCTTGCTGGTTCTCTTGAACCCGCACATTTTTCTGTTAGCCTGAAAGAATAAAATAGCAATTTTTCCAACTAGAAATACCTCTGGGGAGCATTGAAGCTAAACCCCCATTATACACCTGCCTACCACAAATACATCAGTTTTGTCCAAAATGGGATAAAAGAAGCATTACAGAAATGCTGAGACTAAATCGAGCATGGCAATTATTTCAGTTCTGAAACAAGCTTAGCATAATCAAAGGAGCATTTGTAAGGCTCTTACTTCAAAACTAAACTGAACACTAGTGAAACATGACACAGTCAAGCAAAAAAAATTAAAAAATAAAAGAAGAGTAAAGAATGGTAAACTGGTGACTCCCATACAGCTCAGCTTTGATAATGCGATGAAGAACAGAGATCTCGCCAAAGAAAATACTTCACAGGGAATATTTCACCTCCAATTTCTCCTTCTGTAGAATTAACATCAGCGTGACTGCTGCAGCCCCAGAAAGGAGGAATGGAAAGACAATAAATACTTTTCCTGTTGCTTTTCTCCCGTAAGAGCTCCTCTTGCTGGGAATCATGATGCTCCACAGCCCCAGCCTGGTGCCAGAGCCTGTCACTATGATGTGGTGGCTTCTAGAGGCATGGAGGCTGCTGGAAAACCGCCCAAAAGAGTAAGGCATATGAAGCTTGAGCAGAATTGTTCGGGTTATGGTGCTTTTCACTGCAGGAGAAGAGCTGGAGGCACTTGCCTGCTGTTGGCTGCCGTGCCCAGCTCACACTGCCCACCCAAGTCCACACTCCTTCCCTGTCAGCTTCCTACTGTAGACAGGAGGCACCAGGTCTCCTTATGCTTAAAGAAAAATGACTGCCACCCAAAAAATGGGAATTTCTGAGATTGTTCACTTTCCCTTAAAAAAGGGAACACAGGTTTATATTTTTTTCCCCAGCTGTGGTTGTAGATGGATACCTCACTTTTACACAGATGAAAGAGTAAGTTAATAATTATTTCTCACAAGGAACTTCCTCTTACTCAGTGGTTGTGTATGTAGGTCACAGCAGTTTCAAATTCACCAGCGGATCCGAATGTGTATTTCATTTCCAGTCACACACAAATTACTTTATTTTGCAGTGAGGGGCTAGAGAGACAGACAAAAAGCCAAGAAAAGGGGCACTTGTTTATCATCCTGGTTTTATACCCACCAGATTTATGGAAACATGAAGAGCTTCTTCAAACATGTCACACTGAACCATGTTTTATAAAGCTCCCGATTATCCTAATGAAGCTCGACCTCTCCTGGGACAGGCCACCCACAAAAACCTGAATGCCCACGCTAACCATGGCAGGGATGTAATCATGCTCCATCTCCATACTATCAGAATCACTCTCATAAGCAGGGCTAGGGGGAAGTCACCTCCACGGTAAGCAGCTTTTAAGACGGTTTCCATTACAGCTCCTCAGAGCTGCACTGACTCACTCTCCCTTTTTCTTGAATAGTGGAGTGCAATAAACTCTTTATAAGTGAAAAAAGTCACTTTGCTTTCATTTTCAGCACAGTTTCCTCCAATTTTGCTTTTTAATGTAACAATATACATCTTTTTTACTTCTAACCAAAACTTTTATTTTCATAAAATTTAAAGCAGTTTCTTTTTAAACAATCAAAATAATAATAATAACAATAATAATAATAAAATAATATGTGGCTTTCACAGAAAGCAACATGCATAATCTTAAACCAGTTACTAAAACTGTATTTCCCTGTGTAAACAAGGGCAGACAAGCCTCTTCCAATCTTGTATGTCAAAATTCAGCTGATTTTTGCCAAGGATAGTGTCTTAAAGCTGGCAAACAAATTTACAGCTGTTCTTCAGCATGGCTGCGTTCAAGGTACTTATTAATGAAGACTTTTGATACCTCTTCTGGGCTTCTGCCTGCACAAGAAAGTCTCTTTCCATGGGCCTTCATGAGAACTGCCTCTGGCTGAGTCAAAGTTTAATGTCCTGCGACTCTGACATTTTGGCAAGTGTTTTCTTGACCCGCAGGGCTGTGAGCCGGGAGGCGGGGTTGTGAGCCCAGCACTCCATCATCAGCTTCCCCATTTGCCGTAGGCACTGCAGAGAGAAACGGGAGAGAAAGTCCCACCTGGGTCAGTGGAAGAGGAGACTGCAGTTGGCAGCAATGCTGAAAAACTAAAGGGAAAGACTTTTTCTAAGGCCAGTCAAAACAAAAGACAAGATGTTTGCTGGTCTTGCTTTTCGAGAGCTCGTCTGTATATCAAAAAGATTTCTCAAAATATAGAAATTACTTTTATAATTGTAGTCTAGAGTTGGCTGAAGCACTTTTCTCACCTCCTTCATCCCCAAACCCGCATAGAAGGTCTCACTTAGCCTGACCTGCACAAGAATAACTTTGTACTGTAAGCCCTTTGCTGTACTAATTCACAGAATCATACAATTGTTTAGGTTGGAAAAAACCTTTAAGATCATTGAGTACAATGCTTCACCGACCCTGCCAATCCCCCTGCTCAGCTCTGCCCCGTCCTGCTCCATCCCCTGCTTGCTTCCAAAACATAGCCAGACCCTCCTCTGTCTCCCAGCAACTGACAGGATCTCAGCATTGACTTCGCCATCGCTGCTCTGTCTCTACCACCTTCTTCCAAACTTAAAAGCACCCTGTAAGCCACTGCAGCCTGGTGGTGACCCCATCTGCCTACGAATTTACACTGCCAGCTACAAAAGGAGAAGAGAAGATTTCTGTCCCATTCAGCCTGTTCTCCATCTTCATGAGGCTCCAGGCTCATAAGCAGTGCAGGCCTTTGAAGGCACTGAACACCCACCAGCAGTGCCCAGACCAACCTAATACTTTCCAGATTAACGCAGATTTTTATAAATGCATTTTGCTGATACACCAGGTTTTATGCAATAACAAGTTTGCCTCTCATTGCTACAACTCCTGAACTGGGATTACTGATGATGCTAACCAATTAATCAAGACTAGTTATTTCAAGGAGCCTCCCAATCCTCAGTATGTGTAGTAGCAGACCAAACACATACTGTGCACCACCACACAAAACCCCTTCCCAGGACTGATGCTAACAGCGCTTCCTCCAGTGTTTCTACTCCTGGTCTGAAAGCTCAGAGCAATTTCATTAGGGAGAAGATGTAGCAGGCAATTCTTGGTTAGATCTTCCCACATTGGTTGTTGCACAACTCCTTGAGCCCTCCAAGGCAGGTGTTTTTTTTTCCCCTCACATTCCAAAATTGCTTATACACCATGTCACCTAAATCTTTCACCTATCTGCAGAATATGCATTTACATGCTGCTGTTCCCAAATGGCAGCTGACATCTTCGACTGTAGAAGACTTTACAGCATTAAACTGTATCAGTTAACATGATTAACGACCCCTCTTCCATAGCATCTTGAAAGCAGTTTGCAGGTTTGCCTGCAGTACCACAACCATTCATCTCTGATCCCAGAAGCACAACTTTTCTTTGTTACAGATACTAGCAGGGAGAGTTCAGGGCGGAGTGACATCCTCTCACTTCCTTGTTTCATTTTGGAAAGTATTTTCTGGATCCTATGTTTCCTTTGAAAGGTCACATCTGTAGCTCTAATTGCTAAAATGTGAAGATGTAAAGCTGTGAATGATCAGTGCTTCTTGGTGCAGCCTGGCTACAGTAGTCTGCACTACTGCACCTCAACATGGTAATGCTGAAACTTAATACTCTGCACTAATGTTAGCATAAAATCATGGTAAAATCATGTTTCCAAGCCTGCACACCTGTGATCAGAGTAAGGTTGTATGCTCAAGTCATTTCAAAGAGACAGGAGATATTTTCTTCTTTTTTTAAAAAAAAAGAGAAAAGGAAAATGTTGATATTACAGCCAGAAGACCAAGTATGCTGCCACCACACTATACACTACAAAACAATTTTTCTGTCAGAATTTTTGGCTTGCCACTGATTTAAAACTATTAATAGTAGCAGCACAAAACAAAATGAGTGCAAGGAGAAAACAGGAAGACTAAGAGAGTCTCCTATCGCTGTGGGATCTGGCAGACAGCACATTATAAAGCTGCTTGCAAATATTGTAGGCTATGGCCCCTGGGACTCTTGAATACTTTCAGTGGGGATATCTGAAAAGGCCATACTCCTTCCTGACCCCTGTTACACTGTGACTGGCACTAGCTCTTCCTCGCTCAAAATTATGGAGAATCGGGTCAAATCTCTCTCACTCAGTCACTCAACCTTATTAAAAACACAGACTGCATTTTAAGGGGAGTGATACCTCATCACTGCTCCATCTGTTGGGAAACGAAGGGCGTAGCCTCTTGATGCACACACTCTCCCGCATATCCTCATATGAAGGGTCGCTCGGCACAAGGTCATGGTATGGAAGCTGGTACTCCTCAACTATTCCTGAAAGAAGGAATTAGTTGCCTGTCACTTGCAGAAGACACTTTCCACTACCCTCTTCCCCTCTTATTTGGTAACAGAGTGATCATATTAACAATTTGATGCACTTATCCTTAAAAAGGACTTCACTGCCCTGGAAGTTTATTTCACAGTCAAGCTCCAACACAATTATTATTGTGTAAAGACTGACCAGGTATCTTAAGCCGAAAGCATAGTTACTTGTTAAGTGAGACATTTTCTACTGCTGCTGTCCAGCCCAGCAATCACCAGTAGGTTATCACAGACAGAACTGTTTGTTAGCAAGTGGGTCTGTATCACAGTAATAAAGCAAAGAATAAATTTTGAATTAGGTCTTCTTATCAGTAGACCTGGCATAAATTAAGGGCATTTCTGTGCCTTTTCAGAACACGGCAAGTTACCATTACTTGTGCACAGCAACAATGACAACAACATTACAGATTTTATATCACATCACTGCAATATACTCTACCAGTTTGTAAATACAGGGATCACATTGCTTATCAGTGAAATTTAGCTCATCCAGGGTAAGCATGGAATAAGCATTCAGCACAACCCCGCAGGTTTTAAAGACCCATAAAGTCAGGTTTAATTTAGGTAGACTCAAGAGAGACATGCTCTACTCTCACTCGTCTGGCATGTAACTGCTGCGAAGTCGTTTCTCTGCATTTAACTTTCCTCAGTGGCAAAATAGAAGTAATAACACCCATCATTCCTGCACTACACTGAGATCCGCCTGAAGATAGCACACACAGCCTATACATACAAGCACGGATCTATGCCCTGAGTCTGCAGCTGGCCACATTGTTTTATCTTTGCTGTCCTCACACCTGAATGCCTGATATCAGATGGAAATGAAGCACATCACTGGTATGATGACGACGTAATGACTGTCACTTCTCTCTGGGTATTTTTACTCATTTGGTAAAGAAATTATTTATTTAAATAGTGGCATAGCATAATTCAAAATTGTTTGTCCTCCTCAGTCTATTTAACTCCAACAAAACAAAGAAATCACTATTTTCTTTCTGCAAAAATAGCTGAATACCCCTAGTTCAGAAAAAAAAATGTTGCCATTGGAAAAGGCCTCCAAATGGGTTCCTTATTCCTTCTTCAATGCAGGTATCCTCTGCCTTCAAACCGGCCATTACAAAGTCTTTGCTGTTGAAATAGCACTGACTAATGCTTTAAAATAACTTTCAAGAACAGAACAGATATTAAGAGAGTTACCTGTATGGTTTATCCACATTTGATTACTGCAGTAAAAACAATTACCCAGAGAAAAGGATGTAATGGAAGATTTTGGTTATAAATGGGGTCCATTGACACAATTAAAAGTGATCTCCCGGCTCTTTACCTCCTGAAACACATCTTCTTGCTATCTCCCAAAGGATGAGTCCAAAACTGTACATATCAGCCATGATGTAGGATTGAAAGTGATTTCTGTTCAAGCTTTCATCCAGCACCTCAGGAGGCATATAGCGTTTTGTTCCTACACGGGTATTTGAAGGTATGTCTACCTCGTTTGTATCACTAAAAGAAGTGGGGGGAAAAAAAGAGCATCAAACATGCAATACAGTCACTTGAAAAGAAAGCAAGTTAGATGGGAGAAGTAGTAAATTCACACCACATCCACTCTCAAACAAGGTCAAAAGTAATGTATAATCTTAATGGAGCAATTCTTACAAGGAAAGCTTCTTAGTGTGAAGGCAACCCTTCTTAAAAGGCTGACCTGCCTGAGGCTATGTTAAGCATTCAAATGCAGAACTACGATGGAGATAATACTCAGCAGGGATGCTGTACCATTTGTGAGATTTCATTAGCATTAGCTTGAGCTCTAATGATAGTGATAACAATCAAACCTTCATTAAATGCTGCTTTCTTAACATACTCCACCACCTAATGCTTTAGTCTTAGCAATTAATAGAGGACACTAAATAGCTGGGGCAGTATCACTTAGCTGTAGCAAATCAGATCTGCAAGGAAGATGAGTCTATTTTTTCTGCATGCATTATGTCTGATCTCTCCCAACCTTTACACATCAAGATGCGGAAACACAGAGATGTAAATGCGGAAAAAAACCCTAGCCAAATGTGTCACACCTCACACATTGCCCAGAAGAGACAACGTATATCTAATGGGAAGCAAATTCCCATTTATTTTGTGACTGGATTTATGTTTTTTTTCTTTTTAACTCAGATTCAACTGGATCAGTTTTAATGTCTTTTAAATTTTATTATATAGCACACATTGTGGTTTGCTGAAAAAGGTCTGTTTCCTTTTCTCCACCCTCAAATCATAAATATTTTAAATGTGATGGATAGAGCAAAATCTCACAGAATAATTACACAATTCCTTTTATAATTTTCTTAACTTACAGTGATTTTCTTCACCTACAGTTAGGAAAATGACGCAAAAAACCAGCTGAGCCTGAGTCACCTACACAGTCATTAAATCAGACGTATGCTGGTGGCATTTCTGTATACCTCCAAGAACATAATATAAATCTGGGGACCTGCACTGTCTTGCAATATTTCAAATAAAATGAGAAATGCAGAGAACTTTACTAAACTCCTTAGCTTCAGCACAGCACACCCCTTTTAATGACTTTGTTCTGTTCCTGGTTATTGCCTGAGAAATGCTGTCTACGGAAGGATTGAGAATGAAAACAAGTCGAGTATGTAATGTAAATTTCATTCGGACTGTGACAAATATATATTACATCTTCTTTCACGGCAGCACTCGGTGGCCCTAGTTCTTCTCGATTCACAGCTAAGCAGTGTGCTGCTCTGTACACGTAAGGCAAAGCATACCTGCAAAGGGTAAATTTCTTCCTTGAAACATTTAGAGCAAATAGTTTATTTCCAAGTTGTTTTCTGGGCTGCCCTTCCTCAAAGCAAAAATACTCCTTTCTTATCTCCTAAAGAAAGGTCAGGTTCATACAGGTTCATAAAGGAAAAGCCTCACCAAGAAACCTGGTAGATATGTGAATGGTGAGAAGCCCACATAAAAACTGCCTTTCCTTACACTCTGAATAATTTCAGTTCAAGATTTGTATAGAATACTTATTTTTTTTTTTTTTATCTTTGATACTTCTGGGAGCCCAAGGTTTCAAAGCTGACCTCTGAAATTGAAACCTTCAGTCCACGGTGACATTTCTGTGCACAGAAAAATCAGAGACTTCATAACACACATCTCCACCATCAGGACCAGTGCTGAGAGCTCAAGTTCCTTTTCAACGGAGCTGTCAGACAGAGATGACTCCTTTACGAATCCCAGGAGTGCGTAAGTCATACTTGTCTGCTCTTTCTAAGTCGTTTTTTTTAAATCAAATTTAAAAGCCATTTCAAAAATCAAATCTGGACTTCAGCAATTTGATTTGTAGGAAATGAAACAAAAGACAGCCCAAAAGGGGCGATTTTCAATAAATCCCAATCAGTAACTTGTACAAATGATTAGTATTATTCTCTATGAGTTGTGAGTGAATTATCTTGGGATCAGATAAGCTGAAAGCTTCAGTGACAGGTTTATGGACATGATTTAACCTGGTAGTGCTATATCCTTTTAGCATGTGGTATCAATACCCAGGTTGCTATTGAGGGCAAAGTGATGAAAACTGAACCTTTATGCAAATGCAACCAATGTGTTCAATAATTAAAAAGCTATTATTTATGCACCTGCATTATGTGTTTATGAGACCTATACAGGTAGCCTCGCAAACAGATGAGCACAGCTTGAAAGGTATGCAAATACACTGCAGGTGCTTACAGGTTGCTCAGTTAACGAGCATTTGTGTCTGATTTACCAACCTTCCCTACCATCCTCGCTTCTACTCACCTGATAAATTTAACAGCCAAGCCCAAATCTGCTATACAGCAGGTGCCATTCTTTTTCACCAGGATATTTTTACTTTTTAGGTCACGGTGGGCAATAGCAGGTTTGCCCTGAGTACTGAAGATCTCAGTGTGCAGGTGGCACAAGCCACTGACAGAGGAATAAGCCAGTTTTAGCATGGCTTTTGTATCCAAGGTAGTAGATTTCAGATAATCATAAAGTGAGCCATTTTCATGGTAATCCGTGATGAGATACAGCTGGGTCCAAGATCCTGTACCTTTAATGTCTGCAGCAATGAAACCTGAAAAAAAAAAGATTTTCAACTTAATAATTCTCAGGACTTCTTTTGACTACTCAGAACACTGGACTCTCAGTCACTTCAATAGCTTTATTTTAATAACACATTTAATTTCTTTTACTTCCATGCAGTGATGCCTCACCTCTAGCCTTTAACATATTTTCAGAAAACTGAGATATGGAAACACAGGTGGCAGAAAGATGTGTGGTGTTTGGAGTAACAGCCCTCAAATCCCATTATTTTTAAACTTTTATTTATGTTTCAATAATCCCAGAAACATCTTTCTTTTGAAAAGTGCTGGGTGGCTAATTGCAAAGCCCAGCAGGTAACAAAGCACATAGGAAAGGGCATCAGACAAGAGCAAATACAAAATTATTAAACTTAAGAAACCTGCACACTATCAAATAATGATCTTTAATTTTGCTCACCGAGAATATTTTCATGCCTCATCAGCACAGTCTGGTAGATTTCTGTTTCTCTGAACCAGCTGGCCTCCTCTGTGGTAAAAAACACTTTCACAGCTACCTTTTCGCCACGCCACTTTCCCATCCAGACTTCTCCATAGCGACCTTTTCCAATCTGCTTTACCATCTGAATCTGTTTTGCGATGGTCCTTTGAACCTGTGAAATACCAAGACAGAGAGTTACAGCTTAGATACAGCTTGCGTCGCAGAAATTTTCTGCATCCCCCTCCCTCCTGTATCTCCTTCCTTTCCAGCAAGCCCAGGGGAAAGGAGAAATACACAGCCACTGAGACATGGATTTCAGCAAAGCTCCACAATGCAGACACTCTGTTTTTTCCCCCTGATGCAGTGCCGGTGAGGCCATTCCCGTCACAATAAAGAAGACTCTCCGTTCATTCCCAAAATGTACCATGGCCTCGCAAGAAAGCAAATTAGTCGGTATGAAGGAATTGTTTCACTACTAACCTTGAAATTCTTATTTTCCTGTGGGGAGGTTGCCACTTCATAGAAATTCTTTTGTTTTTTGGAAAAGCTTTGACAGTAAACACTCTTGGTCACCTCAACCCAACCCAAATTCCAAAGGGGTAGGTAACACATCTTTAATTAAAATCATAGAATCACAGAATCACTAGGTTGGAAAAGACCTCCAGGATCATAGAGTTCAACGATTCCTATCAAACACCAAACCATGCCCCTGACTATCTCATCCACCCGTTTTTAAAATACCTCCAGGGATGGGGACTCCACCCACTCCGTGGACAGCCTGTTCCAGTGTCCAATGAGCCTTTCCATGAAAAATTTTTTTCTGATGTCTAGCCTGAACCTCCCCTGGCAGAGCTTGAGGCCATTCCCCCTTGCCCTGTCCCCTGTCACTTGGGAGAAGAGGCCAGAGCCCTCCTCTACACAACCTCCTTTCAGGTAGTTGTAGAAAGCAATGAGATCTCCCCTCAGCCTCCTCTTCTCCAGGCTAAACAACCCCAGCTCTCTCAGCCGCTCCTCCTAAGACTTGTTCTCCAGCCCCTTCACCAGCTTCGTTGCTCTTCTCTGGACACGCTCCAGAGCCTCAACATCCTTCTTGGAGTGAGGGGCTTAGAACTGAATGCAGGATTCAAGGTGTGGTCTCACCGGTGCCAAGTACAGAGGGAGAATAACCTCCCTGGACCTGCTGGTCACACCGTTTCTAATACAGGCCAAGATGCCATTGGTCTTCTTGGCCACCTGGACACACTACTGGCTCATGTTCAGTCGGCTGTCAACCAAGACCCTCAGGTCCTTCTCCTCCAGGCAGCTTTCTAGCCACTCTTTCTTCAGTCTGTAGCACTGCACAGGGTTGTTGTGCCCCAAGTGCAGGACCCGGCATTTGACCTTGTTAAACCTCATGCCATTGGTCTCAGCCCAGCGGTCCAGCCTGTTCAGATCCCTTTGCAGAGCCTCCCTACCTTCCAGCAGATCAACACCTCCACCCAGCTTAGTGTCCTCTGCATACTCACTAAGGGTGCATTCAATCCCCTCATCCAGGTCATTGATAAAAACATTGAACAGGGCTGGACCCAGCACTTAGACCTGGGGGACACCACTTATGACCGGTCTCAGCTGGACTTAACTCCGTTTACCACAAGTCTTTGGGCCCAGCCATCCAACCAGTTTTTCTCCCAGGAGAGTGTGCGCCTTTCCAGGCCAGAGACGTGAGGGTGTTTGTTACATACTCAGTGCCATTGAGACTCAAGTTTGGGGCTCATAAGTGCCAAAAGCATTTCAGAGCTCCAAAACTAGCAAAACTACTGACAGTAGCTTCCTATCACTTTCCTTGAAAATATCATGCCTCATAACATCAAAATATAAATTTAACATTAGGACCTCAGGCACTACGGTTAGAACTCATGTGCCTACACTAATTTTAACAAATATCATTACCTAGAAACAAAAAGTAAGACTTTTTTCCCAAAGATGTGAAAGTACAGCTTTAAATCCGCCCCTTCTAGTGTTCCAGAAATACCAGCTTCATCAGTGGCTGTATTGTGAACTGATGCCAAAGACAAACCATTTGTGTAGCTGTAGCAGATCAATGTAGTTGGCAGCACTGCACAGATGCCCTTCATAAAGATGAAAGATCTCACATAGAAGATGAATTGGTTCTACATTCAACAAGCTTTTAAGAGTACAAAACATCTTGGACAAATAGAGGCTAACATATTCCCATAGGACTGGAGCATGTCTGTAGACCACATATTTCTAAAAGTTCACTAAGAACAACTCAAGTAGATGCTGCAAAAAAACCTTCTGGTTTTCATGGTTATTCAGCCTGTCCTGTCCATAATAAGACATTAAAATGTCACCCACTTGTGCTTCAGTATTGCTGGCTGGATACACAGCTAACGATTTTTAGTTTGGTAGGATTTTACAAGATTTGGAAAGAAAATAACTTTATAGTTTCCAATGCAAAGAGTTTTTCATCTGGCCCAAGCAACTGGCAAAATCTAGGCAAGAGCAAGTTTGAGATCTCTCGGTTTTACCACCACCCATATACAAATTTCAAGCAGTTTATCGTAGCAAGTGTGCACTGTTTGAATCACTAGGAAATCATATGTATTTTATGTAATCCCTAATACTTTTTTTTCTCGCAGTCCTGGCTGACAAAAAGGATCAAAACTTGGTTTTAAAATAATTTGTTTCCTCTTTTATCTCTGGGAGTTTTCCAGTGGAAACCACCGGTTCGGTAATGCAAAGCAGGACTGCCACAATACTACTGCAACATGAATGCATGTCCAAGAATTCAGAACCTCTTATGTAAGTCCTATTATAATTTATTTTGCAATTAATATACTGGTTTTAACATTTGACAATGTAGAGAAGAAAAACATACAGCAAATCTATTTCAAAAGTCCCAGCTTTCTTTCTTTGTCATTTAAACAGAATTCCATTTTTAAAGCCCTGCAATGTGTTATTAGACTTCCAAGATGATGGCTTTGGTACCGTTATTTTTATTAACATCAGTGAATGCCCAGAAAAGAGATTAGCCTTAATTTTTAAAATTGATTTATTCTCTTTTATGCTCTCAGTGACTGAACAATAGTTATATTACATTGGAATTTTGCTGTAACTTTTTGTAATGTCATTTTAGCAGTGTTGCTTTCTATTCTGCCCGTTTTAAAAATGCATCCTGAACAATAATGCAGTTATATCAAATAACTTAATTTGTGTAAATATATGTAATGGCATCATGAAGTACATGGAATTACAATACTTAATGATGAAAAGTTCCTTATTAAATTACATTAAGAAAATGAAAAACACATTTCTGTTATGGGTTTTCAGGCGGCAGAATACTATGTGAAGGGCCTTAACCTGGTTTCAACCGGTCAAACAATTTCCTATGAACAATTTATTTTATTTTAAGGAATTTAGCCCTTTCTTGAATCATAAACTGATTACAATTTCTAAAACAAATCGGTTAATCAAAACTGTAGGATTAACTGATTTCATAAGCATTCTGAATGAAGTCTTCATTTGAATTATTTACACTGAGTGGGGTTGTGTTGTTTTTATTTCTTTTTAAATCTGTATATTTTGCTGCTTGAGCTTTGTGTACAGCCAGGTAAGGTTACATGGTCCTTTGTTTCCTTTCCCTGAGTGGAATCAACTCAATTACCAGCTATTTCTATTTTCTGCATTCTGTTTTTCTGATCTTCAGATAAATGTATTCAGGTAACGCAAATGAGAATTCAGATAAAACAACCTTTTGTAATTTCAATGTTTTTACAGAGAACTTCATCCCTATATCTGGGATGTAGATCACCTACGAGGACAACCTGAGAGACCTGGGGTTGTTCAGATTGGAGAAGTGAAGGCTGATGTTATAGAGGCCTTCCAGTACTTACAGGGGTCCTATAGGAAAGATGAGGAGGGGCTCTTTATCAGGGATTGCAGTGATAAAGACGAGGGGGAATGGTTTTAAACTAAGGAAAGGTAGACTTAGACTGGATATAAGGAAGAAATTTTTTGCACTGAGGGTGGTGAAACACTGCACTGTGTTCCCCAGGGAGGTAGGGAAGGCCTCATCCCTGGAAACATTCAAGGTCCAGTTAGATGGGTCTCTGAGTGACTTGACCTAGTTAAAGATGTCCTTGCTCCTGCAGAAGGGTCGGATTAGATGACCTGTAAACGTCCCTTTTGACCCAAAGCATTCTATGATTCTATGCAGTCCTTTGAAAAGCGAAATTCATTGGAAGAGCAATTAGGAGAAAAATACACAAAAAGGTAGACACCAAACTGTTATTCTGCAAACTCTTCATACAGACCACTGAAATAAATGCCCCCAGCATCTAATCTCCTTCCTTGATTTTAGATGTGGATTCAGGGGCGGAAGAGCTAAGCCTACACTTCCTGCCCTGTCAAGCCCAATGGGGTTCTCCTTGCTTGCACAAACTTGATTGTGCACTCCAGTTTGTGGACTCAAAGCCTTGATTTACAACTTACTGTACTTTTCCCCTTGTTTTGAAATTTGATTGGCAGCATTTGATCTGCAGCAAAGCTTTCTGCCAGAGGTACAAACAGGTCAGGAGGAAGAACACTTGTTGAATGTCAAAGTCTCAATAAAAACTTGGTTAATGATTGTTTCTGTTATAATACTTCTGTCCATTATAAAAAATGTTCTCCACAGAAAGAAAATATTAATGTTTATCACAAAGTGATATTTTGTAATACATTTGCAGCTTACTTTCCTGAAATAATAACTTTAGATGTTTCAGTCTTTCCATAAGAAACATTGCAGCTAAAACCAAACCCTGCACAATAAAGTCCAGAGCATTACCGCCAGGCACTTCCCACATACTTCTTTCAGGAATGGGCCCAGAGGTATTAATCTGTGCATTTCTAGTGAGTCTGCAGCTGTCTGGGAAACACGAAAATATCTATTACTAAGTGCAAGTTTCATTATAGCTCTTGTTTTTCTTCTCTTCCACAGAAAAACACCACTCAAACGGAAAGCCTGGGAAAAAAAATGTATGCATTTTGTAGGCAAAGAGAGAGGGGAAAAATGTTGTCTTCAGGAAGAACACTTTTTTCACTGGCTGCAGTCTCCAGGCAGGACAGAGCAGAGAGGAGGACAGGAAGAAGACAGGATGGTTTCTGCTCTCAGAGCTACTGAGCAATGACACAGTCAGGTGCCACCTCAGCCACTATCAGCACTTAATTAACAGAAGATAGTTTTTCTGTTTACAGCAAGAGTAGACCTGGGAACACCGGTAAGACTGCAGATCCCACCTTCAACTAGTTTACCAGGATGGAAGAAGGCATAAAGCACAAGTGTTCACAACCAGCATTGCTCCAGCTTTTTTCTCTCAAGGGCATTCTGGGAGGAAGTATTCAGCCATGCACTGCTATGAGATGCCCTAGGGCACCTGCTACCTACGTGAGCTGCTGGAAACACATCTTCTCAGAGAAGAACAACCAAGTTCCTTGTGTTTGCTCTAAATTACTATATTACTTCTCACTGTAACAGGTAGGAGCAGCAAGCTCAGCCCAAGACCTTGATGGAGCTGATACTATGCAAAAAAACAAAGCATAAATAGTACCCCCCCCCAATTCAATTAATTGGAAGCACTCATTAGGAATGGTCCTGAATTGTAAGCATGATCCCTCCCTTCCTGTGGCTGCTAGAGGGAGACAGGTATGTAATATCACAGAGCTTTCTTAAAGCCTAGACTCAAACGACGGGAGCTCCTCTCAAAAGAGAAAAATGACTATGGGTTATAGCACCCACTGGGCAGCTTGACTTTTTTCTCAATAGCTATGTTAGTTTTCAGAAAATTTGATTTTTTAAAGAGTTAGTTTATTTAAATGGGACTCTGAGCACTTACTCCTCACAGAACAAATTCACCTTAGTCAGATTTTCACCTATCACTCAGCCTGCTGCTTCATTTTAAGGAATTATAAAACTTTCCATTTTATTTCTTTGTTAGGGTGTAGAAAAAAGATGTATGGGCAAAAAACAAATAGATAGCATGTAGTTCTTGGAAACTGGACAACATCTACTGTAATAGGATCACTACAAACTAATGGGTTTGGGAGACAGGAGGGACGTATCATCTCTGAAAAATGAAAATGAAATCTAATTCATTTTCTCAGAGGCAGTATTCCAAATAAGTAACCTGGCTTTTTTTTCAGTGCTTCAAAGCAAAAACAAACCCCAGAAACAAAAATCCCTAGTGAACTGAATTACTTTGCCATAGAAGGTAAAACTTCTGTTTCATTATGAGCTCAGGGGGCTCAACCATCCTGGAGTCAGATCAGAAATAATCACAAACTCTATCCCTGTGCCTTCAACCTCTGAGATCAACACACTACAAGGAAAAATAATTTACTCTTGACTTTTGAATGCAAAGTGAAGTCTACACATAAAAAGGCTCGATGAATTACTGTTCCCTTTACAAAAAGATGATGTGTCAGTGTTTGAAATGCTATTGTGTGTTGAGCATGAAAAGCAAGAAAATAAGATCAGTGGGCCAGATGCCATCCTGTACAGTGAAGTAAATTCTGAAGAATTTGTGTGAGCTCTCAGCCTGTGCTTCCCCTACCGCAGTATCTAAAATAAGAAATGTGCTGAAGTATAAAAAAAAAAACCCAAACAACAAAAAGCTTTTTTGGCTTAGTCTACATGAAGAAAGTGTCCTGTTTCTAAAGCAGCTGTTCTCCAGCTAAAATCCTTGTCATTTCTAGGAGAGAAAAAAATACTAAAATAGCAACTGAGGACACATAAATATAATTTCTAGCGCCTCATTTTGCCTTCCCCTTCTGCTCATTTTCGCGTTTTAAACTTCCATTAAAATAATATTGCTTCCTTACCAGGAGAGGGAGCCCGGAGCCGCTCCCTGAGCTCTGGGACTGCTCGATCAAATCCTTCAGGGACTCTCCAGGGGGAATGTAGGTCTCATCTTGCTCCAGCCCGATGCTGTAGCGGGGCCTTGTCTCTTGGCGTTTGTATCTGTCATTTTACATGAAAGTGAAATTAGCTTTGCATACAATGAACAAATATGCAATGAATAATGCACATCATCCTTCAAGTTTGCTTCATTTATAGACTCACAGCTTCCCTGAGGAATACGCTGGACTCAATAGCCAAATTTTTCTATTTCACTTTTAGCAACTTTTTTCACCATCAGAATTGTAAGTATAAAACTCAAGGATCATTCAATCTGGTGTAAATTTGCAACAGTCAAGTTCCGAAACTTAAATATTTTTTAAACACAGACAAAGTAAATACCGAGTTTTTTTTTACTGACCGCAGTGGATTTTTAAAGAGCCAGAGCAGGTAAGACCATGGGATCTGAGACTACTTAAAATAACATGACAAATTATTTAAACATTATGTATGTAGATTATTATAACATTCCAGATATATTTACTTAAATTCCTGTGTCCCTCTCTGTTTTGTGACCATTTTTTTTCACCACCTGAACACATTCAGAAGCCTTAAGTTTATTTACCCTACATAAAACTCGTCCTGTGGCTTTCTTAGACTCAGTAAATAATAAGCTGCGCTTCTATATGAAAGGCTTTTGAGGACGTTGTGCAAAAGATGTTCTATATTACAGAGATACACCTGTGACTAGCATGAATAAAATACAGTTTTCCTCATCATAACATTAGAGTTTCTCATTTCATTTCTTTAAGGTCCACTCATTTTTTTTCCAAATGCTTAAGCCTATGAAAAGATGAATGTTGGGAGGAACATTAACAAGCTGGTAAAAGCTGGTAAAGTGTTCCTTGTTTACCTGAAGTAGCAGAAAATGATGATAAGCACCAGAAGTATACTGCAAACAGTCACCGAGATCAGCAGGGCCTTATGGTGTATGTTTCCTTCGGCAAAGTCTGCAGTTAAAAACAAGGAAGGTGGAAACTTTGGAAAGGGAGGTGGCACAAAGTCAGTACCAAACGACACACAAGTCTCAAAAAGTGCAGCAAGCACCAGATTGTTTCCCTTCTTTTTGACTGAAGTCTTGTGCAAGATACCCCTGGATTCCTCAGGCGTTTTGTGCACATCCTCTTTGACCCTCACTGACCAAGGCAGAACCAGCACCAGCCTATTTGATTTTTCAGCTCTCACTCAGGCAAAACATCACCTTGATTTGCAATTCCCTGTTCGGCTCTGAATGGAAAGATCAATTAAGACCTGTAGCTCCGTGTCTTAACCTCAGTAATCAACCAGGACATACAAAAGTTACTGCCTCTATCTTAAATCACTCTTATTAAGCAGCATCCTATTGAGAAGTTAATAAAAATAAAATAAATATGCATTTATCCTAGGAGGAAAGACATGGGGGACCATCCAACCCCAAGAAGGCAGACCATAAGAGGCCTTGAAAGTATATTTTCATCACTGTAGTATAATCCATCTCTTGGAACCTGTTTTGAACACCTGAGCAAGACTATTCCCCTCCATTTGCTCTATAGTGCCCTGTATGCCAGCAAGTCCTTCCTGTGCTGGTGGGCAAAGCTATCCTTCCTGTAGCTCTTCTGTAAAACGTGCAGAGTATGAAGTATGTCAAATAACTTGTACAAAATACCGTTACATATAAACTATTAAAATATTTTAGTCAATCTTTGCATGGGAGACTCATATAACCCTTTAAAGTATACCATTAATGTCCAAATTTGTATTCTCAACTCAAGCAAGGGAGCCTAACCCCTGTGCACGCTCCTCTGCTGAAAACCAAAGCACTATTCTTTAACTGCCCCTGCACTCCAAACTCTCAAAATGATGATATTTCAGCATGTAGATCCACACATCATCCTCCCAAAGTTGCTATTTGGTACAATGCAAATGAGGACTATGTTTCCCAAAGCTCTTTCAGCCTCGCTGTTTTGCATCTTTCACGCTAACACATAGTAAAATGCAAGAATTCTATCTGTACCGACTCATCCTCGAAGGGCACTATTACATTTCAGATTTACAAGGGTAATGAGACAAGTTGATTCCTAAGGGACTGTTGGTTTACTGTCAGGTTCTTTTATTTTAGAGATCCAGTTTCTGTTTCTGTTTTTGCCCTCAAACTACTTTTTTCTTTCCCCTTTCCACTACAAGCAGAGATTACCTACCAATGCACCTTTTGTTCACACTGGTCATGTTTTAACCTGCCATTACCTGCTTGGGGAGCACTAACAATGTAAACATTCAAGATACAGCCAATGCTTTTGAAAGGGGACACTGACACAATGCCTATCAGTAAAACACTTGAGCCCATCATTCTCCTTGCTGCAGCAGATTTCTACCTGGCCTGCCACTCCAAGCAGGCTGCGAGGCGAAACTGAGAGCCCACCAGGGAATCCAGACTTCTCTCATGGAGGTGATGACTGCTCAGCCCGGCTAAGGGCTCTATTTCATGCTTTGTAAGCAGCCTGTGTTGGCCAGCTACGTCCCCCTAAAATGTGTGGCTTGTAACAGTTCAAGATGTAGCAGCCCATTAACTGCGGAGAGGATAAACAGAACACGTAGACCATATAGTAGGATTTTCATACTTGGGAGCAACCTGGATATCTGTCCGCAGCAAAGGTTTTCCAACTACACAGAATAAGCCACGGAAGATGTTGGGCTTTTGTGCTTAGTAGTAAGGAAGGCTGATGTCAAACACAGAGGGAGCAATTCAGATCTTGCTCATGCTTGTGAGCTAGACATTGAAAACATAGAAGTCAGTGCATTTACACAGACACAAAGTGTTGCACTACCAGAACTTGTAAAGCATCCACACTGTTCATGCTGTCAGTGTATGTCCAAGTATGTACACTTGGGAGAGGAATGATAATGATGCTGAAATCTTGAATTAAATTCCAACCATTTTTAGGGTATAATTATCCAGAGTCTGTGCTCAATGTTTCTTATGGGCTTATCCCATTCAGAAAAGTAAATAAATGCAATTAATTTACACAGAAGCCAGAAGGCATTTTAGAAGTGCTGTGTAGCTCTCTCAAATTTCAGACTCCAAAAATGCAATTTTTTTGGCACTCAAATGCAATTATGTAAAGCAAGTGCAAGAAAGGCATGCAAGACTTAAAGGAATGTATCTTGATCTCCATGCTGGGACTACCGATGCAGACAGCAGCAGCAGCCCTGCTTGTACTCGTGCAGTAAGTAATGCCCTTCATGCTGATGAAGTCAGCTAACATAGCTTTAGTAGTGGCTTACTACACACAGCATGAGCATGCAACTGGCTTTCACAGGAGAGGAGAATAACTTCCATATGTCTTTTTATTTATTTGGCTACAAATGATGAGAGGCAATACTGATGATAAGTGAGCTATTGTCTCACCTTTCAAATACTTCCTGCTTTTTCAAAGTGGTTTGGCAGAATTTCATTTGCTTGCTCACTTGAGGACTTCATAAACCCGCTGGCGCGTGGACAACACAAGATTAAAAGCATGCCCCCATTCTTATACTAGCAATGCCTGTTTGCTCTGCTGAACTGAGCCAGCCTGGTGCTGCTGGAGACCAACTTTTCTCTCCTGCTACAGCATGTCCTGTCCCCCACAGAGCAGACAAACCACCCTTTCCCAAACCATTTTCACCACCTCCTTAGCAAGGTGAAGGAATGGGGCAGCTCAGCTGTGAGTCCACTTAATTGGTGGCTTGTGGGTTCCATAGTGGAGACTGTTATGGGTATCAGCCGGTGCCAGTTTGTGATGGACATGCTCTGTCCTTTAAGAAGTCTAGCACTGTGTTTTTTAGTGTTATGTTACTCAGCAACTGCAACTTGCCTAGTAGCGGAGTTATGAGAATAAGCAGTAGCTTCCACAGAGGCAGCAGTGACTGATTACCAGGAGCATGGTGGGGGGAGCACAAACAAATGCACGGTAGGTTTGGTCAGCTTTTTCACATATCTCAGCTGGCTGAGAATAGTGAAGCCCAGCAAATGGCACGTTAACAGTTTTACGTTGTATGAAAACAGTGGTGCGGCTGGTGCCAGTGGTGATCAGAACAGAACAGGAGAGGTGGCAACAAAACAAGGGGTTTGGGTGACAGCAAGCTGCCTTTCAGTTATTTTCCTGTGATCACCCTCTCCTTCACCACTCATTCCCCTCACTCTGCCATCTGCAGGGCCGTGCTGAGGAGAACACTGAAAATGTCACCCAGTAGGTTTAAGGGAGAAGTCAGCTTATTAAAATGAGGGAAGGATCTCCTCCCTCCCCAAGATCCCTCCAGTTCACAATGTTACGGTTATCCGAGTGAAAACTGCAGTGAAATCTGAGGCGTGGAGACTGTGTGCACACATCAAACCCATCATTCCTCCAATCATTCCCTTGCCCATTCATCACTTGCTCTACAGGCAGGGAGCCAGACACGGTGGCACCACCACTTTTGCTTATATAGGCTCTAAATCAGTAAAGACATATTTCTTCTTTTGACTGCTCTCAGTCTGCACTTTTGCTGGGATTTCCAGGAATACCTTTTATTGTTTAAGGCAGAGGTGTTGTTATCAGACTCAATTAAGACTCTCATTTCCTTAATAAGACAGATGTACAGCTGGGATGAGGACTTTACGGTTTCTCAGGGGTATTTTATCCTGCTAGTTCTGTACTGAGATGTTGTTTCTTCCATCTTGCTCAACAAATCTTGCTTCGACCAGTGCTAATTCTTCTAGCTCTCACTTTTGTCTATGTGGTCCTCCTTTCTTTCCATGGGGTGGTGGATGAAACACACTTTCCAGCACATGCCACGTCTGGAAAAGCACTCTGAGAACACAAGTCATTTGCTTTTGTAGATGTTACCTTGGTGCATGCATTAATTTGCAGTTCAGCAACCTCTGACCTGCAGCTGGATGCTCTCTTTGGACTCCGTTTCCCGTGAGACATGACCTCAGACATAAGTTCATCAGAAGCCAAATTTCTGTTTGTTTTTTAAATGCTGAGGAACATACATATTTTTCATGGAATCCTGGAGGTCAGAAGGTTGTTCCTAGAAGCTTGAAGTTCATCCCCTCTTTCTTTGTACTTACAGTTTATGTTGAATACGATACACAATTCTAATGGCACTCAGTCAATCACAGCCTAATCTAAATGTTTCCAACACAAACAACGATCACAGCCATAGTACTGGGCACTGGCAGTAGAGTGTATAAATCTGCACACATCTATCTGTATGCAGTATTTCTAAGTGGCTGTAGTAAGACTCTACAGTTCAAACTATGGCTTTTCTCTGAGCTTTCATACTAGGACACAACAATGGCAACCTAAAACAGGCCTGGCACAAGGAATAACATATTTACTTTAGGCTTTAGTAAAGGTGCTGACTTCAGCCCTGTCCAGCCACATTTAATGAAGTATCTCCTGAAATGTAGGGCATGTGGTGATAGGACAAGGGGGAATGGCTTTAAATGGGAAGGGGGAAGATTTAGATTAGACATTAGGAAGAAATTCTTCATGGTGAGGGTGGTGAGGCACTGGCACAGGTTGCCCAGGGAAGCTGTGGATGTTCCATCCCTGGAAGTGTTCAAGGCCAGGTTGGATGGGCCTTGAGCAGCCTGGTGTAGCGGGAGGTGTCCCTGCCCATGGCAGGGGGGTTGGTACAGGATGACCTTTAAGGTCCCTTCCAACTCAAATCATTCTATGATTCTATGTATTTCCACAATATACTATCAGGATACCAGTAGTGTGACGACTTATTTCAAACAAAAGTCTCCAGAATATATTGAGTGAATACACTGCCTTTTGTTTGTCATGCTAAAATAAACAACTATGCAACACAGAGCGGCTAGAATCCTGTTCCAACTCTATGAAATATTTCTTTCAACAAATATGCTTTCTGCTATTTAATGAGTCTGCCGCCATGGTGCCCAAGTGATGCTTTATTTACACCATATACAAACACAGAGCAAAACCAACATTGATCCAAACAACTTCTGCCATTACCAAAAGCTTGTATTATTGCTTTCTATATAAGCAGCAGACAGTATTGCCAAACAACTAAAATCTTAATAAGGCAGATGTCTAGTGTTAGGCATTGGTTCAGTATTTTTAAGTACTTTTAACATAGAATAAACTCAGTCAGGAGCAAGAAATCATGGCAGTGTTTTTCAAATTGAAATCATATTTATTGATATGCTAAGTAAGTGTGAACAAATATTGACTTCCTTTTGGAGCTTCTCTCTCAGTCCAAAGAACTTTTTAAAATGAAAAAAAACCAACAAAGTAATACATAACTCTTACATTGGAAGTCAGAATTTTATGAGGTTTCATTGACTTAATGGCTTGCGAGTAAACAGTGAAATATTTACATACTACTCTCCACAGGCTTGATTCTACAGCCCATCTGTACACAATTTCATAGGCGTGAAGGGAACAGCTTGCATAAGTAAAGGCTTTCTCTGAGCATGCATTTGTCTAAGTATCTGCTGTTTCCATAATTAAGAGTGCATCTGCACACTGATCAGGATTTTCAACTCAGAACGCCATGATTACAAATTCTCCTGCAAACTGAGCTGTCTCTTTCAGACTAAACTTCATGCTGACCACCACAAATCTTGGTGGTTGCTGTCAATGCCAAGAGTTTATCATGGATGAATTTACACTTACCTAGAATACATTTCTGTAAAATGTGTTCTGCAACACCCAGCCAAGATAGTTTTAATAGTTTTCAGAAAGTGATGCTTAAGCAAACAGAAAAGCTAAAACCTTGCCTCAGAATCTACTAAGTTAATACACGCCCGTTCGTTCTCAAATAACAAATAAAAAAATAAATCAGTGCACGACTTCTTACTCTGTGTTCTATTTTCAGCTCCATTTTTCAAACAGAAAATCTGTTTTAGTGACTAGTTATTGTCCTAAGGCTGAATTATCAGGCCTTTTAAACAATAAAAGCTTAATGGACCTCAGTCAACTTGAACTGACTGATAAACCACTGGACACCTGGTCCCAGATGTGCATGGAACTATGAACAACAGTAATGTATGTTGCAGGGGCTTGAAAGTGGATTCAATTTTATTATCAGGCTTAAAA
Organism: Cuculus canorus; assembly: GCF_017976375.1. Lineage (NCBI taxonomy): Eukaryota > Metazoa > Chordata > Aves > Cuculiformes > Cuculidae > Cuculus > Cuculus canorus. The sequence continues at coordinate 51,208,953 of NC_071404.1, read as the reverse complement.
CATAGTCAGCAAGAGGCATCCTCCACCACAACTACCCTAAACCTTTGGGATGATCACTGATAGCAAGCAGATCTGTGCTAAGACAGTATCATGTGACTCTAATGCATCTATAGTGCTCATTGTATGTATGCAATATGAACAATAGTAACTATCAGCAACTGCGGGTTAAGGCACTGCTCCCCACATGACCTACAGGAATTCAGAGGTACTTTTTAATGCAGTTTATTTCAGGTGCAGTTGGAGGGGAATGCTTTGGTTTGGGCTTTGTTTCCTCTTAAGGCACAAAGAGCAACAGCAGGAAATGATCTACTTGGAACTGCGTTTGTTTCCCCTTACCTCGATTTTTCAGTGGTGGCAGGGTAGGGTGGAGGTGTTTGTTACAGTAATCTTGACCTGTGCAACATTCAATAGATCTTCTTTGGTGTGGAATAGGAGTGTCCTGCAACAAACAATTTGATAGAAAACAAAGTAATTATCTGTGTTGTAAATATACACTATCATTCTGGCACTGGAGAGAAAGATGTGCTTGTTAGCTGGACTGCAGTCTGTTACGGATCTGCAGGATGTGCAGAGTAAGGATTTCTACCAACGAGTATACCCCAGGAATAAAGATTTTATGTAGATAATAAAGAGATTAATTCATCCCTAATGTGTTTCTATTGCACCCTACTGCTGCAGAAGGGATCGATTGACTCTACTGGTGCAAGACCGGACTGTGAAAGTCAAATGTCTATCAGCTAGCCTTAAATTACAAAAATAAGTTAACATAGGTATTCAAAACAGTTTAGACAGAATAATACAGGAACTGCAGTACAGACTAATTTAGCTGCTGCTTCTGCTGTCCTGGGAAGCTGGGTAAAATACCTTGCACGGACTTTGATGGTTAGACTATTCCTGTACACACGTAACGTCATTTAGGGTTAACATTAGAAAAGGCAGTTTAGAGCCACCTTGCTCTACTCCTTTGATTTCTACAGCAAAATTTGCTCTCCATCAGGTGACCATTTGACTTGATTTTCTAGCATCAGAAATTCAAAAACAAACTACAACTGCATGTAAGACATAAAGGTTGTGCTGTGGCCCATCAAATAAGATCCTAACTAACTTTAGCTACTGTGGCCACGTGAAGTATCAGACTGCATTTCTCTAAATTTAAACTTCCTCTGAGCAGGAGAGTTAATAGTGACAGCAGTGACAAAAGCAAAATTTTAAGTTATTGTTAGAACCATTCAGGGATATAAATTCACTCCCTCAGCAATAGATGTGGAATAAGAATCTATCAAATGAACAGAAGTGAAAAACATGGACATAGTAATGTCTGTTGACTGCACTTCAGTTGAAAACTATTAAATGACCAAGCGCCATTCAGGCAGCAAAGTCTTTCTTACCCGACACTGGAAGTCTGAGCCCTCTAATCCAAGGCATCCCTTGGTGACCAAATGCCCACCAGACTCATCTTCTTCTATAATGGTGAAGCAGTAGCCATCAGTGCTGAGGATTGGAAAGGATAAATCAGCAAAAGGCTTTGAAGGGACAAAGGTGCTGCTAAATATAGTTTTAAACTTTGTTCCTTGCAAGGCCAATCTGCCATTAACAGAGAGACGTACTACGGCAAGCTGAAAGACTTGGGCACCTGAAGCAACCTCTCGCTATGCAATCCAACAGCTGAGAGCAATGCAGACTGGCTCTTGCGTACACAAAGGAGGCTCTGCCTCACAGCTGACACACTTACCTTTCCAGCACTTCACAGCAGTAAACCCCACTAATAAGCATCTAAATTCTCTGCCTGTCGTCATTAGTATGTTAAGATTTTTGAAGACCTAGGTAAATGCAAACTTTAATGCTACCACAGGTCTGCCTTGCACATGGGAGCAAGGCACAGGTATCTGCACCACAGTTGAGATCTGAAGAAACAAACACCTTCGAGATAATGAGCATAAAATATTATTAAGAGTGATTTGTGATTCCTGTTTCAACCATACTACAAACTGCAGTACACTTGTGTATGAGCCCTTGAGTTATCATCAACACCCTTCAACTGTTTACTTGGGTTATAAGCCTAAAGTGATCCATAATGCTTCCGTTTACAAGAACATGCACCAGGGAGGACAAGTATACTAACAGATGGCTAGATAGTGCTGGTGATAAATGTCCTTCCTTGATGAAGGTCAAATGCCTGAATGCTATAGAAAGAGGAGAAAGAGGGCACAAAAAGGGTTGCTGCATTTTACTAAGACTGCTGCACATTAATTTCTCACCACTCTGAGGGAGATACGTAATGCGTGTGAGAAACAAAAATTGACTGATTTGCAGGAAGAGCATCCAAAAATAAAGAAAAAACTCCTTAATATAAGACATTTAAGTCACATAAAAACAAATTAGTCTGTTATTTCCCCAGGAAAATAACACTGGTTATTAGGTCCAATGAGTATTTTTCAGAAGAGAAGAAACAAACCCAGTTAAAACAAGGAAATAAAAAGAAAAAAGGATTAGAAAACTGAAACATAGCAAAATTTCAGATGATTTACTCCTCACTTGAATGAAAGGAGAGTCTTAACAGAGCAGCAACAGTAAAGGCAATGAAGATATAGGAAACGAGAAGCACGGTTACACATAGAAGAGATAAACACAATTTATAAGTATTAGCTACACGACAGAGAGATGCTGGATAGGATCATGTCAAACATTTGCTGTATGTTTTTATATTAGTAGTGCAGGATCTAGCCACAGTAAACTCATTACTTCAAATAATAATCTATCACCAGTTATTGAGTTCTAGATTTGAAAAGTAACCAGTTGCATGTTACAAATTACTTTCTCCAAGAAGCGAATGATGACTTCTACCCTTCTTTGACATTGTGCACATGGGTAAGGCAAAGGAGACTGCAACCCTTCTGGGCAACAACGACCTTGATTTCATTGCTTAAGCTTAAAAGATAACAATAGATTGCCAAGAAGAGAGACTGTAAGGAATCCATTAGAGTACAATATTATGTTAGATTAGATTTTATTTGTTTGCATGGTGCCTTGGATTCAAAATAATGAGTAAGTTTAACCCAGGGAACAGAGGGACAGAACAATAAATCACAATCAAGTGAAACACAAAAACGGACTCCAAAGCTAAGAGTCCCCAGCAAGAAAACCCAAAATGCTTAGTTGACCAATGGGAAACAGGAAAAGGAAAAGGCAAATTGTTTGCAAAAGGGAAAAAAGAAGTAGTAAAGTCAGTGGGCTTATTTCTGGTTTTTCTGACTTGCCATGAGACTCTGATCCTTAACTCATTTTTGAAAATTAAATTCAGGTTCCTCAAGTACTTTAGTGCCTCTGAAAGTTTTACTCCAAATTTAAAGACAAATAAAATTAGAAAAGTTATAAAGCTCCAACAATAAAGATAAATCATGTTCTTTACAGTTACAGAATGAAGGAAAAGTATGACACAACTAAAAATACCAATGCTGATCAGAATAAACACTTGTTTCTTCCTCTAAGAAAAAAATTTCATGCAATATAAGAACTTATCTTACTGATTTTTCTTCAGATGTTTGTGTGAAAGACAGAAGTACCTTCTCTGAAGAGAAAGAAACATCCCTTATCCGGTTCCATCCCAGTCCTAGCTTACTGGGGAAGTTTCACTTGACTGGAGGTTAGCAAATGTTAGACCCATTCACAAGAAAGGTCAGAGGGAGGATCCAGAGAACTACAGGCCTGTCAGTCTGACCTCGGTGCCAGGGAAGGTCATGGAGCAGGTCATCTTGAGGGTTATCACAGCAGACACAAGACAATCGGGTGTTCTGGCCCAGAAAACATGGGTTTATGAAAGGCAGGTCCTGCAAAACTAACCTGATCTCCTACTATGACAAGGTGACCCGCTTAATGGACAAGGGAAAGGCTGTGGATGTAGTGTATCTGGACTTAGTAAAGCCTTTGACACCATTTCTCACAGAATTCTGCTTGATACACTGGCTGCCATTAGCCTGGACAGGCGCACCCTTTGCTGTGTAAAAAAAATGGCTGGATGGCTGGACCAAGAGAGTTGTGGTAAATGACTCTAGTTGGAGGCCAGTCAAAAGTGGTGTTCCCCAGAGCTCAGTGCTGGGTCCAGTTCTGTTCAATATCTTTATCAATGACCTGGATGAGGGGATTGAGTGCACTCTTAGCGAGTTTGCAGATGACAGTAAACTGGGAGGAAGTGTCGATCTGCTTGAAGGCAGGGAGATCTGAACAGTCTGGATCGCTGGGCTGAGACCAGCGGGATAAGGTTTAACAGGACTCCACACTTGGGACACAACAACCCTGTGCAGTGCTACAGGCTTGGGGAAAAGTGGCTGATATGCTGCCTGGAGGAGAAGGACCTGGGGGTGTTGGTTGACAGCCGACTGAACATGAGCCAGCAATACGCTCAGGTAGCCAAGAAGGCCAATCGCACCTCGGCTTGTATCAGAAACAGTGTGGCCAACAGGACCAGGGAAGTGATTGTGCCCCTATACTCAGCATTAGTGAGGCCATACCTTGAATACTGTGTTCAGTTTTGAGCCTCTCCCTACAAGAAAGACACTGAGGTGCTGGAGCGCATTCTGAAAAGGGCAATGAAGCCGGTGAAGGGACTGAATAAACGGAGAATTTTATGAGGAGCACCTGAGGGAACTGGGGTTGTTTAGCCTGCTCCAGGAGGAGGAGGCTAAGGGAAGACCTTACCACTGCCTACAACTACCTGAAAGGATATTGTAGTGAGATGGGTGTTCGTCTCTTGTCACAAGTGACAGGTGACAGGACAAGAGGAAGTGGCTTCAATTTGTACCAGGGGAGGCTCATATTAGACACCACGAAAAAATTCTTCACCGACAGGGTTATCAGGCACTGGAATAGGCTGCCCAGTGAGGTGGTTGAGTCACCATCCCTGGAGGTATTTAAAAGACAGGTAGATGAAGTGCTCAGGGATATGGTTTAATAGTGGACAAGTATGGTTGGACTCAACGACTTCAAAGGTCTTTTCCAACCAAGCTATTCTGTGATTCTATGATCCTGGTTCACAGGATGTCAGATGGATCACTCACTGCAAGTAAAGGCCACAGCATACTGCTGCTGTTTTATTGGTCACCCTACCTTGTCCCTGCCCACAGTAGAAATGAAACTGTTCTTACTATTATAACAAGTCAGACACAAGCCAGGTAAATCTGCATCATCTCTAATTTTATGTTTATTTTGGTGACTGCACATGCTGATACATGCAAAGCAATATGAAAAAAATATTCTCTAGCAAAAATTTGTAGTATATAATTATTTTTTTCTTAGACTGTTGTTGATGAATACATCTGCATACACATTCACTAGCTTTCACTGAACCATCACCTTATCAGAGTATGGTGCAGGACAGTGATTAAATACATTTTGGATGTAATCACTAATAAGCACAGATTTGATATCTCATATATTTGCCGAGAGTGAATTTTTATAGTCAAGTCAAATGCCAGGAAAATAGAGAGGTTAATTGAGGAAATACTGACAGACTCTGATGTAGATGGTACTGCTACAATTACAGATTACCAGGAAGAGCGAGCTGATCTTAACCGGGACCTCTACTGGATGTCAGAAGAGAGGAATGAAGGCCAACAGCTTTACAGCTGTTCACACAGATGTCCTTGCTGGCCAACAGCCATTTCTCACAAAAGATGTGATACCTCAGCTACCAAAACTTGACTGCTGAAGATTTCCTGTCCTGCTCTCTATGTATGTGATACAACCAGGGATGGCAATATATAACTTGGAAAAGTAACATCTTTCCCTCGCTCTGTGCCTATGATAAAAGATGGGTAAATAACTTGATGAAAAGATTCATCTTTTAAATTTTACTTCCAGCTGAGTCTATATGAGTATTATTATTCTTGCCCATCCCTCCTATTTATACTCCTGGTTTTGATATCAGAACGAGCATCTTTTCATTACCATCCAAAGCAATATGACAGGTTTCTGCACTGTATTTAAAAATGATCAAAAACTGTAAGATTTTATTATGTACAGAAACTAGGAAGTTCATATTCTTCTGTGAAGACTGGCTGAAATAATCTAATTTGAAAATTGGCTGACTCCCAATTTGCCTCTAATACACACACTTTGTCACATCCTTCACTAAAGCAGGATGCTGAAGGCCACAGTTAGCAAAACAGTTTTTGGACACTATCCATAAAAGAAAGAGCCATTGTAAATGTGTTCAACACAGATTAATTTTGCAGAAAAGATAATATAGTTAGTGGCTGTGCAGCAGGGAGTAACATGAAATCAAGTGAGATGAACAACGTAATACAGTTGTTGAGCCAGATATACTCTTAAATGTTCATGCAGCTAGTCCAAACACAAGGAGAGATACACAGGTATAACAAAGCAAAGAGGGTGGCAAACAGTGGGCCAAAGCTTTAAGTCAACTAGACTCCAAGATGGTGATGCTAGCCCTACCACAATCTGCTGTGCACGTCTTTCACCTCTCTGGGGGCTCAACCATGACCTTATAATGCTACATACAGGAAGGAGAGTTCTCAACGCATTCTAGCAGGGTATCATTTCATGTATATGATATACAAGTCTATCAATCAATATTATGTCTAAAGTACCTGCCCATACTATTTTCCAAGGACTGAGACATCACCCAGCCCATCAAATGTATAATGTATTGTTCCACTAAATGACAAATCAGATCAAACAGATTCATATTCTCCCTGTCACATGGGGTTACAACATAGAAAATAAGCCATTATACCAATCTGTGAGGGAGAGCCCTAAAAACCATGTGGGCTTCATGCTTGGTATATGAGATTTGACAGGTCTGTAGACCTGACAGCACAACTTGGAGTATGGAAATAGCACTAAGCATGAGTACCTCTGCATTTTCACCAAGGCTTTCTAGCACCTTTCACTTATGTGCAAAATTCATCTCAGTAGATGTGAGAACTAACAAAAGGTAAGTAGTCAAAATAAAGCTATTCATCTTCCTCTTCTACTTTTCCCTTTTTCTTTTATTCCTTTCTTTTGTGTTCAAACTTTAAACACAAACCAAATCTTCTCTTTTACTTGAACTTCAGATTACACTACAGTTGAATTTGTATAATATAGCTCCTTCTTTAATGCCAGGACAGATTTAACAGAGATATTTGCTGGTTTGGATTTTTTTTTTCAGTGTAAGTACATTCAATATGCAAGGGAAGTTTTAGGTATTCCAGCACTTTCTGCACAGTAACACCACAGTACACCCACACCTGAGAGTAATGCAATAGGTCTCAATACAGTAAAATTAGACTCGCCTTACTATTTAATATGTTTTATATTAAATACCGAATGGGCAAGTCCCAAACAAAACGAAGAACAACGAATTTCTGGGGCACAGTTGAAAAAATGCTTGTGTGTGAACTTTGTGTTTCTGCTTGCAAGAATTTGTCTCAACCTTTTGGGTTTTTTTGTTTTAATCATCCAACAGGACTTAACTGCCTCGAGTACAGCCCTGTAGAAAGGATTACATTAAAAAATAAAAATAAATACTAAAAAAAAATTGATAAGCTAACTTGTAAGATCTCATCATAGCTCCGTTACTAGAAAATGTTCAACTTTACCCTAAAAATTGAAGTTGCTTAAAAGAAAAGTTTCCTGAATTCAGTGCTTTGGCTCACTGTTGAAGCCTTTTTCCTTCTACATACCAAACTGCAAAGAAAATTCAATCCTATCATGTGGAGAACAGGAGAATGAAAATAACATGACTCAAGTGAATTATCACCTCTAGTAACACTGAAAAAGCAATTTAATTATTTTATTGCTTTAAGTAACCAAAGCTACCTCAAGACACAGTTGGGCAGAAACACAATCAAGACCAGTAGGCAACACATAAGAAATTAAACTCTATCAGTCCAATCTTTAAAACTGTCAGCATTTATTTGTGAATGGAAAATAGAGTACAACAAGACACCTAATCAGTCTGTGCCTTTAAGACTGCAATCCCATTACAGCCAAAGCCAATTAAACCTAGCATAACTTTTTAAAATATGCAATTAATTATTAGACACAAATGTACTCACTTTGTACACACAAAACTTGAAATGGAACAGTAAAACAAGGTCCTAGTTGTTTTTGAAGTAGCTTTGAGCTTCTTTACTGAAAGTCTTTTATGAATCGCACAGATGCTAAGAAAGAAGAATAAAGTGTCAAAACACCCTTTACAAGCAGAGGATTGCAAACCTTCTGCAAAGATCTTATTTGTTAGGTTCCTGAATGCACTAATGAGCTGGGAACCCCCACACATACACACCCCCCTGCTCCATTTAAGCTCAGGTCTGAGCACAAGCCCCCTCCCTGAGCAATGGTACAGGACTGCCTGTCTCCAGCCCTGTCTCCAGCCCCATCTCCTACCTGGATTCAGATCACTACCAGCCACAGGAAGGGCCATTGAGGGAGCTGTCTCTGCAGTATCATTGGAAAAATGAGGTCCTGGCAAGTGAGGAGGTGGCTGGCCCTAGCATAACCCTCAGCTCCTGGCTTGTCCCCCTTTCACTGCTCCCTGACACTAACGTTCTCTTGATCAGATGACCCTGTAATGGGTCTTTCAAAACTTGTGCTCGTGGATTGCCCCATTTTTATAGCACACTCTAACTACAGCTACTGCTTTTCTGTTGATATAGAAAGCAATCTGCCGTTTATGCAGTGTTATCTTTAGCTCCCTAAAGTATTACTGGACTTAAGCTGCGGAAGTATAAAGAAGGGAAAATTCTGTATAGGAACACAGCAGTCTGTTAGAGGATTTAATACAGATGTGGTTAAAGAACATTGAATTTTAAATTGCTAAAAATGCAATTATGGAGAGGATTTTAAATGGCCACCAGATGTCCTCATTTTTATATTAACTTTCAGAATACTGGTACTCCATGCAGGATCAATAATAAATACCTGTGTAGGAGACCAAAATCTTTAGGTGTGATGGTAGACAGCTTTTTTTATGAGAAAATCTTAATGGTGATTGCAATAGAACTAGCTATTTTATCCTCAGAGTTTTAATTTAAACACAGTTGGAAATGCTTTCTCATTGAGCTTCCAGAGCCCCCCTTGCTCCTGGAGGGCTCATAAAAGGCTTTCCTGCTTTTGTGAGATCTTTGGTAGGGACAGTTCCTGATGCTTTCCAGAGCCCAAGCCCTAGCTATGGATGTGCTCAAAGAATTTCCTGTGTGTTAGGGCTTTGCCAGACCCTTGGGTGCTCCAGCATACACTGGCTCACTCCTGCAGGACTGGCAGATCCAAGCTCAGCCCAAAGCTTAACAGTCTGACAGAGCTGATGAGAGATTTGACTTCTTAAAATATAACATGTAAAAGGCTTTTAGCAGCTGCATCTGAGGGAAGCAGATAATTAATGCAATAACTTTTAATCTAGAGCAGTTCATTTATTCTTCACACAAAATGTGATCGATACTGCTTGAACTTCTGTATAGGAAAACTTCCTTTTTAGTGAGGTTCAATGAGAATTCCTGAGTGCTTTAAAACTGTGCCAACACTTGTTTGAGCAAAGATGAAATATGAAAGTTACTGACTAGCAGGATGATCCCAAAACACAGGGGAAATGAATAATCCCACCTAACTTAGTTGGGTTTGGTCAAGTCTTTTGAAACTTAGTCTCAACCCAGCCACCAAAACAGAGACCTAATAACCACTCTTTCTCAACAGCAGACTTAAGACCCTTTTCTCTCTGAAACATCCCATTTCAGTTTTCAGCCATAATGCCAGCTATGTATAAGGGAATTTAAGAAGCAAAGATGACAGACTAACAGTTTAGGCAGATGTAGGGAAAACAAAGGGCATTGTGTCCTTTGTAGCTCACTGCAGTTCTCACACCAAGATTGGGGGAGACACAGAAATGCTCATCATCCATAAAATGATTATTGCTTGCCAGCCATGAAGGCAGGGTAGTTAATTTTTTTGGTTCATTTTGTTTTATATTACTTCAGTAATTTTTCACTTATGCGGTTGCTCACTGGCCAAGTGGCAAGGTGGATATTGCTCAAGTGACAACACAGGAAGACGAAGAGCAGTAGTACTAATGCAAGTCTTTTGACTGTTTCCATCTTCCTGGACAGAAAAGTGATGAATATTTGATGGGTAAATTCCAGTTTCAATTGGTATTTTGATGTCCAAATTCAAAAAAATTTTGTCACTCAAGTAGAACATTCAAGCCTAAAATGTGCAAAGATTATGAAGACCAAAAGTGTCATAATTTTGTGGGTTTTTTAGCACTTAACAGCCTATCCTTGGGCATTAACCTAAAAGCTAAGTTTGATATTTGACAGTGTAAGAGAGACTCTAAAGAGAGTTTCTTTAAAGTATCACAGTGAAGGAAAATGCACAAATCCATTTTAACAGGACATTCACTCCTAGCTCCTGGTAACATGAAAATACTTCACATCAATGATGCCTACAAAGCAATGTACAACAGCAGGCCTACCCAGCTGGAGTATAAACCTTGTTCAATGGGTTCCTTAACACAGATTCCTTTGTGCTTCCTAATTCATGGATTTAAAAGTCATCTGCAACTTCCCTGTTACTGTATGTGTGAGAGAGCACGGGGAAAGCAGTGGCTCTTGCTGGGCAGGAAACAGCTGATTCACACTGCAGGGGATCTGCAAATTGATATCAGAGTGGGGTTTTACAGCTTTTTAAACTGACATCCATGTGAGAGCAGTTAGGTGTAATTCCCAGCTACTGGACTGGTTTGAAGGAAGAGGATAGAAAGGAGAAATGGTATTTACAGCTGTCATCAAAACATTGGTACACATCAGTGTGAAACTGTGGGCTGAGCAGAATTAAGTCAGGCTACAAAACAACACTCAAAAAATTCCAACAAAGCAATTAATATCTTCAGCAACCTTAGGCTTTCTCCATCTATCTTTTTAATGTGCTGCCCTTAAGAGCTGACACAACGGTGGACTGTCTCACCTCAAACAGCACTGCATACCCAACTGGCATGTCTAACTGGGTTCACATCTCTGCTCAGCTTTGATGCTTCTCACATTCCCACAACTCCACTAGGCTACCGCTGATGGTGAATAACTCCAGTGTCTTACCTGCTATAAGCAAGTGGAAAAGTTTAAATTCCTCACATGGAACATGAAGAGCTCAGCCCTACTCTGCTGCTGCTAAAGCAAACTGTACGTGTACTTCAAGCTAAGACAGAGGTGCTTGACCACTACCCTCAGTGAACAGCAATAGTCTGTGTCCAGCAAGCACTGCTTTTGGGTAGGGGAATAGCACCTTGGTCCCACCACCAGTACTCTCAGTCACCTGTGCTGCTTCAAGCAGTGCCAGTACAACACAGACAAAGGCCGAACCTTCAGGGCATCTGTGCACAGCTGGACTTGCCTCTCCCCCAGAGAGGCAAAAAGATCTGAGGAAGCAGAATCCAAACCATATAAGTTTGCTATACTCTAAAACCAAAACCCAACAGAAAACTGTATCTAGTATAACAAAATACTCAACACTTCACCTCAAAGAAAAGATCACTTTCCTTTTAGCACAGAAGCAATTACGAAAAAAAAGCCTTGAGGACCTACAAAAGACAGCTCAGCTACTGCAAAAACACACACCAAGGGCAAGGGTCTTATAAATGATGTTTCACAGAGAGTGATTATAAATTTATAAGCATTTACTGACATTTCAATATATATTTATTAGGTATCCTATCATTAACTGCATGCACCTTTAAACCAAACTCCTACCTTACAGAGTATTTCATATGCAATAAATTAATACAAGTATTAACTAAAACTGTGAAGACGTAAGCACCCTAACATAAAAATATAAATATATAATTAATATCTAGGCAAAAATTACCTCAGATTTTTAGGCATAATGTATAAACAACTCATTGACATATTACTGCTTAAACAAAAACTGCAACAGCCAACCTGGGACTGCTGAGCTACCCCACAAATAGGTTTTCCCATGCTTCATCACCAAATATATATCCCACAAACCTGCAGGTGCTGTTGACCGAGTCCTCAGGACAGTGGTGGTGGCACTGGCAGGACAGCTTCTTCTGCGGAGGGGCAGGTGCCGTGCTCTCACCATCTTCTTTTCTGGTCTCCATGCTCAACTTGCCAGAAATTCGCAAGGGCATGTTGTCTAGAAAATTGGCTATAAATATAAGGGGAGGGGAGGAAAGAAATAGTTCTAGGCTGGATTGCAATACTTGGAATGAAGGCTTTAAAGCATTTCTTCCCATCAAAATTTTAGAAAGTTATTTGAGCCAGATGTTCAGTACAGAGCAGTTTTCTGTAGAAGTCTCTGAAATGGTCAGCGTGCTTTGTGGCTTATTAGGCCTCAGTGTATTAGATCAAAGGTGCTGATGTTAAAAGTTCTGCTGCTGCCAAAAAGATATGCTGTGCTTTTCAGATTGCAGAGTACAGCTTTTCTCCTACTGCATTATGCAGGTCAAATCCTTGGTTACACCTTTGTGATTTTTTTGTCTATATACATGGCACATATCTGCATCCACTGAACCCCAAATGAGTGGGATTTATGGTACTCAAGGCAGAGCAGAACACAGGCATATAATTTAACAAAGATTTGACAGGAAGTGATGTTCTTTCAATTTCAACAGCATTTTCTGTCACTAAATTGCTAAGCATTACTTGGAAAAGAAGGAAAAATAGTTAATTTCTATTAAAAGATTGTATAAACAAAGTAAAAGGCAAGACCATGTTTTACAATGAACAATGCTGAAATATACGGAGGTGTTTACTTTAAATAATATTGGTCCTGAATCTCCATGGAGCTGGTAGCGTACAGCTAGAGATGTTGGTGACTGGATAGGAGCTGTTTAAGCAGCACATGCTGCTCCCCCAGCTCTACTCATAAATATCAGCTTTCAATGCTTGTGAATACTTTAAGCCTCAAAGACAAAAATGAGATCAGCCTGAAGAGCTTCAACTGGCAGTTTCTCACTTTCCTTTTGCTTCCCTGTAAGACATCTTACAATCTTTGTCACTTACAAACAGCTGTCTCCAACAGAGTAGTTAAAGAGCAGGCTTGAAATTCTTGATTTACTGTTAAGTCTTCAGAAATAACTGGCATTATTATTTCTATTATTATTATTTTGATTGGCTCCTGAACTGCTGCTTTCACTCTGATTAAAATCTCTCCCAAACCTCCATCAACAGGACTGATTTATTGCAGAGCCAACAGAAAACTATCCTCTTCAGCTCCCAATAGAGAGAGGGAGTGGGCAAAGGGGCAGAGGTGAAGGGAACAAGTAGCTACACTTCAGAGCTTGGATGCCAAACAACAATCGAGGTAAGATGACCGGCTTGAAGGTCCTGAAGCAGTGAAAGTCTAGAGGAAGAGGAGGGCTGTTTGATCAGCCTATGCTGTTAGGGGAGCCTATGACGTCCAGTCTGTGCTCATGGGTGTATGGGACCAGTCAGTGACCTAAGCACAAGCATGCACGTCATGTCTCCCACCTGCACACCTCTCTTCTCTGGTGCCAGCTCTGGTGGAAAAGATCTGCAAATGGACTGGCAACAATTGGTAGACAGGCTTTAGTTTTCTTCAGTGTAATAAGAGACATACAAGCTTGTCCCTAGCAAACTAGGAAAGAGCTAAAACTTGTTAGCTCCAGGAAAAGTGGGGCTTTGCATGTAAGAACAGCTCATTTAGAGGACCACTAGCCTTTTGAACACTATAGCGCATCCACTCCTTGCAAATTCCTTGCATAAGGGATACATTAATCATATTAAGGCAATACACATGAAAGACAATCATTCACCATATCAAACTATAACACCTATAAAATACAAAACTCATGCAGCTTGATCTTTGCTCAGTACTTATATACTCCACTGAAACTGACTGGATTTCTCATTAGCTCACCTCTTCTTAAAGGCAAACCAGAATATTAGTTACAAAACATAGAAAAACTATGGGCTTGTAATCCTTGTGCCCAGCATCAAGATATTAATTGGATTCATGACACAACTGGATGTTGAAATCCCATACTGGTTTTACTAACATTTGGCAAAATTAGAACTAAATGGATTCGTTCCCTCAAGATGCACTGTATATCTGCGCACTCACAGCTGTACCTTAAGATGCAGTAAGTGCTTATTAAGAAAAAAATGCACAGTTGTTAATTTCTCATAGTGTAATTATGGTACTTTAAAATGCAGACTGCAAACAACAAATCGGTACCAACAGATGCTTGGGCCCTGGGTCACAGGATTAGAGATTAAGTAAATTCTCTTTCAATCAGCAATTTTTGTCCATATTTCTTTGTTACCATTGAATAGGGAATATTCAACTATTAATACGCCTGCCAAAGATTTTCAGGCTTCAAGCTCATGAGGCAGAAAGTGAACTTCTAGCTCATGAGGCAACTGAGTAAAACAGTTTGCTCTATATCATTTCAATGGCTTGCTCTACAAGTCATCTAGAGTTTCAGCAGAGATCTTTCCTCAGAAAGAAGTGCAAAACAAAAAGCATTTTACACCTAGCACATAAAAAATAGAAAGGTTTAATTATACATTTGAAAGCACCTGAAGCGGCTAAATTTAGACAACTAAATACCTTCCTCATAACACATACAACTGTATGTCATTCCTTTTTTCAGCAAATATATAAGACAGTCATACTCCAATGCAATCTGTATCCATGATTCAATGGAGATGCAATCACGACGATCTTCTGCAGAATGTGCCATAAACAACAGTTTAAGTCCCTAGATGTGGTTGTAGTCTATGTTAAAATAAGACAGGTGGGACCTGCTGAATTAGAATAAGAAATCTGAAGTATCATCAAAGCATCACAGGTGGCTATTTAGAGATACAGTTTGATTTTTAGAAAACTTAGGACAAATAGGCTGGCATTCAAATTTACAGTTTCCAAGAGTTTGAAGTAGAGATGTAGCCCAGGATTTTCCTTTTAGCTAATGCCCAGGGTCAAAACTAGCATAAAATTATTGCAGTTTGGTGTCAAAAACATTAAATCAAATAAAATTAAAAGAGGTCAGAATAACAATTCTGCCCTTTCCTGTCTTCTCACTCCATTGCCTTGTTCCTTTCATGACTTCAATTCCTGGCTGCTAGCTAAAAAGATGGGCAGATCTTTCCCCTTTAAATTTCAGATGTCTCACCCAACAGATGATGTCTTCTACCACTCAGAGTGGAGTTTCATCAAGATCTTTTGACTACCAGGTCTGTTTGACTTCAGAGCATAAAGATTTTCAGGAGTCCCTGAAAATCCTTTTCAAAGGAGTTTTTAGAGTTTGCAACAAGTTCCTCAAAATTTTGGTTGTGAAATGCACACTTTAGGATGGTGAATAACCAATTACTCTTGCATCTGCTGTTGTGCTGTAACAAGTACACGATGTTTCATACAGACCTGGCTCTGTCTAAGGATTAGAAGCTGGGTTTTAAAAGCTCTACTAAGAAGCTATGTTCAAGTGTCCTAAAAAGCAAGAGATTTCAGGCCATTTAAATCTAGCTGCTTCTTTGCTGTAAACTACTACTGCTTACATCAAAGAATTAATAAAAAGTTGAGAGCCTGAAGGTCAGCATGAGACTGGTATACCTTCATCAAATTTGGTTGATTTTCTCAGCATATCCCTCTTTTTCCCCCTTCCACCATCAGGGCTATTTTGTCTCTTTGGAGCACTGCTCCTGAGAAATATTTTCCTCTGTAGGGCTGGAACCACTGAAAATTCTGATGTTATGGCCTCTGCTACAAATCTCTATCAGAGAAGGGGGATGACTCTGTACTTAGAAGCAACATGGTACAGTTGTTTTCTTCCAAATGTGTTACTGTTTTTCTCCATGCTCTGAGTATCTTTACAGAAAGTCACATCTACAAAGATCTTGAAGCCAGCAGAAGCAAAATGAGGAAAAGAAAGTGCTGTAAGATGAGCATGTTACACTGGATGACCATGAGAATTCCTAATGTCTAGCCTAAACCCCTACTAACCTCTGTGCCAATCAATAATCCTTCTTAGATATATTCTTCTATTTTGCTTCCTATCCCTCCTAGACTTCATAGTAATCTCTGAGCACTAAGCTTTTGTATCTAAATATTTTCTCATGTTACAAACCCTTTCATGGTTTTTCACTTTGTTTTGCTATAATTTTTTTTTAAATGATAGAGAAATGATCACAGATCCCCACTCCACAAAAACAGTGAAATAACAATCAGGATGAATTATATCTGGGCTTTAAATAATGCTGTTTAATGTTGGTTTGACTGGTCTGTAGGCAGTGGTACATCACACACAAAAGGAAAATTGCCTATTTAAGCTTTGCATTGAGTCATGTAGGTGCAAAAAATTCTTGATCTAGTGCGACCATCTCTTAGCGCACATTCAGTCCTAAAGCTCTCAGCGGCTGCTGCCAGTAAGTACTCCAGCCCTTGCCAACTGTAGCCATAGTTATGTGATTTGGACAGGAATTTCTCCACTAGAATCTGGATAAAGCCCAAAACCTCATTTCTTACTGGCCTACAGCCATCAGATGGCAATGACTTTTGGGCACTGCTCTGATTCAACAAGGCCGGTAATGTAGGAGGTGAAAAGCTTTGTATTCTGTTACTCTGTATTCTGCAGTCCAAATCTAAGCCATCTTGTACCCAGAGGATGAATAATTAGCAACAGTTATCTTAATGGATTGATTTACGTGCCACAGCTGTGTGATTTATGAGCTGTCTATGTAGTGAAAAAGCAGTCTTCCACGAGCTTGGTTGCATGGGATTGTCAGGAGTAAAAGTCAGACTTGCTCCTTCCCAAAACAGATACTAAGGACCACAAACAAGTCTGTTCGGAAAAAAAAAAAAAATCAGTGTGCTGTGCTCACTTCTCTTTCTACATAGGTTATTAGAAGCTTCAGATTCATGCAGTACTACCCATTAACATTTTCCCAGGCCAATAACAACGTCTGGCTAGCAACAGCACCCACAGTGATGCCCACGCTTATGAGAAAGTGCACACCTAGGAAGCTCTGCGTATCATGGAACGGCTGTTTCAACTGCAGTTTGGGACTGGAAATTAAGTAATAACCATACAAGAGTGTCTGAAGAGTAATTAAAACAAAAAAAAACCCACTCAAACCTTAGAAGAAAATCAGTCAACTTCATAAAACTGTTAGATGGAAATTCTAAGCTACAAAGTCACTTCATCTATAGCCTGCACGAGCTCATACAGTTAGTGTGCTTTTCCTCAAGTCATATGCCTATTAAAATACGAAACTATCACGCAACACGCCACTAGAGTTTCCTATGCTATATCATAAACTACAACTTGATGACTTCCCACCAGGCCAAGGTTATACTATCGACATGATTGTTTTAAGAGAAAGGGAAATAACTGCTAACTCACTGTACTTTACAGTCATCAGATAAAAGAATTTCCATGGGATATTTTTTGGCAAGTAAATCAGCAATGAAAACACAGTGAAGTTAAAGAAGTTGAACTAAATTATACCTCTTAACTCAGCCTGTTCCACTGCGTAAAATAGTCAAGAGGTAAAACACTTTGCATTGGTAGTAATCATATAACAGAGAAGGAAAAATGGATTATGACAGATTCCTGTTACTGGATATTCAAGGCTACCAAAAAAAAATCAAGGAAAGATCAGATGCAGAGACCTGCATATTTTTGATCCAAACCCACAGTAAACAAAATCTGACATAAAAATACCAGCAAAATGAAAACGTGCTCTGCTTTTCAGTGTGTGACTGTATTGCACTAGTAAGCCCAAACATAGGCTGGTTACCAAATGGTATTTGAAAACAGCTATACCTGGATATACATCCACGGCAATAAAGAGGCACACTAAAAAAGTTGTAGCATTATTGGAATTTTCATGTATGATTTCCCACCTTTGCTGGATTTCCTGTACACCTAAGTACATAGAACCTACAACTTGCTCCTTCTCATCTGTGCATTTCAAAATTTGGGGTGGTTTTGCTTCTATTCATGATGCAAATAAATAAGGTTTACAATTCAATGTAATTTTAAAAAATCTGTCAAGATAGGTTTCTTAAAAACTATTTCTGTCCATACTCATAGAATTGCCACCTAGTGCTAATATAGGTACATGTATAAAGCACTACCTTAAATAATGTATCTATTTTTCAGAAATTAATCTTGCATTTGCTTTGAAAAGACTAAGCACCTTTCTCCAAAAGGTCTGTTTAATTAAACTTAATCACACGTGACATTATAAGCTAAATTAGCCAAGTTCAGTTCAGCATGGAATGTAACAAGCTGTGACAAAGACACTAAGACAACACCCTTCAAATTAATACTCATACCATACTACTTGCAACTTAAAACCACAAAGGCTTCTTTGGTGTCATAGCCCATGGAAAACGCACATGTAATTCGCTATCCACTACCACATCGCAGTTTGAGTGAGTGTTACTTTTTCCCGGTTTCCTCTTATTTCTGCTATCACAGTTAATCTTCAACATAATTTTTTCACTTGGAAGAAAATCAGAATTGGCTGGCATATTTTTCATAGCATAAGACCGCATACCAACAGAACACGAAAAAAGCACAGAAGAGAGACTTCTTTAAAATTTCCAAAGGAAAGTACAAAGTGTTTTAGCCTGCCAGCTTGGACTCAGTAACTAAATCTACCCCTATGCACTGTAATTTCCCATTAATAAAGAATTTCCCCAGCTCTGTTGAATCTCTCATTTAATTCTACCTTCTACAATCATTCACTTCCACCAATAAATGATCCATTACAACTTTTAAAATATAAGTTTTCAATGTTTGCAAAGGTGGATGAAAAGGTATTTCACATAATTCTCATTAAGTTATCAACATATTTTCTTTATTTCTAATCTCTTTTCAAAAGCCATTTTACACAGCAAAGGTAAAATGTGTTGGAACTACCACTTACTCTTTTCTGAACTGCATATTCTTGTATCATTCAAAATGAGCAAACATTTTGCAAACATTTGTGTAAAAGCACTACTCTTTGATGCATGTATGAGGATAACAGGTAATAAAACTGCAACGGTGAGATGCAAATATTTCAGGAATACTAAAGTGAGATCCAAGGTCTGATGTGAGAATGACTGACTCTTCTGGTCTCAGCCCCAGAAGGATTTTGAATCATAACAGAGCATCATTTGAAAAAAAAATAGAGAAGAAGCAGGTGCAGCTAAATCAGACCTTTTCTGATCTCCCCAGCATGATAGTATTAAAGGTACCACAAAATAATTAGCAAGGGATATTTATTTCAAAGGCACACTAAACTAGCTTTGTGACAAGAACAAGAAGAAACCTAAGTATTCTGTTTATCAATTTGGTTCATATTAAGTGCCTACATTTACTTTATAGGACATAAACCACTGAATACACAGAGTGTACAGAAGCACATTAAAGGATAGTCTGCCTTCATCAGACTTAAAATATTCCTTACAGCCAAAAGCAAAACTAACTATTTCAGTGAAATTGCTGAAGCAGTTTCTTTGAAAGAGGCTGTTTTTATCTCTCATCACATTTACGTACCTGAGGTTTTTTTTTCATCTTAAAGCGTCTAGCTAAATGTAATCAAAACTCCTTAAATTATGCCAGATGCAAAACCCCATCTCCCAGCTATAAGAGTAACCTGATCAAAACAGGGAATGGAAGCTCAGATACAAAGTTAAGTGAAACAAGCAGTCTGGATATTAAGATACAAACAGCAGGGTTTGTGACTCACTCTTCATTCAGAAAATTGTTACGTAAAGAAAGATAGGAAGATTGCTGTTAACACCCAAAGGTAGTAATTTCTGCTTTTATGCTGCAAATCCCCACATACACTTCCAGATCCAAGCAGCAAACGCTCAGTGCCACCATCAGGAGACAACGCAAACATGAACAAACAATCTTGAAAACTCTCCTGAATGCTAGCAATAGGGAAAAAAATAATGCAGGCAGGAAGCACTGCAATGTGATACCATTACTACTAGATTATACTTTGCTAACTGATCTTTAGGAGAGCATCAAAGATTGCAATAGGCACGCTGTATATTTTTACTTATTATCACTTTGGATTATATTTAGATTGAGGCATTCAGACAATGGCATTTTAAAAGAAATGGCAATAGTCGGCTAGTCTAGATCTCTTAGATAATGTTTCGTAAATCATCGTCGCTCCTGTTTCCTTTCCCAAGGAAAATAAATCCAAGAGCACCACGCCAGTAGTCAAGACAAAAATAGTGCCTGGAAGATAAAAATATCAGCTAACCATTCTCACTCCAACATCAAAGACTGCACCTGCAGAAGCCAGTGCCAACATTATTCAAAGCTGCCAGTGCCCTTCTAAGTGTCTGCATTTGGCTGTTCATAAGTTGATGTGACATATCCCCAGCTCAGCCTAAAGAGCAACATACTTAAAACACAAACTTCTTTCTCAATCCTACTATGCTGGAGCTGTTCAGCTTCACTTCTCGTAAGAATAAATTAAACAATGTAGGCATTCAAAAGCCCAAACTGTCACATAGCTATCTTATGGCTTAAGCATGCTACATTTTTAATGTCTCTTTAAAAATGTTATGGTCATACATATATAACTTTCTTTAAACTTCATGAATTGATTAGCTCATCACAAATGCTTCCCAAATCATGGGGATGAAGAAGGTTCCTAGCAAATTCCCTTCACTCTTTTCCTCAAGTGCCTGTCCCAGAAGGACTGATTATTTAGTATTTGAAAGAATCAGTAGTGTGTTTTGATAATTTTTCATGTGCAAATGCCATCAACATTCCTAAATCCCGCCTGTTTATGACATGCTCAGCAAGTAACTGTTGCTGAACGAAGCGCTCAGGAATCTGCAAGAATTTTTCTTCCTGGAGGCAAATGCCACTATGCCAGGTCACCAGGCCACAGTCATATTTAAAGTAATTGAACAAATGACAGTATAAATTCTTGCCCTGTTCAGCTGCCAAGGCAAGAGTTGAATTGAACTGACTGCTGCTACTGTTGGCCTCACCACACACACTGAGTAGGGATTTGAACTGCATGTGTAGAAATCGTAAGCAATGAAGAAGATCTTTGTATTCATGAAGAAGGGCTGAGGCACAAATCTTATCTTCTGAAAATGTGGCTGAACACAACAAAAAGTGTCATTGACTTATTTACTTTGACAGAAAACAAATCCATTTAAAGGAGGATGAAAACATATCTCTATTGCAAATGAAAATTAATTGCATGTGTGAAACAACAATAATCAATTTTGACCACAGACATAAACGCTATGGTTTTCCTGAAGTGTTCGAGCAGCCTGAAAGCGTTTCCTTGTCTGAATGCTTCAGAGCATCTGCTGAGCTCGTGTCTGGGAGGGAAGGAGGCGCATGCCACCCACATCCAATGCCACTAGCATCAAACCATCAAACCTCCCTGTGGGCGGGCTACCCCGCTCGCCCTCCAACTCGGGTCTCTGGAAGAAAAGAGACCAGACATCAGCCCCACTGGGTTTGTTTGCTTTGTTCTTTTCCCCAACACCACATGGCTACGTCTTCATAAATGCACTTCATAAAGCACCTCAAAGTCTATGAAAGAAACGTGAATTGCAAACACCCTTAAAACTCGTATTCCACGTGTTCTAATTCTTGATCATAAGTTTTCAAAAGCTGTGTGATTGCTGCTCTCAACTTAAATTTTCTCTGTAGGGTATGATGCAAGAAACAATTTGGGAAAATGGAAAACTGGGATTTTTTTCGGCACTCAGCCATATATGAATAGTGATGAAAAGTTTTAGGAGAGCAAGTACATTTGGTTTTATTACTTCGTCATTTTTCCAATTAAGTAGCGCTTAAAATGTATAGAACAGATGCAGCATTTTAATCAGCATTACTGACATATGCATGCAATATATATTGCCAAAGTACCTTTACAATTAGAGAGACAGGTGTCTATTGCTAAGGGTAAAACCACTCAAAGCTCTGTAATTCATCTTTAAAATGCAAACCTGACATCAAAATTTGTCTACTATTGCCAAAACATGTATTTTAAATTAACTTCAAAATCAAAGAGTAATATAAAAGCAAAGTTCAGGGGGAAAAAAAGAGAAACATCCTTTTAAACTCAATGTCAGGCTGAATGCCAATTACCAAGTCTTCTAAAAATCTCTTCTTTTTTCTCATTACTCACCAAAAAAAGGAAATAGGAAATCTTTTGGTTTATCCACAGTATTTTCTCTGTAAACCTACCACCTTGCTCCTTAAAACTAAACTAAACAAAGCACACCTAAAGATTCGCAGTAGACCCCTGACACCATAGAAACTCTGACCCACAGTCCAAGCAAATGAATAGGAAATCTCCAGTACATCTCTCCCCAGTCCTGCCCCACAAACACAAGCTTCAAACACAAGGTGTCATGAGTAGCTGGCTCCCTGCTGCCCTGCAGGGCAACCCAGCATCTCATCAGCGCGCCAACAAAGCTTCTTTTTCTCAGTCATGCGCTCCCTCTTTGATTTTTCTACAAAACCCTCTGAACTTCATTGTTAAATTTTTTTTCAGTCTCTTTAGTGTTCTGCTCAAACCAGGCTTTAAAAAAAATGAAAGGAAAATAAAAGAAAGAAAAATGAAAAAGTGAAAAAGAAAAAAAAAAGGGAAAAAGGAGTAGGAAATAAGTGCAAGCGCTTTGTGAGCTGAAAAGATAAGCCATCTACTTACAGAGTTTCCGTGGACTTGCTACATCACTGCCAGATTCCCTGAAGATGAGAGTCATGTGAGGAGGCAGACGGTGGCTCAGGGTGCTCCACTAAGCAAACACAGCACCATACGCTGGGCTAATCCTGCACCTGTGGCGTGTTATTCAGCACTAAAGAAATGTAGTCCAGACTGCCTCTGCCTAATACGGCTCAGCTGTTTTTCTCTGTATTCCCTTTGATTATAAGCTGGCAAACAATATTATTTCAGCCAGGCACAAAGCAATATTCAAGCTACATAGGATATGACAGTAGAAAGGTGGAAAAAAAAAAGAAAATCCTAGAATTAGAAATAAAATAAAGATCCTGAGTAATACAGATTTTGTAACTATTTCCAGATGGTTAGCTGTGGCTTCTAAGGCCAGTATGTGAGACGCACACTGGAGCTGGAGCCTTTTGCTCTCTATCTCCCTTTAAAGTGGATCTACCTGCGATACGGAATACACCGCTGCAGCCTGGCTCTCATTTATCCCACTCAATACATGTTTCCCAAAGAGTGCAATCACAAGATGGCTTCAATGTTTTTTAGACTTCCTCTTGTTTACTTTATAGGCAAAACAAAAAAGTGTCAATAGAGAATAGACTACCAAAAGAGATACATACAACCAGCAGTTTGTAATTTTCTTTTTCAAAGGGCCACCAAAGAGGTTGTGAAGTTGCTACCAGAATACATAGGTTTCATCATACCACGTCACAAAAAAAAAAGATAGGAAATTTAACAAACACAATATACAAAGAAAAGCAAAAGCTGGCACTGTAATGGAAAGATAACAAGAATTTCATTCCAAGGTAGAAACATAACAGTTGAGAGCCATTAAATATCCTGATATTTGTCTTACAAGTTGATTAATCACTGTTAAAAGTTGCCTATAATTGTGATCTGCACAGATATACAATGAAAGAATATTATTAAAAAGTAACAAAAAATTACAGATTATTATTTCACATAATTGAAAAAATTCAGTTAGCTTGTAAATGTAAGCTAAAGTAATCTGGTAATTGACATTTATTCCAGATAACATGGTCATTTAATATATCACACCTTCTTCATTTAACACACAACAGCTATCATTTCCATGCCAGTATGTAACTGTTAGAGATGACCTATAGCTACTGTTACTAATTAGCTTTTATTCTATCTGATATTAAGCTGTAAACATGAGACGTTGTAGTCAGAACATGCTCACAGCATTTTGCACGTATATGCTTTTCTCTATAAAATGATACTTCAGTTTCTGTTCCACAGTTACCTAATCTAATTCCACCTTTGAAAACTGGCAATGAAAGTAAGGGATATCTGCACACTCAGAATCATGTATCCAATTTCTTGTTGGAAGGTTTATTGCCGTTGTTTACCAATGATATTATTTCAAAGAAACATTTTATGTTTAAGAAAAATTTATGTTTTAGAAGTGCTATATTCATAGCTCTTCTAGGAAAGTGCCTAAAACTAATCTGGACCTATATGAACTTTCACCCGATTTCCTACAGAAGGTCTGACTCATCAGGATGCAGAGTGAAACCAGCATGATTCTTAGTGCAATAACCAAAGACAGGTATCTGGATATTTAATTAGATGTACAGCTGAAATGGTAGGAAAAAAGTGACTTCGTACCACATCAACACCAAAATAAGAAAAGTTGCCTCCAATTCCTGCTTTCAAAAAATCTGCCTGTCTTATAATTTCAAATACTCCTTTCCTTTGTTGAAGCCTTACACAATCACACCAGCGGGGGCAACACTTGATATCTTTCCTCCTCCACACTGTTTGTTTGGTCCGTTATTGCTGCATCCATAATTTAGAGAGCTATTGGTACACGCTAACAAGACCATGAGTGCAACATGACAAAGATATATGACATGCAATCATCTGCCAACTCAATGTTGTAACACGGTCTGGCTAGAAACAACATGAACTGCATGGTGGTGGTTCCGGCAGCCACTGCATTACTGTTCTCTACCTCTCTGAAGGCATCCTGCACGTTCCACCTTGTGTCTCTTGTAGCCCATTCATGGCAATGTCCAATAAAAATATATTCAGAGCTGCAAGCAGTGTTTTGAATTTGCTTTCTTCGTATTATGTGGCCTTTGCACCATATGTGGTGTTACCAAGACTGTGCCCTGTACCATCCTGCTGTTGTCCAGCCCATACAAAGCTTAAAAGCTACTTTTTAGATAACTGAAAGCTCAGTAAAACAATGAAAAACATGGAAGCTGAAGCATAAGCAAGACTGATGCATTTCTTTAAGTAGAAACAGCTTTCGTATACAGTTCCTTTTACAATCAGTTACCCACTTCAATGTTTACATTTACTTAGCTTTTCAAAACAGTGGATTAGATGGCTGTGGAGACATAGGAATTAGGTATGAAGATTACTTTGTCTATCACTACCTAAAAGTCACCTAAAGCCAGCAAAAGCTGCCTGTTGGATCGCCTATATGAAACCAGAACCTTACCGTGGCTGACATTCTTCAATGCCAATATCCATCTCACAATACCTATATTTTGCCATTTCCAATAAACATTCTTGCCATTTAAAAAATCTCAGGTAAAAGATTTATAGGAATAAGTAGACGGAAGTATAGAATAATATTAATGCTTAAGGCCACGAGGCATTGCTGCTTCCCATGTTATTTAAATTTCATGGTTAAACAGGCAACTTTTGTTTCCAAGGTAATAATAACCTAGCATTTCTCAGAAGTGGTAAATCTACTTTTTTTTTCCTTTCATTCCTCTCTCTCTTCCTGAAGCATGCACTTAACCCTATTACAAAGGAAAGTCTACAACTCTCCATCCAGAAACCAAGCCAAAGGACTTGTCAGGAAAACATAAAAAGGCATCTTACTTTCATTAATACATTAAAATGTCATTTAAAAAAAATTCTAGGACAAAATGCAGCAATTGCCAGCTGCCTATTTATTTTCTCATCCTCTTTTAGCCCTCCACACAATGTCTCCATTAGACTGGCTGCCTTTTGGACATTAAAAAGTATCTCCTATTTCTGCAGAGATTTCATGTTGCAAAATGTGTTCTGATGGGCAGAACTTAAGCAAGTATAAGAGTAAACTGATAATATTTACTTCAAACGATGAGGAAAAGGAGACTACTGTATGCTGTCAACTCACCCTTGGTCCGTAACCATATCCGTAAAAGAACAGTTCAGTTGATATGAGGTTAGAGGTGGCCAAGGACAAATTTTCGTTCCCAATTAACACTACTGAGCCATGAAAGCCTTGTCTACCAGGCGCCATGACATACAAACTATCCTCTCACTGCCCAGGGCCCTTGCTCTCTGCAGAGTTCAGTGTCTCCTGACTTGCTCAACAGTGTAAGCAGTGGGATCATTAGTTATGACTGGTAGAGTCTAGGAGATAATGCTGACTCTTATTTCAGGAACTATCAGGCTATAAACACTGCTCTGAAAGCCATTTATCTGTGTTTTAAGATAAACAGAGAAGCTACTCAATTAAGTAGATTGCAAGAAATAAGCTACAGATGCCAAAGTGTGTGACCTTTTAATTCCAAAATGGAAAACTTGTGCATTTGATAAGCACAATTTTATACAGCAAAATTACTGACATGGAAGTTCATAAGCAGTATAGCTTAACCATGCCATGATGCCTGATAAAGGATCACAAATCAAAGCGTAATTACAAACCAGTTAATTCCAAGTGATGCAAATTACATATACTTACAATTTGCAGGTTACCAGTTTTTAAGTATAACATTATGAAGTGGCAAGCCTTGTAAAGCCCTTTTTACATTTTATCTCCATATCACGGCAATATGAAAATGAGATGCTATCCCAGACCTCCGTGAATTAGATAATGCCAAAGCTGTCATGCCTGAATCTGCACTTCCTAGGGAGAATATTCTTACTGAGATAAGCAACAGAATATGAAATCATTTTGAGTCTTGCCAACTAACCAAGTTTTTTTCAACTGAATACTATTAATCTTGTTGGACATACCTCTATGAGAACTTTAAGATACTAGCTTAATAAAATTAGAAGAAAAAAAACCCAACCTCAAACCACTAAAAAGTGAACCCACAAAAAACAGTTTCTAGTATCCTATAAAAATATGTAAAATACAAGGCATTCTAAGCACAAGAAAAAGATGGACACACTTTTTTTTTTTTTTTTTTGATTGCAAAAATTAAAAACCTGATCTATCCTCGCACTTCCAGATGCCAGAGCTTTTCAAGCCCACACTGAGGTCAGACAGGGGAACACACAGGTGCACCACATGTCGGCAGCTGAAAGCCTGCAAGGCTGTGCTGGAATCTGATCCATCCCCCCACATTCCTGCAGGCATTATAAACGCTCCCTGAAGGAATATTACCCTAATGCGGACTAATTTTCCACAAACAGCCCCAGCCTCATTAAACCTCTTCTTTATCAACATTGTTCAAAGCCGTTTTTCTGGTAATATTGAACTCCCTTATGCCCATCTAAAAAGAAAAGAAACCCCTTTTATGTTCTCTCCAGTATCAGTTCTTCTATTCAGGTCCACTGACACTACACAATAGATTCAATAACAATATTCAATTTCATCATACAGTAGTAATGTCCTAAAGACTATGACACCGAGATTGAGAGAGAAGTTCTGTTCCCATAGATAAATATAGAGTAAAGAGAACACTCCAAACAGGGTTTGCTGGATTTATACAGGTGACAGCTAGCAGGCAAGCCCAAGTGAATTAAAAAAGCAGTATTCCTAAAGCAGGTGTTTTCCTGGACCTGCAATTCTTCACATTGCTGAAACGCTTCCCTAGACAAATCATTTTGCCTTCAGTGGGATCCCGCAGACTTTGTTCTCTTAACGTGAATAGCCATTGCCATTAAAATACTTACAAAATTGAATGTGCTTTCACTTAGCTTTATCATGGAGCCAAAAAAGAGAGCTAGCCTGCATTCAAGAACCCTGCAAAGTAGCATAATGTAAAAGTGAGGTTATGACACACAGAAACCAAAAGTAGCTCCTCTTCCCAAAGGGACAACTACCTATGTGACCTCATCCCAGATGCTCCAAGATACACCGTTCCATCTGCAAATCATTAATGCGAACAATAATGTGCTTTTAAACACATTTCTGGTTTGAAGATGAAAATTATTATTATAGGACTGGCACAAGACTACCATCTGCAGGCATTCCTTCTTACCCTACTCCATCCAGATCATCTGGAATTGCCTGAAACTCCAAATATATCTCAGGATAACAAAATACAGAAAGGAGAAGCAGCCAGAGGATATCTGCCTATCCTAACCACACACTCTAAAACCAATCCTGAAATGACAAAACCAGCTGTACCATAACTTACTTGTTCTGAGCAAAACAGTGCTGTATTTTCCATTGATTCTTTTGTCTGTTGTTCAGTGCACAAACACCCAAGAAGGATTGGTAGGAATAAGGACACCAGGAAAAGAAAATGTGGGCGAAAGCACAGGGAGAAGGCAAGCCACGCATCCACAGTCTTTGGCCAGTTCATTTCAGGCTGGTAGGGGTTTTTTAAAGGAAAAATAAATAAATAAATAAATAATTTTTATATTATATACATAGTATATAGTTATATATAAACAAAAATATGTAAATAACCCACGAGGGCTCTGAACTCGGGGAACAAAGAGTTTGTTACACTGAACAAATCACTGTGAAAATGAAATAATTCAAAATTTGTAAATACTGTTACTATCAAAAACATAATGTTGATAATAAGCAATGTAAGAATGAAAGCTATGGTCCACACAGCCACTTTTCCTGTGCGCAATCAGCACAAGTCTGTGGTGTAACACTGTGATCATATGAATCTAACTCTATAAAACAAGTAAATACTTAAATGAAAATTCTCTTTATGAACAGTGTGTAGCGCATGTGCTCGAATGCCCACTTGCTGCTACACACAAGAATGACTGCTTATGTCTTCTGTACTGTGCTGAAGTATCATATTTCACACCACTTAAAAACAAAAATAAAGCAACGTTTCCCATCATTTACTCTTCAGTTCTTCAAATCACTATCTCTTATTTGCTGTTTTCCCTCTACCTACTTTCCTCCATAATGTTTTAAGCATTTAATTTCTTTTTCTCAGTCCTTTTTTTAAATAACTGTTGCCTTCTTCATGGAGTTTTCTTTCAAATAAACCAATTAAGTTTCTTTCCAAAACCTCGTTTTTCCCCTACTTATTTTCCCCTGGACTGCCTCTCCCTCTCTCTCAGTTCCTTTCTTCTATTCTCTTCTATAACCTGAGCCTTCTTCCAGCCCCTCACTCCTTCCACTTTGCAATGATGCTTTGAAAAGCTCAATGATATTTTTCCCCCTTCTCTTTCATTTATGTTCACCCCACTTCTTGAATTATTTATGTCAAAGCCATCTGACCTCTACTCCTTCCTCAGCCTTTGTGCATCTGCCCCACTTTTACATCCTCTTAAAAGCACATGCCAATACGGACTCCCAGCCCCAAAACAAGCACTGCTTGCTCCCAGCTAGTACGCATCTGTACACCCAGCACACATACAATGCAACACACTCAGTCCTCTGCAGCAGGACAACCTCCACATGTCCTTCCCGTTCCCCCGGGAAGAGAAGCCCTCCTCCTTTCCCGGGTTCCTCCCAGGAAGCACTGCAAAATGACTGCTGCAGGATGAAGTAAGGGCAAGAGAAGCACTGCTACCCCTGAGGAGAAGAAAAAGCAAACTGGAGACAGGCAATAGCCCTCTTATATGACATGTGGCTTGTCAAGTCGCTAGCTGACATGACAAGCTGCCTTCTTTTCTTTGATCAAGTTTTTTGGGCTTGGTACTCCTTTTAGAGAAGACTCAAATAAGGGAACAGAGGCTGCTGTCTACTTAGCTCAACTGAGATCCCATCTCGGGTTCACCAAGATTCCAGCAGCCCAATAAAATTGAATTAGAAACCTCGATTTCAGTGAAAGTCAATGAGAAGTTACAACTAAGACAACAAAGCACAATAGCCCTGGTCTTCTAGAGACCTCACATGGAATTGCAAGGAAGTGGCTATGCTCACCAATACAAATTTAAAAAAAAAAATAGATTTTCCTTTCCCTTTTCTTCTTTTTAGCTATTTTAAAGAGATGGAAATTGTCATCCATCTGAAGTTTCATTTCTTTCAGCTCTAGTCAAGCTCTAAAAATACTCCAAGACATAAGAACAAGGGGCCTACAGCAAATACAAGTTTCAAGCTGAGATGCTGTGTAATTTCAGAGAGAAAGAAAAATATTTTCCCAAGCTTTCAACTTTTCATTTGTATAAAATAGTTTATTTTATAGCTAGGTAAAGATGTAAAATTAAACTTCTCCATTAGTGTAATATACTGTAACTCACTATACATACTGTTAACGTAACTAAATGCATGAATTGTGCAACATTTTCCATCAGAATATGTAAGGTAATAGATGCCAAATATAGGGTAAAAAAATATAAGTCAGCTCTCTTCTGTAAAATAGCAGAATTCTTAAAGAATACGTTGGTGGTCAAGTCTGACAAATAAGAGGTTGTTTCCGTGCTACACAGACTGACTATTAGTCTGATCAACCTTAACGAAGGAATAAGAAAAGTATTTGGATATTCTGTAAATAAGCACAGGGAGTATTATTTTCCCATAAAGTCATCTGAAGTTACCCCCTCCCAACTTGTATTTCTTATTACTATTCTTTTGATGCACCACTGTTAAATTAATTCCCTACTCAACTCTGCAGCAGAAGAATGATCTAAAGCCCTTTCCTGGGTGGGGACCATACCGGATAAATGAGTTGTAGCCAGATGGAGAAGGAAAATGGTAAAAGCAGATTTTAAGGATTGATGTGATGACTACAGACATTCACGCACTTTCCTACACATAATATCTCTACGCTGCTTTCCTCTCTGAAGTAGCTTGCCCTTGGACTGAAGGTGGGGGACAGAAGTACCATCTCTCTGAGCTAAAGAAGAGGCTTATCTCGGTCTGGGCTGATCTTGGTTCCCAGACTGTGGGAAAATCCTTCAAAAAAAAGCCAGTTAGTTTGCCCCAACACAGAGTTCACTTTTTTTTGCCCATGTTACCACCTAATTCAGGGAAACACAATTAAAATATTTAGCAATACATTCAGCAGAAATACAATCTAAATGCTTAAATATATGAGACAGCAGAAAATGTAATAATTTTCTTCTGTAAAATATACCATAGTTAGGTTATAAGTAGTCTTACTCAAAAATTATTTCTTTAGAATACTGCACTTGCAGGTCCGCCTATCTGGAATGCCTACTTTGTTCATGGACAAAAATGACACATAACACAGATGGCACAAATCCAAGAATGCCAATTGGAAATTCAGCTGCGTTATGACTAACGTTTGCCAAACTGATAGTGAGCTACAGTTGTAGGATCCTCTTCAGGAGATGAGCTGCAAGGCATGCAATTCAATTGCTGGGTTGTATCAAGAAAAGTTAGAGGAAGCATTATTGGCAGGGTAACATCACAGGTACTCTCTGTTAGCTTTATATTGGAAGTTGGCTTAAAACTGAAGTTTAAACCCCTGACTCCTAACATGAGAAAAACATGAGGCCCAATATCAAGCCTAGAGATTGCAGAAGTGTCATTAGGCTGTACACATTATTTCTGTACTAAATATTACCTGCCTAACCTCAAAACAACCAAAACCAAACCTTTTAATAACTACTTTAAAGAATGACGTTAATAAATTTATGTTCAGAAAAGTCCAGAATATACTCTTGGAAGAAAAAATATTTTATTGTATGATCAACTACATGTTTTTTGTTACTCAGCAACACAGTTTTTCACAGGAAAATAGTTGTCATAAAGGAACAAATGCAAGAAGCCAGTCTTAAAGAAAGGCTTCAGATATCCATTAAAAAGCATCCAAAAGAGGAAGAGTTAAATACAAAAATAACTGAATTAGCACTTTATAATTTATTCTACATCCTGTTGGCTGCAGTTTCAGGAGGATGTGATACACTCAGGATAAAACAAACCATACTTCTTCAGTTTTATCCTCAACAGTGCTGTTGACGTGAGTTATTAAATTGAGCAGATTAAATTCTAAAACTGGCTATGTTTCAGGAGAAAATAAGTGATTTCTGCAAACTGCTTCTACATCCCTAATACAGGACATGATCTCAAATCTTCACCCCTTTAAAAATACTGAATCTAAAGAACAAAATCTTGGCTTTAGTGCAAACGTTGCCAGTTTTGCAATCACCTCCAACGGGTTTAGGATTTCAAGGCAAGATCTCATATGTGCAGAATTCTTGTTTTCTCTCTGTCAGTTAGACAAAGTCAATTAAAAATTCATGTACTGAAGTGATTGCCCTGTTTCATGCATAAACTTTAGTTCCCACTGAAAATAAACCAAGTTGTGATGTTAAAAATTGAGGTGAAACCAAGCCCGGCATGTACTGTAATAGATTTATGGAGTCCCTTCTGGATTTCACATACATTGTTTTCTGAAGCCCATGAAATAGTAGGGAGCCTTGGGAAGATTTCAAACATTTGACTTTAAAACCACACCCTCATTCAGAAAGAGATTCTTAGGAACAACAGTATTCTAACATCATATTTCTGGTTCCCTTCACTAGTATAAAATGTTTTCAGATTCAGCAATAATATTAATCAAGTGTTTTAAGACCACTTTTTCCTTTCCCTGCAAAATTGCTCTTTCTTAGCACTCTCAGGAGTTTTCATTTCTGCCATAGCCAAATTCAGTTGTTGCCCATAACAATGGTGGCAAAATGGGTTCAGTAGACTTCTAGCAAGGACCAGATGTACTTTATACAGCTCATTCTATTAAAATAGCTCAAACCAAAATTATGCCAAATTAAAAGTGTAAAAACCTATGCTTTTCAGGCATGCTTACAAGAAAACAACGTAATCAAATTACGCCATCTGTGCATTGTATTTCTTACACAAGTCCAAAAAAGTTCAGTAGAATAGATTCTTTTTTTTTATTATACCTTTCAAACTAAATAAGCAGGCGAGGAAAAAAAAACCTCAACATGCTGAAAAATAACTATGAGTCATCCATCTTAGAAATGTGAGGAGAAACCAGGAGAACTATTTAAGGAAAAGATGCACTAGAAAATTTCCCTTAGAAACACATCCTGGCCACCACTCAAAGAATTTGCCCTTCCTAATTTTCCTGTGTCGATAGGCAATATCCATCGTTTAATTTCATAGTAGTAGTATCATAGTATAGTTAGGGTAGGAATGGACCTTAAAGATCATCTAGTTCCAACCCCCGTGCCATGGGCAGGAACATGTCCCACTAGACCAGGCTGCCCAAGGCCCCATCCAACCTGGCCTTGAACACCTCCAGGGATGGGGCAGCCACAGCTTCCCTGGGCAACCTGTGCCAGTGTCTCACCACTCTCATAGTGAAGAAATTCTCCCTTATGTCCAGTCTAAATCTGCCCCTCTCCAGTTCACACCCATTCCTCCTGGTCCTATCCCCACAAGCCTTTATGAATAGCCCCTCCCCAGCTTTCCTGTAGGCCCCCTTTAGGGACTGGAAGGTCATTATAAGGTCTCCTCTGAGCCTTCTCTTCTCCGGGCTGAACTAGACCAACTCTCTCAGCCTGTCCTCGTAGGGACAGTGCTCCAGCCCTCCGATCATCTTTGTTGCCCTCCTCTGGACCCGTTCCAACAGCTCCATATCCTTCTTATGTTGACAATTTCAGAACTGGACACAGTATTCCAGATGAAGTCTCACAAGTGAGGAACAGAGGGGCAGAATCACTTCCCCCGCCCTGCTGGCCACGCTTCTTTTGATGCAGCCCAGGATACAGCTGGGCAATGCTGTAGGGCAATAATTTGCCCTACAGCAAACACAGATCACATCACCACAATCTCCTTTCTAGCCCTGCCACCCTTTCCAGGATAAAGTCAGCTCAATACTCCTTCCAACTTGCCTGGGCAGAGGCTCGCCAGACTCCCCGAAACAACATCACAGGACTGTATGACAGGTGGGGGCCAACCTTTCCTCAATAAAGCCAGTCATGAGATTTTAAGAGGCTGACACTAGGCTTCATCTGTATAAAAGGTTTCCAGGCATTCATTCAAGGAGAAGAGATGGAAGACAATGTGCTCAAGCAATTAGCCATGCTTACAAACTTCTTAACTCCTCCCCAGCAATTAGGATATGGACAAAGGACTACACTTCCACAGTGATCCCCTCTTCTTGCCAAAAGAAACACCCCTTTCAAAGTTCCTCGGCCAGCAGGGATGTGCAGATATTTCCTCCTTCATAATTTTCTAGGGCACTGGTTGAGAGACTTCATCTTCTAGTCCCAATCCACATGTAGTGGGACTTCCCTGAACTGTAGAGATTACTGTTAAAGAAAAACAAATGACGGTAATTGGAACCTAAATAATCTCCAGAGATCAGATGTATATCTGATTTAAGCTGTAAGATAAGAAAAATTGGAGGTTGGCGGATTAAAAGTAGGTCTCCTCCCCTCTCATTTTAGTTGTCAAAACCTAGTCATGGAAGTTTCCTCCCAAATAACTCTGACACATATTTCAGATATAGGGAATCATATTCTGGACCTGTCTTTCCAAAATAGCTGATTATTTCTAAAGCGTCTTCACTCTCCTCTGTCTACAGACACTTGGCAGACAACTAACATTTATGCAGTACAAGAGAGGTGACTTAGATTGCACTCACCTAGTTTGGCTACATTCTTCACTTTTTGCATTTTGTGGTTCATAAAGATATGAATTAGAAGCAAATGACTCCTTTCCTGCTAGCGCTTCCCAAATAATAGAAGACACTACCTGAAATGCTTAAACCCTGTGTGCTGTTTTGATGCTTGTTGCCAAAACTCGATGCAGTGATGCTCTTTAGGTAGCTGTGGTCCACAGAACGTTAGTAGAAATCTTTTCACCACAAAAAGCAGTCTAAAGAACAGTCTCTCCATTCTCCCATTCCAGAGATAGGTTTTGGGCTGCAGCAGATTTGCTCATTTCACCTAACAGCACTGTGACAGAACCCAGAGGCTGGAGGAGATGTAAACTATTTACCCTGCCTCCATGTATGTTATTTTTGCAAGCCGACAGGCTGGTCTTCCTTGGACATGTTTGTTTATAAGGCAAGCGTTCCTTGCTCCCGTGGCGCGCTCATCGAAAGAGACGCCTGGAAGTTTCTGTTTGAGGAAAGCCACTAAGTGATCTGGGAGATGCTTTGTTTAACTTTAAAATAGCTTTGAAAAGTAGTACAGCAAGTGCATTTTGCCTGAAGAACCCAATGAAACCAATGATGCTACCATACGAATAAGAGAAGACACTCATATAGAGGAGATTGTATGGAAATATTCAGGCAACTTGAAAAGCAATCGGTTTCTGCGGTCTGGTTTCACATGGATGCAGTGTATTTCCTATACGTATCTGTCTTACACTCCCAACTCTATAATCCTTCTCTCTAGATGATCTTTCTGACTGTCATCATTGTTGGGGTGGTATTTTTGGTTATGGTTTTTTGTAATTTTTTTCTCATCTCGTTTTTAAATAAAGCAGGGGTGCCCAAGCCTGAGGATGAACACACTCAGATTTTTAAAATTTCGTGACTAAACAAAAAAAGTTAATTTGGAAATAAGCTTAAATAAGCTACGAAAGCTTCCTGCCACCTGCAAATGTCAACTCAAAGGGTTTAGTTTCTTGTCTACATTCTTTACTGCTTCTTGAAATCATTGTAATTTTCATTTTGTTGCTTAGAGCTGGATCAATGTTTACTTGTAAATGTTATTTTGAAAGAAAAATATTTACATTTTACTGAGAATGAATTGTACGAATTTTCAAAAACCTTGCTGTTATTTAGTTGAAACTATCAGTCAAGTGTAACTCAATTTTGTGAATACTTTGGGCTCAAAATGAAACATTTTTCTGCCAATCTGTACTTTCGTACGCATATTAATTGTCTTAACTTTTTTGATCAGCTCTATCAACCATATCACTTTCCAGTCTTCTAGAAGACAAATTAAGGACAACGATGAGAAAGTTCATTAAGAGTTTCATATTCTATCTACAAATTTTAACAGGTTGCATAGACCACATATTAGACTGAAAATAAATAGAAAATACAGGCAAGTTACAGTGTCTTTTTTTTCTTTTTTTTTTTCCAAAAGCAGAATTGGTGGGGAATTAGTACTTGGAAAATTTATGGGAAATCACTGAAGATACCTGTTCCCATAATAGGGAGATAGTCACTTAAGTAACTACAGAGTTGTGATAAAAACCTAAAAAGTACCCATTTAGATGTGAAAATAGTGTGACATAATAGGTCCTACTTAAATCATCTTTCCACTGTCCTCTTGATATTCAAGACTGTCACAGTAGGCAGCGTACTACTGGGAAACACCTCCATTTCACAAATTCATCTCAAAAGTTTGGTCTCACAGAGACGTCAATGATTCATTTAGAAGTAATCCTGGGTTTTAGTAAGGCTTAATGCAAACCACACTGGGTTTTTTTAAATTCATAAGGAGGCTGCAGCTCCACATCAGTGGTTAAATCCCAAGAGTGAAACAAGGGTTTCAGCCACAGCTGGGGCCAGCCCTGCTGGATAAAAAGTATCATGAAAGACACACCAAATGTTTCCCACGGAATCTCAGAAAAGTGACATTTTGAGAGGAAATGAAGTTTTCTCTTGTAGCTGTCCTTTGGTGGGAAACTCCACAGTCAATCACTCGTCTTTTCAAAACATCCTGGGTGAAGGTTGACCTTGCTTCTTCCAACGGAGGAGAGAAAGAACTCAAATAAAACACAGGTGAGCTGTAAAAATAAGGCTAGTTAAAAATCTCTTGTTCTCTTCCACCGATGTGTTGCAGTCTGCATCATTTCATGCAGCACACAAACATCTTAGGGTAGTTCATTTCATTTTCCACTGCAGCTTCGCTTCTATTAACAGGGCTGTTTGAATTTGTATTGAAGGAGAAGGTTCAAAGATGCCTGTCGAAATCTGTCTGGCTCTCTATGCAACATAGCTACACGTTACTAAACTCTGCATTTGCTAGTAAGACAACTATAAGCTTTAGTTTCAAATATTAGACAAATTTAGCACTAATTAAATGGGAGTCCTGATGCATGAACTCTGTGCTAGACTACAGGGCAGTTGTAAGAAAAGCTCTCCAGTTCTGGCAGTATGCCTCATTCCCAGTTTGGACTTTTAAGGGTAACTTCAGCATGCTTCACATAGCACACCACTGCTAACAACCGCTCATCACTCCTTTTCCGTCTCCTCTGCTTTCAGCCCACCTGGTAGGTTCATTATTTAAGCCAATAGAAATAAACTTTCCATTAACATTTTCAGAGTATTAAGTACCTTTTCAAGATTAAAATGTATTAGATGTCTAGCATTCATTTCTATTTTTCAGCATTTACTGTTTAAAATGTCAGTCTTACACCACTTTCTGTGGGATATTCTGCTGTTAATACAGAAAAAATATTTAGACAGAGTACATGTAAAGTCAATGGAGCAAATCTTAAATAATGGGTACTGACTGCAGTGACTAGTGCTGCAAGGAAACTTAAGGGAATTTATAGGTTTACTTTGAACAGTTTAATAGATTATTTTTCTTAAATGCTTGGCCCTGAAAACGGGGCAAAATTATGCAAGGGTTTTTATTCTCTGAAGAGATCTGTATTTTGCATTACTAAGTCCTGCTAGGATAAGACTGTATGAATGTTGTTCCCCACAGAATAATATGAGAAGACTGAAGCAAATCTTCGCAGAATTGAGAGTTAAACGTTGCCAAAAACCACCTACAAAGAACAACTCTCCATTCACCAGCTTGGATGTTAACCCTCATTAATATATCTTTCAATGAGTTATAATCTGAAAACGGGCATTCGTAAATATAATGCTCACTGTAACAGCATTATAAATGGGACTCGCTCACCCCAGAAGTGTTTCTTGTTCAAAAAATAATTTTCTCTGTACTTCAACATCTTGTTGCCAACTGTGTGAAAAACAGCACTGAAGTAGCAGAAAAGAATGGCTCTGATTTTTCATTTTGTGGGTTAGTTTCAAGTGTTTGGCAGTGGGATTTACTGTCATGCTCTACAGATCAGAGGCAAAACATCTATTTGAATTCCTTCTCTGTTAACCAACTTTCTGTCGCCCACAAGTTCACCTTTATTCTTTAACAGAAGGAAGAGATGGACTACGGAGAGCTGAAATCCGCTCAGTCAAAACCCAGCTTTTTGTTTCTCATAATACACTGGGATTACTTTTCTATGAGGATAGAATGCTGTTCTTTGCTGGGATAAATGCATTTTTTTTATGATTTAAAAAAACGCTTAAAAAAATATAATTTTGAGTGAGAAACTTACAAGTCTAACCAGTTAAGCTTTAAATTGTCATGCATGTCTCTAGCTTATCTTTTAAAATGAGGCTCCAGTTCTCATCCTAGGCTCCTACTCGCTGACAGAAGCGCAGCCTTCAAGTCAAAAGTCCAGTGTCAGTTCCCATACACTGAATAGATGCTGATGGACACATGTACAAACAGACACGCTACGTGTACAGAAACAGTGAGATGTATTACGGGAGGTGCTGAAAATGAAACTCAAAGCTCTGGCATTTCCTTCAGGAGGCATAAAACAACACAGCCATCTTAGCAAGCATTATTATGGCGAAAGAACCCAATAGTACAGCTCTGTGAAAAACCCTAGATAAATAATCCTTGTTCAGTTAGAATTAGATACACTGCTAAGCCTTTTACAGTGCTTTGGTGAGAAGACCATTCTCCCGTTCCTGAATAGACTGAAGAGATCTTAATGTTTAATAAGTGTGTTTAGAAGAGTCTTCAAACTATTTAACAGATCATCAAGATATTAGGAGGTTTTCTCCAATTTGCCAAAGCAATTAATGAGTGTATATTGAGTCCTAGATCTTCCAAGGGAGTATGAATGTCTTTGCATGGGCAGAGATGGGAGATTAGATCTCATTCTCTTCTGTAGACTACAAGAACGTGGCACATCTGAGTAAAAGACAAATTTCTGCTTTGCTCAGAAAAGTGGCTGGATCGAACTGTGTAAGTTTACCCTGCAGTGTTTTGCCTCATTTAGTGAACAGTGAACATTTACCTCAGTCATCCTTCCAAGCAAAATTTAAAAAAAAAAAAAAGGAGCTAATCCTGACTAGGTCTAACATTGTCTGAATCATGCTTATGTTCACCCTGGAAAAACAGGTCATAGAATTTAATCCAGCCTGTAGAAACACCTAGAATCAGAAAATCTATTAGCCAAGAGACAAGCACCCAGACACCTGACACATGTCAATTCTTTCCTTTCCTCTCTTGCCTTTCCTAAGTTCCTCAATAACAACAACAAAAAGAGCTAGTAATCCATAACGGAAGGTGAATTGCATCCTTGTATCTGAATTATTAAAAAAAAGAATTTTGCCGAAGAGTCTAAAAGAGCAGCACGATTGTCTAGGGACAATCTTCTGTTAACAAAGTCCTTCTATGGAAGATGAACACAGAAAATTAATCAGAAAAAGCCTTCTAGGAGAAGAGCTTATAAAAGTGAGAGGATCTTTGTAACAGCAATCGGGGCTGCCTACAGTTGATCCAACTGAGATCAGTCCTGACCGGACATCATACTTTACTGCTCACAAACTGGCTTGACAAGGAAATCATGTACTGACGGTTTGGTTATCACCAAAATTAAGGTATCAGTCTTACTCTGAGATCACTCAACTGAAGAATTATCTTAGCTCATCAAGAAGTGTTTCACTGCAAGTGGCCCGTAAGCAAAGTTGCTGGCTTGCTCATTTCCTTCTATGAATATGCCCCAGCACATGACTTGAATTTTACATCAGATATAAAGGAAAATTCAGAATCCTGCTGCTAAACTTACTACTTAAAATAAAATCACTGCAAGACCTTTTTTTGCAGACCTTTTTTGGGCCAGTTTCCAGGATGAAGCAACAGCTGTCTTTGCCAATCTCCTCACAGGCAAAGAAAATTTTCAAGATTAATTGCTCTGATAGAAAACAGGAGATTATTTTTTTTTTCTTTGCTTTGCCAGTGTGGCTTCTCCTGGAGTCAAGTTTCTGATGCTGGAGGCACTTCCAACTGTGAATTAATTACAGGTTTGATAAACTGCATACCTATTGCTCATAGAGATTAGCAGTGGTAAACTTGAACTCTTTTATTTCCTAGAAGTCTGTAAAACTAGTTTCCCACTTTTCCAAGCAGGCTAACGTGAGGCAATCGCTGATGTCCTCCTGTGTTTTGAAGAACAGCAAGGGGAAACCTCAGTTGTAAATTGGGCTTTAGCAGGGTACAAGGACCTGAAAACACAGCAACCCTTGCAGAGGAAGAGCTTTGAACTAATTGATGAATGAAAGCAGCTGAGCCCATCGAATCTGGACTATGGTGGGTGCCACTGCAAAAACCCGTGCTCCTCAGGATGTCATCCTTTTTAATTAGGATATTTAACAGATGAATACAGCCAAGAACCAGAATTGTCTGTTCTTTTTAAATATAAGCTCTCCACCCAAACAAAGTATTAATGTGTCACTCTGTATAATAAATACATGAATTGCTATACAAAGAGGTATAGTCAAATGGCTTTGGCCTTGTCTTGAACTAATTTATTTTCAGTCTATATATAACAAGTTCCTCTGACAATGAATTGTGTAACGTCTACAAGACAAAAACCGGCACACTTTGTTAGCTACAGAAAGACAGGTGGACCGACAGAAACTTCCACTTAGTGCTTTATTGGCTGCCTGCCATGGTTTGAATGGGGGCAATTATGAAAAAATTGAACACATGACTTTAATAAGCTTCAGTATGGATCGTTGTCTGGTGGAAACAGAGCTTCGCAGTACCTTACTCTGGGTCTAGCCTTTGCTGCTAGGAACAAATGTGTTGTTTCAGACATCAATCACATATTCTTGGTATTACTTGAAAAGGTTAGCAAGAATATTGACATGTGAAATTGCAGATGACAGGAAGTAGCCACGGCACTGACTTCCCTCCACAACCTGTGAAAAAGCAGCTTCCTTCTGTGCTGGTGGGGGAGTACCTCCCTGAGCACAATGGGTATGTGGCAGCAGCACTATGTCTAAGAGCAGTAGCGTCTGCAGCCCCTCATAAAAACTCTTCCCATTCCCTAGCATCACAAACAACAGGATGGTTTCTCCCCAGTCTCCCATCCCCACTCTCACCTGGCAGCTCCAGCTCCCCCCCCCGCCAGCACTGAGGATACAATGGCCCATCATGCCTATACTGCTAATAACATCTTAGATCAGCTCTGCACTACATACATGGCTTTTTACTCTGTGTGTATGCATGCATGCATTCATTCAAATACAAAACTCTGCATAACCATTTAGTAACAAAGACACACTCAAATGGCCATATCTAATAGTACGTTCCAGGACTGAAGGTTCATGTTTCCAATGCTATATCACCTGTGACAGAACTGCTAAGGCAACTGAAAATTATTTTACGTCCTTTCAAAGATCAAAAACAAATAAAAAAAGAAAACATAAAATGCTGTTCCATTCAGTGAGAAATTCACAAGAGCTTTATCACCTTGGGAGTGGAAAAATAAGAGGAATATAAGTGGTTTTATCCCTGAGTAGGACCGTGCTACCAGAAACATTTTAATAGCTCAGGATAATCAGCTACAGCATTATCAGAACCACTTCTCTCTCACTGCAAGTTCGTATTTTCTGAATGCCCGTTGCTTCTGCCTACGCTGTTCTTGCCTGATTTCGTCACCCTCCTTCACACACATTTGAGAGGAGCTGTGCATGGGCAGTGCATCCTTTCGGATCTCCAGGCTACTTGTTCTCAAACCATATGAGTGCACGACTTATAATAATTACACACAATATAAAGTAACTATTGCTATTACTTAGTTACTTGATATTAGTGACGGTAATTTTTACTTTGACGGGTTTGATGTACTTTCAAGTGTCGCCCCAGAAAATATTATATTCTGACACCAAACCACTTCATCTGTAAAAACAGTAACAGTTATTAACAACAGGAACACTGTGCACCAATGACAAATCCATGAGGTATTTCTGACACAACATAATTTTAGTAAGGACAAGTCCAAATAATGGACAGTCATAATCTGCCACACAAATACAACATGGAAAACAACTGTCTAGTCAATGACCTGCAGCGTCGGACAGTGGGTCAGTGACTTAATGCAAACCATCAGGGTATGCACTTATGAGAAACCAGTTACCATATAAGAAATATCCATTGACTACTCTGCGTAAGAAAGGAGAAACAAGCCTTCAGCTGAGGGCTGGGAAGCCTCTTGAAGAGCAGCGCTGTGCTTTGGGCAGCGTTGTGACCAAAGCACACGAACGTGTGAAAAACGTTAAAGTTCTCTACAAAGAGAGATGAAATGTACTTTAGCTCT
This sequence comes from Cuculus canorus, assembly GCF_017976375.1. Classification (NCBI taxonomy): domain Eukaryota; kingdom Metazoa; phylum Chordata; class Aves; order Cuculiformes; family Cuculidae; genus Cuculus; species Cuculus canorus. The sequence continues at coordinate 51,166,851 of NC_071404.1, read as the reverse complement.
GTATGTATTTGCATAGGATGGGAAATAAAGGCTGAAATTAACACCAAGTTCTCAGACATTCAGAAAATCAAGTTTTCTTCAAAAGTGTGACTACAAATGGGAACAGATGGTCTACAGAGGTACAAGAATAAACCTTTCTTCCCAAAGGTATAATAAACTACTAGACAAATAGTTGTCAGAAATGGCTTAGGTACAGTTATACGTACCTTCAGGTGGAAGGGTAGCCTAGACAACTCAAACTTCCTTGCAGGCTTTATTTTTGTCATTCTGTACAAATTTACCCCCAAATGCGAATTTGACTCATTCAAAAATTGAATCCAAGCCTCCAGTTTTTAAAACATCAGGATAGTTTTAATGTATTTTCACTTTTTCATTTCATAACATTGATAGTCTAACAAAATGTTTCAACATAATGCTCATAAAACACGTATTATGGTAACTCTCTGTATTACCATTAGTTGCCTAACAAGCTGAAAGATTCATTTTCCACTGAGCTTTTATCAAGAAAATCAAGATAATTCCATTATTGGTATTCCAAGAATCCAAAAATATTGTTCCATATATTGTATTCACATTAGAATATGAATAGAGGTTGGATTAGTTATAGTATTAATCTTGGTGACAGTCTTAAATCCAGATTTTTATCATAAGAGAGATGACAAAAAGGGGAGAAAAAGCAGTAGCTGAAGAAACGCTAAAGAACTTATGGGGAAACTGTTTTGAAGAAACATTGAAGCTTTGGAAATAATGAGACTACAGTATTTTGCTCCTTCTTAACTCTGGAGATTCATAATTTGCAGCAAGCCCTAGGCTAAATTAAAACATATTTTTATTACATATTGCATTGGACTCTGCAGTATGTTTTTTTGGTCATAATAGCTTAATTTCAGAGGAACAAAGCAACATTAAAAACTGCTTCACGACTCTCTTTCCTAATGTACTCTACAATTATTAGTAATAAAGGCAAGAAAACATCTTTTTCAAGTAAAATAATACAGATTACATTTTTCTCCAAACCTTTGGTCATTTAATGCTGTTTCCCGCAGAAGATGATCGGTTTTACCTACATAATTTTTATATTTCCAAAAGACTAATCAATATTTTGAAATACAAAGCTACTTAGTTTATAAATTCCCTTGGCTTTTCAAATGAGACAAACTGAAGTTGTAACAAACAACAGAATTTACTGTGTTTTCCCACATTCAGCCTGTGCACCTTCTTGTGAATGGTAACTTCTGCCAGTTGAGATTTTGGTTGTCAGAGCAGTAAAATATTACTTGTCAAAGTTTGTTCTTTATGCAGTGCTGGAGAACTTTGCATTTACCACAGCACTACTACATACGCACATGCAACTGAACTGTTACTTTACAGAAGCTGGAAAGCAATACATTTTAAACATATAGTGAAAGAAGATAATAAATAGGCAAACCATCAGGGGCCATCCATGAAAAAGAAGATGGAAAACATGGCAAAATTAGTCAGCTCTGCTTGACTGAAGCTGCCAGGCGATACCATTTCTTCATCAACAAAACGCTCTACAGACAGCTTAGATCCCTAACAGGCAAAAGAACGTTTCAAAAAAAGGAGGGAAAATGCTGTTTCAGAGTTCCTTCATGTCTCTTTTAAGGAGATTTAAGGAAAAAGATACCAAATGCTCATAACTTCACAGATGTTGTGAATTTCTTTACAGTCTGTGTCTACTGAGTTTCAGGGGAAATGTCCAAAGAGGCAGCCTCGGACGCGCTGCTGGAGTGCAATACACTGCAAGGACACTACGTTCAGTTTGGCCTTCAGAAAGCACACACAGGTGTTCTTGAGGGAATGCTTTGCCCGAGACCCGCCTTTTGATTATTATGGCTTCAGAGATCTTCTGAAAAGTGAGACCTGACAAGGGTGCTGAGCTTTGTTTAGAGAACTTAATCCTCATTCTCCCAGCTGCTGACAGGAAAAGGCCATGTTTTGCTTAAGTAAAAGTTTCCTTTCTTAGAATCAAGGGAACAGCAGAGTTAAAACACCCAACAGCTGACTGTTAACAGCAGCAGAAACAGCTTTTTCTATTCTACAATATATGTCAAAGTAAAAAATCTCTGCCAGGTGGCATTAGGCATTATAGGGATATGAAAACCATCCAAATAATCACATCTGATCCTGTGAGATACCGAGTTCCTCCCTCATTTCAAAATGAATGGTGTGGACAGTGCTATGGTTGTAATCCTAGCAGTGAATCATACTCCAAAGCCTACAACGCATAAACCATTCCAGTGCTATACTAAGCATTATTTGAAACATTTCCAAAAAGAGAAAACCCCACTGTTCATTTAAACTGAAATTCAGATCTTAGATGCACACACCGCTACGAGCTTTGATTTCAATTATTCCTACAATAATCATAGTGTGAGTCCAAGGAAAAAATTGTTCAGTGTTCATAGATTTTTTTCCCTTAAAGACCTATAGTCTTACCAGTGGCACACAGACTTAGAGACTTCCAAACATATGTCAATATCACAGGCTTGTAGTAATTATCATTTGATGCATTACAGTTCATTCCATTAAGTAGTTCCATTAACCTTTTCTTAAACTTAAATCTTTATCTATGAGTGGAAGAGTTTGTACAAGGTGTGCATTTGTTCCTTTTCCTCTGAAAATCCAATGTAGCTTGACTAAATAATAAACCAGTAAATCCCCCAGGCTGCACTAATTCAGACCCCAGGGAGCCGAAGAGTTGGGATTTCCTGACAACCTCCAAAGGGAACATGTCAACCCAGCAGGACTTTTCCAGCAGCCTTACTTCCTGCCTGGTCGAGGCTACAGCAAGCTGTGAAACAGCACAGCGGATGATGCACTGTCATTCATCCCAATACTTGGAAAAATAGGCAGATCTGATGAGGAGTCTGAATGGGTGGAGAAAACATATCGAGCTGGAATGAAAAACTGAGAAGAAACACTGGAGGTAAAACCAATAAGTCTGACAAGGAGCAGAAGTGAGCTGAGAAACCAAGGCAGTGGAAACCATATAAACTCACTCAAGGAGGGGAACAGGCTGGGACAATTGAGTGGAGTGGGAAAGAGAGTCACTGGATGCTCCTCTATAGCGTACCATGGCACTTTGGTTTGCTGAACCTCATTGCTCTCCTGGGAAAAAATCTCTCTGCAAGGCCTTGGCAAAATGTCCTGTCCTTTCCATGAGCTGGACACATGGAGATTTGTAACCTATTATTTGTGCCACTTACTCTGTTTACTCAAGGGAAAAGTGTTGTGCAGTGGATATGCATGGTCATCGTCCTGCGTTATGCTGCACAATGGGGGGGGGGCGTGCGCTATATGGTGGGACTTGTGTTTTCCATCTGCTTTTTCAAACCTAGGCAATGACCTATAACACCACAATACGTTAAAAACACACTAAAAAATTCATCAACTTACCCATCTGACTTAGGAGATGGTGGAATTACTGTTACTTCTGCAGGTCTGTTTAATAAAGGATACTGATTATTGCCTGTAGAATCCTTTTTCAATTGTGACAAAAACTAAAAATGTAGCTACGGTAAATAACCATAAGCAGAAAAGAATATTAAAAAAGGAAAAAGAAAAGGAATGATCTTTGGATAGTGCATCTACATGCTTTCCTGTGACTTATTTCTCCCAATACCATCCAGGTGTGAAGCCAGCAGAAACATTTAAGTCACTTTGTTCTCAGCACCAAAGGATCGATCCTAAAGTATGTCAAACCAAGTGTGTGGTCGAATGATAGCATGATTTCACAAATTAATTTAGCCAGTGTCACAATGACACATTTCCATTGAAAGAGGCAGTCCAATAAAAAACTGGTTTTCTTTCTGTTTTTGTGGGATTATTTTGTAGTCACATCAGTGATCTGCTCCACCATGTAGCTGCCTAAGTATCGGGGAAAAGCAGATAGAGGGATCAACAGCAAGGAGGTATACACTGCTGCTTGCAGTTATGCTGCTTTTACTCAAATGTGAAAGCACAGCCTGGGTGTCTTCTAGCCTGAACTGTCCTCTGCCTCGATAATCCACCTGCAAAATGGGAGGACAGATATCTCTTTGTCTAACCCCAGGGACTTGCGAAACTAAACTGAAGTTAATGGACATTCAGATACTATAACGATGGGTGTCTCAGAGGAAAAAAAAATGCAGGGAAATGAATAATTATGGCCTCAGCAGGGTTTGAATAGCATGCAGTAAATAAAGCAATGGTCATACACTGAACAATGCAACTAAAATTAAATACTGAATAGGGACTCATTAAGCAAGTGCTGCTCATCCTCTGGACTGAAGAAAGCAGCAGTTCAATGGAAAAACTAATCTGTTGTCATGTAATTAAGGGCTGCATAGCAATGCACATGCACAGAGGTCAAACAAAGGTGGCATGTGCAACATAAATGCAGACATTCTGAATGCAACACTAGTAAAGGTATTTTCATCTGCTTTTGTGCCTCATAACGAGACTTGCTCTGAATATAAAACTTAGCAGGCAGTCATTTTAGTTCTATAAATTGTCTTTCTAAATGCCATGTTGCTCTCTTTAAAATGTATTAGGTTGGGTGCATTAAGTTCCTGGTTAAAGTCTTCGGTCCAAATCAGGCAGATTAACAGATTCAGTTTGGAGTACTGAGGTTGGGACACACATCTTTCCTCCACCATTCTTCCTCCTATGGTGCTTGTGGTGAGGCCAAAACACGGTTGCCTTCACTCCCAGAGTGAAGAGCCTGTCTGTAAGACATGCAAACGAATGAATGACCAAACTCTCTTTGCCATTCTGCAGGGAAAATTTATTGAATATTATTTTAGATTAAGCTGTCCTGTGAAATACACTGGGTATTTAACGCAAAACTAGCTCATAGGCAAAGTGGGCTGCCAAAGGAACACTCAGATTTTAAAAGCCATTTGGTCCAGCATATGGAACAGCAACAATCTGTTGCTCTCTATATATATATCTACAAATATTTTTATGGCCTTTGTCACCAGTGGAGACAGCTGCTCCCAATTAATGTTTCTCATATGGCTTTATGGAGTCAGACTGCATTATTACTTCCACTTTGCAGGAGAGACGATGAAACAAGAGAGCAGACCACATTCATAAAGGTATCTTTGTGCCTAACTCACACTGAAATCAGACAAACTTGGTTTAGCCACAGAACTTCTGCAGATCTGGATCCACAAATCAGATGTGCATCTAGGCGGGATTATACTACAAAGCTGCAAAATGAACTTAAGACTTTTAAATCCCACTCTGTTTTTATATCTCTAAAAGGTCTGAACACAAAATTGCCTATTCAGAAAATTGTATCTTTTCCTTCTGCAAGATCCTCTCTTCTTTTACTATCAAGACAGCACTAAACTGAAAAGAGAAATTTGGCGGGTGGAGTAGATTGCTTCTAATGCCAAATGATTGCCGGGGGAGGGGGGAGGGGAGGGCGTGACGAGTCTGTTTTATGCTACTTACTACTTAATTTCTATATATCTTTTAGATGTATACAACAATTTAATACAGATTTAAAACAACACCTTTAGTAGGTCTGAACAATCATTTTGCTGTCAAGATACAAGTATTACGCACAGGACCAAAGCACTCCTCTAGCTCTTCAAGTATGGAAGGTGTTTGCCCACTAGCAGAAACGTACCATTTGGAGAGAAGCGGGAGCAGTGCACTATTCACCAGAATTTTTTCATCTATTTTCATTTTCACTATTTGCATGGCATTTTGGCAGCACATCCATGGCAGGGCTGCACCCCTTCTCTAATGGAACACCCACCTAACAACCAGAAACAGCAATGTCATCTTAGTGTCAGGACATGAAAATATGCAAACAGAAGCATTTGTTATCAGCAGGTGCTGGTGCTCACAGTTGTAAAGCTATGGATTACATTCCCTCCTTGCTCTCTAAACACAAGGAGGACTCTGCAATCATGTTGCTTACAGAACTTGCATAAAAATCAGCTTCTTCACCTATTAAAAATGAAGTGTCAGAGATCAAATTTATTTTCCATTCATTTTACATCAGCTTTACCTTTATTTTGCTCTGTGACCTAACATAAACACAAACTATTTGTTACAAAATGAAGAGTATACCATTAAGCTGATTTTACCACATTTTTTGGTGGTGAGAGCTAACGGCACAAACATGTTTCAGGGAAATGTGTTTGGCAGCCGCTTTCCAGAGCTGAAAGAAACTTAGTTATAAAAGTTAGATTTTTACATAAACAACTACCCAGGCACTTTGTGTGCTCCCATAACTTAGTGGCATTCAGTTTTATTTGTGTATGAGATTTATTTTGCTCTTCTTTAGTGGTACTATTCTGTTATTAAACAAAACATGTACATGAGTCAAGTGAAGGTCCGCAGAGCTAGAAAGAGTCTAGGGCTTTGTTTCCCCCTAAACAAGAATTTCTGAGTGATGTAGAAAAAAGTTACAATATTATATTTAAAAAACAAAATACCAAAGTACAATGACAGTAGACATTCCACACTGAATCCTCCTCAGATTGTATAAAGCATAGAATTCTCCTCCATCCCAGAGAAAGTCAGCTTAAAACAAGTATTAAAGAAATCCTGAAAAACTGAATCACGACACAGTACCCTTAATAACCACCCATATCAATACCATTCACTATCACTGAATGCTACTAAAGACACTGGATCAATATCAAACATTTTGGGGAACACCAGTTTAAAGGGAATTGACCAGTAAAACTATTAGCATACAATTATACTTCTATAGATGGGTTTTTATGTAGACACTAATCTAAAAGAAATGCAAATTTATATGCATTTAATGCAGCCACTACCAAGGAGTAACATTACACACTCCATTTCACACAGAGCAGCAATTCCACACCTAAATTTTCCCATATGAACAAGCTTCTTCCTGGACAGTTCAATCCTCACTGCCCACCTAAAACACCTCCTGCAACTGTGCTATCCTTATTTGCAGTTAGAAAAATCTCTAAATTTCCTTTATTGCAGCTACAGCTGGAATTTTTCCTGTCTCCCTTCGTTCTGAAAGGGAAGAAATAACAACTGATTTGGACAGAATCGGGTATAAAATTTTACAAAAGTCGTAAGTACTGAAGACAATTCTTTACCTTCCTATTTTTTACTGATGCCTTCTGGTATATATTAATTTTCCAATTCATAAGGCAACAAAAATAATAAATAAAATACAACTTCAGGCAGCTACAAACAACTGAACTGCTAAGAAAACATACAGAAAACTACATTGAACAAATAACAGAGTTTATGAGATGTTCCAGCTCTTTGAAAATTGATCTAAAAGAATGCTCCTTATGTCTACATTTATTCGCGAAACTGAAGTCAGTAATGATAGATTCAGAAGGCGGTGATGTTATTTCTTCATCTGAAGCTGTATTTTCAGCTGGTGACTTCCCGCAGGCAGTTATCGTTCACTCAACAAAATCTACTTGGTAGCCCTTATTCAAATGGAATATATTTAACAACTTAAATAAAATACTGAGTTTTCATTCGTTACTCAGCCACAATAGAAAAGAAGTTAGTATAATGTCATATTAATCTAATCAAGATGCATTCACATTTAAGAAGAAAAATGTAGCTTGGTTCAGTTTCCAACAGCTAATCTGCACTGAAAAAAATAATTCAGAGCCAATTCCCAAGAGACCAGCAGATCACCCTGTGATGAAGGGACACAGTCAATCCATCCACCAGAATGGTGTATCTCAGGAGGGGGCCTTTTAATCAACCCAATGTCACAAATTTCTACCCTGTACAAAGATGCTGCTTAACTTATGCTGAAACATCTTAGTTGGTAGGAGCTTCAAATAACACCCAGTGAGCAGCATTTATTTGGGCAGAAGCAACAAAGACAAGCTCAGTTAAAACTATCACTGACAAAAAAGTCCATGTGATGCTTGTGAATGCCTTATTTTTCTAATAAAACTGAGTTGTCAAGAGGAGATAAAGCTGATTTACACACACTGTCACTGTATGTTCTGTTCTGAAAAGTGTGGGAAATGCTTTCATCTTCACTCCTTATACAGTGCATATAATTATTAATGTAGTTAATACAGAAGTTGCTTGATCACTACATATGTAATTGTGGAATTGGATTGTTAATCATTACGTTTCAGTGTATGACTTTTGTGCATTTTTTTCATTAAAAGAAGACCTAGCGGGCTGCTCTAAAGCCTCACTCTATAGAAGTTACCATAGTTAGAAAAAATCATGGCAACTTCTGCACCGAGTGAAGCTGCACAATAGCAAAGTGGGTATTTTTAAGTTCTTTATTTCAGATTCAAAGACAATTTGCATGGATTTCCTATAGTTTGATTTTTTTAGCCACTTCATCTTCTTAAGTGAATACTGGGGGGGGGGGATTTTTTATTTTTATTTTTTTTTTAAAAAGAGGAATCAATGCTACTCGTGGTTTCTCATCTTAAAAAATAAATGGGTGGGGTGGGATGGGAAACATTCTCTTATTGCTTAGACTGTCCAGACACAAAAGAGAGCCATCCATCAAGAGTCATCAATTACTGTCCAGTCTAGGTTAGATGGTACCTAACCCAGGTAAAGGAAAAAACTCAGCCCATTTGTTTCTGAACCTATGTCACTTTTGCCAAATTTCCCAGTACTACTGCAATGTCACCAAGTCATTCTGTGGTTGGCAAGAAAGAGAAATTTGCTAGAAACCTCCTGCAAATTAAACCCAGCTGCTTAAGCACAATCCCATGTGTCTCTTGCACTGTGTGGCTTTGATAGAGTAAATTGAGCGTAAGAAAGAGATGAAATATTTATGAAAATTAAATTTGCAGGATGTATGTCAGTAAGCCTGAAAAACAGTTTTTCAAACGAAGACAGGAAACCACATTTTTCACCCAACCGGGTTAGGCTCGGTTATAGTGCTGGTATTCACAGAGCTCCTGAGATGCTTATGTTTCCTGCAGACTGCTTAGCTTTTATTCAAACCACTCGTTCCAGAAACAGCAGCCACAAATATTGTCTCTTTACACCAGTGTATCAAACATTTATAAATAACACACTCAAATGAAATAGTGTGTTTTACTCCTTATCCACCAGAAATTTAATATTTTGAAGGCTGGAAAAACCTCAAATCACATAAAGTTCTCTGTGTAATGATACCATACCCTGAATACTGCTGGAACAAACAAATCCCTGTTCAACATTTAAGTGAACACTATCAGATATTTAAGCAAAAGAACATATTCTGAGGCATCTTCAGACTATTTGTTCATCAAAACTTTAAATTGTATTGGCTTCCTCAAAAGACCAGTGAAAGCAAGAGTCAACGGCATAAAACAGCAACAGAAAGCATAAATTAATTAAACTATTTACAATTAAATGAAGCCATGGAAGCACTAAATATCTCCATTTTTCCAATGATAAACATCTTGCATAAAGTTCCCAAACACAGCCAGCATCTCTCTCTCTCCACAGCCCAGGTCTCGCTGGTCTCAGCATATCTGTTATCACTGTGGTAAGTCCTACTACAGAATATGACCACGTTTTCCTTTCCTAGCTGTTCCTACCTTTCATGCCTCTGGAGGCAACCATCTTAGAAAAGGGTAGCACTCTCTTCCAAGGTGCTATTCTCTCTTTTTTAGGGGATTGAGAAAACCAGGAGGATTTTTTAGGGAGTTAATCTTTGTGATCATTTAGCACTCAATTACTTCAAAACCTGCCTGATACAAATATCCATACAAATACAGAACTATGACTTAATTCACACAGATGTGGTCTTCTTAGAAAAGCATAACAAACACACCAGATTAAGATTTATTCTGTCGATTAATAACAAAGGGGCTGCAGCTCTCTGCATGGTTCACTGAATACTTCTGATGCAGAAATCAAAAGGCTCATGACTTCAGCAAAGCAGGAACAGAGACCAATCCAATACTTCCTATTGTTCTCGTGCTCCACTAACACCTCCTGAGCACATTACAGGGCTGCCGGATGAGACAAGACAGCAGAGCTGTCCCAAAGGAGATCACAAGTTTATTTGAAGAAGCCTAGCAAGCAACTTTTCCCCAAACTCTCTTTCAAAAGAGGAGCAACAAACATCCCATTTCCTTTTCGCGGGATGTTTATTCACTAAGACTCAAGTACCTTTTATGCTGCTAAGCTAATGCAAAGCCAGATTTCAGTAAAGAACACTTTTTTAGCATGCCCATTTTGAGTTGTATTCACATGAACCTGCTGCGTCTGAAGCAACAGTCCAAAAATTCCCAGACAGATGATGAGTACTATTGCAATATCACAGTAACTCCACAGGCAAGCAGACATCATAAAAATCAGTAGCATTAGAAAACATGTTCCTACTGACAGTTTGCAGCACAAAATACTAAAAAATAGTAGAGCCACAAACAGAAGTTAGTAAACAGACATTACTATCTTTGGTCTGGATAACCAAACTGACAGACTAGTTCTGTTATTTTTTTAAAGGAGTTAAGCCTCCACTTCTGCAAAGTACTTCAGTAAAAGAGTAGTCCTGCCAGTCCCAAAAGGACCATTTAAGTTTGAAATCAAATAGGTGTTTGAAGTAACCTGCAGAGTAAATGCTTTGTGGTTACTTTGCTCAACACATGCTACATCTAGTTTCAACGCATTTAAATATTCCACTTCCAGCAATGAACCTGCAACAAAAAGCATTAAAAAATCGTATGAGTGAAGCATTTGCCAAACTGTAAAACAAATCCAGCCTTCAAATCCAGTATCTTTGTCAAGGCCAGACAGCTGAGGACCTGACACTCAGTGGGTGATAAACTCCAGTTCAGAACAAGAGGGTGCAACGTATGTGTTGTGTCCTGGGTTGAACTGTATCTCCTAGAAAAACGAGGAGGGAGGGAATAAAGGAAGGAAAGATCTTAGTATTGCTATCTACCCTCCAGGTATGATGCTGAAGAGATCAGATTTCAAGCATCTGTGATGCTCACCACAAGCTGCTTTTATTGCTGATTAATAGTGAGAGATTAATAGCTGGAGATGCCACATAATAGCTACAGTATAAAACTCTTGAACATCCAGTCATGGTTATGCATTTAACAGCTGGGTTCATACTTTCAGTGGATTTTGCCATATGGTAACTAGGATCAGTTTACACTCACAAAATTACTACTTTAAACACATGCTGTACCACTACACTGCACAGCCACCTCTAAAGTAATGCAGCCCAAAGGTTACCTATCACTGCGTTTCCCGAGTCATCCTTCAGCTTTCAACACGCTAAACAATGTCAGGTCCTTTCCCCTAATTCCCAGAATTTTTAGCTTTAAGTCTCTGAGTGGTAAAACACATCAAGGAGCAGCAAATACATCACAAGCGGGAGGGGGAGGCCTGGCACTTTGCCAGACAACAATTAGACCAGCAGGTGAATGTGAATTTTTTTGGATTAAACCAAAGCACAGTACTGCCTGCTAAATCCCTTGAGCAGTGAACTGTATGGCAAGTAATTATACCAAAGAATTTTGTTACATCAGGCTTATATATTCACTAGATTGCAAAGACAATTAACAATTGCATCTACTCAAAATCCCTGCGGCTTTGGATCTGTTAATTGTAAACGTTGATGTGTCACTCCACAGCATGCGGTTGAAGTATGCCAACAGAGAGCACCATAGGTATAAGCACTGCACTCCTCCTCGAAGATACAACTGGCTCCTGCCCAGTTTTCTCATACTTTCTACCCCAAATTTTTCACAAAGGCTACATCTTTTCATTTAGAAATACGTCTCTGTGACTTCCACGTACCAGTTTAGGACAAGCCTGGGACGTGGTCAGTGCCTTTTAGAAGGATGTGCATTTATGACTCTGCTTGGGATGCTAGCAACAGTAGTATGGGAAGATGGAAAAACCTGTCAGAACAATATCCTGCCTCTATCTCACATGACCATGACGGGTGGGAAAAGCTACTTTTTTAATAAAGTTCCATTTTTACAGTAAGTTGAAGTTACACGTAATTCTATGTATAGGACTGATACAGCTATGCAGCATCAGATGCAAGGGATTTGTACCAAAATGACAATTTTGCCCCAAAACTCAGGCTCTTGTGCAACATTTCTTTCTTTTTTCTTTTTTTTTTTTTTTGAGCTGAACTTTGCTCAGATTATGGGATAGAAGAAAGCTTTCCAAAAAAAGAGGAGGTGTTTGGGCAAGAAGAGCTTTTGTCACCTGTTTCCTTTACGGTACAATCCTCTAGTTTGAATCATCAAGCTTGGTTAAGCATTTTTTTCAAAATGTTCAGTTAAATTAGCTTTTGGCCTATGTTATTTATGCTTCAGTTTTCAAACGATGACTACATTTCTGACTTTGCCTTTGAACATTTCTTTCAGAAATGATCTCTTTAAGTCTGAATTCCAGCCTGGAAAATCACCCTCTGTAAGACCGTAATGCAAGTTAGAAACAGGAAACAGCCCTAAACCCTGAACACAGGATCTGCAGTTCAGTCTGACTGAACTGCTCTGCCTCTTCTTACTCTTTGATCTCAAGTTTAGAGACGATAAGATTAAATTCAGCCAAAAATACCCCAACTAACAGACAGAGATATGTAATGGCCAACAGAAATTTGTCGAGAACGAGCCCCATCAAAAGTATCTGAATTCTCTCTAGGACAAGTACAGGCCTTGTGGATGTAAGACAAGCAAGATGGCACGTGAACTGGAGGACTGGGCTAGTATTCAAAAATGCTAAGAAGCTGGAAAAATGATCAGGAGAAGCTGGTGTGCTCCTCAGCCAGTATAGCACAATACATGGCCAGTATAATATAACGCACGCATGCAAACAATTACACAAATACAGAAACACTCAGGTCACAGTTCTGCATTTTGCAGAATATATGGACAGAATGAAAAATGTACAGCAGAGGTCAGAAAGAGTTAATTGGAGGCACTCAAGAATAGACAAATAGAATTGGGCTTGAACTGGAACAGAAAAGACGAGAATTCACTTAAGACTAATTTCTCTACAGGTGATAATAAGGAAGCACTGGAACTGATTGTCTGGAAATCTGTGGTCTTCTCATCACTGAAGAAAAGTCTAATAAGGGTAACAAAAATCATACTCATGTCAGAGGAGTTGACTAAACCCTTGGTGTTGCCTTCCTGCCCTATGCCAAATGCCAATCTGTCATTAAGTTAATGATATAACTATATTTGATATCATTAACCATGAAGACCCATCAGGACCTCCCTAGGTGTATGTACAGGAAAAAGGCAGACTCCACAGGCTTATAATTCATATCGCCACTGTCATCATCCAGCAAGGAAACAGAAGCTTTGAAATGAAAAAACAGAAGCATCTACTAAGCAAATTTAAGTCAGAATGAATATGGCTTTAGAAAACCTTGCTCTCAGCCTGAGGCGTGGACTGAATTACTTTTGTGTTCTTATATTTGATTTTAAACTCTCTTTTTGTAACAACTTCTGGCCTTGAAACTGCCTGGAGCAACAAGACTCTGACCCACAACCCAAAGGATAGGAGGAAGCAAAGTGTTACAGTCACATTACTCTAAAAAGAGATAAAAACATACCAATAAATAAAAACTTACCAATAAAATATCAACTTTTTTTTCAAGGACCTAGCTCCTAAAATTATGCTAAACCATCCAGCTTCAGTTGCTATCACATTTTCTTGCTTTAATTGCTGAAAGATTTTGGGCTGGATTCCATCTCAAATTCAGAATTTCAGAGGAGGACATGGAGTTGGTAAGAACACTCATGGGAACCTGCATGGGTGCTCCCTGGCAAAGATTCCCCAGCACAAGCTTCTCGCCCCCTGAGCAGAGCTTACAAACAAGAAGCGTACAGTCTTCAAAAGGGAAAGAAGTCCAGTGCTCAACTAGCCACAGGCTAAGTTTCTTAAAAAGTCTGTACAAAGCAAAAGTTTTCTCAAAAATCAAGGCTCCCAACTGCCGGGAAATTTGGAACGCATCTCAAATGTAAATTGTGAACTCATGAGCAGCTGGGTTTCAAATTATGCTACTGGGAATCTCCTACTGACACTTGTAGTGACGCTCTTGGTAAAAGGATCTGAGTATCTTATCTTTTTACATAACTTTTGCATGTTCATCTTTGTGCCTGGAATTCTGCAGAGAAGGAAAACTCCTGGTCTCTTCTGGACAAGAGCAGTTTTCTGTGAACACCATTCAACAACCTACTGCATTTCTCCTACACGTCTGCCCAAAGCCCTTGCAGACACTCCTAAGTCAGATGCCCCTAAGTCAGAATACATCTGATTTCTTTGAATGTCATCACACCAAGATTCTCAGTGTCTTTAGGAGCATATTAGGTTGGCTTGGATGACTCCGAGGATAATCTAAGAACCCTCTTCTTTTTCAAGGGCTCACAAAAATGAAAAAGTGTCACAGCATTTACCCATCAAAACTTGAAATGCGAACAGAAAACCAATAAGTTCAGAAGTCTTCATGACTCCTGGTTTCGGGGAAGTTGACGCATCCCCAGTTGCACTCCCCACTTAGGCAGCAGAGGGTGCTAGCAGAATATCGAGGGTCCCTGCAAAAATACCCACGGCCAGCCGGTCAGGTGTGACTACAACGTTTCCAGAGTGTGCACTTTGCACGATTATCACTTCAAAAGAGCAGCACCAGTAAATGGTTTAAAACTAGGTTTTCAGTATCATCCACGCAAAACTGTGCAGCTTGCTCACTCCTATGCCTCATATACAGCTTGTGCGATCAAATCTGAAAATCAGCTCGAACATCAGGTGTAAAACACCAGTGCAGTGGTTCTTGTGATTCAAAGAGAAAACGATGAATCAAGCAAGCTTGAATCTGAACTGCACACATCCTTACATGTGGCACAGACTCCTGCAGTCCAACTGCTCCTTTGAATCCTGCTTTGAGTCCACTACGTGCTTCTCAAAGCCAGCTGCTCACATGGACACCAGGTCCACTTCCCACCACATAAAAGCTTTCTGGACAAATGGACTACACAAATGCTGCTGCTATTTCTTCTGCTCCTTAACTTTATCATGTCTTATTAGGAAGCCAGAGCAAAATCATCTTAAGCATCGGAAAAACTCACAGATGATGCTGAAGGGATGTAGGTGAGGTTACAGAAAGTTTATCTGTTTAGTTAATGGAACTGACTAATTTACGGGGAGAAAGAAAAACCTTCTTTGCTGCATGTATTTTTTTCTTTTCAGATGTGATACACGGCTTGCTAAACTGTTTCACGATGAAAACATCCAAGCCATATATCAAGAGTGTTTCATTGAATTATTTACTCAATTTAAAAGACACTCGGCTTAGCTGAAAATGTTTCTCCAATGACAGTAACTTTACAGCTCTTCCAAACAACATCAGTACTTGAATGAAGCCACCGTCTCATTTACAGCATCCTGAACTTCTTTACAAATATAATTGTTGAAAACTCATTGATACAAGCTCCTTATTTTCACAGTCACCATCATGAATAAAGCTAGGATGATTGTCCCTACCCATGGCAGAGGGGCTGGAACTAGACGATCTTTAAGGTCCCTTCAAATCCAAACTATTCTATTAGTCTATGAGTCTACTCTCAATCCAAATTTTGCCTTGTTACAATCTCCGTTTACCCCTCATTAGTACCCCCTTTTCTTAATAACTATGTCAAATTTTTGGTTCTTGATAGGTAAATACGGCATTTTCACTAACAATCAGCATGATGCTCTCCTGTTAAAGCTGAAGCACCAACAAGTGCAGTCTTCCCATTAAACCAGCACACTGTTTCTTAGTCCAGTTACTATAAAAACCCCTCGCCGTTAAAAGCGGTAAACAAAGTTATGAAACGCGCAAGCCTAAACTCTCTCAAGATTTCCCAAGGCAGTTTTAACATCATAGAGTTGCTTTAAAAGTGGGGGTTTTTCCTCTCTTTTGAGCGGCGCAAGCAGTTTCGACAAGCGAAGGGCACCCGTTGCTGCGCCCCGTGCCCCCCGCCCCAACCCGCCGGCCGCTGCCGGAGCATCCCCCGCCCCGCAGCACCCAAATGACAGCCCTGCACCCCAACCCCTGCCCCCTCGCCCCCTCTGCAGGCACCTTCCCCCCCAGCTCACCTCGGGCGCGCAGCCAGAGCGGCGGCAGCAGGGAGAGGCTCCGCGGCCACCGCCGCTCCTCCCCGGCCGCCTCCTCGCCGCGCCCCCTTCCCCTTCCCCGGCGGCTCCTGCCCCCGGCGGGGACGCGGCCCGCGGAGCGGCGACCCCCGGAGCTCGGCGGCAAAAGGGCAGCCGGGGCGGCGGCAGCTCGGGGATCATCCGCTGCCCCCCGCCGGGGCGAGGGACCCCTGGGCTCCCCCAGCCCTGCAAGGGAGCCCGAGCCGTCCCGCCAAAGCGCTTCGAATCCTCAGCATAAGGATACGGAGCTGATGGAACGGGTCCAGAGGAGGCTACAAAGATGATCGGAGGGCTGGAGCACCTCCCATAGGAGGACAGGCTGAGAGAGTTGGGGTTGTTCAGCCTGGAGAAGAGGCGGCTCCGAGGAGACCTTACAGTGACCTTCCAGTCCTGAAAGAGCTACAGGAAAGCTGGAGAGGGGCTGTTCACAAAGGCATGGAGTGACAGGACAAGGGGCAATGGGTATAAACTGGAGAGGGGCAGATTTAGACGAGACATAAGGAAATATTTCTTCACCATGAGGGTGGTGAGGCACTGGCACACGTTGCCCAGGGAAGCTGTGGATGCCCCATCCCTGGAGGTGTTCAAGGCCAGGTTGGATGGGGCCTTGGGCAGCCTGATCTAGTGCAGTGTCCCTGCCCATGGCAGGGGGTTGGAACTACATGATCTTTAAGGACCCTTCCAACCCAAAGTACTATTCTATGATCCAGGCTTTCGCACATCAAACATTTCCATCAAACGAGACCCACACCAGCACGCTCGGGAACCGCCACCCTTTTTCACAGGCATAAAGTGCTCACAAGCAATAGCAGAGGGCAGCAAGGAAAGAGAAGAAACACAGAAAGCTACGCTTCTGTACAGCTTTATTGAAGATTAAGCACCCTCCCTGCAGCGTGAACTGTTTTTCACCGGACAACTGTTATAAACACTTTCTAAGCTGGTGTCATTCTTCAAGTACTAAATGAGTTGCTTCAACATATGGGCAGTGCATGAATTTCCTATAAGCCTGTTAGTGAATCAGGCATGCATACGGATTTAACTTCACCCCTGATAGTGACATTGCACACAGCAGTTGTGTCACTTCTCCACTGGGTGCACTAAAACAAAGCCACCTCATCTATGGCTGGGATTATTAGAATTTTGTGTTAACTGTTTCTTGATATTTGCTCAGCAAAATATTATTTTCAACTGAGATACCAGTTCTGATCTCTAGCCCAGAGAAAGCCTGCTTAGGTAGCAGAAATGGATGCAAACCCAAATGATAACCCATGTACAAATCTGCCTCTTAGGACAGGATCAAGTGTTTTGAACAACTGTTATGTCATCAAACAGCATAAATATTTGGTCTGTGTTCTTGAACAAAACACAGGTGAGATTCCCTAAAACGCTGAATAGAACTGCATAGAGCAGTGTAACAGGAATATTACAGACTGACAAACCATGATAAACAAAACCTTTCAACTACCATTAAACAAAAAGAAACAGGATCAGAGTAAACTAGATATTTACAAATAAACTCCATATCGATATGTAGTCATTATTAATGAAAATACTATTATTTTTTATCTATAAGAATGAGAAAAGTATGCTTTGTGATTCAAGAGCTCATTTTTGACAACGTTGTTCAGTTTGGCAGTGATATTGGAGTGCTGTTAATAACAGATGCCTGGCATCTCAGTGGGTAAATTACACTACCACACTTCGAATTATATTTTGCTCCAAAACTGTGATCCCCCAGAAGCCTTCTGGGGAAGATCCACGTCTTTGATGATGCTTATTGAAATGGAAGTCTTTGAAGTGGCCGCCCAGCAGCTGTCATACAACAATTAGTAAGAAAAGAATAAAATTCAGTTTAACATGACTGCGAGTAATCTGACAAAGAGTTCATAAACCAGACCTTGACCAGCTATCATAAATGGGACGAGCATTATTCTCGTCTTCCCAGTGATGTATAGAATTTATTTTTCTTTCCTCATCCTTTGTTTAAAACACTATTACCTGCTTGATTACTGCACTATTTTACAATGCAACTGCAACAAAGACATACATTTCTATGCACATGATTGGAATACATCATTTATGGGAATATAATTTTTCAGTCTTCCTCATATGCTTGCATTGGAATATATAGCTAGAAAATAGAACAGTAGTGTCTAAACTATTTATTTTCTAAGATGAGTCCTAATTACCGCTTTGCTGCCCACTTATGGGAAAAATTACCTTAATTCCAAAATTTATATTTAGCCTATTTTCTGCAATCAAAAAGCATGCTTGATTTTTCCTTCCCAAGCTCCCACATAAGCACAAAAAACTTCCTCGAAGCAATGCTCTGTCATCTGCCAACACCATTTAAAATGTTTCTGTTAGTAAACCAAAACAAAGTCCCAAACTGCCACATATGATGTATATTTCATCAAACACTACAGAGCAGACCATTCTTCCTACATCAAACACAGGATGGCACTCCTATGACCTTTTTGACTGCAATATGTGAGAGTATCATTATTTTGGGCACTGGGGACAGACACTACAAGCCCCAGTTGTGTGACTGTAAAGAAATGGATGCCGAGAAGGTCTGAATTTGAAAGACTGCCATTAAAAGTACGGGGAATCTAATTTGGCGTGCTTTTAAGATGACAGCAGAATCAACACATAAAGTGTTTATAGTGCAGGCTAAAGCAAACACAGTTGTTTAAAAATCAGTCTTTAATTCATGCTTGTATCTGTCCACAGATCTAACAGTGCAGTAGCAAGGTTAAAACTCGTGTTGGGAAGGACCTCAAATACAACTGGAAAGCTGCACCATGACTAGGCAATTTAAGTAAAGGTGTGCTACAATGGCCATGGTTAGCTAAGTCTGGCCTGCTGAAGGGAACCAAAGATGCTCAAACAGCCATATAAAAGTTAGCTATGGTAGATCTCCTCTTCAGAGTTCTGGCTTTCATCAGTTCTTTTTCAATACTAACCACTCGTGCCTAACAGGTATTCATTTGGAAGCAGATGGCAGGAGGACTCTTTTAGAAATAAAGTCAATGATATATCTCTTTCAATTAGGTTTCCTTGCAAATCCATACAGGATACATGGATATCGGGGGGGAGGGGTTCCTTCTTGGGAGAGTGGCCAAAAAGAAAGCATAAATTACTTTAACACATATCTTCGTCACTCTTTGGAATTAAAAAGAGGAGGCGGGGAAAAAAAAAAGTGTGACATGGTTGCTCAAGACACCATGATTATGGACTTGATGACTACAGTGGTTTCCTCTCCTGTACAGTATTTCAGTGTTTCTGACCTTCAACATGAATAATACTGTCCCATTCAGCAAAGCAAGACGTGACAGTTCAGGGACAGGAAGCAAAGGGAAGACAGGAGTTGTTTGCAGCTACATGTCCTGCTCACACTTCTCTGATGTCTTCAGAATTCAAGATGTGAGCTGCAAATAAAGCAATCCTTTTTACTATTGTGTATTTTCAATGAGGAGCAGGACAATCCTGTTGTTATTAGAGTAAAATAAATGAATGAAAGAAGCAATGAAGTTCTATAATGACAGAGTTTGCAGGCAGGCTGGCAGTGTTCATGGATCTTCCCCTTAATCCTGGGGAATACATAGTATTACATATTTATTCATATAGAGTATGCAAGCAAGCAAAAGTAGTGCAAATTATTGCACTGACATTGTATTTCTGAAATTGGAAATAAAAAAGTAATCAGAAATGTAAAAAAAAAATTTTCACATCATAGAAGATGGCTTCATTGTTTTCATAGGTAGTCATCAATAATGTAACTGTATCTCTTGATTTCTTCCTGATAATTATGCTGTTTTCCTATATATTTAGTGTTCTGTAAAAGCTTTTCACCCTTTAAAATCATTTTCTAAACAGAAGATCAAATAATAAAGTTGAAATTAACATTTCGTTGCTGCTCTTTTTTTCCCCCCTAGTTAAAAGAATAATCCAGTACTTGAACTACAGAAAGTAATATCCACAAATGGAAGGCTGTTCTTTCAGAGGAAACCTGCTTAGTGATGCTTTCTTTCTCCACGAAAGCTGGCAGAAATTAATTATTTACGGCACTATTGTCTAATATTTTTACTTGCTTTGTGGTGAAACACAACATCCCATTCATGAAGCACAAACTCAAAAAGAATAAAAAGATGCTTTCACTCCACTTTGAAAACCTGAGGTATTCAAATCCAGGGACTAGCACACAATAAAACTGTGACGTGCTTAGAAATCTCTGAAAAGACCCTGAAAAGGCTCCAGAGAAGCGAGTTGAACCTCTTTTGGCCAAGTTTCTTCCCTCTGGGCCCACTCCCCCCATGGGGTGCTGCAGCAGCACCCCAATCCTTGCAAAAGGACTGTCACGACTTTGCAAACTGCACTCATCCCCCTGGCAGGAGCCGCCTACTATTCCAGGCACGTAGTCCTCTAGAGTTTGTCTTCTTTTTTTTTCCCCTTTTCCCAGAGATTTGCCAAAGTTTCCCCTCGGCTGTGCTACCTCCTCCCCCATTTGGAAAGGGTAAAACAGGAGCAAGAAGGGAGAAGAGCCCATAACTTGTCCAAAGCATGCAGGGATGATTTGTGTTCTCACTTATGGGGTATGACTGTCACTATTGATCTGCTTTCAGGCCTAGATTACATCTGATAAGGGCTGACCTTATTTGAGTATTCACACGTTATGCACTCATGGAGAGCACGCTGGACACAAAAGTCCCTCAGATGTTCTGGGCATCAATCACGCTCACAGCATGGAGGCTGCCAAACTTTTCTTCCCTTTAACTCGAGAGAGGAGAGAGTAGTCCAAGACAGACTTAATAAAGTTTAAAGCTGTGCCACAGTATATTTGGAGCCCATTGTCTTCTAAAAACGTGCTTTTCAACAAATTCTCTACAGTTACCACGGGCAACAATTCGCCTTTAACAAATTGGGGCGGGGGAAAGAAGGGGGTCTGTAGGAGGGCAAACTGTAGGGAGGAGGGAAGGCAAACAAAGGGCTTGCCAGGTCCTTTAAAAAAAACCAACCAAACGATCAAAACCCTTCTCTTTTATTTGCCATGTATTTACAAAAACAAAGTAATTTCTCAAAATCATTCCTAAAACCAGAGCAATTTCAAAACGTCTTAAAGCAAATCACATCCTTAAGAACTCATAAGCCTATTGTTCACCACACGCAAATACTTACGCTCATTACTTCAAAGAACGTATGGTTTTGTAAAGAATATATTATAAACATCACTAACCATTAAAATATTTCTTCTGTTGCAATGACTAATGCCTCAGTTTAAACTTTCTCGATTTCATGAAAATTACACCTCTTTTTTTAAAAACTTCTGTTTCAGCCTGCACATTTATTTTAAATTCTGAGTGTCAGGAGAAAATAAGAGCACACAGCAGGTGATGCATGTGCTGCTCTGAAATGTACTTACCAGCAGGGCCCAGCTTAATTTGTAATGTCTAAATTCTCATAACAGTATCATCATTACAGACAAAAGAGGCTGTACACACTGCAAACTTTCATGGAAAAAAAGCAAAAGTAACCCAAATAAACCATCATACCTAGCTCTCAAACATCTTTTATTTGCCATACCAGTAGACAACACGAAATGACTCTCAAAGCAAGGTATGGTTTGCTTTGCTAGAATATGCTTGTTAACTCTGAAACCTACTTGAGCCATGTAAACTTACTTTCTTCCACAGCTGGCCACTAGGGCATTTTTTTCATATGACTGCAAATAAATAAGTACAAGATGCATACCTTCATCAACCAAAGCTTTGGACAGGATGCCCTAAAGAATTCAGTGCGCTCTCTTTTTCAGTTTTAGATGTTCTCAGTGGTGCAGGGTTTGTTACTGAAGGTTGGGAGATCAGTTCACAGTATCATGAATCTCATCCGAGGGAAGTTCTGCTGTTTTGCCAGACCTGGCTGTTTGGGGTTTTTTTCCTTCCAATTTAAAACCATTTATTTCTCAGTATATGTCAAAAGTGACTGATCCTTGAGAAGAGGAGCAGCACACTGCCAAGAGAGATGAAAAGACCTTTGGATTAAACCGCAGGAAAAGTATACTGAGAAGGAAGTAGTTTTCAGGCACAAGAAGATCTCTAACTTCCAATAAAAGGGACAATATCCAACATGACAGCATGGAGAAATCCACTACCAGTTTCTCTCAATTTTCATTTAAGCCATTCCCGGCAGTACTTTGGACACTCACTGTCTTCAGGAGGTACATTTCCTAGTGAGGATCTGCTACATCCATCCATCCATCATATCACATATGGGGATCTGCATGTGGTATGCTAACTAAAGGCTGAGATTTAAGTCCAAGTGTCCTATCTGTAAGGCTGTGTTCAATCTTAACTGTTCATTAGGAAGATTCCGGCTACACAGCATTTGGATCACAAAGTTACAAAAAATAGGTCCTACTCAACCTAATATGACTGGGTCTGGGTCTGCAGTCTGGTTTGTTTCTTTTTTCCTTGGTTAAAAACTAACCTATAAACGTAAGTTAAAACTTGCAATACTTTGATGAAAATAATTTATTTTATCAGTATAAGCACGTGCACACACACACAGATGCTCACCTCATAAAAAGTCCATTTGTTAGTTTCAAGTGCATTACCATATTATAGAATAAAAGCACATTTCTTCAACAAGCTGGATCAAAATCTAAATGTCCAAGGGAAGAATGCATCTTTACCTTTACTAAAGCTCCTTGCTAGGCTGACTGTATTTGAAGTAAGGAGCCAGCATCGTAAAAGGTGTCTATTTAGGAACATTAAAGGAGATTGGACATGTGTTTCACTTAATAAACCAGAAACAATTATTTATATTGTTTTGTCATATTCTGCCTGATCTTGCAGTGAGAACCTGCACAGACCTTTAAGTGGAACTCTAGTCAGAAATTATACACCCACAAACTGGGAGCCACTCATCCACCATCAGCTCAAACCACTGAGCACCCCAGGAACATATCTACTGCGACTACCACTACCACAACAACTGTATCTCCCCTGCTGCTGCTGAGCCACAGCAGGCTTGTTTGCAGATGTCTCAAACTACAGCAAAACAAAACTGCACCTAGGTATAAAGGCTAAGAATATCCTCAAAAGGTCATATAACATAGTGGTCTTTGCACTGACACACCAGATCAGACCAACAGCTTAGCTTGTCCATATTCTGTCTCCAATAAAAGGTATTTGCTTTTTATTAATTCTTAAAGGCATTGCTTTTTAATTTCATTGGGATGTCTCTGTCTTTTATTATGTAAAAGGTTAAATGGAAAAATCCAATTTGCCTCCTCTTTTTCTATGTATTATTTTATTTTCCTTCTTCCGTCTCCTCTTATTGAAGTCCTCTCTAACCAGCCCTCAAATTTTAAATTCCTTGTTCCTCTAGGAGATAGTTCATCTTATATTTTAGTCATCCACTTATTTCTGCTGCACCTTTTTATTTGCTGAGGTGGCCAGATATGACTGCAGTGTTCCCAGAGGGATGTGGTACTCACTGAGCGACACAACCACTTTCAGAAATCAGCTCTGTTGTGTGACATCAAACGCTTTATTCACTTTTCTCACTGTGCAAAGAAGTCATTGAAGAGGACAATAAGGATATTTTTTGTACTCAAAGTTAATTCAACATTCAGGAAATATACCAGTGAGCATTTGCCAAAAATACTTTAACTTTCCTCCTCATATCACTTCAGCAAATCTCTTGCAGCTTTGCTTGATTCTTTCTGATCTATTTTTTCTGATTACTTTTTCCTTCTCTGAAGTCACTCCTCCAATGCCTAACATATCCAAAACCAATTCCAGAAGTAGCTTATTACTGCCTTCCTAGTTAACATGACAAAAGCAATGTGCCTCCCAAGTCTCTGTTTCTCCTTTCCCTCTGAACATGCCAAAGACTGAGGCTGCAATACTGCAGAAGAGGAAGACCAACAGAGATGGATGGTTTGGTGTGATGGTTAGGTACAAAGGGGAAGAGAGCAACGAGAGGGCTGTAACTGAACTCATAAATATCTTTTAATAATTCACAGTATTTTTTTAGGGTTTTCCTTTCTCATCTGTTGATGAGATCTGCAGTCAGCCTCTCACTTGAGAGCCAAAACTGCCTGTCCCTGCTTGCCTGCCATAGGCAGAGCTGGCAGCTCATCTTCATCCCCTTGTGCTACCTGGGAACCTAAATTTAGCCCTCTGGCCTGGCCAGAAAAACCTCCACAACCAAATTTTACTCTATTGCTACTAAATTATTTGTATTAGAACAGAAGACACCTCAAAGTCTCAAAGCAGTCCCTAATGTGACATGGGCAGCATACAACCTTTCGAGTCACTTCTAACTAGTACAATGAACTTGAAGACAAATAGGAGCTCACACAGTCCACTGGGCCACTGAATTTTCAAGAAGTCACTTCAGTATGGCTTACTTCT
Organism: Cuculus canorus; assembly: GCF_017976375.1. Taxonomy (NCBI): domain Eukaryota; kingdom Metazoa; phylum Chordata; class Aves; order Cuculiformes; family Cuculidae; genus Cuculus; species Cuculus canorus. The sequence continues at coordinate 51,142,318 of NC_071404.1, read as the reverse complement.
GCATTATTATTAAACATAAATTTACATTTGAAGATATTTGTCTTCAACAGTATCCCTCCTTTTGGTGGAAGATTTTGTTTGCTTGTTTGTGTTTTCTTAGCTAAAATGGATATTAGACATTAAAAAAGCCCCTTGGCTCTGTGTCTTTAAATAAGTAGAGAGCTTCTTTAGTCCTTCCCATTCCTTCACCTGTCCCCAGTTACACAGCACAGCTGCTTGCTGGTTTAAGAGTTTTTTTCTGAAGTAACAGTTCATGATAATCTCATTAAATCCTTTCTAACACTTTCCAGTTCATACAGGATTTCCTTCACCGAGGTGAGTGGAGCGAGGATTGGCTGTTTAAGCAATCTCTTCACAAAAAAAAAAAAAAAAATAGTTACCCAAAAGCCTTCTCAAAGAGCAACCCTCACCAGGTGGAGGGTGCAGGGGAACCAAAGCTTGGCCCCAAGCAAGGAGCTAGAACAAATCTGGAGATCCAAGTAGCTCCCTTCACTGTTTCTCTGTACAGCTGAAAAAGAGCATTACAAGTGTAATCCCCAATATCTCTGTGCGTAAAACAAATCATGCACTAAGCGAGCTCCTTTACCTGTAAATTATTCTGTTTAAATGTAGACAAGTCCTTTCTCTCCACTAGTCTAAGAAGTACTCATCTCAAAGCAGCCAGGGAGCTGAGCTTTCCAAGGGAGGCTCCATGATCAGCTTGGCTTCTCAGACATCTCAGCCATTCCCAAGAACGGGAGACAAGCTTTCCCAGAGGGAGCAGAGAACGTGAAACAGAAGTGAGAAAAAAAAAGAGGCCTGATTATTTTATAGATAGGCCTTGTATCAGATCATACAAACCATGCTGTGGATGTCCTGAAAGCATTTTCAAGGAGAGGGACCTCCACAGAGAATCTTTGGTGATGAGCAGATGTAAATAAGACATTAGGAGTGACAACAAGAAAAGCTGTGATGTCTTAAAACTGCTCTACAGGGAAATTTTTAGGCTCCATTACAGAAGTTTTTATAGCATCAAGTGCCTCTATCAAAGTGGTCAGTTTTCATTTCACTGTACATGGTCTCATCGACTGCAGTTTAATGGGATATTTTGCCTATTTACATGCACTTAAATGGCAAATGCCCATTTCCTGCTTCAACTGCCAGAAAATACTTTTTCAACTTGCCTGCCTAAACTCATCCAAAATGAACAGTGCAAAACATACAAGACAGTTTAAAGTCTGTAGAGTGCTGGCCAGCTCAGGTATCTGGATAACAAATATTTTTACAGGCTTTTCAGTGGCTTAAATCCAGGACAGCTCTGCAGTGATTTATTTGTCTCCAACAGCTCTAGGGTGGCCTATGTAAAGTTAGCTGGTAATCACAAACCAGGTCCTTAGTGGGCACGTTCCACACCCAAAGCAGCAGCAACCGGTGCTCTGTTGCTGAGGGTCGCAGCAGAAAGTCCGAGGCCTGAGGGAGGGATGTGGGATATCTCATTCCATCAGAAGGAATGAGACTCAGCAGTAGAGCATTATGCTAGGATTTTGCAGGATCAAAGCACAGATCATCTTATTTAAGCTATAAATATAGGTGTCACTTTTTATGATCGCCTTGCTAGCACTTTGAACAAGCATTAAACACAGTTTTTAAAGGTTATTCAGAATTTGTCTTTCAAAAACATACACTCTTAAGACAGCATAGCATAAGCTGTTTGCAATCTGAGCTGCTACTGCATTTCATGCTTTTTATCTGGCAAGGTGAAAACTGTCCCTATGACTCAGTGTGGAATGGAGCAAAGATTAAGGGCACAACCTGTGTGTTCACCACTGAGGACAGTTCTGGTGTCTGAGACTTCACTGATGAAGACTTTTTGCATAATTGTAATTACATCTTATTTAAGACAGGATTGGTTGCAAATCTCCACATACTGAAGGTCTGCAAGTCTTGTCACCACCTCCTCTGCTTCAGGGCAACATCAGTGCACTGCCCTGGCCTGCAGCTTCATCTGCAGAACAAACACTTCTCAAAAAAAAAGTGAAATATAATTAGTGGCATATGCCTAACTGGATGGTGCAGTAACATACTTTTTAATTCTTGTACACTCTTAAAGTAAAGATTGCCAAGCAATGAGCTCCCAGCCACTCATTGCAACTGAAGTAAGTGCTTGCTCTGGTCAGGAATAACTAGCCCAACATTTATCATACAAGTCTTGTGATGCTGAACTCGCCTCGGTCAGTCATTGCTGAAACGGCTGCTCAAGTAATCCATAATAATTGTTTGGCCCTTGGTACCTCTGGTACCACAAAAGGAATTTTGCCCAGCCTCCAAAAAGCAGTCTGTGCATACACCAAAACCATACTGACACTCTTATTCTATGAAACAACACTGACCCAGCACAGGCCACTCCTTTAGAGGATGTATCGCTCTTGGGAGATGGTTAAACTTCTACCACTAAACTACTGAAGTATAACCAATGTTGCATTTTTTATTTCCTTTATCCAATTCAGCTCCACCCACTTAGAATAGTTTGGGATGGAAGGGACTTTAAAGATCATTCAGTTCCAACCACCACTTCCACTAACACATCCAAGAAAGACAGAGGCTAAAGTGTAGTGCCTATAACTTTTGTTTGGCTGGATGATTCAGCAATATCTGCATGATCAGTTCATGTGCTGATGCAAATCTAGTATCTTCATTGTCTCCCAGTGAGATAAACCACCATCAGGCTGTGGTAATTCTCATACTCTCAGATAAAAGCTGATGGGAGACTCCCAAATCTAATGTGGAAAAAAACCCCACAGAAATGCAACTTCTTTTCTTGAATAATTACCCACCAACATTAAAATATGTGATTCAGACAGATGTTAAAGAGTTTTATGCTCTCCACTCCTATTATATTCTCTCAGGTCTAACTTAGTAAGTACCTTGTGTCTAGATTCAGTTTTACCATGTTTTTCATTAATTTTGGCTAATCTAGTTTTGATATGTTCGCTGTACATACCTTCTTTAAAATGTGCTAATTTAGTTATCTGGCTGTAGATAACACATTGATCTTAGCATTTGCAAATATTCAGATGGGAAAAAAAATAGACTCTCGAAGTCACATGCTTACTTAAAACTGTGTAGCTGGACAGTATCAATATGACACAGGACTATAGTAGATTAAAATTAACCTACAGTTCTGTAATATCATCAAATAAATTGACCTGCTAATAAAAGGAAACACATTTCCCGAAGAATACGAGTGGTATCCAAGTAACGATTCCACAAAGATACATTTTCAATTAAAGAATTACAATAGACTACTCTTATTTTTTGTCTCTAATGTTAGGTTGTAATTCATTATTGTACAGATAGCTGAATATTAACTTACAGCTTCTGTTCTTTGTCTTTGTAGTAATTAGGAAACGTTTTCAAGGTCACATCATGCTTTTATTACAAAGATATCTACACACCAAATTTTTTAAGTTGTCTTGTTTGCCCTTATCTGGTTGCTTGTTCTCATCTATTTTTATCAAAATACAGAAATATTAACAATTTCTATGAAAAACTCGCTGCAAGACTGACAAGACTGCAGAGCAGTGGGTAACAGAACAAAAGCACAAGTAGGTCTATTTACTGCTATTCTGTAATCAAAAAAGGTATTTTTCCTGTAGGGCCTCAAGACTTGGAAAGCAAATATATGGTTATAAGAAAGCAGAGCCATTCATTCATACAATGTTTGCAGGGAGCAGCCAATTCATTATTTAATTATCCATTTATGATGACAACCTTTCAAGTGCAAGAGTGTGAAAATTAGATAAAATATGATCTTTAATTATCTTCTCATGTGGTCACTTCATGTCATATTCTATCATAACACAGCGCGCTGCTATGTGGTACTACAAAATGATCATATTTCATCAAATTATAAGCAAAATGCATTACATTCTAAAAATGATTTTTCATACACAGTTACGTTTCTGTCAATAATTACATTTCTGAGTTTTGGCCAGATTGCATTGATGCCCAAGAGGAAGGAAACAGTACCCTGTATTGTTGAATTCTCTGCTAAGGTTTAGTTTCAATAATTCAGCATTCATTCCAAATGCTTAAATTCAGTAGTGACTGAATTTAATGCTCAAGCCCCCTCCGCTACCCTCAAAATCTGAGAAATGCAGTTTTCTTTGAATTTGACAGGAAAATGAAAAAAGACAAGAATGGAGAAAGAGAGAATCAAGACATTGTTCCCATTGCATAGTATCTGTGGATGGATTATTGTTAGAAAGCTACTAAGAAATGGGAAAAAAAAAATCTTACATGCTGAACGGTAGTTCCTGCTTCCCATGAAAGCCATCTGTTCTGTGTATGTACATCATTTGAAAGACATTCCCGGGATTGTGTCAAGCCAAAGGAATCTCCACTAGAGTTACAGAAATATAAACTCCCTGTACACTGGCAGGAGAGCTCTAAAATGCAACTCTGAAGACACATATACCACCACCAGGCTCAGAACCATAACAGTTCTGCTGACATACCAGACGTTACGCAGGATTTTCTCATCTGATATTATATTATGAGAACTGAAACTTTAGCAGGGATAACATTGCAATACTTTGAATCAGAAATTCTTCAGATGAATATAAGGCGAGATCTCCACTCCTCTCTGTTGCAAGATGGCATCATCACCCTATCTCCTGTTTGCAGCTGACATGAAAAATGCCTGGAAAATATTTTTGAAGTAGGATTAATTCCATAACGCAATTTATGCCATTACTGATTTAAATGGGAGTGGGACACAGCAAAGTTTGAATTATATACTTATGCCACATTTATTTCCAAACTCTGGAAACAGGAGTCTAAAAACAGAAGTCTAATAATTAATACTTGCATAAGAAGGATGATCCTTCCTGTGAGCCTGGTGGTTTTGCAGTCCCTCGTCTACTATATGACTGAGTTCAAATTGCAATTATTTTTCCTAGGGAGCAATTAAATACTGCTACCAATGTTAAGTATAAACACAACTCTTAACTACAAGCAACACTCAGATGACCAGCTCTGGTTCAAGGGTTCACTGCACATGAATATCCATAAATACCACTGACAGCCTTAGCAGTATAATGAACTTAGGAGCAATTCATGCAGGCATTCTACACGATACATGAACATAATGCCCCTAACATTAAAGCAGGAAACCTCCAGATGCAATTCTGAGCTACTTTTACAGCTGAGATGGTGTATTTAAGAACTGTTTAAGAAATAATTCAACCTTGTTTTTTAAATGTTGGTGTGCTTACTATTTTTTAAATCATCCTGTGAAATCAGACAGTAGAACTGAATGAAACAGGAGCTGTATGTAAACATAGTCAGTTCCACTGAATTGCCAAGTCAATTAGCAGTATATTCTTACCTCCATTAATCTAAGCATGCAGCATTACAAATTAAACACCCTATGCTTTTTAAGGAATCATATCATATTTTACCTTTAAGATGTTTACATTTTTTTCTTGCAAACACTGGCCACACTACCACACGGCCTCCAGTGAGTAGATATTTCTGGAATCTCTTGAACTATGTGCCCTGCGCCCAGCTCCAAAATCAGATCTGTGTTAAAGGAATACTCTATTTGAAATCTAGGGAATGTGTTTGAAGCATTGATTTTGTTTCTTTTAACTCCACTACTTATTTTCATAAAAACAAAGAAGTCACTTCTCTACTTCTATCTGGAGCTGCAGCACAAATAATAGGGAAAGCTACTTTACGAATCTGTACATTTTATAAATGTTGCTAACAAAAATGAACAAATTGAAAACACTGTATTTTCAACTGACTTCAAGCTTTAGGAACACTAAGGGTTGACTAAAATGACTCTAAAGAGTTATAGATTAGAGGGGTGCATGGTTATTAAGTCAATAACTGTGGGGTTTTATGTGCATATAATGTAACAGCTATGTCCCTTCCCATGTTCTTGATACAGATCACGACAGAGACCTTCTTAGAAGGTATTTTTTACTATTTTTTAAGTCACACAGAAAGTTAATACGTCCATTTCTGCCTTTGCTGAAATGTATGGCTCCTTACAAAACACTAGCTAGAGTGAACCATGCAAGACCCCCATCTATTTTGCTGACAAGTCAGCTGGGCTTAGTTTAAACAGCCTTCAGCAGAAGCTTAAGGCAAGAGATCCAAGCTTATACCAAAACAGATGAGGAGCACTCAGTACTCTTGCCACCTCTCTCTGGAAGAAAGGCAGTAATCATCAGCAACTAAGCACTAATGCATTAACACCAACACATCTGTTGCAGCAGAAAACATCTGTCTGCATCCTGCTTTATCTATGTACACATCTGGAGTTCAGCACTGTAAGGGAGGTGTTATTATCTCCAGTGCCTGTCATGCATGCTAAGAATTTCCAGCAAGGTCAGGGGTGCTACAGGGACCAAATATAAGCTAGATATTATCTCAATTATTTTATTACTAATCTTTTTGCTGATACTTAACATCAGATGAGCAGCCGACTGAAGTTAACAGACCCTTCAGATTTTGAACTCAGGTTACATATTGATCACTGATGATCACCAAATCTCCACAGGTGTTTGCTATGGTCTGATCAGCTTTACTAAACTATACACCAGCTTTACTAACCTATTCACACATAAATACCATGGCATGTAATTAAGACTTCCTTATTTCCTGCATGATCCTGAGTTGGGAATTGGTTGATTGTGCTGAAAGACAGCTTTTTTAAATGTCAGCTTTTTTTTTTTTTTCTCTGCTCATCAGTTGTGATGTGCTTCTGCACAGCTTCAGAAGGCTGCTGCACCCACCTGCCAGTCGGAACGAGAGATGCTAATGCCTTTTTGGCCACAAGCATCAACTTCACACAGAGACATTCAAAAAGCACATTATTATCGCAACCAGTTCCTCTGTACCATGATAGGGGAGAAGAGAAGGTGCCAGGGAAGGAACTGCAGTGCACCAGTGTGGCACAACTGGCCTGCCCACACCCACACAATCCTTGGGAAAGGAAAAAGCGTGGTCTAGATCCTGAACTGGGTGACCCAGCCCTTGCTGATCCCTAATTTTAAGTGAAGAACAGGCTTATAATTCCAGGAAAAACAAATCAATACAGTGGCTGTGCCAGCTGCATTTTCTGTCTCCAGTGTTTGCTTCTTCAGTGCTTCAAATTTCTATGGGTGGTTTTGGTAGTCCTTTTAACATATCACCTTACGGCTGATTACAATCTCTTTAAAACCTCTGCAAGGAATTTTAGCCAGATAGATGGGGCAGTAACCACAAACCTATTCAGTGGCTGAAGTAACATGACTGAAGGAGCTAGTCCCATCTTTTCTTTCTTGTCCTCAGGAGCTATTCAACCATACTCACAAATAACTTTGTAAAGGGGAAGCTGAATGAGGCATTTGTCATTCTTCTTGGGTTGAAAAGCCCTGTAATTCTGCTATGACACAGGCTAATATAAATAGAAAGTGGTACCACTTGCTTCCTTCACACCTGTAAGCTTGCACAAGTTTATAACACAAGTGTGAAAACTGGCATAATGAAATGTAGCTATTTGTATATGCTAATTGCAGTTTATAGGGGATTATTGCAATTCTTTGACAATTATTGAAATGTTATGACTGCTGCCCTAAATTTCTCAGTGACACACAAATATAGTTTGAAAGCATTTGCTATAGTCCTTCTCTGATAACTACAAGGCCATTATTCTAATTAAAGTATTTTGCTTTTGGGTTAATCTGCTACAACAATTAAAATATATAGACTGAGATAATACTTTATACACATGTCTAGGATGGTTTCAAAGCTGGAGGGAAATAGCAAGCTATCTCAAAGGCAGCAGAAAGAGCTGGCTAGGGAAGAGCATTGCGCCTCATTGAAGAGCATGAGAAAAGCCAAAAGAGGCCATGCAGTGGTGCCCGAGTGTGAAAGGCGAGTCGCCCACTGGCAATTGTGGTCACTCTCAGCTGCCAGAGGGGCTGCAACCTTGAATCCTGGCCAAATACTGAATAGGCAATGATCCTACAATAACAGTAACGTATACAATAGGCTCCCAGAACTAATTCTGCTTTAAAAAAAAAAAAAAAAAATTTATTCAACTTGTTAAATTCAGGCACACTGAAGAAGTGCTATTTCTCAGAACTGTTACCAAATCAAGATGTTATTTCCTTGTTTCTTTAGAGGTAACTCTTCACTTTTGAAAAAAAGCCCACTATTTAAAAATAAGTCAAAATATAATAGCACCATCACTATAATGTTTAAAAATTTTAACTACAACTTATTTAGTTTCCAGGTTACATCATTCTGGTGCTGACAGCTGGCCTGTAGTGGAGAAAAAAGTATGCTAAATAGCCCCAGGATAAAATTGACAGATGAGGACCAACACAAAAAAAATCCAAAACAGACTAACGCTAAAGCTCAGGAACTAAGAGTGGGAGAGGCGAGACAAAGAGATGGTTATAGAACATGTTCTAACCTGTCACAGTGAGACAAGGCTCAGCTTGATCGCTTCACTCAGTACAAGTGGGTGCATGTTCAAATGTAGATACTGTCTTACCCTCGATCAGCAGAAGTCAGCACGTGGCAGCCCACAACACTTTGTCTGTGAAGCATTTTTTAGCTAATAACAACATCACTGTGCTTTAACACCCACCCTATTTGCCAGACCTGGCTCCTACTTCCCAAAGATCAAGTTGGTGCTCAAAGGAACCCATTTTTTCTTAGTAGAAGATGTGAAAGCAAAAACTATGGAGATACTCAACAGCCTTCCAGAAAATGACCTGCAGAACTGCTTTGAACATTGGAACCATTATATGCAGCCGTGTGTCAACTATTTCGGCAGCAATCATAGCTGATTTTCTTTGTTAAATAAAGAGTTAAAAGGCACAGTCTTGTTTGTTCTATGTTGGACTCCATACACTGAGAATTTGGATTTAAAACTTTCACAGTTTAGGAGACCCAACCTCCCCCATGAGCCAAACAAATCCTAAATGTATAGTACTTGCTGAAAACCTCATATGTTGCATGATTCAGCATCTTGATTACTTCAGTAACTTGTTAGTCTTGATCATAATTCTAGACAAATGGACCCCTAAGGCTACTTGAAGACTCAGATTTTAATCTTTTTCAAAAAAATACTACTGAAACAACTAACAATAAAGAAGGGAAGTATCCTACAAGACCTTGAATAGTTCCAATCTCTACTAAGACTTTAGGGCACTCAGACCTTCAAAGAAGATAACAAACAAATAAATGTCAATAGCTGGCAGATTTAGATATTCAACTCAAAATATTTACAACAACAACAACAACAAAACAACAAAAAAGCAGAAGGGCTTCATATCTAAGACCTATCATGAACCAACTCCATGCAAAAATCAACATGAAACATTGACGATTGGCTGAACGTATGCATCAGACACTATGTGTAAGGGATTATTCGTATTCAAAAGGTCAGAGATGATCTTGCAAGAAAGAAGAGCAGAGTTTCTAGAGTATGACTTTCTGTAATAGTTGCCCAAATGGATTCATCACAATATCACTTCATAGAATCATGGATTCATCACAATATCACTTCTTAGAATCATAGAATCATAAAATAGTTTGGGTTGTAAGAAACTTAGTTCCAACTCCCCTGCCATGCGCAGGGACACTTCTCACTGGACCAGGGTGTTCAAAGCCCCATCCAACCTGGCCTTGAACACCTCCAGGAATGGGGCAGCCACAGCTTCCCTGGGCAACCTGTGCCAGTGCCTCACCACTCTCATAGTGAAGAAATTCTTTCTTATGTCTAGGAAGAATAATTTTTCTCTTAGAACATTTTTTCTCTTGCCAACAGGACAGTATCTACAATGTACTGTATTTACCAGCTCCAAATATCAGTTTTTGAGAAATCCTAATTCCACTACCTACAGAGAAGAAATTATCTAAACTAATGATCTACAATGTGATTTGTCACATTTAGTGGCCACTTAATGTCTATCAACTGAGGTCACTGGCTTTGACAAATAACTTTGTCAGTAAATAGCAAAGTTACTAATTTTATTGTTCTAAACTCATTTGTAGATTTCATGCAGCTGCTTCTTCTGTGTTTTCCCAACACAACTGTATGAGTCTTTCTTACTGCTCAGTCTCTTTTACCCTACCAATTACTTGTTAAAATATGATCTTGTATAATTTTTCCTCTGAACTGCTAACTTTACAGGACACGCACTGGGTGTAGGGGAGAACAGAATTCCCTTAATATCCAAATTATAAACGGCTGAGAGAGGAACTGCACCTGATAAGTTTCAGATGACTCCCACCATCCCATTGTATGTCATGAGCCTCAACTTAAAAATCATTGTTCACCATCTACATGGGAGACATAAGTAGTACAATTAAAGGGAATCACTTGACAGTATTAACTCCTTGCTTTCATACTAGCAAAGACAGATTCTCTGTAGAGAGCACTTAAAACCACAGAAATGGACTTACCATTCCAAGGTGTCTAGGCAAGCACAGAATAAGTTTCAGATACAGAATTCCTTGTTCCTAGAAGGCATGTAATCCTCTCCAGTATAAGTAATTTTTGTTCAGTTCCAGCATTCATGTGAGTCTTTCAAATATCCTGCAAGATAGTCTTTGCAACTGACTTGCTATTCTGTTATTGCTACCGTTTAGCAGAAGAGGAGGATTATTTGGGGAGCTACTTGGGTCTTGCCATATCAAAACTTGGACAAAAATTACCATACATCATGATTCATGTTCAGAGCTGGATTTCAAGAAATTAAATGCTGTATTTTAATAGTTTCCACTTCTATTCTACATAGTAATAGGGAGCAAATGTGCTACCTGCCTGTAGCAATCTAGAAATAACTAAACCTGGAACCAAAAGGACCCTAACCAACACAAGAAACCCAAAACTCTCAAAATAGGAAGATTGGAGGTACCTGAAATGCACATCAATAATCTGTAGTAGTGTTATTGTTGCTATTGTTGTTATTATTATATTTTGTTTATATTACATACATGTCTCATAAATCCAGCATTTGAATTCTAAGTCTATTAATAATCATTGCAGATACATAATAGTCACAATAAGGAGATGTTTGTAAACAAGCAATGAAATTACCTGGGAATCTCTCACCTAAGGCCAAAGGAGCAGGAATTCAATTAATTCCCAAAATAAGAGAGCTCTTCACACATCGTCGGTAGTTCTTTCAACTCCCCCAAATGTTTTCATTTGGACTCACAAACAGAGCACAGCAAAGGCGTTAAGGCTATCAGTATTATGTGCCACCTAGTAATAAGAAAGCAGATGAGTAGGGGCCCAGATACAACTTTAAAGACTCACCTTCACTCAACAGCACCCTAATTACTCTTAATTAGGAGGAAAAGGGAACACTTGTAGCCCCAGTTGCCGTAGGCACCATCTGTGAGGACTACATAGTGCTGAGCTAATCCATGGTTGTTACCCTCAATGACAACTTGTAGAAAAGATTCACTTGGAGCTTCTGAGCTTTTCAGGATTTCAGCTTTCTTTTTTTCTTCCCCATTTCAACGAGATTTTTTCTGTTTTAAATATCTGCACAGTCTTGTACCTCAAAGGCACAATTTTGCAACAGAAAAATGTAACAATTTCTGTGATGCAGGCAAATTTGTGAACGCAACTCCAGTTCCAGAAGTGTTTGTGGACTGTTTTGTTTTTTGTTGTTGTTTTTTTTTTTTTATTTTGCTGTTCTGCAAAAGGTCTTTCAAGTAAAAAACTCATCAAATGCCAAGAGACAGAACTGAAATTTCCTCTCCCTTGCCAAGCAGGCATTGCACAGCGCCTTTTGGCAAATGGGTAAACAGTGGCCAGACAGCTTGTAACTGTGGCAATAAGATTACCATTGCTATTCACTAATGCCTACACATTTTGAAAGTGCCTACATCTTTGCAGACTGGGATTTTCAGGAGAAGGAAGAGCACCCTGGATTATTTGAATGGTGTGAATTTTATGTTTTCATTCCCATTTAATAGTAAAAGTCCATTCTTAGCTTCAGATAGTCTCTTAAAAACACAGATTATTTGAATACAAGTCTTCAAGCTTTTGGAAATCACATTTTCAAATTTCTCCCTGGCTTGATGAGAAGCAGAAACTTCATTTTGCTTTCTTGTATGAAAGCAAAACTTTTCATTTGATCACTTGAGTGTGGACACTAGGGACATCAGACAAAGAGCAATTATTGGGAGGCTAATGAGGAGGTTAAAAACGCTGGCAGCTCTGTGCATCCTATACAGAGCACTGGAGGGGGATGCTGACAAGTCTGCCTGCTCCTCCTTCAGTCTTCCACTGAAAATGCTAATTCACTGTCATTTAATAAAAAAAGAAAAAAAGAACAAAAAAAATTCTTTCAAATAGGATTTCTAAAACATTCCTCATTTCAACTTTAGGACCATCTCTTGAATGTGAGCTGACTTCCCAAGTATGATGATTGCTCAGAGACTGGTGTGCTGTTTGCCCTTAACTGCTCACAGTGAGCCACCAGCTGCTTTTTCAATATGAGGGAAAGAAGACTTTACAGAGACAGCACGCAAAAGGAAGGGGCAGGAAGAGCAGCATGAAATGCACTCTGCATCATCACACTGGCCGGCATCATCCAGTTCCCAAGTTCTATAGGTATACCACAGGGATATTCCCATCTATTTCTGTCAATCGTAACATGCTCTAAGGAAATGAACTAGATGTGTGACTTGCTCAAAATGCAAGTGAACATGTCAGATGTTACAGGGAAAAACTCTGGCAACAGGAGAGTCCTAGGGATCTGAAGAAATGCTGGGACAGATGCCACTGAAGAAGCGATCTTCTGTACAAACCTTTTCAAATAAAGAAGCAATAAGTGCCACGATCAGCTCCTGACCTGCCCCATCTTGAGCACAGGGGGATGGTACTTTAATTAAGCCACTACATAACAAGTGTTTGCATTCACATTAATGAGAGAGTTTGACAGACTGCTTTAGTGACTGCTTTGCAGTTAAACTTTGGCCAAAATTGGGATTCTTATTTCTGCTAGGCTCCAGCATGCCTCTAGTACAGGCACAGTCAAAAAAAAAAAAGGCAAGAATATGGTTTTCCTCTTGAACAGCAGCCAGCAGAAGCGAGCTGTCAGGCCGCAGAAGCAGATGAGCACACAATGTGAAATGTCCTCCATGACATAGGAAGCCTTTAACATCTATCCTTCACCTTCCTATCCCTTTAAATTGTTTATCAAACAAATCCTCTATTTTGTCCTGACTCCTGCAATATTCCATCCTCTGCTCTGGAATGTGAAGAGGAGCTAGACAAAACACCAGGGAGGCCCAGAGAGAAGGAGGGGACCTTCGGACCCAGGCAGCCTCCTCAAGGATGAAGTTTATAAGCCCCTTCTGTACTTTCAATTGGCATGAGCAACTTCCAATAATTGGAATAATACACACACTGAAACTGTGTATATCCTAGCAGAAATATAAACTTTCAGCTCTCCATTTTGAAATCTGTCCTCAGTGAGCAGTTGTTAAAAATAGTTGACCCTTGCTCATATTGCCTGAACTGACTCAACTTAAGACAGGCAATGCTTTTGGCATTGGGTTTTGTTTGCTTGTTTTAAATTTCTGCCAGGGTCATGGAGATACGTGAGCAATGAGTTGATAAAACATTACAGTAATGTGTTTCAATGGTTAAATATTTTCTTTTTTAGTACAATAATTTTAATCCTCAATGCAGCTTCTCAACTGTTTTTAAGTTAAAGTAGTAAGAAATTTTGAAATCTCTTTACAGATATGTTCTTTGTTTATTAAAGAGGAAAAAAAAAAAGTGTTTCAAAATAAATGGCTTATGGCTTGGAGAGTGTTAATGAGGTAAGACATTTCCAAAGAGACCAGAGAGTGACAATAGCACACTGTGAGAGAGAGTGACTGTGGCCATGCCACAACTGCAGAACTGCCCCTCAGCAGTGAACACTTACTGAAGCAAAGCAAATCCAGAAAAGAGAGAGAGAAAAGAAAAGAAGAAAAAAAAAAAATCTGTGGCAAGTTCATGCACCCCTATTACAAATTCATTTTAGTTAAACAAAGAGATTATACAGACATTGCTGACAGGGATTATCAAGATAGAATGGTGCCACCTGCCCCCTGCAACCCAATTAATTAGTAGAAAATCTGAGGTGCCAATTATCACAAAGGATCAGTAAATACAGCTCATGGTGAACTTGAAAATTAACTCTTTCAGCTCACAGCTGAAATCCCAAAGTTTCACACACAGCCCTGATGCTTCCACTACAGCCCTCCAAAGGCCACACACTGAAAACATACAACAGACTTCTGCAGATCCATGTTTTATGTGGATCTTTTACAAAGGATGGCCACTTCTGCTTTTCCTAAAGTGACCAATGTACTTTTAAAAATTATGTTAGGAAATTTAAAAGAGCAAATAAAATCATTTAAGTTTGAAAGGAAAAGAAGGACTTCCTACTGTGCGTGAGGCATGTCAGGAAAATCTAGATGATTTTCTGTGCTATACCAGAGATTTTTTAAGACAGCGACTCCCTGAGGAGAACTGCAATTATTGACAGCTAAAAGTTTTACTTTTCTAGGAAGTAGGTCTGGCTTATACATACTGGCCACCTTCCCTCCCTGCCTGTATAATAAGAATCATCTCTTTTTTTTTTTTTCAAGCTCTTGGATACGATGCTTCCAAGAGCAAAAGGCCTACTGAGAGAGGAAGTAGGAAAGCTCAACAGCAGTAACTAACTATTAATCTATTTTCTAGGGGAATCCAGAGTCTACGAGACATTCCACATACTTCTGGACCAGATCTATGGAGTGCAAGTCATCACCAAAGGCACCGCTGTGCCCATAAGGGGAGTCTGCCTTAGCACTTCCAGGACAGGCTGCTGATGCCCCTGGAAAGGGAGAGCTACCACCATTTGCCTATCCCTCAAAAATTCCATATCACTTTTAATAGATCTTCCTCCGTATCAAAGAAGATTCAAAATTGTACCTCCCCTCCTAAAGAGGAATTAGTGCTTCACCCATCGGGCTTTCTTATTTTCTCCAGTCATTGGAGGAAAGACTCTAAGCAGTGACGTTTTCAACTCTACCTCACCAGAAAAGTGATCTTCTGGCTTTTGGGGAAGACAGTGCTAGCGTGTTTTATGCAAACTTGTAATCACAGCTTAATCATACTTCATGGCCTCCTGAAGGTCATAAAAACTAAATGATCACACACAAAACCACAGAACCTAAAAAGGCAAATGCTTTCTTATTTATTTCCCTGAAATATAATTTATTTCAGAGAATGTTTACCTCTCCAACTATGCACATGACCCTTTTATGGTTACAATGACAGCTACTAAAAGTATGATAGAAAATTATAAACTTGTTTTCAAGAGCTATAAGTGCTCAATGCAAAAAGGCTAGGGGAAGCCTCAGTGTGATTTCACTGTTACTTCATCGTGTGCTGGATTTGAGTGCCACAGCTGGAATTAAACACCTCTACCTAGTTTTGTGCTATTTCTTTTTTATTGCATTTTAAATAGAAAAATAATGTTGTACATAACAAAGCCTGTCATTAAGCAGCAGCTAGGTGAAAGCTGCATACATTCAAAACGGAAAAAAATTAATTTCAAAAGTCTGTTTATGCTGTCAACACTTTTCAATAGCCCTGTAAATAAAAATGACAACATATAAGTTTGGACAGAATAGCCTTCAGCCAGGCAGCACAACTGGATTTAAATTAATTGCACAACTGATGTTGCATGATACATCATTACATTTCGGTATCTATCTTGAGAACTACAAAACAAATGCCCAATACTTTCAGACTAGCAACCTGTGAAATATGATAGGTTTTACAAGCAAATTTTCTTGCAATTCCAAACCCCTCCTCTTTTGTAAGTGCTTGCTGAATCTTTACTTAATGGCTTTATTGTTTTGGGATCAGAAAGAGAGATCTTCAGCTCTACAATGCAGTTTGTCACCCTTTGGATAAAAGAGTAGCAAACCAAAGGAGCGGGACATACTTGGCGTTTAATACAGGGTGCTCCAAAGAGTGGAGCACATACTGGCAGGACTTGAAAACCCTGCAACACCAACCACTTGCACCAGTTAACTTGGTGAGACATCTGCATACCTGTGGGGTGTGAAAACGCCACTGGTGCTCATCATTCTGCATCAGGATTGAGTTCATCTTATCAAATGGGCCTTTGAGTGTATTGTGAAGTAATTTACCAACTGAAAAAATCATAACAATTTTCCACTTCATTTACTTCAACAGTAGCTACGTAATGTCAATAGTTTTAAACATTTAATTAGACACACCACGTGTTTTATGCTCTACTAATTATATAAAATTGTGCTCAATAATTTTTTTTCCCATTGAAACAAACCTTAAGCAGCTGTTAAAACACTAATTGGGCAAATGCTTCCACGCCATGCATTTGACTCTGTGCCAAGCATGTTCCTCCCCAATGGTGAGCAGAGTTTTTCCAATGTCCATGATGGAACCATAAATGCATGTCAATCTCTGCTGCGCCACTGTGCCAAGAGCGAACTCCAAACATTTACTTTGGCCCTCACCTTTGAAAACTAACATAATACATAAAATGCAACAGTTCAGAAAGATGTTTAATTATACTAGGCTCTTAATTTTCTCCACTTCCATTTTTACCTCCAAAGAGCAGCTAAATTTGACACAGAGCTTGTCATTTACAATCTCCTATGAAATCAGCGCTTTGTAACTCATCAGAGCTGCTCTGCAAATGTTATCTCACTGTATGGTCAAATGGAAATGCGCACTGAAATGTATTACTGAGCCTGGTATGGGTGAAACCTTTAGTATCTGGATATTTTAGGGGTATGTTGTTTCTATAATCTTTAAAACAAGTATATGAACCACATTTATCTGGGGATATATGAAAGGGAATGGGACATTTTTCTTTTTTTTCTTCAGTTTTATACTGAAAGAGAATTCAGAGAGCTTTTATTTGCTTTAGATATCTTTACAAAAGAGCACGCCAGTCTAACCATTGACAGGTTTTTGGTGATTCCAATGGCAGTCTCAATTGAGTCAGTATCTCTGCGTCTCTCAATTGGCTTCATATGGAATTTAAACCCTGAATGTAACTCCACTAAAATCAAGTTATCTTAATTAGTGACTAAGTCTGTACAGCTGCAGGCCTAATCCTGACACTCCTATGAGGGTGGAGGCCTAGCAGAGGGGAATGGTTTGCTAGTAACAGAAACTGTCGGACACAATTCCTACTTCAACAATAATCCCCCAAGCTTGCCTACATCCCTCTGAATCCTGATGATTCCAGACTCCACGTCAGGATTTGTGGGCTGGGTTCCTAAAAGAAGAAACTGCCTACACTGGCCATCCTCAGAGGCACACATTTATACTTTTCTTTACATCTATTGAAATGAGACCGTAACAGAGTGTATGTTAACAGTCTAAAACCAGATTTTTCTGTCTTCAACATATTTTGACACATTTCTAAACATTATCACCTGTGTATATTTGCTGCCTCTACAGTAACAAAACTATGTCTGACATATTACAAAAAACAGATGTCATATTAGTTACTGTCAAGTCTTCACAAATTATATTAACGATCCTATTATTATTATTATTATTATTATATCCAGTAACTGGTGAACCAACTGACAAGTCTTCTAAAAGACATTGCACCTGTGGACTTTCTTCTTATATTTTCCATGTAGAACAATTAATTAATTAATTACTCTTCACAAAATAAATATTCCATTTGAAAAAATAATAGATTTACCTTAAAGGCTGTTTATAAACCAGCACCATAGCATTCATTGAAACAAATCCTCAGTTTACAATTCCTTATTTGTGTGAAGTAAAGGAAAAGAAAATGAATCTTACAGCTTTCTATGAAGATACAAAGCCTGCCAACACTCGTGGGACTCTTTCCAAAACACTTCTGGAAAATGAAGAGGGCCATGTAACATCTCTCGTTTCTTGTAACATTAAGATCTACATCAGGTGTACTGATTAATGTTTATATTTTTTAATTTGAATGGTCTGAAGTTAGCTACATCACTAAAGAGGGTGCAGTTTTAAACCTCATACCACATCACTCAAAACTGTAAGAATAGATATGCTTAAAAAAAAACCTGAAACATAAAAGATGTTGAATTTCCAGAGGTCACATTGACTTCATGTACCCATACAAAGGGAACAAATGTTTTATTAAAAAAAGAAAAGAACTAAACATATCTAGTGCTTGGATGTAAATTCAGACAAATTTCCTTTTTCTGGCTTGTTATACTACCTTGGAAAACCCTGCCAATGCAAGAACAAAAGCCATACACAACCAAGAAACATTTCCTGTGTAACAGAGAGCATTTTGCCTGAGTTTTGGACATTCCCAGTTTAGCCAGTTTTTTTAGTCCATTTTCAGAGGAAGTAATATGCCTCTATAAAGTAGGCAAAGGAAGGTATAGCTGAGGCAGTGTTAATATGAGCTAAATGATTCCCCTTCCTTCAGAAATCCCTTCACCTAAGATGTAGAGCGTAAATCCCTATCAATAAATTATACTGGGAGGTAATAAAAGAACAAATGGAAGCCGTATTAAATGTAACTGTGTATATAATTTCAAGAGCTCTTCCTACTTAAACAGGCCGATAACATTTTTCCTACTAATTAAGATGTCATTGAGTCTCACCGCTAAACTCTTGAGTCCCAGCACAAGGTTCCCTCTTCCGATTTCTTCATTTTACAAATCCAAATAGCAAATGTAGTATTTATTTTCCCACTTTGCAGGATATAACAACTCCCCAGGCTAACTCTAGCAGGCTGATCTAGGAAAATGTCCTCTCAACAAGCTGATTACTGCCCAAGCACCATTAGTGCAGGACAAACAGTTAAGGATGGATTGGTTTTGTGCTGCTATGGATGAAAATTAAGTCCTTTTTCCACAGATAAGTCAGGCAGTCTCATACCTGTGGGAGGGAGGAAATAACGTACATCATATTTCTGATAAATATCTAAATGAGATGGGCATGGGCAGTCGCCATGGATTTGGAAAGTTATATATCCACAGTAAAATACATCAGCCAAGCTAGAACAAGGATCTTCTAATTTTTGCATGCATAAAAAGTGAAGATTCACTCACATAAGTTTTCTTCCAGAACATTATGGTGGAAATCACACTAATGTGCTTTCTTCTGTAGCCAGCCCAAACACAAGCTGATGGCCTGTAACTCACAGCAAAACCCTAGTCCATCTTGCCAACATTATCATCGTACACCATCTGAAGACGTGTTTTACAGGGGATTAGATGACTTCCCAAGGTCCCTTACAAACCGAACAATTTGATGATGCCTGCAGAATATTAATAATTACGTCAATTTGCCATAACCTCAGTATCTTTCACAGGCAAGTGATTTCCTAATTCTTCATTTTTACTGGAGGTGACCCCTGCATTCACCTGCCTGGGCCCAAATAACTCAATTATTTCCTTTTCATGTAAAATGTGCAGCAGAATATGGGAGCTACGGAACTACATAGTAATTTTCCCTTTCATAGAATCATAGAATAGTTAGGGTTGGAAGGGACTTTAAAGATCATCTAGTTCCAACCCCCCTGCCATGGGCAGGGACATCCCACTAGACCAGGTCACCCAAGGTCCCACCCAACCTGGCCCTGAACACTTCCAGGGATGGCCAAGCCACAACTTCCCTTGGCAATCTGTTCCCGTGCCTCACCACTCTCATGGTGAAGAAATTCTTCCTAATGTCTAGTCTAAATCTGCCCCTCTCCAGTTCGTACCCATTCCCCCTCGTCCTATCCCCACAAGCCTTTCCAGCTTCTATACTTACTTCACAGAAACTTCCTTTATTGGCCACATTCATTTTCTTAGAAACATGTTCATTTCAATAAAAATGACTTATTATTTTATGGAAGTTTAAGGCCAATGACCCACATCCCATAAATCATTAAAAATATTTTTCTCATAGAATCTATGTTGCTTTTTTTCCCAGTAGCAGGGAAAGCATCTTAATATAAGTAGTTACATTTTTGCCCACACTAAAAATTCTGTATTAAAAATATACTAAATGAGGGACAGATGTTTAAAACAGTGGACCTACAATGAAGTATTAAATATTGCTGGCACAGTGAGTCCTTTGGTACAGTTTAGTCTTTTTTTGCTATAGGCATGTTTTTACAGCTGTAAAAGCACCAGAAATTACTGTCTTTGCTCCAATATTAATATAGAAATCAATGAAAAAAATACACCAGACTGCTGAACAGATTAGACTATTGTTCATACATTCTATTATTAAAATAATGTCTTTTATAAATTAATATTAAACTCAAATGTTTTGAAAGTATTTTAGAGAAAGAGTGCCACTTTGGAGAACAGATGGATTATCTATGGAAAACTAAACAAATCCACTTTTGTCAAAAGAAAACTGCAATCCTTATTATGAAATCAACCCTTCTACTTAATTTTATGCTCATTGACAAAGTCCAGCCCACAGCAGTTCAGAGAAGATGAAGGATCTTGTGTGGTATCACTCCAAACTTTTTCTGAGTATAAACACAAACAGGAAAGACTAAGAGATAACATATACAACAGAATGACAATATTAAAATCTGGAGATCTTCATCTAGTAGCCACAGGGATGAAGTCAGCAAATTTATAACCATGGTAGGACCCACTCACTGCTGTACATTTATCTGCTGCTCCCACAGGAGAAAGAGAAGAGCACATGCCACGAGCACTTCATTTTGGATCTCTTGCTACATTAAAGGTTTAATTTCTGTATCCCAGTCTGGCAGCTCAGAGCTCCTAAATCAAACATCACAGGTTCACACAACTGGTCAAATTTTTTCTCAGACTGTGCTCCATTTACCTGAGCACTAAGCAAGCTGTGACCATCGTAATCCTGATGAAGTGATGCTTACTTAAATTTCCAACCTGTCTGGAATAATAACAGCTATTTATATATTGTCATCAGTTCAATTCATTTTAGTGGGTCCTACTTCAAGTATCAATTAGGAACATTAATTCTTATTACATTAAACTCTTTCATTACTCAAAGTAATAAGGAGAGGAAATGTTACAAAGATCTGCATCTACAGTTATATAAAGTGTGGAGGACTACCTTAGGCCCTTGAGGGAACTGGGAAAAATGAATTAACTGAATGCGTAAGCATTTAATAATCTTTATTCATCTTCCTGATGGAGGAGTGATAGACTGCTGAGGAAAGACAATGCTTGATTAAAACCTCTAAAGTCCAGAAACAGTGTTTTAAAATATGGAAAAAAAAAAATCTAGAAGAAAGGGCAAACCAAGACAGAATATGGCAAGGACTCAGCATATTGGTCAGCCTGATCCATGAGCAAGATGCTAGTGTATGTGATAAAAGAAACAAACCCCCACAAGACACAGCCTTACAACACAAATCCTACTAAGTAAACAAATTCCTTGAACCAGAGACATTTTTTTTGGCAGGAATTTGTATGGCATAAACACTCCTTGAAGTCCCAAAAAACTCCAAAAGCCACACAAATACACAAAAAACAAACTGAAGATGTCAACAGCCCAAGTGGAACATTTTTCTTATCCTTCAGAAATGCCCGTGTTATCCGTTTTGAGTAGATCTTTGCCGAGTAGGTCCTACCTAACTGTGAACCCAGAGACCAAAGCTCAAATCTTATCACATAACTAAGTCATTCTTGCCTTGAAGAAATAACTACTTGTAGTGCTGGGAGTCGCTTGGCACAGAGAGGACTGCTTGCACTGGCAAAACCAGTGTTTGCAGGCACTGATTCTCACAGACATCTTTATAAGCATTGCTGCCTTGGTGGGAATGTCCCACACAGAGCACCACCAACATCACCAGACTTCTTCCAAGCATGGGATCACAGCTGTGGATGTTTGGGGATGGAGAGGCATGAAA
The DNA here is from genome assembly GCF_017976375.1 of Cuculus canorus. Taxonomy (NCBI): domain Eukaryota; kingdom Metazoa; phylum Chordata; class Aves; order Cuculiformes; family Cuculidae; genus Cuculus; species Cuculus canorus. The sequence continues at coordinate 51,120,404 of NC_071404.1, read as the reverse complement.
CAGCAATGCTGCCCCAGTAGCCAGCACAACACAGCACGTATGGAAACAGTGTGTCCTCACCCTTCTGATTAGAGAAAAAAAACCCTCGGGGAGGGACTTGGGGAGAATGGGGGAAGGAGGAAATAAAATCAGTCTCTGAGTAGAAAAACAGGATAAATTCATTGAATAAATTATTTACTGGAATTATTCACTTAGCTTCAATTACAATCTATCCATTCTATCCACCATCTACATTAAATTATAATAAATTCTTCCATTATAACCTGGCTTCATGCCTGCTGATTTACAATAGCTCATTTATGCAGAAAACAAAAGTCTGATGCTGTGCAACCTTCCACAGGATTTAGATGTGCACACCTGGACATGCCCAAAAGACAGTTTCTTTTTGAGAAACTCATTCCTAATCTAAATTAGAGAGTTAGCAGATTCTATTTAAATTGCTACCAGGTATTTCAAACAACATAAAAAAGGCCGAAGAGATCAGAATAATCTTAAAACAAAAATATCCTGCTACTTTCCTGAGGAGTTTGGCACACATACTGTACTGAATACGGAAACGCGGTTTTGAGAATAAACATGCTCATTCTATCCTTCTGCCACCAGGTATCTTTACTGAGCAGATGTTTTGGGATTCTTCTGGATGAAAAATATCTTGTTCTACTTTACCAGATCATCTTTGACATCCACAAAAGGCTGTACATGAAAACCATAAAAATTACTTTTTTAATGCAATATGCATAAAAAAGTTTGGTTTCCACAGGGACACAGAATAATTATTTGTTAGAATCCCAGTCTGCACTGGGATAAAATGAACACAAGTTCAAACTAAAAGATCTAGTTACATTGAGAAAACAGCAGGAGAACTGTGCAATTGAGTCAGGGGTTTCCAAACATGAGAACACTGCTCACCTTCCTCCCCTCACTCCCGTACTCCTCCAGCCACTATGCCTACAAAATGAACTGATCAGACTGATACTGTATTTTTACTTCTATATGCACTGTAATTTTTACATCATCCTTGACTTCAGCACAGCACGTATCATATTATGGAGCAAAAGCAGAAACAAATAAGGAAAAAGGTGAGCAAAATTCCCTTTTTAGATATTTTAACAGTACTCTCTGAACCAACACTGCAAAGTAAGAGATAACCAAGGCCTTCTCAGTGTGTTTTACCAGACACATCTGCTGGAGCAGGGGGACAAGGGCCAACCTCGACCCTTGTGGGCAATTCTGAAGTCACGAGTTAAAACAGCTGTGGAGGCATGATGTGCACTGAATGGGATAGATATGTTCTGTCCCTGACAAAAAATGAAGGACAACATAGAAAATATCAATACAAAAAAACCTCCACCATAAATTCATATCCATGTTTCAAGAACCTGAGAGAACCTTGGACGCAGCCTCTTCAGATCCTTAATGAGACAAGAATCCATGTTTTCCAATCAACATCTCAGAAAAGTCATTAGACAACATGCTACTATGAAGAAATCAATGTATACTTTTCCCTCATTCCTTATAGGAGTAGCACAGGGGTTTATTTTGCTAATTTTAACACGTTGCTCTTCTATGCTAGAGTTGTTTTTGTAATCCTGAAAACACACTGGCACTACTTCCATGTAGTTTCATTGCTGATGGATACTACTATTAAAGGGCAAGCATATACTTCAAAACTATAATTCACTTAGCCAGTTAACAGAGGCAGTATTATGTGAATAAGCTTGATATATTTCTGTTCCTAACCTATCAGAAAACAATTTATGGAATCTAATAAATTAAAAATGAATTGTCTCCAGCAGCCATATATTTCACAACAAATGCATGCTCTTTGATCACAACTGACCGTGCTATGTTCTAATTAATTTTTATACAGAACTTTGCTATTGCCCCTTAAATAGATTTTATACACAAGACTAATCAGCTAGCATTTTCAGCTGTGCCTTTGTCTTTCACCTTCCAACCAAGTTAAAAATTCACAGAATTCTAGTATTAAAGGCATAGCTTTTGACAATTGTGCCATTTCAGTTTATGGAAGAAAAGGTCCATATTTCTCCTTTGCTTTCTTGACCCCAACAGGCATATAATAGAAATACATATTCCCCGATGCCACAAGAGCTTGCCTCTAAGACTAGATGATCATGGAAATTAATCCTCCTCTACCTCTCAATTACTTTTTTCCCTAGTGAAAACTATTGGAATGACTTAGTCACTGTGTACCCTCTCCACCATCTTCTGAGGAATAGAGGCATTTGATATTGCTTTTGATTTGAAATGACAGAGAAGCCAGCATGAAGTAGCATTTCAGCACTATTTCTTCTCGGTGTTGTAATTTCCCATAAATGAGTATATCTTCCTGCGTCAAAGACCAGGAACTTGGAAAAAAACATTTACAAGTGCAATATAAAATCACTAATTCAGACTGGATGGTCTACGTGCAGGATATTTTTACGCATCTGACTGGTAGATTCAGGCATTAGGGAAAGAAAATAATGGTAAGAGTGGGGTAGAAGGCATTAGTCTGGGCAGAAAAGTAAGGGAGGAATGAGGAGGTTGTCCATTGACACTTCCTGCTTTGCTACAGGAGCTAGCTTCTGTTCACTTGTAGGACTAATATGTAATTCAAAATTCTAATTTATTAGATAGGAGAAAAACCCTACTGTCTTAACCAAATCTCCCTCTATCTTTACACACTCTTGTAGAAGGGTCTGAGGCTCTTTTCATGTTTTGGATAGCACCATCATTGTTCTTGTTACAGGTAATAAACTATTCCTGTCTACCTACCATTAATCTTCGAAGTGCAATACAATACAAACACTTAAGCTATGAAAGATTCTCTAACACATTGTATATTCATATATAAAAACACATATATATATATACCTTTTGAAAAGCAAATTAAAAACAAAAAAACCTCGAGGAAATGAAAAAAGCATCCCTTAACTTCCGGTGAATTCCCAGTGAGAAAGAGAACAGCAAACTTAGCCTCAGCATCAGGCACTGCTGCAAAACACAAAATTCTTGTTGCATATCTGGTGGTCTATATACACCAGTAAAGTTGGCAGAATATCCATTTATGAAAAGGTCAGAAAAGTGCCTCTCTAGAGTGGTTTAAGTATACGAGGATCCTGCCTTGGGATACAGCCATAGGTCAGCTGACCTTTGGAGATTTCTTTCAGCATTCTTCTATGACTCTGTGAGAACTAAGGTTATGGGGATTTTAAAAACTGGCATTTTAAAAACATTCTTTGCTCTGTAGAGCAACCCCGACAGGAGGCATTCTTACACTGATACTGTCTTCCTATAGACTGAAATTGCAATGAATAAGCAGGACTATGCAGGAATTAAATGAATCTTTTGTATTACGAGGTGGGGATTTACTTTTTTTTTTCCCCCCACATACAGACCATACAAGACCTTTTATGTTAAATGCTCAAAAATTAAAATAAATTCTGTAATACAGGCAGGAAGTCAGTGCAATGGGAACCAAATGGGAGTAATAGGACCCAGGTGGTTGGAATGGGTACAAAAACCCACATAGATGGCCATGTACGGCACAAATTGCAGCCTGGAGATGATTATTACTGGAACCTTCTAAAAGAAAGGATGCCTGTAAACTGTTAACTGTATCAATGCAAACATCTTGGTATCTTACCACTGAGGAACGGGTGCAGAGGGAGGAGTTGTATAATTTACTTAGCTAACAGAACCTGATATGCTCATGCTGAAGCAGTACCATATTAAGGAATATATTGGTGTAAGGCATCATATGCATATAATTTTAACTCTTGATTAGGATAAGACCTGAGCATAACAGGTTGAGATGGAATTTACTTTAAATTTCATTCAAGAAATAGAGAGCAATACTGCTTCAAATCTCATAGAACAGAATTTTCAGTTTAGTATAATTAACAATAATAAGCAGAATCAGAGTAAGTCCATTATTCAGTACATGAACTGGTAGGGCAAATATGCTTAAGCTTCAGTATAGAGTTTGGCTCAGTGATTCATTTACCTATCTACCTCTCTTTATTCCAAGGCAGAGTACTAACAACCCTGTGCAAAAAAAGGTCACGTACAAAGCACATCTAACCGATGAACAAAACTCTTGGATAAAAATAAATACTTTTAACAGGCTTTTCATTAAGAGAAAGAATATCCACAATATGGTACAAAACGGTAACAATTAGCCTAAGAGAAAGAGGCAAAAAGGATTTCTAGCACTGGATGTGTAAGGGTAATACTCTGAAAGAACATAGGGAGACTTAGTGAGGCCTGACTAGCCCCACTGACAGTAGAAGATATACTAAAAGGGAATCAAAAGCTCGTGCCCAGGACTTCGTGGATTTGCATTTTATGAAGGTGCTCAACAAAGCATGCAACACAAGGACAGTACACTAGTACTCTTTCACTGCTACAGAAAGACTGCGAAAGTGCACACCATTTTTCTTGCTGCATTTAATAAAGCAGTAGGGCTTGCTTGGCCCCTCTAGGATTCTGTGATAGCTGAAGTCTGCTTTTGAACATGCTTTTCAGGAAGAGGAGTAATTTTTTCACAGTAAAGGGAGAGAGAGGGGGAAAACATTGCTACTGTATATCATGGTCCAACCTTAAATCTTTAGAAACGCTTCACATGTATACGCCCGTGCTGTACACTGATGAAATATAATTTTGGCATTAGCAGACTAGTGTAGCCATCCTACCAGGGAACAAATGAACCAAAAATTAAACTTACTCAGTCCCAAGTAGTGTGGAAGTTTTAACTTATTCAAATTGATACTGTCAAATGAAATGGATATTGTTTTCTTCTACTTAAATGACACATTACTCCCAGAACAAAAAGATTCAACGTACATATTATTAACAATGTATAGTTTTAGGGGTTACTGTTTTCCATTGCAGGGATTCATTTGGGTATATTTCATTGTTTGTTAATATTTTATCTTTTTTCTTCTTTTCTTTTTCCAAATGAGAACCAAATCCTACGCAGAATATAGTATAAAAATAAATAAAAAAACTCAGAAAAGAACAGTGAGGAAGAAATCAGAAATTTGTAAAACTATACAGAACACAAACAAGCAAAGAACCAAGCACTCTGGATGTTAAAAGCAAATGGAAGCAAAAATCACTGTTTCAAGATGGTAACACAGTCAAACGAAAAAACAGAGCCAACTCCATCAGGTTGACTTATAACCTAACGGCAATGTAGAAGACTTTTTAAAATTAGAAGGTTAAAAATATGTCACGTCAAACTTTTGTAAAACAAAACAGAGAAGGTGAATGGAATTCATAAAACACAAAATACACTAACATTGTAGATAAATAACATCCATATAAGTTTGGTGCTAGTAACCTATTCAATGCATTTTCTGATGGTAAACAGAACAAAAGAGCTGGTTGGCCTTTAATGGAGTAAGAGAATGGATCTAAGTAAATTTCATGTGAAAAATAAATGAAAAACTTCTGCTAAGGACACAAGTGCTTTGTTGGCTGACATCAACCACGGGAAAGCTTCCAGAATATTGGCTCTGGGCTTGCCAGCAGGTGTTGCTGCAATTATTCAGAACAATTACAAGTGATATTTCCAATAGCGGAGACGACAGGGCCAATAAATAAGGCAAGCCTGATACCGTCAATAACTCAAATACAAGTATTTCTCATAAATCCTTTAAGGACCTGCACAACAAAGGATTTTAAAGCCAGCCACCAAGGCCTCAAATTTTACCAATTGTATCCATGTGAAGTAATATCCTTCTCCATGACTGATACCACTGAAATCCCTGAAACGATGTGATTTCTAAGATGTCTTCTTTACTATGGAGTAAAGAATTTCACCTTGAGAAAGAGGAATATAAGCTAGAGAGAATACGTCAGATTTTTTCAGAGAGCATGTACCTGAGTGTATTTATTTACTTTCAGTAAACATGAACTTTCACTAATGTTGAAATTCGTTATTACTTAGATCAATTTTATTTGTCTCATTACACTTTTCCCATTTTTTCCTTTACAGAAATTTCCCACTATTTCTATTCTTTCACTGTGACTATGCTCCAGTTTACAAGAAGGCAGAATATTCAACTCTGATGTTTAGATGTCAGGTTTCTCAATATACTTTGAGTATGACTATACACACAATATCCTCCATCTAGGCATATATACATTCAGATTCGTATTCGTATTCAGACAGTAGTGGTCAATGACTCAAAGTCCAGGTGGAGATCCGTGATGAGTGTGTCCCTCAGGGTTCTGTACTGGGATTAGTGCTGTTCAATATCTTTATCAATGATATTGGCAGCAAGATTGAGTGCACCCTCAGCAAGTTTGCAGGTGACACCAAGCTGAGTGGTGTAGTTGCCACACCAGAAGGACGGGATGTCATCCAGAGGGACCTGGACAGGCTGGAGAAGTGGGCCTGTGAGAACCTCATGAGGTTCAACAAGGCCAAGCATAAGGTCCTGCACCTGGGTCGGGGCAATCCCCGTTTTCAGTACACAATGTGGGATGACGTGCTTGAGAGCAGCCCTGCAGACAAGGACTCGGCGGTGCTGGTCAGTGAGAAGCTCAACATGAGCCAGCAGTGTGCACTCGCAGCCCAGAAAGCCAACCGTGTCCCGCGCTGCATCAAAAGAAATGTAGCCAGCAAGTCAAGGGAAGGGATTCTGCCCCACTATTCTTCTCTTTCGAGATCTCATCCAGAATCCTGTGTCCAGTTCTGGAATCTTCAATGTAAGAAGAACATGGAGCTGTTGGAACAGTCCAGAGGAGGGATATAAAGATGATCGGAGGGCCGGAGCACCTCCCATAGGAGGACAGGCTGAGAGTTGGGCTTGTTCAGCCTGGAGAAGAGAAGGCTCAGAGGAGACCTTATAGCGACCTTCCAGTCCCTGAAGGGGCTACAGAAAAGCTGGAGAGGGGCTGTTCACAAAGGCTTATGGGGATAGGACCATGCGGAAGGGATATAAACTGGAGAGGGGCAGATTTAGACGAGACATTAGGAAGAATTTCTTCACCATGAAAGTGGTGAGACACTGGAACAGGTTGCCATGGGAGACTGTATATGCCCCATCCCTGGAGGTGTTCAAGGCCAGGTTGGACGGGGCCTTGGGCTGTCTGATCTAGTGCAATGTCCCTGCCCATGGCAGGGGGTTGGAACTACATGATCTTTAAGGTCCCTTCCAACCCTAACTATACTATGATACTATGTTATGCTAGCATTACTTTGTAGGTCAGCACCAAACACAGTATAAACTTATCTAATCCTAAAACCTTCTGGTTTTCCCATTAATGAACTGCATCATGCATAGACAACAACCTCAAGAGGTTCTAGGGAATACTCTTAAAATTATGATATATTTTCCAGCCTGATTTAAATTGCATTCTTACTTCATTCACACTTTTAAAAGAAACCATAGTTCATTTTAATTTTTAAACCACTCATCATTTCAACTACTTTGAAATCTAGATAATAAAAAGACTGTTAAAAAAACCAAACTGGACATGATATTACTTGTATCATTTTGAACTATTAAATTACTGCTCATGGAAAGCAACCAATAAGTGTAGTGTCTTCTTACCACTGAACTGCATCATGACTCTGCATCCCTTGCTTTGCTGTCTTGCTGTTAAGAGTTTCACTGCTGACTTTAGAGGACTTCATGTTAAAAGCAAAACCCTCTGTCAATTACAGCATGCCCTGTATTTTGTAGATAACCTGAACTAAAGAGAGATAGCAGCTTTTACTTCGTGTTGGAGAGTTAGATTGATGTCCTAATGCAAAAATTCCTGCTGATTTCAATGTTATATTAAAGAGACATCACCTAGATGCCTGGGCTCAGGACTGATAGTCAGTCCTTCCTGCCTAGCACACATTACTGACAGACTCAGTACAGGTGGAGTAACCACACTGCAGTTCATTTTTCTTTTTTATAATCAATTTCCAATTTATGCAGTTAAAGCTGAAAGTTAATTCATAAAATCATAGAACAGTTTGGGTTTCAAGGGACTTTTCAAGATCATCCAGTTCTATCCTCTCTGCCATGGGCATGGACACCTTCCACTAGATCAGGTTTTTCAAAGCCCCATCCAACCTGGCCTTGAACACTTCCAGGGACGGAGCATCCTTAGCTTCTCTGGACAAACTCTTTCAATGCCTCACCACCCTCAAAGTAAGGAATATTTTTCTTATAAAAGAAAATAAGGACTCTATCTCCAGGTTCTTTGTAGGCCCCACTGAAGTATAGGAAGGCTGCTATACAGTTTTCCCAGAACCTTTGCTTCTCCGGGCCGAACGACCCCAACTCTCTCAGCTTGTCTTCACAGGAGAGGTGCTCCAGCCCTCAAATCATCTTCATGGCCCTCCTTGATAACATGCTCAAGTCACTTACTCTGAGGTTAATGGCACCAGTGCCTTGTGTGCCCAGAATAAGTTATTTAACACACTCTCAGCTTTCACTCTAGAAATATGAATGTTGTCATTTCCGTACAGGAAAGAAGCATTAACAAAGACTTTCAAAAATCTTCTCAGGACGCAAACTGCTATTTAAGTGGTGGATATTACTTTATTCTCTAAGGTGGAAAAAGTTAAGATGCTGCTAACCGACAGAAATATTAAAAAACCTACATGAGAGAAATAAGACCTGGTAGTAAAAGTATAGGATAAAAAGTGATTCATCCTAAGTGACACAATGAAATTCAATATTTGTTTTACAATGACTCCAAATTCCACTTCCACAATCTACAAGTTTAAAACAAACAAAAAAAAATAAGAAAACAAGTTGGTCTTCTAACAACCGACTTTACAAACCATACCTGAAGCCTGACGTGAAGTCACGCTGCAAGCTGTCTTGCTCACATTAGAAAGCAATTAAAAATTTTATTGACCATCAACAAACTAGAATAGAATCCAGCTCATTTTTGCATACCACTATAAAGTTGAGTAAAAAGTCATCAGCATATATTTTTGAACTAAAGAAAGCAGGAATATCTTGGAAGAGAGACAGATTTTGGATCTCTGAAGAAGGACGACAGAATTGGTACAAAGTAATTTTCTGACCCTATATGCACTTCATAAACAATTCCCCTATCCCACAGCACCTTAGCTGGACTTATTCAAAACTGGGAAAGCATCTCTTTCCAGCCACATCCAGTGGGTATGTGATTGATTTCCAGTCCTCAAACTGTTGAGAAGGGCTGCAGAAAAACTCTGCCTAGTGACAGATGCACAGCTGTGGTCAGTGTAGCAGTTTGTGCCTCTCATGCAACATCTGCACTGTTATCATGAAATAAGAAACATCTTTGTTCAACTAGGTATAAAATAAAGCAAAATTCTTGTACCATAGTTGCATTTCTTCATCTTTTTGGGAAGTAAAGCAGGACGGTTTGAGAGACAGCACAAGACCCAGCTAGCCCGCCCTGCCACCGCGGCTCACACGACCATGCTTTCAGAAGGGTGGGCTGTGAAGAGAAAACAGTGCAGCTGGGGGGCCAGGGAAACGCAGGAGAAGTGCTTTGACAGCCACTCTGAACATAGAGGAGAGGAACACAAGGTTGGAACTTGACTTAAGAGATCGGCTGCAACAAGGCAGCCCTTAGCAAATGCAAGGGTAATCCTTTCAAATGTGTTCCATTATCATGCTGAGAAAAAAACGAGTTAAAGCTGCTCTCAAAGCCATGGTGACCCTGTGCACTATGTGTGGAGAAGACAGGCAGGGTGAAAAAGAAATAGAGATAAATATCAGCTGCCACCTTCCTGGCTCTTTTCTTACTAGCACAAGATAGCTAAAGGCCATGTGTCTAAAAAAACAACCAGAACTACGACACTACACACGCATCGAACTTACTAGACATGCACTTTTCAGTTCAAGAAGAAAGGCGTTATCCCAAGTGAAAAACATCCAAGTGAAGGGCATGGCTTAGCATCTCACCATACACACTCACTTCAGCAGGCACCAGGAATCCTCAGGAAAGGGCTGTCCAACAACTGCACCTACTGCAGGCCAGTCCCCAGATTCACTGGCCTCAAGAGGGTACTGGCAGAATTGGTTTCCTCCAACCCAAGGTGATAGCAGGTCTCTGGGTGAAGGCTGGGCAACTCACCTCTGGGACAACCCAGGCCAAGTTTCAGTGTGCCTCCTTTAAAGGCTCTCAGAACATCAGGAAGAAAAGTATTTTAACACACACAAAAAAATTAATTAGCAAGAGAAAGGGTTACAGACTCCATAATTCATGGGTCCCGTATTAATGATTAGCTAAGTGAACTAGCCATCCATTTGGGAATCTGATTTGTTAGAAAGGAAAAGGCACTCTCCGGACCTTGAAAGGTTTTAGCAGAACTGTGTGTCTCAGGTCACCCTGCTTCCCCCTGCCTTCACCATGTCATTGTCAAGCTCAATTTGCCAGCAAGGTCCTGACAATGAATTAAAGATATGTGTCAAGATTAGTAGGCCAAATGCTTGCTGGATGCCATGACAAGCCATTGTAGTGATGAAGTAAAGGAGATGCAGGGATTGAAGGGGGTATTTTTTATTTTGTTTAGTAAATGGTATAGCCTTATTCAATTACCACTCTTCATTTATTTTACTTTGGTCATTCATAATTCATGTGTACCTATGATTGCTAAAAGTAAGCAGAAAAACATTCCTGGGAAGCTGAAAGATATTATTTATGACTTAGAGGGAGGGATAAATGGTCTCCTAAACTGTCTAGATACTGATATGTAATTTTCCAAGTCAAAGCACTGGGACAATGTGCTTGTTAATTAAAAATCACACTTTACACTCATGCTTTCTGAGGTGGGATGAAATACAGTAAATAACTACAACTCACTGGCTTACTTTAATTTTTACAGAAACCATGGTCCCACTTCAGTGCCCTGGCACACAGTGCAGATTCTAAGTAAAGGGTATGCTGACCTTAAAAGAGAGATTTCAGATACGTAGCCTGCAGGCCAACTAACAATCTGGGCTGCAAAGGATTAAGAAAAAATCAGAATATTTTGTCCTCTGCTGTGAAAAATGCATTCTTGAGTGCCAGTTTGACACAGGAAGCAACAGGCTGAAGACTTTCCATTTGTGTTTTAAGTTGCCTAGTTCTTCTTCTGCATGGTCACTGTTTGAAGCCCTGTTATTTTGTTGAGGTAATCCAAGTTAAAGTCTGCCCAGATTAGCCAGTATGAAAAACAACGTCTAAATTAAAAAGCACATTAAAAGCTCCAGCTTTTTCCCCAAACCCTTCTTTCTGTACAGTCAAGGAGGTTTTGTGCATTTGTAACTCCTAAAGTACGAGAATGTCTATCTAGGTCAGATTTCAAGATGTGTTTGGGGCTATCAGTGCTTAGTAGTTTAACTCCAAACCACAGAGAAGTGTTAGCAATGACAATATGTATACATTTTTAGACAAATATTAAACACTAAAAAGAAATTAGAAGCAGCAGTAGAACAAAATAATCACATTTTTCTAAATGGCATGAAACCTTGAGCCTTCTTCCTGCTGTAAGTACTCACATATCACGTCATAGACTAAGATAAACTTGAAAAGACTCTTCCCACTGCAAATTATATTTCTAAACCAATACTAACAAGAGACCACATTTAATTCTCTGCATTCTGGTTTGCCTAAATGAGCACTGGTTAAGCGAGTAAGTCTTACTCAAATAAGACTGGATTTACTGTGTATGCGGAAAAAGATAAAGGTCAGTGATCAAGGGACTTAGTGCCCACAAATAAAGTCTTCTGTAAACAGACGTGTTGTTGAACATGCACCTGCTCTGAGGCTAAGCAGCATTTCCCTCAGACATTAAATACTCTCATGGTATCTACACATAATATTGTTGGTGTAACCACTTTAAGGACTGAGTAGTGATTCGCAAATACAAAGCAAACTGCAAAATGCAATACTGGCTACTCATTCATGGAGTAAATTCCAGTGTCAGTTCAGTTTTTAAATACACACGGATTCATACAAATTACATCACTGTACGGGACACCTCCAGGCAGGGTTCAAAAGTTTTGATTAAGGAAGGTTATCAGTTTAGGAAAAGATTAAGTCCAGCTGTAAATTCAAAGATGGAAGGAACAGAAAAGACAAAATCCCCTCTGGGCGATATGCGAGCCAAACAGGAGCTCACTTGAGTATAGAAAGAACACGGACTCCCAAAATATAAATGGTTTTCTTTGGCTGCATAAGCCCATTTTTGCATTTTTATTTGCTTTCAAATACAACACCTGAAGAGTTTCCAAAGTCATCATCATCAAGCTATGGCAATGAAAAGATGCAAACGCACCTGATACTAAAAAGTACCCCAGCTGAGGCAATAATGGTATTAAAAAAAAGAATTTATGCCCATTATCCCAACTCTGCACGGAAACAAGTATTTTTTAAAAGAACAAAACAAGCAGAGGAAACCAACCTGAAGACAAAAATAAATACTGCAATATATAATACTAGGAAATAGTTTGCTCCAAGATGAAGTCTAAATGAGGGATGGCTTAGTGGGGATAGCTTAGTAGAACTGGCCAAGAACCATGGTAGAAAGGAATTAAAAAAAAAAAAAATTAAGAGATTTTACTCTTGAATCTTTTGAAACGAAGATTTTTCAAAATTATTTCCTCAAAAATGACAAAGGGAAAGAGAGAATATTATTCCAGAGTATGTAATAGCCTGTTCTGAATTATATAATTTGCACACAAAAATTAGTGTCATTCTAATGACAAATGGCACACAAAAAATGAGTCATTCTGTGTTTTGTGATCTCTTAAAACAGATCACAAAACACAGAATGACTCAATATCCTTGATGTTGAAGAGTCACTCATACTATGGGAGATTCAGATCTGTGTCTCCAGTCCAGTAAGTACCTCAGCATATATTACAAAGAGAAATAGCCTCATGTGGAGAGCCTTGAGAAGCTCTTGATATTTCATAGGCCAGTGTAGGAAGTGCTCAGCTATAGTGTGGGAAGTGAGGGCCCACGTCTCTGACCTGAACCAGGGAAAACCACGAGATTAAATCTGAATCCTTCACCACCCCAATCCACATATGTGCTCTCTCCGTCTAGTATTTAACACTATGGTCTTTGTAGTTCTGAGCCTAACAAGAAACTCATCCCCAGATTAAAGACAGCTTTCCTAATTAAAATTTCTTCAAAATTGATGTTTTATAAGCTAAGCTCCCATGTTGGCATATGACCATTAGAAATAACTAACGCTCAGAAATCATTCTCAGCCCTCTCCCTGCCCTAATAAATCACAGAAACTTCCAAAGGACTACTTGTGTTATTTGTGCAGTATACTTTGTGCAAGGACTCCAAAGGACTACCTTCCACCAAGGCATGCGCCTATTTCTATGAAGTTACCTTTAAGCGCGTATACGCATATTTTAAGACTATTTCTCCCTTCCTTTTTTCATATGTACTTTTTTTGGCTACACCATAATCTCATTTCCCGCATGAATGCAGAGCTTGGATGATGATGCTTGTCAACTTGATTAACTAGTTCCAATCGGGACTTATTAAATGGAACATGAGAGCAAGCAAGATAGCAAGCAAACACAAGAGCTAACTTTCCAGTTTACACTATCCCTGGAGACTTAGGTGCTAAAGCTGAAGTTACACAATGAGTTTCAAGCTCCAGAATGAATGATAAAAGGGTGAGCTGGCTTTTGACATTCCAAAAAACAAAGATAATCCACATCACACCCTAAACACAATATGTTTGTGAAGAGATAGAAATACATTAGTAGGCATGGCTCTATCTTTGCTCCTGCTGCAGTTATTAACAGAGGAATAAGGGCATTATAAAAAATTGTTATCTCTACTGTCCTTTCCTGTGAAATCTTCCTAGCCAGCAGTTTTGTAAAAGCTCTGGAAGACACCTTCAGCCTCATTCAGCCTGGGAGTTCATCCCATACTAGCACGTAACCTCCTGCCTTCTAGGCATATTAAAAACAGTCAGAAAGCCCCAACATTAACTCCTGCAACACCCAACCTTGTTACAATTCCTGCAGACACCAGCCCTAAAGAGGCAGTGTAACTTTTCTCACCCCAGCCTCAGCAGGTATTTGGAGTTTCCATGGATAATCCCAGCTATCAGAGAGAAAATCTCGGCCTCTATGGTGACCCATTAGCACAGAGTTCACTGATCAGTAGGTTAACATGCCATTAAAGCATCCCTCCGTGGGGTTTAGGAAGGGTCAAGAAAAACCCATCACAAAGAACAAAAATACCTACAGAGCTAATGGGCGGTTATACTAAGATCTTCATGAACAGGTCAAATTCAACTCAGAAGCTATTCTTTTCCCTGGGGCTAAATCAGCAATATCTGCAAACCTGGCATTATTCTCTACAACTTCCCTTGAATGCAATTTAAATATGCAAAAGAGAAAATTATTTACTACATTATATAGGAAAGAAAACAACCTACCTCATTGTAAGGTCGGGGAGATACCATTCTACATCAGCTACTTCAAAACACTGTACACACTTGTAGTTTACTGTCCCTAATTATAAATGAGAGACCTTTTTTTTTTACCCATTGAGCCACATTAACACAGGGTAATTATATACACACAGGCAGTGACTGAAGAACAGTTTATGTTTCGTAAGAACCATGCAAGTTCATCAATGGTGAATCATTGGTATGTCTATAGTAGTACAACTTGTAGTGGTAAAAGGCATAGTAATAGTAAAATACAATAATAGTGAAACCTGTCAAAGCTGTGGGGTGTACAGTCATAACAATGCAACTCTGAGGATGTGAACTAAATCTTAGTAAACTACCGCGTCCAAATACACCACGCTAGGTCCCTTTTCAACAACTATAATTTCTCTCACTGCTTATTAGTTGCCTTTTGGCTAAGATACTAGACAAAAGAATACTCATATCACTTTCAAGCAGAAGCAGAGATAAATTTGGGTAAGGAAGAGGGAAATAATAGAAAGTTTCAGCTTCCATTTATTGTTTATTTATAAACCTCACAGAGATGTGATAATGTTGTTCTCTATAAAGTGCAGTGGTTACAAGGTTTTCCCCCTCCATTCCCTTCAATGCCATGTATTAGAATAGTTCCATAATGAGAGAATTTCCAAGAAAATTAGTTTTATTAGTCTTAATTGTCTACATAACATATTTCTGTCTCAGCCACTGCATTTCACAAAGTAGTTTCTTAATGTTTCTAGTGTTTGTGGTAACAAACGTTCTAAGTGAAACATGAAGTATATGATATACATCGGAAATCATCGTGATCAGTAAATATATACATGTTTTTCTATGGGTTCTCATACAGACTGCTTTTCTTATCTGGAAACTACCACTGTTCTGATCCTTCACTTAGTAAATCTTGATTGACTAGATAGCGGCTTATGTTACGTGTCCTGTGCATGCAAAACTTTGTTGTTAACAAGTAAAATTAAGGATTTAATGTGAGCCGTATCTTGCATTTCTTTTCATTTGTTAGTTTGGGTCTCAAGCTTAAAGTTATTTTAACACACTTTTGTTTTCAACACGTATTCAGCATGTGTCTAACACGCTCTGGAGTTGCAAGCCACCCTCCCACTCACCCCCAAAAATCTTCAACCAGTGCCAAAGTCTATATTTTCTTAACTTAAAGAAGTAATTCCAGGGCTGTCAACTGATAAATTTCATTCAGGGAAACTTTGTGTTCTTTAAGCAACACATTAATCTTCTCTGAGCTAACCATAGTAAACATCAGTATGGAATAGTACAGATTTCACATGCCGCTGCCAGGAGAGAGTTTTAGAAGAATTATCCCCTTTTTAGGTAACCTGGCTTTTAAAATTACACCCTACAATATGCAAACAAAGAAGACTAATGAACTCAGCAGCCTGTATGCATTGAGGAGGCTGTTGAAAAAGATATTGTGAGTAATGGAAAAAGGTTCATTTTTCAAAAGCTGTAGGGAGATGCCTGTGTAAAGGTAGGGAGAACCTCTCTTTCACTTATATACAGTTTGCTGTAAACACTCATTTCCCTCCTGTTATCAGGGAATATCCTGCCGGGGTGTGTGTTCTATGTCACTATGAGCAATTCACCAAGGAGGGGGAATTTTTCTCTCCTAATAACCCATTTGGTTCACCAATTTTTTTTTTTTTATCATCTTTTAAACTGAGGTATGCAAAAACATCCATTAAGTACTGTCGTGCTTCTAGAAAACCAGTTATTGCAGTATTGACCCCGAATGCTAATATAACAGTAGACAGAAGTTTGAGCAGAACTTGTGTTCTGCTACTAAAAACAGTGTATATAGGACAGCAGGCTTTCATGCAAGCACAATCATCTATATACATCCAGAAACAGATGCTTTAAAATGCAACCAAAACACTACTCAGAGAGTATTTTAAATTATCTACACCACTTTCAGCTGTGGAAGCAGACTGTGCATATTTCTTCTCTGGTGCTAACTGACCTTTTCAAGCATGTTGCTAAATGAAGAAACCACCTTATATTCCTCTGTAACGATATGCAAAATCCCCACATACAGAACACCCTTACACAGCAGGCAGCACTACGCCTCAGTCACAGCATGCACTGAGCTCCTGATCCAGCGCCCTCGAAGGGAGCTGGCTGTGGGACACTGGAGGTAAAAGTGACAGTAAATCAGTTACTTACCTTCAAATGTCTTGTTTTAAATCTGTTGCTTCCACCTGGTCATAATGCAAAGCAGTGCTATGATTCACCAAGAGAAGATTAAACTTGATGAGGGGATTTATTTAATGTTGCTTAAATAACAGAAACCTGAAATAAAATTACCCTCAGCTCAGCCAAGATTTCTCTTGCACTCCCTCTCCATCTCTCTTTCCAGGACTGTTACGTAGTGGTCTATAAATACTGGCCCCAACACTTGCTCAGTGCTTTCCTTGCCGATGGCACAGGTCGGTGTTACTGTACACCGCGGCATTGCTTAGATGAAGTTCTCAGCTGCTCAGACAAAGCCATGGACTGGCTCCCCACCCCGCCTGCCTGAAAATACCATTCTGCTGCCAGCTTTACAGATGCTGCGAGCCTTTCCTGCAGGCCCAGAAGGATAATTACGAGGCTCGTCTGAATAAAAAAAAAATTAAAAATGACAGCTTTTTGCAAGCAGGTGGAAGAATGGGGGAGGGAAAAGAAGAAGCACTTCTGTTTCAACCCCCTTACAGCACACGTCTACATACCATATAGCTATGATTACAGAATTTAATTCCCAGATAATGCAGATGTCAAAAAATCTACAAAAATATTTTCTATAAAACAAGCTCTCCAAATCAAAGGAAGGTCTGTGTTTGTCATAGAATTCATGCAAGAGCATTATGAATGCCCATGTAGTCTTAATGTGATGAAAAATACACATTGACATTGCCTCTCAAAATTTGTCAGCAATCGGGTATTTGGTGCCCAAATTACTATTTCATAATTGTGCCCAGCATGACAGTAAAAATGAGACATCACTGGAGGCAGGAATCCACAGTCTTGCCCTCCAACAAATATGAGTTTCAAAGTTCTAAAATCCTTCCAAAAAGCAGAATCACCATCTCTGTGAATCCCTTGAGAAACTGGCCTGTTAAGAGGTGGGTGCCTTGAAGTGGAAAACGGAGGAAAATTGAAAAGAAGATGGCAAGACCAGCACAAATAATTCTAAATTTGCAGCATGCCCTCAGTGCACACTGTGGGACAGACACCAGAAATGCAGGCAAATGTCCTGCCTTTAACCAAAACCTAAGACAGCATAACTGGGAGGTTTTGTTCCAGTAAGACATAAAGCATATCTTAACTGCATTAACCATTAACAGCTATGTGAGTCTGTTTTATCTCAGAATCGGTGCCTTTTTAAGATAGCTTAAAACCATGAAATTGTCCTTGCCTTCCACACTTTCCTTAGGACATTATCTATACATAAATTTTAGTCTATTCCAAGGCTTACAGGACACAGGCTTTTGTGATTAAGACAATACAGTTTCTGTAGCCACTGGCACAGCCTAGAATAATCCAGTGGTTAGCACCCCTGCACACCTTTGAGGTTACCATTGAGGTCATGGCCAGTGCTCACCCACCTATCTGCAGTTCAGTCACAGGTAGAAGTTTTAATAATAAGTTTGGAACAAAACAAGAGCTTAATTTCCTGCATCTATTGAAAGATATATTAACTCTTACTGTGGTACCTTTTTCACAGAATTAAGACTTTTCTTTTGTATAATCTATTTATTTTTACTGTACAGCTTGAAAAACTGTAGTTATATCATTAGTAATACACCAGTACTGAAGTGGACTTTGTTTAAACAAGCAGTGTTTATAAAATCTTGGTTTAGAAGGTCTCATTGATGCCACAGAAACCTTTTGTCTTTAAATGAAAATACACTTTGATGACATGGGTAATGGCTAAACCTTGGTGAACTGCCAGATGCAAAGTCTTCCAACTAATTCGCTCATTACAAGTTTCTCGGTCATAAAACTCCTGCACATCTCTCATCCTCAATTATGTATGTGACAGTTTCATAATATCACTCCATCAAACTTTTAAGCTGCCACAAATAAACACCTAAATAACCAGAAACCAAACAGAGTGGTTTAATAAAAATAAGCAAGCAGTCGAAGTATTTATAATAGTATATCATATGTGTAGTACAAGTCAAAACACATTCTTGGACATCTATATGTGTAAAATACAAAAAAATCTTAGATTTTTTTGAAATTATACAGGAGAAGTCTATACTTCTAACAAAACATGAACATCCCTCTACTCCTGGAAACAAATACCTAGCATCACTTTACCAACATGTATCACCTCCATTCCACACAAAAGCAGAGAGAAACATGCAAGTAACAAGAGAAGGATGCCATAAATATTTCTTAGTGAAGACTTGTTTTCTAACAATATGTTTACTTAGCATTGCACATGTGGAGGTGTTACAACACAGGTGATGAAGCACAGAAACCAGCATCACTGACATCAGATGATACAAGGGCACCGAGCTGACAGAAGAATGAAAGTACAGTACGCTGAAAATGTCTGACAGCACTGACAGAACAAGTGTTGGAGGAAGATAAGGGAGAAACAGCAGTGTTAGCCAAATATTCAAGAACAAAATCCTATTTTTTTCAGCAAAATCTCAAGAGAAACTCTTAAAATCCACAGACAGCATAAAATGCCTTGTTAGATCTCACCTGCTGGAAAAGACAAGGAGTTTGGTTTTTGACTCCAAGGAACGTTCTTTCAATTCACCAGGACACAAGGTTTCCCCAAATACAAGGTTCATTCTCCACCAATATGGGAACTACAAATTTTGCCTAAAGTTTGAGAAGCACTTTTATACACTCTCATATTCTTTTGTTGGTTTTTTTTTTTGTTTTGTTTTGGTTATTTTTTTTACATCGACACTGCTTATTATCCTGATTCTTCCCAATAAAAAATTTAGCCCAAAATTATTGTCCTTCATCACCTGGCAAATGTCATGACAGTCCCCACTCACTTCATTAGTCAAGGACAAAAAAAGTCTCCTGAGAACCAGTGTTAGAAATTATAGCTTACAGCACAATTTCACGGTGTGCATAACGGAGAAGAAGTGGACACTAATTTTGGACACCTAAATATTATCTAGAGCTTCTGAAAACCTCCAACAGAATTTTCAGTAACATCAGAGCTTTGGAGGAAATGTCAACTATGTATTTCTGGGTCCTTTCCTACTCCAGCTACTGAAGTTGATGGGACAAACCACTACATGCAAAGTTAAATATGCAAAATTTAGTTGAATCACAGCCTGCAGTTTGTGAAAGGCAAATTATAGCTCAAGAAAAATGTGAATGTATTACTACTGCTTTTTTGTCTGCATTTTGTATATGCAGCAAGTCTGCAATTCAAATAATGAGACAACTGTTACTACATCATTTAAGCTCATAGAATCACTAGAATCGTAGAATCACTAGGTTGGAAAAGACCTCTTGGATCATGGAGTCCAACAATGTCTTAAACATAATCTGATTAGCCCTAAAGTCTAGATTCTACAACTAACATTAATCAAAGATAATAGGCTTACTTGAAATATACCAACAGCATCAAATTTTAAAACAGCGGTTTAGTTAGATAAGATAATCCTCAAGGGACACAGAACTTTATATGAACAGTATGGACCAGTACAGTTCCTAAATCCCCTTTTAGCAAGATGAATAATACCAAAGTTTCATAATCACCTAGTCTGACTTGGAAAAACTTGCTGAATTAGGTAAGTTGAGAAAAGAAAACAAGTAGTGTGAAAGATTCCAGTTATTTGGGAAGGAAAACAGGTATGTGTCCATCAGCAAGAAAAGTATTATAAGGAAAAATTATTTGCAGTAATGCTATAAAACTGAAAGATTGTAGCAAACACTGAAATCTGCATTGTGCCCAGAAACCTGGATTTTTGCAACTATAAATCAGTTTAAATAATGAAAAATAGTCTGTGTATTTTTAAAAGCATCTCATTCTGTTTTCTTTTATTACATCAGTTATGATACACTAAATCATATCTAAAGTTCTGAAACCACAAAATAGCTTTAAAGGTCTGTAAGATTATTTTGAAATCTTCTGAAAATTACCTTAACACATTCTGCCTCTACAAACATTCAAACACCTTATATAAAATCTCACTACCACGTGAGCTTCCCCACCTGTGTTTTCATGGTACATTGTGTTTTCATCCCTTATAATAAATGTATGAATTTTATCCTTGCCAAATGGGGGGGCGAAACCTATGCTAAAAGCCAAATGTATATTGGCTCCAACTCTAACTTGACCCTGTAGTTCAAAAACCTCCACACCTTCAGGCCTGCAAACTTAAAAATGCCCCAACTTCTATCAACAGTAGTCTTATTCTCTACCTCTCTACTCATCATTATCACATGGGACACCTCCTGGGGATACCTCCTGTGGCACAAAGTACTAAAAAATTACTTTCCAACCTTATACAAACTGACTGTATAGTATATTTACTTGGTTTCATTTCATGGTTTGGTGCTTAGAAAGACTCACGTACTACCAGCTGGTGCTTCTGTTCCTACTTGTGCTTGCTGTTTGGCAGAATTATGGTCACTACAAGGTGAACTGGACCATAACAATTCTGATTTTTTTTATTCCACGCTTAGAGATCCTGAACTTTAGCACCTTCAGAGAACTTAATTTTGATTACAGAGATCAGATGAGAAACTAAGTAAGTTCACAATAATTTCTAATTATCTTGAAAGCACGACCACACAGTCCACCTCTTTTCCCATAAATCTATAGTCTTAAAGCTAAAGGGAAACATTGTTTGAATAGGGTAAAATATAAGCATCTAATTTGACACTGCCCTCTGTCCAATCTTGTCACTACCATGGCAGTAAAGTTGCAAAAAATATCAAAGCTAATGAAAGCATATTTTATAAAGGATGAAATAACTATATTAAAGAAAAACAAAGCCCTGACTGCCTTCCGCAGTCATCAAATACAGCAGAACTACAACCTTCATTTGACTTCAGTGTTAGATACAGAAAGTTTTAGGTTGTTTTAGAATTCAGTTTCTCCAGTGAGAGAGTGTAAACTACAAGCAAATTCAATAGACCACAACCACCATTTTCTATTTTTTCCAGCAGTGAACACTCATCTGAAGGCTTCTGTTACATTATGGAAATAATTGCTAGAATCCAACATCTCAGTATTGTTTGCAAATTAACTGGTAAAGGATAGATAACTTTGAATTATTTTCAGTATTTCTAATTCTTGACTCTGAAACGTGAAGACATTTTTCCTCCAAAACTCTGAATTTCTTAAAAAATTAGAAACTTTAGTCACCTTATGAAACCATCACAGAATTTATATCTATAGTGGCAGTAGCTGTGTCTCCTGCTTTAAGGAAGGATAACTGAAGATGTACATATTGGAATTAGCTGTTGTGTGTCACTCACTACAACAAATGGTTTATGTTCCCTTTTAGCTGGGAAAATGAGACAAATCCTCCAGACCTTTTTTTTTTGGCTGCTGTTTTCTCTGGTTAATAAATGTTTTAGAAACCCCGACTAAGCTCTGAGCAGATGACTGAAGCAGTAAGACTAAACACTGTGGCACGCCATACTCTTACTTTTTAACCAGCCAAGAAAAATAAGCAACTTTGAGGGTTTTCAAAATGTAGCAAAAACTTCGACAAACCTACATTACCCACACAAGGGTAGTAACATCTGCCATCTAGGTTGTTTGATGCATTTGATACGTTTGCAAATGCAATTCATGAAATTGTAGTCATTCCAAGTTTGAATTCACAGTTTTCATTATAGCCTACTCTTGTGTACATTGCACAGTGGGAAAGTCTGTCAGCTGTGCAGACGCTAATGAACATGGCTTCAGTTTGCTTTTAAGAAATCTGGAGAATTTAAAGACATTGCTGGAGGCATTCAGTTCTTCCACAGATTTTGTGACTGGTGCAAAGGAGTCAGTCGATGTCAACAATGGATACAGTCTACAGAACTGTGTTAATTATCCTCAGTGGTGGAACTGTAAGTTTGAGTCTAGAAGTTAATTTCAAATAATGTTTCTTCCCAGCAGCAGTTTCTAACTTCTTATAGGTTTACAAAAAATAAAATAGCTTGTGAAAGCTCTACTAGCAGGGTGTTTGAGAACTAGGCACCTAATTCTGTAATGCCCGCTCAAAAAACACACAGTTTGACTCAAGGCTGGTGCCTAGGACAACTCTCCACAGGGAGCCCCTAACCCTAAACCTCCTCAAGTAGAGTTGTCCCCATGGAGAGTCTGCTATGTAGAGTTGTCCCACAGAAAGTTGTTCCTTTCTGTCAGTCCTGTTGAGAGACACACCAGATAAAGAACCCAGCCACTCTGGTAGGACTACTGTCAATTTCTGCAGGGACAATCTGCTCTCAGGTGACCTGCTCTCTGTCTCTCCAGTGTTTAAGTGCCTGTTAAGTCTCTAGGCTGGCCCACCGAACTGGTGGTTTGTCCCAACCCAGTGAAGGACAACTCAACAAACTGCTGCTGACGGCTAACTTCTCAAATAGGTTCAGATGATCTTCAGCTCTCTGCTCCTCTCCTTGCCTCCTCTTCTTTCATACACTCGTACCTTTGGCTCCTCAGGTTCTGGAGTTCAGTTTATCCTGACTTTGTTTTCTGGCTCTGAACTTGTTCTGCCTTGACTTAAGAAAATGGCCCCACCTGCTTTTGGGTACCCCAAGTGGTGAAGGTTCCCTGAGAGTTTTCAACAGTTCTCTCTCTACCTTTGCCACTGTGACATGGATTTCATCTGGATTTGTAACCAGAAATCTGCTGATGGAAGAGAATTTCTCAAAAATCAATCAAGCTCTTACCCCAAGCTACTCCTAATTATCATTGCCTGCTTTATAAGTATCCCTTTCTGGAAGTTTTCCTTAAAATCACATTTCAACCAGTGCAGGATGCTAGGCTCATTACAGCCATTAACAGTCATATCTTCCACTCCATACCTTAGGCAGTACATTCTGTAGGCATTCACAGCCAAAGAAATGCCATTTATACTAATCTTGACATACTGTCTTGTCTTGCCAAGAAAACATATATATAATGCTTGTCCATCACAACCACCTCTCCTTCATATCACTCATTAAGATTTTCAAGTATCTAGCACAGAAATGCTTGCAAGAATGTAAATAATTCATGAAAGACATCTACATCTAGCAATAATGATAGCGAATTATGTTACAAATTTCTGCATTTGCAAGGTCTTAGACTTGGTACGACAGAAGGAGTTGGCTGGCCTCTAGCAGTGCAATTTCTTTATTTTGAAGATGACTAAGATTTGTGGCAATTATAGCAGGGATTTTGTCACACAGTAATGCTGAACTTTGCAGAACTTGTGAAAATTCATTTCTGATTCATGGATACATTCTCTCTCTGTAAAACTAAAATTAGCTTAAACTTTGTGATCTCACACTGAAGTAAACTATATCTGTTCACCTCTTGCCTCCTTTCTATTTGATGCCCAGACAGATCACATCTGTTTAATTGAAAACGAAATGGAAATTACAGTATTGAACCAATTAGGCAGTGAAGCATACCTTGAGGAAGACAGTAGCTGGAAAGAGAAACTGTTAAGAATCAATCAACTACTCCAAGTTATGTTCATTTTGAACACGATTAGCACAGGATACATCACAAAAATAATACTGTTTGCATTCAAAAAGATAATTTCAAGAGAAACAAATATATTCTATCACATACATACTAAGGCTACACTGAAAAGATGACTTTTTTTCAAAGTAGTTACCAACAGCTTCTGTCAGCTTCAGTGAAATTTCATGGTGTCTCTATTACTAACTTTGAAAGGAAAAGTAATTGACCTCAGGTATTTATTTTCTTGATTTAAATGAAATATCTTTATTCTCCTACAGGTTCCAAACTAAACATTACCACAGGCTAAGTTGTAATGAATCAAACTTCCATTGAAACCTTGACTATATTGCAATTAAAAGTAAGTATAACCACTCTGAAAACTCAACACAGAAATGCTAGAATTGCCAAGTGGCCACTGTGTTGAAACTTTGGATTACAACACCACGCTTCAGGCTTCCCTGTGAAGACTTCAATGCCATAGCTAAGGCCATGAAGCTATACTGAAGTTCGTATGGGCTGGAGCACCTCCCATACAAGGACAGGCTGAGAGAGCTGGAGTTGCTCAGCCTCGAGAAGAAAAGGCTCAGAGGAGATCTTGTAGCGACCTTCCAGTGCCTGAAG
Organism: Cuculus canorus; assembly: GCF_017976375.1. Classification (NCBI taxonomy): domain Eukaryota; kingdom Metazoa; phylum Chordata; class Aves; order Cuculiformes; family Cuculidae; genus Cuculus; species Cuculus canorus. The sequence goes on along the minus strand of NC_071404.1, from coordinate 51,095,697 downwards.
GGGGCTACAAGAAAGCTGGAAAGGGGTTATTCACAAAGGCTTGTGGTGATAGGACAAGGGGAACAGAGGGGCAGATTTAGACTAGACGTAAGCAAGAATTCTTTCACCATGAGGGTGGTGAGGCACTGGCACAGGTTGCCCAGGGAACTTGTGGATGCCCCATCCCTGGGTATGTTCAAGACCAGTCTGGATGGAGCCTTGGACAGCCCAATCTAATGAGACATGTCCCCACCCATGGCAGGGGGATTGGAAGTAGATCATCTTTAAGGTCCCTTCCAACCCAAACTATTCTATGATTCTATGATATTAACGTTTGCAGAACCCCTATGCAGTCTTACATCTGGGCATGTGCAATGAAGACTGCCAGGAGGAAAGCGCATAGGAAGTAAGTTAGTCAGTTGTTCAACAACTAACAGCAGCACCTCACAAAGTCTACACATCTAATCTGGCACTTAACTTCACTTCTGGCACTTTTAAAAGAACACGCAACCCAGAAGCTTCCAACCAAATCAACCACATTTGAAAAATTATGTCTCTTTCCTGTCAGAATTCAGTCATACATCATTTGTCCTGGCACTGCTCAGCCATATGCTACCTTAAGGGTACCACGGAGGAAGAGAAGTTGGGCTTCAAAGTTCGCTTACCCTTTTGGCTGCATATATCCAAAATAATACCTTGAAGGTGTTGCAGAAAAATATGGGAGATGTCAAATCGCAGTCTGATAGACAACACAATACAAATAGATCCCCTGCTTATTTAAAGTCCTTCCTATTGCGCTGTGACTCTCAGCCAAGCAGAAATGCACAGTGTTGGAACACAAGAGCACCTCAAGTTGGTGCCACTACTAAAAGTAGTTACTAAAAGTACTTACTTAACATTGTTACTTTTAACCTGTACAAGCTTATTGGCCTCAGAATAAGAAAAAAAAAATGAATTAAAAAATTTAATAATCAATTAAGCATTTTTCACCAGCTCCACGGAGTAGCTACTGTCTCATCTTTGGGGTCTGCCTCCATGACAGAGTTGTCCATTATGAATGACTGGTTCCTACACTAGCCACGTCACTGCCTGAGCAGATGCTTCTGAGTGAACAATACAGGCAGAGGAAATATTTGGTTCATGTCACGCCTTATGTTTAACTTTCATTCAGCATGCAAATTCTAGTATTGGATTTTATACTTCACTAGTGAACAGCTAAAGAAATCACAGATAAAACAGCAAATAAGTCACAAACACCACCTTCCAAAATCTTGGAAGGCTGAAGTCAGAGGAGAAAGATGCTCAGTGAGTGTAACAAGATGTCTGTAGGTCCAGTTGAAAACATTTTTAAGTGTGGGAAAAGAAGCTGATGCATACCTGAGCTTTTATGGCCTGAAGTCAAGCATAAGGAACAGTTTTTAACACATCTCATTACAGCAGGGTAGCTCTTTACACTTTACAAAAATTACTTCCTCATCTCTTAAAACTGATAAAAAGCAGGTCAATGCTTTAGTCATAGTTTAGTATAGTAATACTTTCTCATTTACTGACTCAGCTTATGCCCATTTGAGACACTAATCTTTAAAAGGTGAAGTTAGTCAAAATACGTAGCACTCTTTTTTAATCTAAAAATACTTTAGCTTTTTAATCAGAGTAAATCAAGAGTAACCTTCCAGCTACATCACTGTGCCTCCCTATTCGTAAGTACCATAAGCAACAGAAGACACAGTTAAACAAAAGACAACTACAGCAAGAGACACACCTATAGATGACTTGTTTGGAATGCCATCTTGTTGAATTATTTCCTATAAAAGGTCAGAAAACAACTTTAAAGATATAGTCTAAGCATCTGTGTGGCATTTATTATGTAGTCAAAAATGTTACCAATACCTTACTACTTTGATACATCTCCACATCACTTCATCTCTGATTTATCTGGGAAAATTAGGAGATGTAGTAACACAAAGAACTTGTTTCACATATAAATGGAGAGGCTAGCAAGCTCTTTAAGTGAAAACAGATCAAGTGGCATTTCTTTCCCACTGAACAAATCTAGTCCCCAATGCCAGACTTTATGGGAGTAAATGACTCATATCCATTTATTTACCAAAAGCGGTTGCAGAGTTAATGCTACACAGTCTATACTTTACTGATGAGTTCTTCCAATAAAACGTGTTTTTGGTGCCATATGACTGATCAGGGAAGTGAAGGTGAACTGATCCTGTAAATGATTTTGGTTTAACTTATCAGAAATGTCACTGTTTCCTAATGTTTTACGCAAGTTTAAAAGCCTGTCTATATGAAAGAACACCTGGGAAAATTTTGAAAGGTGGGGGAGAAAAGGCGGAACGGTAGAATTGCAGGCCTCTGGTAATTGCAAGTGCACAAAATAACATAACTGGCAAAGACAATTTTCAACACACTAATTCTACACTACATATTCCTCTTTATATGCTTACCTTTAGGAACATATGCTAACAGAAGAAAAGGGGATGCTGCCATAGAAGGGCACCCTGAAGAAGGTCCTTGGTTTTGCACTTCCTCCCCTAATCCAGTAACAGAAACCAGATGTCTTCTCCCCTTCTAGGGATTATAAAACTTCTAATTGTTTAGAAACATACACATCTGTTCAATCATCCAAATACTTAATACAAATGTAAGAAATTTAGTTAGAACAGAAATAAAATTCTATACAGGCATACTCCTTTCTAGGAATTCAGTGTAGTATATACGAAACAATACTATTAATTTCACCTCCATTACAGACTTTATTGAAAGGACAATATTCTTTAAAACACGTTTCCTTAAATTTTCCTCCCAAGCTCAAAAATATGAGTTTAGTCATCACTAAATCTCACCAGTTATTTCCAACATTTAAAGCATCTTTAAGAAAAATCTCAGATATTCATTAAGGACAGTTCCAATAAAATGGCTATCACAGAAGAAAGAGGCCTTTAAAATGGAGAAGAAATTAAAAAACCCACAAAAGTTCACTTTACTTATGGAGAAGACCACAGGATTCTCCACATTCCTTCAAGAAAAAAGCTTTATGGTGCTCACGAAATAATTGGGGGGGGGGGACAGAGAGTAAGCTGCTCTGCACAAACTGTTCTGTTTCTGAGAGATGAAAACCTAAGTCAAGTTTTGTGAAATCTGAACTTCAAATTCCTGTGATTCTGAGCTTCAAGTTTCTTCTCCCTCCCAACCTTAATGATTAGTCTGTTTTTCATCATAAATCTTGATCTCTTCAGCTAACAAGCCTTCTCCTCCTCAGGTCTGACAAGCACGATGTACATTTTTAACAACAGCAATGATTTAAGTTTTGCTTAGGTCTGTGGTTTGCAGCATCTATACATCTGAACCACAGAAGGAGAACTGTAAAAGGAAACTAATCTCACAGTTGTGTCAGTGCTCACCGTGAAATTTTTAATCAAGTGTCTCTCAAAGGGTAAATCTTAAGAATGACAGGAGAAGCATTATGTAAAAAAAAAAAAAGTTCAAACCCCATAAACAAAGCAATTTTCATGCTCCTCCTTGAAGATGCCAATTTGAAATTCTGAAAAAGCGCAGAACACTGCAGTGAGACTTCAGCACATTTCATTCATCCTCACATTATGAGCCTAATTCTAATAACCTTCACTCATCAGAGTGAGTTCTATTCAGTTATAAAGGATTTACTTTTAGGCAGCTCAAGGTAAAGCAATATTTGTGTTTTTATATTCACTGGAGCTCTGTAAATCCTGCAGTATGAGAGTTTTTAGCTTTTGCACATAAAGTTGATGGGAAAGAGACCAAATTAATTCCCAGTTTATGTTATTTTCTTAAATATGGCCATCCATGGTACAGATTTGTCACATCTGAGTAATTACAATGAACACTCACTCAACGATTCTTGCTCTACGTCATGGGTGGGCCATGCCTCAACAAAGGTTTTATATATTTGAGAGCACCTTTCCTCCAAACATCATTTAGGGTCCAAACACACAGACCATTGAATCTACTCAGAGTAATCAACAATACACTTGAAAGAAGGATCTGCAGAACTGAATGTTATGTGCTTGGCTAAAACAAACATGCAAGAGCACTGCATTCCTTGTAGACCAATGAATGCATGTAAAATACATGATGATGCATGAACTCACTCTTTATGAGCACGGCCTAAGGGAACTGCCTCTTAGCTAGAACTGCTTAGAGGGGATGGGGTGGGACGAGAAGACTGAACATACAGTGGGCCTGCTAGACATCCATTATTAACTGCCCTCCACCATATCCCTGTTTATGGGCATGTTCTTGCTCTTTCAGCACACTGTTGCCTACCCTTGACTCTAAGGGTCTTTGTTTCCAAGCAATAAATACTTCAGGCTCCAGGGAGCAGACAGGAAGATCATACATGGCTCAAAACCCCTCCTTTACTGTTGATAGATTATTGTAAGTGTTTATTCATTAGTAGCTGAAATGCTATTGACTGCACACTTAATAAATAGCCTATTTGTTCTTTTCAACTGAAGCAATACTGTAACAGGACTTCTGAAGAGAAGACCATTAAAAATATAAAGACATCACACAGCAGGTAATTTGGGGAATGTGGTTTCGGTTTTCTGTTCATTGCAGCACAATCAACAAATTCTACATCAATTAAAATTTCTGCTGCTTGAATAAAAATTTAGTGCAGCGTATTCCTACATCTTAAGAATGATCTAGAGATTTTCAAGACATGAGGCATCGAGATAAAGTATAACTACATTAGTGTAGCTTTACAACAACACAGTGTAATAATTTTCCCCTTCTCTGGACAAAAATGGCAGCCTTGGCTCGGCCAGGGTAAAAATGCTTTCCTGAAACACAAGACAACAAACCAGGTGAAGAGCCCACTTTGCTGCAAACCACCACTAAGTTGTAAGAGCAAAAGCCATACAGCTGAACATTTTTCTTCTCTTGTTTTTAAAAGCAGCCTAATTTGTTTAGAAGGAGAAGAAAATATTCCCATTTTAAAGTTCTTTTGCTCAAAGACAGTCTATTTAAATGTTTTCAGCTACTTACTAAATCATTGTTAATTAATGCACTGTTTTTAAGATCACACTTAATAAACCCTGTGCTAGATAACTGTCACTTAGTGACTACAAGAAGGAAAACTATCACAATTTAATTTCTTAAAATGGTTCCACACAATTAAGATGACTAGAAGTATATTGTATAGGAGGAAGAGATTAACCGGGAAGGAAGATACAGAAAGAGATATATTCAAAAGATATCATTGTACAGTTAAATAAAAAGAAAAGTACCAACCATGCACAGCAGTTAACAGTTAACTACAGTTAACTTGCAAGATCGCCAACAGAAAAAAAGCAATACGTATATCAGAGCTAATATTTAAGTGATCCATTCCCATGACAAAAATCTACTCTATCATATGAGCACAAACTAACTGAACAGTACAAATAACGTCTAACTGACTCCTGTGCTGATAGTACATTTTCAATGACAAAGGATCAGTGTAATCTGTGAAAGTAAATGATGATAATTATCTACAACCATATCTTGCATAGGTGCCTCATTTTATTTCTGATGTGGACTTCCCCAAACAGCTGCATGCTTGCACTCACAGCTGGATGAGAGCTGCTGGACAGCTACACTACTCACACAGAAGGAAAAACAGAGGTAATAATATGCAGAGAATTGGGCTTGTTTGAATCAGACTAAATATTTAGATTGGAGTCAAATTCCTTCTAAAATACATATTGTAGGCATATGTATGACAGTCAGAAGATGAGTTTGTTAGAAGTGAAATATAAAGTAAAGAAATAAGTAATACTGCTACGCATGGGAAAGGCAAACCAAATCCCTAAGTGTTTCTCAGACAAATGCAATTAACGTACTTCTTGCAACCCTATAACAATTAGTTTTCTAGTAGAGTTAGTTACTTGAGGTCCTATTTTTTTCAGCTACACTTTACTCATGTATTTTACCTTAGTTTATACACTGAATGCAATAACCTAAACATCATCACAACATCCTCAAATGTTAGAGTCTCCTGATTTAACATTTAGGGGTACTGGGACAGCAGAAGTCCCACACTGACTCTGCTACTGATGAGAGCTATTGAACTGCACAGAGTTGACAGGAGGCTAACAGTAACTCTTTCTATTACCATGTGGTAAGTCACGTCAATAGCATCAAAACTTCATGGCATGTTTTGATCCCTCCATGCTGTCAAGCTTCCTTCCTCTGAAAAGCCAAGACACCAAACACAGGAAGAACATGATGCATGCTAGATCCATTCTTGACATGAAACCTGAATGGGGTCTGAGAAACACAGTCTCACCTGGAATTCCTTGATCCACTTTACAGGAACAACCCTCACAGTAAACAAACTTCCCTCCTCACTCCTTATGTTTAAACAGAATGTACTGTATTTCAGTTTGTGCCCACTGCTGCTGGTCCTGTCACTGGGCACCACTGAAAAGAGCCTGATTCCATCCTCCTTGGACCCTCCTTTCAGGTATTTGTATGTACAGATGAGATCTCTCTCAGCCTTTTCTTCTCCAAGCTGAATAGTCTATTCTCTGCTTTTCCTCATAGGAGAGATGCTCCACCCCCCTAGTTACGTTAAAGGTACCTTTACTGGACTGGCTCCACTATGTCCATGTTTCTTTTGTACTAGGGAGCCCAGCAGTGGTCCTAGCACTCCAGATATGTCTCACCAGTACTAAGCAGAGGTGACGGATTCCATCCCTTGACCTGCTGGTAGCACACTGCTCATTGCAGCCCTGGAGGCTGGTGCCTCTCTTTGCCACCAGGGAACTTTACTGACTCATAGTTATGTTGTTTCCATCTGTGTATTTTCTTTTCTTTGAGTTACTGTTACGTGAACGTTGCTTAGTCTTCAGCACTGACTATAAGAATTTTATGAATTTGAGAGTTATACTAGCAAAAATACTTCTCATTAGTCAAATAAGCACATAATATTTTAGTTTGGCAATCCAAAGAAGCTTTTAATCTTTTTCTCTTTTCGTCTGTCTGGCAAAAGCTTGAATTTATCAAAAGAAAGCTATAGAAAAGGGCTTGAAGGATTAACAGCTAATGCATCTTCCAAAATAAGCTCATAAAGACATTGGCGATACATCTGATCTAACAGTGAGAAAAGGTAGAGACAAGAAATATCTTAAGAAATTAATGGAAAAACTCTTACTGTGTACTATAACTTCTCGGTTGACCACAGCTCATAATTTATCCAGTCAGGTATGGATGTTTTCACAATTATTCACGATCTTGGACTCATTTCCTGTTATTGTTCTCAACATGTTTTTGGAAAGTACTAATATATAATGAACACGAAGACATGTATCAAAGTGCTAAATTATTAAAAATGAGACTTCAAACCTTGAGAAGCCATTGGCTGCTTCCTTTAAAAAGCAATCTTCTGTTTAAACTTCCCTGCTTTATGACTATACTGCTTCCAAAACTTTTATCCACTGGCTACTAGCTAAAAAGAAAAAAAAAAAAAAAAAGAAGAGCTGACCTGAAACGCATTCCATGAAGGTGCAAACTGATTTTATGACTACACAACAAGGGTGTGCAACACGGGGTGAGACAGTTATGGTCCATGTGGTTATAAAGGGCAGCCATCATCAGTTCCTCTCTCTCTGCTACTATGTAACTGATTAAAAGCTGATTAACTGCATGTATTTTCTTGTTATTGCAAACAAGTTTCGTTTAGTTATCCAAGGAAACTGGCAGTCTAGGAAAGTATGTTTGTGCGGCTTTCTTGTAGCTGAAAAAAAATCTCAAATAGTAAATGCAAGGGGAATTCAGAGTTTTAATATAGCTTTTATATATATACATAAAGCTAATATTAAATATATATTTCATATATATATATATATTTTCTTTGTCTCGCTTTTCCATACAAATTCTACTTTTCTTGCAGAAATTAAGGGTCTTTTTACTTCCAGCCATCAAACGAGTTAGGCTGAAATTGGTTAATAGGACTGGACATTACTAATACGCACACTTACAGATGGATAGTGGGATCAACAAGATCTTGGTGGGAAACCAGTCTCAAGGAAATTTTGCATTACGATCTCACACAGAGCATTTGGGAAATGTTTAAGCTGTAGGAGTCAAAAGAAATTGATCACTCAAAAGTGGGGGCACATAAAATAATTAATTTCATCCTCTATTATACCATATATCAGTTTCATAGAATGTATGATAAAAACCTGGATGTCTTATCACTCCTGCAGCAAACACACATTCTCAGCCAGACATACAGCAACTGAAGTCCCAGTGGACAAGAGGGTCTCAGTGCAAAACTATTCACCTGGGAGGAAAAGAGATGGCATTTTCTCACAGAAAAACACAGGAATGAAAATAAAATCTTTAAAATGTATAAATATTTTCTTTGTAATCTGTATTCTAAAAATGAAGGAAATATACTATGCTCAGCAGTGACAAATGTTTTAAAATTATTAACCTAATACTGTTAATGAAGCCTGACACTCAGCTGGTATGTTATCTACTGCGAAACATGACAATACAGTATGAAGAACCCAGCATCCGCCTGTGTCAGCATTCTGGATGTCCATGATAAACTTCTAGTTTATTTGGCCAATGTAAACTGTTTTTCTCCATTCTTCATTAAGTTAAAAACAAAGCAGCTCAAAGATAAGCTACAAAAAAAAATCTGAACGTAAACATCCTGGAAATTATGTATAGTTCAACTATAGTGTCTGGAAAAAATATATATATATATATTTCTTTTGCTAAGGCCTAAATGCAATACCTAAGGCGCCATGTGTTTTTAAAATAAGATAGCATTTTTTTAACTTACATTTACATTTTTATGCAACCAGATGCAGAGACAGAGACACATCATTTTAGTCATAATAGCTTGCGACAGAAAGGTGTTTGGGGTTATTGTGTCCTCTTCCAGTAAAAGAAAGATATGGAGCACAATGCGAAAACGTCAGATACTTAACACAATCTGTGCCAGAACGTTGCAAACCTCCAGAAAATGTCACTGATTAGATAACATGTGCCTAACTGAAATGGCATTAGACAAAAGCACTTCTATCTCCTCTAAAATAAACAGAGACAGAGAAGAACAGTGTGCAGGGAGCTCCTGGATTGTCACCAGAAAAAGAAGGGAAATCTTTAGTCATCCATGGTGAAAAAGAAGCAAATTACCCAGAAGAGGAGACTCTAAGATTCTTCAGAGACAGCCAAAGAATTAGGAATTAATGGATTTATTAAGGAAAAGAAGAAAGACTGATCTTCTCAGCCAGCAATAACTGGGAAGAACAGAGATTTATAGGTATTAAGTCTCAACCAAGAGGAGGGAAGCATCCACAAGGAATGGGTACATCTTTCAAAGCACAAGAAAACAGAAGAAAACTGTTGCCCTGCGGGGCTATGGAAAAGTGGTGAGTAGAGAAAGGCGCCGGTATGCATGAGCACAAACTGACATGAGGATGTATAATGAAGAATCCTCTAAAAGGGAGAAGAGAAATCGTTCCAAAAGTTTTCTGGAGAAAGAAACAATCGTTGATATGTTTTCAAAGTGTAGATGTTAAAAACTGGGATTAATGTACACGTGCTAAAATTCACATACTTCACATCAACCAGAGGTAAGTCCCACCCAGTAATTTATGTGGAAAAGAAAAAAGAAAGGAATTTTGATCAAGTGGATAAATGAAACTAACTGTTACCATTTCGAAAAGAAACATTTATCAACAGGATGGTTACTACGGATAAGGACAGGAACAAGAAGTCCTGGTTGCATGACTTTTCTTGGAAAAGTTAAAATAATACAAGCCGTATTTACCTTTCATTTATCAAAGACAGCAAATCCAGTGAATTTTATTTCTGTCATCACAACATTCAAAGTAGTGAAGTGAAAATTAGCATGTAATAAAAAGTTATTATATACCAAACAAAAATTCCACGTCAATCCCACTGCTTCCTTAAATTTTGATGCTGGTATTTTATCATCACAAAGCTATTCTGATTCAACAGGCTGGCTTCCAAGCTTGTTACCTTAGCAAAAATATCAAATATTATTTATTATTATTAACCCAGATTTGGCAAAAGTTAACAAGACTGCCCTACAAGATACATACATTAGAAATTAGAGTAAGAGACTACCTCTGAATTACTACCACATGTGAATCAAATTATATTCAGGGAGGCACCAGTTCCAGCATCCAGAGTCTCTGTACATGTTACACTGAAGTATAATTTATAGCAGACCTTACACATTAAGCTTTCATGGTGGTAGCTGTGTTTCTCATTAGTTTATAAAGAGAGATTTGGATGACAGTGATTTGTCCCATATACACAGACCTTACACATAACAGTCTGTGTTAGCATCTGTGGTCTGCCTGTTCAGGTCACATTTTTCTGTCTTTCTCCTTGACTTTCCTTGGTCATATGTGCCATTTATTTGCTTACACCAGATTTGCACCTTATATTTTGGCATATCATTGCGTATGTCTGAATTTCATTTCCTATAAAATACTTCACAACAGATTTGCATTGGTTTCCTTCTCCATCCTCGTGCCCAAACACATGTGTTTTAATCAAGACTTGAAAATAATCTATACACCCACTCAGTTAGACAAATGCCAAGAGGTCTCCAGATTTTAAGCTTTCATTTGGCTGCAAAACGGTGTTCCAAACACAAATGGGCAGTAAACATCACAGCTGGCTTCTCATGTTTGCAAGCAAGTAAACAATTTTTTGGATACCTCTCAGCTGCAGAGATGTGTCCCAACCTGTGGCAGTTCACGGCTGCTAATAAGAATCACACAAGATGCAATGACAACATCAAGGAATGGCTGCCTGTGAGGATGGAGTAATAGTGAAACTGAGAAGGACTCAGCAAATCAGTGTCTTCGAAGATACTTAGGGACATACAAAAGGAAGCGGACCAGCTCACACCAACTAAGACCAAACAAGGAATACATTTTTCTTCTGGAAACGGAAGAGTAAGCAACACAACACACTACATGAAAGCAGTGTCTGATAGAGCACACTTAAACCTATTCCTCCTTCATATTTTTCTTTCCTCATTCATTTTTAGTCTACATGGAGGTTTAACTCAGAGCCATCTTTTTTTTCACGTTCAAAGTCTTCCTCGGTCACTGCCTACAAACACAACAGGGTGAATGGCAGCCCAACTATTTTTCACCCTGGCACTTAGGCACAGACCACATTTTTCAGGCCCTGGCTTCAGCCTAGCTCTCTGATCCAGCTCCTTGAGATGACAGGACATCTCACGCACACCTCATTCTGCAATGCATGGAGAGAACTATTTGTTCTCTTGCTGCAACAGCATAAAAGCCAAACCATCTCAGGACTTCATGGCAGCCCTAAGATCACCCTGCAGCTGCAGTCTTCAGCAACAGCTGGCATTAGTATAGCACTATAAAAGCAGAGAAGATACCAAAGAGTATCTAACAAAGGGCACTGATGAGGTCACTACTGAACTTCGCTGCTTTAACAATGTTTACTGCCCAAGAAGAGATAAATACCACCAAGAGGGGAAACAAGCACTAAGATTATTGCACATGGTCCAGCCAGTGCAGAGAGAAGGAACTGCTCTGCACATGTTAGCACCCACCACACTGAGGAAACGCCGAATAAAACTTGACTAGAGAATGTTAGCTAAAAAATAGCCCGAGTAAACAGGTTTTATGTGAAGAGTCTTGGGAGTGGAGGAGTGGAAAGGCAACAGCTCCACAAATGCTGTTTTCACAGCGTCCCCGTGGGAGGACCTGGCAGTACCTCAAGCCTGGTAATCCGTGTGCCCATGGGCATCACACTGCAACTCAACTCACAGCAAATTTAGGATCCTCGACGAGTTTGAAAACAGCATTTATACTTGTACATTATAGAAGGAAGCTAAGACTCTTTACAGAATCCCATTTCCCATCCTATAGTAGAGAGGGGTTTTCTTTGTCCACTATTTGATAGTCCAATGGTACAAAACCTAGCCCCCAAAAGTCATTCAACAAGCTGTTTTCCTTCAGTCTGTAGTAATAAAACTATACAACCCTATAAACATTTTCCGCATTGGACTCCAAGATGCTTGGCACTCTAGCTGGAAACACTGCTCCTTTTGTTTTTACATTACAGCAGACCCCTTTAGGCCCACTTTCCATCAAGGTACCAAATATTTTTGTCTTCTATTTTCTGTGAGGAGAGGCCTTTCTAAATCTAGGCAGGAGACTTATAAGCTGCTATTATGTGATCATTATCACTCCAGACCTAAGCACAACACAAATCAGACTCATCAGAAGTGCAGAGCAATTCCCAGGGAAAAAAATTTCCTCCTGTACCATTCCAATGCATAGGCTGGCCATCCAGGGAAGCTTAGCATCAATGGGAGATATGGACCTGCATCTCTCAGACAAGGAGAGAGAAACACATCCCATGGAATGCTAAATTTCCTTTTCATAAAAATTGTAAGTTAAAACTAAGGTAAGCAATAAACAAACTGTCCTACGAGCATAGTCAGTCTGTGCCTAAGGAATCATCTTTTAAAATGCACATATTCTTCCTTTCTACCCCAAGTCTAAGAAGGGAAGGAGAGGCAAAGCATAGAATCATAGAATCACAGAATCATAGAATAGCATGAGCAGAGGTATGGCATATGGAGTTCTGCAAAACAATGTGCCCAAGCTGCTGCTGGCTTTTCTATTAAACCTGCTGACAGGAAAGCTAATGTTTCATTTGGGCAGAGTTTGCAGGGAGAGGTAACATCTTTTACAGCATAAATTGATACAGTTGGAAAAAACAGACAAGCTTTTAGGCACAGAAAGCCTTTCCTGCACAGACCTAAAGAAGGGCTTGTTTGTCCATTTTTTCTAACTATATTCGTTCATCTAATAAAAGATATTCCCTCTCCCTGCAAACCCTGTCCCACTTAACAGTCTTCGAACATCATGGCTATAAGAGTTATACTATTATATTATGATTGTACTGATGGCTTGCAGCACAGACTTCTGCATTTGGTCTAACAGGCATCATTCCACAGAGAACAAGCTACTGTTTTTAACGGCAACAGGTTATTATAAATTATACTCTTTGTGAACATGGGCCAGCATAAAGCTGATGGTGATGAAGGCAAAAAAACGCCCTAATCCCCGGCCGCCCAAATAACCCCAAGCCCTCTTATAACCATTCACATCAACTATGAGAATAGTCCAAGTATGACATGTACCACAGTATTGGGAAACACCAGAAGAGCATAAATTGTCAAGTATCTACTGAAGGAGTAGTAAAACAATCCCTGTATGGGATTTTTAAACTGGACTAACGAGATAAAATTATTTTCAAGACACATCCACAAACTTTCTCCTGCGTTGTGGTAACACTGCCATGCTTACAAGGACGGGTCTTGACAAGCGATACTCTAACATATGAACTGCACCCTAACGGGTTTATCGTGAGGACAGACATTTACATAGCAGAGAGAAAACCACACGGAAGTAAGTAAAGCCTTTTCAAAGGCTGTGGTACTCAGGAAGGCCTTTGTCTCTTACATATTTTGATGTTCTCAGTAGTTCTGGTGGAACAGATGAAGTAGCTGACTGATCTGCTTAAAGGGCAAGCACTGATGCAAGGAGATGCAATAAATATCTAAAATGCAACAAATGCAATAAATATCTAAAAGCTCATATTCTTTTCAATCAGCTCACAGTCACCTACCTGGTACATAAACCTTCTCCATGTCTCACAAAGAGAGGTACTGAGTTGCTGCATCTTTTCCCCACACAAAATACAGGTGTCTTATTTTCAAATGAAACGAGAAAGCACCCTAGAAGACACATGACTAAGATAGCAGCATTAACCCCCTATTACATCTCTAAGGCTTGGCTGGTCTCTAAGTGAGACAGGGTCCAGCACACCTTCCCCCTGAAGGATTAGCCATGATTCCCTCATAAGCTGGAGCAGGGCTGGAGTCAGCCAGGCATTTCTGGACACCAAATACCCAGCTACTTTGGCACCTGAGCTGCCGCCCTACAGCGATTCATACTCAGCACACCTCTGGACCACACATTCCTGGGCAGAGCTGAGCATCATAGCCACAATCTATCATGGGATCTGACAGCCCTGGGAGCAGCACAGTTCATATATTACTGGAACCATATACTGAAATATATGGGTTGGGCATTTCCCCAATAACTCAGTCTGATTTTTTTGGATACTCTAGACAGGTACCAAGTCTGAAACGATTGCAGAGGAACACAGGAAAAAGGACTGGCTAAAGTTGAGACATGCTTGCAGAACCATTAAGCAAAGCCCACCCCAGCTAACAAGAAGTTGGACTTAACAGAAGATTTTGCAGATTTCCCTAAGAAGCAATTGTTCTCTCAATAATCAATGTTGTCTCCTTACTCCAGACAGAGCACCTAGGTGAGAACTGAGTTGGCTGTTACCTCCCTGCCTTGCTGGATGGCAGGAGTGACTTACCAGTACCTTGCTATCTTGCACAGCACTGCATGTTTCTATTTAAAGCCATGTAAAGGATAGGGTTTGTTTATACCCTGCTATTTTTGCCAAATCAAATGCAGATATTGCTGAATGAAACATACTGGACTTGATGGTTGGTTTGTACAAGTCACCACCTAAAAATACTAAAACTCCAATCAAGGTATTCCAGACAAAATGCAAGGTAAAGACTTGGAGGCCCACATCATTCTCTGACACCTTTCAGCTATTTGCAGATGGTGCCAGATAGAAACAAGACTGATGAATTCCTACTTTTATTCAATACTGTAGCATTCATGTAAAGCGGCCTCTAAACCATCACTGAACTCTGGGGCGTGCAGAGAAATGAAGCAAGTCTCCTTGACCTGAACTGCAGGAACTGAAAAGAACTTTAAAACTCCTATGCCCAGTCTGCATAATAATGATATTAGAAAAACAAAATACAATAAAATTCCTCATGCAAATTGCCATCTGGGCCAGGAAGCTGAGTACAACACTGTTTCCATCATCTTTAATGATGCACAGTTTAGTTCAGGGGTGGGGACTGGGGGGCAAGGAAATGGAACCAACCTTTGACCAGTATGACAGCAGCGTAAGTAATCCCCTATTGCATTATGAAACGACTCATACATGAGGACCTGTTACATTACTGGCCTGTTAACAGAATCACAGCTCCTTACTTTGTATTCTTTTTTTTTGTTCTGTGTTACATTAGAGAAGCCTATTGCTGTCATCTGTAGAGAAAAGAAAAGCTGCTACAGTTTTAATATAAAACACAGGAAAAAATACACAGCAGCTGTTCGTATTTTCTAGGAAGTCTTTTATAATAATGATGTCATGGAAAAAGGCTGGAGTCTATTAAAATGGATCAGACAGGGAAGCCATTCAAAGCCTTCAAACAATATGTGTATACAAGATGCACCACGTACCTTATATTAAAATAAAAACAGGCAGAGAGTGGAGTTCCCTAAAAATATTATTGGGAACAGGCAATTAAGGTAATTTCATAGATTTACTTCTATAAATTCAGTTCACTTCTGGAACTACCCAATAAAGTAAAATACAAAAATCTACAACCAGCTCTCTGTCAATTAAGCTCATTTTCACCTATAAAAGCATTTAAATCTATTTTGAAATGACTGGCTCGAGCTACACAGGAACAAAAAAGCCCTCGTAACAAAAGATTCTCCATTAACAAATGGTACATTTAAACACCAGGTATAAACTTCAGCTCATTATGAAGGGTGTTTTGCTGAGGTTTCCCCTTACCTCCAACCTGGAAATTAAAGCATGTAGCTAAGAGACGTCCCATCCAGGCACTCGGTTTAACCTATATCTAGCAATCAGACATTTTTTATCTATATAACGCTACTCATGAGCCCAAGCAAGTTTACATCTTACTGCAGCTCACTTGCATACCACTCCAAACAGCACAGCCCAAGGCTTGCTCAAACATTATGCTTTTCTCCCCTGGAGTACACTGAAAAGATGAGGGTTTGTGGTAGAAAACAGATAACCACAAAACTTATCTCAAAAACTATGTTGTCTCATTTCTGACAAACTATGCCTTCCTCCCTAAGGCTTTCATTAGAAAGTTTGTCCTGATAGTGGCCTAAATGTGTCTTCCTAACACATACAAGAGTACTTAGCACAACACGCATATACTTCTGCTAATGTAAGATCATATTTGCATATTCGGGAGCTGGAAAAGTAAGGCCAGACTGAACACGTTTAATGTTTTTAAGTCACAATAAAAAATATAGAGACCAAAACAAAACAAACACAAATATCACATGCAGTGTTAAATTGTATACTGGGAACAGGAGCTATATTCTTCAAGACAAGAGAGAAGACCCTCCAGTTAACAGAACATTCTTAAATGTCTTTCTTTTCAAATTCTCAAATAAATTTGTACCTGTTAACTATAAAATCCCAGTTACAAACAAACATAATCAATGCAAATATCTTGAGACTTAGGAAATTAATGGAACTACACATTGTTTTAAGGGTAAAGTTCAACCAAGTCATCTGAAAAAATGTTTGATTAGAGCCCTGGTCAGTTATGCAAACATAAACTGAATACCTTTCATGATACTCCATATTAAACTGCATTCAACAATATTAAACTACTACAACAATTATCCCTACAAAAAAGATTTACTAGCAGAACTCCAAATCAAAATTCAAATTGTTAAGAATACGTAAAATTGTTCAAATTTCTAAAAACCTGCGGAAAACAGTGACCTTCAATTCACAGATACATCCATGCTGAGGCCATTTAACACTTCCACAAGTGGGTGTGTACAAACAAATTTCTGAGTTCACACAAGTCTAGCTGCTAACTCAGATCCCTACTATCTTGCTCGCATTTCCAGTCCTAGTAAAAGCAAAAATTTATATGCACGCACTAAAAGCAATAACGTTGGGCATTGAAGTAGCTCTGTGCACTTAACTAAATGCTTAAAAGATTTCAGCCAGAGTACAATAAAATGAGTCTGAATGCCTTATCTTAGGCTCCTCACAGTATTAATAAATTTTTCACTTTACGCTGTTATTGGTTAGAATAAAATAGCGTTAACATTCATAGACAAACATTCAGGGCAAGCTTATAAACTATTCTGTGATTAATGCCCGTGTATCATGTTTTCAATATTCATTGCTACCGCAGGTCATAAGTTATGATGTCAGCTTGTATCTGGATTTGCATTTTGAGAAATCTAATTTAAAATGATGATACTAAGGTATATGGTAAAAACTTCTTAGAAGTTCTATACTGAGTAAACTTATTCCCTCTGTTACTAGTAAAAATTTCATATTCTGGTGCCATCTATTCATCAAGCAAACATAGTTGGGTGTATCTTCCTGTACAGTCAACAAGCCATAGATTGAAAGTGCAGGAGCAGAACGTCTATACTGAAATGAGACTCTTGCCAGCATTGTGGGCAGGAGTTTGCAGGACTGAGCCAATAATATGAAATTAATCTACTTCCGAGAGCATGATAGAAAGTGCATCTGCCAAAAGGATTCAGGAGGAGGAAGAACAGGAGTCTTAAAAGAGCCCCGAGCTTGAGGGAGGCTCAGGAAATATCTTCCTTAGGTGTCTGACATTATTAAGACACTCACCTCTTTATTCTGCCGTGCTCAGCAGACTGGAGGATTACTCACCAGCTTGCAAAGAGGAGTTTTATGAGACAGCTGAGCTGAGATGACAGTAGGTTGCCACCGAAGTGGACTACTCTGCTTTCCCCTCTCAGTCCCACCCTCACTCTCCTATTTCCTTTGTATTACCACTACTTTTCTTGTGACCTTGTCTGTGACACCAGCTAAACCACATTGCAACTACCTCAGTCTTCTTCCTCATAGGTCCCTTCTACCAAAAAGGAATAGATTTCAGGTATTTTTGCTCCCTAAGACAAGTCAGTACGGCCTCAATAAGAGCCAGCTCAAGAATCAGAGTGGTTTCAAACCCAAGCCGTGGAGCAAGAGTTTTCTCAATATTACCACATTCTTATCTCAGCTGCATTGGTTCCATGTGAAATGTTAGCAGAAGATGCTTTTCACCTGAAGTTATTAGGTTTGATGTTGTTATCATTATTATTATATTATAAATTTCTTCCTTCCACAGAAGAAATATCCGTGGAATAAGCACAATTAAGTCCTCAAAGCAAAACAGAGCTCAAATGGGTTTCTCAGGTACACAATGCATGAAGCACCAGACTTATTAATCCTTTTTCCTATAATTTATTATTGATTTTTCCAGTAATAAATGGTGGGGCGGATATACAAATCAAATATTATATTCAGCCTTTGAAGTACAACAATTCCCTGTATTGGAAGAGCAGTGGCAGACACAACCAGTACAACCCATTGGAGCTACTTCAACCATTGCATAAAGGAGGGCATTCAAAATTTCAGTAGTCAATAAAACTTCAAAGCTTGATTTGAATTATAAATGGTTAAATGTTAAAGTTACTGAGAAAAGAGTGGATGATTTTCCATATCATTTTACAGGCAGAACCCTATCATGCAGTCTATGCCAGCTTAAAATTCTTCTATTACGTAAGTATTATTCTAAAACCAAGGAATAGCACAAGAATTACATAGAAAAAGTATGGAGCAATGCATAGTTCTTTGTTTAATTTATTAATTTATTTTCTTTCTAAAATGATTGAACTACCTTAGAACATAATAAAAGATATTCAAAGTATCCCCTTCCTCCAGGAAGACTTTAAGCACAGAGTAATCTAATGACTTTCAGAAGGTTTCAGTCTGAAGAATTAAAGCCATCAACATAGATTATTCTTAATTCATTTGTTTAGCTTATAATTTTGGAAGATAACAGATTTCTTTTTTTTCTTAATACCTGCATGCAACTTACTGGCTCTTCAATTATAGGTCCATTTTTATAAGAAAGGGCCACAATTTTATTTTAAACTTAACAGGCATTTACTTGTTTTCCTTTCAAAACTTAGGCATACATAACAAAACACCAGTCCTATAAATTTTCTAACACCAAATGCAAATTAAGTCATGAAATTGCTCTAGGAAAAGTTCCAAGAATGCAAACCCAAAGCAATTTCAACACAATTTTTCAATTTCAGGCTCTTAATGATATTCAGGCAAGGTAACAGAATATAGTGTGGTCAAGAAAAGCTATCCATGTGTGAAAAATGGTTATTAATCTAATTTCAACAACTTCCTGGATTTTATTTATAAGCTCTAAGATTAGATGTATATAAATGGAAGACACTGAAAGGATGCAAGTTTTTCTGTAGATCGAACAGCTCACAAAGTTTTAATCACCTTGGAAAAGTGGGTTGATAGTTCATGCCTTAAAAGGGTATCTTCATCTGTTTTGTGAACATTTATCAAATTAACATATTTCTCTCTATTTTACCCGCACTCATGTGAACAGCTTACCTGCTTTGCACCAGTCTGAACTAGAAGTAAAATAAGCAAAATCCCTTCCCCGTTATATACAAGGTAAAAATTCTCCCATTTTATTTTTGTCAGCTGTGAGTATATGGTTTTATAGCACCATCTCCAGCAAATTGGGGCTTTCCCCATCATGGAGAGAGTAATTATTTAATCCTTCAACAATCCTCCTGAAAAGCCCCAAATCCTTTTTCTTAAGCACAAGGCAGGAATTTTAACAGATTGTTTAAACAACGAGCTGCTGATTTTTTGCTCTGCAGAACTACTGCTTGTTTATCCCAGGGGAGGCATCAGTCAAAGAATGACAACTTAAATTGTTGGGCATGCTATTATTTAGCAGTAACCCCAAGGGTTCTAGAGACATTTCCTGAACATGAAGTTTAGGTCTACCAATGGTTCGCTGAAAAAAATGAGGTGGACGACAAGCAGCTTGCACCACAGTTATGCTGTCAAAACCTGGTGCCAGAGTGCTGCCCTTTACCTCCACAGCCACTTTCTTACCTGGCTCCCATTTTTGTCACAATTCTTTACTAATTCCTTCTTGAAAGATGTCCTAGGTAACAAGCATTCAAAATAGTAAGATTATTTAAATGTGCATACATGTGTCTTTCTCAGTTAGCCTGTTTACTACAGCCCGTATCACTGTGAACATCACAGTTGATTTTTCTTCAGCTTTTCAAAGCGTAGTTCACAAACAGCAATTGTCCTCTGTGTTTACTTCATGCTGGTGCTTACTAACAGCAATGGTTTTTATAGAAAGAAAATTACTTAACTCAGTCCTTACCTGAAGAACCTTAATTTTCAAGAAATATTCTTTTCTTGCCGTTTAAGATGGTGTGATCTGCAACAGAGCAGAAAGATATATCAATTACATTTGATATTGTGTATTAACATGCTGATTATAATTCACCACACTTCAGTGAACTGACAGATAAAAGTTTAGCTATTATCATGGTGTGACACTTCTTTGATGGAGACGTGTTCAAGTAATTAGTGTGTATGCAATACTGTACAATAAGAAGTATCTTTCTCATTTTCCAGTGTTTCTGTTTAGATATGGAGAAATAAGAGTTTTGATCTTCTTCTATGCTTTACAAATAATGCTCATGTTGTGCTTAGATAGATTAAATAATTAAGGTCCTGCTCACATGTATTTCTTGTTACTAAGCAGCCCCATCAACTGAATTTGGTACTTCAGGAAAAGGTGCATGTTTGGACCCAGATGCATTCAACTCCCATCAACTTCTAATGAGCTCTTCAGTAAAAACAAAGAGCCAAAACCTCATACTCACTTAAAATACAGATCTGATTACATCCTAGTGAACACTCACTGACATCGAGTTATTAATTTGCATCCTGAAACGCAGCCAAACAAAATACTATCAGCCCAAGATTCTACTGACCAAAAAAAGTTTCCCCATCCAAAAACCAGCAGTCACACCACAAACACATTCAAGTCAAGACAGCACACATTCATATGCACCATCACCCAGCGAAGGCAGAAATTATGGGTTTAATCTTTCATGTGTCTTGCAGAAAACACCACTAGGTATCACAGGCAGTTACATCTCCTGCTCTTTAATCTGCATATAGTGCCAGACTTATGTGAAGTTCTTAATTTATTATTCACTAAGGATTCCTGCTGACTTGATTTTAGAGAGACTGACAAAGAAGCTTTGTTGTAAGAGACAGTCTATGCAAACATCTGCAAAGCTCTCATCATTTTCTTTCTTCCCCTTCCTTCCTTCCTTTCTTTCTTTTTTTTCTTTCTTTCTTTTCTTTCTTTCCTTTCTTTCTTTCCTTCCTTTCTTTCTTTCTTTCTTTCTTTCTTTCTTTCTTTCTTTCTTTCTTTCTTTCTTTCTTTCTTTTTCTTTCTTTCTTTCTTTCTTTCTTCCTTCCTTCCTTCCTTTCTTTCTTTCTTTCTTTCTTTCTTTCTTTCTTTCTTTCTTTCTTTCTTTCTTTCTTTCTTTCTTTCTTTCTTTCTTTCTTTCTTTCTTTCTTTCTTTCTTCCTTCCTTTCTTTCTTTCTTTCTTTTCTATTTTCTTTCTTCTTCAAGTTATCTACACAGGGACAGCACAGATTGCCTCTCCTCTAGGAGAACTTGCTGGCATTATGGCAGGTTTACGCCTGTCCTACCTAAGAAGCACAGCACTGAAGCACTGAGCTGAACACCAACAGAAGAAAAAAGCAGTACCAGAATTTTGCTGCTCAAGTATCAGAAGGAACCAGTGTTGAGCCTTTGTTCTCAGTGCTGGTTCTACAAGCTGGATAGGCCACCACAAATCTCAAATTACACTTCAGTGATCCAGGTAAATCGAGCTGCCATTCAGCTTAGGTTCTGCAACCTGCACATTGACCTGCATGTTTGTTGGCCTAAACAATGCGATTTCAGGAAATTAAGAATCTGCACTTTGTCTGAGTCTTGTTTTCAGAGAGGGGGATGTCCATCTCAGAGGTCTAGGTTAGTGATGGGAAAACAGGGAGGAAAGCCAGTCATCCAGGCTTTTGCACTACATTCCTTCACTAAGTTAATTTCTGCTGCAAATTCCATACAAATAAAATCAAACACAAACTTAGAAACATGAGGTGGAGGTCTCAACAAATTCAATTCCTTTAGCATAACTTCTTGTTACCTCTGGTAAAATTGGAGGATATATGTAGGATGAAGACACGGAGATTACACAATAGTTTGTTCAGTGATATTTTAAAAACATATATTTACACATTGGAAGATTTTATGTAGTCAGTCAATATAAAACCCAAACCCAACCATTTGCAATAAAACCACCTTATATGGAAATTTGAAAAATTCATATAAGATAACATTAGTAAGATCTACAGTAATGCTGTGCCATAGTCTAAGTGTAGAAATAACCTGAGTAAAATAAACAAAGAAATAGCTTCTTCAGTAGTCTTTACAAATTAACTGAAATATTCCTTAATAACTTTTCATTAAACTATGTTACAGGTTAAAGTTTCTCAAATGTGCAATGCAAGAACTTCAGTTTGGGACTCAAGAAGATTTTTGTTTCCATAGTGCTGTGAAAATATTTCCACAAAGATGCTCATAAGAAGACATAGCTTGACACCCCACTCACTGCCAAAAAAACCCATACAATATGAATAAATCACAGGGAAGAAAACTTTTCATCCACATTCAGAAGGTACCTCCTGTTTGCAGAGAAAAACTAGTACTTCTGGTCTTTAGGTAGAAGACACATCTGAGAAAAGCCTAAGACCCTTGTTTCTTTTAGGGTGTTATTTCCTATATTAATATTTTCACAAGCTTAACATTCACAACACACTTTCTTGTTTGGTTTTTTTGTTTGTTTGTTTTTAAAAACAAAGACCTTGGAGGTCTTTCCCTTGGTTTTGCTTTGATTTAACCTGAAATAAAAAGACTTGTGAAATCTGCGTTTATATACCAGAATCCAGTTCTTGGCAATTTGCAGCTATTTTTACCCAGCAACATCCAAAAAATGCATATGTGCACAACCTTATGTAAGTGCTCCATTACAATAAACCAGTATCTTTAAAAAGTCAAAAGGGCCAAAAATTCATGACATTAGTATACTTATCGCCTATTCCGAACAGAGGGGAGAACTCTTCATAACAACAAATGCTGTCTCCAGTGATGATGACCATGCTCAGTTCAGAAATTATTCTTTGCCTACTCAGAGAGAACTTGAGGCATCCTGTGGTATGTTTGTTGCAGAGATGTGGTTTTACGACCCACTAGTAGTAGCTTGACTGTTCAGAGTAGATTCCTTTTCCAAAGTCCCAGATAGCCTGTTATTTTACACTAATGTCTTAGTTTAGGTTTTCCTTGTAATTCACAGCACAAAAAAAAGGTAGGAAAAAAGGAGAAAACTGAGGGCAAGCAGAAACCCAGCTAAGACATGGTTTCTTTTACAGTTCCTTCAAAACTAGCAACACGAAATATAAAGTTTCACGTTCTTATCTAGAATATGTAAATTTTTCAGATTCTGATCTCAGGCCTGCTGCCACTGACAAGGGTCTCGTGGCTGCATGTAGGGCTGCCGCTGTCCATCTGCTTTACAACGATACAAGATCGCAATCAGATCTGGGTCATCTCAGCTTTAAGTTTGCCACAACCATAAATTAAGACATCACATGCAATAGTGCTTGTGCCTACTGAAATCTAACTTACAGGTAAAAAACATTTTTAGCCTTTTCCCACCCATTGATGAGACACTTATCTACATAAATGAAAGAGGAATATCTTTATATTTGCTCTACAAAACAGAACAGTATGCTTACCTACATGTCTATGGAAAATAGACTACGTATACCTGTAGTATGTATGTTATTAGAGAATTTTAATAGCTAATATAAGATATTAAAATACAGGGAATATATTTTTCCACTATTCAGATATTACGAATATGTGCATCTAACACTATACTCAATAAAATTAAAAGCATTATAGTTGCATGAATCTATACTGCCTAATAATTACTTTGGTGGGTTTATACACATCACTATTCATGAGATGCCTGTGCATATGCTCCTGGATGACATAAGGATTTCAAACTCCAGCCACTAAAAAATGCATAAATAGCATAACAGGCCAAGTCTTCATTTGCCAGTAGCCACTGCACTGTTCCCTTATTTTTATAAACCACAAGTCACTGATATACTGGGCGTCACTGCAAAGCAGCCACACTGTTTGTTCAAAACAAGCAAATCCTAGCAATAATGCCAGCAACTCAACATGGAGTGCTGACTTTGAATAAATTTTAGCAAGATTTTCATGGCTGAAGAATAACAATGGGGGATCTCCGAAGGTGTCAAACTAATTGGCAGATGCCTTTCAATGTCAGAAAAAAAAGAACGTGCAAAATCTGACCCTCATTTTGAATACCTACAGGCCACATTACTTAACTCCAAACTGGCACCTCAACCAAAACCTGATACACAATACAGTCTTAATACAAAAAAACATAAAAACAGACAGCAATGTTAGACTCAATCCTGAACAGTGTATACCAGCTTATGTCCACAACTCCAAGTCACTGCAAACATCAGCTCATCTACATGTACACAACACAGGTACATTTCCTATGTCCACTATGATTGTTTTCTTAGTCACAAGAAACACAAAAAAAAATATTACATGTGGAACCAAGTTTTTCCATTCAGTTTATATAATTCATACGCTCTCTCACCTCTTTACACAACTCACTTATGTTTTAGATTTACAGTATACATACAGAGAGTATGCGCCAAAAGGCAACAGATGACAAGTCAGCAGAAGCAAAAGATATCTCCCACATGGGTCCCTGTTTTAAAGGGCATATGACTGAGGGGCTCAGGTCTACACGAGAAATTTATTGTATTTGACTCCCAACAGGTAAGTAGTCTTAATTAGACAACAGTCATTCAGTTGGAATAGTAGGATGTCCTTACTTCTCAGGGCTTACCTTCTCAAAGTCTTAGAGAAGATTTAACTACGAGCAAACACTGCCCTTCCAAAGTTGATGTGTTTATTAGTCATCAAACTAAACAGAAGATGTTTAGAATGTTTTGTTAAATGTCAGCAGAGACAATGAAAGACATCACTCAACGACCAGCATGAACAGTACGTCACACTTCTACTGTCTTTGACAGATGTGCTTGACAAAGTTCTGCAGTTCTGGACCACCTGGTGTGATCCTGTTTACATTCATAATGGGAAATATCAGGGGTTTGTAGCACATCACTTGTGAGGACAAAAATGCAATAGTCCATGGCCAGATTTCCCTAGCTTGAGGATTTACTTTGCTTGCCCTGAGCACATAAGCTTCCTAGGAGGGGCAGGAGGCTTTCAGGTTCTTCCAGCTGTCATAGTACAGATGTACCTGGGTCAAAGAGTTGACACAGTTCCAGGTGTATTTCCTGCATTAAACTTGCATGAAGGAGCAAACCCAACAGGGAAGTCACGGACAGAAGGGAAATCACTAGTTTATTTCTCCCTGCAAAAGAGATGCAGATTTTCAGACAGGGTACTGGCTGCAAAGCCAGGCTTCATATTACGAGTGAAGAAACTGCTTCCTGTTGTTTGATCTTCCCACTTTAGGAAAAGAGCACTTGCTAAATATGGCATCAAAGACATTCTTATTTTCATCATTACTTCCACCTGTCCACTGAAACACGAATCCAAATTCCAGCTAAAACCTCACACCCCAGGTGGCAGTGGCATGCACTGTTGATGCTATGATATCAGCAGTCTCAGTAACATCTTGAGGATTATTTTGCATGAGATGCTGCTCTGACATAGAAGTAAAAGGTTTGCATCCTGTCCCGTAAGTAAACATTTGCTCCCTGCCCTGTGAAGATCAACAGAGGGCAGTAAGCACGACGACTAAAAGTCTGTATATTATGCACAGCTTTCTTCTAAATTACAACAAAAGGATTCATTTCAAGGGAAGTCAGAATGCCCAAACACAAAAGTGTTCTAGGATTCCTCTGAAAATATCAGGCCTCCTATCAAATCAACACCTCCACTTCCTCTGGAAAAGTACCGTATGTATATATACATATTGCTGCGATCTTTTCAGCGATTCAAACTTTCTATTCAGATAGGAATTTTTAAAAGAGGTTTGGGGTGGTGATGGTGTTTGGTTTTAACAGAATAACATAAGATCTTTTGTGAAATCAATGTTTATAATCATTGCTGGATGAAAACAGATCAATAAATTAAGAGTCAAGCAAACAAAACAATGGACTGAATGTGAAATTAATGATTGGGAAACCATAATACAGTCATATCATCATTAAACTTTTACCAACTGTTCAACTTCGGTGATTTTTTTCACTTCATGTTAAACAGAAATACATTAAAGTATCTAATTGCATAAATTTTTGCTTCCATAAATATCTCTAGTAAAGTCCATAAATTACCTGCATCATGAAGCCTCAGCAAATCTGGCAGTGCACATAAAATATGAGTTCTTTCACATCAAAAATAATCACAAAAAAACACCAACAAACCAGCCGAAGTAATCTTTGTAAGGTAACTTGAAAATAAGCAGGATCACGCTTACTTGAAAATGCCTGGATCTTTATATTCTGGATAAATCCAGAAGAATGCACTCCTATTTCCCAAGCACGGCAGCCAAGTGATCCACAGGACAGCCCAGGAAGACTGGTGGAGCTGCTTTGCCTGCAGCGATTTTTTCAGCGGGAACAAATAGCACCTGAGCTGTCAGCTAAACTCTGCGTGCACAAGCACATCATGTAGTACAGGGAAGGCAACTAACTGGTAGAGGACATGACAGCTTTTCAAAGCGAGGGAAAAAGCATGGCCAGATGAACACCTCTTATTCTTCTGCTCATCTACTCTCTTCTCCTTTTCCCTTTCACATTCATGGAAAATATCAACCTAACAAGGCAGTGCAAGGTATCACAAAGCAGTTGTGCCACAGGACACTTCCGTGTCAAAATAAGTCCACATTTTGTTTCAGTGATACACCACAGGAATAACAGATTAATCAACATTCAAAATACTAACAATAATAATGCAAAAATAACACAAGCCACATGTTGGCTGATGTTCCCTGTACTCTTTGTGTAAAAAAGATGTTGGAAAATCTGTAGACATGACAAAGCTACAAGATATCAGGCTCCAGCCATATTCATACCCAGACTTCATGAGAATGTGGAGCCAACAGTTTTGCAATCAAACTGTGGGGTAATCTTTTACATCCTCTTCTCTGGGCTCTTGTCTGAAAATAATCATCTTGAAAAGGCAGCCACTGACACCCTGCTTTGTGACTCACTGGTGGTTTTGCCTTTGAATCACCCTAGAAAGTCACATCTGGAAGTACACTATGACATGCTATTCCAATCTAGAGGACAAGCACTAACCAAAAGCAGAGACCATTATCAACTGGTTATAAAATATGCTGTGTATTTATAAAGCATTCAGCTTTATTCCCCTTGTATTTAACATCTAGCTGTCAGAACAAAAATACATATTATTTAGTCCCTGTCACTGCTAAGAAACCAAGATGTGCTGTGCTGTATCTGATTTATCACTTGCTAG
Organism: Cuculus canorus; assembly: GCF_017976375.1. NCBI lineage: Eukaryota > Metazoa > Chordata > Aves > Cuculiformes > Cuculidae > Cuculus > Cuculus canorus. The sequence goes on along the minus strand of NC_071404.1, from coordinate 51,068,243 downwards.
TACATCCTTTCATCACTTTTAAAATTAGTATGCAAGAAGATGCTCACGTTTTGCACACTTGTTTTTCCTGTGCACTGAAGTATCTACACAAGCAGAAGAAAACCGGACCAAGATGCACTATCCATCCATATGCACCTCTTTACACTGCTGCTCACAAAAAACCTTTTACATTTGAGCAAGACACCCTTCCCTTTACATTTATCCTAAGAAGAGCTGGGTTCATCCTATGGCTTTGCACTTTGCCTTTCAACAGCATGCTGTGAGTGTCAGCCCACTGCTGCCCACCGGCACCCTGCCTCTGAGCAACCATCAGCTGCGACCCAGCTCTTAAAAATAATGGCAAAAATGTTCTGAGCACATTATTCCGGATCTAATGATCTAGGAGCACAGATGAGTTTATGAGTCCCATTCAGTAGCACTTATATATCAGCCGATGTATTTACAATGAACACCAGGTTTCACCACAAAACACTTCAACTTGGGGCTTTCTACCAACTTTGCAAAACAGAAAGCAAGAAAAAATAACTTTATGCAAAAGAGAATGAAAGAAACAGAAGCTATCTTGATGATGAAGCTTTTGTTTTCATTTTTAGGGCCTATGTGAAAGACTTTTATGCAGGCACTGACAGCACAGTACAGAAGGGGATTAGGCACTTGCGCTCATCTATAACCATTTTTCCTTCTAATAGGAGGAGGACCTTCTGGAACTAGAGCTTATGGAACTTTGCAGTGCTCCCTGCTTTATCCATCAACAGGCCACATTTAATTAAAATAGACAAAACAGACACTTCATTTTATCTGGAGGAGTTGGTGCAGGAACTCTGCTAGCACGGGGATAGCCAACTGGACCTTCCCAGTTCACCGGCAGCCCATAAACCTGCTACGGGAGCGCCCTGGCATTGTATTCAAAACCACTTTTAAGAGCCAATACTGTAAGCTATGCAAGGTATGATGTGTGGGGAGCCCCATAAAAACCTTTAATGGAAACCGCGGGCTTGTGTTGGAAAAAGTTTCAGGAGCTGCCACGTACACTAATATAAAGAGTTCAGCTCCCATAAGGCACTAAGGCCAGCCCAACTGTACAGCCCCAAAGCTGACTGCAAGCTTCTAGGACGTCACAGCCTATAAAGAAGTTTTCATCATAAAGTCACAGCAAACATTGGTATAATGATGACGGAACATTTATTTTGTTTCCTCCTTTTTGTGTGTGTTAAACCATTGAAGGCAAAGTGAGTAGGTTAGCTAGCTAGAAGCCCATCAGTATGCCAGGATGGCGGAGCAAGCTTCCTGGACCACGTGCACTGGGGAGGAAATGCAAATCTAACAGGGATATGACAATGTTGCTGGGATGGTAATATTCTATGTCCCCTTAATGAACTACTCTTAGATAAATGAGTTTCAGTTATAATCCCCTCTAGAGAGAAGGCGGTCTGAGGCTGTCTCGAGGAGGGCACAACAATGAGGGTCTTTCTACCTTTTCTTTCTTCCATTATATACAAATGTAATGACTCTTCTGTTTAAGCAAAAGCAAGCTTCTGCTATCATCACCTGCATTGCCAAGTAGTAGTCATTTCCAGAGAGAGGGGAAGGCACGACCTCTGTTCTGAAGAGCATTATGGAGGTAGGTACAGGGATGAAGCCATTAGCCCAACCCACAGTTATGAGGCCACCTCCAACTCTTGCTTTGCTTCTGCTCCTGGTCCCCACTAATGCAGGGTGTATAGGGACCTGCTGGTCAGCTACACTGCTTACTCTGGATCTCAGTTTGGAAAAGAGCCTGCAGGACTACAGGGAGCATGAAGGCACTTCTGCTTCAAGGAGCCTCATTAGGAGAGATTCCCTGCATTTCTAGTCCTGTGCTTATGACACACTACATACCACATCACCTGAAACCCCCTTATAAAACTCACTGGCACAACATAAGTGGCAGAATTCAACAATCACCCAGAATATATTCTTTTGTCTGTTTACCTAAGTTCTTCACAGCTTTCTGTAGCTATTTAGAGCCACCACCACCACTTGATCAGCCCGAGGAAAACACAGCAGTATCTCTAGGCAGGTCAAAAGAACACCTCCAGAAAGGAGTCCTTGCACACTGGACCTGGAAAAAACCTGATCTCTCACATCTAAATACGAATGACAACATAAGTATTCAAACAGATGTCCATAAAAAAGTACAAGCATAAACAGCCAGAATACAGACTACCCACTGCTACTGATAAGATCTTCATTTCTAAAAACAATGTGAAATCTGTAGCATAGAAAACTTTGCTTGAACTGGAATCTTTCAATCAGAATCCACCGGGGGGGTGGAGCACGAAGGAGGAGTACAAGGGTGGAAGGAAAAAAATAATACAATCACCTTTTCTTGATGCTTGTTTTGTGTGTGAGGACTTAACACGTTTCATTCAAACTACCATTTCACAGTGGCAAAAAAAAAAAAAAGGTCTTTGGAAAACAGTGAATTAATTTTTCATGACTGAGTATCTGGTTTATATTTGAACATACAGGAAATAAATTCTCTTAATCAGCCCTTTTTACCTACTGACAAAAATGAGAGTGCAGCTTTACAGCCAAAGCAAGCTGTTATCCACTCCTTTTATAACTCACTCCAAACCCTACATTAATGCAATATTGCAAATGAGCACTTAAAAAATGCAGGAGAATCAGGAAAAGCAAAAGATAGAGTCTCTCTGGCATATGCACACATACTACAGACTTCCTGTTGTGGACAATTTTTATGTTGATTTTTCCCAGCGCAATTTAATTTTATTAAAACCCAAAAGTAAATCCTATATGAAACCATACAAACAAAACATAGCAAATACCTGTCTCTAGTAAACTTCCTAAGAAAATACACTTTTTAAACTTCTGTTTGCATACATTATCATTCTGTTCATACTCTCTTCTTACAAAAAAATGAAGCTATTGCATATTCCAGCTAATTTAAATGTGTTCCCATTTTCCAAAACATTTTTTTTCTCTCTTCCAACAGAAAACACTGGTTTCACCAATTGTCCTGCAGAGTGGGTCTTGCACCTTACTTGATGCACAATCATTCTGCGTGGATGCTTGCCATGCCACTGGAACAAGCATTTTATCAGAATCAGTAAGAGATAAAGCTCATGGCATCTTTAAAACTGTTAATTGACAGGATGATTGCTCCGCTTCCATTTTCTCTGCCAGTAAGGAAGGAATCCCCCAAAAGAGGAAAGCATTCACATGCACACAAACAACATTTTCATTCTTGACTTCAAGTAGGGAAAATCAAAAGAACACTCTAGATATATAATTTAGGGGAACAGAAATTAGAAATAATAAGCACAAGTTTGAAAAATATGACAAGCATTTTAACAAAAACACTGCACAATAGCTAATATATTGTGACAAGGCAGAAACACTCCCTTCCTAAGACAGGGCACCTGAACAAACTTTTATTATCCTGACTCAAGTGCAACCAAAGGGTTCCAGGGTTTATATGCTAATGTACCTTACTTCAAAGATTTCCTTAAGCTACCTCAGAAAACAAAATGTACAACTACAAGAATTTTAGCACTAAAGAAAAGGAGACTGACTGTGATGCTAGCAAAACAAAAAGATGCTGAGAAGTGTTCAAAGCTGTGAAAATTTTATTTTTCTTGAAATGGACTATTGCTGTTTCCTGTAATTGCAAAACCTCCACCTAGGTGAGCTTTGTTTGGGCACAGGAAAAAACAAGGCCTGGTAAAAATTTCCTTTTTCCTAAGATACTCCCAGACAACCACTGCTACGTTTCTAAGTTTCTAAATTACTTTGTATTACTAGGCAATTGCAAATCAGGAATTTGATCTTCTGGCACCTGGCAAAAGAGAGAGACACAGCCAAAGCATTACAAAGAAAAGGTCCTGTGGCAACACAGTTTACTGCCAGAAGGCTCAAGTCACTCCTGGGATTATTTATAGGGTCTCTTGAAAAAGGATTTTAATAGTACATAAAATGAAAGGAGAAAATTAACTTCACTAACTCAGGATAAATCCTAATAAGGTAAGAAACAACCTGCTAGGGACAAATGGTGTTAGACCCCATAGATGGAGCCCAAAAGAGACTAGTGAGAAAGAACAGAGAGATAAGTGCAAAAGTCTCTGGATTTGGGGCATTTTCTCTTTTTTAAGCAATTCACATTTTTCATACTACTGAAGTAAGTCTGCAAGCCTTGTAAAAGGGTCTGTTCCTCTGCACACATTTACCTGTACCCTGAAGGAGTTAAATCAGAATTCTGACACCTTCACTAGTAAGTTTATGATTAAACAGTTGGGCTAGATGGAGAATTCGGAGTGAGACATGGGTCCATAGAAAACAATGTTTGGCCATCAGGTCCCAGCTCTGAGTAAGCACTGCTCAACAGCAAGTTTATCCTTTAAATGCCTGTCCCAAGACAGCAAGAACAGACAGCGTCTGTCTTCCTCAGGATCCAGAGGTTCACACCACATGGTGCTTAAGACACTAGTAGATTTGGTCTGTAATGTTAAAAGCAGATTATATTCTGGAAAACTACTTGTCCAGTTCCCACTGTTCAGAGAAATGCCAGTTTAAAAGAAAACAGTAGCCATGTATTCTATCTAGAAAAAACACTTTCGTAACTATTTATACCCATGCCCTTAGAGTTTATTTATTGCTACTGAAATCCATGGGATGATTCGCATGATAGTAACGTGAAAAATTATAATGCTTCAGAAAATGGAGTAGGCAAAGAGGAGAATTGACTAGTTGGCTTTGGATGGGAGGGGGGTGTTTTATGCTACAGGTATAGCTCCCCCTCCTTCCTAGACTGATGACCAAGAAGACAACCAGAAGCACTCCTGAGTCAGGATGTGTAGACCTGATTTGGTCCTCATCCAGCAAGCATGTGGGCAACCACTGAAGATCCAGAGCTGGGACACCAACCCCTCTTCATTTCCACATGGGGCTTAGACAAGTTATAGAAAGTCAAAACTGTGAAGCTAAAGATGAAAAAAGATCATGCTTCATGAGACGGATATTAAGGTCTTTTTCAGGTGTACTGGGCACAATGGTTATCAACATTACAAGATTAACATGATATAATAACACAAAACCCATGAGTTTCTAGCACAGATTATCAGACCATAAAGACAGAAAGCACCACACTAATCATGAGGTGATAGTCTTTAACTGCACTTAGCAGAAAAGCAAGATAATGCATTACTACCACGGTAAGATGAGATACCACTTGTTTATTTCTCATGTGTAGGTTTCATCCTCAGATGAAAAAAACACTTTGCCCACACCTCTCCCTTCTTCCTGGGGTTAAATTTGCTTCCAAATTCTCTACCTCTTTCCCCTGCGCAGCTCAGGATGGGGAATGAGGGTTGCAGTCAGTTCATCACACGCTGCCTCTGCTGCTTCTGCCTCCTTCAGGGGAGGACTACTCACACTTTTCCCCTGCTCCAGCATGGGGACCCTCCCACGGGAAAGTCCTCCACGAGCTTCTCCAATGTGAGTCCTTCCCATTGGCTGCAGTTCTTCATGAACTGTTCCAGCATGTGTCCCTTCCACAGGGTGTAATCCTTCAGGAACGGACTGCTCCAGTGTGGGCCCCTGAGGGGTCACAAATCTGACAGCAAATGGGCTCCTCTCTCCATGGATCCACAGGTCCTGCCAGGAGCCTGCTGCAGTGCAGGCTTCCTAGAGGACCACAGCCTTCTTCGGGCACATCCACCTGCTCCATCGTGGGGTCTTCCGTGGTCTTCAGGTGGATATCTGTTTCCCTGTGGACCTCCACCAGCAGTGGGAGAATCTCTCCTCCGACACCTGGAGCATCTCTTCACTCTTCTTCTTCAATGACCTTGCTGTCTGCAGACTTTTTTCTCTCACATACTCTCAACTCCTTTCTTTGGCTGTGATTGCTGTCACACAGCACCTCTTTTGCTTTCTTAAATACGTTGTCACCAAGGCTCGAGGCCAGCTGCAGGTCTGTCCGAGAGCTGGCTGGCATTGGTTCTGTTGGATATGGGGGAAGTTTCTAGCAGCTTCTCACAGAAGACACCCCTATAGCCCTCCGCTATCAAAACCTTGCCATGCAAACTCAATACAGTTAATCACATACCTTATACTAAGACAATCAGTTGTAAGTGCAAGAAGTACCACGGCTGTGATATATAGGAGGATCAGACAAATTTTTTTAACACTTCTGGTCTTACTTTCTTTGACTGCACAAATGATACAAAAAAAAAAAAAAAACAGCACTTGAAGTTAAAAGGTACGACCCTTCAGGCAACAGCTTTTTTTTTTTAACCTCTACAGAAGAAAGTTAACATTAGTATCGCCTCAACAGTGAAAAGCTTTTATTTATACAAATAAATAAGAAAAAGGCTCACCATTCTTCTCTTTCATTTACTGTACTGTCTTAAATACTTACAGACTGCTTGACTTGCTGTAGCAGCACGAGAATGAAGTAGAATATGTCCAGTACAGCACAAAATGAAACTGATAACATTATCCTACTTGCATGTCAAATCTGGTTTGGTGGCACACGAGTGATATAAAGCCAGAGAATAAAAAAATAACCCAAACCAGCAACCACAAAAATCTCTGAAACATTTACGGAAAAGAAAACCAGCTAAACCAAGAAATTGATCACAGGGAAGATATATCAGAGTCAAATTTAATCATATGCTAAGCAAAAGCAAGCATGTCTCAGGCAAAGTGGATTATCCTTGTAAATGAGCAAGCACCGTGAAAGGAGAGTTTACTCCATTCCTTTATGTACTCACAGACTGGAAATACAGCTTGGAAAGGAGCACTATTGATAAGAAAAAACCCACAGCAGTAGAAGACCTCAAAAACAGACAGGAAGACAGGTGGCAGTATGAACTGGCAGAAAGGCCAGTACTGGACAGGAAAGATTAGAAATAAAATATTGCATGGCTTAAGAAATAGGAACAAACTTTGCAACTAGATTAAGGAGGAAGGTCAGACCAAAGTTGCTAGAGCACTTCACTACTTTCCTTTCTATCAAAGCCACACAGGGTTTGTCAAAATTTGCACAATGCCTCCTGGGTCATATACAGGATAAAGAGCTTGGCAGGCAAGCGTCTGAATAAAACAAATCTTGCTGTGCTTCTGCTTGTTCAAGGCTACTGCCTGCACTGGGAGCTGGAAACGCTACTTCCAGAAATTCCAGCAAAATTTCATCCTCTAGGATAAGAGTAACATCTTTTTCGCTACCTATGGAAGCTGCCATGTCAATGAATCTGCACTTACAAAAGGAAACGCTGCCCTGTGCGAAGCGACAAATTCCTTCCAGCTGGTGTGACTCAGACACAATATACTACTAGCTCTGATATGGCTAGTAATGAAGATGGTCTATGAGGAATGAATACATAAGGAATAAGAAGATTCTGTATGGAAACCAAAGAGACTCAGATAAGCTTGACACCACCTGGTATCTCAGTGCTGGAGGAAAAAGGTGCCTGTCCCGGTATCTTGGAAATGGAATTTGGTTTTGAATGACTTGGGTGAACTATATCTAGACCACTTCAATCTTTTTTTGTAATAATTTCATTACCTTTACTGAGCAAGCAACATATTATCATTTCTTCATGATCCACATTTACCACTCTATGTGACAGCTTACCACAGGTAAGGAGCCTGACTAATTACTATCATCATCTAACCTGTTTTACTGATAAGCAGAGTTCTTGCTCTTGTGTAAACATCATGTTTACATATACACTAGCCTTTTCAGGAGATCGAATATTCTTTTTCACATCCCGATTTCAATGACAACCTGTCTTTTTTTTTTTTTTTTAATACAGACTACTTTGCAGTCTCGAAGGTTCACACAAAACCAGAGGATTTGTTTCTTTATGAACATACTCAAAGATTTCTTTATGAACTTGCTCAACAGTCTACATGAAGTGGCAGATAATAACAGTACTTTGGTCATGACTAACAGCAGGACAAGGTGAGGAGAATCAATCTAAAGAAAACCAGAGGCTAACAAAGCACAGTATATACTGATAGATTCAGAGCAAACGTGAAACTGGCACTGAAGATCTCATGCAACAGTTCTGGTTTTGGGTCACACTCCTACAAATAACATCTCAGCCATAGGATGGCCCAACGATTACAACCCAAATTACTGAAAAAGCAGCAGTCCTTATCCTCTACCGTATTGTTATAAAAAACCCCTCCAACCTAGAAAACCATTCAACGACTCTCTCAGTGTGCTTTGTGTCCACCTGATGTTTGCTCACTCACCATTCACACAAACTGAGCCCTACATAAGCCACCTCGTCCAATTTGTCAATATTCTCTACCAGATGAGCCCACAGGGAAACTTTCTTTCAGTATATGTGCATTACAGAATTTCCCTGGTCCAAAATATCATGTACTGGTTTTGCACTTCAGCATAAATCGTAAGAAACAATACACATTCAAAACTGACATTTCTCATGAGGAAACATTAAAGATAAAGAGCGTACTGTATGAATGCTTTACAAAAAGCGTATTATTGAATTCATGGTACTGCCAAAACTCTGGATAATTTCACTCCTTGACTATGCTCTCAATTTTCAGCAACATACAAAGAATTCATTTTCACCTTTTAATCTTATGGATTAAATATGTTTGTGAAAAAAAATGGAGCAGAAAGGAGACCTCCCAGTTTATAATTCACATATTAAAGAGGACCTCGTGCTATGAGCAACTCTTTCCTAAATGTTGACTTAGCAAAATTCATAACTTTAAATGCATGGATTATGATGTTTGCACCAAAATAAATGGTTACCAGTGCAAAAGCTGCCATATTTGATGAAATATGAGGACGGGTACATCTATAGGGAAACAAAATATTATGGAACTCTTAAAACAATGAAAAAATTACAGACACCACAAAGCAAAACCAAGATGTCTGTAAAGCCTGTTTCTGTGGAAAAGTCTTCCTGCCATTGCTAAATAGCTTGCCTCTTAATCCTGAAAAGGCCGAATAATCCAGAAACACCTGAATCAAATACAATCACTGTTAATTTCTGGGAGAAAAAAGTTCTCAGATTTACTTTTTCTTCATTTTTACAATAAGCTTCAAGTGGAAAGCACTATGGAAAAAGAATCCATGTCTTCTGCTTACCTGCAAATAATGAAACCTCAGCAATCTTTCTACATATATTCTTAATATACTCTTCTGGCATACCATTCAGCAGAGTTAACTGATTTAATTGTATAGATGTCAAGGGATTTGAGGGCACTGAGTTCCTCACAAAACATGCTCAGCATCTGGCAGAACTGGACTTTTCTAATGCCTTTGAATTTATTTATTGAATCTTTCCATGTTGATACAGTAGCCCAGTTCTAATGAACACAATCCATTTGATTTATGGTCTAAAGGGCAAAACCTGGCTACATTTTAAATAAGAGACAAGTGGGTGAAAGGCATGGTACAAGAATTATCTTCCCTTAAACGAATATACTGAATGAAAGCCAGTGAAGTCCAAGAGATGAAAGAACAGGAAAGAAGACATAAATGGCAAAACAGCTCTTATAATGAAAAAAGTAATAACACTAGCAGACCTTGTTAATAATACACAAAATATGGCCAGCTGTCCTTTTATATTTAATTTTACTGCAGTCATACTGTTCAGTACACTGTGCAAAGACAAGTATTGCTCACAAGAAAACATAGGGAAAGGGAATTAAAAGCTTTGCTGTTCACAGGCCACTTCTGACTTAACACGCTTAACAAGATCCACGAGTGAAAGGCAAATTCAGACAAAAATCAATTTATTCCAACAAGCTTTTCCAAGTGGAAAAATGTCTGACCTTATTCTTGGGTTTAGACTCTTAATTAATACTACCTCTAGGGAGACAATAATGCTCTTAAGACCTGCAACATTAATTTTTTTATTTGAAGAGATTATAATTTTGAACTTTGTAACATCTGCCCATTGATGCAGCCATCCATGAGATTATTCCTTCATTAAATGATTACCCTCCTCAAACAAGACAGCTCACAGCACGGAAGAAGCCTTGCTCCTAATACAACATCTGTTAAAACCCGGCCTTCCTCAAAAATAAGAAAATCTCTTTGGAACAGGGAGTTCTCAGAGCCACCACAGTCAGCATCTGCCTCCTCACGTGAAGCACCACACTTCCCAATGAAATAACCGCTATGAAAAAGACTTGACATCATCTCTATGCCTGCGCATAACCAATTAAATAGTGTTAAAAGATAGCTGATCACTCAGAGATGAAATTCTAACATGAATTCCTTTATTAATCAAAAATCAGGGGCAGAGAAGAGCAGATGTGGTCGGTACAAATGTTAGAACCATATTGTAATTGTCCTGAATTAAAAGCAGTTCCCTCCTGCCCAGGCCCCATTAGATGGCATGCTGCAGCTGTGCTAATTAAACTGCTTGCAAATACTGTCCCTGTGCACTTTCATCACAGGCCTTTCCAGATGAGAAGTTGCATGCCTGATTAATATCCATATGATCAGACAATGTACCGAAGAGATAAAGAAAAGTGCCTAAAGCAAGTGTTTGAACTCATGTATCTGCTACAACGCAAGTCAGTAACTCTGTGGACCTTACCTACGAGTGGCACCCTCCAAATCTAAAACGGTGGCTGGGCATGGAACCCTATTCTCTCCTAATGCTCCAAAGATACTTTTCATACTGCTAGCAGTTTATTACCGAGACACAAACAGGTTTCTCCATGCAGTGCAATATAATTTCTACTAAGAATGAAGATTAAAAAGGACTATATATTCTGAGAAAAAGGAAGAGCAGATTCCTCTAACTGAAAACAGACTAGTTTTCAATTCAATTCAACTTTTTCAGTTGCTGATAGTTTTATCAAACATTTCTTTTGACTCATTCTCATTGCCCAGAGGAACAATGTTGCAAAATCCCACTAATTTGCATGTATGTATTACAGGGCTAAAGGTAAATAAGTCACACCAATTTTTTCAAGTACGCAGATGAGAATTCTCGCAATTAGGGAAGATTTCAGACACATATTATTAACTTGCTCTGGGTTTATTTAGACTTCCTCTGGATTTAAAAATTAACTCTATATCTAAGAAAATCAGTTCAGACACATTAAAATTTACAAAGCTTTCGATTCCATGGTTCCCAGAAATCTTTAGTAGAATATCTTTTTCTACTTCTTTAAGAATCTCCAATTTCATGATAAATAGCTGCATACTCAGTTTTCTCAATAGCTAATGCCTTCGGGGAAAGAAGCATTTTCCAAATGTAAGTTTTATCACAATTTTTAATTTTTCAAATGTAAAATCTAAATTAGAACTGAAATATCATAACTTACTTTAATTATATTACTGCTAACTTACAATGTGAGTAAGTATTCATATACCCAGGGCCCTACTGAGTCAGACAGTATCTTTAGCAGTTCTGAGATGTCAGTCAAAAAAAGAAAGTTAGCTAAGAGGCAGAGAAGTCCAAGCTATGAGTGTTTTAGTTGTTGCTGAATTCCAGTTTTGAGCCCAAGAGAAAAAAACAAAACCCTGAGATATTCAGAAAGTACTGACACAGACATTAGTTCGTTCTGTAGAGCTTTCCTGTCTCCTATGCACTTCACTTCTGGGAGCTTAGTGATTTTGAAACTGTCAAAAAATAAAGCAGGTACTTCATATTTTGTCAACTGAAACAGAATGACCTACATAAATGAAAACATCCCAAGTGGGTTTTGTCCTTGCTTACCTATCCAGGATGTTCAGGATCACAGAATCAAAGTTCTCTATCTGATAAGGCAACTAAAGCAGAAAAAATAGGCTCACAGTAGCTTATACAATGATTTTCTACTCAATTTCGTTTTCAAGTTCTTAGGCACTACAAAATTGTGCAATGTAGAAAAATAAACACTTTAAGCTGATCAAAGAACAAAACCATACTTCAAAAGAAATTAGCTTAAAATTGACAAGCGGGTTACAATACAGTAATGAAAAGTAGGCTATAAATCTTTACAGTCACAATAATGTCCAGCAAGTAGCATCTAAAATAAGTCACCTGAAAACCTGTACGTATATGTTGACTGTCATTCTTAACATGCTACTGCCACCCAAGGGCTAAGTTATTTGCTTTTTCTCAACATATTCAGAATCTCAGAACCCCTGATACCAGATACAAACTGTACAACCTGGACAACAGTCAAGAGACAGAAGGACAGGAACAGAAAACAGCTGTTTAAAGTGTATGGCCAAACGACAGTTTTTAAATTACTTTGCTACTACTTTTACCATAAAAACAATTAAAAGCCGCATCAAATGTACAGTGGGAGTGTGCTGAAATACATGGTAGGACCCTGATCTCCTGAGTATCCAAGACTGGATGTGCCTCTCCCTGGGACTGGACATGCGATTGGCATCTGGTCTAGCCTATCACGACATCAGGCCTAGGAGGGATTCCTATAGTTTTAAAAGAGCAAATCAAGAGCACTGATATTAAAATTTACACACACATCTCATACCAAAACTCTGCCCAGCTACCATACCATTGGTTTTCAGTTCGATGGGAGTTCAAATACGTTCAAATTTGACAATGCAGCATCTTGACGTATACTCCCTGAAGCTCTGCTTAAATTGCATGTCCATACTTGCCGCTCATATAGCTATTATTGTAGCATTCTTTCTGATATTAGTTTTATATTCCATAGCCAAGAAGAAAAAATAAACTTTTGGGTGGTAAAAATGAACCACATTTCTGCTAGGATAAAGTTTTCCTCCCAGACAAAAATGGAAGAAGATGCCCCATCCCTGGAGGTTGAAGGCCAGGTTGGATGGGGCCTTGGGCAGCCTGGTCTAGTGGGATGTCCCTGCCCATCGCAGGGGGGCTGTAACTAGAGGATCTTCAAGGTCGCTTCCAATCCAAACTATTCTATGATTCTATGAAGAGCAGCAGAGTGGAGCTCTCCTGTCCTACCACAAACAGAAGCACAACTGCTAACTCAGGAGCAGGTTCCATGAGTGCTATGTATGAACAAACTCATCTGGTAGGGTGAGGGCACTACTACAGGGGCATGCAGCTAAAGCAGAAAATGCACATCTGATGGTGCAGAAGCTGAACTTGAGCAAGCCTTCAAATGGCTGCTGAGTATAGGAGGTAATTTCAGATTTCTTTACAAACCAAAAAGAGTGGTTCCCAAAGCTTGAAAATGGATTATTTAATTTCATTTTATTATTCCTGGCATTTAATTGCAAACACTCTCAAGACTGTTTTCAGGTCAAGAAAAACAAGTGAGGGGAAAATGCACAGGTTAGAGTTCGTTCTTCTTGAAATTTAGCCCAGAATTGCTAAGTGTTAATCTCTGGAGGAAAAGTAAACTATTTCTATGTGTCGCTCCGATTTTAGGCCGTATGACCTGCTTCTCACATCTCTCATGGATTTCATATAGTTCTTGACAATCTACCATTTGCATAACATCCCAGGAATATTTTATTCATTAAATCTAATGGTTGTAGCAAACTTTATTAATAAGCTTTCAAGAGCGCATGCCAATAGCAGCATTCCTGAGCTACTAGCTACCTACTTAATGCGGTTAAGGCAGCAGAAATTTTGCTTTCCTGAAACATGAGCAAAACCAATACAGGTTTTATATCTGCTTAAAAAAGAAAATAGTAAATGAAAATGGGGCTTTTCATATTAACAACTAGACAATGTTTCTTAAACCTCAGTAAAATTGTTTAAGTGTATAATAACAACACCAGTGACATTTTGTAAAACCATGTAGTTTGAAACATAGGCAACACATCACATGTTGTTTTCCAAGTAGTTCATATACATGGTTAGCAAGTCACGATTCTGCGTGATATTCTCCATTTAGCATTTACACACTAAATGGAACAGTTTGTTTCTTATTGACTATCATTTTTATTTGAAAATAGACAACAAGTTTAGTTCTTTCTTTACTAACCTGTTTAATCTGCAAAATATGCTAAAGCTACTTATGTTTGTTGGAACATTAGAACAGGTATTACAGTGGATGCTTCAGGAAGTTACACTAATAATTCAGCTATATACACAGGAATAAACGCAAGGGACTTCAGTCACCACAGGGGAAAACATTTTCCACAGGGCACCCCTAACTGCATAGTTCAAGCTGTCTGTTAAGGTGTGCCTTTCAGCTTCTGCTATCATCCTCACTCCCTGCCTACCCTCAGCATATGAAAATACTGTACTTAAGCCAAAGGTCCCTCACCATTTTGATTTTTTTTCTCCCTTTTAAATATACTTCTCTCTGCTTTGAGAGCTCCTTTTGTTCCCAACTCCAAGCCCTTCCATGCCTCTTGGTAGAGCAGCAGATGTAACAAGCTGTATGCCCCTTGGGTTGTAATGCTAATGAAGGAACTGGCCAAAGCCCACTACGGTTAAACATATTTAAACTTCCTCTCTCTGTGGGACAAAGCAAATTAGTGGCATCCATCCTCACCCCACTGTCTGTGAAAGGACTCAGATTCCTAGGAAGCTAAACCCTCTACTTTTACCTCTACTTACTTACATCCTCTGTGGAAAAAAAATAAAAATAAAAAATGGAAAAACGTCCCTTAAAGAACACGGCACAACATGTGGTAAAAAGGTTACACAGTCTGATTGTGCACCATGCTAGGAATGGACACCTTGTATGGCAAGGAACAGGAGCTCCTACCTTTCTGACCAGGGTTTCCTGAAAGCAAATGTGTGCGCCAGCATTATCCAGCACTTCTGAAATAAGCCTTCTACATCTGGCACAAGTTTACAGAGGTGCTGACCCCTTAAGATGAAGCAAACATCCTCCAAGCCCCACAGACTTAATCCTTACCTCTTCTGTTCCAAATCCAAAGCACATTTGTTGACCCTTCTTTCTCAAACAAAAAAGTGCATAGCCATGTTTATACCTAATGCAAGAACTACATAAATAAGAGAACTTCACATTTATCAAAATGACATGCCACTATATATAGTTTTCTCGCAAGATACCTATGTATACAGTCAAATTTCTGCTCAGTGTGAAGCTGAATAAAGTACAAGTCCTACTAAAACAAAGGCAGGCTACTAATATTAAACCGCTTCTTTTCAGATTAAGAAGCAAGGAAGGTTCTGTTTTAAGAGGTTTTTTAAAAACCCCAAAGCATATAAGACCTCAAATATATTGTTTTATTACTACTTTCTATTACACCCAAGGCCCTATCATTCAAATTAAAGATAAATATTGTCGTTCCAGTTCACTGCTATTATACCAGCTGTTTTTCTCCCCTATGATCCTGTCCTTTTTTTCTTTCTTTTTTTCCACCCTTTATGGCCACACTGTGAAAATACAACTGATGTAGAAGGTCAGCACTGTTCACAAAGCCGGCACTGAACCGGATTCATGGGCCTGATCTCTTACACTATGGTGCCTTTCTGAAAGGGAGCACGCAGCTCAGCCTGCAATGTTGTGCTTGGACGCCATAGAAGGAAAAAGAAAAAAGAACCACCTTGTTTTCATTCCAGCCATGTTTACATAAAGGCTCTAAAGATCCCCACTGGCAGGTTATTTCTAACCCCCCGCCTCCTTTCCACTCCCTGTGCCCCTCTCCAGCCAGCCCCCAATATTCTTCACAGCGGCAAGGGTTAAACACGTGGCCGTAAATTCCTAGTGCTGCAGGCTTGGAACTGTAACTAGCTGGAGAAGGAAGGCAGAGATGGTTAGTTGCATCTAAGCCCAACCTTACTGGCATAGCAGTTCTTGTTATACCATCATCACGACATCTAGGCAAAACTGGCCAACAAATCCATTTTTAGCTGAAGTAATGTTAGTAGTGAATTAGCCAGTATTTATCTGAATGACTCTAATATGGGTCATTGAACTTCACCCAGCTTTTCCTCACACAACAGAGTGAAGCATGACCTAGCAGTCTGCAGATACTTGCATATCACTCACAGCCCTGCAGACAGAGTGAAGAAGTTTCCTACAAGATTTTCAGGACAGAGATTGCAATTCTACCTTCTATTACAGAGTACCCCAAACAGTGCAGAAGTCCTTGGGCAGCAGGGCTAGGCAGCACATCAGCACAAGTGATAAATAATAAGAAAAAGAAAAACAATCTATGTTTTCACATGCCTTGTTGCAATTCTGCTTGCTCAGCCAAGATAGCTGGAAGCACAGATTTAATCAGCAGAAAAAGACTTATCCCAGCTGATGAAGTGTGCTGTGGCCTCTGGTTATCACTAGGCACACACAGCATAGGGCAAGGAAGCTGATTTGAGCAACTCTTACAAAGATACACTTTAAATTTGTGAGCAAGTATGACTGCATGCTGAATAACAAGCTGAACGCTTCTGACGGTTTAAGGACCACTGCTGAAGCCCAGGAGAATTTCACCGCACATCTTAAGTTTACTACACCTGGACTTTGTCTCCTCAGGTGACAACTGCACTGCACATCCCCATCCGGGAGAGGCACAGGCAAATGTCACATTCCACGCATCTGTATGTTGGTAGCTTGGTTTTGTTGATTTTATATATTATCAAAGAAGGGGAAAAATTGTTAGAAGAATGGAGTTGAACGAAATTTAAACTCATGAAGATAAATACCTAACTTTCTACCCCAAACTTCAAAAAAGGAAAGCAATTCCCCCATGTCCTAGCACAACATACATTTGGGCTGGGAGAGGTTGTGTTTGTTTATTTTTTTAAAACTTTTTACCCTTCCATATATTTGAATAAGATGGCTATTTATTTTTTTTTCACTTTCTCCAACAGCACTTACCAAGTTAACAGCATCACACCCCTGAGCAGCTAACATCAAACTGGCTGTTTGCCTGCAAGCCTATAGCACAGGTATAAATCTCCTGGAAGCATCGCATTTCACAGGTAGTCCTTACAGAGCTACACAATTCCTGATCACCGCCTAAGCCCAGCCTGTGTGCCTGCTCTAAGCATGTACATCCATTCCCAAATATATTAAATATTCTTGTGACATTGGTAATTTGATCTTATATTAAAGCATTTTTAAGGAAGGTTTTGTAACAGAAATCACCTTTCCAGGGTTTTTAACCCCATAAGAGGTTTATTTTCATGCTTCCAGTCCATTAATATAGTGCCAAGGAACAATATTGTGTTGCTTATATTAAAAGTTGTTAACTTCTCATCTGACATTCATGCTTAAGATTCTTAATCTATGAAGCCATAACAGGTATATTTGAAAAAATCCAGAATTCTGGCAGACGAAAACGCCCCACTGAGTCAGTTATTCTTTCCTTCTAATGTATCCTCTGTAAAAATTTTGTTCCAAAAGCAGTGTACCTGCGTTTGGTGCAAACTATCACATACATACTGGGTATTATCTAGGAACTTGGAGCAACAGGAACATCTCAGAAAGAGACAGAAAGGTTTCAGCGGTCCTTAACAACAACACAGAACTAATGCTAGCACCAAAAACACCTGACAATTTTGCCTCATGCACAAACCTAACACCCATCTACTTCACACACCTATTTCACCTTTACTACTAGTCTTTATCTTCATGTGTGACATAGGCGAATGTGTGATGTGTCCTGATAGACATTAATTTGTCACAAGACATTGTTGGAAGGTTGTTGGGTGAAATGTCAAGAGACTCTCTGAAATTTTATGTTGTCTGGAAGAAATAAAATTATTACTGCTTTTCTAATACACTTAAACCATGACAACACTCTTGCTCGGCATTATTTTTGGATTGGGTCACAGCATTACTTGTATGCTGCTTGAGTTTTTTACGTGCTTATTAGGATCACGAACTGAGGAAGAAGCCTCCAAAATTAGAGAATGTCCTCAGAGTGAAAAATGCAGCTTGTATGAATCCTTCTTAAATTTAAGTCTTATGCCGGGGAAGGAAAACAGAGGGATGAACTTGGCCATCACTTGCTTAAAAAAAAAAATCAAAGACGTCAGTTCATCTCCCACCTAATATCCTAATTAATCTGCTCATCTAGGGAAGGCTGGTGAATGACTGCAAGATCTAGCAACCCCTCATGCCTGTTCTGAACAATTGCTAGAAAGGTAGCAAGAATGCACACTTAAGAGATCAGAAAAACTTACAGTCTGATGTGCAACCGTTATGCCTGTGCAAACAAACATGATTAATGGTAGCATTTGTGTATCTTCCTTCAGCACTATCTTCCACTGCAGCATACCTTAGATGTGCTGGAATCAAGCACAGATTTGCTGCTAGTTCCAACAGAAGAGCAACTGGGCCATTACTGGTCTGAGCAGAGGTTGTAACGGATACAAAAACTACTATAACTTGCATATATGGAAGTATGATGGTCAATATCCATCAACAATTGCTACACTGGAAGATAGAGCACTCTAGAAATGATCAGAGATTCTCTCTCTGATTCTGTGGTCCTTTCCCTTCCTCTAACTTTATGTCCTTCAGATACAACTCTATGTGTTCAAATCTAACTGGCAGCATTCTTTACAAAACTTACGCTGCAATTTTGGTATCAAAACTATCCCTAGCTGTTAACAAAAATCTTGAATATTTACTTCAGAAAATGAAGTTAAAATAGAACACGTACATGTTCTATGCCAAAGAAAACAATTCATATTTGAGCTTCACAAATTTAGGAAATGATTCAAGAACAGCTTATCTGAGTGAAAACGGGATCTCTATAATGCTGCTAAACCCAGCAAGAGTAGCTCTTGGGAGCTACCCTGCAACTTTGTTAGATTTATACCTACTGCATTTTATTTTTTATATAATAAAAAGCTTTGGTAGGTATTATAATCATCCCATACTCAAGAAAACATCTACACTGGGACAACTTTATAACATTTTATTCTACACACTATATCAGGCCCGGTATTTAACACAGTAAGTTACTATGGGCAGACAGTCATTAAACCAAGCGCCTTAGACTGCCTACTCCATATAAAAGCTGTCATTGCAACAAAAGTGAAGGTATGTAGCATGCTTATTTTCTGGGTTTTTGTCCTTTCTTATGCTTCACTCGTAAATCTCTCCTTTCCCGACTATCAACATAAAAGGAAACCATGGCAGGAGATACTACCAGCACTAGTAGTATTTACAGTAGTTCACAGGAAAATCTGTAATACTCGGAGAAATTCAGAAACTGGTCTTCTCTGTGTTTAACATGCTACGATTCAGAATACTAAGTTGCAGCTCAATCATCATGAGGGAATACCTCTTTACATGCACATGTAATATGATTTTGAATCCGCAGCAATTAAGAAAATATACTCTCGATTTTTTTCTACAGTACATTTGGATCATTTTTATTCCATAATTGAGATGAATAAAGGAGAGTCTGATGGCAAAAGGGTTGTCGGTTACTTTCACAATTGCAGGACCTGCTCCTTTTGTGCATCAGAGGAGACAGGCACTGAGACAATACAAAGACTGAAGCAAGGTCAAGACCAAAAGGCAATATTTGTTGTGTGGTTCAGGCCAGCTTTCACCAAACACTTACTTTCCATCTACCAATCAGGACAATGCAAGCTCTGTCAATGCTGACATTGAAGGATTTGGCTCCAAGTGGAAAGCTCTTTCACTGTTTTTAAGAAATAAAAGGCTTTGACACCTTTGGAGCATTGTAGAGACTAAGGAACTCTGACTTTGCTGGGTTCTCATTGCTTTTTCTTCCATGTTAATTGCGGCAACATAATACGATAAGGACTAATGTGCATGGAAAGGAACTAATATAAACCTGTCAGGACTCACCTGCCAGGGACTTGCGAGATCCAGAGCAGTTCCATAAGCCAACAACACACGTGTCATTACTGTCTCAAAAGTGGTGCAATTCATTGGGCACAACTAAACTGAGATGAAGGCAATGGTATGCAGGAATTTTCTACTTTGAAAGTCTTACTTTCCCCAGCACTCCACTGTACAGCAAATCTTGCACTATCAGGAAGAGATTAAGTGAGACAGTATGTTTTTCAGACCCTATAATTCAGGTGAGGAAGAGTTTTAGGAATGTCAAAGAGCAGATGTCTCTTACTATGGATTTGTTTGTTTTCTGGATGAAACATCAACTAAAAAGCTGCTCTCCTCCAAAAGAAAAAAAAAAAGGAAAAAGTTGAATTTACCAATTTGACAAGAAAGAATATTAGCATAAAATCTTGTAGCATTTGTCTTTATTTCTTACACTACATTCCACCATCGCCTAGCTTCTATGTCAGTTAACATCTAAGTCAATTAAGTTCTATATCCATCTCATATTTTATTTTTGGCTGGCTGTGCATTTTTTTCCAGGTTTTCTTTTCACAGCCTTCCTTGAAGTACCTCTGATTTTTAACAATACTTTATTTGGAGAGTTCAATGGTTTTCAAAGACACAAGCAGTATTCTCTGTCTCAGCATGGCCACAGACAAAGCTTAACTATGTCTGACATTAAAGACCAATACAAGATTTAGAAATGCAGCTACGAATATCGTAAAGAACAGGAAAAAGTGCTAAAAGGAAGCAAGAATTTTTCCATTGGATTAAATATCATTGTGGCACAGGTCTATGCTTTATAATACGGCAATGAACATTAGGCCTCCAACAATGTGGAACCAGTAAACTTTAAATCTTGAAGAAACACCAGCCATTTGTGGCTAAGCCATTGAAGGTACTGAACAGAATATTCTCTCCAAGGCCAACAGTTCTTTTTTGCTGTCTCTGCGACCTTTATATTCAAGTTTCAAACTCTCAATTTCAGTATTTTATTAATAACCAGCCTCTTAAT
Organism: Cuculus canorus; assembly: GCF_017976375.1. Lineage (NCBI taxonomy): Eukaryota > Metazoa > Chordata > Aves > Cuculiformes > Cuculidae > Cuculus > Cuculus canorus. Next base: position 51,047,536 of record NC_071404.1, on the reverse strand, counting down.
TTTCTAGTCTGTTCTCTCTGGATGTGTGCATCAAATACTTTGAAGACAGCACTCACACACTTGTTTTGAGAACTTCGGCTATTACAGCCATACAGTGATTACTCTATTGGCTGTGAAATAAATAACCAAAACAAGAAATCTACATCTATCTTAACGAAGCTAATAAAAAGCAAGCATACAGTTATGTTTAGGAGCTCATTAGCAAAAAGCACAGACATACAGACATTCCCTTACACAAAACCTCTTTCACCAGCATCAGATATAGAATATTTTCTGCATTTGTCACCTTTCAGGTCTGAGTTTCCAGCACACTCCTTGTTATATGCAATTAGCCCCATGCCAAGGTTTGGTACATTTTGTAATAAATCCTTGACCACATTTGCTTTGGGTTTGGCAGCTCTGGAAAGGCTCTATTCATCCAGGCAGCAGCAAGCCACAGGACTCGCCACACTGCACAACTCACTCTCAGAATTCCAGCACGCTACAGATTTCAACAAGCCACCCCGCCTCCCTCCTTCTCTCCAACAGCCTGACATATGAGTGTGATTAAGCAGGATATGAAAAAAGCTCCAATCAATTTTTCTCTTTTTCATCCATCACCTTCCTCCTTATACCTCTTTTCCCTTCAGACATTCTCTTGCCCCCCGCCAAGTAAACCCTTCCCTCTCTCCTTCTCTCCCAGCACTGCATGTTAGGAATCCTTTTTTTTTTTTTTTTTTTTGTGCCTGTATTTAAAACAGTAACCATCTGTTACTTGCAGGAAGGCTGTCTCTCCTTCTCAGATTTCTTTAGCTTTGCAGCGTTACTCTTATGGCAGAGCATAAGACTAGCTCTAAGCTGGGAAAGCTCTTCATGGAACCCAAGAAGAACAGCAAAACCAACAGCAGCAAAAGCAACCACCAGCCATTAGGCCTTCTGTTCATGGACAATACAAACAACAAAAAAAAAACCACCAAACCAAACTTACATTTTTTTCCAGCATTCAGAGAGCCATAATGACAAAGAGGGAACTGGAAGACACACCAGGCAACCACACGAACCAGGGAGAGTATGAGTGGGAAACCAATTATTACCATAGTATACAAAATGGAATTCTCTTCACATTGTGCTGTGGGTCACGCTTGCTGGTAACCTGGGATAATACATTTTGGCACTAAAAGATCCACTCACAAGTCAGCAGAGTCCTGGATAAAGAAGCATCATCATACCTAGTAGCAATGTTGCAAACAGGGCTTAAATAAACTTTTCTTTAACTAAGAAAGGGTGAAAAACTTGTACTAACTCAGTACTACCTCATCTTTCATAAAAGGGAACCCCAACTGTTACACTAGTACATAGTTTGACTGGGGTTACCCATGTGACACCTTCCAGCAGTGCCAAAGCACCGTTGTGTGTGCTTTAATTCTCTTTTCAGCTCCAGGCACACATTTCCAAAGCTTCATCATCTTTCTCAGCAACTTTTGCCCTTCCACTTCAGGAATTCCCACAGAAATAACTGGGACATTGCTAAGCTGCAAGACCTCCATCATCCCCTCCCCATAAGGCAAAATATTGACAAAAGGATATTTAGAGGGCATCAGCTAAGCTCCAAGGGTATAGCCAAGAATCAAGAGACCACACAAAAGGTCATGTTGTATTAACAGGCCAGGTTTTCTGCAGGTCTGATTTCTCCTGGAGTCCCTCCTTTCAGGATCCACCTTTCCGAGAGAACCTTCCCTCTGCCAGAAGGCTATACACACCAAAGCCTGCATCCAAATTACCCCCTTTCAACATGATAAAAGCATAAAACGCTGCAACTGACTATACCCAAAGGCAAAACCTAATGAGAAACTAAAAGAGAAATTAAAACAGAAGCTTATCTAATTACTATCTTTGCCTTGTTAACCTACTCTTTACCTTGCCAAAACACTAACCTAAATTGCATACTAATTGTATGTCATCATCTTGCTTGCCTGAAGCCACTGAATACCAGAATCCACAGTGAGATTACCTCATGACTTTTTGTTTTTAATCCATTTTTTAATCCAAGACTTTTAAAATAGTAGAACTGCATAGAGCACAGTGAGGTCAGATAATACTCATCAAATTGTAACAGCCAAAGAATGTATTTAATTCATCTAAAGACAAGTCAAACTTGCCTAAGACTTTTAAAGCTGTGTACCTTATGCTTAATCTCTTTTCAAAAAGCTGAGTTCACCTACTGCTCAAGTAGTGCCTGTCTGTGCATCCCAGCTGAGTTTCCTACAATGAGGAAAGAGTTTCATTCATGGCCTTTGGAGAACTCAACTACGCAGCATCACATCATGTATCCAAGGTTTTTGTTTACCTCAACACAAAGCATAGCTGCAACAGGATCAAAAGCTGTAAAAGCTGAAAGATTATTTAATATAACAACAAGGCTAAATTTACACGTTACCTTGAAAGATCCTTCAGGAGTTCTTACACTGCTCTCTCCCGACCACTCCATGACTGTGTACACATAGCCTAGGACAGAACAGCGCTTATGCATCCCCAAAAGCCCTTTACAAATACAGAGGTGGGGATACGAAGTTCTACTAAGTTACTAAAGATATCCAGCACACGTGGGCTGTTCCACCGTTAATAGAAAGGAGAAAAACTGAAATCGGAATTTCTGCAACCTGCTTTTATTACCAACTACTAGTCTTAATTCTAAATTTATCAAACTTTTCACAGAGAGCAGAGGAGAGCAGAGAAGGGCAGATGTTTTATATTAGTATGAATGGTACTAGCCCTACTCAGAGGCAAAAAGTTTGACTTTCCCTGAAAGTCCAATCCATCTGTTTTTACAAATACGTACACTTAACTTTAATCTAAGCACTATTTACAAAAACACATACAGACATAAAAGAGCATAATAAATTAATAGCTTACAAGAGGCAACAATGACTAATGACATATCTTACTTTTTTTTTCCCCAAAGCGCTGGCTCAAGGGAACACAGCAGATAAAATTACCCAAGCTGAATTTCTGTGTTTTTGTTAAACCAAAAACTTCGGTGTATTCTGAACTGTCTGTGTGATGTTTCCCAGCTGGCAGATACAAGCTTTCCTAAACAATTCAGGACTTGAATGTGACCTTACAGCCATCACCTTCTTTCATACAGCCAAAAGATATGCTTCTTAGCTTATATAGGGTTTATCTTACCCATCAAATTCTCCAGCCTGAACACTGATGTTGCCTGCTTGTGGCCATACTGTCAACAGAGCCTGCAAAAACCTTTCCAGTAATCTGACTCCTGGTCATGGACAGCAGTTAGTAAAACTGTAAAAAGTAGTTGTGCAAAACCCTTCACGGGTAATTACTACAAGAATGAAATGGTCCAAAGCAGAAAAATATGCTCTATACTTTGTTTTAAATCTGCACACTTGTCCTTTTCTTTTATGAAAATTGTTACCAGTGATTATTTGGTGCTGCCAAATTTGTACATATAAATGTCGACTATTCTCTGAATCAGAGCTGCAAGTTCAGAGGTGAAACTACAGTACTCCGAAACTCTTGACACTGCTGCAGCTGCATTTAAATATCAGTTCTTAAGAGCTTATTTTCAGTGTATTTGTTGATACAAACACAGAGGGTAGCGTGTTATAAAACTGTGAAGTGAAAGTGCCATTTCTTCTCTAACCCAGATAAAACTGACTGGCATTCACCAGAGCTTTCACCTCCCACATCTCATATTGCAGGGATTATTTACTAAAATCTGCATAGGCTTTCCTAGTCACTTATCCTGGTTATCACAACACCAGTTATGCTGATAAAATCACGCCACAGACGTCTGATAATTTCCCATGTAACAAATGGTATAATTCTCCCTTATAGTATGATTCCTGTTTATAAAAAAAAGGTTACATCATGGCAAGGAAGAGCACAAGTTTTGTGCGGGAGGAGATTGGGGGGAAAGGAGAGGAGAAAGCAGCCTGTCATGAAAAATCCTCTTTGCAACAAAAGGAAAAAAATCTCAAGCTGTATGCCGAAAATTACTAGCTTTCAGATAACAACCCAATTCACTTCAATACTGCTCAAATATTTAATAATCTCAAATTATTACTAAATTAGTAATAATAATTGTAAGCTGTGGTTTGCCAAGATAGTAACTGCAGTTTCCAGGTGCTCAGTACCTAAAAAAGCAGCAAAAGCTAATGATAAAATAAAAAGCTGAATCGGTACCAAGCTGTTCTGCTGATACAAATGAATTTTAGAAATTTTTTTGAAAGTAATTTTATCCTGATAGATTTTATGCCAGATCAGGTATCATCCTTCTTCCTGCAGCTGGTACAAGGCAGCTATAAATACCTCATTGTATGTTCCTGCCAAGCAGACAAAAACGCAAGCAAGTTCTCACATCTGACCTGGTTCAAATCCACATGGCATGGCCACGCCATAGCACACAGATGTAGTGACAAATATTGATGATGATGGCCTCCCAGGGTAACAGGCACTGTTTGACTCTTCCTGACACCCAGAGCTCACTCACCAGTATCTGGGATCAACACAATGACTTCCACGATAAGTTACAGAAAGCATTTCAGCTGCAATATTATTTTACTCTTTTTTAACATATGTAAATGAATAAAGTAATGTTTCTAATAATTACTGATTTTTTTTAAATAAAAATCTTATCACACAGAATCAAAATCTTCTGGCAAATTTTAAAGACTTAGATCTGATGGGAAACTTCCCACTTACAGCAGTGGGGCGTGGATCAGGCGTTTAATCTCCTACCTTTAGCTTATTCAGCTCCACCTCAGGCTTGACAAAATCCTGCTAACTTCCATGCCACTTCATAATAAACTGTGCTTTTTAACCAAAACGAACTGAAAGCTGGAGCTTTTGATGAGTGCTCACTATTACATTTTTGTTTCCCTTCGTCAAGTACACATACAAGTGCTGTAAATCTCTATCATTTTAAATAAGGTCTTCAAGGACAATTTTGGCAGCCAAACAGGAGCATGCATCATGTTTGAAGTACTGTAGGGTCCTTTTTTCTTTCCCCTTTCTTTTTAATCTTTTGGACTCAGATCTGAAAGTCTTAAACAAATTCATTGCTCACCTATCTCAGATGACATTTTAATTGTAGCTTTTAACTACACATAGGCTAATGGAGGAAAACCGAGTAGAAAGTTCTTCATATATACATTCAGCTGGAGAGGCTTTACTGACAGAATTTATTTGGCACTGATGAACTCCATATTAATGTGATATCTATAAATACTGTCAAATGCAATTGGAGGGAAAAAAAGCCTTTAAAATAAACTTTATGGATTTCATATGGGTTTTTTTAAACATTATTTGCAGCATATAAGCATTTAAAATCCAAATGTAATTTCCTAATTCACAGTATTATGGAAACAACTTCCCAAATCTCCATATGTGACACCTCTTGCTGTTTAGAGTTCTTTTAATTCTGTCAAAAATTCCTATAGAGTGCATGTGTATACATATACTTACATTCCCAGAGCTAGAAAATGTCATAGGACTACCTGCCTATTATAGTTACTTATTTATTTTGCTTTCAGCCAAGAACAAATTTATTCTCTCTCAGTCAATATTGTGACCCTCATAATCATAGAATTATAGAATCACTAGGTTGGAAAAGACCTCTTGGATCATGGAGTCCAACCATTCCTATCTGCCACTAAACCATGTCCCTGAGCACCTCGTCCATCCATCTTTTAAATACCTCCAGGGATGGGGACTCCACACCCTCCCTGGGCAGCCTCTGCCAGTGCCCCATGACCCTTTCTGTGAATAATTTCTTCCTGACGTCCAGTCTGAACCTCCCCTGGAGCAGCTTGAGGCCATTCCCCCTTGTCCTGTTCCCTGTCACTTGGGAGCAGAGGCCAGCTCCCTCCTCTCTACAACCTCCTTTCAGGTAGTTGTAGAGAGCAATAAGGTCTCCCCTCAGCCTCCTCTTCTCAAGTCTAAAGGAGGTATGTTTCTGTGGGTCATGTTTATATGCAAAGCCTCACTGACAATATTTATGTCTGTGAAAATGTCTTAAAAGCACAGAGGGATGGGCATGCAAAAAGGGAAGTGGAATTTCCACACTTCACAGCTATATAAAAAAAAAGAAGAAAGGAAGTGAGAAATATCTGCTTACTGCTCTGTGGCTCTCTCCACATGGTACCACCTTTGCTAAGGTCCTTCCTTTTCCTCTGTAGCTCTAGTGTTTAGTGCAATTCTTCGTATGTATATAAGCACCAAACATATATGCTGAACAACAGCATTCCTAGGTTTCATATGTTCACTGGTGTTTCAGTTCTGTATACTTTATTTGCGAGAATTTGCATCACTGCAGAAGCTTTGAGACTAAAACTAGTTTCTTTCACCTTTGACAAAATAAGTGACACTTTCTGTTGTTGGGGCTTTCCAATACTCATTGCATTTTGCTTTTTCTTCTTGTGAATGATGACATTTATAACAAACAAACAAAATAGCCACATGCAGCTGTAAAGCCATTAATGTAAAAAATAATACATCTGCTTTTCATAGCAAAGGGCTACAAAGACTATATTGAAAACTCATTCCGATTTATCTAAGCAAATGTTCCCAAAAGGGAAACACAACATATAACCTCAAAACTGCAAGGTGTCTTACAGGCATAAAAAAGGAAATAAAAATTAAATAGGAAAACAGCGCTGCAGATAATGTACAGAAAAGCAGATATTTCAGCATTACAACTTACAGGAAGCAAGTATATAAGTACTCAACTATGGTAACTTCTTAAAATAAAATACCAGTTTGAAGGTGAAGACATTTGAGGATTTTGATGTCCGATTATCAAGAAAATTCTTTGTTAGATTAAAGTGGTGAAACAGTGCACCTACGTTAAAAATTTCGCAGAAGAGCTACATGTTATACTTACTGCTGAAAAAAAATGAAAGAACTTTTTAATAACCAAAACTGAATAAATGCACATCTAGGACACAACCATGTAAACTGACAGAAAGAAAACTCACAGAAACATATGAGAGGAGAATGCTACCAATGGTCCTCAACCAAACACTGCCATCAATGGGTACCTTTCTGCTGACCTTAGTGAGATGTGGATGAGAATGTACCACACATAACATCTTGCACACGAAGTTCTCCAACTTCGGAGGCAATCTTGAAACCTGCACTCAACAATTTAAAACACACATTTTCTGATGGGAAATGTAAATATGAAGGCATACCTATTCGAGCAGAGAGCAATGAGAGCGATGACTTGTACATCTGACCAGCAAGAAAGGCTTACAATTACAGTTTTAGACTGTGCTGGAAACTTGACGACAGGTATTAAACTATTGCAGAAGATCAGTAGAAAGTAAGTGCATGCAAAACTCTGACTTAAATACTCATCATAATTCCTGTCTTCAAGCCACTAAAATCTATTCATATCAGGACAATGTTTCTCCACTCAAGATAATCTAATTTTTCACTGAATCTCTTTTGTTTCAAAACCAGTGACCATACACTGTTAAAAAGGTTATCTAGAATTCAGAGAAAAGTTCTAAATACATTTTAAGATATACCATAAAGCCTGAAAACTCCTTAAATCAATGTGAGTTCTCCAGACTGAAAGACTAAAATATATAATTTTACTTAGAAAAAGTAATTGATTCATTCACAAAATATTCATATCTACATTACACTAGAAATTTTACAGAAATTACAAGAAAGTTCTTTCATCTAAATGAACATTTACTACCATTTTTTGTAATTCATGTCATTTTGACTTCCCAACTACACTACCCTACTTTGGGCAGGGCTTGAAATTTCAAAAGCTTATATGAAGTTTTAGTCCTGAATCCTATTTTCTTTATTGAAAAAAAAAGTTGCTTGCTCTTTGCAGACCTTTTGAAAAATGCAGAAACAGAGATTTATATATTAACTGCAGCAGCATTAGGCTTTCGATGAAGAAGAAAGAAGACACTTGAAGCTAAAACACAATATATTGCCTGATCAAGGATTAGTTATTTGATATTAAAAATTTACACGGGAAATGTAAAAGTCTGGTTGCTACCTAGCTGTATTTAAAAATCTAATGAAAAGTTTAAAAAAAGCTTTATATCTGCACTATATAAAAGAAACGTAAATACAGACATTAGAAACAGAACAACCTGTATATAGAGCTACACAAAACCCACCCTGAGTCTCCCGTCCTCCCAGTCTAAGTTGATACTTGCCTCAACACCAGAAAACAAAGTACTGCTTAAAAAAAAGCAAATATTCGTTTAAACACCACCTAAAAGAAGTGAAGTGGCTACAACTTACCTCTGCCAGCACATTACAGCCATGCAAAAGTTGTTTGCTTAACCTTCCCTAGTAAAAGAAACAATGACAAACTAGCCAATAAAGTTTACTGCTCACAGAAAGTGCAATGGTTTTGAGAGTTGTGTTTGCCACCTGTAAATTGTATTGCTATTACTAGCACCATTTTTCAAAAAACCTGTTACATCATAACACGCATCGTATAAGCCCCAAAAGCTGTGGGGCACTGTCACTGTCAAATATTTGCTTCCTCTTGGGTCATGCCAAAATAACTATCAGAGAACTGGTGAGAGTCACAACATATGTGAACTTCCTCATTAACTGCTGAGAATCTCACCATTTCTAACCATCTTTTTATGGGCTTATATACAGGTCAATATTACCATCAATCTTTAACATAATGATGAATTTTCTGCACAGCATATTTGTATCGTGTGCAAATGAACTTCCTCAAGCTACAGAGACAGAAAAAAAAGCCACATCAAAACACTACCCATCTTTTCAGAATAAACAATCATTCAAGTCTCAGGATTTAAAAAAAAAAAACCCACATAAATAATTCCTTTCTCTATTCAGTCCCAGGATCAGTCTCTCCTCCAGCAGTATGTTAAGGAAGCATGATTTTGTTTTTCATTTCTCAAGTCTGAACAACTGAGCTTTTTCCTGTAATTTAAAGTAAATTTAATGACTAACACTACCAATAACAAAACCACCTCCCCACCTTCCAGTTCCTCAGTATTAATCTTAAGGACAGTCATAAAGCTGCAAAGAAAGAGACAGAACACTCAATGGCTTTTAAACAAATGCTACCACATTTTAAACACGTGTGTGTTTGCAAAACCTCTAAGCCTCTATTGCTAAAACCACTTGTGGTTTCTCAGCACTGCTTTTTCTGAATGATTGTGTCTTTATAAAATAAACATGTTTGAGACTATATTACTTGCACGTCTGTTGGGAATAATTATAAAATTAGCTCATTCTAATTTACACTTGCGGGTTTTAAAAACATAACCAAATACCATTGTGAGTCTCCTGGTGAAACCAAAGCCTGGTGTGTCAAACATAGTTTAGATCATGCACATGGACTTTGATTTTCTCAATGCAGCAGTCTGATCTTTACAGCAGGCTTAGTCCTTTGGGTTTGTCTTCTAATTCTCCAAATAAGTATTCCCATTCCCTCTGGAACCGTTCCTATTCTTTCAACACGCCAGTAGGTTGTGCAATATATTATACAAATAATTCAGTTCTAGGCAGAAAGCTGTAATTATCAAAACGTAGTATCTTCACATATAGCTTCAGTAGTTTGAAATATGTTGTTCAGCCATAACATATAGAGGACCTTCGGCAGCTGAATATCTCTGTGTCCCAAATATGATGGAGGGACGTGCTATGGTTCCGGCTACATTACCTAGGAATGTATTTAAAGTCTAGCCAGCAGTATTCAGGAGAGCAACACATGATTTATTTTAACCGTGTCCTTCAGTCCCACTGATTTCTGTGATCTAAATTAGGATTTTCCAGGAAAGGAATTTATCACATTAACATGATACTTGTATTGTACTACCGTGACACAGCACATTACTTTCACATGCATTAGGTAGTCATGACTGCAGATAATTTCCAGGGACTGCCAATAATCAGCTTATTTCTGAAGTGTTTTCTGCTATTCTAGTACCAGGACTAGCTGACGCAGTCAGTATTTTAATACTAACATGCCAGGATTCAGTTAAATAGTCTCAGTCAGCAATAGCCAACTCAGGCAGATCAAAATCTTACTCAGCTTCCTCCCTTTTTGCTCTGACTCGCCATCCAACACCTGTTCAGCAGTGGAAATTCATGGATCCACAAGATGTGCATTTGTAATAGAAATTATTCATTTCATACTACCATGTAGGTTTGTTTCCACTCCGAGTAGGTAGAACAACTTATGTTAGGCATCCCACAGCTTGTCCTTTTATTCAAGGCTGGGAGAGATGCAAATTGTACTTTCTGTACCAAGGTGGGTTTACTTTCTCTGTTTACTGCCTGCTTTTTATCATGCAAGGCTGCCAAGGTTACATTACTCTGCTTGTACCACCACCACCTGTTTTACCTTGTTTTCACTTTTTCATAAATACCTGAACAATTCTTTTTTTTCTTTTAATCACACTTTAGCAAGCAACTTCTACATGCGCAGCCTGTGATTTCAGACTTGTTCCTCATTTCTCAAGCACTACATATTCTCCTTCTTCTGTCTTAGGTTGTTTTAACATTTTTCTTGGTACCATTTCTCCTGCTTTGTTTCACCCCATGATATATACATATATGAGAGGCTCAACACAAAAAAAAACCCAAGACTGGCCCTATAGCTCAGGAACCAAGAGTGGAGAGACAAAGAGATGGTTATGGAACATGTTCTAACCTGTCACAGTGAGACAAAGCTCAACTTAATCGCCTCACTCAGTATGAGTGGACACATGATCAAATATAGACATTTTCTTACCCTTTCGGTGTGCAAGAGTCAATAGTGAGTTAAAGTTTCTTGTGAAACTGAAAAAATCACAATAGAAACTTTTCAGTTATTGACTGAAGTTTATGGTGAAGAAATCTCAAAGATCAGGCCAGTGCTTAAAGGAACTCATGTTTTTTGATAGATGATGTGAAAGCAAAAATGGCAGACATCCTCAATAGCCTTTCAGAAAATGATCTCTGGAATTGCTTTGAACATTGGCAGCACTGTATGCAACTGTTTGTCACTTCAGTAGAGAGCTATTTTGAAGTTGATCATAGTTGATTTTCCTAATCTGTTAAATACAAAGAGTTACAAGCACAGTCTAGGGGTTTTTTTGGTCAGACCTTGTATATCTCAATAGAATCTTATTCCCAGCCTGCCCAAATTCAGTCCTTCCAGATCTAGCAATAAATCATACAATCCCTTTGCTCCCCTTTCCTACCCTACTAAAAAAAGAAAGTACTTTAGGCTCCAAATTCTCTCAAGTCAGGTTGGCCTGTTTCAGCCTGATTTCCCAAATCCCACACTTCACTCATCGGCAGAGGATTACTCTACCCAATTGCCTACAAGCTTCTTGTATTCCCTTTCTGATTCCTCTTAGTCACCACTTTGCTAAAGCAAATTAAACACTACTCTCTTCATAGGAATAGTGGCAATGAGAGAGTATTTGTGGACGGACAGGAAGGGAAAACTCTGGAGTCAGTGTTCCTGGGCCATGTCCTGTCTTCCAGGATACTTCCTGCATCACCAGCTTAAGAATCTCTGTACTTGTCCTTGTTACGCATACACATTCATATACATATACGTGTGCGTGCGTGCATACGTATCTGCATATATATGTATATACTATACAGAGAATATTTATAAACGTATGTGTGTATATAGAACATATATATATATATACACACAGGTATATGCTAATGCATATAGAACATAGACACACCACAAACACACTTGCATTTAAGTGACGGAGCAGAGTGCAAAGCACCACAGCCTACACTGCCACTTTTTAACATCCTCCATGGTGTATTTTTCTAGTGCATTCTCGGGAGTCGATTCATAATCTAACCCAATAGTAAACATTGTATGTATAGCCTAAACAACACATGGGGTATTTTAGCAGCCTGGTTATTCAAGTGCACTTGAGTTTACCTTCTGGCTATTCTAAAGAATGAGTAACCTGTTCCACTCCATTCAGCAACATCTACTGCTTCCCCAACCTCCCTCTTCTATGCAAGTCGTCTTTTAGACGTAAGTCAGCCACAGTGTGGGAAAGAGGTGTATTTCAACTAAATATATTCCTCAACTTTTATATTTCATAATAGTCACCTTTCCAAGCTGAAAGCTGCTTACTAGTAATACGAAACACGTTATTTTATGACAACATTGAACAGAAAGGGTAATAAGACATTCCTTTGCATATTTTCCTACACAAATGAGTCTTGCTGTGTTGATATTTGTTCTACGTTATGACATGCAACTAAGCTATGCACTGATAAACTGAATGTCGTGAGAACAGTTACTGAAGGATGGCTCCCAGTCACAAAACATGGTATAATTCAACAACTCAATGACTCCTCTGCCAGCTCTATGCAGTATTAGAAACATAGATGCTACTCAGTTCTTCTCCTTCCATGAAGAAATCACAATAAATATTTCCAACTACAGTTACTGTCTATTTCAGAGGCCTGGCTTTCTATTTTGATAATTAGATTATCATCAATTAGTGGAAATCTCCAAAATAAACAAGTCAAGACAATGTCCAGCTTCCTGGAAAGTTAGCCTCCCACAGCAAAACATTTCAGCAGTATTAAAGATCTGTTCATACTCAAGGAAAAGAATACCCCTATTTTCCTTGCTTCATTTGTGATATAACACTTATTCCTGCACAGTGTTTCCAAAAACATCACAAAGCAGGTCAAGCTCCTCTGAGGCAAATATTATTTTTGGGGACAACATTTGCTTTCTGACACAGTTCTCTGTTCAGGGAGAAGACCTGGTTTATTTGGTCATAAACCAAACAAGTATGAAGACTGATGCTGCCTCAAGAGGCTCTTGATTTTTTAAAAAGGGTCAAGGAAGAAAGAATTAAGGCACATATGGGAAGACTGTTGGGTTTGGACTCGAACCATGTTGTGATGAAAAAAAATTACACTGTTCATCATAACTGGAAGGGAAGACATAGGAAAGCTGAAGAACACATTCTGGCCTTCCCCTCCCAAGGACCTGACTTTGCCTGGCCTGTGATGTAATTTGGACCACTCTTGGGAGGAACCACAGCTGAACCGGCAGCCTGATGGCATCCTCAGTTTTCAAAGCATTTGTCCTACACTCACATAAAATCTGCAGACTTTCAAGAAGCATATAATGTTGAAAATAAGGCCAAATTAATACATAAAGACAGTCCTTTCAGAGCAGACTGTGGGTAGGAGGAGGCAGGGAACAGTTAACATCATTTTTCATGAAGCCTGCAGCCACTGCAAGAATTATTTAAGCTGAAGAAGTAGTTATCATATGGGGAAGCATCAGAGCTCACAAACTATAAATTTCTTCCAGTAATACCATTAACCAATCCTGCCTGCATAGCTCAAGTGCCTCCCACAGCTACACAAGAGCAGTGATTCAACTTAGTGAGAAACTGAACCTGCCACTGATTACGTTTGGGAGTTTCTGCCATTACGTGCAATCTTTAAACCCTAATGGGTACTGATAAACTTCAGTATGAAGTAAGCGCTATTCCTCTTCCACTAAGCAAAAAAGAGCAAGTGGTGCTGCTGCTCTGTCTGTGCACCCATAGGGAGCCACACACCGCAGAGACTTCAGACATACTTATTTTTTCTAAATACAAAAACTACAGTGAGTCAGATCCCACCTATTAAATATATCACTGAGCAGAGCTTAATGGATGCACAAGAAACATGGAGTAATCTCTGGGGAGGAACAAGTTCTGCTTGATGTTCAGAAAATGCAAGAGCACGCTGCTTCGCCAGAGGACCGTGCTTAATAAAGGCAACTGAATCATACAAGGAGAGAAAGAAAATTACTTGCCTTTAACCAAAAAATTAACACAGGAGGTACAGTACAGTTAAATACTTAAGGCTATTACTTTAAATGAGTTCTCCAGTGAGGGAAAAATGGTTAAAAAAAAAAAAGAAGAAAAAAAGTCTGACAGACTCAATTAGCTATAAACCCAGTAAATTTTCATTTTGTTCAACATAGGTCTTGCCAGAATGAGATTAAGCTTGGGCCATATTAATTTATTTGTAAATTATTATTAATAAATTTTCATGCATGTTAGCATAGCAATTTTCAACCCTGCATCTTTAGCAATTCAACACTAGAACACATTCTTTCACTAAGAGTCCACAAATCTTCTGAGAGATATCCCACTTCAACAGGAAAATCTCTTTCTCCTTTCATGATTGAGAATAGCAATTTAACCTTTGGGATTATATATAATGAGTAAATAAAATGACAAATTGTCAAGCCATTGCCTATCATTTCAAATGTTTACAAGTCACAAGCGGGCAGGGGCAGGAACACCAGGTTATATCAGAAGAATTTTGCTGAACGAAAGGGATTTTTTTGTATTTATCACTGGATAAGACATCAAAATTAAACCTTAAATTGAGAAACCAGTCAAACAACTTGAAAGAAGAATTTTATACAACAAATACTTTAATTGTATGTTTTGCTAAGCAAGAATTCAATGTAACTCTTAATGTGTACTTATACAATAATAAAAGTAAGAAGGTCATTATAGCGCTGTCACATCCCCTGAAGTAGTATACTACAGTACAGAGAGTAGCTGTAAATTGATAAAAACTGCATACATATGTAGTGGTATAATTCCACTGCTTTAAACTCCTACTCAAAGAAACTACGTATGGCTTACAAGGAAAACCTGAAGTCAGCTACATCACCAAAACCACTATTTGGTAGTGTTGAGGCTCTTTCTCTTCTAAAAATTATTTAACTTCCACTAAGCAGACTTATGTCTTGCTGTTCTTGAAAATCTAAACACACACCTGGGAGCCTTCATACTACGATCCAGTTAAACATATGCTGCACAATTCAGAATAAGATCTGAAGATACTGTCACACAGCAGGCAGTGATCGGCTTCTGCTTGTTAAAACATATTATAAAATCATAGAATACTTTGGGTTGGAAGGGACCTTAAAGATCATAGCTTTGAGGAGGATCTGTTCCATGATCTCCCCAGGCACAGAGGGGAGGCTGACAGGTCGGTAGTTCTCAGGGTCGTCTTTTCCACCCTTTTTAAAAATGGGCACAACTTTACCCTTCTTCCAATCACCAGCGACTTCTCCTGACTACCATGACTTTTCAAAGATCACAGAGAGTGGCTGGGAATGTGAGAATAGAGCTAAATGTGGGGAGAAATGGGAACCCTAAAATTTTCTGAGTAGAAGGCAGGTTTTCTTCAAAAGCGAAGTCAGTGGAGATGCAACACGCACAGGGGCAGCACGCTTCTTATCACAAAGGAATGCAGGGAGGACCTCTTGCCCTGTGAGGTGGACGACGGGACGTTTGGAGACAAATGTAGCCAGCCCCTGCTGTCAGCAAGCATCAGCAAGGAGACTGGTCCGACTGCCCAGTTATCTGCCAAGAAGGTGAATCTTAGCTGCTGCTCTGACCATCCAGCTCCCCAGGTGATCCGTGCTTCTCCTAACATCACTGTCAAATCGTTACAGGACTAAAACCCACCTCCACACCTAACGCTACCCGCCTCCTCCCGGCCTCCGAGGCAAACCACTCCCATCACCACTCCTACTGGGCACGTGCAGTTTGGTTTTGGCAAGCTGAGCAAGAACTTTCTCTCTGCCAACTAGCAGAGTTTGACTTAATGCCTTCAGTCGCCCAAGCATCACTTAAAATTCCACAAATTATTATGAAAATCCAAGGTGAGGGCGGGGCACTGGGGAAAACTTTCCCGGGATCAGCTGAAAATTGACCTCTCTTTTCCCTCCCAGTCGGGCATGCCCCCTCATAGGCACACGCGTGTTGGCTTCTGATCTCACGCTAGCCATCGCTGTCTTTCGGTACTTTCATCTTAGCTCTATGTTCTACCTGCGTGTTCCTTTCACTTATGTCTGGGTGTTATTTGCTACACACGTGTCATTGCTAACTGTGGTCTTGTTCGCATCTGGGTCTTGGGTCATACGTAGGCTTGTGTGACGTATTTACGCAACTAGTATCTTATCCACAGTCATCACCCAACCTTTATTCAATCAAGAGCTGTTGTAATCACTTCTTTTTAATAAAATTGGCTTGTTCAAACACATACAAGTCTCAGGAATGATACAAAGGGTTAAGAGTTTCTGGCTTCAATGGAGTAAGCTGGACGTCTATCTTCGTTGTTGAAGTATTGTCTTGGAGAAGAAGGCTTTTTAATGCTGAGGAAAGCAGCACAGAGAGCAAGCTGGACAAGCTCAATTGCCCTTGTGTGACTGCTCGATGTTTGCCGTTCTCTGACAAGCTGGACGGTTTCTTCTCGTTCTCGTGACGTTGTCCAGAAAAGGGTTGAGCAGATTGGTAAGCCATTCCTCTGAAGTCCTTGGTATTTCCAAATTTGCTTTGTGAAGGGCGGTTGGGGTACTAGTGCCAGGTGATCGCTGTGGCAGGTGGATCCACTGCCATGGACAATTCTTATTGAGGTGGATCCACTTCCATTGGCTCCTCGTCGTTGTCCGGAGGATCCACCTCCATGGGCTCCACATCATCTTTTGCAGTGTGGTTGTGCCTGCAACTCACACGCACAGCGTGCCTCCACAGAAAGGCACGCCAGGCCTCCATCCTCTTCCACCGTCTGCTCATAGGTATCTGCCTTGCATCAGCACAGGCAACGCGTCTCTTGGCAGGTGACGTGATGACATCCTTGGGATCCACAGGATTCCCTTGTGGACCTAAAGCCAAGGCTGCCCGTTTCAAAGGTGGGCAGCCACTGGCCTGGCTGCTCTGGCTGGTCCCTGGCACGGAGACAGGCTTGGCCTCGGCGCTGCTCCAGAAGGTCCTTGGGAGGGAGCTCTTCTTGGGACGCGTGTTGGCCCCTGCTGCGTTTCCAGTCAATGCTCTCTGTTTCAGAGGTGAGCTGCTGCTTCGCTTGTTGCTCCCTGGCACGGGGGCAGGCTTGGACTCCGCTCTTTTCCCTCCTGGACCTGGAGCCAATGCTGCCCGCTTCAGTGGTGAGCACCCACTCGCCTGCCTGCTCTGGCTGCTCCCTGGCATGGAGACAGGCTTGGACTCCATGCTGTGCCCTG
Source organism: Cuculus canorus (assembly GCF_017976375.1). NCBI lineage: Eukaryota > Metazoa > Chordata > Aves > Cuculiformes > Cuculidae > Cuculus > Cuculus canorus. Next base: position 51,030,495 of record NC_071404.1, on the reverse strand, counting down.
CTGCACCTGAAGCCAATGTTGTCTGCTTCAAAGGTGAGCAGCCACTCTTCTGGCTGCTCTGGCTCTTCCTTGGCAGGGAACTCTGCCTGGGATCCACGTGGCTCTTGTCTACGCTTACAGCCAGCGCCGGCCGATTCAGAGGGGAGCAGCCACTTGCCTGGCTGCTCCCTGGCGCAGGGACAGGCTTGGCCTCCACGCTCCTCCCTTTTGAACCTGAAGCAAACGCTCTTCGGTTCAAACGAAAGCGGCCACTCTCCTGTCTGCTCCCTGCTGGGTCTACGGTCACACACCGCACACCATTGCCCAGAGGAGGACGGCCAATCTCCCCCACGGCATGGGAGGTGGCGTTGCTCCTCTTCCATGGCCGACGACCCTGATTCAGGCTCCTGGGAGGTGCCTTCGTCTTTGGTGGCTGCGGGAAGCGTCTCTGTGCTGTCCCGTGCAAAGGGCCGCGGCCACTTGCCTCACTCCTCTGGCTGCTTCTCCTTCCAGACACGTTTGCCATGCAAACGCCTCGAAGCTCAGTGAGCTCTGAGCCAGCTGCACCGGACACAGCTTTGCTAGGTCCCGAGCAAGAGCGCGTCGGGTGGCTGGGGACAGCACGGCACCCGTGTGATGTCATAGTGATTGTGACTGTGGCCGAGGGGGGCTGCCAACTATGGCAGGTTTTGGCGGGGGTGGGGGGCGCGTGTGGCCGGAAAGGTACCCAAAGGTGGGAGAAGAAGGGCTCTTGGGGCTCATTCCTGCCCAACGTGCTGCTTGCCTGAGGGACCGGCTGGCCCTTGGGCACAGGGACCGCCTTCCACCCCCCTTCGTGAGCCCTGGGCTCAATTTCCCTCCTCATCCCGTGCCTGGGGTCCCCTCAACCAGATGGCATCAGCAATGTTCCTGGAGGGTCAGGGGTCCACAGGCAACTGCACCCACCCCCACCCCCACCCCCCACGGTGCCCTGCCAGTGGTACAGCCCTCCACGCTCGACAGTGGCTGGGAGGGGGAGAAGCATCCAGAGGGGATGCGCTCCATCCCCCCCTGCTCCAGCAGGATCAGTTAGACCTGTCCATCCAGGGCCTCGGGCAGACCGCTTCTGAATATTTCCAAGGCTGGAGGCTCCACAGCGGCTCTGAGCAACCTGTGGCAGTGCTTGGTCACCGTAAGAGTCAAAAGGGCGTTCTTGATGTTCACCCAGCATCTCCCGTGTTTCACTTGGTGCCCACTGCTTCTTGCCCCGTCACTGGACACCGCAGAAAAAACCCTGGCTCCATCTCCTATGCGTCGTTCCGTCAGGGATTGACATACGTTGATGACATGTGAGCCTTCTCGTCTCCAGGCCAAACAGTCTCAGCTCTCCCAGCCATTCCTCATGGGAGGGGAAAGTTTGGGAAAAGTAGGGAGGTGGAACACACCTGTCACAGCAAGGCAATCAGAAGTTTCCCAAAAGAGCCTCCTGCTCAAAGGTAGACATTGCGAGGGGTCACAGGACTGCAGACACCATCACCAAAGCGCCAGTAAGAATAAAAAGACTTCCATCCTTTCTCTCTTTCTTGTTGTTTACTGCCCAGTCGTCAAGGTGGGAAGGTTGAGGCACTGGTTGGGATATGTTTGGGCGCTCCTGCACCACTGTGGGCACCTTTGTATGCAAAGGAGCGTGCAGGGTGTGGGAATAAAGCTAAATCATAGAATCATAGAATGAGAGAATAGTCAGGGTTGGGAGGGACCTTAGAGATCATCTAGTTCCAACCCCCCTGCCATGGGCAGGGACATCCCACTAGATCACGCTGCCCAAGGCCCCATCCAACCTGGTCTTGAACATCTCCAGGGATTTGGGCATCCGCAACTTCCCTTGGCAACCTGTTCCAGTGCCTCACCACTGTCATGGTGAAGAAATTTTTCCTTATATCAAGCCTAAATCTGCCTCTCTCCAGTTTGTACCAGTTCCCCCTCATCCTATCACCACAAGCCTTTATGAACAGTCCCTCTCCAGCTTTCTTGTAAGCCCCAATTATTACTATCCTCAATTAGAGACCACACCCTTTGTCAGATGAGCAATGGTAACAGATGGTATATGAATTCAGGCCCCTTTGAACAGAAATTGTAACAGGATTCTCTACCCTACCTACCCTGCACCACACGAAGGACACATAGATGGTCACTCTGCTGTAAATGTTGTAACTCTCAAACCAGACCAACCCCATTCTTTGCAGTTGTCTCATCAAGCCTATCTGCAAACACTTTTCAAGATTTGCTAAATGCAAATAAGGAAAGACATTGCTATACTCCTTTCTGCCTCAAAAAATGCAGTTAAGAGGTCTACATTAAGTTGCACGCTATACCTTTAAATGTTTCTTGCAGGTTTTAATGTTTTACTCCATAAAATTTGTAACATATCAGACCTTTTAGCACAACACAAAGCAAGAGTCATCTCCCACATTCCTGGACCTTTTCCAACCTTCTCTGACCTTCCTGGACCTTCTCCAACCTTCCCGGACCTTCCTTGATCTTATCTGACTGTCCTTGACCTTTGCTGACCCTCCTTGACCTTCGTCAACCTTCCTTGACCTTCTCAAGAACATACCTCTGAGAAAACATGTCTCCACCTCACTGGGGAAAACATGCCTTCCTTCTCTGTCTCCTGATAAGCAGAAGTGCGATAGGCATTTGCTCTTTACTTTTGAAAGCATGTCTTAGTTAAAATAAGTCTGAAGATTCTCCTTGCATCAAACCTCTGCGCTCTCATGCTACAACATGGAGTGTTAAAGACAGGATCAGGCGCAAGCCTATATGTTTTGTCTGAGAGGTGGCATGAACAGAAATCCACCATTTCTAACAGCTTTTGCCAAATGTGTGCAAGCACAATGGAGTGAACTTGGACAGGCCAGTTCAATGACATATGGAAAATGTCACAAGTTCCCACAGTAGAACAAATTGCTACCCACTTCGTCATGCTGATCTACAGGTACTTGTTTATCTTCAGAGCCTTTACTGATACCTGTGGCAGAATTACGCATTCCATTGCCAATACAAGTTAAGTTATCACATAATGAAGTTACTACAAAGCACAGAACTCAGAAAAAAATTACCAAAATAAACAAACCCTCCATTGACAAATTATCTATGAACTCATAGCAATGAACAGTGTCTTATCTTTATCAGCAGATGCTGTCTTACCATTATCAAGAAAAGCTGAAAAATCCGTTTCACCTATTCAACTCCCGAGAACAAAAGAATGAACCCCACCCTGTGGGCAAAGAACTTTTTTCTTAAATAATTCGTGATATTCTGAAAGAAGGCTTAATTCATTACAAAATGATACAGAACTTCCAATTCTGGTATGATACTCAGGTAAAAATATAACGATATCTGGAAAAAAAAAAGCCCACTGATTGCATATACCTGGTTACTACATAACCAGGTACTACATACCTGGTTACTACATAATATTTACTACATTATTTCAACAAGTAACATGGGAAATGTTCCTATGAACTGCAGCCCACTGATAATGAAATATTCAACAATCCTACTTTATAAGGAAAATTACGCATCTAATAGGTCAGCTTCCAAGAGAAAATGGAACTATTGCAACTCGTAGTGTAATATTTGACCACAGAGTTTTCTTTCACATCTTCATAAAGGCACCAGAGGAATGAAATAATACACATTATTAAAACTAATTGTGACGGCCAAATAATTCACATATCTTATAAACTAGGGAGCATCACTCCTCCCTGTAACAAGCACATGAACGCTCTGAAACGCTTTCATGGGAGCAGGATGGGATTTGCATGGCAGCACTTAGTTAGGGCGATATTAACAGTCTCATGAGCAGCAAGTATATCAACATTCATTTTTTTCTGTAATGTAGCCATAAAAGCTTTACTGAAGCCCTCAGCAAGAGCAGTTTCAGGCAGCTACAGAAGACTTAAGACAAGGCTGGAAAGTTATTCATAGAGACTAGACACAAAAGAGAAAAAGAAGATGGAGGAGCAGCTATAGTGGGATGATGATGATGAAGGCTGCTGGAGAATGAATGCATTACGTGCCTGTATTGTAAGGAAAAGCAATTTCATGGGCTGAACAAAAGGCACAAGGGCACAAAAGCAAGGAGAAACAGGAGGACCAGAGCTTTTGCTTCTTTGCTCTTTAATTAACTACTCCATTATCACACAAGAATGTGAAGCAGAAATTATTCATTTAGACAGCTTCCCTAAAATCTTTACAATGTCATTGCTTATCTTATCTGAAGTAGTTTTACACGTATCAACACCAATTCAAAAGGTGCAGAATGGCTCAATTTCATTCCTATCCCAGAGTGGCCAAATATTTATTTCCTTCACAATACTGGAGCAGCTAGAAATTTTGTAAGGGCATAAATACAACTGACTTGCTGATAATGGTCCCATTCAAGTAGCTGTTCTTGTTCCTACAGCAGTTTTGTTACTCTGCAGTTGTTATATTCTGTTGTTTGAAATGAAACGTTATTGTTGTTCAAATTAAAGAAAATACGTAGGTGATGCTCCTAATTTTTAAGTGCCATCAACCATTGGATGCTACACATTTGGGTTGATTTTTTAAATATGCATCTAGCTTGTAATGCAATAGTTAAGTCACAGCGTACGTCACAGTTTCCCTTTGTACAGGATAAAAGAAAATCTCCATGTGTTTTGTTAATACCATTTCAGTGAACAGTCATGTGTATTACAAAATAATGAAGTGAGTGGTGATCATACAGTTTTGCTTTTAACATCAAGTACGTCTTACCAAAAATACCTGTTACGCTGACAACACGTGCATTCATTATATGCATATATATATACACACACACATATCTATCTCTCTCTCAACTTAGATTAAAAGGCAGAAAAATTACTGACTTCACTTCCTAGAAGTCACTGGAGGGATTCTGAAAGCTTCCTTTTTCATTGTTGAGCTTCTTCATGGGTCCTGAGTATTGGGGATTTGGCCTTTCACATCAAGTTGAGCATGTAAGGTCATATCTGTGCTGAAATAGTAACTTAAATAGTTTTTATACATCCTAGAGGTTTGCCTGGTGTTTACACAAAGCTACAGATAGAAAAGGTTTGGTTTAGCAACTTACTCCAATCCACTCTATATCAATATTTCATCAGCATTTTTTTTAACATGTTCAACACAGCAACTCTCACCAATACAAAAAACTTTTTCAAGTTAGTATCATTCAGTTGCTCTTTTCCAAATATTCACATAGCTCTGCTTCCCTCTCTCATCCTCCTGGCTGATATTTAAAGATGGAGATTCACAATTCTTGCAGCATCACTTTGTGACCAAGCAAGTCCAGCCATCAGCAAACCAGGCTTCACAGAATGACCAGCTTAGCAGCTGCCCAGGGCAATGGTGAAGGGTTGGTCCTACAAGCTTCTGCACAGCAAGGACCCATCCACTAAGGGACATATATACAACTCTGAGTTCAAAGCAATAGGGATCATACTCAAGCACAGTAATTTGAGTATTAGAAATGAAGTATTATTTACACTTTAATAGTAATTTAAACTCCACTCTGAGTTCTAGATTAAAGTAAACTTTCCTTCTAGAACAAAGGTTTTACGTTTATAAGAAAATGACTGAGGAGCTAAGTAGTGAAATGCTGCAATGTCTTCAGCTTCTACCTGAAGGGTCATCATTTTCTAGTAAACCTAGCTCAACCCTTCAGTCTCACAAAGCACCATTTGTACCTTCTCACAAGACACCTGTGGAGGAATGGAACACTAGTATCACTTACAGTCACAAGCAAATCAACTCTGATGTCAGCTGCGTTCACAGTAGTGGAAAGCAGACAGAAAATGACAACTCCATGCTCATGTACAGATAGAGAAGAAAAAAAAAAGTCTTTTCTTGAACAGAAAAGGCACCAGTTCTGGATAAGCATGTCACACAGTTGTTTGAACTTAACAATATCTCCTATCAAATGCTTTGTAAGTAGTCATTCATATCTGTTTGACCGTGTCCTCTCACACAGTTAAAAGAGGGGTGAGGATCCGATTTGGAGGTTACAATTTCTGTAAGCAGTTAAATTTCTATGATCTTCTGGAGGAGTTTAAACAGGATGGTTGGTAGTAAAGAATAACTACTTCCCTTCACAAAGGAAGAATACTGTCCTTATTTCATCATATTCAACAAAACACAATAGGGACATTTTCACATGATCCTCTTGTTTTCAAAAATCTCTGAAAGCTGGTTTTAGTCTTTTTCACTCTTTTTCTCAACTCCAACCTGCAGAAAGCGGGGACTGATCTGAAGTAGGTACACCCTACAAGTGATTACCCCCAATAATCACAGCACAAAATAATAATTTCACTTACAGCCCTAAGGTATATGCTTTCAACATCTTATCTTTAAAGTATTCTTGAATTTTCCCGTTCTAAGCTAATACTAAACACAAAAAAGGTGATACATTCACTACAGACAAGGCAAGTCTCCATTCCTGCTTCAGCCATGACACTGCATGCAAGCTTCTAGCTTCTGAAAAGCATGTTTTCTTATTTGAGAATGCTTTCCACTCTTTGCACAAACCTATTTAACCTTTTTATCTATAGGAGATGCCTAACAAACAAATGTTTCAGCCAGCATTTGTTCATGTTACTTGTCCAGGCTGGATTAAAAGGTATAGATTTTAATTCATTTTATTATCAGAAAGACAGACGAGCCTAGAACGAGTAAGAAAAATGATACATGAAAAATAAGCAGTACAATTAATGTTGTGTTTTAATGGACAAATATAGCTGCAATAAGATATCCATATGTCTGACCTCAGAATTGCTACATAACCAATACAGGAGCCAAAGAGGTCAACAACCATTATGATGTGAAGAGGATTCAGTTAGCACTCACCCTAAATTGCATACAAAACACCCATAATCGTGAGCTAATTTATCATTCGTCTTAAACCTCAAAAGAACAGAGACAGAAACTTGAATTTAACACTGGCTGACACAGTCTGGGATTTCATGAGTAAGCTGATGCTATGACAATAAAAAGCTGTAAAATACTAAAGTAACCATAAAAATGTCCTGTTTCATAAGACAAGGAAGCTTTTAACCACAACTGATATTTGTTTTGAATTCTTAAATGAAGCTAAACAATATTTTCATCATTCTCTCACAGGTCTTTCAGAGGTCCACCCACAGCCTGAAGCACAGTAAGGACCAAAGGCTCAGCAGCCACAAGCAGGAGGCTGCCCTTTCCCCCTCCTAACATTTGTCAGCCTGGCAGCTTAGAGAGAAGCACAGATTGGAATAATTACACAGATAGTTTGGGGCTAATTAAGCAAATTACTCAGAATCAATAGTATTTAAAATCTATGGAGAAAACGAATACATGCCATCAGAAAGTTTCTACGGGAGCTATATTATAGAAAAATGCTACAGCATGAGGAAAATGAGAAATCACTTGATGCAGCCTACACAAAACAAAAATCCTGGATGGAAAAACCTTTGAGAAAAAATTTTGTAACCTATGTAAATATAACATATATAAATATGTAGTCTGATTGTAGAGATCCAGATAGTTCTTCTGGATATCAGTTTTCATCAGCGGCTTCAGTTCTCAAACTACGCAGCGTAATGACAGAGTGAAATCAATTTAATGCATTTGCAGGTGTCTGTACCTACAAATTTTATCAGAAAAAAAGTATAACTGGAATACAGAGAAGAAACTGAGTAGACACATCATTCTAGTCTAATTACAAACAGACAAAAAAAAAATCCATGTGAAACAGAATCCATTTCACCCTTCCCATTAGACTACATGATTTCCTAATAAGACAGAATCACATAAGATACCATTTTTGCTAAGATCTTACGAGGACTTTTGCTTACGAGATCTTACGAGACTTTTGCTAAGTCTTACGAGGAGCGGCTGAGAGAGCTGGGGTTGTTTAGCCTGGAGAAGAGGAGGCTGAGGGGAGACCTTATTACTCTCTACAACTACCTGAAAGGAGGTTGTGGAGAGGAGGGAGCTGGCCTCTTCTCCCAAGTGACAGGGGACAGGACAAGAGGGAATGGCCTGAAGCTCCATCAGGGGAGGTTCAGGTTGGATGTCAGAAAAAAATTCTTCACAGTAAGAGTCATTGGGTACTGGAACAGGCTGCCCAGGGAGGTGGTCGAGTCGCCTTCCCTGGAGGTGTTTAAGGAACGGGTGGATGAAGTGCTTAGGGACATGGTTTAGGGAATGTTAGGAATGGTTGGACTCGATGATCCAATGGGTCCTTTCCAACCTTGTGATTCTGTGATTCTGTGATCAAAACCGGGTAATTTTAAGTTTGCAATTTTAAAGTGGCATATCAGTGAGACAAGGAGAAGGCCCTAAACAAAAAAAAAATAAAACAGAAAAGAAGACTCAGCAAAACACATGAATTGACACAAACCTTCAGATGAGGAGAACCAAATCGTTGGAACGATGCAACTCTAACAAGAGGGTAGCCACCAGTGACTTAAACTGTAAACTCTTCTACCCACTACACACAGTCAAATGCTTGGATGAACTACAGTACATAGTGGAGAAGACGCTCATCCACCACCTTAAACATAATTCCCACATATTCTCCATAGGTTTCTTAGGTTCCCAATGGCTGACATAGTTTAGGTTACCAGGCAAAAACAAGGCCTTTTCTTTTTGCATTCTTAAATTATTACAAAAACAAAGCTATTGCTGCTTTACCATACACTGAAGGCACACGTTTTTTTGATGCATTTCTACAAAGCATTATTATTTCCCATTTTCTGTACTTATTGCGCTGAAAATTAGTGCTGTCTGGGAGATTCTGCAAGGCACAGGCACTAAAAAAACCACCGGTGATCTTCTACGCAATGAAATCCTTGTCTTGCTCATGCTTTCCCACATCCACCCATTAATACACTTTCCTTGCTTACGGCTCCATGACATTCAGGCATTCACACACAGCCTCCTTTGCTCACTATTAGAAAGAAAAGCACCTATCTAAACAGCCAGTATAAAACCTGTTCCATCTGTTTTCAACTGAAATACACACACACACATGCACAAAGACATTTCAGTTTGTCTTTGGGAATAATACATTCAAATATTTTCTTAGTATGAAAAGATACATCTCTGCCCTTCCAGTCTGAAAAGACCCTGCAAAGAAAAACAGCAGAGTTACATTCCCAGTGTTACAAATAGTGTGGGGAATTTGGCTTTAAGTATTTGCTTCAATCGTTCTTGTGGCACAGAAGTACCACAAATCAAAGGCTCAGCAAGTAAAGTTTAATTTAGAATTCATGAGACTAGGTCAGATTTATCACAGAACTAACAAGATACAACATGATTGTAAACAAGTGAGATGACAAGGGGTGTCATTGCTTAGCATTGGAATTTATTCTGGTCTTGGGTTTTTTTTTTAAGGTTTGGGGAGTTTTGGTTGTTTAGGCTTTTTCCCTTATTTTGTTTTTAAAAGAGATTATAGATTTTTTCAGTTCTACAGATCTTTCATGTTCAAAATTCTGATAAAGCGCTTCAATAAATCATTAATAATCCACTTAGCTTCAAAGAATTTTAATGCTTCACTATCAGCAGAATTCAGTAACATTGTACTCTTTCTCACTTACTTCATGGACAAGAAAACAAGAAACAAAACAAACGTAATCACTTAAAATAAAGTCAACTTCAAAAGATTTTCTATGAATTTGAAGTACAAACAAAATTGGACAGTATAAATATCCCTCAAGTCTACATGGCTCTATTGATACTAATCATCAGAGTTGTCAATATTAGAATACTGTTTTCTAGTCAGTCATGAAATTAATCCTTGAGACATCCTAGCATTGTTTATAACTCAAAAGTAGAGGAGAAGAGGCACTACAAAATCATGTATGTTGATGTTATGAATCACCTATTTGTACTTTTTAAAGCAACTGTCACAAATAGTTTGAGGCAGGTAATTTTAAGAGTCAGAAAATAAATTTCAAAGGACAAAGATGAAGAATTTAACTGTGGCTTCCATCTACACTTAGCAACTGGAATTCATTTCCAGTCTCAAGCACAGACTGGGCCCCAAAGACCTATTTTGTTCTCTCCACATAAACTGGCTGGCACTAAGTAAAAATACGAGGCCTGTGTAGCTATATTTTCCACATGGAGCTGATGGAGACTTTTTATTAGAGATGTTGAAAAGAGCCCTAGGCTACACACAATAAAGGAGAGTGCTATGTGCTCCATGGAAATTACATCAATACCTACACTGAGGCATGTTTGGGAAGACAGAACACAAAACTCTCAGATGCTCATGACAAATGCACGTATGTATATTTGAAAAGCATTTGACATACTCAATAACGCCCCACAGGGCACTAACAAAGCTGAACAAAACCAGAGCTAATGAAGTACATGCCGAGGAGCAGCAGGTCACCACCAGTCAGCTTCACATTTCTGCAGAGGGTGCTTATGCAAGAGTGGTTCCTCAGTGCCTGTACCTGGCTGATGACAAGCAGCATTAGGATGATGCTCCTACGGACACATGTTCCCCGCCTCCCACAGCTGGTGTGCAGGCATGACCCCCAGGACAATAGCCCGAAAAGGAAGCAACCCCTTCTTCTCACTTCTGAATGCATACTTTGCATTGTAACGTGACATCCACCTGAAATACGCAGATGGTCTCCTAACAGACCCACCTTCTCAATTTGATCTCTAGTTGCTGATCTTTATCGATACAGTAGGACACAAGTATGGAATGGTTATTAAAACAGAAAAATATTTATCCAATAAAGCAAATGTCTAAATCACTTCCGAGTGTGCTTCTAAATTAAAACCTTCTTCCACTGAAACAATTACATCACTAACAAAATATACTGTAATATCTACCCATACACATGATTGCTCTATGCAAAATAAATAGCTGCAATGGAAGAAGATTACCAAAAAATGCTTCAAAACTTAAATTTTTATTCTTTTTTCTAAATAAGGCTAAAATGTAAATAGATATTGAGAGAAACCCACAGGAGACAAAATTACAGGTCATTCCAGGCTGATGCAGTGAAAAACTAGGAAACTAAAGCATTCAGCATAAAAATGAGAGTAATTTCTAAATCCTTCCTTATTTACAAAATTATGTACTAGTACATTTAAAATAAGGAACAAGATTATTGTCTTCTATTTTCTGACTTCTTACAGAAGCACTCTACATTTTGTATTAAAAAGACCAATGCACTACATACTGTAAATAATACATGGTGTAGGGACATATAACGCCTTCCTGATAGTGGACACAGTATGGTTGCCACGTTAAGCTACAAGACAAATGACAGCCAGATCTTCCTCATTTATGAACAGGCTTCATTCCCTCGAAGGAAGGAGAGAAAAAGGGTGACTTTTACATCGCAACTTGAAATATGGCATATCATGCAATTTTGAGTTAGATGGCCACTCCACAAATACTGCTGGCTTGGTGAGATCTCCCAACAGTAGTCAAACATTGGAGTACAAAGTCATTGGTGAACCAAAAGGTTCAAATGAAAAAATGCACTTCATTACAGCAGAAAGCAAGTTACTACTACACCGCAGGAGAAAGAAATTTGTGAACTGAATCTAGGAGTATGTTTCCTTTTGCTTTTGTTTACTTTAAATACATGGGCTGCATACTAAATAACAATCACAGGGTTTGTGTGCACATATATTGTGTAAGTGTAAGTATATATTTGGAAATCATACGAAAATTAGGTATGATTAGAAGCTTTATGCCGTAGAAATATTACATAGGCATGAAGACCATACAATATTAACCTTGAATAATTAAGGGTGAGAAGGTCAGCTCCTGCATGCAGACCTTTCCTCAAAACAAGGTTACCACAGTGACCTCCTCAGAACTGCCTGCCTCCTGGTGCATTTTTTGCCCATCTCTGCTCCAGGTTTTCCACGTAGTTGGAATTCCACAGATGGTCCCCATCGCCCCCAGTGAAATGCAATGGGGAAATGGTAAGTGCTCTTTCCAGATGAATTCCCCAGAACAGGACTTCATTTCTTAGACAGCAGAGGGATATTTTCCAGAAACTCATGATTCCCAGGTGCATAACAATCAGCTAATACTTAATCATTCTATAATCTTTGAAAATCTGGTAGAAATTTAAAAACATTTTCACAAGGCATTGATTTTCCAATAAATGCTGGGAACTCTCTGACCATTATTTGGTAAGCATACATTAAAGAATTTGGGTGTCACTTCCCATTGTTTCAATATAAACAGTATATTCTTAATAAAGTCTATGCCAATGCAATGCTTTTGAAGTTCCAGTCAACTACTTTAAACGTGGTATTCTAATGCCCTTTAATAAACACACAGAACAGTCAATAGATCAATACTTAAGTCTCTCCTTTCTCTTACTGCTTTATTTGTTGATGTTAATGATTTGCTAATTTTATTTCCCTTCAATCACATCATCTGTGTTTCTCAAAAGTTCCTTAAAATTACTTACGTAACAAAAGACATTACGATGCAAAGATAAAAGGAAAGATATTTTGGTATATAATTTCCCAGCTGAAATTACACCTCAACACACACAGCTGTGTCCATAAACTTGCTTCATGCCATCATAGTATTACAACAATGCATTCTTGTACAATTTTTGACAAAAATAATCCGGACAGAGCATTTACTTTCAGATTCCATGTTTAGCAATCCTTTTCCATGACTCTGCTCACACCTATAGTGAAACGCCACAATTCCTGCATTATATCTTCATTTCACACAAGGCACAAAATACAGATTTCTTCCTTAAAAGAAATCTGGTATAATTAATAACAAAATAATTACTACAAAGATATGTTGCATCCTCTCTCTACACAGACATATCTCTCATAAATACTAAGCAGACTTACTGAGCGTGTTTATCAGGAAAGAGATGAGAAATCCTGTAACTCAGACGATACAGAAATGTATATATAAGGAAATGCTTTAATTTCCTACATTAGTATATTTCAGTCAAAGAGAAGTAATCATGAATAGAATGAGTATAAAGGAAATCTTGATTTAATAATTTATTTTTAATCTCCTTTGCATTTATACTTCACTGACCTTAAAAAAAATCAATAAATTTCATTTTCACTGGCTGCTGTAATCACTGAAACAAACATTAACTCTAAACCAAATTAAAACAGGATTTTAAAGTAGTGATATAGCTCACTGAAAGCACCTTATGCAAGTGGTAAAATGTGCTTACCCAAACACTGTTTGGTTCAAAATGAAGTCAGATTTTTAAAGGTTTCAGTTCACTGCCCCAAAGCCTTCCTAGGATCTTCACAGAGGATGAGCATCATCACCTGCACCTTAAACAACCAAAAAGCTAATAATGAATATTTTAAGCTTGCATCTGCTGAGATTTTTAAATGAGCTATGGTAAGCTGCTGCTCCTTAATGACATCATTGCACGTTCCTCTTCACCTGCATGAAGCCCTCAAATGCTGCAGCTCGTAAAGGCTGCACAGGGGTTACTGAAAGTAACCCAGTAAAAAGTACTTCAAGACCAGTGAAGCCTAATAAAGGCCTGCCTAGGCACTCCCACAGTATTATCTAACAAAATAAGCTGATTTCAAGCTTTCCTCTAATTCCAAATTTAAGTTTGCTGTTAAAGATTTGGTTTCTGAAAATTAGAATGCTAACTATTCAATGATTTCTTCAAAGATCAAAATTCAAGTTGCCTCAAAGGCAATGCGTTACTCTCTTTTTTAAAGAAACACACAAAATCAAATTTTAAAACAGATTTCTTTTAATTGAATTTTTTTTACTTAAAAGATATTAGAATAACCACCAATCTTGAAACTCTAAATAAGATTAAATGCTCTACTTCTGCTGTATTACTCCTTGTGTTTAAAGACTTTTTAGTTTTACCTTTTCAAACAATCCTGGCACTTACAGACAAGTGATTATTATTAGTTTCCCCCACTTCCATTATAGCTGACTCAGGCTTGATTTCATATGTCTGCAAAATATATTTGGTGTCTGGACTGCTAATCCACAGAGATTTCTTTTTCAACTTGTTTCTTTGGAAGCTGATGGAATTAATTCTATGACTGTTATTTTCAGAAAAATTGATGGAAGTTCAAAGACCACTGCTTTGTTTCAAATAGAGCCAGGCTTTGAAATTCAACTACCTGCCAGTGGTCTAAAATGCCTTTTTAAGCAGTTCACATAACATAGCAAGTAATAAACATAAGGCAAAACTTGAGCAAGTATTAATAGATAGGAAAACACCCACATGCCATCACAGCCTTTTTCAACCTACACATACAATATAAATCAAGCATAAGGTAACAGTAGCTTAACTAATTCTATTAATCGCTATGAGTAAGCATTTCATTTGGCCATTTTCACATCCTGTAATTATTCCAGAGGAAGCACAGGTTAAAGGTTCAACTAGCACTTAATACGTCTCCTAAAGCATAATTATATCTACAAGTCTTAGTCTGTGGGTAAAATTGGAAAACCAGTAACACAAAGCATTTATTTTTCTCAAATTCACCGTGGAGTCCAATTATTCCAGAGAAATTCTTTTTTATTATTATTAATACTCAGTTCTATGCAGAGTGTATCTCAAAAGGAAGAGCTATCTGAAGTCTGCACAATTTGGGGCCATGAATCATTATTCAGTCATAAAAAATAGTTAAAACAGAATCACGAGCTCTCTCTTGAAGGTTATTCAAAGGAAGCCTCATAAAACCATAGTCACAGCTGTCGATTGCTTGATTCAGTAGGGAGTCAAAATCCAGGACCATTGCAATAGCACAGGCCTCAAGAACAGACCTATTTGTTAAGTGGAATACTATGGTTCACACAAACACAAAACACTTATTTGCTTTTTTGTGGCTTGTTTTTGGAACAGAAACTTGTTTTCAAAGACTGGAAGAGAGCCTCCAAAACGTGCCTGTCATGATGTACCTATTCAGATAAACTACACTGTAAGGAAAAAAAAACCCGCAATTCCATAAATTGAAATTCCCTGGCATATAATGGTAAAGGCATTCAAAACAGGCAGAAACTCAAGTCAAGTGGATAATATACTACAATGAGAAAACCTTCCAATTCTTATCTATAGAATCTTTTAATCTCCTTCTCATTAATTATGCAGGAGTGACATATGCATTACGCTTTTATTTGAAACAATTGTATTAATTTGCCATTGGCAAATTATAAGACACATAAATAAATGGCTATCATGTTTACCATCATTAATAAGGCTCTGATTTTGCTTAGCTACAGCCTCTCTTTGATTTTTGATGTGAAAGCATCAATGGAAAGAGTTCATAATGAATTTCGTAAGCACCAATTCAAACTCTTGGTCCTGAAAAACAACTACTTCACTAGTAAGGGCAAGTGGTGCAATTGATGGAATCTGTCATGCAAGTTCCAAGGTTTAGGTTAAAAAAAATACTCCACTTGAAAAACTCATAAAAGGGACATTAACATTATAAAAAAATGTTCTCAAATTAGTACTACAAATAAGGCTTTTCATGAAGCATGAATTCATATATCTTATACATATTCACTGTAATGGTTTCACTCAAGTTTACAGATCAAACCATCTATGAGGTCAAGGAAAAACAAAAAGAAAACAGCAACACCAATGGTCCCATGACCAGTGTAATGTTCTAAGCTAAAACCATTCTCCTTCTCTAAATCTTTATCTTATTCACTGTTTACCCTGTTATAGATGATACAAAAGTCTAAGAAATCACTATACCACCACATGTAAAAACACTGTATCAAACTGGAAAAGGGAGTTTTATAACATAAAGAATTCAACATTGAGCTAATATAGCATCAAGCTGAAACTTAACTCCAAACCAAAATGACCATAGGAATCGAGTAGAATTTTGGTTTACAAGTTTTCCATTATTTATTTTTACAAACATTCCAGCTTTACTAAAGAGCTCCCAAACCACCTTAACTGGTCTTGACATATTTTTAGAGTTCTCCCAATGTTTTCTTTCCTTGGCAAATTTTCCTTAGAGTTGCATTAATATCTCACTCACCAACACAGACAGCTAATGGATCTGCCAAAGACGATAAGCTCTAAAAATCAAGGCAACGGAACAAAGCCCAACATGTTTTCGTTCCACTCTTCCTAACCATTTTGACTTTCCAGAGCTACAGTGAGATCAGAGAGCAACTTAAGAGGATTCCCCAGGTATCTTCTAGTAGGTAAAGCATAAAACTCTATCTATTCAGGAAGATAACTTTTTACCACTAAAACCAGTTTGCTGATTGTTTCTTACTTAAACAAGTTTATGCTGATGACTTCTAGGGGATTGAGAGGGAATGTAAATAGCAAAATTCCAATTCCACAGTCAGGAAACATTCATCATTTTATGAAGCAGCAGACAACTCCAAGTTCTCCTTGACCTTTCAGCACCATGGGCCAATCTTTACACAAGGAGTAACTGTTCTCACACAGTTCCTGAGCTGTACAAGGTACTAATCTTTTCGTTAATACTTGGCATTCAAGTCTTCTACTGTTCTACTTCTGTTTTCCCAAGGAAACCATTCATTGTCTGTAATCCCAGCACAGCTATACGACATGGGATCCCACCCCAAACACAGGTTTGGCTTTTCGGTTCCTTCACCTTCCTTCTTCAGTATCTTAGTGTCCCTCTAGACTGGAAACGGGCATCAAGTCTTATGCATGAGTAATCCTTTTATTTTGATGATAAAATTTGTCATCTTTATGACTGACATGTGAAAGGGCCAGGCTGAGATATTTTGGTTGATGGCAAGAGTCAAGTTCTGTTGTTTTACAGCAGGAATGGCAGAAGCAGGTTAGCTTTAAAAATCAGATCTGCCAACATCAGGCTCACGATTTCCCTTTCCTCTTTCTATTCTAGTACTAGTGAGTTGCTACATGCTACAGAGAGCCACGTTACTGTTGTTGAACACTGGCAAGCCCATTGCAAGCATTCAGTGCTTAGTTTTCCCTCCCAGTCAATGCAAGTGGAACTCCTGGGTCATACTGAAAGTTTGCAAGGGATGAGCTGAAGTCAACACAGATGTTACAAAATAGTGAAGCATTTCAAACACCTCCTTTCTCAAACACCACTCACTTAATGTGTCTGAAGTTAAAAATTTTTTAAGAGAGAGACATATGGTAAAAAGGAAAAGAAGTTCATATGGAATCAGGGTTTATTCAGACGTCTCTAGCAATTGACCTCAGTCAGGATGCAAAGACTTGCAACAAAGTTGAGTGTTATTTGTTTTAAAGCATACTGTATCCGCAAAACTTGCATAAGATAAACAGCATTCAACTGATGTATGTAAATATCACAAGCATGTTGATATCTAAAATTCAGAAAACTACACCAATTAAACATTAACCTAAATCAGGTTGTAGAATACTGTTGAGAAATTTATTAAAAAACATTCGAAAATGTAGGCATGGTCAAATATAAATTTTGCTTTTTGTTGAAGGAAAGTATGACAACATGCACCTGTTGTTTACAACCACTGCTAATGAAAAGGTGCCAACACAAACGGACTTGTGAACTCTCCGTGCTGCTCAGCAGAAAGAAACTACAGCTCTGATTCAGCAAGCACCTACTTTTGCTGGAACATGTTACCCACCTTGAAAGTTCAAAGCAATGTCTCACTCAAAATGAGCTGTCAGCCTACCATAACTTTTCAACACTTGAGGCTAAATCAGTACCTAAAAAAAGCCACATCAACACTATATACTTTGTTTGTGAAGAAGTGTGATGTATATTTTCAGATGGGGAATAAAGTTCCTTGTTATTTTTGTCACTTATGGCCTGTCATAGCTCAGTGACTGCCCACTAGAGTACCTATTGGCCATGAGATTTCTATAGCTGCAGCTGGTGGGCAGAATTTAAATTGATGATCCGCTCGTTTATAAAAGATGCTAAATGCTGCTGATGGCAAGGCATGGCGTCCTCTGTAAGTAACAACGGTTACTTCGGCTTTCTGTATGAAGGTCCTGCCTAACGTGACAAGTATAACACAGCACCGACTTATAATCTCTTATCGAGCATGTCTTACAAGGATCTTCCACAAGGATAGCACTCTGTCAAAGGCTAGCGCTCAACCTGTTTGTGCAACATGAAACAAAGGAAATAATCACCTCAGAATTCACTATACAACTTTCATTCTATTTTCAATCACTGCCAGAAAGGAAAGCAGCCAGAGGAGTGCAAGTAAATTAAACATTTACATGTAAGTAAGAAGCATCAGATCTCAAATCCCAATCTTTGCCAAAATACATAAAATTCCAACAAAGCAAGAAAATCACCAGCTCTTCTCACTGCAACCTCATCTTTGAATCAAGCAGTTGCAAAGCAATGCTGGTCAGCTGCAGCTACCCTCCAAGCCAGCCAGTGCTCCCCCTCATCACCAACTCACCATTGCAGCCGCAATGCCATGCTTCCCTGCTGCGCTTCTAGTTACTGTAACCACTCCTGATGTAAACCCAACAATGTCTTTGGACTCTAGAGATTGGTTATGTATTAGCATTGTCAAACTGCATCTGGGTTAGAAGGGAAAACAGAAACCTGCCAGACCTGTTCACTTCTGCTTATCTTTAATCCTCTGATCACTTGTAAGATATTTAGTATCTTAAACCATATGGGGTTTTTTTTTCAGACTTCTGTCCAACCTGCAATTATAAAACCAGATTTCATAAGGTAATTTTATGGATCCAATAAAAGCAAGCATCTGGTATCTTCTTAGATTTTATTTTTCAGAAGAGACCTGCTCATCTGAAAGAGTATTTCCCGTAATTTTGTTCTTTGCAGACTACTTAAATATATATGGTTTGATTTACGGAGTACCTCCCAGTTACAGTATTACCTCATCACGCAGAGATGCAAACCTCATGCATCTAAGTGTAGAATCCTGTACTACATTTTACACTGGTGAAACTCCACTACAAAAAAAAAAAAAAATCAGGGCAGGTACTGCTACATGGACACACAGCAGAGTTACAGCAGGCACACCACACTGACAGAGTTTTTCAAAGAAACAGAAATTATAAAGGCAGTGACATTAGATAGTGATTAGTGCTATTAGACGGGAAAGTTAGGACTGAAGTAGGTGGTTTCAAACAGGCACATACACCCTTTCTCCATGGCTGGTGGCAGACACCTTTGTGGCTGGATGAGGCTGTAGTGGAAGACTCAGAGTTCCAAAAACAGACTGGGCAAGCTCGAGGGCAAGATGCTGAGGTGTCATCTCTAACACACGCAGCCTAACAGTGGGTGCTGGGAGAGTCAGTGAGGAATGGACACCGACAGGGTCGGGCTCGCTTGTCCTCCCTATGGCGCATCCTCCTCAGGCACCATTGTGGACAGGTTCCTGAGCGAGATCCAGTGTCACAGAATCATAGATAGGTTTAAGTTGGAAGGGACCTTAAAGATCACCTAGTCCCAGGCCCCTTGCCATGGGTGGGGAAGTGTCCGCCTGACTGTTCTTAGCAGCCACTATTATCGTTATTGTTATGGCAAAATATCATTGCCAGGCTTAAACGGTCAACGTTTGAGAACAATTCATTTCGTTTTGGCCACTTCTTACAATGTGCATGCAAAAAATTTCAGTCCCACTAGCACGAGATTACTGTATTCCATTTTTTATTTTTTTTTATATTTTCTAATTATATTTTTTATTTATTATTTATTTACTCAGGCTTTAAAATAAATTTTTCATTTTGTTTCCTTCATATTCTGTAAATGCGCAGACAAACTGTCACACATGCATATAATTGATACAAAATTGTGAAACATTATACAAATAAGTACTTAACTTTCAAAACCTTGATTTTGCTGTGCCTTCATCAAAAAGTAAAAAAAAGCCTTTTACTTCTACAAAAAGTTAAAAAAAGTCTCAAAATTTATGTTGTCCACTTACGCTAAAACATTCATCATATATCCCATGGCATTAAGCACACTGTGGATGAAGCAAATAAATCAAAGGCATACTATTTTAAATGTTAATTCTGTCAATTAGAGTTTCTGGATAAGCATGAGTCTTCTATGGCAGGTGAAGGGATAATTTAGCTGTTGCTATTAGCTCATGTTCTGGTTGTAACTTCCGGACACTACATCATATGATTTGAAATGAGCCAGAATAAGTTATTATTAATGTGATATCTACATATGTGCCATTAGTGTTAATTTTCAGTTTTCATTTAGCTGGACAAGGATTTTAATCTAATAATTAAAAGGGTAACTAGGATACTAATACAAATTATAAAAGTAATTATTTTTATTAATATTAAGATTCTATTAAATGTAATTCTTATAAGAGCAATTACTAGTACGACTGGTGCAACTCTAGAGGCTAGACTTGATTTTTGTGTTACATAACATGGTATATTTTGTGTGTATTTCTCACCTTTATAACATTTTTTTCTAAAGATTGGAGGTTCAAATAGCCGAATTTGAAACAGTTGGGGCCATTTTTTTTTATCCACCTGGCTGAATAAATCCTGGCTCCACAGAGAACAGTGGAATTCTATTTCTTTATTATCAACTTCCTCTATGATACAGAAAGCCCTTTATAAAATATTGTCAGTTACTAAAAACAGATTTACTATTTTCTTAAAACAGGAAGACTTGTAGTAGGAGATGAGCTCCCCATTACCCATCTGTTTCTAGTTGTTTTTATTTATATTGCCAAACTTTCCAGATGTCACGTTCTTCATTTTTTGTCCCTCTGGAACATCTAAACTATGTTCCTCTTACAACCTCTTATATTTAAAGATTAAAATTAATTTTTAAATGAGAGATGTGTTAAATTGTTATCTTCCGTAGAGATTTCCAAGACCAGCCTTCATCAATTTCTTCTTGCAAACTGCTTAACGAAGAGAGAAAGAAAAGGATGGTGTGCACATCTGGGTGCAGGGATGGGGGTATTGGAGGGCAGCAGCACGGGGTTAAGTTAGCTGGAAATAAAACCAGAGGTAGGCTTCCCTCCAGTGAGCCATTTATATATATTAAAAGGAGGAGAAGCATTGAGCAAAACAAATGCCAGACTTGCAGGTGTGCTAACAAATTAAAACTGGAGCAGGAAAAGAAAAAATCTGCTATATCCTTTCAACCTCTGCTTCACCTCAGCAATCTCTATGATGCAACCTTTATTTTAAGGAGACTTGCATGGAGTCAATCTTGCTCATAAACAGGCAGTGGATGTCTACACAGATTGGCATTGACTCTGCTGCTGGACCTAGCCAGTGGTTACAAGAGCCCCAAAATCATCCCAAGCTATTAAAATATAGAGAGAGGAAGAAAACTGGGCTCCTTGCTTGACCACAAACACAAACACAAAATTAGACATCACTACCTGCAACTAGAAAGCATTTAGTTGTAAAAGAAGGTTTCAGTAGTATGTGGTACTGGCTTCTCGCTTCTCAAGAAAGTGCTGAAAAGTGGTTTATTCAAATAATTCGTGTTTCTCTACCTATGTGGTTTCTCTCTGTATGAGTTGCTCTAACGCAATGGAAAAGAGAGTACTTATGAGGTTGCTGTGTGGTCTGTGTCAAAAAAGTTAGAATCATAAAAGGTATTCTTAAATTTCCAAATGGTATTTTATCTCTGTACATGTTCCACTTGGAATTATCCATATGTAGTAAAAATGCTGTTCTTTCCTCTATGAACAACAGAAACTTTCATGTTATGTTACCAAGCTCCTTAAAAATAAGAGGAGGAAGACATTGAGTCATGTAGGTCAGGTATTAATATTTTAAATATATTATCTGGAGCTTCCTACAGAAACTGCATAGCACAACTTTAAATAAAAAAATTATTTAAGGTGAGTTTTTAATACACATAATACATATTCCATGATGCAGCTATGAAAAGGTATCATACTTTTGGGGAATAAATAAATCAAGTTCCTACGCTTTGTGTCTGCAGAATGGCACAGTGTACTTTTACGATTGCAATAAATTTCTTTTCCTGAGAAAAAGACAAAACAGAATGAAAAGATTGTCATATCCAAGACTCATACTCATCACATATATACACTCTGCAGTAGACTGGAGCAATCTCACAGCCACCAAGCAGATGGGCAGCATCACACTTTGGTAGCAGGGAAATAAGAAAGGTCTCAAGATACGCCTCAAACATTGAAAGTCAATACACTGTTCAAACACAGAAATTCAAAAACTCAGGAAGAACTTGTGAAACACACAACTCCACAGAAGTGTTCTGGCAGAATAGGTCTTCCATTTGGAGTTTAGTCTAGCTCACAAATGCTTCTTTTATAACCCAAAGACAGTTCTAGAAAAAGGCTGATGTCAAGTATACTCTGTGGACAGATTTTCTTGCCTTAACGATTCTCTTTTGTGACTAAGTCTTGAATACTATACGAAGAACTTAATCCTTTTGCTTTACTAGAAGAAAGCTGCTATTTCTTCATTTAAAACCTGCTTGGTAACTAACATCATGCTGAGCAAGCAGCAAGCACTTTGCCTAAGGCAGTATATGTAAAACCTGTTATAGCAAACCAACGTAATCCACCACAGGCTTGGGATCCAACAGTGTGGGCCACGATTCCTTCCTAGGTCCAGAAGTCCATTTGCAGGCTAGTAATATCAAATCACAAAATTAGCAGAAATACACCTGCGTGAGATGACTACTTGAAAGACTCTTCCATCCTACACAGATCTTTTGTCTGTGTACAAGTTCAGATGCTTCAGGTAGTTCCTCAGCAGGCACCCTCCCTGCCAGAAATATAAACTTTATAATACAAGCAGAATTTCCCTGGGTTTGGCAGCTCTTGAGCTTCTGTCCAGTGGGCAAAACCCCATGGCTGGCTCTACAAGGGCACAAACAAGATTTCTTGAAGCTAAAGACCTGTTCTGCAACAACCCTGCACTGGAGTGGCCTTTCATGAGCCATTTTTCCTCTTCGCACTTTTTTGTTCCCATGCTTTCTTTTTAAACTACACATTTAACGTAGGCTATCAATCATTTACATACACAGATTTTGCTAGGTATACTTAGGGTATACATATATATAAATTATACATACGGTAAAGATGTTATTTGCCACACTGGCAACAGACTGCATGAATGGCTCCCGCAGAGTTCAGCTCTGTCCCAGCAACTTCTCTCTGGTCTGCACTAGCAATTCCAGGTCAGATGTCAAACTGTCCATTTACAGGAAATAAAGATCCAGCTCTTGGCCTCATACAGAAGAGATAACGTAAAATGAGAGCTCTCTAAACCAATGCATGCTTCCTTTTGGGGGGGAGGGCGTAAGAAGATCAGAGAACTGCTGTTAATACAAAAGACACTCCTGCAGTCAATTTAGACCATTGTAACTTCATCCCACACTTGCTAAACCTTTTCACCAAACCTCATTAGAAACAGAACTCCCCCAGCACAGGAGGGAATTAGAGGGTTTCTGCAGTACAGTCAAATTGCGACAAGTTGTACTAGAGCAGCTATGTGCTGGAGAGTTTTCCGTGGCCTTTATATTAAAGCAATTCACTTTACAGGTCAACACTCTGGCATGCTTGCTCCTTGGCGAGACTTGCAGCTTCCACAGTGGCAGAGTGTAGTAGCCACAGCTGTACCAGCTGTACATTTAATGCTGAGCACAGGTTCTCAGCAGCTTAAATAATATGAGTTCAGTGTAGCAGTCCAGATTATACATTAAGCAATCATGAGCAAAACAGGAGCAATTAGAGAACAGCTAGGGAGTGCTCAAATGTGTAACCAGATACTCTCACAGCCAATACATATCAATACAGCATATAAAAACATGGTCAAGCACCACAGCTCCCTCCCTCCGAGTGTTATAGTTGGGTGGTCTTGCAATGAAAAGTACGTGTTAAGTCACATCTTGTCCACCCATAAAGACAGCCAGCCGTAAACTGGCTCCCAACACTTAGAAATAGAAAGTGCTCAAATCAATGCTGCCAGTAACTTGAGTAACCCTGGAGAGGACATTTCTGGACAAGGTGATAGCTGACCACAGCTTTTCATAGGCAAGCAGGACTGGAAGGGACCTCCTGAATGACAGATCTAATGCACAATTTCCTCCTTTCACGCCAAAAGGGAAAACAAGTCTCATGTATATATAATTGTGGAACACTATACCTACACTTTCTGTACCTTGACAGCTGCTTTGCTAATAACACCAGACACTTTCTGCTACTCCTACTCCCGTTAGGTAACATGAAGCAACTAGCAACTAAACTACTGCAATAAGGACTCCAAATAATCAAGTCATCCAAAAAAAAAAATTGCAGTGATTCACAATTCCTAAGGAAAGGAGGAGAATGAATATATTCCAGTATAGTCAAAGTTCCTGAGTGAAGAACAAACACCATCTGACAGAATGAGCAAGTACTATGTAGAAGCACTATTTTATTATTTTTTAAAAATTAGATCCACCAGATTACCTGTGAAAAGGACAGATATTCAGAAAATACTTCTAAAACAGAGATGGCTGAATATGCAAAGCAACTGCTTCCTGAAATATTGAGGAATAGCATGAAAAGGGCAGCATCGGGAAGATAGCTGCAAGGGAAGTGAGGCAAGGATTGGAAGACTGTGCAGGAAGCTGGGAAGACTATAAAGGAGATGACAGTAAAAAGCAGATAGAAGCAGAGAGATTAAATATGTGTAGGCAGAAAGGAGACAGGAAGAACAGTTAACATTTTTGATGAGCTGGAACACAGATACATAAAAGGAAAAAATCCACATGCAAGACTTCAAGGCATCCATTTTCTTCCTCCTCTACTGAAGGAATGTCAAGAGGGAGCAGATTGAACAAAAGTCAAAACTTAGTTGAAAGCCGTGGAAGAAAACAGTCATTCTTCTGCCAAATTACTCTTCATCCCACAACTTTAAACTTCTGGGAAATGTACATTACTTCTACTGTCAATTGGCTTATGCTTTTTATGGCTTCTTGGGTAATATTAATACTCCAGTGAATTCTACAAGCAGTTTTAAAGAATGTTTACCAGGCTGTTTCCAAGATTTCTGGAGAATGTGAATTACCAAATATATGTTTTTAATTTAGAAACTTACACAGCAAAAAATTATATTTTCTTCTTTGAGATTAGTTAACGGACATGAAAATAAACACAGCCAATATGAGAGAAAAATTCAATAGAATTTAATAAACTGAAGTTAGAAGTAGATAGTTTATATCCCAGAGCTCTGGAAACACTGGCAGGAGGTGCTAAACAAAATATTTTAATAGGTCTCTGATGTTGAGGGTGGTGCCATCTGATTGGAAAATAGCAAATATAATACCCATAACCTGAGAAAGAAAAAATGCAGTCTAGGCTAAGGAAGTCCAGTTATTCTGATCCCAGCAGAATGCAAGGCTTTAGAACAATTACTCAGAGGAGAAAAAAAGAATGTTGAAGAGGTGGAAATAAGCAGAGGAATATACTTATATCTGCATTTTAAAAAAATCTGTCAGACTAAATTGATTTTTTTTCTTTTTTCAAATGTGAGCATCTCTAATAGACATCATTTATCTGGCTTTCAATAAAGCCTATGATAGCGTAATATACTAAAGAATTCTTTAGTGAACTCAGAAACAAGAGAAAATTGAAGTACGTATTAGCAGTAAGAACAAACTGACTAGCTTATGGGGTTTTAAGAAGGGAAAGTGTGCACCATGTGGACATTATTAGTGTAATTCCACAAACATTTGTTCAGAAAGTCATTTTATTTAGTACTTTTACCAATAAACTTAGCAAGGGAAAAAACCAAAACCAGCAGTACCTTATTAGAAACAGCTTGTAAGAAAAACTCAGGAGTTACAACCAACAGATAGGAGGACCATAGTGAATATTACACAGAATTTAAGGGTTAACTTTGAGATACCCAGCACAAAGTTGTGTAGCATAAAATGGAAGGCTATGTGCATGAAAGGAACAGAAAATAAAGCTATTTACCAGCTAGAAAAGTTCAAGGAGAGAAAAATAACTTGTTGACAATACTCATTAATATCAGACTGACTGTGACCTGCCAACATAACACAGACATCTCAAAGGCAAACATGATCCGAAAACGCATTGGGAGTTGTGCATCCAAGAGAGATAGGAAGGCATTAGTGCCACTGTACTTCAGGAACAGCATATGAAAATCTGACCATTTACGCTCCAGAAAACTAAGCACAAACCAGAGGAAGACTTCCAGGATGTTATAGGAGTACAGAACCTCTCCCAAAGAAAGAGATCAAAAAAACATACTGAACAAAACTAGTCCAGCAAAACAAATGGTGGGAGAACAACTTCTTTGTACAAATGTTGAAAGACAAAACATACCAGAAAAACTTGGCTTGCTGCACATAAACTTCCACAACTGGTTGCTCAGACTTGGGTGCCGATACAATTTTCCCATCTGCTGAATTTGGTGTTTTTACCATATCATATCTACCCGAGTACATGCAAATCTGCAAAGAACTTGTGTTTCCCCTTACAGGGCAGTTTAATCTCACTGAAATGAACAAAGTATTAAAGCCAGAATCTAAATCACAGACACTCAAATATTTGAATTCCAAAGGAATTCAGACAATTCTTAAAATTCTTTTGATTGGAATCCAATATTCAGTTCTTTTAGGTCCTGTTGAATAACCAAGATGAACTAAACAAGCAAGAATAAAAGCTTTCCTGTCCTTACTGTACAAAAGAAGACTCAAATCGGTCTGCCTGTGGTTCAAGCTGAAAGACTTCTCCATCAGACAAAAATATATGACTAGACTATTTGATCTCAAGAAATCCTTTAATTAAAAACAAATAAACAAACAACAAAAAGAAAACATATAAAACCAAGTTGGATTGTTTAAACTGTGTCCCTGAAGTGAACTTTGGGCACTTCTACAGAAGACAGGCTGACCTTGTGGGTAGTGAACAATCACTCTGCAGTCCATGTCAACACGGGGTTGAGGTTACACATGACAATGAACCCTTGGTTTCATTCTGATGCTCTCCTAGCACGCCTCACTTGGCCCAGCTGGTGGGCTGGCACAGTTGTGATCCGTATGACAGGGCGAGGGTCCTTTACACTATATGAGAGGCTTTTTAACACGTGCTGGTACCACAAGACCATATCCCTTGTATAAGCAGTCAGTAAAAATCCTTCCCACTGACTTTAACATTTACTAGTCTGACATATATCTCAACATGTTTCAAGCAAGACATTTTTGCCTGGTTTTACGTTGTTGTTCATTTTTGGAAGTTACTCAATTTCCAACTTCTTTCTGTTCAAAACCATAGCAGACTACTAATCCAATGTGTCCCTGTTTTCTTCTCCTGAACACTCCTCACTTACGGTCCTCAAAAGCACTGGCATAGCTTTATGTGCAGTCTTGAGCTGCACAAGAGATACTTCTAGTAATACTGAAATTTTACAGAGCTAGGATATACAGAACATGACATAAATATGCAAGGCGTATTTCTTTTTTACACAGGAAAAATTTCCTTTCAACAGAATATTTCTTCTGATCCTATTTGGACTAAATAGAACTGAAACCAGACTTGGCAGAGCAACTAACTGTTCTTCATAACAAATGGAAAGTAAGAAAATACTTGTAATTCTTTTACTTCCTTCCAGCTCTTATTCAAAATCAGCTTATTAAGTACTTTTGCAGTTGTCCCAAAAGGAAAAGTAATTCAAACGCTATATTTCAAAAGCCTTTTTCAATATATAGTTCTCATAAACGTTGTCTCTTTGACGTGTTTTATTGGACTTCTCTTTTTAAAGTCTCTTAAGTTCTACTGCTAATAAAACCAAACAAAAACTTCTGAGATTATAAATAAATACTCAAAGTGGGATAAAGCACTTCCACACTTGAAATTTTGAACAGCTTTATATCATCTAACAAAGATCAGGTGAGAAATGAGACAAACATTGAGAATAATCTACTTTAGGAAGAACACACGGTCAGCTGATGAACAAGATAAAGGCAAAAGAAAACACAGAACAGGAAAATTGAAACAAATGAGAAGATGAGGGATCAACACACTAAGATTTAGTTTTCAAAAGGAAGTGATAAAATAGACCCAAAATGTGAAAAGAGAGAATAGAAGAAACAGAAAAGTTCAACTTCAAAGATCAAGTTCTGTCCTGTCATGGATGTATGCAACATCCCTATTCCACCCATTTCAGTAACTTTAATTGAAAATTCCTTAAGCATTGTATGGTAGGCACCACAATGTATCTGCCAACTGTTGATGCTTCAGCAGAGAGATGTTACTGGACAGCTATGGCATTCAAATTTGTGCCTGATGCTTAACATTAACATCAATACAGCAGCTTGCATCAACAGACTTGGGCTGAGCTCTTAGGTTATGGCATACACCTAAATACTGTACACTGAGGGGAAAATATATGTCTAGGAGTGGAAAGTGTAAGGCTACTTCTGACCCAGTGCTGAAGCGGATGTGGTGGAATGCACTCTTTCCTGAAAATGAAACATGAAGGAAATCAATGTGAAAAGGCAAAAAAAGTGTCTTTCTTCCCTTCTGTTTTGGAAGAATGAGGCCTTCAAATGGTTTCTAGTTAATTTTCCCAGTTTGTGTTAGCTTTTTCCACGAAGACTTAGGAAAAAAGGAAGTTTGTGGTGGTAACAGACTTGTAAATTTACATACCACTGGAGGGGAAGTCAACCCATTTCTATACCCTGGCTGTTTCCATAGGTACCAAACAGACCAATTTGAACACTCTTTATTTAACATCTCCTTATTCTTTCTCTTGGACACAGGTCCTTTATCTCAAGAGATCCATTACCAATGCCTCCACCACCTCACTGTTATCAGAAGGTCCACCACAGTGAGTCAAGCATGATGTGGATCATCTTCCCCTGGACAATACTACAGGTCTGCCAAAAAGAAATGCTTATGCTATTCTGCCTGCATAAAGCTTCTCTGAGTGCAACACTATGCATATGATGCCTGAAAAACTGTGGTTTATAGCTCCCCTCTCAACAAGCACATGCGTTCCCTTTATCTCTCCTAAGCACATTGACATAAACATGCGCCATATAACATAATTCCCCAAAAATGTCATCCAACATTATGCAATTCAACAAACAGAAACTAAAATTTACAAATTAAATGAGCTACAGACAGGTTTCCCCTTCTTTGCCACTGCAAAGTTAAAAGCTCTTACCCTGTAATCTTTTAGCCCTTGGACTTGTGAGTCCGATTTAAAGCACAACAGAAATCATAAAAAATGGCAGGCAAAATCTGCATTTTACTTGTCTAAGGAAATGCTTTAAAAAAACACGGCAAAAAAATTACATAGCACTCCCTTGTACTTACTGCCTCTTTAAATTAACTGAAAACAAAAATTATACTCCATACACGAAAATGCTTATTATGTATTTTAGTCAACCACATTAAGACCACACAGTGAGACCTCAGTGATTTAAGAAGGCTCAAAAGCATTTCTACTGCTTTTCCCAAGTGAGAGAAATGAACATAAACTGATGGTGAAAGTAATAGTTGGAAAGTAATGTTCAGTTTTTAAAAAAACCTGTCCTTCATCTGCAGTCTGTACTGTTAAAAATCAGCAGGCTGGTTCCGCCCTTGCAACATTTGCAGTCTGACTAATTTTGGACTCATTCACAAATACTGAGTGCCACAGAAAGGCAGCAAGCACCTACCTATACACAGCACAGGGAGTATTTTTAACCTTAACACTAATTTCCAAAGGAACTGGAAAAAACTGTAGGACTGCTGCCTAGTTCTACAGGTTGGAGGGAGAACTGATATTTAAACTGACAAATACTAGTAAAACTCGATTCATTTTGTCAGGCACTCCAGTGCTTTGTCAGTCATAATCATTCAATTATTGACTGAATGAACAAGTAGCAGTAGACTGAAATCACAGATTATTCATACTCAAGTAGAACCAAGTTCATGTGTAGGCTTTATTGCTCATAAAATCCTGCCTAAAAAATTCATCTGGCATTCAGACTCTGCCTCTTATGCTCATGTTTAAATAAATTATGCTACATAAAAAATATGATTTATAAATCGAAGTCAAATGCAAAATATTTTCTGAGAACTGTTTTACATTCAAAGACACACCTTACGTACGCAATAGCCTAGCAACTAGTATTCATGTAGAGGGATTTCTCAAAGTTTTTAGTATGATGAATAAAAGTTACCGTAATTTGGTTTACAGATATAGTTATGCTTCAGAAGGTGATGTTATGCACAGGTGAGGAAAGAGATGAGTGATGCAGTGAACAAACTGTCTTATGCTTACTGCAAGCCTGAAAGTAAGCTAAGCATTACAGTAGATGGGTTTGGCAGAGCTACAAAGGAAGGAAGAGAATGAAGAGAACAACATGGTTTGAGAACAAAGTAAAAACTGGATTTAGCTCATCGTTTAGCAAAACAGAATAAGGATTTGCAACAAGGCAGATAAGCAAGACAGACAACAACCAAGATAGCGGGTCACCTTTTTCCAAAATGGGAAATGTAAACCCAGTACAGAAAAACTAAGTTGACAAAATAATTCTCTGAATAACACCATGCAATCTATGAACAGATGTTTTTCAGAAATAAGCTAGAACGTTATAACAGGCTGCTGTTGGTTTCTTTTTAATTAGAATTTTTATTACATTATTCTTCAGTAAGGCCCATGCCTCTTTACATTTTTTCCTTAGATTCATAAACAAAATAGTTAGGAACAGATAGATGGGTAAAAATTATGTTGCTGACAGCGTTGGTAGCTTTTCTACTAGTTTTTGGCATAATACTAGAATTTGGCTTCATAAAAATTAATACTTAAGTCTCACATCAACTTACATACATAATGGAGGTCAATATTTTGTATACTTCAAGGTATGAAAAAAAAAATATGGTTTAGACAGTAAAATAAACCATCTTATATTATATTGAAGAAAAACATTACCATAAAGGCTTCATGAAATTCAAGGGGGCATATTTTCAGCAACATTGTGAACATGTGAATTCTTCTTAAGCATAAAGATATCAAAATTTATGTACAAAAAGGCACAGCTGATGATACATAAATTAGGATCTGCTGATCAGTTACATATGTGCAACATGCATATACCAGTTAGATTCAGGAGCATTTATTAACATTTCAGTAAATATTTTAGTCATCTGCTGTTGACTTTTTCAGAGCAATCTAAAACTTGTCCCCCAGCTGCATTCCACTGGATCAATGCAAAACACATCCATAATACAATTTAGTTGCCCCACTGTGTAACTGCACAGCTAACTTACGGTTTGCTAGCCCTCAAATTCTCACTTAAAGGAACTCTAATAATTACAACAAATTGTACCTTACACCTCGCTAACTAAAATACATTATGCCCATTTTTTTTTTTTTTGAGACAATACCATCCTTAACTTTAAACAATGGAGATTTGAGGTATAACTGCAACTGTTCACACATGAAGAAATGTATCAAGAATTCAATTCTGTAATAGCTATCCAAATAATTGAAATGGACCTGTCCATATGCATTTCACTAAACTTTATATCACAATTAGAATGCTGTACTTGGGGTTTGTTAAGACACATCTTCAAGGTAGGTGCCCAGAAAGAAGAGTTTAACCACCGTGGAGTTACTCTCCTTAAGGAAACAGCAAAGGTGTTTGGAGTACGATAGGCAGGGTAAGAACAGGACTCCAATCCCAGAAAAAGAGATGTTTCTACTATTCAGCCATATTTTAGAGGACAAGAAAACAATGTAAAATCAAAACAGGGTTTCTGGCTCCTCACAAAATCCTTACAAAAGCATTCTTTTTGGGGGGGGGGGAGGGAAGACTCTGCATTTTGTTCTTTCTAAGGGCATCTCTGAAAAATTTTGCCTTTGATATGGGGACTAAATGAACTCTGTACTGGTCTGAACTGGAATGGGAGAGCAATCTACCCCAGTGGCAGGAGCCTGCATGTCAGCCAAGCTAACCTGACGCTCAGATGGCACATCGTGAAAGCTTCAGGTAGCTTCCCAGTTTGGAAACCTTTCTTCTGTAGCTGAAAGTCACTAGAACATAGCATATACTCCTAGTCTTTTATTCAGTATCTCCCAAGTTGCATGACCCAGCACTGGGCAGTGCCATCACCCCTCTCCAGAGTTTTCCACTGAAGTGCACCTCAGAGGGTCATTTCCACCTTGCTCCCAGCTCTTGCGTGCCACAACAGCACAAACAGGCCTGTAGGATAAGTATGGAATAGGACCTGACCTCACTCCACAACAGCTGTCTGAAGTATCAAGAGGGTAACGAGGGCTCTCCAGTCAAAGTAAGCACCCACAGAAGCCACCGAACACCAGAAGAGTCAAGCCTAGAAGAACACTAAGGGTGACACCATTTCCAGCTGAGAGGGATGTGAATTTGAAATTCTTGAAGAGAAGAGCCAGCAAAGCAAAGGTTCGCTTTAAAAGCATTTGTATGCCTGAAGAAGCTGATGAGTCATTCTGATGCTCACAGAGATTTCTGCAGAACAAGACCTGTTAATTCTGGCCTTTGTATAAACTCCCAAGAAAAAAAAAGAGTAGATTTGGATTAGGTATAAGTCATGTTCATCACTCTTGCTATAGTAAAGCATTAACATTAACTAACTCTCCATTCCCAGATTTTAGCATAGGAACTACAAGGGGGAAAAAAAAAAAAAAAATCAGTGATACTTGAAAACATTTTACTTCATCTGATACCAGTGTACCATAAAATACAATCCGAAGTTAAGTCTCTCAAAGGATCCCTTATAATGCTAAGCTCTGTAATAAATACTTACTATAATGAACAAAACAAACTGGCAATCAACAAAGCAGTTGGGGTGTTTTGTTACTTTTTTCCTAAATTAACACTTTACAGTGGAAATGAAACAGAAAATGCTATTAAGTATCTTCATGAATATAGCATATAATTTGTATACCATACTTCAAACCCCCAAAAAGACGAGTTCTTCACTATCAGGGGAGAGACTTTGTGGGGGAGAATGTTATTGTACAGTAGCTCGTATGCACGTAATAATTTTGAAATGCGCTGACACGTCACATGCTACACCAGACTAGTGGCTTGGCTATTGCCACTTGCTCTGAATACTGGATTTGCTGAATGTAAACATACGAATCAGTGGTTCTATACCTTGAGATTGCAGAAAGTTGATGCTGAGAGTCCCAGATGATGGGATTAATTTTGTCTGTGGCCAAGCATAACACCACTTTAGAGCCTCACACTCTATCAAGGGAGAAATTCTAATTGGATCTAACAAAGAGCGTACTGCTTAGGCACACGTGTTAGAAAATAGTTTCCACAAACTGTACTACTAAGGATTATAAAAGGACATTTTTTCAGGGCTCTGGAATAATGACACATTATATCACATACATTGCTTTCACGTATATAATTTTCAGGAATGTATCAGGTAAATTATGACTAATGCATGTATTTAGGTAACAGCAGTTATGGTGAATCAAGGCTGGATTCAGACAGTTACTGGCAATCATTTGTGTTGTATTTCAGCACAGGAAAGCGTGGCAGAAGATTCTTCACAATGGAAATATCAAAATCTTAATATTTAATTAAGGTGATTAAAAAAATGAAAAACAATCTTGAGCTAGGGGCAGAGGAGAGAAAAATTGTGGGAAGTTATCACTTCTCTGTGACAGGTATCTCAGATTTCATGACTGGAAGCGTGCAATACGGGGATTACTAGTTGAGAGTACCATGCTACTACTAAACCCACAATACTAATCCCATCAACCTTTCTTCACCAATCCATGCACCCATCTGCTCAGGTATCTCTCCTATTTACTCTCCAAGTAGAACAAATCCTTCTGGGCATCCCCTCTGCTTCAACAACACAGGAAGAAAAGATTAGCAAAGCCAAGCATGGGATAATCCCCCACAATCATTGCTCAAAAGGTTTAATGTTATCACAGTAATCTGTAACATTTTTATTCTTCTTTTTTTTTTTTTTGGTAGGAGTACCAGGAAGGATTCAGAGTTTATCAAATATGATTTGAAACCATGTTATTATGTCATTCCATTGTAATTAGTCTGTCTTTTACCTACAGTCACTTGTTACGCTTATAAGTTGGGTACAGTGGAGAATCCAGGCCAGTGCTCCTTGCAAGCCAGAACGTACAGCTGAGCATTACAACTGCAAGCAGACAAGCCAGGTATCTGTAACTTCTGAGGAAACGAACGATTGTCTATCTGCAGACAACTTCTAATAAATTCACAGGAGTTTTTACATCATTTCAAGTTGCCTCCATAGATTTGTTCTCAGTAGGAGCTCCCCTTATCTCGGCAAAAGGAAAGGTGTTCTCACCCCTGAGACGTGCTCCTGCTTATGACGGGAGAAGGAAAATACTGAATCAGACTGACCAGGGCAAGAAAAAGCACATACTGTAAAACCAGGACATGTCTGCTAAGAAGCCTCACTACAGCCATCCCCCGTGGCCAAGGATCACTGCCACACCATGCAATACTAAGTCTCGTGCAGCTACCACTGGAATTTCAATAATGTGGACATGCATACATGCAGACCAATTAACCAAAGGGAAGGAGGGAGGGGAAGGGCAAAAAAGAAAACACATCAACACCAGAAATTCTGATTTGGCCCTGGACTGAGGACACCAGCCACTGAAAAGAGATCAAATAATTTCCATGTCCTTGTCCACACTAGCCCAAACAGCTGCCCTCCTCACATTCCCTACCCTACCGATGAGGAAATTCATACTGGTTTTGGCTGGGATAGAGTTAACTTCTTCAGAGTAGCTCATATGGCACTGTGTTTGGGATTGTAATGAAAACACTGTTGATAACAGAGGGATGTGGATGTTTTAGCTATTGATGAGCAGTGCTGTACAGCGTCAAGGACTTTTCCACTCCTTAGACTGCTCTGCCAGCGAGCAGGCTGTGAGTGTGCAAGAGGCTGGGAGGGGACACAGCTGGGACAGCTGACGACAACTGACCGAAGACATATTCCTGACCACATGACATCGTGCTCAGCAATAGAAGCTGTGAGGAAGAAAAAGGAAAGGGGGATATTCAGAGTTATGTTGTTTGTCTTCCCAAGTACCAACTAGGCATGACGGAAACCTGCTTTCCCGGGAATGGCTGAACACCTGCCTGCTGATGAGAAGCCATGAATGAATTCCTTACGGTGCTTTGCTTGTGCATGCAGCTTTTGCTTCAGTTATTAAACTGTCTTTATCTCAACCCACAAGTCTCTTTCACTTTTGCCATTCCATTCTCTCCCACCCTGCTGGGGGTGAATAAACAAGTATTTGTGTGGGGCTGAGCTGTCCATCAGGGTTAACCCACAAAAAAATGTCACTACAGACCTCACTTACTGCCTTGCTGCAGCTACATTTGCCAAGAAACAAATAATGTGTAAAAACACATGTGAAAAGTGGCACTAGCTTGTCTGTTTTGGTTAACATACCTTCGGAAAACAAAGGCTCAGAGGGCATTTTATTGCTGTCTACCAGCATATCAGGGGACGGGCAGGAAGGCACAGATAGCAAAGAAGAAAAAGCAGCATATATGCTAAGGTCAATGTCAAGCATTGTATATGAACCAGTTGTGATATGTTCTGGTTAGAAATGAAAACAAAGGTCATCATGGCTCCAAAGCTCAGTATCAGAAAACACTCTCCACACAAGAGAAACAGAAAGTAGACATTTAGCCATTAGGAGAAGAACCTTGCAACTTTGGCAAAAGGAATTATATAATAGATGGAAAGGTAGAGAATTGGAAAGTGAGCTGGGAAGTCTCACTGGATGCCAGGAAAGACTGAAAGAGAAGTCTAAAGCTAGGTAGCTTCTAGTGGAACAGTCTGCTCCTAATTGGGCTTCCTTAAGTGAGGTGGAAGGAATTAATCTCAAAAGCTTATTTTGTTGTTGGGGCACTCAACTCTAGTAGACGGCATAGCTTAATGCTGCATCTCAAACCATACCTAAATAATAATAAAAAATGAAATTAAAGGAGTAGCACTTTTACGGAGATCAAATAAATATTTCTTTTTAAAAAGTGTCATTTCTATATCACATGTATTCATCTACAAGCCATAGCATTATTTTGATACCTCAAGGAAAAGGACCCCAGATTTACCAATATTCATTGCACTGTCTTAAAACACCTTAATGTGAGGGTAGGATATGGAACTTCTTCCGTGTCTTCCAGAGGGGCCATTTCCTTCCACTGACTACAGAGAAATGCTAGAGAAATAAAGTTAAGTTACCAATGCAACGACATAAAAGGAAGAAAACCCAATGGACAGGCACAGACACAATGTACCCTGTAAGAACAAGCCATTAGGAAACATATTACAGTAAGAAAGATGATAAACAAGGACTTCACTGGCAGTCAAGGTGTAAGAGCCTAAGCCTCTCTTAAATGTTATAGTTAGTAACCTGTCTTCAAGTGAATTACAAACTCACTTTATTTCTTCAAACTTCAGAGACATACTAATTCCCAAATTCCTTTGTGAACCACATTAACTAATAGCTCATAAATCATCGCAATGATCTTAAAAGTTTCACTCTTCTGTATCCCTTAAACAAAAAGACTTCATTTTGATTTTATCCAAATATTCTTCACCAGTGTTCTCAAGCCACCCTGGAAGCTGGTGGAGCTATGACTCGCTCATGCCCCCGAGCTTGCGGCTGGTTTCACCTGGCTGCTCTGTTGCTGGGGCCATTGCAACACTGAGTAAGCCAAGAACTCCCCAGGAACGTTGCATGCACAGTGCTAAGCCTTTCCTACCAACCTTGTGAGTGGGAGTTGAATTATTTTGTCTAGGAGCTTCTTGTTTTGCTTTGAAACCTAATGTTCAAACAAAGACCTTCTTGCACTTTGCTAACAGAGGTGGAAGTAAAGGGGTGGTAAGACAAAGTTTTGCCAAATGAAATGCTGGTCCTATTAAAAAAACAAGCAAGCTACTAATGAGAGCTCAATGACATAATATAAACATCTTACTTTCTTTCAGTAGATTAAAGGCAGTTCATAAGTGAACCCTGAAAAACAGCAAAAAAAAAAATCAAGATACACTTCCACCTCGTGCACCTTATTTTAAACTTTTCCACTGCTGGAGTGTTTTGTTTTCGTTTCTTTTTTTTTTTTTTAAAGAGACAAAAATTCTTTCAAAAGGATCATAGAGAAAGGTAATATAAATATCAGTGCATGTTCTAAAGAAATAAAGTGAGCTGTGTTCAGGGCAACGTGGGAGCGCTCAAACAAGCACCAACATTTATCAAGTGCGCCGCTCATTTCTCCCTTTGATACTTGAGCGTTATTTTTCCTATAAGTCAATGCAAACTTTCAAGTTCTGCACAAGATCTTGAAACAAATATAGTCTAACCAGCTGCTAAGAATGATTTTCTAGCTAGTGATTTCCATTTACATTATATACAAAGTATAAAGGAGAATAGGTTGAGCAATGTAAAATGCCAACAGTGAAACTCTTTGAAAATTTATGCTAGATAAAAGCATCTGTAGTCTCAACACTTGTATCCTGTAGTCCAGAACAATGATAAAAAACAGTGTCCAGCAGAACAGCTGGAGTCCACTGAAAGAGCAAAGCCAGTGTTTCAAATACAATTTGCTCTGGATATGCTCAAGTTGTATGAGGCACACTTTCATACCCACAATAAACCTCTTGTAACTGCCAGTCCATTAGAGGATCCGTTGTTTTTTGAAGCTGTAGAAAATCAGAGGCAACAGAACAGCAAAGCACTCGGTATTTACAGTCAGTCTGTGCACTCACACCACCACTGAGCCAAGTGAGTAGCCCTCTCCACACCCATCCTAAGCCACAGGAGGTTCTTCTGTCAAAATACGACTTGCTTTGCCGAAGCAGTCACTGACATGGATACAGCACCTGATGCTAAACTACATGCAACTTCTCCTCAGTAAAATGAAGTAAAATCATGTAATCTATCAAGCTCAAAGTCTTGTATTTAGCAGGCACATGCACACACACACACACAGAAAGGGACCACCTGAATGTGGCTTCTTGCCAAAACCCCTTGCCCATGGAAATATTGCAGAGACACAGAGACAGCAGATGAACTCTTGCATGCATGCAGCAGCATTCACTTAAAGTGACCAGTCACGAACCTGATATGGAAATACAGAGTGGGAGGTCCTATAAACACATTACTAACTTGAATAGGTCATTGCATTCAAGGTCAATGTTTGATGAATACAGCAGAAAAGTAATTTATCAAAATGAAAAAATCACTAGTGGAATTGCTCTGATTTAAATATCTAACTTATCCCTTGTTCTTTGGACTGTTTTTTAAACCCTTATCCCGAGCTATCTCCTAACAGGGAAAAGAGAGGAATTTAGTCAATATTGCTCTTAAAGTCATGCATGAAAATTAACAGGATTACAGTCCAAAATTAATGTTATTGTCACAGCTAGCAAATTACAAAATTGCAGTACAACCAACGAATATGAAAATTAATTTCACAACTGTTGAGAGGAAATTGTGCTTTTACTGTAATCCACAAACTAGTCGGGTTTAACAGCTAACAAAAGGAAAGTCAGTAGACTTTAACAGAGCCAAACCAGATTTTAAATACTGGAACACAGTCAGAAAGTCTGACAACCACCGAGCAGCACCAGCCTAGCACCTGACACTACAGAAGTACAAAAAATTTGGAGAATTCAGAGAGTAAGACAAAAAACTGCTTAAAGGCCAAAGAACTGGATTTATAGGGGAAATTAATAGTTGACTACATACCAGAGTGAATAAAAGATGGCATTAAGGTGTCAAAGAAATGTCTTCAAGCAATCAAAAGCACCTCACAAAATAATTTGAGCCTGCAAAACCATCAAATACTATGGGGAACAGATGTCCTTTAAAAATAGAAGCTTGTCCCCCAAATTTACTCCTTGTATTCTCAGTGAGGGCAGACAACAAAGGAGGCAGAGCTTCCCATGCTCCGGTACTAGGTAACGCTTCTCCGGAGTGGGGGAATACAGATGTCTCCACCTTTACCTCAGAGATGGATTTAGGACATAGCAAGAAAGAAAAATTTTCTGAAAACAAAAGCAGGCATCTGTAGAATAATAAAATGAAGGCTCCTTTCCACCTGCAGGAAAATGTTAGAAGGCAAGAAGATGCACTCCAAGAATTTCTGGGTCATAAACAGGAAGGAGTCTCTAGAATTTTTCAGACTCTTAAAATCTGTTGTGTTTTAAAATCAGAAACTGCAGAGTACTTTACCTATAACTACAGTAATTTGTACACCCTAACGAAAAAACCTCACAACTTTTTACATTGCTGCTTCTGTTTTGATTTGTTTCCACAGCTAATGACAGAAGAACTGTAACTGGGGAAAACTAATTAAGGGAACACAAACAAGGTAAATGACATTGCACCCTCCCAAGGTTTGTAAAAACAAACATGTGCGCTTGTGTAATTTCTATATTTTCAGACTTTATGGTCAAGTAGAATAAGACACTGGAAAATGCACCACATGCACATACCTGACAGTAGCAGAGTGAGGAATTTTATTATATCCATTAAGATTAGGTTAGACCTCTTTCCCATCAGCAGTTTTGAAGATCTCCAAATAGCTAAGGCTGCCTGTTTCTCATGAGTTTAAAATGGTTTATTCATCATCATTCAAGTTACTCAGTGTATTTTTTGGATAAAAACATATTTTATAAGTCTGCTAAGAAACAATGACCTTCCAGTTTGTGATGTCATTTGCCTCTTTTGGCAGGGTCATTTTGAACTGAACAAAATCATCTGTCGCTTTCATTTCAGACCTTTCCTATCATCTCTTGCCATTCTTTCCATATAACTCATAACATCTGCAGCTTCATCATGTCAAGTACCCCTTCCTCCTGCTGCTGAACACAAGGACGACCTTCTAACTGACTGCTGCACGGCCAAGTTTAAGGACCAGATCTTAAATCTGAATAAATAAGTTTAGACGAATATCAACTACTCTGCCCGTTCTATAAAATTTTCAATGTGAAAAGTCTCAATTTGTCAACCTTTCTGCTTGCCCATCACCCTCAATGTCCACCTTCACTGAGTGACAGTAAGATGGTAGTGCCCAACAAGGTTAGCTGTAAGGACTCCAAAAGTCAAAAAGAAATTTTCATTAGACAAAGAGGCATTCCCACATTTATACAGACACATTGGATAGGTAAGGTTAAAAGCTGTTTGGCAGAGTTCTCTCTAGATATTTTTTAAGCAAACTATGTACACATGCTCCATATCATAGCCTGCTTTCCTAAAAATATAAGGTTTACAATCTTCAACTTTGTAATTTACCACCTCTTCAGTCCTTCCCTCTGGTAAGTGTTGAAAAACACAGCCCATATAAACTAAATCTAACACAAGGAAATACCCCAAAGACATAAGTATCATGAAATTCAGCATAGAAGAGAGAAACCAAAATTCTTTCATCCTGAATGCAGAACTACTTCCCGAGTTCCACAACCATGTCTTCTGCTATGCAAGTTCAACTGAATTAGTTGGATAAACCTTCCTCAAACTGATCACACACACAAAACTGAGAACTATCAGTTTTGTTTGTGCATTACCACTGCTTTTGTATATACAATTATGCCAATTTTGATTGAAGTTTTTTGTGAAATATTATGCATGTATACTATTTCAAAGAGCCATTTCACCTACTAGCAGTCTCCTGCTAGACATCTACCAAGTACAGTTTAGTGCAGCCCCTTGTTTAATTTCCATAAGCAAAGGACCTACTGGAAATGTACATCAATTACCTTATGGTGGCTATGGAAATCTAATCCCATTTTGGATTTCCTATGTCAACTGACATGGAACACATTACACTGGAGTTAGTATAAGCATGGAAGGACAGAGATGCTATGCTTTTATTCCATGTGCTGCATGATTCTCCACGCTGATCTGTAAGACCAGCAGAACTGCACATGGTAGTTGCCAGTCTCCTACATCCAAATGATGCGTGAACCCTATGAAAAACAAACACTGGAACTTTAACAATAAGGTAGTGAAAAATACTCATGGAAATCACCTCCAGTATGGTTTAAGCATACTATGTTATTACTGATGGAATGCTAGAGCTCAAAGAACAAAGAAGGCTCACGTGGGCACAGCTCACAGGCTTCGCAAATGCTATCCATCAGCAAAATGTGGTAGTCACAGAATCTGCATTAACTTGAAAAAAACTCGGTAAAAAAGAGCTCAAAGATGAAACTGAGGATCCAGCCCAAGCACTACTTTCAAAAACAGATCAAAAGAAAGCATGAGTGCTTCAAAATCTTGATTAGAAAATGAAAATGACTGAGATAAAGCCCATGTGACTGTCCTCTGTGCCACAGATGATTGCCTCTGTTTCAAACTACCTGAAGACTCTTACAAACAGGGTTCTCTATCCTTCTTATAAAGAAGCAGAACATATTATTTGCATATTATTCTTTTGGCCTCAAACAATAAGCACAAGTGAATGTTATTGTTAGTTCTACCACGCCAAAAGAGAAAAAATAGATTCCAGCTAACTCCTACTGTGCAAAGACTGTTTTTGAGCATGCACTGCATGACACAGTCAAGCAGGAATTTG
This sequence comes from Cuculus canorus, assembly GCF_017976375.1. Classification (NCBI taxonomy): domain Eukaryota; kingdom Metazoa; phylum Chordata; class Aves; order Cuculiformes; family Cuculidae; genus Cuculus; species Cuculus canorus. The sequence continues at coordinate 50,988,978 of NC_071404.1, read as the reverse complement.
GAGGCATTTCCCACAATGATAACCTATTAAATCAGGACCAGCAAGGACAACTGATACCAGTGGAAGTTTCACCACCAAGGCTACAATGCAGTCTGGTCACATCCTCAGACGATACCGCAAACAAGACCATTGTAGGCACTAGCCTTGGGGAAAGACCGCTTGTGTGTGACCTGTTAGGTACTCTGTTCATCTCCTTGATCTAGATGCCAGTACATCCATAACTCTGGAGAATAAAACAGAGTAGATCCATCACCGTGTAAGGATGGATAGATGCAGCACTAAAGCCAAAAGATTTCCTTGAGTTTCTGAGATCCACATCAGTAAACGTCAACGCATGCATACGCTCAAGTGCACAGAACTAAGCAAGCCACAAAACCACAAAAACAATAGTGTAAAAGATCATTTCAAAAGGGGTGTGTAGAAGAATATTCTGTTCTTTGACACACACTCCTAGTATCTTTTATGCACCTTACAGCCTATCGCGTTCTCACTGATGAACAGGACCATAGTATTTGTATATGGTACACTTAAGCAAGAATTAAATTTATATATATTTACTGTGTCAAGAACCTTTCTTGGTTAACATGTGAGAGAGCTGCTATAAACAAACACTTATCTGTTTGGAAAGTACTATCATTAAATTCCACAATTACTGTTGCTAAGCTAATACTTAACAGAAGTTTTCATACAACACAAAGTAATATCCTCTAAACAATAAAAGCAACTGAAAACTTCAACAGTGGTTTATTTAACAACAAGCACAGCAGTTGGCTGCTCTTGTTCAGAGAGGAATACTGTGGAGAGGGAGAGAACTGAGGGGAGCAGAAGAGGTTAACAGCTGGAAGAGAACTGTAATAGTACAGGAGGAAGGGGACGTAAAGTCACTTACATGGAAATAACATTTCCATTTCTTACAGAAATAACAGAACAACCTCCATCAATTCATTATTTCATTCATTAAATAGCCCACTTATTTTATTTTTCACTAGTGAATTAAAGGGTTATCATTTGCAATACCTTTTACAATATATTCCAATTATATTTAAATGAAATAAATTTAAAACCTATTTTGCAGACATATTTGGGTTTCATTATTTCTTTCAAATTAGATAACAGAATTCCACTTTTGGAGTGCTAATATAACAAACCCTAGTAAAATATTTAACTGAGACATATAAGCACTTAAAAAAAAAACTCATTTTTTTTAAGAACTACATGGAAGAAATGTCACAAAGAAGTGATTGTATTTATATGTGGACACCTCTGCTTTAAAAGTGCACACAATAGCCAATATTGTAGTAAACGATATAGCAAAATAAAACCTATGCTTTCATCCTTCAAATTACATATATTCATAGCAATAAAAACTTTTCACTTTATCCTGCCAGCTGTGGCATAGTTTCCTGATATTACAGAAGTCAGATAAGGGACCTTAGTATCAGTTTTAATTGCAAAACCAGCTGCTTATCTCATTACAAATCTACATCTTGGCCTGCATAGATTAACAAAAGGTAAAGGGCTCTCAAGAGCATAGAATGATCCTTGTTTTGCAGTTGAACAAGCATTCGGCAGCTCTTCTGTTTCTATAGCCAACCTGTTTTCCTGCTTTAAGGAAAAAAAAAACAAACAGCAGAAGGGGAGGTGGCCAGTCCTGCACTAATTATCTTCCTTGTGCAGACATGCATTCCGTCAGGGCCATACTTTCATCCATGTCTGAGAACAAGAAAGAAAATAAAAGTAGCAAAGACATTCTCGGTTTACAGTCACATACCCTGTTCCTTTGAAACCAGCTCACAGAATTTAAGAGTATGTGTGAAAGAGCTGACTGCATCAGCACAACTCAAGAAAGTCTCCTGACATGATCCTTGCCTTCCTGTGCTATAGGCCATCTGCTGGAAAATGCCATACCCATAGCCAAAAGCCATGTGTGGGCTGAAAAGCTGTAGGAAAAAAAAATGCAGCAAATTCCTGAGCTTAATGACTTCACACATACATCCCTTGTGCTGCAGCCCAGAGCTGTTCCCTCCCATACCCCCACCCCAAACCACACATCAGTGCCACCACCAAACAGCATCATATGGTTTCCTTCCTCATTCAGCAAAGATTAATGCATAGATCTGTCCATGCCATATGCTTGGCAGTGTTTCACAGCGGGATAAAAATCACTATAATTACCCTCTCTCAGATAGAGTCCTTTTCAAGAATGCAGCCCATGGTCTGACACTTCACCTTATATACTTCAGGGAAAATGTGGAAGGGACGATGAGATTCAGAAAAGGATGTTCTGTGCAGAAAGGTGGCCACAACTCTTGAAATTCATTTATTATTCATTCTTTACCACCTGTCCTTATTTGATGATACGACTTACAGACTGCAAGCAGTTTAAGATGTAGTTCTAAGTTGCTAGCAACTGTTCTGTGGTATTTTCCAGTCCCTACAAAAAGAAAAGCCACTGCTTAGTTCATTCATGCATCTAGAGAGAACAGGTAACCAGATCAAGATCTCATAAAAAAAAGAAAAACCATCTGTAATTTAGCATGCTTTCTCTGAAATGCCAGATCATCAGCCGGGATCGTTTGAAGACCTTACAAATCTGAATTAAAAATAGCAGTACACAAGCAAAATAAGAAAGGTAATTATTTCATTTTTTAAGGAGCTGAATTTGCTAAAGGGAGTTACCCAGCACCAGGGATGCACGTGAATGCTTTTAAAATCAAGCCAACAAACCAGTGATGGTCAGCCAGCGGTCACCTAGAAAGGACTAGCTGGGTTGGCAACTTCTCCCTAGGACAGTAATATGATTTAAAGGGCAATTTTATTTTTTTTCCACTGAACCAAGATGCCAATTTAAGGATGATGTTACTAATTCAGTCTATACTGGCTGACGAGGTGAAATAACCTCTACACATAAAAAAAACCATGCTGTTTATTACATGATGTCTACAATATAGAAGCGACACCTACACCCTTAAGTGCAGACTAAACGAAAGGGTCAACACCAGAGCCTGAAATGAAATCGGGAATTGCTGTGTGCATCCTTCAAGGATTCTTATAATCTTTTCCAATGTTCACTATGACCTCTAACCATTAATAGAACACAGACAGCTGCTGCCTGAAGTAACCTGTCCCTTCTCTCCTCAGTCAGCGTGAGAAGCAGAAACAGCAAAAGTCTTGACCTTCCTCAGGAAACTTTCCTGTGGTCTTTCCCCAGGGTCAGGCTGACAGCATTCTCCTTCAGCCAACTCACAGGATTTGTTTCAGGGTACTAAAGCTATATATTTTTACTCCAGTCCAGGGACGATCTAAGCACCTGGCATCGGTGTACCAACTAGTAACATGTTAAACTCTGCATGTTCTAGTGTTAATATCATTTAACCTTTTCACAAGATTAAACCCAAATGCAGTAACTTTGTAGGACCTCTGCTGGTATTCATCAAGTTGCCAGAACACATCCAGAGGAGGGCAACCAAGCTGGTGAAGGGTCTAGAGAACAAGTCCTATGAGGAGAGGCTGAGGGAACTAGGATTGTTTAGCCGCAAGAAGAGGAGGCTGAGGGGAGACACTATCACTCTCTACAACTAAGTGAAAGGAGGTTGTAGTGAGGTGGGTGCTGGTCTGTTCTCCCAAGTAACAGGAAATAGGACAGAAGGAAATGGATTCAAGTTACACCAAGGGAGGTTTAAATTGGACATTAGAAAATATTTCTTTACCAGAAGAGTGATCAAGCATTGGAACAGGCTGCCCAGGGAAGCAGTGGAGTGTTCTTCCCTGGAGGTGTTCAAAAAGCTTGTTGATGTGGCATTTCATGACAAAGTTCAGCAAGCATGGTGGTATTGGGCTGATGATCGGACTTGATGATCCTGGAGGTCTTTTCCAACCTTAATTATTCTGATTCTATGATTCTACTGTGTTTGGATCTTCTACACTTGACCTCATGGGTACTCTTCTGCTATTTTAAATCTAAAAAAGGCCAAAACAAAACAAACAGGTATTCTTTAGGATAGTAGTTACACACAAAAAAACCCTCTCCATCTCCAGCTTTAGTCACCTGTCAAATAGCATTTGAGAGTACTGCTTATTCTGGAGTTACAGGGAAGAGAAAAGAATTTTGGAGAAAGACAGTATCTTCAACTGTTCAACTGGCTAAACCAAGCCACATTTCACAGAAGGATTGCCTTGCATTGCTTGAGGGGAGGAAAGCAAGTGAGGTTATCTTGTATCACAGTTTGGGAAGAGACAAAACAAGAATGGTGCTTTCGCACTGTTGCAGACCAGGCATGTTTCCACTACGTCAGAGTGCTGAGGACCCGTATCTTCCAGCAAGAAGGGTAACAAGAACACCTAGACACAGCAGCTCCTCAAGTGTTCCCACAATTCCCAAAGTGACTGCTCATTTAGATCCTTACTAACAAAGTACTTCTAGAAGCTAAACTCAGCCTTCAAATCATTAATTTATCCTTAGCACCACTGCTCTTGGTCAACCAGACTATTTACAATTTACTTTTCACCCTGAGCCAACTCCAGTATTTTAGTGTAACTAACATGAAAAGCATTTCAAAAGGCAATTCCATACATAAGACAACTCCTGCCTGTATGCAAAGGCCTCGCAAACTGAACAAAAAAAAAAAATTAGCATCAGTGAGTAAACCAGTAAGAATATGTCCATTTACAAAAGTAGAGTTACACAGTTTTAGCTTTCATGAAGTTTGCAGAAAGAGAAAAGAAATGCCAAGAATAGTTTACAGAAACAGCTGAAATGCTGCCAAGGAAAGAAATGACATTGGGATTAATAATTTCAAATATATGTGCAACATTTGAGAGAGCAGAAGGGCAGTATAAAAATAGATCAAACACTTTTGACAGGTTCTCATTTCTTCACACCGTTCCAAGTTGCGTTGCCTAAACTGGCAAGGTGAATCAGAAAAATTAAGTTCTGCACAGAGTACGAAATCTACTCTTTTGCAGAAAGCTAGCAAAAAAATTATGCACAAATTAAACTCTAAGTTAAGTAAATCCAATCGCATTAAGCACACACAAAAAGTTAAACAACTCAAGAGTCAAACCTAAAAAAAAGAAAAAAACAGAATAGCGTTTTCAACCAAGAATACTAGAAACTGTTCTTTGTGTTGCTTTGACTTTGGGTTTTTTTTTTAAATAGAAAAATTAATTCTCAAATAATCAATAGCTTCCACAAAAGCTTAAAAACAGCAAGTCAAAAGAAAATTCCACAAGTTCAAATCGCAGCATGTGTCATTCCGATCACATGTCAGTTCTTCTCAGGAAAGCAAATTTCAAAATGAAATAGTCCTCAAAAAAAACCATAAATCAGTTACAGAGACGCCTGATTACTCCCTGCCAGTGGATTTCTAAGTAAAAAAATTATGAAGGTTATCTTTATTTTCTTTCATTTATAATTGGAATAAGCCATTGATTTCTGTGGGTCCTCAATCAGGAGCATCCCTGTTATACTGAACAGCACAACTGTGCTGCATAATCCCCATTGTAAACAATTATTTTAGGGTTCTTTTTATAGTCCTGACTTACTTGTGGAAGAAGCACAAGGGAAACAGATATCTCTAAACTGGTGTGACGTGCAGTTATCAGAAAAAAGTTCATTAGCTTCAAGTTAAAACTGTGCTTATCCTCCTCTTCAGATACACAAATAGGCTGCTCCAACAGCTGTCAGGAAAAACTGTTATTTCCATATAATACAAATATGTATATGTTCATTTGTATGTACAAATACAAAAGAAGTTCACTTTATGTGACAGTGATGGGTATCCTGTGAAAACCACCAGGCTGGAAAGACTGTAGCCTGAACACAGAAACCACACCGGCAATCTTAAGTCAAAGCGCTTCTCACCATCTCCCCAGCAGAAACTTTACTAGTATTTTAAACATTAAACACAACGCAGATTCAAAGTTTCACGTACATAATAGCTGCAAGGTGCTGAATGCAGTAGCCCTGAATGTCTGCCTACGAATAAAGGAAAAGGACAAGACATTAAAATTTTAAAGATGAAAGTGAAAAGCAGCCCTCTGAGTAACTGAGATCTCATTCTGTCCAACAGCAGTAGCTTGGACTCGACTTCAGTCTTGACCCAGGATCTGAAAACACTTTACAAGGGGCACTTGTGTTTGTACCCCTCTGGACAGAAACAGAGATACAGAGATGTTAGGGACTGATCCTACAGCATCTCCTTAAAGCAACAGGACCCCGCTCAGCACCATGGGTTTCTCCATTTTGATTTTTCAGTAGGACAAGACCATACAAGAGTTGCCTAAGACTAAAGAAGTCTATGACACTTGCTCAGACTTAATTGTATTTCTGCAGGCTACAAAAGTCTTCCTACATTAATTTTAACAAATTCTACCAGATAATTATGTCTGAAGAGAAATTCCCTGTAGGAAGAAAACTGTTCATACAACTTCAGTAGCAAATGAAAAGAGCTAATTAACCTTATCTCCATTACACTGTCCTGACTTTGCAATACATCTGGCACAGAAGCAAGAATTTGTTTGCTTTGTCCAAATCTTCTCACGTATGTACAGAGCCAAAAATCAACAGGCTCTGAAGCAAATCTGACTAGCAAAGATTTAGCCTGTGTGCGTACCTGTACCCCCTGCACTGTATTCTATATGCACGCTTGTGCATGTCATTCCATCCCCACTTCTGCTAACAAAAAGGTGATTGACAGACACAGGAAGAAAATTGTATTTAACTCTCTGGTTACAAATAAAGCTATATTTGTGTACTTAAGAGATAAAAACAAACCAACCAAAACCTGTTCAAATACACATTATCAATCCAAGGCAAATAAATCTATTATTTCAGCCACCATGGGGTATTTTCCCCTAAAATAAATGTGTGCCCAAAATACGTGTTTCAACATTTCCCCTTTTCGTAGTCTGATTTAAATACAAGTATTTTTCCTAGCCAAATTTGGTAAGAATAAAGGAAAGCAAGTTGGACGAAAGGTCAGATTATACTGATATTCAAGTATTTATCAGAACAGCCATTTCAACCAAGGAAGATAATCACAAAGGTAAAATCTCATTTGATCCTTAATTGACCCGAGTGTTTTTAATTAGGAAGGGGGGTAATTCATCTAGAGCTAATTACAGTCTTGATACTACAAACCTGCAAGTGCATAATTTTATTCACATAAGTGTTCCTCAGTGAAGTTATGCATGAGCAAATAGATTTCTAGCTTCAGGGAGTAAGTCTCGAATAACTTAACCTTTTAAAATATTTTCTTTAAAGTGGCTGCTTTATAAATATTTCTTATGTACAACCTGTTTTGTATTTTAGGCTTTACCTGTGACATTTTTCAGAACATCAAACAATATTTACTTTTGTTTTAGAAAAGCAGCAATGTTTGTTTTAGGAAATAAGTGGTATCTTTAAAGAATGTACATATTAATTATGTGCTTTTATTCATCCTGGTCCGTGAAACTACACTCTTTGACACAATGATGTCAAAGTATACAGCTTCGTAGTAACATATTTTGACTTCAGCACTGAATTAATTTTTAGTGTGGAACAAAATCAGTTTTGGGGAAAACACCTCCCAAGACTTGTGTATATGCAGAACATCCTTTTGGAACATTTAAAGGAGGAACCTATGCTCACTGATACTCTCACCACACTTAAATCACTACCCCAGTCTCTTCTTCATATCCAGTGCTTTATGCCCACTTCCTCAAACTCTGCAAACTCTGTGGATCTGTAGCTGCAGTCCTGCAATCCGCCACAGATGACTCCATATACTAGTTTATATAAAGCTCAAAACTGCAATCACGACTCCCATGCAAATACCCCCCCAGCTGGACATTGCACCACCAGATGAGGACTTGCTTTCCATCCAGACTCAAAGAGAAAAGAACTCTGTCAGTCTTCTTTCCCAAGGAAATGTTTAGGCTTGCTTATCTGCAGATAAACACGTCTGCCAGACCCTCTCTAATAATTTTTGAGCCTACTGGCCAATTATAACCAAATTTGACATAGGTTTGGAGGCCTAGAAGATATTCACTCTGACAAGTGGCAGAAAAGCAGGCAGCTGGGCTGAGTATACAGCCCTTGTTAATGACCCTGTGAAGAGAAAGGCTGGAGCAGGGACTTACGGCTCAGCTAGCCTTGAGACACAATGCCTAAGAAAAGAGGTTCCCTTGAGTTTTGCTTCTTATCAAACTCCTGCAACATGTTCTGTGCACGAGAGCAATTAAAATGTATTGCCTGTATAGCAGAGTCACACAGATACACACAGCTCTGTGTGTGAGCTGCGCAAGCACTCACACCTGAGTGTGCACACAGCGCGGCGTGAACTGATCATAAAGAATAATTGATCACATAGGAATTTCTTTACAGCTTGATGAGGTGTTGACATTTTAAGCAAAGAAAAGTAAACTCAGTAATGTAATGCATGAAAACTGGTATAATGTAAACACTACTTTATCAAGTATTTTAGTTACCTCAAAATCATTTGCCCTTATAGAAGCTGTAAAAGATAAATCTTTCCTCCTTTCCACACTCAGAGAAAAAGGTTGGTGATGTAAAGCAAGATGTGATTCACAGATATCATCAGGATGTTACAATTTGTATGTAGACTTTCTGAAAACATTATCATATAACCTTTGCTGCATTTTTGCTACTTCAACCAGATACAAAACAGCAAGAAAGTGCTTATCAGAAGCAATCCGGGTCCGAAATGGACACTAGTGCAGAAAGCAGTTTGGCACATGCAGACTTCAGATCAAACTGCAGTGTTTTCTAATCAGTTTCCTCTGAATTTTGCCTATTGGTGGCAAATGTTTCGGTTTGAGACAATTTAAAAGTAGTAACTCATATCTTCTGGAAAGGAATAAAAATCTGAATGGCTCTAAGTCTAAGATATATTTTAGAGTTCGTTTTACAGGGTACCACCAACAGATCTAATTAATATATTTTTATTAAATATTTGTGGTATTTTCAGCATAACAATCTAGACTACTTTTGGCATGTACAAGTCAAATACTGATACATCTATAAATCCTCACCAAGTTCTCAAGATAAGATGACAATCAAGATAAGATGTTAAAGATAAGATGATAAAAAAATTTTCACGGAAAGGGTCACTGGGCACTGGAATAGGCTGCCCAGGAGGTGGTTGAGTCACCTTACCTGGAAGTGTTTAAGGGATGGGTGGACAAGGTGCTGAGGGGCATGGTTTAGGGATTGTTAGGAATGGTTGGACTCAATGATCCAGTGGGTCCTTTCCAACCTAGTGATTCTATGTTGCTTTATATGCCGTTCTATCCTTGCAGCTACCTTCAGGGCAACAGCAAATACCCATCACAAGTTTTTAGAGTCTTTTCTGGCTTATCCCGTATTCTAGTTGAAGACCATGAACAACTTCGCAATGGCTGTTGTTAGCAGCAGTATTTAGGGTGGACCCAGAGACACCCCTTCGCTCCCCCCAGAACACTGCATCAGGTATTACATTCATAAGACAAAGCAAAGCAGTCCCTTCCCCACAGGATTTTCAGCCTAGGTAAGTGCTTTGTAGTCAATAGCAAGTGATCAGTGGTTTAGAAACAGAGCGGCTCATAAACATTCTTGCTAAAAAAAAAAAAAAGTTAATCTTGTTTCTTGGGAGTATTAAGACATTATTTCCCACCTGAGCAGCAGACTTCCTCTCATTGTTTCCTTGCACCTGGCAACAGATATTATGTCTTGTGTAGTGAAGCTCTTGTTTTCTAGGAAACAATACACAGAGAAGAATGACAGAAACAGGCAAGAAAGATGAGACTCTGGGAGAAGCCTTTGTGAATCTGTCAGCTTGCATCACTACCAACCAAAGCTCCTTAAGACAGAGTTTCAAGACCTGAGGGCTTGGTTCTGTAAACTGCAGCAAAGACCACAGCACATGCATCACTTTAATTACAGAAGTGCACCAATTAAAATGGACCCACTTGTATCCTTAAAATCAAGTATGTTCATAAGTGCTAACCTGAAAACAAAACATTAATATACTGACCCACAGGAAGGGCTGCCAGGTCAGGGATACACGCGCGCGCACACACACACACACACACAGCTACAGACAGGTACAGATACAACTACTCCAAAAGCCTGACTTTTTTTTCCTGATTCAACTGTCAATCAAGAGTAGCTCAGTTGAAGCCAAGCAGGATAGTAGAGGCCCCTAGGTTATATTTACTGTGATGGATTCCTTATTTTGAAATAATAGCAGAATTGTTTTGTGGCAATACAAAACTTCACACATGAACCAGATGATCTACTTACAAGCAGACTGTGAATTCATCACATCACTCTAATACTAAAATGCTGCTTTGTTTTCTGGTTGCTTCTAAAAACCTCTGAAAAAAATCCACCAAAAAGAAATGCACATGCAGCCTTTGCCAGGGAAAGAAAGCAGGAGTAAGCAATGCTGTAAGCTTCTCACTAGTTGTCAGACAGAGAGAATTTTGTCCACTGTAGGCAATCACATGGTAGCCACTCTGTCAAATTAATGTACACTGCCTCCATGAGTTAATCCCAGAGACTGTAGCTTTTAACATCCTAAAATAATAGTTCAAAATGATCCATTCTCAGAAAATAATGATGGCTAAACTAATTTCCCTTCTCTTAAGGTAAATTTTAAATGAAACGGAAGGCAGCATTTCAGCCTTAAAAGAAGACAACAGCAGAAGTGCTGGAAGTTTATAAAAGCAGAATGAGACAGAGGACTAGAGACCAGTTCTACGCTACCTCTACGCAAGACATAGGTGCTTTCAAATGAAGGTTCAATATAAAGGAGTGTTGTGTTTGACACAGCGTAAAGCTAACGCTATGAAATTCCTGCCACAGCATGTAGCAGATGCTAAAAGTTTACACGGGGTCAAGGGGCAATCAGAGCAGTTCAAGGAAGGGAAAAAATCCGTTTGGGCGATGAAGACACCAACTCTCCCTCGGGAAGCATCCAAGCTGCAAATGATTGCATGCTGAGAGAGTGTTCTGGGGAATTATCCTTACACGCCTGCCTTATTTGTACCCCCTCCGGGCACCGCTCCTCGCCCTGTCAGACCCAGGGCGCTAGACAGACTGCTGGGTTTGTCCACAAAGCCTCCTAAACAGTAATGCTTTCTGTAATTTACATTCATCAGCTTCTTAATTCAAGCAGGCAAACACCAGGTTTCTGAAAGGTATCACCAAAGCAATGAGTTCATATCAGCCCATCGCAAGCGACAAAGCCCATCCATCACCAGCTCACAGTACCAAACCGCCGCACCAGAGACTGCGGCTTCCAAACATCCACAGAGTCCTCCCTCACCTTCAGTTACAAAGCAAGATGTAGCTTCGCAGACTGGCATTTTGATTTAAAAGCGCGGGGTTTTTTGGTAGCCCTGAAGATTAACCTCCAGCTTCTGGCGCGCAAGCAACGAGACCGAAGAGGCACGGTCCAAGAGCTCCCAGCTGGGACGAGTAACGCAACGCCACCGCAGCCTCTTTCGCCGAGATAAGTTAGGAACAGCCTTAAAGCCAAGGCTCGATGCCACGCGTGGGACGGGACAGGAGCGAGCGGGGAGAGCAGATCCCCAGGGGGGAGCTGGAAGGCGCCCCGGAACTCTCGGGAGGAGACGAAGCCGCGGCCGCTCGAAGGCGCGCAGGTGCCCGGCCACGCGCCGCCGCATCCCCGCCCCGCAACGGCCCCGCTCTGCCCTTACCGAGTGCGGATGCTGCGGGCTCCGCGGGGCTGCCCGGCTCGCCGCCTCTGCGCTTTGCTTTGGGGAGGTTTGGGGGTTTCTTTTCCCCCCGCACCCCGCCGTCTCTCGCCCTCTCCAGCTCCCGCTAGTAATCGCACACCCGGCGGAGCATTAGCCGCCGCCTCCTCCCGCCCCCCCGCGGGCGGCCGGCGCGGAGCTGCCGCCTCCCCGGCATCCCGGAGATGTGGACCTTTAAGGGTGTTCCCAGGACTGGATGGAGCTGGTTCGTCCCTATGCCTCAGCTGAACTGCGGGAATCTCAGCCTGTGAAGCTTTCTATTACTTCTATGAGCACTGAAGTACAATGCAAAAACTTACAGAAAGCACTCTCTAAGATACAAGCGGTTCCCAACTCGCTACCCCGTAATAGTTCACCCTTTCTTTACTCCCTTTCCAGTTTTTCCCGTTGGCCTTCCTATCTCCAGCAGAACCAAGAAACAATTATAGGATGAGTGGGGCAAGTATGGGTAATAAAGTAGGCTTTACAGTTTGATCTGAACAGTTGCCTGGGTGAAGTTCAAAGACAAATGCAGACCACTTGAAGTTTTGCCACTAGAAGATTTGTCTCGGAAATAACGGCTTGCTTAAAGCAAATCTTTAGAATCACGGAATCATAGAATCACCAGGTTGGAAAAGACCTCCTGGATCATCAAGTCCAACCATTCCTATCTGCCACTAAACCATGTCCCTGAGCAGAGATACGCAAAATTCTGAGAGAAAGGCATAGTCCTGGACTATTAAAATGAGTTATTTCAAAATATCTCCCGCGACCCCAGAGCCTCTTACCCACATCCTTTAACCAGCAGCCCATGAGGCGACCGCCACGTCCTCCCACACGCCCAGCCGAGTCCCCCCACGCTTGGCGGGCGAGACGGGGAGATTGAAGAGAAGCGGGGCAATTTATTGCTGGGATTAAATTAACGACTGAGATAAAATGGACAGCGTGGGAATGGCCAGCTGAAAAATGAATCGCTGGTACATCGTAAAGTGTTTATAGCGTCAGCAATAATGTATCACAAAGCGTGGGCTGCACCACGGCCACAGTGTAGCTGCCGTGCTGTAACTCGAACTACAGCTTGCAAGCGTCCCGTGCCACCTTACAGGTACAATATAAGACTCAGCCCAGGGTTTCCAGTCACAGTATTATTTTATTACCTCTTCTCTCTTTTCTATGATTGACTAAAGAAAATAATGGATCAGCAGTTAAGGTTATCGTGTTAGAAATCTGACCACAATTTAATCCTTTATAACACATGTTAAAATTTATGACTTCTGAGAAGAAGGAGAATTTAAAATGAGAATAGCCAAGGTATGACTACATTGAAGCAGTTGTGGAATGGCCTCGGTGCACAGATCACAACCAGTAAGCCCCAGAATGCATCCCGGGAGCGCACCCAGCATGCTCCGAGGTCAACAGGCATCCTGTGCACAAGGCAAGGCTGCGGCCAGTTTGAACTCAGTGGTCTGAGCACCAAGTCCTCAGCACCAGCGCTTTCAGATGGCAAATCACTCGCTGGTGGTGCAGACACACATTACCCTAACCTCGTACAATTGCAATTTCTCCCTCTCAAGAGGAGTTAATACTCTCTGTCATTTTCCGAGAGGTTTGATACAGTAGTGTCATATTCACATACACAGAAGCTACTCTATCCCACTTTGATTCAGAACGTTTAATTTGCAGAATATTGCATCAATATTTTGAGGCAGCTACATGGAGGGTAGAGCAAACTAGCTCCAAAGAAGGAGAGCTCTTCCCATTGCATCTCTCTCTGTTCTTAGGCCAAAGCTTAAACTCACTCCACCATCCATCACTGAAGGCATGGGGTTTTTTTTACTTTACATGTGCCTCAGTCTATACTAGAGGCAGAAGAGGAGAAGGACTTATTACTAGCTGAGGCAAATTTGGAAATGCTGAAAAAAAATTGGAGAAAGCTTGTTCCAGCAAAATTTCTGGACTGCTATTTTTGCAAAATCTGGGTATGTCCTTGTGCATTTCATGCTCTGCACTTTTTTTGGCCTGTATCCTAGCCACAGCTCATTACAACACAGATATATTGTCTATTGTGAGCCTAATGTTTCCCACACAGCAGAGATACTTCACTTTTTAATTGATTTCCCTCTTCTGTTTGCCTCCTGCAGGCAAATAAGAGAAGACAAGACAAAAAGAAGTACTTGCTCTTCTAGAAAACAGCTGAATAACTACCCCATGCTGCACTGGCAAGAGAAACCTAGAAAACAGAGAACTCAAAGAAAAGGAAAAAAAAAAACACCCTTAGGAAGTAATAAATAGAGGGATGAAAGGGAAGAGAAGACATAAAAATAAATACAAAGGGAACAAAAGGAAGGTGTAACAGAATTAAAAAGTGCCATAAAGTTAAACAGTTGGCAACGAGAAAAGAAGTATAATAAACACCTTTGCTTCATAGTGCTGAACTCAGATATTGAAAAGTATGGTTACCTTTGAAGTGCAAAAATAATTAAGTGTCTTTTGAGTATGTGCAAATCAAGAATTTGCACTACAGTGGTCCAATGCAAGCGTGCAGCCCAAAAGGAGAAAATTGTTTACCAATTTCCTTGAAAACATATAGCAAATCTTAAAAAATGCATACCCTTCCAAACTGTGATAAATCAGCAGCCACAGAAACTATGCAGCCCTGGACAAAGCTCTAATGAAGCCACGACAGCTTCCCTCTTCTCTCCACAACCTCCAGCTATTCTCTTCTAACTGAATCGCTTCAGCTACCATTCTTTAAATCCTAGTTATACCAGACCTGATTATAACAACACTTAAATTAAAATGTTCGAAATGCTCCCAGCGACGATACCAAAAAGGAGATGTAGTATTTCCGAACAAGACACTGTTTGAGATTATTGGGTAATTGTCTAAATCTTCTCTCATTCCTAAGGTAAACAGATGAAACCACAAAAATGTTCAAGCCTCCTGGCAAATTTTTCAGCATGCTTTCACCTTCCTGACCTCAAAGCGCTGAGCACTGCACTACTACTTTGCAATTCTTTCAGATACTACGTGTTGTCGGTGGAGGAGTATCTCCCCCCAAACGCGTGCAAACAAACCATTGGGTGGAAAAACAAATATTGTGTGATCTCTTCACCTTTTCCCTATGTTTAGAAAAGACAACATAATCCTTTTTATTCTAGAAGCAAATGCTCTATCCCTTTCCAAAACAGTAGTAGTCTCTGTCTTGTGGAGAGCTCCATGGCTCTGCACTTTCTGTGTTGCTTTTCCTCAATAAACAACTTCACCACGTCTGTTTGTCATTTGTTGGCCATACGTATTTCACAAAGGAAAAACAAACATATGCAACCAATTTATTCCCATTTTCTTAACCGTTGATCAGATATTATTTCCTACCATACCAAAGTTGCAGGTTTTGGGAAAGAAATGGTGTTATGCCAGATTAAATAATGTGTGTTCTTTACTGTACAGGCAGGATGATACGATATTTCATGGCTTTCTTACAGTTCCATAATGCGATTACATCCGAGCTTCAAAACTCAGTATCAAACGTCAGTTGTCTTTGTTTACTCACAGATTATAGCTGATGGTTCTCCACCATCTGTTTGCAGCAGTATAGTTTCTGTAGTGCAGTGCAGCAATTTTCAAATCAGCCCTTAAACTGTCATAAACAGAATATGAAAAAGCTTCATCAGCCAGCTAAGAAATGGCTTAGGAAAGAGATAATTGCCACCTACACTTGGACAAAAGTGCTTTTGCTTATGAGATGCGTTGATCACCTACCTAATGTCTCTTGTTGTGTGCTTATTTAAAAAAAAAAAAAAAGTAAAATGTATTCTAACAGCCAAGACCTAATCCAAATTTTATCCACTAACTGAAGTTATGCTTATTTATATGTAGCATAGTTTTATTTTTTGTTTGCTGTGTGAACTCCAGAAACTCAGGATCAGATATGTTTCTTATTACCTCACTCTGCCATAGGATGCGTAGGTACATATACGTGTTCAAGTGTGTATTACAATGGGAGTAAAACACCAACAACCCACCTCGATTAAAGGAGAGGAATGGGAAGAAAGGATACATGCTTCCCATGTGAAATGGTAATTGTGAGAGGCACAGAGAATTGGAATGAACATAAAAGACACTATATTTGAACAAAATTATTTAAGACAGCCGTTCCCAAACTGAGGTCCAGGGACTAACTCCCTCCTGGGGAGAGCAGCTGGCTGCCTGCCTCAGCATCCTTCCCCAGCAAGAGGAGCCAGCAGTCAGCCATAACATCCTCCACAAGTTTCAATGTGCCAGAGTCGTCTCCTTATGAATTTGGGGCATTCACAATCCTTATTGATTTATATCAGGCTTGAAAGCTGTCAGAACTGAATGTTAGTTATCTTTACTAAATAAAAAGTTTATACTGCAGAAGGCTTTAGAGGAAATTTAAAAGAATAAAACCAAATTACTGTCTCTAGGACAATAGTGGCATGGAAGAATGCCTTCCGATTAACAATAAATCTGTTGTCTAATGTTTTTAACTTCAGTTAAACTACTCAGTCTTAAACTGCAGACAAAATATCCTGGATTTAGAGTACAGCCCAAAGCACCCATATGCCTCGCTGATAGCATTGGTGCGCCCAAGTCCTGTGAATGGACTTGCACAAAGAGCTCTTCACTTGCCTAAGGGTTTCACAAACTGGGACTTCAGGCTTCACATTTACATGGATTTTGTTATTGTTTTTCCAATCTTCAGCAGCATTTATAGCTTCTGCCCTCTGAACCACTATTTTTATAATATTGATTAATCCCTTTTCCAGTTTAAGAAACAGCTGAGATAGCAAACTTGAACATTTTCATATTCTGAGCTCTAATTAGTTTAATGTAATGTTATTTGTTCAGGAGTGCTGGTCCTTTAGTCAAGTTTCAGTATAATCCCAACATAATCCCTGATTTTTTTTCCCCTTTTACATCTCATACTTCTCTCGAGCATTTTTAAATGTTTTGATCTACTAAACACTTACTGTGTGCCTTGCTTTGTGCTACAGTATTTTCTTTGATCACTTCTTTGAAACTTAATCCAAACAGGTGTTATTTTAATTAAAAACAAGTCTGTCATCATTCTTTCATAATATTAAGTTCATTTCACTACTATGAAGTATACTCCATGCATTTTCTCTCTCTTGCAACTCCTTAAATCAAAACTCACATAAGAAGTATGACTTTTATATTTACTGTTTGTATATATAGAAATATTCTTATTCTTCCAATACTGTAATATTATTTGAATTTAGTGGGATTTTCCTCTTGGATTTAAATCTTTGAAAAAGGATGGGCTTATGCTCTCTGGAGAGCATAAACCGACCAAGTCAATGCAATAAAAACAGCAGTTTCCCCTGAATGCAGCTGTCTTGTCACAGGGGATGGAATTTAACCTTTTGCAGAACGGCAGTGAAAGAGCAAAGAGCTAGGTATTTCTTAAGGCATCAGAACAAGAATATGGCCCTGATCTTGAAGCAGCTATAGAAAGTTCTTGGGACAAACTGTTCAAGCTATTTTCCTATTATCCAGTGAGCTATACAACTACCATGTGGACAGGAGACTCTGGTGGAAGCCTGATGAAGTCAGCAGGGCCTGCACAGAAGAAGGTACTTTTCTTTATTGAGATCTTCCTTTTGGACATGTTTTGCCTTTTCTGGGCAAGTTAGGCTTCATTTGGAAAGTGGGAGTAAGAAAAGTTCTGATTTCTACACCAGTGACTCACCCGCTGCAGAGGAGTCCCCTGCTGAGAGGCTGTTTTACTCTCCCAGCGGAAAGGAACAGTGTCTCACTTAGTTTTAAGTGAAGTGTCCTTTTATTTGCGAGTACCCATTTCCCCAGCCACAGGCCCAAACATACAACGCATTTCTCCTCTACCCAAAGTAAAATTGTTATGTATGTAAAAGTACAAAAGGCTTTCATCATCTCATGAAAAGAAATCCTTTTCATTTTCTCGCTGTTGAATGGTGTGGAAAGCAAAGAGAAACAAGCCATGGAAAACAAAAGAAAGCTGACATGTAGAACATTGCATGTCAGGGATAAAACACCACTAAGAGCCAGGGAATTGTCATCACACTGGAGTTACATCAGACTATAACCATCTCCAGCGCTATTTCACTAGCTGTCCCCATACACATCACTGTTGCATGATGATCTGTCAGTCAAACTACTCTAAAAATAACAACTAAATGCCCTTGAAGTTATGGCACTCCTTCCTTCCTTGATGTGCTGTGCTTTCAAGATCTGCCATGCCACATAATCCATTGGACTACTCTCCTCTACAATACAAAGATAATTTCCAGTGTTTTAGGATCCTGTTTTTTTCCTGATGAGGTTCCAAGGGGTCAGCCTTTTGATCAGTTAATGATTGAGCACTGCACCAGGTGAAACCCAATGGGTACACTGTCCAGAAAATAAAAAAGTTTCCTTGTCCTGAGTTTGTTATAAAAGATAGAAATTTCTTGGCAAGAAAATACTTAAACCAGCTTATGCATCCAGGAATCACCCACCAGGTCCTTCCCCACTCCCAACTTTCCCATACCTTCACGCCATTCAGATTTAAAATATTCATCATTGTACATTCATACCTTAACACACTGGCTGTGGGACTAGCTGTGTATTGAAACTTTTGAAAGCTACTCATTTGGGCAAAATCCTGCTAATACAGCTTCTCTTCTAAAATAAAGCGAACTACCATAATAAAAGAACATAAATCTTTGTAATGCTATTAGAAGGAAAGAGAAAATTTTAAAACTAATTTTCAGTCCTAAAAAATGGTAACCAAACAACCCAGAGGTAAATACTATTAAAGAAACAAACAAACAAAAAAATGACCACTTACAAGTAATTTCTAATATCCAATTACTGTAAAACAACAAAATCATTTGAGAAAGGACCAGGACCAGAGAATAATTGGATATAACAAGCTACATTATTGTACTTCGTGTAGATAAGAATTGGGAGAAGAACCAGTGAAATTATCCAAACTCTACAAGAAGCAAGAAGACATTAAATGGAGACTGGATTACAATTTTTTTCCTGCCATGTTCCTAGACCGAGGCCAAAAAAAGGCAGGACATTCGTCTGGTAGAAAATAAAGTGAGATTTTTTTAATAATAAGCGGTTTAGCTATAAAGCCACTTATAATGATGACATTTCATAATAAGAACATGATTAAACTGAAAATGGTCTCTTAACGTTGCTAAGATGTCAAGAGTAAAACTCCCCCAGAACCCTAAATATGTATTTGCAGATCCTGTTAATAAATTCTCATACTAATCTAGGTTTCAGTGAACTAGCAGGGCACAGGTATCTCAAACTGTGCATGGAGGACACAGCGAATTGCATCATTGCTTATCATGATACTGAGCTGGAAGCAGAGTGAAAGGGGAGGAACTGCCATTCTAGGAACTATTTTTCCAGCAGCAAATCATTTGCTTGGATGCTGGTGCGTCTGTCTGCCTTCATCCTCTGCTCTCTTTCATTCTGATGAACCTATTTCACTTTGGCAGTTTGTTCCAGGCCCTAATGACCACTTACGCTGGTGCAGTAAATGATGGTCTAGTACCTTCCCATGAGTTTTGAGTAAAACAAGACATATCAGTGAAACATGCTTCTCTCTTCCCCTGCTACCAATGTGGTGGCATCACCAAAATCTGATGTTTATTCCATTTTGTTTAGGCAGATGAATAGTTTATGAAGGCTTGGTTATCAACAGTGATAAACATACACAGGCTGCCTCTAAGCATTTAGGCTGCATCCCACATTCACAGGAGCATAATACAGAGAGGGAACTGGTGCAAGTGAAATACAACCATTCTTGCATGACAGTTATAGAAACCCCCTTTAAACATTCTCCTATTACTGTTATTGTAATAATAAAAAAAAAGCAGCACCACATGAGGCACAGTCCCTTTTATTGCCATCCACTACAAAGATAAAATATACAAGATCTCTATATTTTACTTCCATTTCCCAAGGTGAAAAAAGCAATTGCACAGTAGACCACCAGCTCTGGCCAGTTCTGGAAAGTGTTTTACAATACAGTGACACAGCCTACAAATCCCTTCCTGGTCAGCCTCCTTTAGCCCTTAGTCTTTCATGCGGGAGTGGCTCTGGTATGGTTTAGGTAAGAGATGGGAAGTTGAGGGCAGCATCTGAACCCCATTGAAACCCTGTTTGGTGGATCCAAGTGGAAGATAAGCAGTGCAAAGGGCTGGCACACATACACCTCAGTGGACACATTTATACTGAGTGCAGAAAGCACTGATTACAAGAGGTAAAGCTCAAGGGATGCAGATATAGACAATTAAAAAAAGATTACCCTGTTGATCTAGTTGTGTACTTCACCACCTCCCACAGACTTTCATTTTACTGCTGAAACCAATGTAGTTGTGGGAGAAAAAGTAAGATTTAGGAAGGTGCACCAGAGGAAAAAAAAAAATTCTTCTACTTTGCAATCACAAGACCCACTTTACCTTTACAGAAAAAACTCACACTTTCCCCCCCACCATCTTTACAGGAAAAAGTTATATGTCTAGTTGTTCAGTGTTAATCCTTCAAAGTTTTAGAGAATGCAGTTAGTTACATGTGGTTGTAAACCCAGAACTAACATGTACATAGTATGGATTCATAAAAAAAAAAAAAAGAAATGCCAAATCATTATTGGAAAGAAAAAAAAAACCACAATAAAACCAGTGATTGGATTGGATGAAGAACACTCCTATTATTAAAGCACCAGCATTCCTCTCACACTTATAACTATCATGACACAGGAACACTACCAATCCTTTGGGGTACTGTTTATGGGCAGTGGCACATTACAGAGAAAGCATTTGAAAATATGGTCTTATTTATCTAAAGCATATTGGGCTTTGGATTTTTTCCTCTCCAGACCAGGGAAAGCTACAAGCATTTTGCAATTTGAAATTATTTTTGATAACAGTGTTAAAGAAATTAATCCACTAATAACTTCACCATATAATTCAAAGTGGTTGCTATTGCATCTCAGCTCTCTTCTGGATGTGTTCAGCAATGGGTAAATGCTAGACCCCTGTTACTTTCTGATTACAGCCTCTTCCATTCTTTTTGGGTGAGGTGCTATGTCACTAGAATAGCTGGTTTTGTTCCTCTCTCTTTGCAATTATTATTTTCCAAACACAGGCTTTTCACTGAGCATTTGACTTTAGACATATTATTTAACCAAGTGTTTATCAAACACCTGGAAAATCACCCTCCTTTAAAAAAAATTTATGATGGAAAAGCAATTACCCTTTAAGCTATATTTCAAAGTCACTCCTCAAGAACCCTTCGGAAACAAACCTCAGCTTTCTGTCCTGCTTAACACCCAATTTCATTGAGCAAGCAGTAAACTATTGCTGATTCTATTCTTTTAAGATCTAGTAACAAAACATGGACAATACGGATTTTTTTTTGCAGTCCATGGCTATTAGTAACTGAAACACTTAAATACACCAGGATGGAGTTAATTTCAAGTATTTCTATTCCTTCCTGGTGTTTAAATTTGTACAACTATTACAGCCAAGTATGTCTTTTTCCATACACCAAAAGCAAAGTGTAAATATCAATCAAAGGCTTTGATATTCCAGATGAAAAAAAAAAAAAAAAGTGAATTAAAAGGTCTGTGTAAGAAAAAAAACCCAATTTACTGCACGGAAATAAAAACCCCCAACAACCAACCATCAGGCCAACAATGCACGTCATCTAAATACAGAAAGATCCCCAGCCATTAGCATTTTGAAGGTGCATTAGGCAGTAAGCAGTGATGCAAAAGTTGCACAGAAGGTTGCACAAGGAGAATGTTGTGGTGAGGTTAACTTCATTTTTACTCACAAAGAAGTGAGAAGGGAAGAATCACACAAAGGCTCTATGTCTGTTATTCGAAACACTGTCCTTGAGGTATTTTGAATTAGGAATCAAAGTTCATTTTGACCAAAGTGACATGATCAGGCAGTCAAATCTCATTCCTGATTCATATCCCAACTTCCCAATTTACATATTCAAAAACTTTGAGGTCTGGCTAGTTTGTGCTAACTTGTTATGCCATCAGGTTTCTGACAAGCAGCCACATCAATTAGCATACATCCACTCCGCTGATCTCAGGACAATGAAAAGCCTAGTCGCTCTCTCACTCTGTGGCTAAGGCTGGAGGTGGTGAATTCCTCAGCTAGCTGTTCCCTCTTTCCTCTTCCAATCCAAATTAGTGAATACTGAGAAGAGGAAACAGAATCAAAGGGCCTACACTTCAGAATTACCGTATAAAATTCTACATACCATACATCAACATATGAAACAAACCTAATTTTTATACAAACTCATTAGTGTAAAATTGCCCACATTACCCAGGGAAAGCTCAGGTGAAGGGGCAGTAGGTTGGGCCACATCCACACACATGCTCACCAGGTGAGTAAACAGCTTCTCTAGAGCACACGTTACTTTTACTTACTCTTCAGTTGCGCTCTATCTTATTATTTCCCCACCAGGATGAAAGATGCTGAGCTGCAAGGCTGTAGTGTCAGGGAAGAGCACAATGGACTGCAGAGTACAGGGGGAAGCTGAGGGCAAGTCCAGCGCCACTCACGCCCTCACTCACCAGGACCCTGTGCCCCCCCCCGACACAACATCCCCTCTGAACAAAACAGGCAGAATTACCTTCTTTGATGGCCCTGGACATGGCAAGGTCTAAGACAAGTCTTTGGAGAAAAACGTGCTCAAAAGGAAGAAAGAAGTCTTCAGACCTGACCTTAAATGAAGCTTCTGGTCACCCAGGTAGGATGTGTGGGTGGAGGTCCCAGGTGGGGCCTCTCTGGGCAATTAAGGCTCACTAGAATGCTCAGGCCTACACAGAGTGCAGTTGGGTTGGTAATAGGTGGGAAGCTTACAAGATTGCTGCAAGACTAGAGCTTATTTTCCAATATAATATTTTGCACATGAAAACTGCATGCTGTAAATGCAAGCAAAAAAAGTGGAAACCTTCTGAAGGTCCCAGGGACATGTTATCTCACTTAATTTGCCCTGGCTGGGAAAAGCTAAGGGCACTTAACTGGAGCATAAACAAATTTGTACAAGACACCATTGACTTCCTCTTTTTTTCATTTCAAGGAAATATATTCTGTTCAAGTGTTTAATTTAAAAGCAACAGATACTTTATACCGGAGCAGTGAAAGGAATAGATTGTGCTAGGTAGACTGGAATAAATACCCTTGGGTGTCTCACAAAAGACACAAGACAAATTTGAAATAGTACCAAACAGTAAGTTAGAGCAGGTACAAAACCCATGGCCAGTTTCTCTGATTTATCAAATCCCTGCAAGGAATGAAAAATAAAATTAAACTAAATGCTGCAATTTGGTCAAGGCCAAACACTTTTGAATGCATTTTACCACTGTATAGGATTTTAATTCATTGTTAAATCACAAGAAAATGCTGAGATAGCCTGCGGTATCAGTTGGCTAAGGAAAAGACTGTCACGTATTGCCAATTAGTACATCTATAGAGGCACCTAACTATGAAACATTAACGTTTGTAATAATGGATACTACTGTCTTCTAATTTCCTAATGAAATTCTCTCTTTGTAGACATGAGCCTAATCAGAGGATATACTTTGAAAGACAAAGCTGTTCTGTAAATATATGTTCCATTTACCAAGATTGGGACATTTACCAGAAATAAGTACTGCTGAGGACTACTAAAGCAGACTCTCATTTCACATTCCCAGTAGTGGTAATGTAATGTTTTAGATTTCTTCTTTGGGCCAGATGCTTATGATTTATAAGATGTTATTGTTGTTTCCTGGATTAAAACAATCTCTTTTACAAATTGTAATGATATTTCTTCTGTGCTATTAAGGTGTTCATGTAAGCTATCCTGAAACATCTCCCACATTCTCCAAAATGAGACAACAGTTGCATGAGATGGATACATGCAGTGGAATTCAATGAAGTTTTCAAGTTTGTCAAAAAAAGGGAACAGATTGTTGTCAACCATAGTCCAGCTATAAAAAAGATGTTATTTTAAATAAAGATATTTCCAAGCCAAGGTCGGTCTATATGGAAAGTGTGCATGTCAGATGAGGCTATAAACAAGTCTCATGCTCTTAAGAAATGTATTGCGCATCTCCCTGGTGAAAAGTAATGTATAGATGCATCCACAGCTTACTTCCATCTTTCTTCATAAGAGACATATTGGAATATAAGAAGTCCTCATGTTCTTCCAAGTAGCATAGATGGGACAAGCAGCACTACCAGACTGTGAATGGGGAGACAAGAAATCCTAATAAGAGGAATCCCACGTGATCTGATGGCTTCAGGTGGGAAGCAGGACAGGCAATAAAACAGGTAGCAGCCATTTGGTCAGGTATACCATTGTGTACATCCCATTTACCTCTGTGGGTAATGTCCACACACAGAACGGGTTTGAAGCACAAAAGCTGTTACAGAAACCCACTTATAAGCAAAATGGTGATGAAACATTTATAAGATAGCTTCTCCAGGTAACTTACTGGTTATATAGTGGCAGAAATTTTCTGGGGGTGCTTCTCAATCATTATAAATATGGGCATTTTGGAAAAGTCTAGATTAGATAGATTTCAAACTCTAAAATTACATGCTTCTTTAGGAATCAAGAAGAGGGTGTTATCTGTCTTCTGGGCACATGTACCAGCCAGAATGTGAACATGGGAGTGGCTGTGGGAACAAAGGAAAATGCCGAATTAAAGAAGCTGAAAGGGAAATGGCTCGGCTGTGAAAAGAAAATGGTGTATTGTGAAATACAGAGGAGTGTGCATGGCATGTACAGACTAAAATTCCTCCTTGCTGGAAGGCCAAACAAGATTGTCTTTCACAGGCTTCTTGCTTTATATGTACAAGGTGCTCCTCTCTGTGAGATGTGTGATGTTGGATTTTCTGAACTTGAGTGTCACAAAAAAAAAGAGGCTGGGAATACTGCAGCCCTCTGAAAGTGCTCCCATTTAGGGAAGAGTCCCTCACACTGGACTAAGTTTTAGGTGATTTTGGAAAGTTCTCACTCTTTTGAGGAGGGATTTGGGTGTGTATTTCAATACAGAGGAGAGGAGAGAAGAGGGAAGGGGAGTTAGAAGAAATGTATAGCCTGAACTTTTGTCCAGTAGAATACACACACTTACGCACCTACATTTGCTGTCAAATGTATAGCATTTTGCCAGCATATCAAGATACCTCTCTTCTGGAGCCTTTCTAGCTGTACTGTCTTCTTTTGTCAGGAGTTGCACATTCCAGCAAATGACTTGTTACCTCATCAATGGACTCTGCTGTGCTAGATTGTGCTTATAAGACTTAGAAAATTTACATCTTCTGAGTAAAAGTTTGCTTGTCCCAAAACATCAGCAACTTTTATTGCATAGGATTATTTCCACAGCCTCGAAGGACAATTTTTCTGAAGTCTTAAAACAAAAGCATCTGACTATCCTGAAAACCATTAAGTATGAATCCATCCAAAATATTTCCCATCATAATCACTTT
Source organism: Cuculus canorus (assembly GCF_017976375.1). NCBI lineage: Eukaryota > Metazoa > Chordata > Aves > Cuculiformes > Cuculidae > Cuculus > Cuculus canorus. The sequence continues at coordinate 50,963,710 of NC_071404.1, read as the reverse complement.
TCAGCCAGAGACCATGTATTTGTTCACCCATGCCCGAGGCAGCTGACAGGGCAGCTCGCCTGTTTCCCTCAGCCCAGGAAGCACTGTCCGCCACACCCAGGGTTTCTTACAGGTCAAAGCTTTTTCTTTCAATTATAAACCTTGGGCAAAATGTCAAATAAAACAGTTCTTTGCTTAGTTTGGGCTGCCACCCCACCTTCCTTTCAGTTCCCCTGCTCCAGGGACTATTGCAGGACATTGCCTGAAACATCAATAGGGAGCACCTGGACACATTTCAAACAGGTTTTATAACTTTCTGGCACTGACTGGCCAGAGGTCTCTCCAGCCTGTGCCTACCTTCTGTGGTGAGGAAACTCTCCATTTGGTGCAGAATTCTCATCTTTCTGTAGAGTGGACTCTCACGGCTTTCACGTTTCAGAGCTTTGCCCAGTCACTTGCAAAACTGAGGAAGAAATGTCTTTCCCTACAGATGCATAGATCTTCTGATGACCCTCAAACCCTTATACTGCTCCCAGAGGCATTTAACCTCACACTGTACAAGCTGGACTAATGACAAAGCCAAAAATTGTCCCTGTGTGCCCATCTGAAAACTCTTTCAAAACAGATTTTTTGACAGATTTGGGAGCAAGAACCTGCCCAGAACAGCTACCTGTTCCTTTCCTGCCATTTCACAGGCCATCCATTGGTGTTTGTGAAATGTTCCCATTTTATTCTCTTCTTGTAGTGAATATCAATAATTCCACTGTGCCAAAGTGCTTTATTTGACTTACAAGGCTCTTTTTAGGCTGCAGTGCGTAAGAAAACATTGATGAATAATATAGAAAAGGTCAGACCACACAGTTAGTATTTTGCCATAAAATTTAGTAGGATAGATTTTAAAAAAATATCTAGCACTGACAATATTTTCTTTAATCCTTTTTCTGGAAAACCAGACAAAGCAAACTTTTAATATTTGGTCCCCCTGGAACCTTTTGGCTTTGTCCCTCATCCTAGCTACCAGCACCTGCTACCAGGACTGTCCATGAGAGCAAAAAACTTCACAAAAGCTTTCTGATCGCCTTCTGCAGCCACAGAACTCAATCTCCAAGCTATATAAAACAGAAATTACCAGATAAGGTAATCAATCTAAATAAATATTTGGCTTATGTTAAAGATGATGTATTTAGGGAAGGCTAGCAGCTTCACTTTTCCAGTCAGGCAAATCAGATATTGTGGCCAGTTCTAGTTGTGGCTGCTGCATAGCTTGGCCAAAGCTCTTCCATTACCGTGCCTCCATTTCCCCTCTCACCCATCTGTCTTCTCTGCTCAGGGTATAAATTCATTGCGTAAGGGATTCTCTGCATACATTAGCACAGGACCTGGACAAAAAGAGCTGTGATGTTAACACAACGTGTTAACAAATAAATACATGGCAGGAATCTTACTTCGATTTCACTGTCATTTGGAAGTTTGACTTGCCATAACCTCAGCATCAGATGTATTGCTCTTTTTCTTTTTTTTATCTGTTAAAAATGGACACAAAACCATCAAGGGAAAGGTTGCTGTACTAACTCTGTAAAACAGAAAGGCATTACAAGCATGCCCTCCCCCAAAACTGCAATATCTTAGGTACATAAACTAATTTTTCATAAGATAAAAGTTGATTTTTCTTGGACTACAAGACAGGACAATACCACGATTGTCTGCTTCTGGCTCACAAGTGACAAATGCCCAGTGTCTGAATGGATATTTTTTTCCAGTAAATTAAAATTCTGAATTAGATTTTTATGAACCATGAATATGAGCACTGAGAAAAAGAACCTTCAGGGCTCTGCACTGTTCCTGACTTTGCTTTTTATTCCCAAAGCTGCTTATGACAGCTTATTCATCCCAGAGATTGTTTATTCCCAGTAAAAAGAGCACACCCAACCCAGTGCAGTGATACATGCAGATAAATAGTTTTCAGCCCGGAACAATGAATTACTTCCAGAAGACCACAAAGGGATAACTCAAAACCCAATTCCATACGCACTGACCTACAATATGCATAATGTTTTAAAATGTCCTCATTGTGACTGGGAAAACCTACGGGCTCAACAATGTTAAGAATACTGAAAAATTCTGACATAGATCAAACAATATTTTTCATGCATACAAACCAGATCTTTGATAAAAATATCAACTATGTCTGGTAAATGGAAAATCTGGGGCTACTAATATGCCAAATAATGTTTCTCAAAGTCGTGGCCAACAGAAAAAAAAAAAAAAAGCCTCTCTAAGGCGATCTGTCTGCATGACTACTCTAACTTAGCAGCTTCCTTTTGAATTGTTATGGTGTGTGATTCACAAAGTCACTGGTGTCCTCGCAGTTTGACAACTGCTGAAGCAAGGAATTTGGCCCAGTGAAGTACAGATCCATTGACCTCAGAAGAAAAACCCTCCTCCATTTTAAATTAGCCAGATGATGACATAAGTCCAGAAACACCAAGTGAAGAATGTCAGTCTAGTATGCCTAATCCTCCAAGCTAGTATTCTCACCAGAAAATAAGTGCTATCACTGAAGCTTGAGTTGCTGACTGTACATCATTCTTCCTCTCCTCCTGCATGAGAAACTGTCCATATTATGTAAAATAACTTTTTTCTTGGTTTGCTAAGAGTCATATAGGTAAAGAGTCAGGGAAAAATCACACATTAAGTCAGCATCTTGGCAGGAAGCAAACAGCAATTTGCCAGACTTGGAAATTCAGCGGTGATTGTGTCAGAAGACCTCAGCACAGTCAGATGAGGTTTTGTGCTGCTATCTAGCCTTTAGTAGTTAAGTCTTTTGTTTCATCTTCCACAGTGGAACAATATAGAGGAAATTCTCAAGAGAGAGAGACAGACAGTGTTAACACAGTCCCTCTTTAAATTACTACAATGCAGATTCACTGAATTCTGAATCAAAGGCTATACACAATATACCTCAGCTAAAGCAAAACCCTCTATGAGTATTTGGGCAACAGCAACAAAGCATCCTCACTCCTGAGCATGGAGATTTACTTTATGCCAAAAATTTTGTCTCAGTGTGTGCTGAAACTGGTCCACATTGCACAGGGTGACCTGCTTGCTGTCTTTCACATATGGTAGAGAACACAAGCCAGACTATCAAAATATTGTGGCATACTGCTTTTTCTGTTCCATTTTATGACTCAACCTGGAAATGAGGTTGAAATAAATCAGTTATTAATGAGTAATCTTAGTATACAGATCTCAAAACAATTCAAAGCTCCCTTTACAACGTGCCCTCTGTCTCAAGACAAGAGGTGACCCATGCCTAGCACAGAATACAACATTCAAATCTCTTCTTCTGCTTTTCTATTTGTGATTAATTAGCTGGCTGAAGTTTATATAATTTATAATATTAATTCCCCAATTTGTCCCTCATGTCTGCTAGCCCAGGTTAGTTCAATGTGTTCTTGACACTCGTGGTAACTGGAGTTATCTAAAACAAAAACTCTGAGCACCCCTAATAGCCAGAGTAGGAATCATCAACTGAGACCTATAAAACCCTCTGGGAGTTGCTACATGTATAGCCAACTATCTAACATAATACTTGACAGTATCACACTTAGATGCCTTATACTGGCTTTCCACCAGAAAAATTATGACCAGTACATTGGGATCTTTTATACAGCAACAATTATTACTAAAATTAATTACTTCATCTAATAGCCAAAGAAGCCTTGTCTTCCAAGTGGTTTCCTTGTGGTCATCAAGTTACTGACCTCTTTAGCCGTGAAAGAAATTCAAAAGCACTGTTCACTTATGAAGGATCTCGTTTCACATCTGTGCAACATGGATGAATATCTGAAAGGAGGAAACGTATTAAGCACAGATGTTCTTCCATTTATTATCCTCAAGTCAATGCATATAATACATTGGCCAGGTTTGCTAAACTACTTGCCAACTGTTGATCTACAAGAGAAACTTGCAAATAATTCAGTGAGGATTTGTTATAGGACTGTCTACAGTCAGTCTATCACACACTAACATCTGCTTGACAAACTGTTGATAAACATTGGTATACAAAGCTAAGGGTTAATTTATGTTTGCCTCTGCAAAATGTGGTTATGGACTAAGAAGAAAGACCCTTTCTTCTCACCATGGTTACACCTACAGGGCATAAGGATCTCAATTCCAGGGGACAGAGCTCTACTAGCTGAGGTAGGTAACTAGAGACATAGTGAAGGACTTCGGTCTGTAAAGCCCCATGGGACAACGAGCCCTGTTTCATGTATGCTAGCACCAGTACCTCACCATGAAGTGAGAGTTTGGGGGATCAGAACTGGAGTGAAAGCAGCTGAGATTCAACAGAGGGAAGGAGCTTAGACAATGGAGTGATCTCATCCCACTCATAATGGTTTACTTAAAATGATTAAAGATGGATCGGAGAGGGAAGACAGAAGGTGTAGGCCCATCTACACATTGAAGAATGCACCCGTGCAACTTGTCCAAGGACTGGGTGCTGTGAAATACACAAATAATGAGGTGAGAAACCAAGACTCTTCACATGTTGAAGCTCTGCTCCACAGGCTATGAAGTGGCACATTTCATCTGTGCCAGTGAATCCAGAATTATTATTTTTATTTTACCCAGAGGCAAAATAAATTGAAACAAAATATAAAGACCTATAGCACAGCTCTGGGATGCTTTTCAGAGACAGGACATTCTGACCATGGGTTTCCTTCAATACAGGAAGAAGCAAAGGCATCTTCTCACTTGGTGAATAATCTAACTAGGATGCTATTATGGAAATTAAGGCCTTTTTCTCTTCCTCCAGCTGTCTTTTTAAAAACAGTGGCAGCTATGAATTCAATTTCACGAGGAACCTAACACTTTTAGTAAGTACCAGGCTGTGGGGCCTTTTATTGTTTGGTTTTGGGGTTGGTGGGGTTTTTGGTTTTATTGTTAGCTTTTTAAGAGGGAATCACTATTTATGAGAGTAGGTACCAGCACTGATGGCAAAACCTGCCAGCTCTATGCAGATTTGTCACCCCTTTGAACTGGCTTGCACAGACAACTGTTACGTTCCATTTTGTGGACTCCTCTTCCACAAGTTCAACTGTTCCTGAGGACTGCAGGGAGAAAATGCACTGTTTAAAGATCTTGATGTGTTTTACTACCATGCTAACAGCTAGGTTGCTTGGTCCTATGAAGATTAGGGTGGAATGTTCAGACATAACAACCCTAGACAACTGGAGAACTTAACACTAAGCAGGAAAGCTCCTAGAAAGTTCAGGTACCACCAGAGTTTAGTAGCAGTTTAGCCAGCTTTTCCAGACCACTTCTGAATGGTGGTTCCTAAACTGTTTAATGTCCTTTGCCACTGCACTGCATGCTGGTAGCAGTAGCAGACAGCTCTCTTTTGGAGATTATTTTATATTAGGAAAAAAAAAACAACAAAAAAAAACCCCACAAAAGAGATGGAAAATACATCATGTAATTTTTCTCAGAAGTTCCTTCCAAATTTCCAAAGTTCACAGCAGTTGGCACCTTCTAGGCATTACCACCTGTAACTTTTTTCTTGCTATGCTGACAGTGGCAATGAAATCCCAAACTACAGTTTCAAAGCCCCTCAAATAAAAGGATTTCATCCATTAGCTTGTCTCCATGGTCATCCTTGGTAGATTAGCCATAAGAAGAGCTGTGTAATATGCTTTAGTGGTACGTTAGCCAGACAGGGCCTGCCCGCAACATAGCAGCGTGTAAATGGAGAAGACAGACTAATACTGACAATAGCTATGACTACCCTCAGGGAGGATAGTCCTGGGTTGTGCTTATGGAGGAAAGGATTTCCATGACAGTGTGGTTGTGCCAGGACGAATGCTTTCCCCATCATTTTTAAGGCGTGGGAGGCCAGTTCTGTATCATATCCCTTCAGAGCCCATTACATCTGGTTTTGGTTTTGTCACATTCATGATGCCTTTGTTGCCATCACTGTGGTCATATAGTGGTGGCTACCACGTCACCAATGCATGGCTGCAGCAAGGAATTCTGTATCTCAGGAAAAGTGTCTGTTACTCATTCCTAGGCTGTCATTTGATGATGCTAGGCTATATAATGAACTTAAATCTGCCAAGAATCCTTTAACAAAAGTAAGAAACCTGTTTCACATACTAGATCAAAACAGGCACAAATAATGGAAAGAAACTGTTTCTAAGCTGAACTTCACACATTCCAGTTGCGAAGCTTGGCAGGCTGTCAAGAGACTAAGCGGAGACTCTGGTCTGGGAAAAGGGAGTACCCTGTCACAGCAAACTCCACAGCATCACAGCTGGTAGCCAATGGCACAGATCCCTAATTGAAAGAAGGCTTTCAGTCATGCATTACAAATGACGGTTTCTGAGACAGCAGATTCCAAATGTCAGCAGGAAACTGATGGTTTCTTTCATTAGCCGGAGCTCAGACTGGCTGTTCATCGACAGCACATGACTTTCGGGTCCGGCAGTTAAATAATCAGCAAAACTTGACATGCTGTGATTTATGAACTATTATATTCCACACTGCTGATCCCAAGCCTGCAAGGATGGGCAAGGATTATTGGCTGTTCTTGAGGCAGAGAAACCAGTGACAAACAAGAGGAGGATGTGGCCTGCTTCTTGGCTGTGCACACCTTTATGGGGAAGCTCGTTCTTATGTGGAACAAGGCTCCGTGCACTCCAGAAGTGATGGCGTTTGTCCAAAGATGTGAAGAGTAAATCCTTAGCAGGGAAAAGGTAGTTGGTGCTGTACTTACCCATCTCCTATCAGTTTAGAATATCATGTAGTATGAATAACTTACTGCAATCTGCTCATTTTCCATCAGCTTCTCCTAGAATGGATGCACAAGTGATGCTTCATTCTGCAAATTGAGTAAAATACGCTATATAGTGGCCTCCTACATATTTTACCTCTACTCCTAACTTCTTGGATATCTATATATGTAGGTATACATGTATGTATTTATCTATGTACCTATAGGCACATTCATAAATTTTATATATGCTGCATGTACGTTAATGACACACTGACAATTCTGGAATGATTTTTTGTGCCACCAGAAGACATCTAAAATGTAATAGATATACTTTGAACATTTTGTTCTGAGAAAGAGAAGCCACCTTCAGTAAGACCAGAAAAGTAGCAAATATGTCTTTAATGCTGGTCTCTTTCCAAGCACTGGACCCTTTTAATGAGTTATCCCACATCTGGGAATAGCACTAAACTTGAAATCACTGGTGGGCCTTGTCTGGACCAACTGGAATTAAAACTGGCTTTTGACTCCGCCTTGAACTCTTTGGGACCTTTGGAACATTTGGATGCTGGTACTCAGATACTGGCCCTGACTTTTGACAGTGCTCTGGTCTCTGTAATACAGTTGCCGTAGTTGTCATTTTGTTGTTGTGTTGGACTTGACTGCTCCAGCTTCTCAGCACTGTTTGGGAGGAGGACTTGTAGACTACAGCGTAACAGTGCTGCTGGCCTCTTGCTACATCATTTTTGCCAAAAAAAAATTTAACAAAATCTTTGCAAAATACACGCAGCAGTGAGAAAGAGGTTCCAGATGCTAAGGAGCTTGTTGCTGTAGCTGTCCCCTTGCCTACTGAAAGGTAAAGTTCAGCAGAGTCAGAAACAGAATCTGACTGCAAGTTGTGTTAACCATGAAACATTTCTTTCTATGGAGATGTGCAACAGACTGGAACTTAGGCAGTAAAAAGCATTTGCGTTGCCACCCACCAGATGTCTAGAAGGTGGTCTAGTACACTCGCATTCACTGAATTCGTAAGACATCTATACTTACAAAACTCAAATAATGATGTCTGACTTCTGCGTGCAAGCTATCAACACTTCAATGCAGCTCCTTCTTGTGAATTTTATAACTAAGTCCTAATTACTGGTCAATCCTCTCCAAGAATCTACATTGAATCAAGTATATTTAATTGGCAGAATCGATCATGCAAACAGAAATACAGACAATGCATGTGATTATAGTGACTAATATATTGCTGTTATTTTAAACTCAAAAGACCAAACATGTAATATTTTCCCCATTTGCAGTATATGAGAAAATCCAGATTCTATGCACTTCAATTTTCATTCGTTTTATATAAAAAAACTATTTCTTTACATTTAGTGTCCAGTCCAGTTGCACTTCTCACGTAATGGTAAAAGTAAGGCTACATTATTCAGTAACTGAATGTCACTTTTGGAGCCTGAACCTTCAGTCTCGTCTCAAACTACGTTCTATTACAATTAAGATAATTAAGTATCTGAGAAGTAATAGATCAATCGTTTAACTGTTCAAATAAAACCTATATTTTTTCTGGTGCGCTTGTGAAAAAATATCTCAAAATGGATTTTGTGCTATTTAAATTTGCCAAAACAATTTCTTTTAAATTTAGTTAAAGAAAATCACGATTTGCATCTTACTGGGGCATTTGTATCAGGACACCCACTGGGAATGAAGTTTCATATCTAGAATATAAGCCCCCCAAAATACGGGCACATAACTGAAGGACCAATACATTTTTAACAGTGACAGCACCAAGGTAATAAAACCACAATGTCACCTCTTTATACCAAAAATATATAAAAATAAACAAACAGAACATGTTGAAAAATTATATAGAAACTCTGTTAAACATTTTAAAGAGTAGTATAAATGCCTTTGCCCCATTAAATGTACTCTACTAACTATATGAAGCAGTGCCAAAAAGTATCAAAGCTTTTACAAAGAAAAAGAAATAAAAGAAAAAGGTCCAAGAACTTGGTAGTGTGTGTCCTTGCTGAATAATTAAATGAGTGTGTTGGGCATAACCCAGGGAAAAGGCCATTTCATCTTACAGAAATTCATGCACATACGTATATACATGTATGTATTACGTATGTATATACCCACAAGCACACTTCATGGGAGTGTGAACCTATGTGATAATTTGGAAGAGGTATGATACAATCAATTAGCATTGTGCCCCTATCTATTCAATAATGGAATTCTTTCAACTTTTTCTAACATTTAAAACTTCAGACTACTTTGAGAAATCTGAATCACCTATAAAAAAAATCTTCTTTATTTTTCTCTATTATTTTCACCTGTAGTACTTCAGCAGATGCAAAGGAGTGTTTCAGTCCACAAAGAAATTTTTTTTGAGCACCGAAAAGTCACAGAATCAGGGAATAGTTTGGGTTGGAAGGGACCTTAAAGATCATCTAGTTCTAACACCCCTGCCATGGGCAGGGACACCTCCCACTAGATCAGGCTGCCCAAGGCCCCATCCAACCTGGCCTTGAACATCTCCAGGGATGGGGCATCCACAACTTCCCTTGGCAACTGCTTCCAGTGTCTGACCACTCTTGTGGTGAAGAAGTTCTTCCTCATGTCTAGTCTAAAGCTGCCCCTCTCCAGTTCATACCCGTTGCTCCTCGTCCTATCCCCACAAGCCTTTACGAATGGCCTCTCCCCAGCTTTCCTGTAGGCCCCCTTCAGGGACTGGAAGGTCGCTACAAGATCTCCTCCGAGCCTTCTCTTCTCCGGGCTGAACTAGCCCAACTCTCTCAGCCTGTCCTCGTAGGGAAGGTGCTCCAGCCCTCCGATCATCTTCGTAGCCCTCCTCTGGACCTTTTCCAACAGCTCCACATCCTTCTTACATTGACGATTCCAGAACTGGACACAGGATTCCAGATGAGGTCTCACAAGAGAGGAACAGAGGGGCAGAATCACTTCCCTCGACCTGCTGGCCACGCTTCTTTTGATGCAGCCCAGGATACGGTTGGCCTTCTGGGCTGCAAGCGCACACTGCCGCCTCGTGTCGAGCTTCTCACCGACCGGCACCCCCGAGTCGTTCTCTGCAGGGCCGCTCTCAGTGACATCGTCTCCCATCGTGTACTGAAAACGGGGATTACCCTGACCCAGGTGCAGGACCTTACGCTTGGCCTTGTTGAACCTCATGAGGTTCTCACAGGCCAAATTCTTCAGTCTGTCCAGGACCCCCTGGATGACATCCTGTCCTTCCAGTGTGGCAACTGCACCACTCAGCTTGGTGTCACCTGCAAACTTGCTGAGGGTGCACTCAATCTCGCTGCCACTATCATTGATAAAGATGTCAAACAGCACCGGTCCCAGGACGGACCCCTGAGGGACACCACTCGTCACAGATCTCCGTCTGGACTTTGAGCCATTGACCACTCCCCTTTGAATATGACCATCCATCCCGTTTCTTATCCACCTTACCGTCCAGCCATCAAATCCACCTCTCTCCACTTTAGAGAGAAGGATGTTGCGGGCGACCGTGTCAGAGGCTTTACAGAAGTCCGGACACATTCCATCTATTGGTTTTCCAGTGCCCACTGATGTGATCATCCCATCACAGAATGCCGCTAGGTTGGTCAGACAGGACTTTCCCCTGGTGAAGCCATGATGGCTGCCATTCATCACCTCCACGTCCTCCATGTGCTTTAGCATAGCTTTGAGGAGGATCTGTTCCATGATCTCCCCAGGCACAGAGGGGAGGCTGACAGGTCGGTAGTTCTCAGGGTCGTCTTTTCTACCCTCTTTAAAAATGGGCACAACTTTACCCTTCCTCCAATCACCAGCGACTTCTCCTGACTGCCATGACTTTTCAAAGATCACGGAGAGTGGCTGGAATTGCAGGAATAAAGCTAAATGTGTGGAGAAATGGGAACCCTAAAATATACGTAAAAGGCAGGTTTTCTTCAAAAGCGAAGTCAGTGGAGATGCAACACGCACAGGGGCAGCACGCTTCTTATCACAAAGGAATGCAGGGAGGACCTCTTGCCCTGTGAGGTGGACGACGGGACGTTTGGAGACAAATGTAGCCAGCCCCTGCTGTCAGCAAGCATCAGCAAGGAGACTGGTCCGACTGCCCAGTTATCTGCCAAGAAGGTGAATCGTAGCTGCTGCTCTGACCATCCAGCTCCCCAGGTGATCCGTGCTTCTCCTAACATCACTGTCAAATCGTTACAAGACTAAAACCCACCTCCACACCTAACGCTACCCGCCTCCTCCTGGCCTCCGAGGCAAACCACTCCCATCACCACTCCTACTGGGCACGTGTAGTTTGGTTTTGGCAAGCTGAGCAAGAACTTTCTCTCTGCCAACTAGCAGAGTTTGACTTAATGCCTTCAGTCGCCCAAGCATCACTTAAAATTCCACAAATTATTATGAAAATCCAAGGCAAGGGCGGGGCACCGGGGAAAACTTTCCCGGGATCAGCTGAAAATTGACCTCTCTTTTCCCTCCCAGTCGGGCATGCCCCCTCATATGCACACGCGTGTTGGCTTCTGATCTCACGCTAGCCATCGCTGTCTTTCGGTATTTTGATCTTAACTCTGTGTTCTACCTGCGTGTTACTATCACTTATATCTGGGTGTTATTTGCTACACATGTGTCATTGCTAACTGTGGTCTTGTTCGAATTTGGGTCTTGGGTCATATGTAGGCTTGTGTGACGTATTTAAGCAACTAGTATCTTATCCACAGTCATCACCCAACCCTTATTCAATCAAGAGCTGTTGTAATCACTTCTTTTTAATCAAATTGGCTTGTTCAAACACATACAAGTCTCAGGAATGATACAAAGGGTTAAGAGTTTCTGGCTTAAATGGAGTAAGCTGGACGTCTATCTTCGTTGTTGCAGTATTGTCTTGGAGAAGAAGGCTTTTTCATGCTGAGGAAAGCAGCGCATAGAGCAAGCTGGACAAGCTCAATTGCCCTTGTGTGACTGCTCGATGTTTGCCGTTCTCTGACAAGCTGGACGGTTTCTTTTCGTTCTCGTGACGTTGTCCAGAAAAGGGTTGAGCAGATTGGTAAGCCATTCCTCTGAAGTCCTTGGTATTTCCAAATTTGCTTTGTGAAAGGCAGTTGGGGTACTACTGCCAGGTGATCGCTGTGGCAGGTGGATCCACTGCCATGGACAATTCTTACTGAGGCGGATCCACTTCCATTGGCTCCACGCCATCGTCCGGAGGATCCACCTCCATGGGCTCCACATCATCTTTTGCAGTGTGGTTGTGCCTGCAACTCACACGCACAGCGCACCTCCACAGAAAGGCACGCCAGGCCTCCATCCTCTTCCACCGTCTGCTCATAGGTACCTGCCTTGCATCAGCACAGGCAATGCGTCTCTTGGCAGGTGACGTGATGACATCCTTGGGATCCACAGGATTCCCTTGTGGACCTAAAGCCAAGGCTGCCCGTTTCAAAGGTGGGCAGCCACTGGCCTGGCTGCTCTGGCTGGTCCCTGGCACGGAGACGGGCTTGGCCTCGGCGCTGCTCCAGAAGGTCCTTGGGAGGGAGCTCTTCTTGGGACGCGTGTTGGCCCCTGCTGCGTTTCCAGCCAATGCTCTCTGCTTCAGAGGTGAGCCGCTGCTTCGCTTGTTGCTCCCTGGCACGGGGGCAGGCTTGGACTCCGCTCTTTTCCCTCCTGGACCTGGAGCCAATGCTGCCCGCTTCAGTGGTGAGCACCCACTCGCCTGCCTGCTCTGGCTGCTCCCTGGCATGGAGACAGGCTTGGACTCCATGCTGTGCCCTGCTGCACCTGAAGCCAATGTTTTCTGCTTGAAAGGTGAGCAGCCACTCTTCTGGCTGCTCTGGCTCTTCCTTGGCAGGGAACTCTGCCTGGGATCCACGTGGCTCTTGTCTACGCTTACAGCCAGCGCCGGCCGATTCAGAGGGGAGCAGCCACTTGCCTGGCTGCTCCCTGGCGCAGGGACAGGCTTGGCCTCCACGCTCCTCCCTTTTGAACCTGAAGCAAACGCTCTTCGGTTCAAACGAAAGCGGCCACTCTCCTGTCTGCTCCCTGCTGGGTCTACGGTCACACACCGCACACCATTGCCCAGAGGAGGACGACCAATCTCCCCCACGGCATGGGAGGTGGCGTTGCTCCTCTTCCATGGCCGACGACCCTGATTCAGGCTCCTGGGAGGTGCCTTCGTCTTTGGTGGCTGCGGGAAGCGTCTCTGTGCTGTCCCGTGCAAAGGGCCGCGGCCACTTGCCTCACTCCTCTGGCTGCTTCTCCTTCCAGACATGTTTGCCATGCAAACGCCTCGAAGCTCAGTGAGCTCTGAGCCAGCTGCACCGGACACAGCTTTGCTAGGTCCCGAGCAAGAGCGCGTCGGGTGGCTGGGGACAGCACGGCACCCGTGTGATGTCATAGTGATGGTGACTGTGGCCGAGGGGGGCTGCCAACTATGGCAGGTTTTGGCGGGGGTGGGGGGCACGTGTGGCTGGAAAGGTACCCAAAGGTGGGAGAAGAAGGGCTCTTGGGGCTCGTTCCTGCCCAACGTGCTGCTTGCCTGAGGGGACCGGCTGGCCCTTGGGCACAGGGACCGCCTTCCACCCCGCCTGGTGAGCCCTGGGTTCAATTCCCCTCCTCATCCCGTGCCTGGGGTCCCCTCAACCAGATGGCATCAGCAATGTTCCTGGAGGGTCAGGGGTCCACAGGCAACTGCACCCACCCCCACCCCCCCATGGTGCCCTGCCAGTGGTACAGCCCTCCACGCTCGACAGTGGCTGGGAGGGGGAGAAGCATCCAGAGGGGATGCGCTCCATCCCCCCCTGCTCCAGCAGGATCAGTTAGACCTGTCCATCCAGGGCCACGGGCAGACCGCTTCTGAATATTTCCAAGGCTGGAGGCTCCACAGCGGCTCTGAGCAACCTGTGGCAGTGCTTGGTCACCGTAAGAGTCAAAAGGGCGTTCTTGATGTTCACCCAGCATCTCCCGTGTTTCACTTGGTGCCCACTGCTTCTTGCCCCGTCACTGGACACCGCAGAAAGAAGCCTGGCTCCATCTCCTATGCGTCGTCCCGTCAGGGATTGACATACGTTGATGACATGTGAGCCTTCTCGTCTCCAGGCCAAACAGTCTCAGCTCTCCCAGCCATTCCTCATGGGAGAGGAAAGTTTGGGAAAAGTAGGGAGGTGGAACACACCTGTCACAGCAAGGCAATCAGAAGTTTCCCAAAAGAGCCTCCTGCTCAAAGGTAGACATTGCGAGGGGTCACAGGACTGCAGACACCATCACAGAACTGCCAGGAAGAGTAAAAAGGCTTCCATCCTCTCTCTCTTTGTTGTTATTTACTGCCCAGTCATCAAGGTGGGAAGGTTGAGGCACTGGTTGGGATCTACTTGGGCGCTCCTGCACCACTGTGGGCACCGTCGTATGCAAAGGAGCGTGGAGGGCGTGGGAATAAAGCTAAATCGTAGAATCATAGAATCATAGAATCATCAGGGTTGGAAGGGACTTTAAAGATCATCTAATCCACCCCCCCCCAGCCATGGGCAGGGACATCCCACTAGATCACGCTGCCCAAGGCCCCATCCAACCTGGCGTTGAACACCTCCAGGGATGGGGCATCCACAGCTTCCCTTTGCAACTTCTTACGGTGTCTCACTACTCTCATGGTGAAGAAATTCTTCCTCATGTCTAGTCTAAAGCTGCCCCTCTCCAGTTCATACCCGTTGCCCCTCGTCCTATGCCCTCAAGCCTTTATGAGTAGTCCCTCTTAAAAAAATATGGAACGCTTCATGAATTTGCATGTCATTCTTTGCGCAGGGGCCATTCTAATCTTCTCTGTATCATTCCAATTTTAGTATATGTGTTGCCAATGCGAGCACAAAGTCCTCAGACATGGATTTTTTTTCCAGTTCTGCAAGTGACAGACATCAAACTTAGAAACAAGGATTTCTTATTTTATCTCGGAACTGATTTATAGATAAAGAAATAGACACGTTACTCCTTCTCTTGTGTTGTGAATTCATATGGTGAAATCCTAATCTCAGAATCAATCATTAAATGACATCTATTGCAAATTTTTTCAGAAATAAACTTTATATCTAGTGCTACTGTTGATGCTGAATGCTTTTCTGTACCTAAAAGTAGGTCTATCTCTTTCTAAATCACAACACTTTAAAGTTTGATACTATACATAAGTCTACTTGCAGTAATACACACTTCAAACCTTTGAATATATTTGCTTTACTATCTCTTTATGAGACCAGAAGAGACAGGACAGGGCCTGAACATTAAACAATTATAGGAAAGCACTAAGAATCCAACTTATTCTTCTCTACTTCATATCTTTCTTGTAAAGATTGTTAATCTTTAATCAATATTTTACATGCTCCTTTAGATGCCAACAACAGTCCACAATACACAAACTCTCTACTGCATTTGAATTGCAGTCTGTTAGATGTAGCTTCTCAGGAGTCTTCTGTCATGTTGTTTTCAAAACAGCTGGCATTTTAATGAACCAAAAGATATAAAGTACATCCTGGTGTCACTCTGACTTCACCTTAGTTTGGTTCCTTCTAGTTATCAGTACAATAAAATAAATCGGTATCATTAAATAAGAGGATTTGGGTAGCTCTGTGCAGGTAAAGGAGAAATTGATAGCTTGCTTGGAAAAATTCAAAGGCAAAAGAAATGTAGATGCAGATTTTCAGTCTGTTATTTGAAACAACCACAAAAGGTTGGGAAGCCAGTAGACTGGGATTACTCCAGTGACTGTATACACTCCTCTCTTTGTACAGGAACAGTAATTTAATCTATTTACAGTGACTTCTACCGTGACCTCTGGAAGGCTTCACAATAAACTCAGAATGGATCTATGGAAAACATGTTTGAAAAATTCATAGCTAACAAGATGACAAAAAATTTGGCTTCCTGTTTGAACCAGATGGAAGAGATTTCACATCCAGCCTGTGTAGTTTTATTTTCTTGTGTTCAAACCCAAAACAGCTGAGGTCTAAAACACTTTGAACCACTAAATACTCAGCTGATCTTTCCCTTTACCTAACTTCATTTTTCATTTGCTATTGAATTTACTCATCTTTCAGCTGCTAAGCTAATATGTGGCACGCTACTTCTGTGGAACAAATGTTCACTTTTCTGTGAACATTAATATGTAGGGCTGCAGTCATGTTAAAACAAGATGCACGTACATACGAAGGCAAGATGTAAAGCCTCTTCTCTGTGCTTATTTTAACAGCTTTGGTCAATCAAAATAATATTTTACTGAAGAGTGTGAATTATTATGAATGGCACAAGCATAAGATTTCAGATTCCATCTCTTGTATATCCATTTTTCTTCAGATATATTATTGGAAATGTGTAAGTAATAACAATACAAAGTAACTGACAGAAAAAAATACTATAATAAAGATTAGCAGCAGAAGTATTTTCTTATCAGCTGAACCAAGGATAAGAATAAAGAAAGACATGAATAAGCATTTAATAGAGAACATCTGGCAGCTGGCATATATCATAGGTGGGATGAATGAGGTGGTCCTGAAAGTATTCCATATTGGCTCTTCAGGTTTAGCAATAACTACAGAGCCCATAATGTTGATCCAGCATAGGCTATTATCAATAATACACGTAGCTCAATTTGCTAAGCTAATATAGTTCACACTATACTGTTACTTCATTTGCCAAGCTACTCGATCATTAACTGCTCTTGTGTTTCATAATTTATTTAACTTCCACATTTTGTAATATTATTCATATTTAAAATCATAGAAGGCTATTAATGAGATGGAAGGTGGTTTGATATGATATTTTCGGCAACATTTCCTGGAAACTGTAAAATTGTGTATGAATACAGTTAACTCCTTGTTTTCATCAAGAAAAAGCATTTCTCACACAGAAACACACTACTTTGCCTAAAATCATGACAAAAAAAAATTCTTCTTTGAGTGCTTGATAGGGTAACAGGATAATTCACTTTGAAAGGGACTGGGTGAGGTATCTAGCCTAACCTCCTGCTCCAACTGGAGTCGCATGAAGTTGTTCAGGGTTTTATTCAGTTGGGTCTCAAAAATCTTCAAGAATGGAAACTACACAACCTCTTCAAGCAACTAAATATCCCAACAGGATAGAAATTCTGAAATACATTGCAATAAATCCTGTGGGCAAACCCACAAGTTGCACGTTTTATAAGATGTACATGATTTTACTGCATTTCCTCAAAAGCCAGACAATTAAAAAGAACTTTTCTTATCTACGATCCAAAATACACATTTGAAAATGAGTAGTTTCTTTTGTCAAATCCAAGGTTTTTCTCTCATCACTTGGATGTGAACTTAGCAGAAAACCCCTGGAACTGCATATACTGCTTCCAGATGTACCTCTGTTTGTCTACAGCATGTGTAATAGCAATTGTAGCACCAGCCTGGTGTCTGTGCTGAGATTGCTGCCCTTCCTGTGGCCAACTGTAAATGAATACAAATGCTCAGCAGAGCTTTCCAGTATTTTCACAACCAAATCTCAGCTACACCATTTGATCAACCATGATTGTGCTGATGTTAACAGAAAGATCACACATTAATTTCAACTCTTTCTGCTTTAGCAGACTTAGTCATCTATAGAAGTTTTATACAGCACTTCTATTTTTTTTCTGTGTGCCTCTGATAGTTTTTTCAGTTTCTCCCCAGTGATGATAGAAAAGGACCTGATTAAGGCCATGAAACTTCTGGGTTGCAGAGGGCTTTGTAGGAAAGGTTGCTAGTTGGCTATTTTTATTTTCTGACATCGTTAGACGTCTGGAAAAATGCCCTGAAAAACTGAGTCCAGGCGCATTGACTTCAGAAATTGTTATATATTAACAAGAAATTTCCTCTTTCCCCACCTACTTTTAAAATTTTTAACAGTGGAATATATTGAAACATGCAGAGCACTGTAAAACAGCCAAGAGGGCTTACATAAAACTCATTGAAATGATCCACTTCTGCAGTGGAATAAATCAGAGGAAATATCAGCTAGGAAAGAGGATATCCAAAGAAAGTGTCTGCAAACCGCTAGTTAAAGTTTAAGTGTGATATCCCTTTCAATTCCCATTTCTCTATTCTTGAATAGCCAATGACATTTTCTAAATAAAGAACTTTTCTCTGTTAATTGGTTTGCTTTCTGAAAAGCTCCTGTCAAATCCATTTTACTTTCCATTCTCTATTAAAAAAAAAAAGTCATCCTTTCCTTGGACCAGCATGATTTGCAGGCTGATCACTTCAAGGGCACATTTGTCCTTTGGTGTTGCATGCAAATGCAGTCACTTCAAGTTGGCTAACAAGCATCTCCTGGGAGATGTGACAAGCATTGAAACACGTATGACAAACCCCATTCTTCTGCCAGATTGCTGCCCCCTTGCATTTTATAGCCTGACATCTTTTGTCTGTGGGGAGGAAGGAAGCAAAGTGCCTCAAAGATGAGGGCAAGGCTGGAAAATTTGATCAGAGCCCAAACACACTGGCATCAGTTACAAGTACAGGGAGTTGAAATGATATTTCTGAGAACTTCATTACCATTTATAACTATGTATTCCAAGAAAACTCCCAATATAGTAGCTGTTGTGAACAAAGACTGCAGGCTATAAGCAACAGATGAGCTAACCTTTATGCTTTTTGCAGAATATTTTCTTTGGCCTGGAACTGCAGGCAGAGACAGCTGCGCCAGTGCAAGGTGCAGGACGTGGTTGGGCTGGGGTGGAGGGCTGGCTCCTGCCCTGCCTTGACAGTCAAAAACAGCCAAGTGAACAGGACTGAAATGTTCATCGATTAAATGGCAATTGTAACTAGGCTTCTCCCATCTACCTCGCTTTTGTAGTTTAAGCTTGGCAAGAGTGGGAACACACCAGGAATACAATACCTGAGGTTTTGACTTCAGCTTCCACTGCCCAGGCAGACTGTATAAGAGTGGATGTGATCCTTTCTGGCTCCTTTTCTGTCACAAAGAGGCAGACCAGGAGCCTGAGGAGAGGCCACAGACATCCCAACCGCCTCTCTTGTTCCAGCTTCTCAATTTTAGTGTTTCAGAAAAAAAACACCCAAACCAATCCTAGCCCTGCTGACAATCCCAGCACCCAGCAAGCAAGCAGTGCAGTGATCACTTTAACGCTTCCCTCAGAGCTTGAGTTTTGCCTTCACTGGAATTTGACTAATCATATCAAAATCTTTCCCCCATAATATTAGTTTCAGATTTCACTGTTTTGTTTACTTTCAAATTAAAGACTTCAACATTTTGAAGCCATTTTATATTTCCTATCTTGGTGATATTCAAAGAAGGACTACACAGATGGGCAAATAATCATATAAAGATCTGAGGTAATGCTTCCCTTCATCTCGGTCCACTTGGGTAAACTCACACCACATGCCAGCGTGAACTATTCCTGTAACAAGGGCTGTAAATCCCTGTTGAAACTTATCTAAGAAGGGTAATTTCAGCTATGCATAAGTGCCATACATTAAATATATTACAGGTGAAATCTGCTGGGAAGAGCTCTGACATTTGTAAGTTACACAGGCAGTATATATTAGAGAGACTCCAAATTCTGAGCAAATGTAATAGAATATAATTTTATACTGCAGTTTTACCTGCAGTCTCTTAAAAAAGGCAGAACCGCCAAGCCCCTTTCAATTCTACAGCTTTGTAATTTTTTAAAAAAAAGTCTCCAGCTGTTAACAATTAAATAATTTCACTTAATTTCTTCCTAGATATTCCCTATGCAAATGCATTGTAATGCTATCTCATTTCTAAAGAGAAGCTTGGAAGGCTTAGACAGCATCTGTAATGTGAGATGTGTACCATTGCAAATATTTACTGTCACCTCTCCCTTTTACACCGTGCTGCATACATTTTCTTGCAATTTTCCCAGGGAGAAGGAAAGCCAGAAGCCCCATGAAACACCAAAAGCAGCACAAACCACCCCTGAAATGCAAGCATACGATAAATGTGACAGGGCTGATCCTGCCTTGGATGGACATAAATTAGGAACCACAGCTACAGAACGCAGTTTCTTTGCAGATATCTGTGTCCTCCTTTGCCTCATTGCAAAGATTTTATGCCAAAGTTGGCAAGTTACCCCAGCAAGTTCTGGGATATCTGTTTTGTTAGAGTTATTTGACACTGAATTAAATTCTTCTGTAAATCTTTTATTTCTTATTGTGCTCCGGTGTATTTGGGATACCTGAGACTCACTTGTAAAACTCCAGGCCATGTGTTTCTTGCACACAGTGTAATTCTCACATGGGGTTTTAACAGGTAAAGCCAAGTCTCCAACACGAAGGTGGTCTATCAGCTCTAATTCCTGACAGGTAAATAGCTGCTTGGCACTACCTGCATACAACCTGTTTTGACATTTTGTTGGACTCATTTCCACGGCACTGCTTTTGGCTCCTCCATGGCCTTACAGAAGGGAAATCACTCCTGCCGTGGGTAGACCGGTGAACAAAGCCAAGGACATGATGCAAAGAAATCCTCTCTACTATTAGAGAGGGGAAAACTGTAACAAAACACAAGGTGCCTTAAAATATCCCCTAGAAAAACAGCAGCTGCTTTCTCATAAGAAGGTGCAGCAGTTACCATTTGCAGCCATCTAGGCCAAGCCCAGTGGCAATTGCAGCTGAGCCCTGCAGAGCCCACTCTGTCAGGGCATGGTCCTCCTCTTGGCTCCTGTGTCTGCACCAGACTCCAACACAACCATCTTCAGATGGCCTCTTTTCACAACATCTATAAATATCTATTTCCTCCTCTAGTGCCAGCATAAGTCTTCACTATTAGCTTGTATCTGCCTGTTCCAAATCAGTGATATGTTTTAGGTTTGACAACTTAGACCTCCATGCAAGAACTGAGAGGTCAATGCTGTGGACTTGAGGATAGCTTTGTTACACTATGGGGTGTATGGCATGTACATACAGACCTGGGAAACAGCAGGATAGCATAGTCCCAATGATATCAGCTATTTTTAGCTATGCAAACATATAGCATGTCAAATACTAAATATGTCGCTGGTCCAGAATTAAAAATTGCCACTGCTGGCTCTTAGGGAGCCGTAACTTTCAGGAGAAGACTCACACTAGACTCACATAAATAACTGCACTGATTCAAGATCATTCAAACATCTTACTTTCCACAAAGTCAGCCATGTATAATAATAATGTTGTGACTCTTTTTGATAAACCGCCTCCTCTACATAAAGTGACAAATGTGAGGAGCTCAGGAATTGTGCACGTTGCCTGAGTCTGCAAGGAGAAGTAGCCTGCTCAATTTCAAAACAATAATTATTTTTAAAAAGGTTAAGAATATAAATATTGCTAAACTTGCCTTACAAAAATTATTTTAAAGATGTCTGTGACAGACTGCTTGAAATCAAACCCTAATAAAGCACTTATTGTCAAGAGGTATTCTTGCACGTTTAAGAGGAAGCACGTGCGTCAGGGCTTTGTAGGTTTGAGGCACTGAATATTGTGTTCACAACAAGAGCATACTACCTGCAGTCTCTGCCTTATTCCAGTCCGCATTTCTCTTTGTCCATATTCCAGGTCAAAAGGCTGTGTAGAGTGCTGTAATGGAACTCCTCTGCTCAGAGCCAATGACCAAGAATGAGAGGAGGGCTGCAGGCTGCATTTTATGTTCAACTTCTTTATGAGTCAGAGCAAAAGACTTTCTATTCTTTGCATACATCTGCATAGTGTTATCCATAGTACAACCATAACAAAAGAAAGATAATTAAAACCAGACCAATTAGAATTAATACAAAATAAACAGTTTGCTTCATATCTCTATTTATCTTATGAGAAAAGTGAAGCAAATGCTTCCATCTAAGACGGAAAGGGGAGAAACAGAAAAAAAGGGCAAAATATTTAGCTTACCTCACCTAAAGGCAATCTCCTCTTTGATCCTGTTTTGCTTGAGCTGCCAGCACCGGTTCTTCTCCAGCATGAGCAATTCCTCCTCTGTCTCTGTTTGCTCTCTTCCACGCACCTCATCTGGCCAACTATTGAGAGTCTAGTAACACATCAGGATGACTTTTATTAAATTAACCAGAAAAGTATTTAAAACCTCACTTAGAATGTTCATTTGCAAGTGTAACTAGCCTCTGTTTAAGCTATACAAGTTTTCCTCTAGCTTTTTGTGTCCATGCCTACTGTTATCAAGGCTTTAACTTAAACATGACTATTTGAATTGGGTTTCCCGGCATCTCTGGTAGAATGTAAAGCAACTTAATTTCTGCTCATTAGAAGAGCTTGGTGTGCCCTTTCACTAATCTCTTCCTACCTAGAGCAAACAGACACTCGAAGCCCTTTTCCTCATGTGCGGTTTGCTGCATAGTATGATCTATTCCTACGGCTGGGAATTAAGAGAATGCTGTGTATCTTTCACTATTGAGGCCTTCATTTCTGCACTTGCATGAACACAAATGCACACACACAAGCCACATAGATATTGCATTAGTCAAGTCATACAATTGTCTGCTGTGCCTGGACTTTGTCAACTAGTAAATCTTCCTTTGAATGCGGTTTTTTACTCCAAACTTCTGAACAGTTTGAGCTTTGAACCAGCCCAGAGCATTGATATAAACACCACACTAGCATGCACCTTTGCTGTACAGATTATATTCCATTAAAAGAACATCTGTAAGGTTGAAAAGTCGTCTAGGAAACAGATAGTGTTGATTCAGTCCTCTTCAGATACAACCTTTGATTACCTGAGTGTACAATCTGTTTCTGTAGGAATTCACTCTTGTTCAGTACAGCTCAACATAACAAAATGAGAGCCTAAAGTTAGGGTTCCCACTCCCGTCATGGCACATTTTCGCTACTTTTCAGTGATACTGAGACCCAAAGCATGATGAAAATAAAGAAAGAAAAAAAGTAATTCCATTATTTTCCTTAAGATAATGTTTATAAATATCAAACTATGTATTAATAAGAAAAACAACCTTTACTATGGGGCATGCTGGGCTCATCTAACAAAATCATGTTATCAGGTTCATTTGTGAGTAACAGAGAACACACTGATGGCTAAACACTTAGTGTTAGGTCTTTTTTTTCCCATTTCTTCTTAGATTAAATACATTTCTCTGGGCTAAGCTAATTCTTTCATCCTCAGACACTGAAAATGCCTTGTGATGCTGGTTCATCCCATGTGCTTTTCAGAACACCATCCCTAATATGCCTCATGAGAGACAGCTGGGGCTGGACAGGCCCCAAGAGAAACAAACCCAGACAAGGAGGAAAACCAGGAGATCCTGGAGGCTTCCTCCATCTGTGGTCCAGGGCACAAGACTGGCCGAGGTAGGGGCGGCCCAGACCTGCAAGCAGCAAGGCATTTCACTCCTCCAGCTTTCTCATTGACTAAGCCACTGCTTAGTCGAATAGTAGCTTGCCACCTTTCCCCCTTCCCGCCTTTTTCACCTTTTCCACTTGCTGCCTTTCCCACCTTTCCCCTCTTTCCCCTTTGCAACCTTTCACTGCAGTGATTTACACCTCTCTGTAATTGCCAGGCTGACATCGTACTTCTTCCAAATACTCTACTGTTTTTTTTAGGATCCTGCCTGTGGTTCTGGATGTTGTTTGTTTGGGTTTTTTTTTTTTAAATAGTTGTTTAACTCTAAACAAAACCTGAAACATATTCAAGAGACATAGCAATAGGAACATGCTGGCCTGAATATCTCATGGATATTTAAAATTCTCAAGAACTGTTGTAACTAGCTTGAGGAAGAACAGGGAGGTAAAACAGCAGAAGAAAGTATCCTCCACATCTTCCCCATAGATTGGGTCCGATTAGTAACAAATTCCAAGAGGTGGCAGCAATGGGAGAGAATACAACAAAATTGATAACAGTGAAAGGATATACAACGCAGTTGTATTTCTGCAATGCGAAATATCCCACAGACCAGAGAACTGAAAATTAGTATCATCCCCATTGCAACCTGGGCCATGAGCAAGGGGGAAGGGCAGGAAAGGCGGCACAGGGGAAAGGCGAGAGAGGCGGCAAAGGGGAAAAGTGGGAAAGGAGGCAAGGTGGAAAGGTGGCAAATGGGAAAGGGGGGAAAGGGGAAAAGCATGAAGACAGTCAAGGTGAGAAGGGGGAAAGATGGGAGAGGTGGCAAGGGGAAAGGAAGGAAAGGCAGCAAGTAGGAAAGGCGGGAAGGGGAAAGGCAGCAAGGGGAAAGCTGGCAAGAAGGAAAGGTGGAAAGGGGAAATGAGGAAAAGCGGAAAGGGAGAAAGGCTGGAAAGGCAGCAAGGGGAAAAGGTGGCAAGTGGGAAAGGAGGAAAAGGTAGCAATGGGGAAAGACAGCAAGAGGGAAAGGTGGGGAAGGCATAAAGGGGGAAAAGCAAAAAAGCATTTTCTAGTGCCACCTTTTGTGCCATTCCTGTCTTTCCCCCTTGCTGCCTTTCCCGCCTTTCTCACCTTTGCTGCCTTTGCCAGCTTTTCCCTTTGCCACTGATCTCCCTTGTTCCCTTTCTGCCTTTCCCTTTTCCCACATTTGCCCTTTCTCCCTTGACACTTTTCTCACATTTCTCCCAGCTGCCTTTCCTGCCTTTGCCACCTTTCCTGCTTGCCTCATTTCCCCCTTGCTGCCTTTCCCACTTGCCACATTTCCACCTTGCCCCCTTTTCTGCCTTTTCTCCTTCCCCCTTACCTCTTTGCTGCCTTTCCCTCTTGACGCATTACTTGCCTTTCCCCCTTCCTGCATTCTCCATCTTTCCCCTTTACTGTCTGTCCTGACTTTTCCCCTCAATACCTATCCCCCTTCCTGCCTTCTTGCCTTTCCCTTTTTCCACCTTTCTCCTTTCCACCTTTTTGCCTTTCCCACCTTTTCCCCTTGCTGCCTTTCCCCCCCTTTCTCCATGCCTCGCCTTTCCCCCTTGTCAAGTTTCCCCCTTTCTGCATGTCCTGCCCTTCCTCATTTCACCTTTCCTTCCTTTTCCCCTTACTGCCTTTCCCCATTGCTACCTTTCCCTCCTTTCCCCCTTGCCAACTTTGCCCCTTGCGACTTTTCCTGCCTTTCTCCCAGCCGCCATTAGCATCTTTGCTGCCTTTCCCCTTGCTGCCTTTCCCACTCGATGGCTTTTCCATCTTTCCCCCTTGTCCCCTTTCCCTCTTGACGCATTTTCTGCCTTTCCCCCTTACTGTCTTTCCTGCCTTTTCGCCTTAATGCCTACCCCTCTTGCCAACTCCTTGCCTTTCCTTTTTTCCACCTTTCTGCCTTTCTCCCTTCCTGCCTTCTTGCACCTTTATCCAGGATGCTTTCTCACCTTTCCCCCTTCCCACCTTTCCTGCCTTCCCCCCTTGCCACTTTTCCCACCTTTCTCCTGGAGGCCTTTGCCGCCTTTACCCCTAACTGCCTTCTCACCTTTCCCTTTTTCCACCTTTCCCCCTTGCCACTTTTCCTCCTTCCTGCCTTTATTTACAACGACTTTCCTGCCTTTCCCCCCTTGCCATGTTTTCCTCTTGCGCCTTTCCCCTTTGAAACCTTTGCCACCTTTCTCCTGGCTGCCTTTGCTACCCTTTCTCACCTTTCCCCCTTGCTGCCTTTCCTTCTTCCTTCCTTTTTCCACCTTTACCCAGGATGACTTTCCCACCTTTCCCCCTTCTTGTCTTTCCTGCTTTGCCCCCTTGCTGCCTTTCCAGCTTGATGCCCTTCTCACCTTTCCCCCTTGCTGCTTTTACTGCCTTTTCCCTTGCTGCCTTTCCCCCTTTCTGCCTTTTCTCCTTTCCACTTTTGCAGACTTTTTCCCTTTCTGCCTTTCCCCCTTGCCGTTTTTCACACATTTCTCCCGGCCACCTTTCTCCCTTGTTGCCTTCTCACCTTTCCCTTTTTCCACCTTTCCCCCTTGCTACTTTTCCTCCTTCCTGCCTTTATTTATGACGACTTTCCTGCCTTTCCCCCCTTGCCATTTTTCTCCCCTTGCCATGTTTTCCTCTGCCTTTCCCCCTTTCCACATTTCCCCATGCTCCCTTGTTGCTTGTGCCCGTTGCCGCTTTTTCCACTTGGCCAACTTTCCCCCTCGCTGCCTTTCCCCCTTTCCACTTTGCCACTTTTCCACATGATCCACAGACCAGAAGGAGTAATGGATTTGTTTAACCATGAGCCATGGCAAAGAGCTTCCAGAAATTCATCAGCTCCCAGAGCAGCTGAACGCCACTTGCACCAGGCACACTGTTAGCTCAGATGCTTTATGGTCCCTCATGCAGCACTTCAAACACCACGAGGAGAACCAGCAGCTCTGACTTTGCACACAGCAATAGGCTTAAAGCTTAATTTTAATCATTAGATGAGATTTTCCAGTCCATTTCATCCTCTGTTATGGCACTGCATAAGGGCTGCAGCAGCTTGAGGTGCATTTCCCACTCACAGACCCAGAGCTGCTCTGCTAAAAATCTCTATGTGGACTTCAGCAGAAGCATCCACACCAGGAGCTGGAAGAAGTTCATAGAAGCAAAGCTCCAGGGGAGTTTGAGGTAGAGCTGCTGCCTGCATACAGCACAGGATGAGACAGTGTAATCTGAAGCAGCAGCCGACACTGGTAATGTTAACCAACACTCCCTTCAGCCTCTGGGTAGCCCAGGATCAGCTGATGACAAAAAGGTATTTGTTTGTCTTCCCACGAAGATGGAAAAGCAATCTGACCTCAAAGAAAAAAGCCAGCAGAAAAAAAAAAATGCACACAATTTAATGATGAATATAAATACAGAATAGGAAGGGGACAAAAATTCCTTCCCATGAGGCTGCAAGAGCTGCATCTCTCCTAGAAGCATCCTCAGCTCCTGCCTGACATTTTACTTTGCCCTCCCCAAATCATCTCTCCACTTTAGACCAGGATCTCTTAAATCTCTGACAAGAAACAACTGACAAAAATAGCATGACTCACAGAAGTTCTTGCCATCTTTCTGAACACTACATTGTTCCTACCGCCACCTCCCCTTTCCTCTCATCACCAGGCCCTCTCTCCAGGCCTCTACTGCAGCTCACTTTTCCCTTCTGTCTCTACGGTGACTGAAAGCACAACTGAAAATTGCTGCTTAGCACATCTTTTCTCCCTTCCAGGAGTAAGATGGGAGGTTACTGTAGATCATAGGAAGACAAGAAGGACAGAATGGAAAACACTATTACTGTTTAAAGAAACTAATTTGGAGTGCCAATTTCCATCCTGGTTGATTTTGCAAACTCATACCAGGAAGAAGTTAGACTCTTCTCTCAACACAATCCCTGAAAATCAAATAATTTATTATATTAGCTCATACACATATTGATAGCGCAGGCTCAAACTTGTACTCAACAGTGATTAGCCCTGAAGTTAATTAATTCAAAAGGATATCAAGCTACCGGAGTGTCCCCAGAGGAGAGCCATGAATTTGGTTAAGGATTTAGAAGGAAAGTTGTATGAGGAGCGGCTGGAGTCACTTGGTCTGTCCAGCCTGGAGGAGACTGAGGGTAGACCTTATCATGGTCTACTGCTTCCTCACAAGGGAAAGAGGAGGAGTTGATCTCTTCTCTCTGGTAATCAATGATAGGACTCAAGGGAATGGCAGGAAGATGTGCTAGGGGAGGTTTAGGTTGGATATTAGGAAAAGGTTTTTCACTCAGAGGGTGGTGGAGTACTGGAAAAAGCTCCCCAGGGAAGCAGTCATGGCACCAAGCCTAAGAAGGCAAGACTGAGCTCCTTCCCACTTACACCCAAAGGTATTGAAGCTTCTGGAGGAGTTTTGCCTTTTCTGAACGAGATTGAGTTTGTGGTCAATGTGAGGCAAACTGCTGGGTTAGTGGTCAGCACTGGCCCATATTCACTAATCACCCTTCCGGGGAAAAAGAAAAAACCCCCTTCTGGACATTTGGGAAGCAGCTCTCTTTGTGTCTGTAAAGAAAACATGAAATGACTGCGATCCAGATAACTGCAAAAAAGTTTGGGTGATTTTTATTTTTTCAGACAAAGCCCATTGAAACCTGCTGACAGATTTTTCAAGTAGTATGTCCTTTCTCAGTATATCAGCTCATTACAATTCACAACACTATTAAAATATAAAAGCTGGTTCTTTCTCAGGCTACAGCACATGAATACGTACTTTGCAATATAAATGATTTTCTGTAAAAATTCCCCCCATGTTAATAGATTGAGGTCGCGATTAGGTGTGATTACTATCTTTAATTTCTAGGCACAAGAAATTGCACATAACTTAGTCTTTGATATGAAACTATTCCAATATTTAACATGTATTACCAATGTATTAATAAACGATAGAAACAGTATAACACCATCTACAGGATTCCTCAAGTACACAGCAGTGTTACCTGCTTGTCTCTTTTTGAAAAGCAGAGTTACAGTTACCACACTGATCCCATCACATTCCAACCCTCAGTTTCACAGCTACCATAACATTGTGATGTGATGCTCCCACAATACACCATGATCCTCAAATACTAATTGCCATTGAGCAGAAAAATACACAATAACTCATTCTCCTACTACAATCGAGTAACTGTCTAGGAAGATGAATATGGTATTAGGAAACCTGTGCCAAAGCTCTGGAGACTCTGTAAGGAACAAACCAAGAAAATATGCTATTACTGATTTTTGGGAGGAGTATCACAGACATCATCAAAGCATCCTCAGAAACTCATCTCCCTCAAGACACCACAGACATCCACCTGGAATAACTGAAAAAAGAAAGCATCAAAGACAACACCTCTCCAAAATTTGCAGAGAGAACTTCTAGCCAACTATGAGATGAGTTCTATTAAAAGTGGAGGAAAAAACAGTGGATTAGCCATGTATTTGGCAAAATATATAAATAAAAAAGGAAGGCTATGAGATTTAAAGACAGATTGCAGCTTACTTGTAGCATCATTTTATTTCTATTGATATACTCTGAATTATTTCAGTGAAAGCCCAACCTATTTGCTTTTCTAGATACCACAGGTCAGAATTTCCACGGAATCCTCTACTGCTTGTTAGCAGGTACCACATGGGAAAAACAAGTCACACAGCATATTAATCGCATTTCGATTATATAAAGCCAAATATGGTAAATCCAAGACTGGACCCCAAGTGCTGTAAATATTAGTGTGAACCATTTTATATCCTACCTTGTCTCCAACAACAGGCACAGGCTGAGAACATACCTAGACAAGAAGGCTCTATATTTTTAAAAGAAGTCCTGCCCTATAAAATGTAATTTATTCTTCGCACATAGCAGGGGATGGTAAGTGATTGCTTTAGGTGTTATGATCAACACTTTCAATAGTGGAAGTGAATTTAAAACAATATATAGACCAGTTGTTTTTGAGAGATCTGAGTAATTCTCAGTCTGCCCTAAAACGATACTTTGGAGGGTTTATGTAATTTGGACAACATAAATGGCAAGAAAAGCTGAAAAGCTCCCATGTGGGTAAAACCTTTAGGGAGTTCCACAGTGAGTTAGCACAGATACCAATAGTTTGCTTTTTGTGCAGAGCCAAATTTATGAATTTACCATTCTTTTTATTCTCAGAGAATAGTGATCCAAGCATAGGCTCAGTACAAAAATTTTATGTTCTATTTGAGTGGAAGCATATAACAATTTGATTAAATTTCATTGAATCAGTCAGTAGCTAGAGTAGGCAGAGTAATATCAGGGAAAGATTTACACTTTCTTACCTAACCTGTTATGGTTCGTCCAGAGACACTGAACACCCGAGATCCAAGTACATTTGTGACACTTAAAGGAAATCCTGCCAAAAATAAGGGCCTAGATTCTTACTTTAATTCTGATCTCACTCATTGGGCAAATGCAGGCATAAAATTAATATAGCTTTGATAACAGCCATTCTTAATTTGGAGGGTAGCAAGTTGAAATCAGTGAGGCTGTATCTGCTTAGGTTATCAATTAATTTAGCCTTATGCTTCTATTCCTGTGTTTCCCTTTTGCTTGATGCAAAGAAAAAGGAGAAGTTTATGTGGGATATAATTACCGCTTTGGTGTAGCATCTTGAGTTATTTTTCCAGCGGAAACTTCTGGGTGGGAAAACCTGACACTTTGGAAAGTGTGCCAAAATGTAGCACAAGTTGATATTTACAAAAGGAGCATTTGACATTTCAATGATCACAAACAGAAGTAAAGAACTTACCTGACAGAATTATCTTGTATTGAAATACTTTAAAACAAAAAATGGCACCACCCAGCTGTAAGGAAAAGTAAACTGAAGCCATGATTACTGAAAAGGAAATAACTGTGGTCTTATGGAAAGCGTGAATATTACCCAGAGCACAATGACACAGTCCTTAGTTTCACAGTATAAGAGAAACTTTTTAAAACATACCCAAAATATTGCTTATTTTTAAAGAGTTCGTGGTATTTCCAGCACAATTGCAAAAGCGCTCTATTACAACTTGCATACCTTACCATCTTAAATATTTTTGAAATAAAATTGTACGGAAAATACAAGTCAGCCACATGCAGATTTTAGCATAGCGACTTTAAATTTCTTCAGAGACATTTTTGCTTCCACTCCGTCTTATTATAACATACCATTTTGACACAAGTAAAATTTTAATGAGACCCCTATCAACCGACAGTGGTTTTTGGTCCCTAAGCTGCCATACACATGCTAGAGTTGGACTTGTCAGAATATTTTGCCCTGTTTTTCAGTCACCCACACAAATTTCCTATCTATGCCAACCTCAACTTTCAAGGCAATGATAGTGAAAAAGACCTTTAGGCAAAGCAATAAAGAGCAGCATAAAAGCTCATTATAAGACCAATTCATAAAATTACAAGCTGCAGTGTGCAGTGTGCACAAGTAAAACTGAAAATTAAGTTCAAGCATACCAAATGAGATTATAAACTAACTGTTGTTTTTCTGTCTGGGAAAAGCAATTTTTTAATGAGCTTGGAAACACAGCTAAGCATTTTCTTTCATGAATTCAAGGAAAAGCCATACCACTTTTGAGCTTTCTGCTGGGCAGCCTTTTCTCCTCTTTTCCTCTTTTAAATTTTAAATACTGCATAGGAACTATTTGCTCTCCAAAGTTCCCATAGTTAGGACCAAACCCTTCTCAAGAGGAATTTTGGCACCTTAGTAATTAGTTGGTTATGAGAAGGAGCTGCACTCTTTCAGTGACTCCTATTTTGCCATCAGTATAGTGTGATCCTATAATAAATTTCCATCAAGCAAACTATTTCTGGTAATTCCCCCTAATTAACACCAGACTGCTAATAATAAATTAGGTACTACGTGTTTCTGATATAACCAAGATCTTGTCTGAGCACAAGATATTAACCAATGTCCCAAGAAAGTAAAACTTGAACCTAAATTAAGCCTTTGCTGGTAAAAGGATTTATATGTAATTTTGTGAGAAATCCTTTGAAGATCTCATACAGAACATTTTGACCAGCAAACATTTTGAGTGACAGAGAGATTTGTTCTGTGCTAGGCAGTGAAAGTGGATTTATTGTGAAAACACACCGTTGAGTTTTAAGCATATAAATCTTACACTGGATTATAGTGTCTTAATGAATGAATGACAGATCTCTTTTTTTTTGTCAGTACATTTTAATGTTACACGATGTTGTGATTGATAGAAACCAAACCTCTGCCATTAAAACGTCATGCAGACTTGATGCCTTTAAAAGTTTGGCTTCTGGAGTTTAATATACTATTTGCAAATAGACTTGCGTTTGTCTCGTTCATAGCCTAAACACTGAAGGGGAGGCAAGTTTTCTGTAAAGTTGCCTCTAAATTTTATAGAGCTGTGTGCAGTGTTTTCCTTTGCTTGTGTAAATAAAGGTAGAAAAAACCCAGTGCATTTGCCTAGTTAAGAGACACTCAGCTAAGGAGAGTCTCACCAGGCTGGTATTGTCATGAAGTAATTAGCCATGTTATAGTAGATGGTTAAGTATCCCAAGGTGAAAGCAGAGACTGCTGCATGTCAAGACTAAGTACAGTATCAGATAATGCTTTCCAGAGCAAGTAGTATTGCCTTGAACAGTCACGACTTAGGAAAATATTAAACACTTCCAAACGAGCACTGTGAAGTATTCTAGTTGGGTGGTAGAATGAAGTAAAGATAGCGAATAAATACTAATTGGCTAATATTTGGGTTTACATGGTTACGTATTCAACAGTGTTTAATACCATATTTCAATCTTTCATTCCATCTTGAAAAAAGATGGAGAATCAGAGACTCACTGAGGCTGAAAAGTACCTTTGGAGATGAATGAGCATTATCTAGTCCAAGGGCTGCGTCTAACTGGGTTTTGATTATCTCCAAGGACAGAGACCCTGCAATCTCTGAGGGCAACCTATGCCAATGTTTGACCATCCTCAGCTGTCCTGTCACTGTGCAGCACTCAGTTGAGTTTGGCTCCATCTTCTTTACTGCTCCCTCCAGGTATTTGTGACACGTTGATGAGATCCCCCTAAGCCCTCTCTTCTCCAAGCCTCTCCTTGTACGACAAATGCTCCAAGTCCTTGATCATCTTCTTGGCTCTTCATTTCAGTACGCCCATTTCTCGCTTCTACTGGTGAAAGCAGCACTGGACACACCACTCCAGATGTTTCTCATCAAAGCTGAACAGAGAAAGATAAACTTCCTCAATCTGCTGTTTGGAGTCCCAGAGGCTGGTGGTCTTCCTTGTAACAAAAGGGAAATCACTGGCTCATGGTCAGCTTGGTGTTCATCAGGACTCCCAGGTCCTTTTCCACAAAGCAAACCTCCATTCCACCCCAAAAAACTGCAAAACAAGCAACTCAAATGATATCTATTCACGTGTACAATCATGACTTTCTTCTACTGATTATGAAAAACATTATGAAAAACATTCAACAATCACGGAACAGCTGAGGACAGATAGAGAGTTTGGGGTTTTGTGTTGGGTCTGTTTGTTTTGTTTTGGTTTTAATTACAACTGAATTGCAAATGCAAACAGCCAAAATGTGATGCCAAAGACTATTAAACACAAGCAAGGAAATCATCAGCACTTAGCTGTTTTTTTCAGCATTAAAAAAATGGGGAAAAAAAGGAAATTCAAATAAGTGAATTGTGAATTGGTGCAGTTCGCCTTCTTACTCGTGTTTGCAAAGCTACTCATATCGCTAGATGACTTCAGTAGCTCTGTGAAGAAACAGGTACACAACTGAACAGACACAACTCAACATTAGCTTTTAAGTTTATTGCATTGTTATATTAAGCATTTATATTTACACATAATTTTGAATTAATTAGTTACAATATACTGAAACTGTCATTGTGATTCAGTTATTCACTTACAAAGACCAACCTTCAAAGAGAGTTAAACCAAATTCTCTTACAGACACAGTTTTGGAAGAAAAATAATTACTGACTGAAAATGCATGCAAAAAACTACAGTAGTTAGGTTACTAACATGTCTCTCCTGACTTTCTAACACTCCCTCAAAATATGTCTTGTATGAAATCTCTCATGAGATCCACAATGGTGCTGATTTTTGCTTTGTCAAGTCTGCAGTCAAATATAAGTATGTGTATGTGCATATACGTGTATGCCTCTCAATACACACACACATGCGTATAAGTGTAGAGAAGTATGTATAAATACATACCCACACTCACACACCAAAAGACTCTAGAGGTAAATATGCAGGCTTACAAATAAGACAAAATACAAAGATACCAGTACGAAATAGTCCTAAACAAAAAAAAGGTAATAAATATTCAGTGAGATATATGGCATTATTATAAAGTGCTCTACTAGAATCTCACTTATTAAAATAACAATAAAAATTATGTTCCTTTTAGAGGATTTATATAAGTTGGTAGAGCCATTAAATATCCATTATGTATCAGTGACTCTATGCTTCCTTTTAAATTTTAAACAAATAGATAAAAGAAGAAATTAAAAGGCAAAGCAGCTAAATGAAGCAGTACTATTGGAACCTTTCAAACTTCTGTCCTCAAATTCATTAACCACTGTAAAATTTCAAACCCTAGAGCATATGGATTAAGAAATAAAATTCTAATTGAAATTATGAAACTAAGCAAAATTCAATTTGATTTTAAGGACAATGACAAACTGAAAAGTCTCTATCCTACTTTCAAACAGTGAGGTTTGAATTGCAGAAATCACCAAACGCCTTATCCTGCGCACTCCCATCCTCTTTCCCCATATATGTGCAACAAAGCTCCACTGAAACCTAGTCTCTAGGTCTCATTTCACCATTTCCACCTCATTTCAAAAGCAACCGGGCTCATGTATTGCTGTACATTGTCCAGTCTGCTTCCACCCTTTTGATATTCAGCTAAACTCACAAAAGGTACATCTACAAAAGTGTAAACATTTTTAACAGCTTTATGCCATTTCTTCTGTACCACCAGAAGTTAAAAAAGAAATGTGGTAGTATTGAAGAAAAACAACTTCAGGAATTAAAGTGAAACAATCCACTACATGAACTTGTCTCGC
The DNA here is from genome assembly GCF_017976375.1 of Cuculus canorus. NCBI lineage: Eukaryota > Metazoa > Chordata > Aves > Cuculiformes > Cuculidae > Cuculus > Cuculus canorus. Next base: position 50,929,501 of record NC_071404.1, on the reverse strand, counting down.
TGAATTAATAAGAAAGCCATCTTTTCATATTTCAGTACAGCAATTTTGGTTTTCTTTCCCCCTCTTTTTGTCAATGTTCCTTTTTACAATTGCTTTACTCAACCACAACAATTTTTTTTTTGTGATTTTCCCCATGGTTTTATGGATAAACCTGTCCTTTGTATCAGTAAAAACAAAAAAAGCCAAAAACCCCTCAAGAAAAACAGTAAATAGGTACTTCTAATGTTTACTGGAAAGAGCACTAAAGACAATTCAGCTCTGACATCCCAGTTGAATAAATAGCACATAAATTCAGTATCCTTCAGGACTCCAATCTGGCCCCGAGAGGGCCCCTGTCTCTGTTGTGCAACTCTGCTGGAGCAAAATTCACCCCGTGCAGAGGGTCATCACCTCTTCCCTATATGCCTACAATTGCTCCACACCACTTAAGCCCTAATTTGAAGTTAAGTGGGACTTAGCTGGTACAGATCTTGTGCTAACTCTCTCTATGGAGGCAAAATTCATATCAAGCCACAGAACTGGCTGCGTCTCCTTGCTCACAGTAAATGCATAATGACAGCATTGTCTCTCTGCTCCCTTGCAAGAACGGAGAGATACTGAGCTGCCTGAGTCCTTATTATATTATTCAACAATATATTCTCTACATCTGGAGGAAAAGAGCGAAATAAAACCTAAACTAAGAAAATCATAAGAGCTGAGCAAGAAAGCAAGTTTTCAGTATACTACCTGGCACACCACCAATATACATATTCATGAGCTGCATGGTAAAGAATGTACTGAGAGAAAAACAATGTCCTCAGTTGCACTTCAGCAGTTTCCCTCATGCAACACCAAAAGTCTCACGTTCTGAATATAAAACACTGTTACCTGCAGATTCAGTGCATTTTCCCCTTTCCAAGGCACTTAAAAACTATCTAAAACCTGAACTGCAAATATAAGAGTGTAATTCCCTGCTCCCTTATTTATAAGATCTGATCTGACATTTCCATCCTGTCAAACAGATCTTCACTAGCAGTTTTTTTGGGTTTTTTTTGCTAGTGTTCTGGTAGTACAAGAGTTAAGGAAGAGCATCACATCTATGCTTTCTTCTAAGTGGCATCTTCTAAACTATCCTTGTCCACCAGCATAGCCCCACTTAACTGCTTTGTAAAAATCTCTGTCCTTTGCAGACTCATCATCAGTGATTTAACTGCCAAAGGCACAGGTGCATGTAATTGTGCAGGAGTCTTCATGTATATGAGTATCAGATAAAAATATCAGTTGTTGAACTCCATATTCCATGTAATCTTATCTTTCCTTTGAGTTCCTCTTTGAAGGAATTTAGCTGCAATACTTCTAGACACACTTTAAAAAACATCAGGGCAATAAAGTGATCTGGATCGCTGAAGCCAATCTCCTTCTATTTACTGAACAACAGCATAACCAAGACTTCTAATATCAGGTATTTATTTTCATAGAAGTTTCACTGTCATACTAAAGCAGATATAAATGTGGCCATAATATCATAAAATCAATGCAGTAATGTGTCAAGTATAGAGGTAAAGGCACTCTAATAGTTGGGTTTGGGTGCAATTCCCATTTCCTATCTTTTTATGAAGCAAACCCCTAACCAATAAACACTCAAAAAATTAGTCTATAACCCTCTCCAAGTTTGCACATTTCTCTTCTGTTTTTAGAGAACCATATATAAATAATTTTGAACAGTTATTGACATGGACATTTTAACTTTTCTTTCTTCTCAGTACATTTGTTACACAAGATGAGCTCCAAGAATCAGATGTTGATAGAGTGAGCATGTTTCTTGCACAGTGGCTTATCTTTCTTGGAGAAGAAAGTCTGACCCTCCAAACTGTCACTGCATACCTGAAATGCGATAAAAAGAGAAAACATCACCCAATTCAGACGGATGAATTACACCATAAGTTATTCAGAGTGCCAGATCATAGCACTGAACAATGCACAATTATACTCAAAGAATAAGAATTATTACCTTTTCTCCAGGGATAATCTTTTAGATGCAATACTAATGATTGACGCAAGCCTAACCTTTAAGGCAATGGGTTCTTAACTGGGAGCAGAGTTAGGTTCAGCATTTTAAGTATGTATCCCATCATGAGGACTGGAGGGTTTTTTGTGGTCATAAAATATTAGCAAGTGATACTTTGCCTACAGTGTCTTTATGTCAGAAGCACTCTTGCTACTTTAGAAACAGCCCATTCCTGTATGCCTTCAACGTTTGCTCCGAGGAAGTAAACGTCAAGGGTTAAACGCTAGGATGCATGGCTGCAATCCAGGCCAACTCTTCTGGACTGGTGCCAAAGGCTCACAATAGCAACTTATCTGCCGAATAATTGGGAAAGTGCTTTTTGTTTGGGCTCAGAGGACTGAAGAGGTTATAGCTGTTAACTCCCACATCGGTCAGGTTAGCACAAGCACTGTTGCCATGAGTTTGTTTAAAATGTGGACTAGTTTTACTTACTGAGCATACAAAGCAAGTGTCATGCCAAGTGTGGCCCAGAGCTTCAAGAAATCTATCTCCGGCTTCAATGGGGAATTCACAGCCACGGCACATAGTACCGAAGAGAGCATAGTAATCTGCAAACACACACAAACAGATTAAAAAATGATGCACATGCAGAAAAGCGAGACTGACCCTTTGAATCCTTTGTGCTTTTCTTTCAGCGCCAGTGGGTTTGCATTTGTTGAGTTTTATAATACTGGGTACACTGAATAAAGAGCTCCTAGACTGAAAGACTGGGATTGCCCTGGTTTCCTCACTAATTCAGTTCTCACCGCCTTCCTTATCCTTTCAAACGAGCAGTACTTCCATCTTCCCGGTGTTTCAATTCCTTAAGATCAATAGTGCACTGGCGGGGGCAAGAAGCAGTCCTTACAGCATGAGCCCAACATACTGATTATCTTCTCTTTCTTGCTTCTAACTAGAATATATAGCTCTGCTTAAGCTCTAGAGCTTATGGTAGCAGAAACAACAGAGGCTTATCATATGTGTCAAGCCCAGTGGAAGAGTCCTGTCTTGTTTTAGTGAGAGTGTTTTGTATGATGACCTCAAAAAGCATCATCACAGGAGGCCTCTCGGGAGGATAGGGAACACAAGTGATCTGGAAAAGAAAAGCCTTTGATAGAATCATAGAATTGTTTGGGTTGGAAGGGACCTTAAAGATCATCCAGTTCTGCATGTCCCACTAGATCAGTCTGCCCAAGGCCCCATCCAACTGGGCCTTGAACACCTCCAGGGCATCCACAACCTCCCTGGGCAATGTGTGCCAGCGCCTCACTACTCGCGTAGTGACAAAGTGAGGGCTGCCAATGGCAAGAAACAGATTCACCAATCACCTGCATTAATCCATGCTACTGGCATGAATTTGCAAGTGTTTAAGCAGGAAAAAGACAGTAAAAATGGCAAATGGTCCAAAACCTCTCTTGAAAACCCTGAAGTACATGGTCTTGTGACCTTACTGTTTTAGCTCTCGATATTTGTGTTCACACAGAATCTTTTACTGATATTTTCCTGGTGCCAGTAGTTAAGGCCTTTTGTAAGTTGACGTGCGGTTTGTGTTGATAAGTTTATTGGCTTTTCTTCTGAAGAAAGGCAATAGACAAGGCAGAATGAAGGGCATCAGCTTTCTTTTGCTTTTGCATGCTTGAATTGTGATACCATAGAAGCCTTCCAAAGCAGACTTCTCATACAGTAACACGTCAATTCTTCCTGCACGTACCATTTTCAAAACCAGGTTACTAACTTTGCACTTCAAAAAAAGTTCAGTTGTAGATATCTGCACTTTTAATTTAATTTTAGCATCAATATCCAAAATCAGAACATTTTGCAGATTAAACCCCCTTAGTGCTAATAGCTGATGCTATTATAATTTCAAATACAGATTTAAAATTAGAACCCTTTGCACTAGGAACAAGGAAAGCTGGCAATGACATTTACTCCCTGTTTCTTTAAAATTAGTCATAGACTCTTAACTCCAGCTAGACTGAAAGTCTTTGAAGAATGAATATATCTCAAATTAACATCTAGTTAGAGACACAGAGTCATTACAACATATCACTGTCAACAACGTCTCACAGAATGTGCTTACATTAGCTTGTGCTAGCAACTTTCTATCTCAGAAATAAACTTTGTGACAAGTATAATACTCTTGACATTTTATCCCAGTGTTTCCTGCTCACAGTACAGAAGAGTGTGCATTTGTACATGGGAGTTGTAATGGCAGCACAAATCAATGCACTGCACAACGCAGGGGTCATTTGGTGGCAGGAACAAGAATCCAATATTAGCAGAACAAACCCAGTCACTAGCTTTCCACCAAAGGGGAGTTATTGATTCCTCCAGAACTATTTTTGAATCATGAAAAGGTTCCAAGATTAGGGGCTTCAGATTGCTTCAGGATGAAATTTCACCGTGCTGTCACACTGGAGAATGCTGCTCATATATCCATTTCCTCTGCTGCTCCACAAATGCAATAGGAGCAACATGTTACCCTACTTGTGTCACTGAGCTAGCAATAACCTCCTGCATCCTTTTGTATTTGCCAACATCTCATTAGAGACACTCCAACAGAAATATTCTGGATAAATTTCGTCTGCTTTCCTCACTGTTTCCTCTCCATGGCACCCACTGCAAACAAGAAATCAACTCAGAAGGAAATCAGCTCTAAACAAATCACTAGGATTTAATACAAATTCTCTTCCCGGTCAATCCACTTCCACCTCCAACATTAACTACAATGTTCCTTACAGTGGAATGAAAAACACAGGAAAGGTCTAGTTGATGGTTCTAACATAGATGCAAACACATGCAGTGTGAAAACAGACAATTTTGATACAATTTTGTTTCTTTTCCATGTTGTGGGAACTATTTTACAAATACTACCTATTTATTTCTTTCCTAGCCCAGAAGACTACATGAAAGGTTTTAAGCAAACTAGGAAACCAACATAGATGAAACCTGTTCATATCAATCAAAAAGATACAATTAGATGGAAGTTCTAAAAACAAAACAGAAGCCCTCTGAAATTCTAAGCCACATCTCTCACATAATATTACTCATCAGACCTTCAAGTACTATAATTGCATCACTGTATTTTTCCCCTGTTTTTTTTTTCCCCCAAGCTTATGCTCAACAGATGTTACATTTGATCCTGCAAAAAAATTCCTGGGCAGACTGCTTACTCTTGGAAGTCCTTTCCGGCTGTGAATATCGTTACTTCGAGTAAAACATACTACTCCACTTGCATTTGCTTGTTTAGTAAATAAGCAGATTTACATCAACTCCAGATTATTTTAAAGCCAACAGAAAGTCACCCTAAAATGAACACTTTGCTGTATCACTTAGACCTACAGCTGAGGGCTTAATGGGAATATCAAGTAAAACCAGTGACAATTAGCCTGCTCCTGCTAATGCTGATGAAGATATTCTCACCAGTTTATCCTGCTGCAAACTCAAAGGGTCTACAGCATTTGTCGTTGCTTTTAATTGACATAAAAGTTACACAAATTAGCTGGGACATTTATTCTGAAGTAAAGCTTTCTCTTCCTTCTGACAAAAAGGAATCATTGCTTCTTCCAACCATGTTAAGCTCTGCTTCCCTGCACAGCTGCAGTAAACTTTGGTTGTGCTGCTTCTTACCCGTCTCACAGTAGGGATCACCATCTTCTAAGTGGAAGACATTATTGCGGATGGGGTTGTGACAGGCCACACACACGAAACAGGAAACGTGCCAAGTTTGTTTCAAAGCATTTATTACTTCCTGTGGGAATTAGAAAACATGTTATTAACACATTATTTTGATGTGATGACTAGATTGTGGTGACCACGCCTCCACACTTGATTTGTTTCCTAGTGCTACTTTGAAAACGGGTTGTGCACACAGTCTCTGCTGATTTTAAACCTATCAAGGTGCTTTATTTATGGTGCAGCTCATTTGTCATGGGCAACCTTTCATATTTTGAAAGGTTCAGTGTAGAGTTGGGCAGGTTTAACAACTCATTTATTCACCTTTTCCACTTGAATTAGGATCTCAGCCATAGCTGTTCCCTGAAAAAAAGAAAAGCAGCATCTCCAATGTCTCCTCAAGTCTTTGAACAGTTAATCAGAAAATACCAAATAGAAAATTATGGGTGCTCTGTGCTGTTTTGGAAGACATTATAGTGGCAAATGTGACTTGAGAATTGCATTGCCAGAGCCCTGCTTGACCCTAGTTACACAAATGCCCGGGCACATTGCTGTCTGCTGTAAAGCAGTGTCCAATCAGCTGGCAGGCTCAAATTAGCAATATTAGTGCCGAGTAGGATAATGCGTCTTTCTATCTTCGTTACCACTGGGAATACTTCAGTACTTCAGATCTAGTGAACCAGAATGTTCCCCAGCAATCAGCTTAGAAAAATAAATAATACCCCATAACTAACGCCACTCCCTCCCCCATTCTGTAAAAAGCTGCCAATTAAAAACATTTTGCACAACAAAATTTAGTAATCACAGCAGATACAGAACAGTTTCATGAAAACAGGAACCAAACTTGGAAGACCTACGGAGACTACAGACTGAAAAGGCTCAGCATCACAAGAATAAAAAATATATTTTGTATATGATGGGAGCTGAAAAGGTACGTCAGCGTACATTTCGAAGAACACAGAATGGGCCATGTAAAAAGAGAATTTCATTACAGAGAAGCACTGAACACTGTAGTTATTGTTCCCACTGAAAACCAGGCCACTTGGCGGTCACTTACCCCAAGTATCTTCCTTTGGCACTTTGAACACTCAGGGGCAAAGAACTTCTCATAGCAGACCTCACAATACAAGGCTCCTTTCTCTTCCACAAATCCAATATAAGCCATAGAGGTTTTGCAATGAGCACAATTAAACTCCTCAGGATGCCACGACTTCCCCAAAGCCACCAAGAAGGGTCCTCTGGTTAGAAAAAAAAGAGATTTTGTCAGCAAACACCCCTGGGTTGGCTCCTGAAAAGCTGCTAATAGGCTTAACCTGTGATACTTCTGTGCCATTTTTACTCTGTTCACAAACTTATGCTGCTCCATCCCTCCTTCCTCTTACAGGCTCCAAGGAAGTGTTGAGTGTTGACTAGACCTATTCACATCGGATTACCTCCCAGAAACAGCTAACTACAATAAACACCACTTCACTTCACTACACTACATTTATTTTATAACTATATTAAATACAATGCTGAACTGGCTACTAGGGAAAAGAAGGATGATGTTCCCTATGTTCCCAACTACTTCTACTTACTGCAGACAGATAATTGACTCAGCGATACAATGAGCTCTCTTTCAGTGTCCATTTGTATCAAGGCCACAAACCCTGAAGTAGACTTGACTCTATTAAGAGATGTTAACAGCAGTTTCTTGTGTAGCAAGAAAATTCAATCACTGTCCTTACCTGACAAATTCGTTACAGGATAACCTAAACCAGTGGTTGGTGTGGTTTTTATTGTTCTTGGATTTGGTCTTTTTTGTTGGTTTGTTTGGATTTGCTACCCCACTACAGAAGTTAGCTACAATACAACCAATTTCTCCAAATACAGAGCCTCCTCCTCCATTTGCAAACACAAAATAATGATGCTTTTATAGAATTGATCTGACTAATGTAAAAGAGTTAATAGATAAGATGAAGTTGTTCATTTCTCAGTCAACACAAACTTCTCAGTTTGTAACTCGTAAATCCCAGGCGTACGTCATTGTAATCTGTATTCATCTGAAAACATAGTCAGCACGCTAATTTCTTTAATGAACTTATTTTCATCAGTGAGGTGAATCCTAGGTCCTACCAATACTCAACCTTCCAGAATTCTGGCTTTAGATGAACTTTGTGGTTCACCTCCCCCACCAGATTCCCCATTTTTGTAACACCAATACAGGTGTCACTCTTTCAGTAACACATTGTTTTTTTCTTATATCTCACTGCAAATAAAATGTAAGGTTCTAATATCACCATCCCGTTGCTTAGCATTTTTTTTACATTGAGTAAGCTACATGAACAGTTTTGTATAAGATAAGATTCTCATACGAACACAGCGACAGCAATAGAGAAAAAACCCAAACACCTTAACATTTGTTTCCAAAGTTATATTGTCTGTAAGATGGGAATATAAGTGGCTGGAGGACAGTAGGGGTAATTATTTTCATTTCTCTTCTACATTTTCTCTGGAGATTCCACATATTTTCAACAGGATGTGAAGTCAAAAATAAGGGACTCAGATTCAGGACAACCCACACACCTACCGAGAAGATGAACATATTTAACCTGCAACAGTTTCTTCTATATACCTCTGATTATCATAAAGAAAGCAGTGAAAAGAGGCTCCTGGAGAGCAGCTTGTAGCTCTTTAAGGAGGGAGTCAGGGTCGAGCACAGCTCTCTGGCCCCTGCTCCCAGTGGAGCTGTACAAGCACTGACCTAATCCAATACCCACCTGCTGCACTACAAGCACCTTTTCACATCAATGTCCTTTCAGTTATGTACTGATGAAACAATACAAGCCCTTATGTACAACCAAGTGCTCTCAGTACGTCATGTCAGCATGGGCTAATTTAACAGACTCATTAGCACAAGGCTGACACCGAAGAGGCTCTCCCAGCTCCAGGTAGGATTGAGTTTCTGGCCATCTGCACCAAAATGACAGGCTCAGTTAGCTCTGCAATGGAAAGAACACATGCTAGCGGTGGGAGGGGAAGGAATTTTTATATCTTCTGCACGTAGCTCTCCAGAGTTTAAAGCTCTGACATGTTGAGGTTAGCCTCTCAGTACAGCACAGAGGAACCCAGATGCATGGGGAACAGCCTGAAAGTGCATCTAACAGAGTTTTTTTCCCCAAAGTCCCCAGAGCACTTTGGCTATGCCCTGCACAATATCTCTGAGGTGCTCCATTCGCAGGCTGGCTCCATGTACACGTGTCCAAAATAACGCTTTCTAAATGCAATTTTACTTTTAATTAGGCCACAGTTTAAACATGTCAAGCTGGTGCTGCAGCTTAATGATATTTGCAACATAAAAGCTGCCCCAATGCACACCGAAGAAAGAAAAAAACCAAAACCCAAACACCTGCCATGTAAAATACGCTAAAACATGACATTTGGAACTTCGAGGTGTTCCTGGTCTCTGCATATTTTTGTGACTGGAAACAATAACTAAGCAAAGGTAGTTATCTGCATTCATTCGAAATGAGCTTATATCCCCGATTTGACTGAGCGGGGGACACTCATGACACCTGATGACACACTCATGACCTCATGTCACACTCACGACACCTGATAGGAAGTAGCTAGGGCGTGAAATGCTAGGAAGATAGCTGCAGATGGCTTCATTCTTCCTTCTCCGTTTAAATAAAAGAAAAATAAATAAAAAATCCCACATGCCTCTCTTAACATATAGAACATATTTTTTAAAGGTGGTGCTAACACCTCACATTCCTTCCACCCAAAGACATAAGATGATCAAATTAACAAGTTGGTTATGAATACAGCTCTTTCCTGGGCTACTTGTTGTACTAAGGAATATCTGAACAAATTACTGATATCACCATCTAGACCGCGTGAATTAAACTCACAGATGGAGGTAAACAGTCGTAATTCTTTTTTAAAATGAGATTCTGATGTATTTACAACAGTATTTACAGAATCTTACTCCCCAAAGGATCACCAGGTACATAAACTTGGTTACCAACCAAAACATCTGGGTCCCATGTGTAGCAATGATAACAGGCACAAATTGGAAGAACTAAATAACATAAATGGAATATAAGCATAATTTCACTATGTTGCTCCTGTAACTAAATACAGCTTTATCAGCATGGTCACAATGCATTCATATGCCAATAATCCAGCTTCTCATGTGGCTTTTATTATGATGGCAGGTCAGAACTGGAATTTGGTGGCAGAGAGATTAAAAAGACTTCCACATCTGCTAAGGAGGCAAACTACTTTACAGTTAACCATACAGCAGTCCACACTCTGGGAAGTTTCTTTTCCTCTCTACTTGCAAATGCCATGATCTCTGTATAGGAGATGCTGAAGGGAAGCACCATTTGTACTTTTCACTTTTGGCTTTAAGAACAGTTAAGTTGTATGAAAAGGTGACAAATCATCTCCACAAGCAGACATGCCGAAGAGTATGTTCTCAACGGAGACTCAGGGAAAACACATTTGAAGTTAAAAGGGAGAGCCAATTCCGCACTGCAGTGCTCAGGAAGTCTGCCAGGGAACCAGAAGTCTTCATCAGGAAAGGTCAGAAGTTTTTCAGACCATCCGAACAAGTAAATAATGGGAAATTCAGTTTGCCTCTAGCTTTGATTCTTTCAGACATAGAAAGAAAAGCTTACTTAATGAAGCCTTGGAAAACACTGGAATCTTCAGACAATCACTGTATTAATAATTAAATATATGTTAAAAAGTTATAAGATGTCTCTAAGAAATGGTTCTGGCTTAACCAGCCATGGTTATTCTATGCCTGAATGTAACTCCGCAACACATTCTGGCTTCAAAGCAGATGTAGAATGCAATGTCACTTGATCCTCCTCCTACCTTTTCATAGGTAAATCTACCACTAAGGGCATGAACTGTAATTACGCTAAAACTTGAACTCAAAATGCCATTGTAGCATTTAAATCCACTGTATGCAGTGAACATGAGGCATATCTAGCATTGATTAATGCACATCAACTCATCCTCAAATGAAACAACTCTCTATTTTAATAACTGAGGTGGTATTTAAGGTATGAAGAAATATAAGGAATTAAACACCACCAGCAAATTACAAAGAAGTTAGATGTGTGTATCACTTACTATTCATGAAGAGGTGTCACTTACAATAGGTGCCAATGGTTTAAGTATTGTCAAGTAGGGCTCCACAGTTTCTCCTCATGCAGCCACTAAGGAGTAAAGTTTGCTCCACGGACCAATATGCTCCCCTCCTTACAAAGCAGGAGCTCATCTCCTCTTTAATGGTAATCAAAGCGGGAAGCAGGAGCAGTAGCAAGTGATTTAAGGGCCAAGAGGAGAGGATTGCTGCTCAGGAGTGATCTGCAGACTGTGCTGTGAGACCCCATGCCACAAAGCATCAGCGATCCCTGCTAAACCACCAGTGCTGTAAAAAACAATGAAGTTTCTTGCATTGAAGATGCAGTGTATAGTGCATTTGCTATGTTTGCTTTTAATTTTTAACAGAAATGATAGTATCAAAAAGGAAAGTGAATGGTTGCTTGTATATTATGTACTAGACACAAATCCAAAGCCCAGGGAGCAGAAAGGTCAGAATATGAAAGACAGACAGGATAATAATACAAGCCAAACTGTTCAACGAATCAGATGAATCCCATCCCAAAAGTGTGTAGACCCTTTTGATATTAATATTCCGTTTTGTGGTGAAGTAAAAAGTGGATCAGGAAAGATATGTACCTATGTTGGGAATTTGTATAAATTTTTTCTATTGCTTCAAGGGGATACAGATCACAGATTTTTATTTCCTTGACATATACAATGGAAGTAGGAAACAATTCTCCATAACATCACTGATCAGTTAGCAAAGAAGTCTCCTAAAATTAACCCGATGTTAACTGAACAGGTACTGAGCTATCAGAACAGAAATCTGATGGAAGTTAACAAGCTGGACTCAATTGACCCCTAGAGAACAAGTGATTTGAGTTAGCTGCATCTTCTGATGCAGAATCCAAGCCTGGGCTCAAGAGGCTGCAAAAAGCCATGTGGAAAGGCTGGTTTTCTATTATACTGAACGAAATTTATACAGCTGATAGAGCTCCTCATTTTTCACAACTCATGTTTTCTAATCAAACAGGTCTCTTGCTTTAACTATGGTGAAACATAGTGCAGGGTCTCCTATTTTGTTCACTAAAAACACAGGACATAGATGAATAAAAATGAAATGCTAAAATATATTACTTTCCCCTGGTAGTTCAATAACACAGATGACTGAACAAGTAAGAAGAAAACATTTTGAAATAATACATTTCTTCCAATAATCCCTGGAAATCTCTATTTTAAGAAAAATATACAATGCAAGGTAGATGAAAATCAGGATGACTTGCACATTGGTGTGAAAAGTGTTTACAGCTCCTTGGATGAGACAATCATGACCAACTGTCAGAAATCACTGACTGAACAATGCAACCCAGATTCAATTCTTCCTCCATAGGCAATTCTGTCTAATGATAGCATATCTTATGGGTTCAGTAGAATTTATTTAATTTAATCTCATTCAGCAAACTTGTGTTTGTGTTGCTTAATCTTTTCTACTTATGTCATACAAGTCAGGGATTAGCTACTATATAACATCTAAAGGCCAGAGACCCATGAGAGAGATTGAAATGTAGCATTGCAGGATATTATTAAGTCCTAGCAATTTTTACATCTATATTCCTTGCTTTTCTCATATTGATGCAACCTGCTATTTTCTTTCTTCTCAATTAGAAATTCTGGTTTATAAATCAACATTTTTGACAAGTTAATTTTTACAAGACTATCCTCTGATTGCTTTCCAACTCAGTTTTATTAGAATAGGTGCACGTAAAAACTAACTTGCTTAGTTTTCTTTGGGTTTACTTTCTCTCTAGTCCACTCACCTTTCTGGTTCTCTGTAAAACAGGTTGTAAGGCTGCGACTGTTAGCTGTTCACAGTGTTTTTCCTCCATTATTATTCTCATTCTCAGTTTTGATATATAAACCATGCATGAAGACAGTGTTGTGCATTATGGAAAAGAAGCCTTAAAACACTTGTGACTAAGGAATCAAAACCCACAAAAGCATAACAAAGCCCTGCTGTCAGAAAGGCTGCAAGATGAACAGATACAAACCTAATGACTTGATTACAGTGTGCACACATGGGAGTACGTTTTCCTGCTGGAATATGCTCTGCCTTCTGAACCAACGTGTCTTGCTCATTTAGCTGAGGTGCTGTCACCAGTTTTTCAGTTGGGGCAGTTGTTCCAGGTGGTTTAATACTGTTTGATGTCCATCCACTGGCAGGAGCTGGGGAAAGAGTGCCAAAAGAGTGCATTTAGAAGACCATCCTTTCAGTACCAATTGTTTTGAAATTCAAGCCACCAGCAGTATTTGCCTAACATCTTTGATAACTGTATACCTGCTTACCTAAAGGAACATATTCTTCCCCTTAGGAAAAGGAAAGGAACTTATCTTCCCCTCCTTCTCCAGCAAGTAAGTCCTACGTACTTTATGAAATGCCTGTGAAATAACACAGAAGGGTTTTGGCTGCCTTCTAGAACTAGTGGGCAAATATCAACATACTAAAGTTAGGCAAAGGAATATACAAACTTGTGAAAGCATTATTTTGCTTTAGATACAAAAGCTGAACAGGAGCACGCATTCAATACAACATGTAAAAGAACTTAAAATACAGTACTGTAGAAGGAAAATGTACTTCTAAATTAAATTTAAACACTAGTCTAGATCACCTGAGACTGCCAGTCTGAAGCATTCCAAAGTGCACGCTCACATCTGTGCTGGTTTTGGATGGGATAGCTAGTTTTCTTCATAGTAGCTAGTACCAGTCTATGTTTTGGATTTGTGCTGGAAACAGTGTTGATAATACAGGAATGTTTGAGTTACTGCTGAGCAATGCATACACAGAGTCAAGGCCTTTTTTGCTTCTCAAACCAAACCACTCTGACAGTGAGCGGGCTAGGGGTGAACAAGAGGCTGGGAGGGAGCACAGCCAGGATAGCTGATCCCAACTGACCAAAGAGATAGTCCATACCATATGACATCATTCTCAGCATATAAAACCTGGGGGACAGATTTTGTATGGACAAAGAGGAAGGACATTCAGAGTGATGGGGTTTGTCTTTCCAAATACCTTTTATGTGTGATGGCTGAACACCTGATGGGAAGCAGTGAATGAATTCCTTGCTTCGCTTGCATGCATGGCTTTTGCTTTTCTTATGAAGCTGTTCTTTTCTCAGCCCACGAGTTCTCTCATTTACCATTCTGATTCTCCCCCCATCCCACTAGGGCAGAGTGAGCAAGTGGCTGTGTGGTACTTATTTGCCAGCTGGGGTTAAACCATGACAACATCCTCTTTATGAAAGTTATGACACTGAAATAAAAACCTGATGTTTTCAGAAATGTACACATCCACACATTTCCATTTGTACTCAGGTTTCTAGAATTGTAGAATAGACATAAACTTTAATAGAGGGTGAAAAAATGCATTTAGAAAAATGAAAGGCACAGATGATACTGTTGCCAAGGGTAATCAAAAAACAGTCTTATGTTTTTCTTTCTCCCCTACTGATATATGTACCTTGGTAAGGTACAAGCTACAGCAACACAAGCTTATGGGAGCTTATAACTTCCTGTCAAGTGGAGAATCAATTTTCTTTTTCAAGTATGTAAAAAAATCCCGTATTTCCATAGCCTTTTGTTTGTAATCACAGACAACAGAAATCGTGTTTCCTCTGTATGTAACTTTTCCAAGACTTTACGGAAAACTAGTCTGTAGAGCTGTTAAATCTTTGTGCTTGTCCACCTCTTTCATCCTTCATCTTTCATATTATCTTCCAAGGAAAAGCAGAAGAGTTGGTTATCATTACCAATTAATGCTACATTGATTAGCCTTCACCCTATAGAAAAGCTGCAAATACCCTTCAGATATAATATTTCATTCCATACTCAGCTGGAAGTGGCATACTAAGACACAGAGAAAATAAATTCAGAGCAACAGTGAACACACAAAATTCAACAAAAATGCCAATCCCCTGCTATTTACAGAAGATAGCCACCCACTACACAATTTAATCAAAACAATACTGTGAACTTTAGTTCACTCCCCCACCCCTCACCCCTTCATGTGTATTTGTAGGCTAAGGCAACATAGCTGGAAGATTTTTAACACCAATACATGTGCACTATATTTATGCTTGCTATTAATCTACTGATTAGTGGGCTCAAAACCTACTTTTGCTTACTCTTTCTCTGTAGGAAGAAACAATAGAGTCATATACCTTTTTATGTCTAACTGGTTGGTTCAACAAATTTTCTCAAACCAGTTCATTTCAAGACTGACACATTTTTGGATCTTTTTCAGTATCTGAAGTAGCAGAAGTTATACCAGCTCATCAGTGTTTTTTGGGTTGGTTGGTTTTTATTTTTACATAGAAGACTATTGTTTATATTTAATGTATAATTAATTCATTTGCAATATCTTGAAAAATAATATCTTGATTCTAGAAACCTTTGGAATTCCTGAGTAGAAAGTATTTAGGAATAAAAGCACTTGATATTCCAGAAGTCCCTCTGTTACTGTAGTTCCTTTCAGATTATAAAGGCCTGCTAAACTGAAAACATAGGAACAGATAAAAATGGAAAGGCTGGAAGGAAGGCTTTGAAGACATGAACAAAAGTGGTATTGATTAATAGCACTTTCCTCCCCTGTCATCACACATGGCCTTCTAATTTTCAGGTCACATTTTGTGAGAAGACAAAAATACACACTAGTCCTAAATCTGTTTGAAGACTGCTTTTACCATAAATCAAATAGTAATGTAGCTTCTAGTATATTGCCGATTTCTGTTTGAGTTATCTGCTGTATCCCAAAGCCCACTGAGAAACATCAGCTAGCCCATTTGCACTGCATGGCTAAAAACCAAGCCCTTCTGCTCGCTTAAAGGAAAATAAAAGTACAGACAGCACAATTATTCCTTTTCTTTGGTCTTTCATTAATGCTGTTATTATGAATGATGCTTTTCTGAACACTACTCAACTTTAAGTTACTACTGGCCAGCAACAGGATTTGTCTACATAAACTTTCTCTCAGACTTGCTAGACAAATCAGTCATTCCTGAGTTAGCCCAAGTATCAAAAGAGGAGAGGAGATAGTCCATCAGTTTGGGAAATAACTTTGGTCTGGTTAATGACTGTGTTAAAACAAAAACTCTCTTTTAAGTGAGCCACACTATAAAACATACAAGTAAGTACCATGTAAAAGATGTGGCCTAAGCAAAACCAAGCTGGGCATCTAGTGCTGAGGACCAGTGAAGGCAAATGGACCCACTCCACTTCCCACTGAAAATTATGAACTCAAGTTCAATGCTCAGACCTCAGAGCAGATGCAGGTGGGGTCACAGACACAGAATAAAGGGAATAACAAATAAACCCTAAGCCTTCAGATACTTCTACGTTTGTCAGAATTCTTTTGGATACTGGACAGATACTGATTTCTAGAAGGCTTTTTTTACTGTCATTTGTAAATTTATGTCACTATATTGTCTACTATGGTGGGAACAATGTCTAATTGATCACTGCAGATGCCATCAGCAGCTGAAAACTAAGACAGAAAAGGTTGTCTTCTGTGCAAAAATCCTTGAAAAGGAAAGCCTTAAAGGATTTTTTTAAATTCCCTCTTTTTCCATCTCTAAAGGCCAGTCTAGAGGCAGGAAGCTCCCTGCCCATACTCACAATTTGTGCTCATGACATTCTCTCGAGGGGCATTTTTCTTTTTGCCAGTATTCACATTAAGACAGCATTGGTCCTGCTCAGTATTATTCCCCTCTATTCCTGTTCTGAAATGGACTCAAGTTTCTTCAGATTTTTCATTCTAAAGAAGAGGAGTCACTGCTTCCATTGTTTTTAGACACACACTCTTATTAAAGAAAATACACCAGTAAAGTACAATAATAGCTATCTCACCACATTTCTTATACCAGTTTCTTTATAAACTTTCTATAGTGGCTCTACTAGATTTTTTTTCACCAGAGATCATTCTGCAATTCTCACCAATTGATTTACCTCAGTTTTTTATCTTCCTCATTCCCATCTGAACACCAGCCTGAGGACAGTTTTTATTGCCCACTTTTGTCTTTCTATAGGCTAGAAACATGCCCTTAACACTCCAGTAATTTTAGCAAAGGTTCATTACTTCCACTACAGTCCACAGAGCAATTTTTCAGTAGTGATGGTATTTAAAAAAAAAAAAAAAAAGAAACCCAACACACTATTAGTTCCCTACTTAAAATCTGTATTAAATCTCGGGTTTTTTTCCAACACTACTTCACCTCTTGTAGCTACAGGGTTTTAAATATTAGGTCGGTCTTCTTGTCCAGAGTGAATATAAATGTTTCCCAAATATCCCTTCTATTTAAAGAGCCAGCAGAGAAGAAGGGGACACTCTCAGAGTTCCTACGTACTCCTCTTCTCCCTTTTCCCCCCTATTCCCTTGGAAAGCTTTCAGACCGAAACAAATTACATGATTTAAAGAAAAACATCAGACCCTGAAAACTAATGCAGGTGTTTTTTCTTCCAAAGAGAAGCTTTTACCAGTTACACTAGTAATAATAAGGTAGGAATAAATTATTACACTCAGTCCAAGCAAAAACCCCTCAACGCTTGGCAATTGGGTTGAGCCTGTGGTTTATGCTTTATACTTTGCTTTTCGTATTTCACACATAGGATTTTGGATCCATCAGCAGCTCTGTCTTAAAGAGTGCTGTGGATCTGCCCCGGTACCTAAGGTCTGGTGATATGCATGCACATTTTAATTGCAAATTATGACTGTGCGGAGATGGGAACGTAAACAACTCCAGCTGCCTTACAACCATAATCTCACCACGTATCTTCTGAGCACCACCTTAGTTGCTTGGAATGGGACAGAGCACAGGAACTTCACAGGTGCTTTGAAGAACTATAAATTGTAATAAGTAAATACAATAAATAAATAAATAAAAATAATCATAAGAATGATACATCTAAGAATGATACATCCCACCAGGAGCTATTATACCCTGAGTGCCAAAGAGGTCTGGGTTCTCTTCAAGTCATGGAGAGAGCTCTGTGGCCAAATTTTGAAGTTTTGCAGGCTTCACTTCACTTCTCTTTCTTTAATTAAACCTTCTAAAGCACTGTTGATTTGCACTAGTGTATTGTCATGGCTGGCTTTTCTAAACCAGAAAACACACTGTACCTGACTATTAACTTTCTACTTTAGTAGGTTTAAGTTTAGCAAACCCTCAGTGTTTGCTTTCCCTAAACTCCTTGGTACAGCTAGTTTAATATTTAACAAAGCTTTAGGCAAGGTAAAGAACTGGCTTTTTTTCTTTTTCAAAAATCCCAGTGTGACTTTGCCCTCGCTAGACTAACAATAGCCTGTTCCATCGCTGAGCACATGGATAACTGCAAACATAGGCAAAAGGTTTGGAAGACAAAGGGAGAAAGGCAGATACTCCACGGTGCCAAAGTCACTTTGACAGAGGTTCTCTGGTGCGTAGCAACAATACAACAGCCCGAACTGTTTAACGCTCACTTAAACATAACATCAAACTTCATGTAATATCTATAAATAACAATGCTACTTTAAGCGGTGGGAGTGCCAGAACTTTGTTTTAAAGTGTTCTAACTCAGTGATTTATGTGCTGTTATCAAACTACTGTATTAAAAATGGAAAATATAAAGCTTTATACATCCAATTTTCTGACTTTTCTTACTGTATCTGTGCAGTAAGAAATCTTCCTGTTCTTTCTCTCCAAACCAAACAGATGGCTGGATGAAGCAGCGTGTCTGAAAAGCTCGGCTGTCAGCTCACTGCATTAGCCGTATATAACGCTCCATCCACTCCCAGGCCCGTGTGAAATCACACAAGTTCAATGGAAAGAGCTACTGGACAAGCAGGAGAGGACCACCCCACCCCCTGCCCTCCCAAACCACAGACCTGCATCCTCAGCCACAGTGTTCAGCAGTTCACCTTTTTGTTTCCGCTGATTAAAGGCAGAAGAGAAAGGATTAAACCATTAAAATGTCTTTAAATGCCCACAAAGGATGGTATGCACCCCATGGAAAATCAAAACAGGTGCCACCCCGGCCCAATTTCAACAACCCCTGCCACTCAAGGGGCTAGTTCCTGTGCTAGCAACCAGCCTTTAAACCGGAAAGGCTCTGACTAAATTAGCTGTAAAGCATCTTAATTAAAAAGAGTATGGTGGTTTTGGCTCACTCAGCCTGTCTCCTTATGATTCGTTACATCACATACCATCACGAATTTGGCACAACTGGCAAGGCTTTTACCTAAAAATATGCCTCCAGCAGAAAGAGAAAATGAATATCTATGTAATAGTAATGTAAAATGGTATAATTCATTCCTCTGGAGTGACAGTTTAGAAACCCATTTGGTAGTTTTCTGCTGATAACATTTTGCCTCGCTTTTAGTTCCTGTTTTGACCTCAACTGCTTGACTGTGCCTCTGGACAGCATGACTGTCCACTCTTGCTCATATGCAGATTATCTGCCAGTTTCATGGATTTGATGTTTAATGTAGAATAGTGACAAGAATGAATTTACCAGAGGATAGTGACTTTTCATTTGTTGAACAAATACTAGGCATAATTCACGGCTGTCCTTTGCCTTTACATCTGACAGGACACATCACTACTCTGAGCTGGTGCTAACAAGTGAAGGGGAACTGATCCGGTGGGTAAGCCCATGAGAAAAGGTTAGTTGCTTTTTTTAAGAAATCAAAGATGATGAGCACCTAATTTTAAAATTCAGTGAATGCTTCTACTCAGTGTGTATTAAATAACCACAAAAATCTCTTGACCTGTTTAAATAACTATAGAAAAGAACACACATCTATCTGATTTATGTATGTAATTAGTTTAAGAGTACAGCTTCGTGCAATAGCACACGAATGCAGTAGCATCAAGTCAGAGGATTACTGTCAAAGGTCATATTTGTAACAGAAAGGTGAGTTTCTGTTCCGCAGGTCCTGTAGTGAGGTATTATACAGCAGGTTGTTCTGCCTTCAACAAGTAGGTGGTACATTTCTGCATCATCACTATGATCTGCCCCTTCTTAAATAAAAACATTTAAGTTTTTAGAAACATATTCATTTTTTCACCATGTCTGCAGAGTTACAATTTCATACTGCCATCAAATTAAGGTTGACATTTATAAATTACTCTGGTTTTACAATGGGTTTTGCTTGGCTAAGTGACTTCATATTACTTAACTTGTAAGAATAAATTCTTGCGGTTTGCTGTCACATGATGATATAATAATTTAGATTAGATGAAAAATTAATAAGAATAACAGTCCATACACCAGATTCAGGAAGCTTTAGTGTTTTGACCTGTCAATCATACCACTTACGGACAAGGTTTTCTGTTTTTATGCACGGTGACTGCATCATGGAGGAGTAACCTTTAACAATCTCTCAGTGACAAATACTGGAACTGTTTATGTTTTGGCACTGGTTCTAGCAGAAGGCTTACCAACAATATAAGTGTTTGCCTTCAGAACTTGCAGTGTTACTCCAGTTTCTCCACTAAGTTCAGGTCATGGTCCTCAATGAGAAGGTAAATCCTTGAACCCCTATAATAATTTGTCCTGCTTTTAATTTCCTCTTCTACAAAGGAAACAAATTGAGATTAGATGGCCCTAAAAACAAAACTGCAAAATGTGATGAACAAGGTGATGCTGCCAATAGTTTGATGCCTTTTCCATGCAAGTATATTCCCAAAGGTGATGGACCATTAACAACTTACCCAGTAAGTGTCAACAGAACCTTGAAGGGTTGAAGATAATTGAAGGGGTTGGGGTAATTATAAATGAAACAAAGAAAAATGAAGGTGACAAGGACAGAAAATGCTGCAGTCTATCCCTTTATGGATCTTGATCAAGGTCTAACTGGCAGGACAGCCATTTTGTGATAAGACAGTAAGTCTTCGTGCCTCTTCCCTCTCCTCACCTTCATACTGTTTGACCTTATGGCCAAACTCCCAAAAGTCTGATACGATCTGGATTTTTACTCTATTTTCTTTAGCAAAACTCCATACAATAAGTCAAAGAAGGAGAAAAAGACCCAAACTGTCAGTATACGCAGCACAGTATGTCAAGTCACACCTAGGAGCAGGCTTGTATTTTCTTCTGCCTTTGAAGTTTTAATATTATCAAGGAAATAGAAAATAGAATAACAAAAAAGCACGAGACAGCACACTAAGGATAACTCCAGAGATGGTAAATGCAAGTCTACCAAACACACAAGAACAACTGCAAGGAAATAGCAGAATTTTTCAAACAAAGTCGCCTGGGGAGCAATTTTTCTATGCTCGTAGTCAGTTTTAAAGTGTGTTCCCTCTGCTGAAGGGAGCATGTGCTTAACACATGTGCTGGCTCAGGATTAGGCAACTGACAGTTGTGGATATTGCAGAATACGACATTCTCAAGCAGCTTCACTGGAAGGGGATTATACATTTCAGTGGTATCAGGCTGAGAGACACCCTAGGAATAAGGAAACTAGCACACATGGGTAAATAGTCACTTAAAACTGAAGCTTTGGACAATTGTATCACAAAGCCTCCCCCATCTCATCCTCAGGCTTGGCTGCCAAGCACAGATGGAATGAAGGTCAGCAATTGAAAGGAAACCCTCCTCTCCAAGCAGCACACCAGGTTTTCTGGCCACCAGCTGTACCAGCTCACCATGAGACCCACACAATCCGACCAGACCCTGGCAAGAGACGCAAGATGCTGCCTGCCCTGCTCCTGACTGGAAAGGTAGGATGCAGTGCTGGCAGAGCTGTGCCTGGCACCCAGCCTCTCTAGTCCCCACTGTGCCAGCAGCTTGTGCTCCGACTACAGCATTTGGAAGATGCCAGGAAAGAGGAGGTGATTTCACATGAGCAGAGTAACATTTGAAGTTCCGACCACTTCTGACCATCTCAGATCCTGCTGTGCTTACCAGTAGGACAGTGTCTCCCGGCCAAACTCCGATTTGTGTAACTGCATTTATTGGGTAATTACACTTTCCCAAATTATCCCAGCAGTTTCAATTTGCCATGGTGCTATTCACTTCCTTTCATGATGCTATGGAGTGTTACAATGTGCTGACAAGCAGCTGTTACGTTTCACCCAAGAAGTGACTACACGGCACTGGGGGGTGAAAGCCATTCCTCAGCATGCACCACATCCTTACATGTGGTACCAGGACTGTAAAATGCTTTACGGCTCCTTGGGGATGAAAAATGCTACGTAAGCATGGGTAATAGTTAGCTATCAAATAGTAACACAACTCACTGAGATGTAGCTAGGAGGTTGTGGGCAATTTTTTTTTACTTTTTTTTTTTAAATGGAATATAAGCTTGTGAAAAGCGTCTCCCTCTGGTGGGTGAGCAGAACGTCACAGCTTAACAAAAATCAAGTGAGAACTATTATAAATCCTAGCCTGCACACAACAACAGCTACAATTCGACTTATTCCAACAACTGAAAAAAAAATCAACAATACAGGAAAGAGAAGCTGACAGAAAACGCACTATTTGGAAGCCTCTGTCCAGGCAGATGTCACCACTGCACTGTGTGCACGTCTTGCCTGCCCTGCATCATCAACACCTGGTGCACCCAATGCACTAAAGAGCAGACCTTTTTTCGTTCATGTATTTGACAAGCCAGGCTTTTATCCTGCTTATCCAGCTTCTTATCAATGCCTTAAAAATAAACATGAGGCAGCTATCCCACATTTCCTTTACCACACCGGTGAGGATCAGGATTTTATTCCAGAGAAGGATAAAATATTCATTACCTTCACAGTGGGTGACTAGAACAGTAGCATTCATGGGTACCTCATGAGTGCCCTCCAACAACAGATGAGGATATTTGAGCTCCAAATGTGCTATCACTGCAAGATCACTTGGCCCATGATTGACTTCTGTACAGAGAAACCCAGTGTCTTGAAGCATCAACAGGCTCGCTATCTCAGCCATTCATTTCAGACCATCTTTTTCTTCCATACCTTTTTCTTGCGAGGTTGTGAAAGAGAGATCAATGGAGACCATACCTTGGATTCAAAACAACCCCTCTGACACCGTTAGATATCTCTGCACTACCCCAAAAAAGCCCCACAACTATGAAAAAACTCCAAACCAGTAAAGTCAAACCCCTAAAAGAAACCATGCTGCTTTAAAAAAAAAATTATAAGAGTACTCTCTAGTGGTCTATCCAAGAAAGGGAACTCCAGCTGATAAAGTAGAAGATGCTGTCTGATCAAATGACTTATCTTTAAAGTCAGACAACTTAATAAATAAAATCACTGGCAATATTCATGTCACGCTATCCAACAGCAGATTACAGCTTCCCCAGACAGCTCCAAAATCCCAAGATATGTCTGCTTTGCTATGGAAACAACTTGATGTTATACACAATATTTATTAGAAGGCTGAATGCTATTAGAACTACAAAATTGTACTCCAAATAAGTTTCTGCTATTAATAGCACACTCATACACACATTTACATAAGATTATGTCTTCTTTCTAATTATTTCCTAAGCTAGACTTCAACCATTAAATCAATCAGACTCAAAGGGAAAGTTTGTTGTTTGTTTAAAATTTTTCAGGCCTATGACCTATGAAGCCAAATTTTGTTTGGCCTGTGAAGCACTGGCAGTTTTACTTCAAAGAAAACTTTATGCAAGCAAATGGAAGAATTAATGACTGCAAACACGTCCCCAAAAGGCAACAGTCTTTCCTCAACATCCAACTAACTTTATCAAAACATGCAACTATTGAAACAGTTTTACCTGTCAGACTGCTGCTTTCAGCCTTAATGAGTAAGTTCAGGTTCCACAAAATCTTGGGGTTTGGGTTTTTTATTTTAAATACAGGCTTGAGAGAAGGATGATGATCCTATCTCTGCCATAATCATGCCTAGTTCTCTCCCACCTGATAGTTTTGAACCACTGACTTATTGAACAACTTAGGTAATGTATGGCACACAAAACCAGAGGTGAGCCTAGGGCAGGTTTATGGAGCAGACCAGCAGTGAAACCTGTCAGATAACTTCTGGACAAGCCTCTGGCACTTTGGCAGCTGTTGAATTTCAATCAAATCATGAAATGCTTTTTTTCAAGGCAGAAATCAGGGCAGCAGGCATGCTAGGCGTGTCCCCACTTCACTCATTTTCAGACTGCTGCAAGATGAAGGTGCCTTCAGACTGATGAAGTCAGACCAACTGAAAGATAAACAAAATCCAAGAGCATTTTTCACATCTCCAAATGGTTCTTTTCCCCTCACTGTTCCAGTGAGTGGCTCTGTGAACAGGGGATAAGTGCAGACTGGCTTTCTGTGGCAGCGCATGACTCCATGTGTGCCCAAGATGCATAAGCTAACTGAAGCTCCTCTGGCCGCTCGGACATTCTATCTTCTTCTGCTCCTGTTAATTCCTGGGCAGCTGCCATCTGCACTGCTGCCTTTTCCTCCCTGCACTTTCCTGTCTTAGGAAATTTTGGTTTTTCAATGCCTCTTTCTCCTATAATTCTTATTTCTGGCTCCCCCAGTATTTATTGGAGGGGGGTAATGACTTTGCTTGTTTAGAAGCGAGGCAGTACATCCCAGGACCCTACAGTGAGGCAGTACAGAGCTGACATCCTCATGACCATTGTGTTCCATGAGCTTCTCTATCAGCATGAATTTTGTAAGATTTTTGTGACCTATTCTGGAACATAAGAACTAAAAATTCTCTGCCTGGCTTTCCCCCTCTCCTACCTACTTGGTACCTCTAATGTAAAAAAAAGAGATTTTTCATATTATCCAAGAGCATGGGGACAGAATTTCAGGGAAGTATGGAATAAAGTGCAATTTAATTCACCCTTCTAAATCTTTGTCCTTCATGTGTATGTTATAAAAAAAGGGTCTATTTCAAACATTAGACTTGTACTAATACTAAAGCACGCTAGTAGGATCTGGCAATGAAGCACCTACCAACACATTGAAAACAGGTGTGGTACTACCAAAACTCTAAACTGACAGGTGGTTTCTGTGCGAGTGAAATAAATTTATCACTTGATGAGACAGAGTTACGCCAAACATGGACCACAATCAGTTGCTTATAAAAAGGCAGGATTATCATATTCCCACAAACATTTGCCTTAAGAACACGTTCTACCAAAAATGCAACTTTAATGAGAGTTGAGGGTTTTTTTTCTCTAAAGATAGCTAACTCAAAGAAGTAAAGCAATGCCAGAATTAAACCGATTTAAATTTAAATAAGGCTTTAACTTCTCCTTAAGAATATACTTGTTATTTGACAGGAGAGTATAAAAATTACAGCGTATTGCCATCTTGAGGTTTGCTAGCAGAACTGCATGTCCAAAACAAAATACATGTATTTGTTACCAGGCACAACAGTAATTTAGCTGGATGTGTCAAAGCCCTTACGAAACACACAACATCTTGAACCCAGCCAGAAAGAGAATCAAGAATATTCATTTCATTACAAGAAAACTCTGCAGTTAGACCCTAAATAGTAACACAGGTTTCCTAGATAATTTAAATTACTACTCAAGTTCAGTTCAGCACCAAAGACTGATTCACTTTAAGAAACAAGTTACATTAAAAGATTACCCCAAAGAATTGCATGTAATACTATAGAACTATAGGTACTCAGTTACGCATATTGCATATCTTAATACAGATATGGTTGTAACATACGAGTTTTCATGCAGAAAATGGCTTGCTTTCCAGACATAAGACATTTTGGTGTGGGTTTAAAGGGGTTAAGTATCACCAAGCTCCATTCAATGGTAATAGCTATTTAAATTGTCCTTGCAAGAATCCACTTTTAAAGAAATCTCCATGTCACAAATCTATGCAATATACTGGCATCCTGCCTAAATACAGCTACAAATGTCAAATACATAATCGCTGTAAGGTTTTGATTGATTGGCTGTTTTTAAATTAACATCCATTTTCTTAATTAACTTTTTTTTTAATTAACACCTACTTAGAAAACGTGTATGTTGATATTCTCACTTTTGAAATACATGGAATATGCTCTATTGAATTTTACAGTCACATAGGAATTGCCAAGTTGATACTGTGAAGAGTGTGTGTGTGTGTGTACATATATTTGATTGGTACATATACTTTTAATAGAGGTCAGAGACATCAGATTTTGTTTGTTTGTGAAACCAGTTACATCTGTGAGGCTACTTACAAAGGGCTACTGCTTTACTAAAACTGCTAAAGCTGGTTTTCCTCTCCTCTTTTCTGAACAAACCATCCAGAACACAAATAACCATTTGAAGGCTGTTGTCTTTACACTCACGGTGTTGTATATTTTCCTGAGGTATTGAAACGTCTTTAAGCAAACAGAAAAGCCTCAGTGAAAGTTACCTGCTTGGTTTGCAGGCTGCCAGCCCAAGTACTTGGCAGCAGCTGGTGGTGCCGTTGGCTTGAGGGCTGCAGCAGATGTGGTGCTAGCAGAAGCAGGTCTCACGTCCACATTTTCTTGCTGGGCAGGCATGCTCCTTACTGAGGCAGCTGTGAAAGCAGCAGGCTGGGTAGCCTCCAGGGAATCACTGTTCAGAAACAAGCATGGAAAAAATACAATGCATTTCTTGCTAGAACAAGAGCTTTTGTGAAACAGATGTGGAGCAACATCCCTGAACTCTGATGCAACAGAGCAGCACCCACTACTCTGTTGCATCACTGATGCTGGGGTGATCATTCCAGGAGAATGCTGAGCAAGTTATATTTTTAAACCATTTTTTAAGAAACTTGAGTAATTTCTGACAGAAGTCAATCTAAACAACTAAATATTTTTACAGTTTCCATTTAAAATAATTGAGTGTTGGTGTGACATAGGTGAAAGCAGAACCCTTACTACACTCCCAGACTTTTTGAATAATACTATTTTTTTCTCTAAGAGTAGGCAAATACTCATACAGTCAGATTAAACTTCTGGATCTTAAGAAAAATCATCAATCTAAAGGTGATTTAATTAAATGCAATTTTCTTCTACGGGTCATTACGATTAAGTATTTTAAAAGAGCTATAAGTTTCTTTATCCATTAAACAACATGCACAATATTTTATATTGCCTCTTTAGAGCAGCTTATAGCTGCTTTTATATTTTGAGAATTAACATGATTATTTTAGCTATTGAAAAACATGCATGACGAAAACAGCACTTAACCACAATTCACACGGAATGCAAGTAGCCACCAATTACATTGCCAGCAATAAAATATTTCATTTCTTATTTCCAGAGGCTGCTCAAGAATGGGAAAGTTATAACAAAATTTTTAAGTGTAGCAGTAACAGTATAACGGATATTTGCCTCTGGGAAGCTGAAAACAAATATTTTCATTAAAAATCTTCAAAGTAGAGAAGTAATTGCTAATAGAGGTCATTTGCAAACTAAGAGGATCACAATAACAGGAAATTAACCCAACATTTTGAAATACAGCCAGAACAATTCCAAATACACATTTAGTGCAATCTGGAAACCCATGAGTTAACATATCAGAAGCCTTCTATTCTTCCTTCTATTAAACTAAACAAATTCACAGCACACATGCATCATACATGCATATTTTACTGGGATCATTCACAGAATTATACGTCATGTCAAGTTCATAAAGTAAAAATCCTTGAGCTATTTTTACTTTACAAGTATCGCCTTGCCCATATGACATGCAAAAACTTGAACACTGCATGCGGCCAAAATGGCAGTTCAGTTGATTTTTTTGTCTCTAGATTTACAGGGTTAATAATTGATACATTTAGAATCTTTTTCTGAATAAGGGAGAAAAAAAGATTCGCCGTTTAGAGAATATATCTGAATGCTTAGTTTAATGAGTAACAGCTATTGCATTTGTAGGCTTTTGACAACAGCAGTAGCTGTGCCAAACTGACACGCTGATGGATTTGCTATAGGTAGAGTGCACAAGCCTAGTGAAGCACAAAGTGCATTCTGTTACATTCAAATGTTAAAAGATATTAAAAGACATTTGTACAGTGCAAATGCAGACATTTAAGATACATGTTAGACTCCTTAAAGGCTTAGGATACAAGTCCTTTTAGCAAGAGATTTTAGTCAGCAGAGACGTACTGCATGGAAGTGCTGTTGCAGATTGAAGGAAAAAGGATAGGATGGCATCTTCTAACATCAAGTAGCAGGCTCAGTAGTTGACGATAAGGCAGTTTAGGACTGGCTTCCACTATGAAAAAAGTGTGTGCCTACAACTCCAGTGTCACAGAAATGTCATTCTATACTGTTGAGTGTATTTGACATGTAACCCACTGAACCTGCTCCAGGCTAGAGCTCCATTACCACTCTAAATTCTTCAAAACGCTGCTAAAAAAGGAAAACTTTCTCCTTCACCATCCAAAAGACCTATCACCACTTGTTAAATCACTTTTCAAGCCTAGCACCTCTTTACTTGCCTTTGTCTGGAACAAATATACATCATATAAATCATCAGAAACAAATAAGAAAACTCTACCGAGCCAGCATCTGTCTTTACACAGAAGAGGCTACTTCACAAGCAAAAAAGGATGCAAGACAAGCAAAAAGCAGTATCCTTCAGGCAGAAGGAGGACAGAAAAATGTAGAAATCGCTGAGGTGCACTGCTGGCCAACTGCAGCGTTATAGTAAATACAGGCAAGGGAGTACACTGCCACTAAGACACAAGACTAGTTATAATGCCAAATTGTACTTCCACCATTGCTTTTTTTGTGGTTTAATGCTGAAGCTTATGCATGACATGGAATGCTACCTCCTGAAGCAACAGATTATTGGAGACACTAAGGCTTTCATTTAGAAAATGAAAAGACTGGAAAGGTGAATCTTAATGACCCAAATCTAAAAGAGAATGATAAATCCAGCTATAAAACCACCTGTAATTTCTGACCACATCTGGTGGTTTATGTGAGACGAGCCTATCCTACAGAAACACTTCCCAAAGCAAAAGCTTGAAGCCATCGCACTGCCAGAGGCGATCATCTTGGTCCCAGGGTGAAACTTCTCACAAATTTTGGAGACACTTTGTACTTTGTGCCTCGTTCTTTCAAGCAAGAGTCAAATAAACTCAAGCCGGCACTACTACCTGATAATTTAACAGGCAGGCTGCTACTGCATCTTGGCAAATGTCTTCAGTGGGATATTGCCCTCCTTCAATGGGCTGCAGGAAATCATACAGTGTTTTTCCTGAATTACAGCCTTTAATCACACAGTTGCCTGGGAGCGCATGTACAACTTTCTCCGTGGAGAGAAAGAGATTCATATTTGTGTCACTTTCAAAGAAGTGGTGCACCCTGCACACGTTAAACCTTCTAAGTGCAAATCTTCTTCAAATTCATGCTTCAAAATTAATTCCCCAACGTTTTATTTTATGTTCTTATACACTGAAAAACTCCCAAATTCCAATTATTTTTGTCCACCTTTATAAATACAGCTATGTATCTTTTCAGAAGCACATTTATCTTCTACAAAGTGACTGTATAATACCAGCAATTAGCCATACTAGTATTTTTGTAAGTCACTAGGATATTGTACAACGACAACCCAAGATTCATTACTTAGAAAATACATGGTTTGAAAATATACATATAGAAAATCAAGAAAATTAATAGGTTATGGAAGAGAGCTCCCATCTGCTTTTCAGTGTCATCAATAGAACACTGACAGAGGAATGATAAACCTTACGTATTTACCAAGCTCTGCATGAATAGTTTCTCAGGCTTACCACATGACACTCATAGGTCAGGTTATGGTCAAGCTCATTTTGATGTCAAAACACTTGTACGATTATCAATGACAAGCCTACCTTCTAACTGTAGCATTAACCTTTTAACTCTGTTTCATAACTCTCAAATAATTCCTCCTCCACTTGATGAATATTTACAGCAAAAATGAAAACCTTCCATGATGACAACTAATGCAATTAAGAGTCATATATTCATTTTAAGAAATATTATGTTGCTGTCAAGCTTTGGGTAAGGGGTTTCAACACTGCAAGAATAAAGGAATGGTGGAACATGAGCCTGACTGACTCAGAGTCTCGTGTACTGAAAACCCACAATGTGTTTAATTAATACATTGGGGGAAGATTAATCAAAATAATCCTGGAAGCAGGTTGCAAGGGACACAGATTGCAAAACCAGCCCAAGAATAAAGTCCAGCAAAGAAGCAAGCCAAAGACAATTCTCTTTCTTTGACATGTGCTAGCTCGTACATGAAACTCCTGAATTTCCATGGAGAACAACCTCTACAGCACAGTACAGCCCTGTTCTATCAGAGAAAGGGCATGTATGGAAAACAAGAACATTCTAGGGGGCCATTATGAGACCTGGGGACACACACAGGGCTCCACTGCCAGGGCAAGCTTTATCAGGAGCTCACAACAGCCTCCTCAGCCTTACCCCTCCCGGATGAACAAAAGCACTGTAGAAGCTTGCAAAACACACTAAAAAGCAAGTAAGAGTTCCTCTGCTATTCCTCCTCATCTTCCTCCTCAAATACCAAGCACTGAATTACACCTTGCTTTTTGGTGGGAGGACAGGGTAAAAAGACATTTGCCAGCTGACTGTCTCATGGCTGAACGTGGTACTAACAGCTTCTTCGATGCTACAGAGGGCCAAAAGGCAAGGAACCTGCAGGGAAGATTACAAGTGAAATGAGCACCAGTTTTTCAGAGACCACTCTGAGATATTTGCATAAACACCACACCACCTTTCTTCCCCCAAAAAAAAGACACGGCTGAACGCATTTCAGAAATACATTAAGAAATCTGCACTGGAATAGCCTTCTGAATACATTCAGAGGTTTTGATACCCCCCTCCCTGCCAAAATCCAAGAGAAGAAAAACACATGGTCTGGGGCTATAGACACCTAAACCTCTGTTCATCTTTCTATGGAAACCTCTATATAAGGCTGCCTAGAATTTCTTCACACATACTTTAGAGAAGATAGCTTTGTGTCATGTTGTTATTAGCCAAAGAAGAAGCTACAGTTGTAACCGAAAATGAAATAGTTTCTCATTGTGTAACTCCTAACACCATTAAGATGGTAATAAAGACCAAGTCTCGCAGACTTTCCTAAGCAGGTTCAAGAGGTCTGGGTGGATGTTTTCCTGATACAAGTCCAAGAGACCTCCATAAACATCATCACTTGGGCCCCGAGTTCAGCCTGGTACAGGAACATTTTCCTAACAGATGGATAGATGGATCACAAATGAAATTTCCACTTCTACTTGTCGCCTAAAACAGCTACATGACCTAGGAACAAGTCCCTCATGGTCTAAGGAAGCTTAATGATAGAAGAGTTCATGTAGTGTCTAAGAGACAGTCTGTAAATGCTTTCTTCATATGGCCAGGAATTATATGATGTTATTTTCCCTTAAGAACACTAAACCTTTAAAGACAAAAACAAGACCAAATAACCCCAAAGAAAATATGCGAGAAAATCACTTTTCTTGATTTCTGGCAAAACCAAGTGGAATATGATAGCTTTGACCCTGCTCTACATCTTCTAAAATTAAAACAGTTTAACATAAAAGTAAGATTTCCCTTGCATTACACAAGGTTGCCTGCTGGTTGTCTGTTAACCCCAACCAGGCATCTAGCGCAATGCAGAAACCTGAATAAATGGCTTCTAAAGTACATACAGTGCTTGATATAGCACTGAAGGGGTGGGTAGGGGAAAGTTTTAATACCAACTTCTTGATACTTCTATATTAAAGAAACTTTGCAACCTCAAAGTAAGGAAAGAATGATTTGTCTGCCCTAAGACCAAGTTAATTGTTACACAGATGCTTCTCCAAAGCTTTACAGCAAGGTATTAGCACAGCTGAGATAAAACTTGAATCTAAGATCCCTGTGTCTTGTTTTAAACTGTTAAGTAGTACACGTCAGATGATGAATTTTGTACAGTATCAAAATACATGTTAGCTGAAGCCATATAATGGAGACCAGGTATAAGAATGATGACAACAGCCCATGAACGGGGCTTTCTGGTGTAAGAAGAGAGAAACAGAATAAAAGAAATATTGAGTGCTGACCTTGTTCCCATCACTACTGCAAACCCACGGTCTCACCAGTTAGTGTTTTAAAATGGTGTTTGTTTTGTGTTAACCTAGCAGTGTTCCAATAACTTGCAAGAAAGAAGAAGGTGCAAAACAAAGCAATAAAAAGAAAGAGTAGAGAAGGACGTGTGGGTGGAGGTATTTCCATATCAAGTTATAGTGAGGGCATTACGTAACCCTTACATAAGCAAAGCTCTACACAGAAACAATCCAAAGCATTTTTCAGAATAAGTATTCTCTCAGTCAATCCTAGTGTTTATCTCATAAGTCCAGATTATTCTCTTTTGAAGTAATTGGACGTGGTAGTTTCAAGTAGGTAAAGAAAAGCCATGTCAATGCCCACGCTTGCTAGCACCTCCAAAATTTCAGTGTTTTTCCCACCCTATTTAATTTTAGGGCAAAGCTCCAGTTCTTGGAAATGCATGACATTAAATACAGCAGTTCCTTTGCTGCACATGCGTAGTTTGTTAAAAAAAAACCCAAACCCACATAAACTTAGAAAAAATAGTCCATATCTGAGGACTCTGTCACGGAGGAAAATGTGTGCAAGTTCAGCACTTCAGGCCAGTTAATAACAGATACTAAGTTAGAAAAAGGTCAAGATCTCTGGCAGCTGCCTAGTACAGGGCAATTTAAGACAGCCATCCCTCTGGAACACAGACAGGGAAGTGAGAGGGATAAAAGAGGAACATTTCTGGAGCAACCTTACTGCAGAACAAAACCTAAACCCTGCTTTTGTTATGACTACAATCTTCTTGAGTCTTTCTCCAGAAATAATGCAAATAACCCTTAGATACCTTGGTAAAACAGATTCATTACCTTTTCATGAAAGTTACAAAAGATAGAGCCAGAAAACCCCAAAACCCAAAGAGGTTTAAGCTTATTGGTTGTTTTCTCAGTTGAGCTTGTTGCTTTTTGAATAAGTTCTTCTACCGTACAATGTCATGTACTTATCTCTTTAGTTACAGGACATAAGATGAAGTGAGCTGCTCTTTAAAACAATTTTTCAGCATTATATTCAGGCACACATTACATCATTAGGTTGACACTAATGCAAAGACTTTTTAATATCTGGTTTCTCACACTCATTGGTATCTTTCTCTCAAATCTATTATATTTTGCTTTTTTTCTGACATAATGCATGGGTTTGAACTGATCTTTGCTGAACTTAATTGACAATAATTACTTACTAACAACCAACTGTATATATAATTTACCTTCTTATATCTGTTTTTCCTACATGTTTCTCAATCCATACAATGAAACTATGCTCATTTTTTTGCATTAGGATAAGGCAGCATAAAGCTTCATTTCTATGTCTCCATCTACTGGCAGCCTCTTCCTCCTTACTGGAGGAATCCTTAGAAAATGCAGTTTATGCATAATATTCTCAGACTAACAGTACTGCCTTTCCCATTTTTTATGTCAGATTGTATCTGGGATGTCCCTAATGGCCTGAAAATCCTGCACTTTCTGTATGACCTTATGCCACAGCCTATAAGCAGCAACCTGAACCAGGATAACCTGGCTATTACAATGATTTAAGAGAAAAAAAAAAACAACTAATAATCTGTGGATGTTTATTTCAAGCCATTCAACCTGGATCTTAATATATTCAACACCAAAAAGGTCTTTTGGAAAGGCTCATGTAGTTCCACAGCTGCGTCTGTAATCCCAGTATACCTTCTGGCTCCCCAGCATCCATCTCCGGCTGTGCCGATCACAGCAAGAGCTACTGAGTAGTCAGTTTAGGAATTTTGTAGCAGAAATAACTGTTTACATCTCCAAAACCAAACCTTCAAAACTAGGAGAGTTTCTCCTGTACAGAGAACAAACAACGGGAAAACATAAAGCCAGTTTCAGACTCAGGAAGGGGGACGTATCCATTCTTGTAACAATCTCCTTCATTTGCAGCTTTTGCCATAAACACTGCATATATTAATGACTGAAGGAAAAAAGAAAAGGGAAGTCACAGAATTAACTTCCACTGCCATTATTTGCTCTATTAGCAAACACACACCACAGCTAAAGAATAAAGTCTTGCTGACAATAGGTTCTGGACTCCACTCATGGTGCACAAACATCAGAACTCCCGGAGAGGTTTTCCCTTTGGATGCACACATAAGATTTCCTGCTAAGTATCATCCAGTCACAAAAAGAAATTTAGTATTTAAGACTGTGTTGTACTAACATAATTCTGGGTTTACTTTTTTTTTCTTTATAAAGTGGATACGCCACAATATTGGAAATTCCGTTACAACTTAGGATTGTTTGTTTGTGTCTGATAACTACCATTCCCCTTCCCCAAAGTTACGGCTACTTTAGCCTTTCTATTGACTGAGGTCACCTTGGGAGCCATGAAACAGGGGGGAAAGATCTAATACTTCTTACTCAACAGAAGTTTCCACATCAATTGTATCTCAGCTCTACTTATAGTTGTGCCTTATCTCTAGAAGGGTTTTACTCTTGTGAAAATGAAAAAAGTACATGAAAACCCACAAATTATTACTTCCTTAGCACAACTTCATACACATTATCCCGTAAAAGAAACAAACAGATTTTTGCCTTTGAGGCTGAAGTCAATTACATAAAAGCAGCTTTCCACAGAAGTGAGTTAACACAGCTGCAGTCAAGAAACAAGAACAAAAAGTCCTGTGCACTGAACAGAATCAGTGCTGGAACAAAGGGTGTAGACAGCAAATAAGTTTAAAATAGCTATTTGCTGCACCACATGCCAGTTATTTGATTTCATACATTTAAAGGGAGCTCTGGAAAATAGCAGCTCTTTGTTCCCAGAGAACCCTCACAGCCTAACACACCGCTTACTTGCCCAAGGAACTGTTGCAAATAATTCACCTGAAGAGAGGTTTCGAGCCAGAATATCCTGTTTCTTGTCCTGCTGGCTATTTAGAGTGACGGTGCCTCCCTCAGAGGTTCACAACACAACAAAAGCAGCACCATGCATCTCATGATGCCACTCTCAGATGTTCACAACACAACACAAGCAGCACCATGCATCTCATGATGCCACTCTCAGATGTTCACAACACAACACAAGCCGCACCATGCATCTCAGAAGGGTGAGGAAACCTTTGTTTAGTACAGTGGACTTGCACAAACACCATCAGCAGAACCAGGGTGCAGATTAGTTCTGCAGAGAGGTGAACCAGGAGCCAAAGACTACAACAGGTAGATTGCTTCAAGCATACAGACAACAGAAACAGGCTTTGAAGGAGAAGCCAGTTTCTTGCAAGTCCTAAGTCCCAACCATGCAACACACTTGGACAATACCTCTTGCTCTTTTGCAACTCCAGAGCACTCATGGACTTCCTGGAGGGCCCGATGGCCTGCAGAGGAGGCTTAGTGACAGGTGTGATGAGCAGGGCATCCAAGAGTGAGCGGTAGACACTAGGTTCAGAGAGTCTAGCAAGCATTTAAAAAGACCATGTAAACAAACTAGGTGAACAAAGTTCAAGTTGGCTGGAACCACTGAAAAGCCCCAGACCCTTATGAAAATCCTGTTTGTTCTGTAGATACACAGAGACACTGAACCTAGGACAACTGATACAGAATCATAGAATGGTTTGGGTTGGAAGAGACCATAAAGATCATCCAGTTCCACTCCCCCGCCATAGGCAGAAACACCTCCCACCAGCCCAGGCTGCCCAAGGACCAATCCAACCTAGCCTTGAACACCTCCAGGGATGGGGCAGCCACAGCTTCCCTGGGCAACCTGTGCCAGTGCCTCACCACTGTCATCGTGAAGAATTTCTTCCTAATGTCTAATCTAAATCTTCCCCCTTACCATTTAAAGGCATTCCCCCTCGTCCTATGTCTTTATAAAAAGTCCCTCCCCAGCCTTCCTGGCTGCTATAAGGTCTCCTCAGAGCCCTCATTTCTCCAGGCTGAACAACCCCAACTTTCTTGTCCTGTCCTCATAGCAGAGGTGCTCCACTCCTCTGATCATACTTGTGCCCCTCCTCTGGACATATTCCAATAGTTCCATGTCTTTCTTACAACAGGAATTCCAGCACTGGACACAATACCCCAGATGAGGTCTCACAAGAAGGGAAGAATCGCCTCCCTCGATCTGCTGGCCACGCTTCTTTTGATGCAGCCCAGGATACAGTTGGCCTTCTGGGCTGCAAGCGCACACTGCCAGCTCATGTTGAGCTTCTCATCCAGCAGCATCCCCAAATCCTTCTCTGCAGGGCTGCTCTCAATCACTTCATCTCCCATCGTGTACTGAAATTGGCAATTACCCCAACCCAGCTGTAGGACCTTGCGCTTGGCCTTGTTGAACCTCATGAGGTTCTCACAGGCCCACTTTTCCAGCTGGTCTACGTCCCTCTGGATGACATCCCATCCTTCTGGTGTGAAAACTGCATCACTCAGCTTGATGTCATCTGCAAACCTGCTGAGGGTGCACTCGACCTCGCTGTCTATATCATCAATGAAAATATTAAACAGCACTGGCCCCAATAGCTTGCCGTGCCACTTTATCCAGCAGATGTCAGAAATTAAGTGTATATAAGCAGTACTCGAAGTGAAGGTCACACACCCCAGGGGAGTGTGAGAAGAAATAGGGTTTATTTAATTTTACTTTTACCATTAGTGAAGTAAAATAGAAAGTATTTTGGAAACAGTGTTTATTTCATCTTTTTGTCAGCCTTTTTTAATTTCTGGGTTTGTGTATGTTTTATAATGTTTTAGTACATTAGGACATTTATTTAATTTAGAAATAAACACACATACATTGCATGCTCAAAGAATTTTTACTGATATGAATGCATGACTGAAAAAGTTGAGCCCATCTGACTAAGTAAGCCTTTATGAAAATCAATGCAGTAGATGGAACTCAGAGAGTTACTGTCTTCGGGCATTCAAAGGTTACTCAAAGATG
Organism: Cuculus canorus; assembly: GCF_017976375.1. Lineage (NCBI taxonomy): Eukaryota > Metazoa > Chordata > Aves > Cuculiformes > Cuculidae > Cuculus > Cuculus canorus. Next base: position 50,892,738 of record NC_071404.1, on the reverse strand, counting down.
CAGATTATAATTTGTCACCCAAGTAACATAATTGTTATTTACAGTTTGTTTGCTGACTGAGCTGTAAAACAGTTATGATGAGGATCAGAAAGGTAAAAACACTCACCAAGGTTCAGAGCAGCAGTCTGGCGCTAAGCTAAAAAATAGGGCACGGGAGCCTTGAATATATTCTATCGACTTGCTCACCGTGCTAACAGTGAAAGAGCTAATTTTGCAGTCCTGCTAGGAATCTATTTTTCTTGTGCAAGCTTGAACTTTCTTAAACCAAACTATAAAATCTTGCTTTTAAAGTTGATGTCTACCTGGCCCGGACAGCAATGGCAGCAGACACAGCAGCAGCAGCCATTCTCTTAATTTTTGAGCTCTGCTTGAAAGGAGAAAGAACAGCAAGAGGTGCAGGTCCAATCTTGGGCAGACTTCCTGAAGGATTTTCCACTTTTCTAGCACAGAATCGTTGAGCCAAGAGAGGAGAAAACAGAGAAAGCAGGAAAGATTTACAGAAAAGGAGTACAATGCTGGACTTCATTAATCACTGAAAAGTTATGTGATTTTAAGTTCCCAGTTCACAGAGACATCAGGGCAATGTATTAGCCACTTGAATACTAATGTAGAAAATGGCAATTTTTATTTCACCAACAAATAAAACTTTCTTCCCATCAATTTAAGATTCAGCATCTATCACAGCCCTCAAATTCCCCATCCCAGGCTCTGCCTTGCACCCCTGGGTTATTCCCACTGAATTCCAGGACACTCCACATGGATCCACCTAAGTCTGCATGGTGCTGACAGAAAAAGTCATGAAGTTGACTTGGCTTCTCCTCTTTTTCATAATAAACAATAAAAATGAAAAGCTTTAGAATATTCAGTGATATAACTTCAGTAGCTCTATTTTTAGCCACCTTTACCAAATTTGGTGTGCTCCTCATCCCCATGTCATTCCCCCTAATTTTTATCTGGGTTGGGAGGAATGTGATTAGGCAAAGAAGTAAAAAAAATATACTGGCTCCAAAGTAATTTCCACAATGGTGAATCCGTAACACTCAAGGTCTATCTTAGAACTTCAAAATTATCCACAGAAGTGTTGTGCATTTCTAAAAATAACTTCAGAAGTGACGATAGCACTCCAAACACTCATACAACGATACTTTACACCACTTCTTGGATTTAAATGCAAAATATGCTGTCTGAAACGCTTGCTTATGCATAGCAGTCTGCTGTAGATATACCTTAAAATATTTACCTGGTATGACTTACAGATGATTTAAACTGACAGCTTGAGATTTTACTGAAAGAATTTGTTTCATATGAATGCAGAGATGCTTCAAGCCTGCCCAAAAGCAGCAAGAGAAGAAAAATCATTAATCAAACACTTATTACACCTCTGGCAATGTTAAGTAAAGCTCAGGAGTTGTTCATTTAAGGATTTTCAAAAGCCCTTCTTATCCATTACCAACTAAACAGGAACAGGGATGGCTTAGTGTCCTAGAGTGTTAATTACTGAGGGAAGCACTCTTTCCCCACTGCCGTAGACTGTAGTCTGGATGTCCTGTCACTACCAAGTCAACGCTTGTATTCTCCAAAATCTTCAGGCTACTGGACAATTCAAAAATATACATTTTGTAGGAAGTATGACTAACCTTTCAAAATCAGGTGAATAAAATATGCATAATGCTTTGATATCCCACTATAAGCACACTGTTGTGCTTTCTCCCAAAAAACTTCTTTCACATTTTCATACTGTCTATTGGTTCCATATCACCAACTTTTGACAATAAAGTCACCTTCCTACCGAATCTCCCACCCATGACTGGTTTCTCCACGTCATCTAAGGGTCACTTTAAGGTTTTAATAATTTTCCTAACTTTTGTCTAAAAGCTACCTTAATTTCTAATTGCTAAGCAAATTTCCAGAGCAGCATGAGGGTCAGGAGATGCCTGTAAGCTGCTCCATCTCAATAACATGCATCATCCAAAAGATCACATGAAACTATATGTAAAATTATGGTTTCTCATGCCTTTTTATTGCAGCAGGCTCAGATGTACCTGGCAGGAATAGGAGACAGCACGACGGCCATTTCCACAGGTGGGGCTGCCGAAGGTGGCTGCATGACTACGGCGGTGGACAGAGAAGACTCAGAGGTCTGTGTGGCCACAGCACACTTCACGGGGAGAGCAGGTTCTTTATCAGCTGTCAAAAGGCTTGCTGCATCTGGAGCAGGCAACTCCACAGTTATTTTCCTAGTTGATGTTAATTTCACAATTATAACGAGAGAACATATGGAGAAGAGATCTTTCATTTGATTAAAATACCAAACAGTAACGAACAACTCTTTTTAGCTGGTGTTGTTCTTTCTTAAGAAGAACAAGTGGGTAGCACGTGAGGGGTTGTTTTTTTTCTTCCCTAGGAACCAGATATTCATCCTCTAGGAATCAAGCCTATACTGAAATTTTTTCTTTGGGGCATTTTTGAGCCAAAGCTTGAGAGCTTAGAACTAGGCTTATTTAACCACAAAACCAAACTATTTGGGCAGCTTAAAGCAGTTACTCAAAAAATAAACAATATTGAACAACGGTAAATCCAATATACTGAAAACTCTACCTAGGATAAATTGATGACAGTTTAGCCACCGTGGCTACTTGGCTGCTGGTATTTAAAACCTGAACAATTGTAAGAGGGTGAGGTACACACTTGGAAAAGACTTCCAAAGGTTTCTCAAACAGAAGCTGTCTGAAGTACAGGAAAGCAGAAGGACAAATAGAATTCACAGGAAATCAACATTTTTTCCCCCATATATATCTTGCTTGTTACCAAACCAAGATGACCATGAAAGATCTGAGGGTTTTAGTTCAGTCAGTCTGAGTCCTTCTTTTCTCCTCAACCTGACATTCATTTGCCAGTTAAATGAATAACTCCTGTCTTAGCAAATTCCCTTTTGCATGATAACTACAATTCAGGGAAGTTGTTTAGGAAAATTGATGTAGAATGTGCTGAAAAAGGGATCTGGCAGAGTTTGAGAAAATACAGCAGTAGTTACAACAATTCAGGACAAAATAGTGGTATGCAGAGATTATAACCTTTCCTGGAATTGCCCCTAAGTTCTTCAAAACTTCATACAGCATCCTTGCGAAGCTTTATAAGTCATAAAAAGGGCCTTAAAGAAGGTGAGAAGGAGAATAGATCACACTGGGTATATGCTCCAAGACAAGAGAAAGTGAAGAGCAAGCTGACTCGAAATCTTATTGATACATTCATACTCATTGTATTTCTGTTATTCACTTGTTTAGGCAGTAGCTATAAAACGAGTAAGAAATCACTCTCCAAGATTACCATTTCTGTGGAGGATATTCTTGGCTGTTCATTAATCAGAAAGCACAAAACAAAAGCAGGATTAATACCTACTATTTAATACTAACTCTTTGTATTTATGAGTATCAGGAATAATTCCATTAAAAGAAAAGATAAAAGTAGGTATGCATGTCCATAAAAGAGCAATTTAAAGACTCGCTGGCACTGGATCTGCTTTATATTAGTTATACATTTCTCAGGAAGCGCCAGATTCTGTGGCTTACACAATCTGAAGTTGCCAGAATGACTATTTAAGATGACTTTTTACAACTTTCTAAAAAGGCTGTAATAGCTCTTAAATATTTTACTGTTAAACTTATAGGAGGATACTGCATATATGAAATTGAGTAATAATACACTATAAATTACAGTAGTTTGCTATATTGCAATATGACTAGCTTAGGCTTTCAATAAAGACCTGCAACTACAATAAAAAAAGCATTATGCTTTATATTATGAAGTCTGCCTTACAAGCACTGAATCTAACTTTAATTCAGTAATCTAATCCAGATCCTTCATACATTTCACAGCCAACTCTTTCTCCTTCCTGGCAGTTCAGTAGTGGGTGGTACAAATCACATAGCTTCAGCCAGGAAAAGACAAAGCCTATTAGGAAAATAAAGACCTATACCAGTAAATGCCAACAAATGCAGGGCTTTAATGGGAAAAGCAAGTCTACTAGTCTTTGGATGGTCCAATTCTGCTTTTCTAAAAGTCTGACGTGCCACGCACCAATTGTTCCATAAGGATTTCTGATGGTTGCCATTTTATAAAAAAAAGGTGTTTGGAATGTCAGCATTGGATGTATTTCCTGCCCAAAAGAGTGTTATAAAAGCAGCTACATTGGCTCAGTAACAGAACATAAACACCAAATATAGTTGCTACACTGATGACTTCTTAGTTCAGGAGCGAATCAAGACTACGCAGCTTTGTCAAATAATTTATGTTTGCTTTCCCACACTCAATGTAATCCTACCTTATACAGCTCTGCAGAAGCTGCTCAGATTTCAACCCTTCTTGAGTAGAAAATACTCATAACCTACTTTTTTGACACTTAGTATCAATACATTATCATCCCAAACTATCATAAATGTAGCTGTCCTTCCCAGTTTTCTGTGGCTCATTTTAAAGCTGCTCTCTTGCTAGGTTAATTTTGCCAAATAATAAAGTTGGAGCATAGGTCTTGAGAGAGTAGATTTAAAATTTCCTCTCCCTGGATACAAATCCAGAGCTAGGATTTAGAAAGAACTCCCGGTTACTCAGAATACAGTAGCTGTAGCAGTATCTGCAAGGCATCTGCAGTTCAGTAGATGTAACCAAAATAGAATTTCATTGGTAGACGTGAAAATCAACTATTGAATTAGTATTTCTCTCCCTGTCTTTTTTCACCTCATGTTTTTTTGCTTAAAAAAAATGACCATGAGTATTGACATACACATTTTGTGTGGCTTTTTAATCTTTGGTGACTCATAACCACTCACTCCATCTGCTTCCTGGGATTTAAGGGAATGTGCTGCCGAAAATATCACAACTAAATTTTCTTTTCTGTTCTGACTCATACCAAAGGCTACCATTAAGGTGTTGGCCTGCTGTCCAAGCAAACCTCTGTCATGACCACCACCCCTTCCCGATTAATCTCACATTATTAATCATCGAGGTACCATCTTCTCCCAGACATCAAAAAAGCCTTCAAAAGACACTGCAACAGGACCGACTTACCATATATTGCTGTGACGTTTTGTCTCATCTCTCTATGCTGTCTGAGTCTATTGCTTTAAAGGGGAAACTGTCAATCTCAAATCTCAGCATTAGATTTCTAGTTGCAGAAAGCATACACAGCTAGAGGCAACAGTATATTCCTGTACGCTTTTCCCAAGGATAAGCCCTTGCAGGACGAGGCACTGTTCATTCAATTCTCATTTTTAAAGAAGCAGCTTTGTTTCGTGTTATAACTTTGTGCTTGTGTGTGCGTAATCAACTCCAGCTACCTGGAATTAAAAACCATTCCTGCACTATGAAACACAAACCACCAGAAAATGTTATTAACCTTCAATAACAGTATCACAACCATCTAAATTACTCTGTCACATACCCCAAAATTACTGTTGTTGTCTAGTACCCATAGATGACCTCCCAAACATCACCAGTCCACCAAGGTAAGTGCCAGTGAACCTATCCAAGGCCAGTAATAGGAAAATTGCCAGATAATCACTAGTTTTCTTTGATTGCATCATAGGCAGTTCTCTGTGTACTGAAAAAATCTGAATTCACGTTTGTGTTGTTGAGACCACTGAAAAGTCAATCCACCCAGGTAATAAGGTATATGACCACTGACAATGCACGAACACACACTAAATATTGTGTCTTATTTTAACTGACATCCAGAAGACTGTTCATGAAACTGCTCAGCTTTATTTCATTAGTCTTCTCCTTCCTGCTCCTACCATTTAAAGGAAAATGTCTAGTCATGGCATATTAAGAAAGTTTGTTCTAAGTGAATGACTGACAACCCCCTCTCCCCCGAGACAGACAAATCTAGGCTAGAATAACATATGGATAGTTTGTTAACTGAATCAAAATATCCTCTGATTGATTTACCTCCCAGGAGATGCTGCTGGAATGTGTTCGGAAAGTCTGGGAGAGGGGACACTGCCAGGGAAGGACTCTGCTATTGGCAGAAGAGTGGCTGCAGGTTCTGGTCTAGCACTGTTTTCACTTCATTCACAATAATAAAGTCAAATGGAGACACACAGAGAAAGAGAATTTTAATCAACACTGAAACAGTATGCTGAGTAGGAGACGCTGTGCATGAAAGTGTTAGTAAATTGGAAAAAAAAAAACAAAACCCACACCCCAAATATGGAGCTTATAGCTTCACATAAACAGAGGGATAAAAGGAGGCACAACATACTTAGGAAGTGTCCGAAAGTTGAGAAGTGTCCTGCCGCTTATAAACTCAGAAAGGCAAGTAGTGTTTTATAAAAACAGAACACGTGTATTTAGTATTACATTAAGTGATGGAAAACTTTTAGGAAATACTGGAAAATAAACAGATACAGCACTATTAGCATTCACTCCCGAAGTTTTATACACTTTTTGCTGCAACATTTTTAGGATGTTAGTTTTGTGAAGATTAGACTTTATATTTCTTAGTATTTTTTTATATCCTTTCTTTTTCCCCAGTTGTGAAAGCCCTCTACCTGAATAAAAGCACCCATCTGACCTACCACTATAACACACAAAAATAAAAGTAAACTGTGAGCTGGACAACAATCGCAACCGTGATTTTGAGCCAACTAAATTAGTCACAGGAAGAGGCATTGCTGCCTTTGGGGTTTTTTTGTTTGGCTGGTTGGTTTTGTTATTAGCATGTAAAATTAAGTATCTAAATAAATTAGGGAGCCTTAAGTGCTGAAAATTATTGAACAGACTTAGGAATGACTAGGGAACAGACCTCATAGGTGGTAAAGGTGTGGATGGAAAGTCTGATACAGGTGCGATCTCCAAAGCCTGGGTAGCTATGGAGTTTTTATTCAGATTAACACAGGCATCCTGGGCTCCTGCTCCATTAGGGAGATCTGCAGGTTTCCTTTACAGATATTTATGATGAGAGGAGAAAAAAAATAAATACATGATTTATGACAGGTTGTTTCAGGACTGACCAAGAGTGGAACAAATATTCTCCAGTGGCTATGAATTACCTAAACTACAAATCTGAAAAATCCAGATACATCTTCACTCAAGACAATGAACTGATTCTACAATTTAAGGCCAAAAGCAAAGCTGTTACTGGTTACTCAAAAGGAGATAGTTAAATATGAACATCTAAAATATACTTGGAAATAGGGTGCTGCAGAATTAGAACTAATCAGTTACTAAAACACATAAATAAACTTTACATAAATCTTAAAAGTGCAAAGTTTAGTCTTTAAGTGATTGGTTTAACAGTTACAGTTCACAGATTTCAGTAAGGGCTTTCTATGTCCTGTCCTTCCAGCTCTTTTATCTACACAAAAATTCCTAGTGTCTTACAGTTCAGGGGTAAAAAAATAATAAAAAACGCAAAGACCATATTACTTGGACAATGAAAAGCTGAATATTATTTAATTGGGATATTTACCTGTACAGTACTGATGGAAAAGAGCTTCCTATCCCATCTATGCCATTGTTTGTCCTATCATTCTAGCTGATCTCTCACATTTACATTTATTAATTTATATTAAAAAACCTCACTCAGAATATTTTTTCAAAGTTCAGATGTATGCTGAGAACCAGATATGAGCTAAGACATGTTATCCACATACAAATGGAAAAGCTGTCCATTGTTTTGGAAACAGTAGCAAGGTTCAAAATTTGACATCATCAAGTGCTATGCAATGGGGATACTGGGAGAAGAGACAACATTTTTGAAACAGTAAATGAAATTAATTTCACATATTCATGAAACGTTTTTTGAACTAGTGATTTGTTAGTATGAATTTACAGGAAACCAATAATTTTGGTAGCCTTTCTCGAACTATCTTCAATAGACAGACTTTCTCATATTCTTAACAGATAGACTCTATGACTTTACAGAGTGTAAGCGATAACCTGTCATAGTTTTTGTTGCATTGATGTCCTCTGAAATTCTCATCTTCCTTTCCATTCATAAAAAGTTTTTTAAACCCAGCAAAACAGTTTTAATACACTACTGCACATTCCTATTTTAATATTCAGTATTCTATCAAATTATTATACTGCAGTGTACGTGCACTCAGTAATACATTTGGGTTTAGTAACACAGTACTCACTACCGAGTTATGTGATGTGGGATGGGGTGTATGGAATCAAACTGACTGGCACTTTTATTAAAGGAATCTTTAGTGAATATAGTAAAGTGAATATTTTCTCCTCTTGTCCCTAAGGAGTTAACCCCGAAAGGTGTATGAGGTGTGATATGACTTGGTCCATCATTACCAGTGTAAATCAAATTGTACTTTATGCTGTGCACTGTTAGGCATCCACATCAGTGACTGTTAGTGTTAGACAACTTGGCTATTACCTGAAGTCTCCACTTTCTGTTTGGCTTTTCCTAAAGATAAAATGACAAATACTGTAAGCTACTGCTGTAATGTATAATCATATAAACTATCTGAAAAGGAAACAAAAGCATCAAATGCTTCCAACGATCTCCAAAGATCTCCATTCCTTTCAGTTTTCCAAGTTGTACAATAAAAAAATCATACACACACACAAATCTGTAGAAGTGTTTACAGTGAACATCAATCCATTCATGGGATCAGTTGCATGAGAAAAATGTGTAGGTTCGTTGCACATACAAGTCAATCACAATGATTCCCATCAAGCAATTATGAAAGATCGGGCTATTATATATGCTTTTTTCAATTCAACTGAGGTTTGAAACTTCTGCAACTCAATAAATGCTAAAAAAGCTGAGGGCTTTAGTAGAATTCTTACTCCTGCAGCCCCCTAAAAGGTCAATCATTTTATTGATTTCTGCAAGATTCACATTGGTTCTGACTACACAAACACATACATATATTTAACATGATCAGGAACTCGACTGTTGTGGTAGTTTTATAAAATTCAGATTGTTCATTCTATGCAGCAAGGATTTGATTGTTTCTCTTACTACAACCTGTGAAAGTGCAATGAAATTACAGCTCCACACATGAGAAGACTACTCAAGGAGTTGGGGACACTCAAAAGAAAAACAGACAGAGCTAAGATAAAAGCAACTTTTATTAAAATACTCTTCAAGCTTCAGAAAGCATAAATAAATGACTGTGTAGCTACTATAATACATTATTTTACAGGAGAACCATAGGGCCATGAAGCTTTTATAAACAAAAGAAAGCTTATGAACTTCACTCTGAAATAAATAAATACTACTGTCTTATCTTATTCTTGTTAGAATATGTGTGTTGAATCTCTTACAGGTACACAGCAACGTTCTGCTCTTTTTTTTCTAAGTTTTCCACAATAAGCAGCAGCATCTTTATACTGAGCTTGCACTTTGATTTGTAACATCAGAAACATTTTTTAATTGCTTAAAAGTACTCTATCTTCTTGCTCTATTTTGTAAAACATTTACAATCACTCTAAAGTTAACCTGCTGGAAAATCCAAGATAATTATTCTAGTAAGTACATAAGTTTGAAATAAGTGCATACAGTCCCTCTTCATCTTCTTCCCTAAGCCCCAAAATCAAAGTAATACAATTTCTTAGTCTCTCGTTCATAATTTTCTGCTTTCTAAACACCTACAGTAACTCAAACTCAGCAATGCAAATGACTCCTTTAAGGCAAAAAAAGAACTGCAACAGCCATCTCCTCCCCCATGTTGGAAGATTCAGTCACCCAAGTTGTTCTGTTTTAAATATGTACGTTTTGTCAACTAGTGACCAGCATAAAAACATTTTCATCTCATTTTTTACACATCAGTAGGAAAGTGTTAGAAAAGTATAGAAAAGGCTAGAATTTCTCTCGCAGTAAGGCTAGTGAAAGACTTTCTCATTTTCCCTTTTTTTTTTTGCAAAGCAGATGGAAATGAAGAAAGTAAGGAAGTATTTGTATTTTGCTTTTGCAACTTGGGTAAAATCACTGGACATTAAGAACACGTGCTGAGACTTCATGGTGCCAGTCACGTAATTTTGTATATTTGGGGCTAAAGACGTGGATAGGAACCTTTTCCCTGTGGAAAGAAGTGACAGAAGAAAAAATAAGAAAGAAAGAAAAAAAGGAAGAAAAAAAGAAGGAAGGAAAGAAAGAAAGAAAGGAAAAAAAGAAAGAAAAGGTTTGTCTTAAGCAGTCTCACAACCAAGCATGCAATCTTCATGCACTAGTCCTATTCCCACATTGCCTTCCTCTCTGTCAAAAAGCTGGATCCAGCGTTAGGCAAAGTCAGTAGAAAAATTCCCACTGACTGCAAGAACCATTAGATTTAGCCGCTCATTACTACTCATTCTGAACAAAATTCATCCTAAAGCAAGGAGATGGCTGACCCTCGTTTGTAGTTCACTATGGTAATACATTCCAGCTAAGCCTTGCAATTTGATCCTCAGTTACAAATTTACGAATTAACAATGCCTGGTTAGATTTAAGAAAAGGAGAACACATTGACAAGTTGGCCTCACACAGATCATCAAACCAGTCCAAGCTTACGGAAAATCTCAAACTTCTGCACAAACATCAATACTCGACTACACCAAGAGATTTTATAAGGGTCACTTATGTAGAAAAATATCTTGACTTTTACATGCTCAAGCAGAAGGTAAAAAAAGAAGCAACATTTTAAAAACACCCAGACGTCACACAAATGCAATAAACACTACCAGTTAAGAATTAAGACATGCAAAGTATTAAAGTAATAAAAATGTAAAACATCAACTCACTTAGTCTTCTTTGCAGCTTCCTGTTCTGGTTCTTTCACTGCAGGAAAACAGAAAATTTTTCTAAGGCACTAAAGGCACTGCACCACTGTACAACTGAGATTCTTCCCTCTGCCAATGCATTCACCACAGCAGGAAATTACAATCAAGGTTGTTAGGACTCCTTGGTTCTAAATATGGCTCAGGGGAAATGAGGTATGTCTATAAACCTAAAGTGGTCCTTTGCCAGCAGGATTGCTGTAAGGTGGCTCTGGCGGTCTCTGCTCTTTCCCTTGGCCCACTCTTGACGTTGGCATGGAGAAAGATGAGTTCAGAATGGAAAGAGGAATGAAAGTTGGGAGACGTTTCTTTTGGATGAACATCTAGTGGATTTATATCAGGTGATAATCCAAGCTTCTGTTTGTAGCCAGGCTGTGACCCATCAAGGTGCTAGAGGACTGCACATGGGATAATGTGAATTCCCAGCCTGATTTTAAGTTTGGCAAAAATAATTGCAGTTACTTTCTTGTAGTATTTCTCAATTTGATTAATTCATCAGTACTGAATGGGAACAGATACACATTATTTGACATTCAGGTCTCATATTCTGCCTTTACAAGGATTAATGAAGAGAATCCAAAGACAGACAATGAACCATTAGTAGATTAGTGCAATGTAGGACCACAAAACTATCAGGTAACTGTCCAAGTTCAGAATATTTATCACACATGGACAGTAATTCTTATTTGCAGAGATGCAATCATTGTTTGTAGAGTATTTCTACCAGAGAATCAAGAGTGGACTTAATCAAATCTGCCCCTGGGGAGGTGGTTTGATTTCCTCACTATTCTTTTCATTGTAGCACTAGCTGTGAAAAGCAGAAGAATGAAATAATCACCTCTACGTTAGCTGCCTCAGCCTGAACATGACAGAGCTCAAATCTCCCGACTGCACTTATTATGCCTTTTACACGACATTACAGATTCCAGAAAGTGAACTACAGCTGACAACATAACATGAAATTGAAGTTTTATCACAAAATTACATGACTGGGAATGACCTTCTCCACATCACCAGTTCCAGTCCACAGTATACATATTCACAACACTGTAGCTTAAGCAAAGAATGGAAAAGTGCCCTGGGGATAAACTGAGGAGATGTGGGTTTAAGCTTTTGACTGGTTAAAGTATTGCAGACCTTTTTATGCCTGTCCAAGATTTTCTACATGCCTGAAACCACCTTGATTTTTCCAGAGCATTACATTTGAATTGGAAGGTGATAATTTTGTTGATGCACAAGGGGAAAAAAACCAATAAATATGTATCTGACAACGTCTTTTGGAGTAGAAATGGAAATGTTAACATTTATCTAGAATGAGTCAATTCAATTTTTCTTGAATTGAGTCAACTCAATCAAGAAAAACGTCCAGTAATGTATGTCCTGAGCTACTTAGCAATAGCAAGAGTTTTACAAAAATATTTTCCTACTATAGTCTTCTCAAACTTTTTTGTTTTAAAGAGCTAAGCAAAATTATGCCTACTGGATTTATAATATTATCCAAGAGGGAAAAATGGAAGGGATGTGTCTGAATCCTTTTACCGCTCTTACCCCCTCCCAGCTTTTAAAAACACCTATCTGCCCAATGCCATTAGTTTTATTTTATTTTTATCAGACTACTCACTATGATCAGTGCCAGTGATTTGGGCAAGGATGCGGAAGGAGCGGGACTGAGTGGTGCCTGTCCGGGGATGCCAGTCTTCAGTATCTTCGATCAGTCGCTTCTTGCTGGCGTCACTGTGGGTGGGTGTGTGGTAAAACTCTGTATAGGTATCCACGATGTGTTTCCGTGGAGGGCTGCATCAAGGAGAGGAAAGAGCAGTGAGCAAAAAGACCACCTGGGTTGAGGTTGCTACAAAGAAACAGGCATTATTGTGACCTTTCAGAGCATTTAAAGGCAGTTTCTGTGTTTGGATGCAGATGTGCAGTGGTGAGCTCTACTGGCATATCTGAATACAGACTCATGTTCATGCTGAACCAAACACAGCTTTAGAATTACTCTAACTTGACTGAAATATTTTTTATTGTTTCACTGCTGGAACACTTGAAACAGTATTATCAAGACATTTACATGTTTAAACCTTTACCGTTTGGGTGGGTTTTTCCTTGCAGATGAGAGAGTAAGTCAGCAAGAGAAAGGTTTCCCCAGCGTAAACAGGAAAAGCAGAAAAAGAAAACAAGAAATAAAGTCAGAAAGTTGAAACAGAAGCACAGCTAATTATTCAGTTGAATTATTTTTGTGGGAAAGGGCATAAAATCTAATTAATCAGTGATATTCTCATTCTACTACCAAAATTGCAGCACAGAACTCACATACTTAATTTAAACTCACAGAGATTTCCTCACATGGATAAGAGGGGAATTTGTTTAGGTAAAATAGGGTAGTCTACTTAGTTTGGACCAGGTGCCCCTTGACAAATTCTCCCCATGGCTGACAAAAGGCAAAGCACTAGCTGTGCACAAGGGCCACCCAGTACACACCAAGTCTTTTGCACTTGGCAAAGCCTGGATCAGAACCACGTCATTTGAAACTATAGTTAGTCATGTTCTGGAGCATAACGTAGAGATATTGATGCTTGATATCCTTGCCTGAAAGTTAAAGAAGTGGGCAATTGTTTCATCTGGAAATTTTCCCCACAGTAACCTACATGCTGTTACCAATCCCCGCACTAGTAGACTTACAAGAACACAGGATTTTAAATCTTTGCTTTCAGTAACTGATGGGAAGAACATGTAATGCACTGACCAGTTTAGGAAAAGGGAACAGAAGATTCATGCTACATATATATTACTCCTAAATTCTACATTTGCTATCCCAAAGCATTAATCTTTAAGACCCTCTAAAGGTGCATTTGTTTTTACATAATTTATGGGAGCTTAACTGTGCAAAAACTAGCTCCTAAAACATAACAATTCTAATTATAGTTCAAAAAAACAAAACTAAAAAATGCAAAAAGTGCTTGAAGAAAACTTGTAATTTTGACTTTTGTACTTCTTTGCTGTATTTTTAATATCCAAAGTATTTTTAATAAAGAAACGTGGGAAATAGGAACAAAAATTACATAAATCATTAATTGTCAACAAGTAAGAATTAGAATCATTCCATGTACTGCATTAGTAAATACTTAAGCTTACAAGAATACTTAACACTTGAAAGATTTATGTGAATGGTTTCAGACAAAATTATAGAAAAAGACTGAATTTACTGACACAGTATTAGTGATGTGTGTCTATTACATATCAAGGTTACTAAAGGACAGAGAGGTACAGAAACAAAGACAGTGATATTTCTAGGACAGGGTACAAGAAGTAGACAGAAAAACGAAGTAAAGCATCAAAACAGTTAATAGCAAAAATTAAATCAGAAAATTAAAGCAGTAAGGGTATGGAACTACAAGAAAATGCAATTATCTACATGCAGTTGAGTGCATTCTAGCAACTACCACAGTGAAATAAGTAGTCTTCTGCATTTGTGGAAAGTAGTATTATAAACAAAGTATGCCATCGACCTCTCTCGTAGATCCTACTGCTTCCTTTTTCAAGGCTTGAATCTACTGGCAATGACTCATTGAGGCAACAAGGTGGTGCCAGAGACAAAGGAAAATTCGATGAGAGGCTCTCCCTTAACTCAATCTTGAGGCAAGTGGAGAAAAGCCAAGCCAATAAAACCTCAATTATATTTATTGTTCCTAGCATGCACAAATCACAATTTGTGGATATTACTCTTGTTTTATTGTGTGAATTCGGTATCTAGCCCTTCAATCCATAGTCCTCAAATCATTTTTTGCTTTTATACTGTATTTCACCAGTAACTAGTTGTATTACTACACCAATTAGCCATAGGTGCACCAAGAATTTATCAATACACACAAACACCACACAGATGTTTTGCAGAATTAAAAAAAGCTGCAAAATTTAACACAGTGAAAAGCAAGATCACTTCATGTCCAAAGCAGATAAAACCATCTACTACGCTAAGAATTTGCTAAGAAAAGCTGAAGCTGGTTTGCAAAATTTAAATATAAAACTCTGTAAGAGCTATAATTTTGCAAAACAAGAATACATGCTGGTTATTCCAACAGGAAAAAATGACCATAATTCAACTCCAGTGCTGTTGATACTAACTTTGTCACTGCTGTTATCTGCAAGGGAAAAAAAAAGGTATGTGATGCATTAATACATTCTTTGCTTTTTGAAATAGTATAAGGAGTTTCCAAATCCAAGCTCCGGTAAAGCCACATATCATGTAAGTCACACTTACAATCATCAAGAGAACCTACAAGGGAAAAAATCAGCCCAGCTGAGCTTAACTGAGTGAAGTCTATATACATCTTACCTGTTTTAAGCAGCAGGCACATTTTCATGCAAGAGTTGGCAAGAAGGTCTTGATAAAAGTGTAACTGCACACAGCTGAATACATCCAAATTGCTTTCTTTCTAAGCCAGGACTAAACAAGTGAAACAAAACTTCCTTCCCCTGAAGGAAGGCAAAGAGAATACATCCCGAACGTGGTTTGAGGAGCCAGGAGGCAGTGAGGAAATTGAGCACAGCAAGGTGCATGCCTGAAGAACTGCATTTGCTTGCCAACAAGATAAAAACTGCCGGTTTTGGTTTTTTTTTTTTTTTGAGAAAATGAATAACACAAAGCACAGAAGCAAAATGGAATTCATTTCAGACTGATCAATTATCCCACACTTCAGTATCATTGATTCCATTTTAAAATGGGGAGACCAAGTACCATTGCAGAAATGCAATTTTTCTAAGTAAAACTAAGTAAGTAGTGTAGTGGCAGACAATATAGTCTTTGTTTTCTACTTTAAGACTGCAAGACAGTTAGACAGCCCAAACACACTACTGTAAGAAAGATGGTAAAATGAAGTAGGTTTTCACAGCTTTAAACATTTCCTTGCTTTCCCAAACTAGACCTGCAAGGTTGGTTATGAGACAGGGATTTCTTCACCTCTCAGCTGTGATTCTCTTCAGTCAGTATTATTCATCCCTTAACCAGAAGGCAGGGCATGTATAACAGTGCTCACTCAGACATCCTATCTTGATTGTCAAGTGCTTACTCTAAGTCTGCAGCACTTCCTTCCAGGAGTCTTAATTTTGTTGCTATTGTTCACCTTTTCCATCACTAATTGCTGCTTTTGAGTACACCTTACGCAGTATTTGCCAAAACAGCATTCCTGGAAAGATAGAGACAGTTTGCCAAAATGTATTCAACAAGTCTACCAGCATCGAGCAAGTCCTTGGGAGCTCCCAATTTCATCCCATTCCTGTGCAGTGTGGAATCCTGCCATTAGCTGTTTAAGAAAGGGCTGGAAGTTACCATGACAACAATGTGATAGAAAATACATATGGACTGCATCATATGAGTCCACATACGGAAAATATTTGTACTGCAATATAAAGGGAACAGGTACCTGAGTTTCTTTCCCCTATAAGAAGCTCAATTGAAACTGCAATTTATTCTGTATTTCAGTTGACGTGGATGTTTAGTTGTAGGGTTCTTTATACACTTAAGATACTGAGAGAATATCAGAGGAGAGAGGCACTAGGCCTATTCTTTCAGCTCCTTTCTTCTGAGGAATGGGAAAACTTAACAGCTTTTAGGTTTGAAGCACACGGTTTACGTTCCTAAGATCGAAGACAAACCTACAGTTCTCCTCCTGCCCTCTTTACTACTTAATTCAATCTGTCAGACAGTGCTGCTGGTACTGGAGGCCAACTGGCATGGGACTGCTCACGCCCAGCCTCTTCCTCTCTCCGCAGCACAGCAGCGGCTGGGAACCAGTCCCTGGGGCTCCCAAGCCCTGCCCAGGAATTTCTGGGAGAGTCCCAGGTGGCCGCAGCCAAAAGAGTGCAGCCAAAACAGGGCTGCAAACAGGCCCGAGTCCATAGGATTGCTGCTGTCCTCATTTTTATTTCCTAATTTTTTTTTGCCAGTCTAGATACTACATCAGGTACAGTATAAGGCTTTTATGCAGCTTTACAGTCCCCTAAGTATTTGGTCTCCAATATCCACTTCAACATAAGCAATTATTTGAATATGAAAATGACACCAGTTTTAAATCTGTGATGCTTTTTTAAGGTAAGGATAACATTTACAGTTGAGGTATTTATGTCATAAAACTGCAAAAAATCTGCTCAGCCCTGACAGCTTTCTTGAATACATCTTAAAGTTTCTTGTTTTAAATACTTCTGTGCAATGAAGTAATGTGACATCTGTCACTTTTCCTCCCTTTTGAGATCTTTCTCAGGTGCCGCTGGGGCCACCTTGATCTTTCAAAGCATCTCATTCCCAGACATTGGCAGCACAAACCAACCCTTCTTGACTTCTCCGCACTTTTGAGTGCCTGCTGCTTTCAGTCACTATATCAGGAGTCAAAATACACAGTGAGACACGGACACTGAAATTAAGACCAGGCTTGTTGTAAGGTCCAGAACATATCATGACACAATTCATTGTGTGAAGTAGTTTGTGGTCCTGATTCAATTTAGCTGTGACACTATATAAACTGATACAACGTCACTCCTGAGAAAAATCATTGCTGAAAGTCTGGCTTTGCCCTTCAAAGTATCCCTTTTAAGATACAAGTCCGTCCTCAGAGATTTGCTTCTGAGGATTAAACAACTTCTCCAAGCAGTGTTTTACTTGGCCCTTAAACAAGCCCAGCTTTTTTCCTGTGAGGAAATACCCTCACAGCAAAAAAAAAAATCCCACCTACCCATTTTGCTGTTTACTCTCCCCCTGGTTTTCTCTCAATCCTCGTCGTAGCCCCTCAGCTACATCCTGGGTGCCATCGCCGGCGGAGGCACTCGGGGCGGCATTTTGCACAGCGGGCTGCCGTGGGATATTAACTGCAGGTTTAGCAGCGCTCGGCGCAGGCGATCGCTGCTCAGTGTTAGGCTTGGAGTTAACATGCAGTCCGGGTGCAGCAAACGGGGCTGGGGTGGCAGCCGCCTGGGCTGGGGTGAAGGCGGAGGACGGTGATGGGATGGAGGTGACTTTGGAGGAGGTTACAGCTCCAAACGGTCTCGGTGTCTTATTGCAAGCCACGCTCGCTGTGGCAGTGACTTTGGGTGCAACAGCAGAGGCAATGGGTACAGGCTTAACTACTTCTGTAGGTTCTCCCTATGCAAGATGAAAAACAAAAAAGAAACACACAAAACCACGCCAAAAGCATGCACATTCTTCAGCTGATATTTTTGTTGTGCTCAGGGGAGGTAACCGAGCATGAAACGAAGAAGCACAGAAGCAAGCTTTACTGAGGCTGCAGCCACGGAATGTATGGAAAAAAACCAAGCCATGCATTTTAGGAAAGGGAATGATCCAAGCATGCACAATCAATATGAAATCCCACAATGCTAACTCCTCTCATCATATCCAAAACAGACACTCCACAAATCAAATTCAAAACAAACTGAAGAACTACTCCGTTGCAAAACGCAACAGGTAACTCATGTGGAAATTATCAATTTTTTCTAAAAACCCACATTCCACCTCTCAAATCCAATCAGAGATACACAGTTTCCCCCACACAAATGGCACCTGCGCGTGTACACACACGCTGTATATACTGATCTGTTGATATTGCCTTTAAGAGCCCTGGAGCGCATTTATTAGAGGCTAGTGCCTTGGGACTCGGTGAGCTTTTCCAGCTGCACCCTATCAATGTGCCCCCAATGCTTTCATGTAACCTTGTCAGATGGGACACCTCAGAAAAATGTGATTTTTTTGTTTGTTTCTTTTGGGACGTTTTGTTTTAGTTAGCTTTTTTTCCTGGAAGCAATATTATAACATGATGTTTTCCAGACTGTAGTGTTTCAAATCACTGTCAGCAGAACAATAATATGCTATACGCTATTTAAGCCCACTGTAGAGAATTTTTAATTACAGGTCACTTCTAAGCATTTTCAGATTTGCAAACAGCTTTCTTATCAAACAGAGGAGTTTGAAACTATCGCTTGAGAACATAATATTAGAAGAACTGGAGAACAAGTTATTTCTGAGGGCTTTAACAAAAGTGAGAGGAATTGTTCTCTGAAACTCTAATATTTAGATAAGCTCCTTTGAAATACAAAGGAAGACTTCAGTGCCTACTTTAACCCCAATAAACCTACTACTGTTCCTTTCTTAGGGACAGAGGAAAAACTTCAGCACTATCTTTCTAAAAAAAATTGTTCCAAGAGCTAGAAGAACATTTATTCACACTTTTTTGTGGATCATCATTTGCTAGGTCTCTCAATTTTTTTTTATTTTTTTTTTTTTTTGAGGGTGGAGGGGAAAGGAATCCCTCAGATTCAAATGCTGCAATATTCAATGTAACACAGAGAAATCAAGCAGGTTATAGTGAAAGTGAAGTCTGAATAACAGTGCTTATCAGAAACAGGGTTTAGCAGATAGGTAACAGCGCCACATGCTACATTTCTTTGTTGTGATAAAGAACATACCTTGGGTACATGAATAAGATCAGGTTTTGTTACAGAAGCCACTCTAAAAGAAGAAAAACATACACATAAATGTAGAAAATAAGTTCTTTAAGCGTCTCCCTCTTCCAACTCATGACATCCACCCACAGATAGATAAAAAATTCATTTTGTTTCCTCTAAAGGAAACAAGAAGTATTCAAGTAAAACCTACGACATTGCTGTTAATACAAGGAAAAAGCAACAGCAAACAGGATTAATTAATCTAGAGACAATGTTAGGAACTCTAGCATCTATAACCAAGTACTATTTGATCTGTAAATTCATAGTACCACGTCACCATTTAGGAGACTTCAGTTTCAGTTTGCCTATTTTTTTCCATCCTTTCATAAGAAACTATGCCACGTAACTCAAAACCTCTGGTCAGACAAATTGCATTTTAGAAAGCATATAACCTTTATTCAGGTCTAGAACAACATCTACCTTTCTAAAAGACTTCGCAAGGTAAACAATACAGAAACTTTTAGCACAGTTTTGGTGTCTAAAGTTAAGGTTTATGTCACTTGAATTCCACAGCAGATGGCAAAAGAATTTGTTCCAAAGAGTGGGTGCATTGAAACTGCTGCAGGGTGGTGGGAAAGAACGGAAGTTTGGTAATGGAGAGGATGCAGACGACACAGAATTGACAGATTTTGTTTGGGTTTTTTTCAGATTTGCACATACATGTGTGAAATAATGAAATATATACATATACATTTTGTATAAAACAAAATAAAACCACCAAAAAATGACCACAAAAATCTGGCAGACTAACATTCTGTCTGCAAACACTGCTGCTGATACAATTCAGTCTTTTCTGGCTGTTTTGGTAGAAAAGTGGCTTCCTGCCACATTTCATAACATTTCTGGCCATATTTGGTAGCTGCTCAAAAAAACTGCCACATCTAATGATTCAGGACCCAGCAACCATATCTTGCCTGAAATCACACAACCCTGATTTCAGACAAATCTTCAAAACAGAGTTTTGAAGAACTGAAGCTGGGTTCCCATTTTCCAAAAGATAATTTGCCAGAGAAGGAGAAAGGTTCATTTAATTGGAGATCAACTAGGAGAGGCTTGTACAACTTAATTAAAACACCTCCATAAAATCACCTGTGTAAATCAGCTTTTCTATTTTATATCATGGAAACAAAGAGAGAGAAATTTGAATTAGGCACACAACCCACTTAACAACTCTCTGTCTTCTTATTCTTCTTAACTAATCACATTCATAACGTTTACTGCTTCCATCAAAGCCATTTGGCCCTCAGGGCTCATCAGATTGCAGAAACAACAATCCTGCCGCAGGGTGCAATAGCTAACTTAAAAAAAGGGAGAAAGCTGTAATCCACAGACTATTTTTGGGGCGGAGAGAAAAAAACCCATTGCATGAGAAGACCATCTTCTGTACTTTGCCTTCACCATTTGTGTGTTACTGGCTGACACACATTATGTCCACATCAACAGTTAATACTCAACAGAGACGGTTTTGTCCACACTAAGGAACAAGTCCATTCTCCCCTTTCCCACAGATTGTGCAGCCTATGAGAAGACTGACCTCCAGCCTTTCAAAGCACCGGGGTGCATCATTAATCACTCCTAATTGCACAGTTGTCAATTTGCAGCAAGAAGAAGAAAAAAAAAAACATGCCAACACATAGGGAAACTTTCTTTCTTTTTTAAGACCAGAGTTAGAAGAAAACATACATCTCACTCTGTGTCATAGGATTATAGTTTTTAATAAAGTAGCTTCAAATATTTTGTGTATAATTAAGCTGATCTAACAGTAAAAAGTAGAAAGACATTCATTATTCAAGTCAACTACCATATTTCATGCTTAAGTAAAAAAACCTCTTTACTAATGCTGGATCTTGACGTTTCAGTCTCATAAAAGAAACATACTTAATTTTTTTTGGTTTTATAAAATAACCAAATTTGAGTTGGCAATGGATGAGATTACTCCGCATTCATGAATACAGCACTATGCGAAAGTGATTTCAAACAATTGTTTCCAGATTATATGAAGACATACTGTTCAAAATTCATTTTCAAATGTGTACAAAAAGAAGAAAAGCACCAGGGAAAAATAGGCTTGATAACTGAAATGTTTCCAATGTTCTGGAGTCAGAGAGCATAACATTACTTTATTCCCCACAAACATACTTGAAACAGGGACATAAATTTGTGTTTCCAGACATATTTAAAACAGTTTAACTTGGCCTTGTTGACTTCAGGCCATAATCAGACTAAAATCTGTGATTCATCCCATATTGTATAAAGAAAATGCTCATGCAGCAAACTAAGCCACTAAGATTTGAATGTGAAAAATGCATGTTGGTTAGAGAAGACAATACAAAAGGAAATGGAAATGCACCCTAGAAGCCGAAAAGCAAAACATGCCCAATACATACACTTAAGAAAATAGTTCCTCGCGGGCTATTTCCCTTAGGATTTTGATAGATACCATCAAATTGCAGAGAAAAAAAAAAAAAAACAACTGAAGTGCAGAATCTTCTTAGCTGTTAGCACTCCCTTGCCACCTAGCAATTAAACAAGTTAGAATTTCATGCTGGTTTGGTCATGTTGAATATATGAATAACTGACAATAAAGGCTTTGAAAATAAGATGACACACTTGTCCTCTTACTACTTACTAGACCAGAAGGATGGCTTGAAGCAGGATGTTTTCTGAATTATTTAGAACTAGTAGTTCAGTATATTAGTTTATGCAATATTTTCAATAACATACAAAGCAAAGACATAAAAGCTTGGTATAAATGCTTATTATAAACAAAGCAAACAAAAGACCTTGGCAAATGATTACAGTTTCGAGTTTCTTGCAAACTGTTGTACACAATCATTGTTATAGATAATGAAAACAGAAGCAGCAGCCATCATTTACTGACAGACTAATACTGAAAATAAAAAAACACAACAGTTTTTGCATAGGCTTCTCTAACCAAGTTATTTGTTCTTTCAGAAAAAAGCTATATTTAGGCTATGTACACAGTTCACTTCGACCAAACATGATCAAATTTGCTTTCTAAACATACCACAAGCCATTCCTCTCCAATGAATACTTCTGTGACATTTAATGCAATTCAAAACATTCCAACTTCCAGCACAGCCTTATTAGGAAAATGAATTAGTCTGCTCTTTGTTGTAAGCAACATGCCCAGAAAAAACTACTCATTCTTCAAATTCTCCTTTTATTAATTCCCTTTCCAAATATTTCACTCATTCAACGAAACCCTTCTATAATTACCAATAAGTGGGGAAAAACCTCACTATTAAAGCTACAGTATTTCATGCTTCTGCAATGAGTACAAATTGATACATCACCTCAAATTTCTGACCATCAATGACAACGCTAATTGCAATAATTAGCATTACAGAAATAAATTCAATGCAAAGCAAGCAGGATTTCTTTGTACAAGACTCATATGTCCTGTGTGTGTAACTCCACAACAGACACCCATACACTCAGCCAATAATCCAACCTAAAATCCAAAATATGTTCCAGATTCATCTCTCCTCTGCAATTCATTTAAACTCCCACCCTTCCCAGTCCATCTGCCTCTTAGTAAAGGCACTATATTATACTCAAAACTTAAAAAGCAGATACCAAACTCACTGGAAAAAATCACAAGAAAGTTAACTGCACTTATGAGCCCCTCTGAACACACAATACCAATATTAACATAGGTGCTGTGCTTGGGGGTTTTGTATCTCTGTAACTTAAAGGATTGCTCATAAACTCTAGTGTGAGATGTAACAAGAAGAAGCTGCAAAACCTTCAGTGCTGAAACAAAGCCAAGGGTGGAAGATTTTCCACAAAATTGTATTTGAACTGAACCTTTCTAAAAGGAGGAAGGAAGAAAGGAAGAAATTTTTCCCACCCCTCTCATTTTCAAAACTAATTCCCTTTTCCTAGCTGATCAATCATGATACAGTTTCTGGCAGCAGATACTACATTCCTGAAAAGCCCCTGGTCAGGTCTTCCTTCTGAAAACCTGATCTTTTAGCAGTTTTGCCATTGTAGTCCGTAGTTTTGTCCATTTCCATAATTTCATTTCTAGAAAGCAGTCAGTTGACAGGGCAGGAAGCTAAATGCATTTTCTTTTCATAAATTAGCACACTCGTGAAAAAAGGTGACAGGCAGAAAATGTTTAACATATATAACAAGCCATGACTTTCACTAGGGTTTATCTGAACAAAAACAAATGCAGATGTAATTTAAAGAACAGAAAAATAACCTAATCTAAATATATTTCTTTTTTCCTTAGACCCAAGCCCTTTCTCTGTCACAGATATAACTAATTTCTTACTAATCTTGCCCTGGCTCACAAGAATAGAAAAGCAAAAACATTCTTAAACTTGCTTCTTGTTGCAACTTACACATCATCAAAAATGGTTGCCTTACATACACTAATATAACACACAGCTACGTTTCCCACAGTTTTGTAGAAACACATGCACTGCCACAGGCAACACCAGTCGGTAAAACAGCACTTCAGCAGTCTTGCAAGCACAAGCACATGTGGTATCAACACTGCAAACCTGCACACATCCCAGTGGATGGCAAAGCACAGGTAGCAAAGTTGCCATTAAGTATTACTCAATGAGAACTGGAATCTGTTGCAGTTATTGCAAAAACCAGATTATTTTCTTCTTAAGAAACATGGTAATGCTTTCAAGTCTATCTTCAAGTCATCCTGCTTACTAACATACCAACAGGCTGCTACAGGTGGCTGTCAACATTTCACTTAAGTCATTCTCTCTGCTCTAGTTTATTGTGTTACTTTTCATTTAGTTGAAGATACCAAATTAAGACAAATATGGGCATGTTAATTACAATCAAACAATACAGGTGCTGACCACCTGCTTAGAGAGAGCAAATGGCAACTTCAAACCTGAGATATAAGAGAGATGATGGGATGCTTAGTGGCATTTCAGATACCATACATCTCTAGGAGTCTTGGTACAAACATCTCATTCTGATATATAATTCTTACATTGAAAACACTTTGTTTCTCCTCTTACCCTACAAAACCCTACAAAACCCAGGCTGTAAACTCATGATAATTCGTGATAAACATTAAAATGCAAACAGCATGAGACACTTATCTCAGCATTAACAAAATACTGAATGGAGTTTCTGTGGATGCTCCATTTGCATGTGAAATCTCAGGAAAAGATCTCTTCAGTCAGCTGAACCACTTTGAACATCTTATAACTTTTGGGCTTCCTGCCCTTTGATAAGGTATATTTAATAGAGTGCTGAGAAAATTGGTATTTATTTCTTCACAGAATTATACCTCAAGATAATATTTAATACTTTAATTCATTGTACATAGCCTGTGAATATTAGCTTGTGACTCGCTCCAAGTAGCTTGTACATTTTCAGTAAGTTTGAAGGGGTAGAATTATTGATGCATATGTCAACAATTTACATATCACATATCCCTACATCATGCACTCTCCCAGCACACTAGATTATGATGAAGCATTAGGTTAGGAAAGAACAAGAAAAATTATCTTCTTGCTTTACTGGCTATTTGATAGTTGGCCAAATCAACCATAGGTCCTTGCCCCACCTTAGGTTTAAGTAAAATTTAAGATTTCACCATTATGTGTTAAAATAAAACAGTGCTGAGACTTCAGGAAAGAAACAAACTGCCCTCTGCTTTGGTATTCCTACCCACAAAGGATTAGTTGTTTTCAAGACCTCCCAAAGGCAACCACTGCTCATAGTCTCATTCCTGTGGTCTGTGGCAACACTTCCGAAGGCATTTGTAAAGAGAATTTAAGTGCAGACAGATAATATTTTATTCTATTAAAGCAAAACCAAAAATCTAACAAAAAACTAAGGAAAAATACCATGGAATTTCTCACTTACCTTCTGACTGCCAGAGACTTAAAAACATATTTCTCTCTCCCACGAAGGTGGGAAGGCAGAAGGGTTAGAAGTCTGGAGAGCTCGTGCATATGGCCAGCACCGGACTAGGGGGCCCATATCTGTCCATACCTACCCATGATTGCCTGGTCAGAGCCCAGAAAGGTAAAGCAACTGCAGCACCAAGTATGGCCCGTGCCTTACAATCCTGTATGGAAAGATCACTGCTGATTGTCCTGGAAAAGTTATAGATCAGCCGTTATACAAGTAATAGCCCAATGTGGTTATTCCAATACCAGGAATCCTACCTTGCCACTGCTTGGCTACTCACAAACAACAGGAAAACTAACGGCTGGTACGTAAAACGTCCTTATACATTACCTTCAGTGATGACAGTCATTTCTATCAAGTTACACCTTGTTATAAACTGTTTCTATTCTTTTCTTTAAGCTTTCCTAAAGCTGCCTTGCCAAGTAACAATATCTACATGAAGTAGAGAAGTGAAAATCACAAGACAAATCAACTACATTCAGGCTTTTAATAAAGCAGAATGCATACATTTGATTTTCTTTTGAAGCGCTTATTAGTTACTAATTCTAACACAGCAAGCGACCCTTTAAAAATAGCCACTATAATGAAAAGCATGGGTCTAAATGACTTGCAGATCTAGTCAGCCCCTCAGCCTTACGAAAAACTCTCAACTTCATGCTGGCTTTGGTCTGTCCTCAAATCTAGGTTATAATTTAGGAGATTCTACACCAAACACTTCCCCTCTCCCACCAATGCTTTCCACAGTATATTGACTAATGTTTAAATTACCTCCTTTGTCTAAAACACAGCCCAAGTAACTCGAAAGTACAGTCACATGTATTTTAACTGGAATTCATGAAAAACAGCTTCCCAATCCCCAAGATATCCTTATTTGGGAACATTTTTTTCCCCCCCAAAAAAGTGTTTGCTTGGGAATGAGTGCATATATATTATTATTTTTTTTCTCTCAAATGAAGATTCTGGCAATTTAGAGAGCCATTAGATCATTATATTTTATTTCTTATGGAAGCTAGGCACATTTCTCCTCTATAAAGCAGCTCGCTCATCCATGGCTTCAAGAGAAACTGAGAGACGTGTAGCAGAAGCAGAGTTAACTGAATGAGGCAAAAACTGTTTCCAACATGTCTGGCAGCAGTAACACAGAACAGCCACATCCTTCACTACGTCACCAAGCATGGGAAGCGGTGTCACCCACCCAGATGCCAGAAGCACTGCCCAGGCTTCTTTGGCCAAATCCTAGCTGCTTCCTCACATCTCCTGCTTCTTACTGACTTCTGATGATACTGGAACAATATGAGTAATCTAATACTACAACTTCTGAATTTTCATCTGTGGTGCTCAGAGTTATACACTGTCTCAACAACGTGGTCATGCAGAGAGCCTGCTGCAACTGCATGGCTGTCACAAAAATCACTGAGCCCGGGGCTGGTCCAGAAAAGCCGAGGACATGACTACGGATTTAACTCTTTCCAATTAAGGTCAAGAATACCACTAAGCATTTGTCTGACTCCTGAGGATGACCTACCACTAAACAAGCAAATTTTCTTTCCCATCCAGCCTCTCAGGCTCCTCTTTCCTCCTTCCTATGACACCTCAGCAGTGAGATATGAATAACCACCTTTGAGGTTCATGAGCTGAGGGCCTGGTTGGCAAGCTCCCACAACTACAACCTCACGCCTTTCCACTGCTGGGACACTGCAGCCATAACGCACCTGCACCAGTCTTCATTGCAGCAGTCTTCATTGCAGCATTGTGTTTAAAGGGGCTACCCTGGCTGTCCCCAAAGGGGCCACCAACACAGGTGGTGGTGTTGGCTGTGGACAGCAGAGCTGAAACACTACAAACCACGTTACAGAATTATTAAGGGATCAATCGAATGAACACGCACTTGCCAGAAGTTAACTCTTCCCCTATAGCTTCTCACTTTTGGTGCGCTTTATAATTTCCGTGTATTGTTTTGTTTATATATTTAAAGTTACTGGCTTAGCAACATGTATTCCAGATCTAACATGTTGAGAAACGCTATTTAGGTCTTGACATGCCTGTAAACTATAGCTTCAGATACCCAACAACTTCAATTTGAAAGAAGTCTTATAAGGAAACCTCCAATTATTGCATCTAGAAGATCTCAAGTTAGCCTGGCCTACGGGTCTCACCACACCTTTAAAAGAAACAGAAGTTAAAGAACAACTGTCAAAGTACGAGCTGTAGCTGGAAATTATTTTGTTTACTGCAAAAGCTAAGCAAGAAAGATCAAAAAGCAGTAGTGATCTCAAATAGTTAATTCCTGTAGTCAATAAACTGGCCGTGGAACCAATTATACTGGAAACTCCAACATCGACTAAGTAAAGCTGCATAAAGCAGAATGCCATATTTTTTCTGGTTTTGCAATAACCATGAAAGAAGAGAAAATTAATAAACCCATCTAACTCGGACTGATCCAGTTAACTACAATTTTGCCTTCCCACGGTCTAGCTTTAGAAAAAGTAGCTTTTACCCTTCTCAGCTAAAAATGATTGGGGGAAAATATTCACAACACACTCACAGCATATGAAGCAATTAACTGCTTTTGTGGGCAACTAATCACTGATGCAAAACACATGCAAAACATCTGACAGTCCCAAAACCTGTTGAGATTTTCCACAATGCTGCAAACATTACTTCAGCTATAAGGCAAGACAAAAGTAATTGAGCAGTGTTTGACAGGCACAGTATGTGTTTTTATTGCCTCATGCGGTTTTGTGGTTCTGTGCCACAGACATGACTTTCTACTGACAATACCCTGGAATTTTTCAAAGGCAGTAATTTTTAAAAAACTAGGCACCCTCCCCCCAAACAGTGCAGCTGTGGAATTTGCCTATTAGTAAACACTCAACTCTGCAGCCACCACTCATCTTTCTATTTGGTGGTGTAACAGACCCGTATCTAGTTAAGCTTGCAGTGGTGGCTCTTGCACGTATCTTTGTTTTGGACTTCTAGAAAAACCTGTATAGCCAAAAACCTGCTTGCTTTTCCCAGTATTACCAAAAATCCCATTTTTCTTATGCTGTTAACGTTTTCATGATACTACCACTATCCTTCAGGAAACATTTCTTTTGTAAACAGCCAATCATTCATTAATTCTCATTACACTCTTTCCTAAAGGAAGGTAGTAAGAGTCCTATCGATGAGTCAGGACACTGCAATTTTGATTCTCAACAGCTGAAAGATAATCTTGCATGGCAAAGGACAGGTTTTATTTAAACAGCGTCTCATTTTTTCCTGTGGGCTGATGCTTAGGAACAGTTTATCTAACAACAGTGGTCAGCTCACATATTTACCTTGGGTTTTTTTTCCTATCCTTTACATGCCACACTCATAGGGGTGCAGAAGTTACTGTCTGTAATACAGAAACTAAACAGTTACCTGCGTAGGTACTAAACACACACTATTTAGCCAGTTCAAGCTAACCTGAACTATTTTCAGCACATGAAGGGCACAGCCCATTCTTAAACCATGTAAGCTTCTTTTAATCCATTTAGAGACAACTGTCCCTTGACAGATCATCACGTACCCTTTTATAATTAAAAAATGCTTGCAAGTTAGCATCATAAACTGTGCACGTCAGAGATGTGCTTTTCAAATGAAAGCAACAGGTGCAGAGCATATTCTGTATTTGAAAAACAGAAGTGTAAATAGAGACAAGTAACATCACTTGTGGCACCCAAACAATGAGATAATGAATGTTTATGAAGGAAAAAATGACACGGATTACACAGTGGACTGAGGCATGGTAGACTTGGGCATCATTGGGTCTTGTAAGCTGCCTGTACATTATGAGATTTGGAGCTGTAGAGAACCCACAGTAGAGTGAACACAGTGAAAATTATTCTTTTCCTATTCTTAACACTGGGATAACAAGAGCTATATTAAATCAATTCTCAAGATAAGATTTTGAAGAAATGCAACTAACTGTGTCACACAATCCAGATATACCAAATATAACGCCCCATATTTTCTGAAAAAAGGGGAACAAAAGTTTCATACTCAAATATATTCACACACTATTCAGGTACAGAAGAACTGTATTCTAAGAAAAGTTCCAACTTTCCAAAATGCAAGGTTTTCCATTTATCTAGACTTGGCCAAGAGAGCAGGAAGCACCACTACTCACGCATGACTGCCAAATCCCAATGCTACTTCAGGTTCCGGGAAGCAAACCAACAGTGCTTTAGAAACTTTTTGATCAGAAAACTTTTGGACTTGTGTCAAACAGCTATTATTCAAGATCACTGTCTTTCTGGAAGTCTCATTAAACTACTGAATTCAATGACATTTGACTTAACACTAGCAATGGAGACTTAAGATTAGCAGCACAAAAGTTTTGCCTAACATTTGCAGAGAATCATCATTTTCTTGACTTTCTGGTATCTTTCTACTAGCACTTTTCTCCCCATAACTACTATGGGGCAGAGGGTGGGGCAGAGGCAGGGCGGAATATTACTCAGAGTGTCCCAAAGTGCTACAAACAGTATAGTCA
The DNA here is from genome assembly GCF_017976375.1 of Cuculus canorus. Lineage (NCBI taxonomy): Eukaryota > Metazoa > Chordata > Aves > Cuculiformes > Cuculidae > Cuculus > Cuculus canorus. The sequence continues at coordinate 50,863,034 of NC_071404.1, read as the reverse complement.
TGCCAACATCCAGAAATCTTTAATCAAGCTGTTTGTAAATTGGTAACAGAGTCAAAAACCAAACCTATGCTCCTTGGGAAGTTGCGGTGCACACAAAGCACACCATTCTCCTACAGCACAGCTCCTCAGGCAGAATCTTCAGCTTCCCCTGTATTTCCTAATTTGAGATCTTGACATCTTTGCTCTTGGTCTCCTTTTTGTGACATAGCTTTCAGCAGCTGAATCAGAGGCTGCTGAAGGCTTCCTCTAATTAAAAAAAATCCAAGTGGAAAACAAGGCACAAATAGCATGATGACAACAAGGATGACGAGACTGGTTTCCACCATGATGAAAGAAGTTCTTCATCTTTAAGTTCTAGTCCTCAAACACTCACTGGCACAAAACATGCCTCAGCAACAGGCACAGAATGATATTAGCTGTTACTACCAACAATTTTTACAGCTTTGCACTGGCATAACCAGATGAGGTTAGAGCACCTCTAGGATTCTTGCCTCCATTTTGCTAACATTTTGATAAAGCATAATGATTAAGCCACCTTCCATTTTCTCCCATTTATCTTTCATTAATCTCATTAAGAGCATTTTAATGCTTTTAAATTGAAGTAGAATACAAAAGAAATACCCTGGCTATATAAATAAATGTAAATTAAGCAATTTGTAGGAAAACACACAAGGAAAGTCATCAACTAATCCACCTCTGTTGTCTCAATGGTGACAAAGTTGTCCTTCACATAGGCAGTAACATCACACATTTCTTAAAAAAAATATACCACCCAAGACACTCAAAAGATTTTGTTAATAGGAGCTAAGTCTCTCAACCTTGGATTCAAGCACTTGGGGAGATCATCCTCACACCACATAAAATACTGTACTGTTACTGGATTAAGCTGCCGGTTCATACAACTTAAAAGGTCTCATTTTTTTCAGTCAATCAAACATGGTAACACTTTCCGACTGCCCATATGGGCCAGGCTTGCTCTAACTCAATGACTATAGCTAGCATAAAAATAGCGAGCAAAATTTGATAAGCAATTTATTACCCGCTAAGAAAGGAGCAATATTTCTGAGAAAAAAAAATATATATGCCATACCTAAATCTATCATTATCTCTTTTAACAAATGCCTCACAGTGCCTAGATTACGGACTCCACTAAAAAAGGGCCAGAGAGTTGTCCTATGCACACAACTTAGGGTGACATATCTAAGTGTCCTTCCCTTCAACATTTGCACCTACTCTCTTGTAAACTAGCTCAAGATTTGGCCAGACATTCCTTTTCCCCCTTAGAGTAATAAGCAGCCAAACACAGTATACCAAGAAGAGTCATCAAGCTGAAGTACATGATTATGTATGTCCGTAACAGCACTGTGCACTTTGCAAATACAGCTAAAGCCTGGGAGGAGGTAACTCTGCAACCCATTAGACACCATACACACAAACAGTATACAACTTTGTAACAGTAATGTTTGTTTTCAAACACCAAAGCAAAGATCCTCAGGGCAAGATACTGTTTGCTGTGTAAGAATGGGGTTGGATTATTGTTTTTAAAACAACTGTGAGTCTGCTTATACCTTTCACTCCCTTGATAGACTATTATCAAGGACTGATTTCCTCAAATCATTCTCTGTATCTTCAAAAAAACCATACACATATACCCATGAGTAATAACTGGACCAGAAATAGATGTATTCTAGGGCATGGAGGAGTTTTAACAGCTGCATTGTTCTAATGCAGCTGTTCACAATTATTGGCATGCATTGTAATGCACTTCTGATTACCACGTATTTAATCTATATATAAATGCATTATTTTGCCACTCAAAAGTTTGGCATCTAGATGGCATCTGCAAGGCTTCAAAACTATGGTCTATCTGTACTGTCCCAGCTGGCTATTTCAAAGTGTGCCAACAGAATTAAAATGTCACTAAAGATCACGCCACTCTGAGGTATCTGTGTTATTCTAAGAAGTGAAGATAGACTGTGGCCAACTTCACATTGTTTCCTTAAATATTTCACTTAATGACTATGGACATGGCTTAAAATAAATGTGCAAGGTCAATGGCAACAAAATTTATAGGCTAACTAACAAGCCCTTGAAATTTCAAAAAGGTATTGATGCGTTACATGGGTCATACCAGGAAGGTGCAGAAAAGTTTCACCTCAGATTGTGAATCACCACCAGTCACATAGGAGAACCTACACACTCTTTCAGAGGCATTAGGAAGAAAATCTGCTATTTAAGAATGCAGTTGTAACAATTAAATTATTTACCTGAAATACAAGAGCTTTGAAAGCATTAACTGCAGAAAATATTTGTTACAAACAGTTACATGCTAATTCAACCGTGCAAATTATTGTTAAATGGATGCCGTTTTAGTAAGATACTTCCCTGATAAGCCACAGTGAGGAATGCAATGCCACAGTCTACTACTTGAAGGCATTTTGTAGGGGGGGAAACAAAAAAGTCATGGGTCTCAGCTGCTTCTTACAACAGTTTTTAGGCATGCATTTGACTTGGAGCTAGGAAATACATGATGTGAACATTGGTCTCCGCACCGTAAATTGTGCTTCTTGGGTGATCTCTTTGGACAAAGATGACAAGCTCAGCTGTCCAGACATCTTTTCTTAATAATGCAGTTATGTTAAGCAGACAGGGGCTAAATATTATTTTTCTTGGACTAACTGCTATCTCCATCAGGAAACATCCACAAACAAGGAGAAAAAATATTTCATTGACCTGTAGAAGGCTTAAGATTTCTACAGTCTCACGCAAAAATGAGAAATCATTTCTTCACAGTCCTGAAAATTGTTCTGCAGAGTTAAACAAAGCTCGGGTTGTGTACCACGGTTTGGAAACCAACAAAATAGTGCTGGCCACTGTCCAGTCTCCATGCATGATATCCCATGCTTGTCTTCACTCCAGCAGCTACATGCATAAAAGCCTGCTTTCTTGACAGCTCTCACCAGAGCTGGTCCTTGCCTACCCAAGCATTTCCTCCAGGCTTGACCAGCCTCAGAGGTGCAGGAGTATGAAATGATTGAGCTCCCTAAGAGCTCCCTAAGAGCTCCCTAATCCCACACTGTAAGACATCCACCATCACAGAAATCCGATCACCTTCTGGGTTTTGACCATTTCTTCCAGTTTTTCCTTTTGCCTCTCCACCTGACCATTAGTAATCTATAGTGACCTAAAGCAGGGAATAGTATTGGACCATTAATGATGTATGTTGTATCTTAATTTCCACATTTTTACCTAAATGTGTAGTAGCGGAAGTCTGACACATCCTCTATAGGAAAAGTAATATAAAAACAAAACAACCTCCCCAAATAAACAAACACAAAAAAACCCCACTCAGGCTGACAGACAGACATAAAAGGAAAAATGCTGAAAACGTCAGGAAGTAACTTAATGATTTGGTGACTCATCATGAGATGAGTCTTCCCTGGTGTTAAAAAAAAAAAAAAACACAAAACCAAACAACAGTAACATGATGCATCACGAGAAGGATTAGATGAATTCTTAGCATTTTTAAAGAATAAAATCACTTGGGTGAATTTCACAATGAATAGGGTTGCGAAGAGTAAATATGTAATGTTTGCAATGACTCCAGCTCACCATCATACCTCCTTTTGGCCTCACCCACAGTGTGCAGCTACTCATGATATCTCATTTTAACAAGGAGACACACTGTAGTGATAATGTATTGGAAAAAGAGGGGAAAAACCTACCTCAGCCAAAAAAAATATCCATGATCAAAATTGAAGGTATGGCTTTCAAATAAAAATTTGCCATAAAATTACATCCTCAGACAAAGCCACATAGCAAGCCACAATCTTCTCTATCTCCCTTTTGCAAAGAAAGAGGAGGAAAACAAAAGGAATAGTTTCACAGTGCTCTTTATTTGGATCCTGATCAAAGATGTGCTGCATCTGGTAATTACTGACTTACTTACTGGCTTTCTCCAGAAAAGCTGCAAAATGCCTCAGGCTCCGTTATCTTTGACAGCAGATAAAGACCTACTCATTAAACAAAGAGCCCTTTTTTCTCCACATCAAGAGAAATTCAAAACTTTAAAACTGTATTTTATCCCAAAATGCATTTGTTATTTCAAGTATAAAAATAAACAAATATGTACAAGTTAGGAATCCAACCTTCCTACTGAGGTAAACCTGCCAGATTATAATGATTACACAAAATGTAGGTCTGATTTCTCTCACCTTACCTCCACCACCACCTTTGAAAGTATCAACAATAGCATGATATTTATATATTATTAATTTCAGCACTGACATACTACCGCCACTCACCTCTATGCACTCTGCATAACAGAATCTACAAGCGGCATTTGGTCTTTTCTTGCAACAACTGCATTGTGTGTCACTAAATACTTAACAGCTAAGGTAATTTTATTTAAAAAAAAAAGTGACCCATAGATTTTATTCACTAGTTTAAAATATTATTTCTGAAATTTATTTGGATCCTAAAGAAACCTCAACCATAGCGGCTTTTCACACAGGTGGCTAGGAAGTGCAGGAAGCAATTTGCACTGATATGAGATATCTAAGTCTCTTCTCCCCAGTCTTATTTCCTGTCAAAATACCTTCTGCATGATAACTGAGATTTAATATTCATTTTTTTCTGATTTTTTTTTAAATGACCCTATTGTTTACCTGTGTTGTTCTGAAACTTGATTTTGTCCCAAGTTCCATGTAAGCCCAAGACATCCCTTCACAGCACTGGGCTACCTTAGTCTAGCAGCTCTGCCATGAGGGGAACTTCAGTCTGCCCTTGCTCCAACTTGTTCAAATCACACTAGGAGCTTTCTGCTCCAGGAAAGTTCCCTTTAGCCAAGTGCAATAGACACAAAGATCCCACAACCATACTCTCTTTATAATTTAGTTACTGAACTTTGCTCCTGCGTAGGCAGCTCCAAGAGATGCAACACAAAAACATTACTCCCTTTATTCACTTAACTATCACATTAACAGGGTGGCCTCTTATGGGTTAACAAGATTCTGTGGAAAACTACTGATTTGTCAACCTATCATCTTCCTTCCAAAAACTGGAACAGAGATAACTGGCAACTCTTCTGGCCAGAAGACTACAAGATCACTTACGACAACAGGCACGCTTATAAATTCCAGTACTTGAGAGGCCTTGAATGGAAAATATTACACATTTTTGTACTTGTAAAACCTGTTATACATTATAGTTAGCACTGTATGTATATTTTAGTGTCTCCATGCATCAGTGAAACTTACAGGTTGTTCATGTAGAGTGCCGTTGCACGTAAAGGAAAAATAATCTGTTAGTAACCGAGAAGCATTAGTTATCTCTGAAGTCACCGTTCTCATTAAAACTTTGGCTTCCTAAACTCTGCAATACATTTTAAGAATGCATTCTACATTCCATTTTTCACAAAGAAGCTTAGTAGTTAGAAAGAATATATGGCAATAGACTAACTATCCTGGGTGTGGCCATCTTCCCTCCAAAACACACTCAGAGTTAGAAGTCCCCTCTGCCATAATTCATTCCCTTCTGCCAAGATGTTCTCGCTTTCACAGCAGCAACCAGTCATAGCTTAATTGCAAGCAAACTAGTAAAAAAAAAAGCAACCCCCTCAAAACAATTGCCACTTGGAAAACCCATTTAGTTTTCCAGTGAAAAGTTTGTTCCAAACACAAAGAAACATCAAACACCAGCCTCGAAATAGTCTCATCTGCTGACAAAAATTCTCTATGAAGTTTATGTGTCTCTCGGATAACGTCTTCCAAGTCTCACCATTTTTTGTTTGGAAGATCTCTTTCTCAGGCACAGCCACATAAAAGTAACTTCTAAAATTGTCAAGGGTTTTAGTTTGTTTTAGGGTTTTGTTTGAAGTAATGTTTTAATTGTATCTTGGTAAGAATTAGAAATATTAGAAAATTAAAGCTCGCCAAATGTGTGGAGAAAAATACTCAGCAGCCATTTTAAGCTTAAAAGTTGTAAGGCTTTAAGAGGAATATCGACTATCCCAAAATAGGAAAGCATATAAATCTGTTATGAATTTAAATGTAAGAGACTGAAATAATTTGCAAATTTCATTTTAACAGACTGCACTCAGCTTAAGAGTCCACAAGAATACTGGAAAAAAGCTAAAGCCTAAACGTGTGCCAATGTTTTACCAAGCAAGCACCACTTCGTTACTATCATGTTCAATTAAGCCTGAACTGAAAAACAATCATTTACTCAGTTTATGAGAGAAGTAGATGTCATTCAGTAAAAATCAATCAATCAATCCAGGTTCAATTCTGCTTCAAGCAGGTACAGCTCCCCCACTGAAGCAACAAGAGTTCTGTTTTGAGCATCTAAAGCAAATGAGCAAACGCGTCCACTTTTTAAGTGGGCAAATTACTACCCAAAGCATCCTTGAAATACTTGCAATAACCTTTTTTTCATCCCTACACGTTTATTGCTACTGGTTTTGTTTTAAAATTCTCATGGATACAAAACAAAGGCAATCTCTGTCACCTTGTATTTTTGCAGAAGAGATGGTCCTTCCGAGATATGAGGCAACACTAACATCTCTATGCTGAGGATGTCTCACATAATTTTCACTTTTTTCCACCCCACGTTTGCTACTTCTTTTTATTCTTCTGCTAAAAGTTAGTCTTTCTTTAAAAGCTTCGTCATTCTTCGAAATATAATATTCTTTCTGAAAATTATTTCACTCCTGCTCTCCTCCCTTGCTCTCATCTTTATAATCTATATCTAGATGCTCACCACTCCCACTTCGCAGAATTCCCCAAAACTGGCAACATTAAATACTTCTCTTGTACTGATCAGTTATCTCAGTGGTAAGGAGAGCAAGTATCTGATATCTAAGGCAGCAGCTGGCGGTGTCAGGTCATGTCTCAGACAGCATACGATTGTGGATCAAACACAAAACAAATGCAGTAGGTTAAAAGGGCAGCTCAAAATGTTTATGAAGTTGAGGCAGGGTCTCTCAAAACTCCTTACTCATCACAGGAAGGAAGGGAAATCTTTGTTTCCAAGCACTTTTTGAGCAGAGGCTCAAACACAGAAGGGCTCCACAAGTGCCAGAAGATCAGAACGAAAGCATATCCTCTGGGGCTTTGCCCTATCTTGGAATCAAAGTTCTTTCAAGACCAGAAATTGCTCTATCTCAATGAATGGAAGAATCTACTCACAAGCAACTGCAAAGACAAAGTAGATTTATTTTTTTTTCTGGGGGCAGAATAATTACTTAGCTGTAAATGAACTGAAGTGTCAGGCGAATCCTCAAGACTTCCTATCTCAAGTCTCAAACCACAAAGCAAAGGCTCAGGCCTGGTTTAGACCCTGCTGGAAGCAGAAAAGGTGCATAGAAGTGGATAAAGAAAATTGACAGTTTTTTACTGCATAACTCTTTGTGCATTAGGTGAAAGCAGTGATACACTGTACACAAATCTGCAGGAAAGTGCAATTAAAATAAAACCAACAACAACATGAGAAAATACTTTCCATCTGCACAGAGCACAAATATCTTGATGTTGTCAGCCTGTCTGGGACAAGAGTCATGGTGACAGATATATGAAACAAAACCCATAAGACCCCAATTTAATTATTAGTTACGAGTGTTTATGATAATCAAAGCCACATCTCTTGTGTAAGCACGCAAGTTTTCACCATGCAGGGGTTACAAAGGCATGGTTTACTTCTCACACTCACCCTCCCTTCATCTGCTGAATCATCAGATACCAGCCACAACGGGTCTGGATACCAGATTAACAGGTTCACTCATCCAATACACTCCTCTAAGGCAAAGTCATCCCTACAGTTTTTCAATTCTTTTATTATTTTTCAGGCTCAGTGCTCAGACCAGAATACATGCACTGAAACACATCTCATTCAGTGTCAGACCAAAACATGTCCCATTGGAAACCATGAGGCAGTGGTGGGGATGTAAAAATCAATATATACATAGCTTTTTGGAATTCAACCACTAGGCAAAGCTGGATTTTACTTCTAATACTGAACAAACAGCAGCATTAAAAGATGGAATTCTCAGGTCTATTTTACAGGGCAATGAAACTGTACAGTGTGTTTTGCACCAGAGCATCCTGGAGCACACCTTTCTCTCCATTTCATTTTCTTGTAGGAAACTTCTTTTCACAAAGTGAAACTTGTGCACTCTCCAAAACCTGAAGAGTATTTAACCAGTTTGAAGCATATTTATATCATCGCCAAACTGTAAAAATAAATACAACAACCAATATTTGCCTACAAGTTCTTAGCAACAAGAAAATACTTAGGGAGGAACACTGACACTTCATTTCACAAGGACCTAAACCAAAACAATGGGTAATCATTGTCCTGATAATTTATTTTAGTTCATGTCTTCTATTGAAGTCCTTGGAGCCTCAATAGCTATCAACGAAGATCAGACATGACTGCGTGAAGGGCAGGTAAATGTCATCTGCATAAGGGGAAACTTCTGGTCTTAGGAAGTAAAACATTAAAACCAAACCAAGTCTGCTGTAAATCCAGAAATAGAACTAAAAATCATGAATTCAAAACCTACGCTTAACTACTAAATCAGTTCTAACAAATTAAATAACACATGAAACATCAAGATCACAAATAGAAACATTTTGCAAGTACTGACATATCTTAAAAAAAAGCTGTACTTAGCTGCTGCATACAGTAAACAAAAAAACCCCTCCATTTTGCTACATGATGCTGCAGTGCTTATGGAATATTAGTGACTGTCACTGTGAATACCACAGAAATCTAGTAGAAAATACAGACATGAAAGCCAGAATTCCATCAAAGGCCTCCTGGAAGATGACTTCAAAAGAAACAAAATATAACATCATCCTAAGAATAAGACATTTCTGACAGCCTGCTGTAACTTATTAAAGAAAAAATACCCTATGCTCTCCACTAAGTATTATTTATAAATGGGAGGAAAACAGCTAACTAAAAGAACTTCCCGAAATACAGCTATGAACCTTTTCCTCAGAATAACTAAAAAGCAGGATTTAACTAGAAAAATCCCACTAAGAGTAAAAAACATTGCCTATTAGCCATCAAAATATGAACTATTCAATGGCTCAATTTCTGCCTTTTTCTGGGGGGAAAAAAACAATTGCAACAAAAACCCCAAACCAAAACTCCCCTCTGAAAGCCCCCATTATATGTGTGAGGAGAAGAGATAAGGAAAAATAAAAATTGTACAGAGCAAGCTTCCACAGCTGCTTCAGGTCTGGAAAATGGTGGTGCAGCTCCAAGCACCTGGGATATAATAAACTACAGAAAGGCTGGTTTGGTATTTCATCATCAGCTGAGAGCAAAAACACTTTCCCCTCATGCAGGAAGCTGGCACTTCTACCTATTAAACAGAAGCTGTATTGCACATCACATAGATATTAATAGTCAGCAAAATTAACTCCTTTGGTTTATAAGAGATTTTTTTTTAGACTCCCATAAGGAAGATTAGCTTAGTTTTGTTTCTGCACTCCTAAAATACATATATTTGAATTTATCTCCAAAATATTCATCTATTACTTAGAAGCATCTATGCTATTAAAGATCCCTTACAAAGAGTTGCACCTTTTCAGACTGGGGATGTTTGAACAGGTATTGCATGTTCTGCTTCCACCCTTCAATATCAATGAAAAGGCTTTTCAGCACAGGGAATGTAAATCAACTTAAAAAGACAAGCAAAACTAACTTGAGGAGTTTGCAGCCTGCAGATTTCTGTTATGCAATGGTCAGACTCTTAGTAACACTAGCTACCACTGCAATCAATCTAGATATACTTTCTGTATTAAATTTCAGCTTGCAAATGTTCGTTCTTGATTATAGTAAGAGTATATAAATCAAACGACATCCACTAGGCGATTCCCTGCTGCCCAGAAAGGTACTCCCTTCAACTCAGCTTTTTTGAATTCCGAAAGACAGGGGAAAGCTATTAGCATTGCAGAAAGTTATTCTAAACCACAAGCAGAAGATTATCCCTAATTTGTCTTTTACCCACTAGGCAGAGCACTGTAAACTGCATATGGTCCTCACAACAAGGTCCTCACCTTGCATATGGAGGCATGCTGGCTATCCAGCACATGCCGAAGTCAAGTAAGATGCTCTAAATTCCAGTTATTTCCTACCGAAGTACAACATTTCAAATAAAATGTATTTGAATAAATCACTGCTGTTTGCTCCTGTATTCACAGACACAATCAATCATGTCAGATCTTAGCTGGAGCACAGATTAGTTTAATTTAGCTTTACAATACAGTGAAAGTAGGCTTCTAAGGTACTGTGCATCTAAACATCAAATCAAAACAATTAACTTTCTAATAATCTGCTTGTGTAAAACCACTTATGAAACTCTTATAAAATTTTATGCTGTATATTTTTTGTTTTAGCAATTGAGTCTTGGTTCTAAAAAAAAAAAAAGTCTCATATCGTTGTACCTCAGAGTAGTTTAATCCCTGTAGTGGAACTACAATGGAAGGCAATTGTTTTCATATCTCTCTTAAATATAGGAATTAAAGAATATAATCCATACAATAACCACATGTAATAAACATTTACTGGTTGGCTAGTCTCAATATAACTGAAAGATATGCATGGATTCAGACCTTACAGCAAACATCTTTAGAGTCAGCAAAACCTCTTACATCACTTTTTAAAAGAAGTCTTTACTTCCCTATCTGAAAATAAACAATTAAAAAACAACAGCAACAAATTAAGAGACAAATTTCAGAATTAGATCTTCCCTGTTTTTTAGATGTCTGTGCTATGCAACAACTTGGACAAAGCAAAGGCATTTCCCACTGGTTAAGGAAAAAGAATCAAGATGACTGGTTAAGGGCCTGTAGTTACCACTTGGTCTACTGCCAACAGGAGGGAACTTCTGGGATCCAACACTTTCTCCTTCCATTTTCAGTGAGGGTCTCTCGGATTACACAAGACTTGCAAACCTCCTCCCACAAGCACTCACTACCCTTCAGAAACAGTGATGCCCTTACTCATTTCCCACCCAGCTGCTTATAAGGTTTTGCTGAATACAAGAGCTAAGCCTATCCTCCCAAGCAGCCTCTCTGTTAACCAACCCCTATTCCATCAAGGACTTGGACTATCAAGGTAGGAATCCTGAAAATTTATCCCAAATTGAACTTAAGAGGCTGCCTGCTTGTGAGAGGCAATTACTTATTTTCATACCAATTAATATCCTCCTAATCTGACTGTTCTCTGATTCAACCCACCATGATACAGTATCCAGACCAAACCCCAAAAACATAATGGTAAATTTGCTGCAATAGCTGAAAAAAAAAGGCGGCACTTTGCATTTCGCTGGGGGGCAAGCAAACTAAAAATTAAAAAAAACAACCCACTCACATTATGTGTTTCCTCATTAACCCTTACTGAATTTAACGTTTAAATCCAGCACTGCTCCTTTGCTTCATTATCTCTGCCTTTTTTTTTCCTGTGGTGGTATTAATAATATGAGGGATGAGAGCATCGGAGATGGAAATTTAACTGAAATTAAAGTTTAAAAAGTCTAAAAGCTGAAGGAAACATTTTTTGATGTTCCTAGTTTTTGATGTTCCATTTTGATAGTTCATCATCCACTATCTACACTTACTACTATATTTATATTCCTATGCTACATACTGTATCAACCTCAAGAAACTGAATGGCTTTTATTTATCCTGATCTTTTGCAACTCTACAGATCCCCAGGAAGGCTCTACAGTACACAGCGTGGGGAAGACTGCTATTGCTCTAACTAGCCCTTCACTCCCACTACCTTGGCAGACGGGTAAAAGTCAATGAACTCCATTCATACCCTGCAACCTTCCATTTTCATGCCAGCAACTCTCCTTTGAACTTCAAGACAAGTCTTTAGATTGTCAGGTTCACTTAGCTGCAGCATGTTTTGTGGTTCACCTAATTGCTAGCTGACATGCAGGAAAGTGCCATCTGCAACAAAAGAATATGAATTCCAGCGGAAGCAAGAGCTGTACCCTTCCGTTTATTCACTTTGTAGGCAGGCTTTACAAAAGGATGGCTTAGCTAGCAAAACCTGTCCAGCTGCTAAATCAGAAGCAAAAGCTTTCCACCTTGCCTCCAATAAAAATAAGTGCATATACTTGTGCACCAAGACACTTGTGCACCAGCATCAGCTTTGAATTCTTTGAACAATTATTTACCCAGTGACACTTCATTTCAAAACTAGATAAAACGGGAGGACTTAGGATGACTCAGTTGCTTGCACTGCAATATACACAAAAAAAAGGCATATGCAAAACCATTTTAGCTGTTGAAAATCTCCTGTTAAGGTACTGGGGTATGAGCTCAGAAGGCTTCAGGTCAGCTGCACCTTAGCCAAACGCCAGCAGTCCTAGATGCAGCCTGGGAAGGCACAAGCCCACACTCTGACGAGAGAAGGACAGCTTTAATAAGATACAATCAGCAGAGCCAATGGAGAGGTGAATGCTGCCAGGCTCTATCTAGACCAGCAGTGCGTCACCTCCGAGTCCTGAAGCTGGTATTTACAGACCTCACAAGAATTGGAAGCGCCTGCACAAAGTTCAAAGGATTTACTTCAAAGAAACACTGTCTCAGAAGCGGATTCTGAAAATTTGCAGATTAAAAGTGGCTTTCTCAGCAGCACCTGCTTAGTATACATTGCACAGCAGCATTGGTCCTGCAGGTCAGGTTACTTCCAGACTCAAAGAGTCAGGCTGACAAACTCACTTGGCAATTTTCATGCCACGAGGCAATGCAACTTTGCATCACCTCTTCCTCAACAAGCTCCCTACCAAACATCTTCATCAGCCACTGATATGTGAATATTTATGTAGGCTGCTGGTACAGGCCACAGCACAGCTCTGCACAGTGTTTTTCCTCAGCCCTATTCAGCAACCTTGTGCCATGAAGCAAACCTCAAAGCAGGCAGGACGAGCCCCACACCAGGTACACAAGTCAATCCTTGTCACTTCCATAACGAAAATAGCTCCCAAGACCTGTGCCATAAGCCTACATAAATATTCACATCCACCTGCCATCCAGGCTGACCCCCCATTACAGCTCTGCTGACACAGCTATCCTCCCCTTCCACCTCCTCAACAAAAACCTCTCACAACACAGGAGCTGAACACTGCTGAAATAGAGAATTCAGAGATCATGAGAGAGATTACAGACAAATCATTAGATACTTCTAACCAATAAACTCCAAGGGCTGAAATACTTTGCTTTGCCTCATGGGTTTTCTTGCCAGGTCATACAGCCCTAAGTGATATGTTTTCTGTTTTAATGAACACTTTTCTATTACCACATTTTCCCATTTCTGCATTCCTTTGTAGCCTGAGTGCCTCTTTGGAAATACTTTTCCATGCTACTCCATAAAAATAATACAATAAAATAAAAGAAACTTGGGAATTTTAATATGCAGAGCAAGGCAGATCTCTACCTGCATCACTAAGCAGGAGTTAGGTTAATTCCACAAACATCTACTGCTTTGAGCTCACAAACTACTGAAAACTTTGACAACTGATTATTTTTTTAAATTAAAAGAAGTTCACCAGAGAGCATTAAGGCTTCAAGTTGCCGATATGCTGGCATTTGGCCGAGAGGCGGCTTAAGATCAGCAACAGATTAGAAATAGGTTAAGTGTTTACTACTGAAACTTTCAGAAAAGTCTATGATCAATAACACAAAATTCAACAGGAACTCTTAATTAATCTCACAAGGCTATACATGGTTCCACTTACCTGAGCTACCTGGAATACCAACCACCTCAAAGCTTAGTGAACCAGCTAAAATAACAGAAGTGAACCTCTGTTTGGAAGGTTCTACTTTTCAGCCAGATTATATTCAGGCATTATTACTGAAAACTAGTATTAGTGATCGATGGTAATAATCCAGTACCGAGAGTTTTGTGACTTTTCAGTCTCAACACTCAGTTAAAAAGGGATCATGGTGCTTATTTCTTTAATCAATGAACACTCAGTTTTGACACCCATGAAAGAAGAGCTATACAAGAAATAATATTACAGAAAAAACAATTCCAGTAAAAAAAATATTTAAACATTTAAGAAAAAGTACTCAGAACCTCTGATGCTTTCAACCAATTCATTGCCTCTGTTCATCTGCCACAGGGCAATCAAGCTTCTACATGTTATTATAAAAAAAGCAAATCAAAGAACAAAACTAAAGTCAAAATGCCTATGTAAGGGAAATTATCATGACTAGTAAACCGCAGCTGGAGAAAAATAAGACTTCCGAATGCATTCTTATCATAGCTTCCTTAAAGCTCATCCTTATATGGTTTATGGAAACAAAATATTCACCCCAAGGAACCACTGACTCATAAAACTGAAAGCATGAGTTTTAACCATCATCTAGAGTAAAGCTTGTATTGTTAATAGTTTGAAATCCTTTCTTAACTTGCATTCTTCCTGCATGCTCTTCTTTTTTCTTGTAATAGCCTTTCCTGCCGTTTTATTTAGAAGTTACATCATCCTCTCACCACTCCATGGAGACAATTTAAACTTTTAAACTTGAGTTCAGGACTGCCTGTAACAGTGACAAAAGCTGGTTCTTGGGATCCATAGTACCATTCCCCATACTGCTGCTTTTTATTTTTGTGAAATTAATGAGTTTACCACTAACCTACACTAGGGGAATATTTCAACACCCAAGGAGCAAAGGACTCGAATCTCTTAAAATCTGCATAAAGGTGCCTCACTTTGTCATCTTCAAAATGGGAACCAGATCACGCATTTAGTCCACATAGTTTGTCAGAGCACACATTCCACGCACAGCAAAACAATCTTCCTCCTGTGTATTTCCAAAGCAGAGCTGGGTTCTCAATGAAACAAATGGTAATATCGTTATAATGATTTTTAATAAAAGCAAGACTGGGAACAATAAAAATTGTAAGTAAAAAGCATAGTGAGTTAGTCTTACTGCAGACAACCCTTTCTGAAATGGATAACTTGAAAAATTATGTTAGAAAATAGGAATGAAATTATTCATATTTTTTCCCTATTGTTCCACCTCATATCATGAGACTTTCAGCTGTTCTTAAGCTAGTGACTAGACTCCATGTTTCCTGAATGAAAAGCTAAAAAGATGAGGGAGAATTGTATGATAAAGATCCACACTCAGGCAGGCAGACAAAACAGAATCATAGAATGGTTTGGGTTGAAAGGGACCTTAAAGACAATCTAGTTCCAAAGCCCGTGCCATGGGCAGGGACACCTCCCACTAGACCAGGCCGCACAAAGCCAAAGCCCCATCCAACCTGGCCTTGAACACTTCCAGGGAGGGGGCATCCACAGCAAATAAGCATCGTGTGTTTTAACACTTGAGTTTACCAACTGCACCACCCAACATTAAGGCTCATCTGAATTTTGGCACCGCGTCCTGTCAATATGGACATCAAAAATATCAGCAGAGCCTAGTCTCACCTGTAACACCTGGGCAACCATGTGGTTTTAAAAGGTTTAGGGGAAAATAAACCACGATAACCACCACTGAAGTTCATTTATTGCTTTTTAATGCCCACGCTCATTTTCAAAAATCCTTAAAGTCATCCATTAAAGAGCTGAAAGGAGAACTGAACTGTAGTAAGGGTTCAGTGTCGACCTACAGCACACAGAGATATCTGAAGCACTGAAATATAGCAAGAGAGGTAAACAATGTGTAAAATCCTCTTTTCACTTCCCAAGATGAGTAACACCAATGCCTTTTTGGGTTAAATGACTAAATTCATAAGGAGAGGTGAAAAAAATTAATTTACAAAGCACATTATAGTTGCGCAGATCTGTTGTATTAAAAAGAGAACAATAAATTCTGTATTATAAAAGCAAACCCCACTATGTTCCAGGCTTTTCTCTATCACTTATTTTTGTATTGCTTACTGACACTTTTTCCAGAAGTTTCATGGGTATCATGATCTCATGTAACAGTGGAAATACACAATTCTTTGTCCTTTTCAGTTCTACAGAATCATTAAGCTAGCAGTCTGGAGAAACAGTCCCCAAAAATAATATTTAAAATAGGTGGTGGCTCTTAGCTGTTCAGCAATTTACATATTTATTTATGTAAGTCCATGTTAAGTTACTGAACTTGAAAATATATCCAAAAAGCAAGCATCTGGTTTCCATCTGTCCTTATGGGAACCAGGAAAGGGCTTGTAACTGAAAATAAAATATTGGGGTACAAGAGAACAGGATCTCAGTGAGGGAGGGATGCATACAAAGAAAAATACCCTACAAAATGCATTTAATGTCTAAAAATCCCCGAACTATCAGGAACCTAAAACTGCATGTTACAAAAATAAAGAAAAACACTCCTCCATAATTTTAAGCCACATCTAATATTGAAATCAGCACATAACACATAATATAAAAATTATATTTTTATTTCACAATTTAAAAATGATGGTCTTCATAATTAAGAGCAATGTTTACAAAGCTAATTAACTTTAAAGACATACACCTGAAAACACTTGACAACCCATGCAAATGTTAGGCACCTACTACCATATATGTCTATTTTATCTATTTATATTTAAGGAATCTCCAAACAAAGTGGACTTGCAAATGTGACAGCTGTAATTTCGGTTCCTTCCCAGGGCAGAAAACGATTCCATATTTAAAAAACCAACATGCAATGTTGCCGTACACCAAAAAAAAGGGAACTTTTATTCTCCCTTCAAATACTTCGCCAATGTTCATTTACAAACTACAAGACATCTGAATTAGTTTTCCACAAGAAGTATGTGCACATCTGCCTCCATAAATATACTACTATAAACCTGTAAGTAAAGCTTTTTGAGGGCATTGCTTTAAATATCGCTTCTAACCTCCCAGGCAAGCTACTTCTTCCTATTCATTTTGTTTCTCTCAATTTTTATTTTCTTCACTCGGCACGCAAAGAATAGAGGAAGTCAAATGAAAATCTGGCCAATGGTACAAAAGTGTATCAAGTTAAAATACTTATAATTAGGAAGCTGATCATAAACAATTTCCTCTCTTGCCTTTGCCACACAGACTTGCGAAGTTTCCTTTGTACCTTTTTAAAGGTAAATACCCATTTAAAGGTACAAACAACTAAGTAAATCTCCTGCTAAACAGTAATCGGAGCAATGAAGTTTACACCAGCAGAGAAGCTGGGAGAGCACTGTCTATGGCTTTGGTTTCATGGGATCCGGGCAGGATTAGAAGCAGCTGGAACCATGAGACTGCAGACCAAGAGAGCTGCAAGACAGGACATCTGTCCCAGCCCCAGACTCTGAGATTGAGGCTATTCCTTTGATCTCTACTGATCAATGATCAGTCTGATTCTGACTTAGCCTTCAGCTGTCAGGTAGCCTATGCTGGTGAGTCAGATGTTAGGCTGAGTAGGAAGGGTAAGAATAGGAGAGGATCAGGCTAACTCATGATTAACCAGATCTTCAAAACGCTCATCTCTGCACCCAACCAGACGCAGCCTCAGACAAGTTACTGCCTGACTGAGACACACCTGCTATTCCTTTCCTATACCTGATATTAACCCTGCCCATCAATTTATGGTGAAGGGAGAAAGTAGGCTTGCTGGAGTGACTCAGTGGGCTCCTGGAAGGTGCATTTCTAAATTAACTGCTTGCCTTATTAGGACACAGAAAGGCAAGTGACACATTACATACAACACAATTTTTCTGATGAGCTGGTTCATTTCTGAACCCCTGTTTCATCAAGAAACTTTTAATGCCAACTTTAGAAGTTTCACTCGAGAAGATGCCCTAGGCATGAGCCATGCACCGAGACACTCACTCCCTCAGAGGCTGAGGAAAGGGAACCCCTTATTAAGAGTAGCTAAGGACCAAAGTACCAAAAGACAACAGGAAAAAAACCCAGAAACAACTAGCAGGGCTGAACTGTAACCTCTTAGAAAAGATCATGGTTGCACAAACATTCAAATACATGTCACTTAGGTCTGGGAACATGCACGACCACCCAGGAGAGTTGGGTGTTGGTCAGATCTACAACCATGACATCTCTTTTACTCTTGTATCAATGAATTCTGAGAGAGATTCTGTTTCAATTAAAGGCAGGATAATTTGACAGAAAAGGTAGTCACTGCTGAAGAGATATTATTATGGGTCTCAAATAACAATCATCCAGCAAGTTTGCACTGTTTAAGGAGGGCATCAAAAGCAATAATCAAGTGAAACTACTGTTGTTTTCTCTGATAACAAGAAAATATGGTTCTCATTATGTGACGTCTTCAGAGGCCAATCCTTCTCCAAGATGTTCACTCACATCATTAAATAAAAATAGCAGTCTTCTAATAAAAGCCAATATTTAGCCCTGAGAGACTTTTCAGAGCTTGAAGGAATTTCTTGCTTGGGCTGCTGTTCTTCTTGCTTCAGTTCCAATAACTCGCACATAAGCATCCTGCTCCCTTCTTCCAACCCCACCCAAAACATAGTCTCTGGCTATCAGCAGTAAGCTTAAATTCCATAAACCGTTATGTTTCAGGAATGTGGACAACAGACAAAACTAACTTCTAATGTAGATGCTGCAATTAGCAAACAGAGGCTGCTTCTTCGTGAAACAGTGGTATGGTTTTGGGAAACATCACTTCCTGACTCTGAGCTGCAGTATTTTCATCCATGTAACTCAGGGGCTAACTGCTTAAACAAATCCATCATTCTGTTTGCCATTAAAAATGACGATGTAGGACTTGACCCAAAAGGCACGTGCTCCTAGTCAGTCAGGGGATGGAAAAAGAATCTAGAAAAGACCTGTTTTTAATTAAACAAGTGTTAACAAAACTGGAGTTTAGGTGGAAGAGGAACTAGACTTGATTCAATATAAAGCAAGTGACAGAAGGTTGGAAAAGACCTTTGTTGACTCACATAATTAACATCTAATAAGTATTATAAAATACTATAAGTCAAGACACATTTCAGTCTACAGCAGCATACCTCTCAATTGTGGTCGCTCCATGCGCTCTGCCAAACCACTTACACATTTTTATCCTCCAAACAACTGTTACAATGATGATTAGTTCTCTTTTTTTTAATAAAAAAGAAAAACATATCTTACCTTTGCAGAGTCATGTTCAAATTGCCTGTACATGCCTTGATCTTGTTTTGTGCTTCTAGATGAGTCATCCCATCTGTACTTATCCCGTCAATGGTGAGAACCACATCACCTATCCCCACTTGTGCTCGGGCTGCTTTTCCACCGTCGTTAAGCTGAAATATCACAAGAATGGTAAATGAAAAATGTGGATGGTTTCTGTTCATATTCTCTGAATACAAGACCACAATATCTCACAGTGCTGTTTCATAGAAGAAAAGAGAAAAAATAATTCTATCTTTTCTCCATTGCATGTCCCTGTGAAATCTGCTATACTATCTTTCTTTCTAGTGAAGCAATATTTAGTTTCTTGTTCTCAATTCACTTGAACAACAGAGAAAGTATTGCACAGTATTGCCTATTATTAAAAATCGAACTCCACTTTTACTTTTCTGGCTGGAAGCTGTGCACATTTACCGAAAGATGGAAGCAAGGATAGGCACATACAGTTTCTAGGATGCGAAGTTCCAGCGTCTTCTCTTTTCATATACGAAATTGTTCTCACAAGAGGAGAGAGGAAGACTATAACCCAGCTTTTCCCATTCTAGAGTTTCCATCTAAACAAAGTCTTCAAAGTTTATTATTTGTCAATGACTGTTCATGTGCATGGAAGTCTTCCTTAATAGTGAAGCTGACTTTTCCCCCACTGCAACTACTAGAAAGTCAAAAGTTCAACATCACAGTCAGATGGGTTACAGGACTTCGTTTTGCCTTTCTCTCAGTGGGTTTATAGCCCCCAGTGACTTGCAGTATATTCAGACCAGAATAAGAAAGGCCTCTTGAAAAGTCTGCCTCTTTGGTCAAGGTCACCATTTAAAGTTCAGCCAAACTGCGTTTGGTCTGCTTGAATGAAACAGTCTTGCAACAGAAACTTTTGTAAAGTTCATATTATTGACCTCAACTGAACAAAAAATTAATCTTGTCCTCTTCCCACTGAATTTCAACTAGCCTATTTCCCAAGAACAGAAACAGAAATAAAGCAACACATGGTAAGGCGTATGCACCAATTTATACCTCTGGTACTCAATCTGCTAGTCACTCTATAGCTGGCTGCAGAGAGCAGTCCTGGATAGTGCAAATTCCCTCTTTGCTCTTTGTTTCCAGATGCAGTTTCTGTCTTACAGCAAATAAGTTGTAGATGCTCATGCTGTGCATACAAAACCTCACAACTCTTTCTTTTGCTGGAAAGCAAGACTCTGGCCCCTGAAGAAAGTGCTACATTTTAGCAAAGTGCTGCAAATAGCAGGATTACTTCATCTTTATTTCCAAAAGTAGAGCTCCCCTTAGGCCACAGTCATGCTCTAGTAGGTGACTTCTCAAAGGGATGCAGAAGGAAGGCTCTTACCTCGATTGTTTTTTAACTGTCCATTAGGTAGGGACCAAGAAGTTTTGGTGCCTTGTGGTTCTTTTTGACAATGACCAACTACAAAGTACAGTCACCAATCTCCATACCATTCACTTCTCCAACAGGAGAAGCAAGGCTAGGTTTTGAAAACTGTGTATGGCAATGGGGTAGTAACACATGAAACACTAGGGACTCAAGTCTTTGCATTTGTGTATAAACAGCCACATGGCAGTAAACGGACAAGTGGGAAGCATTCCATCACCCTACCTGACACAGTTAAGGCTCTCCTAAACTCTCAGTCTATAATACATGACAGCTGCGACATGTATTGACAGTATTGGAAACAAATACTTTAACTGAAGAAAAAGTATTGCCTAATGCTGCAAGACAAATGCAATACTCCAAAAACATACAATTTGACAACATACAGATTGAAAGCAGGAAACGTCACATTCAACAGATCACAGCTGGCATTTTTCAACAGCAATCTATGCACAACAGACATTTGCATTGGCAATCTCAGCAACTGAAAACAACAGACAAAAATTCAAAATAAAAACAGAAAAGTCCTTCTATTCGGTGTTAATCCTGTGCTATTGCATTGGGTCTGCATGGCAAGGGTTTTGTAGCTGGGGGGCCCTGGGGGTGGCTTCTGTGAGAAACTGCTGGAAGCTTCCCCCATGGCCAACAGAGTCAATGCCAGCCAGCTCCAAGATGGACTCGCTGCTGGCTCATCAAAGATGAGCCCATCAGTGATGATAGTAATGCCTCTGTGATAACACAATTAAGAAGGAAAAAAAGCCTGTGCAACAAAGAGCAGAAGACAGGAGTGAGAATATGTGAGAAAACCAACTCTGCAGACATGAAGGTCAGTGAAGAATGTGTTGCCCCAGGCAGTGGAGCAGAGGTTCCCCTGCAGACTGTGGTGAAGAGCATGGTGAAGCAGGCTGTCCCCTTGCAGCCAATGGAGGTCCATAGTGGAGCAGCTATCCACCTGCAGCCTCTGGAGGATCCCACACTGGAGCAGGTGGATGCACCTTAAGGAGGCTGTGGCCCCCTAGGAAGCCTGCACTGCAGCAGGCTCCTGGCAGGACCTGTGGACGCATTGAGAGAAAAGCCCATGCTGGAGCAGGTTTGCTGTCAGGATTTGTGATGCCACATGGACCCACGCTGGAGCAGTCCATTCCTGAAGGATTACACCCTGTGGAAGGCACCCACGCTGGAGCAGTTAATGAAAACTGCAGCCTGTGGGAGGGACTCGCATTGCAGAAATTTCTGCAGGACTATCTCCCACGGGAGGGACTCCACACTGGAGCAGAGGAAGAGTATGAGGGGTCCTGAGGTGGAAAGAGCGGCAAAAACATGTCATGAACTGACCATAACCTCCTTCGCCTGTCTACCTGTGCCACTTGGGAGGAGGAAGAGAAAATAGGGAGTAAAGTTGAGCCCAGGAAGAAGGGAGGGGTGGAGGGAAGGTGTTTTAAGATTTGGTTTTATTTCTGATTACCCTACTCTGACTTGACCGGTAATACATCGAATTAATTTTCCAGAGTTGAGCCTGTTTTGCCTATGACAGTAATTGATGAGTGATCTCTGTTTGTACTTACCTCAACCCACCAGCCTTTAATTACATTTTTCTCCCTCCCTTGTCCAGCTGAAGAGAGAATTGACAGAATAGCCTTGGTGAGCACCTGGCCTCCAGCCAGGGACAACCCACCACAGCTACTGGATACATTATTCTGGTGAAAGGAGAGGCCTGAGATTTAACACCACTTGTCATCTCCTCAGATTCAAAATAACAGCCAGTCCCTCAGCCTTACAGATCAAGGAAAATTTTACCCGGAGTTGAAACCAATAGGTGCTAACAAGGGAAAAGTAGCAGAGCAACTCCCATGCAAGGAAGAAAGATGGAAAATAAAAAAAAGAAAAAGATGTGCTATTTCCAGAAAACTTCTGGACTTGTCAAATTCATCAGAATTATATTTTGCATACTTGTTAGAAAAATAGCCAAGATTCCACCAATATTTTGTGTTCACACCCTAATTCTAAGCTAAGGGACTCAATTAGTATGAAGCACACGTCAGGGAACCCCACGAGCATATAGAAAGCTATGACCAACATAGCTATTTATAGGAAAGCTCCTCAAACCTTTGGGTAAGGGGTGGAAGCTGCCATAAACAGATCCCTAAACCAATACGTTACGGCATGCTGACATTTGTCAGCAACGTCTGGAAAAGGGAAAGGAACGTAAGGGTGTTAAAAGCTAAAGGTCAAATGGATCGCTGTACTTTGTGATTGGACTGCCCAAGTGAATAAAATTTAGCTTTCCCTGAACGCACGCAAATGCACATGGTGTTCATCCTTCGTAATTTGTGATGAAAAAAGCAACCTACATACATTCAGCAACAAGACTTCAAAAGCAAGCTTCAAGAATAATATTCCTATGGGGGGCAGGAGATGGCCTTACCATCCAAAGCAGTATAAAATAAAACAAATTCATTTACAAAAGAAAGAAACCAACCTTTTTTGTTTGATTCTGGTGGCCAACACAACTGTCCACAACTAATCATCTCACTTTCCTGTAGTCAAACTGTTGCCTACTGGCGATAAAGCTCCTTGCAAGTAAACATGGGAAACAGGTGTAAAATAATTTCAGCGAAACCACAGGCTGAATAAAAACTCTGAAAAATACGGCTGGAAAGTGCACCCTGGAGATGGAGAAAAAAAGCAGACAGGTCCCAAGAAGTGTTATGAACCCCAGACTATGTCCACAAGACCTGCCATACAAGCAGGGGACTGAATCGGACTTATAGGCGAGACTGTCACAGATACATCTGAATTATGAAATTACTGGACAAGAGTGTGAAGAGCTGCACATGCAGAAGAGTGCCAGAGCAGTAATCTCCTTATTTAGACACAGTGGATAAGACTTCCAAGTAACACCTACTGATTTCAGATATAGGGATCTGACTAACCAAGAGAAGTTGGTACTTCTAGGAAATCTCAGCCAGAGCACAAGTTTTCCCTGCGAACGCTGGCCAGCATCCTTGGTTTGCTAAGTGCCTGCAAAGAAGTGTTACTAGAACTACAAGGCAAAGCTTTATCACAGATGCAAAAATCAAAACTAAAAGAAAGTCTCCCCACGGTTTCCATTGTGCTAAGAAATAACTCAAGGTATTTAAATTTTTTCGTGCTGATTCTGAAAAATCCAACAGATGCAGAAGACATAAAAATATGTAGGTGCCAAGACATGGGAAATATTGAAGTGTTATGTATAAATCATTACTGCTTTTGTGCAGCTTTTTTTGTCCTGCATGAACAATTTTGTTCTTAAATTGCAAATTTAGCTGTAACTTAGTAAAATTGTACTAGTCACAGAACTATAGTATTACCTACGCTTAAATACCAGAAGATTAGTAAACTGATGGGCAAAACAAAAAAAACTCCAAAACCTAATGCTGAAATCCTAGTAGGAAAAATGGATATCCTTAAAACACACGTTTCTTAAATATATGCACGCAAACAAATGGAATTGATGCAACATACAGACACAGGGAAGGTTATGACATTAATATTATAAAACAAGTTACTTATGAATCTAATTAACTTTTGAGTACCACAAATACTCTTGAAATTCTTAATGGATCTGTTTTAATTCTCTATTTACAGTATGAGGCAAGTTTTTAAAAGCAAGCATGAATTATAGCTACAACAAAATAGGGAGGTTTTTTACATTACAAAGCAGATTTAAAACTACTAAATTGCCAAACAGGAGCGTTTCCTCCTACTTAGTTTCATGTCTTCATACTCTGGGAAGTTCATTTGGAGACAGAGGGGGAGGCAAGGAGGAGAGACATTTCATGATCAAGCACCTGCTGAGGCCAATCACTCCCACAGCCCCCAGCAGCAAACCTCTTTTTGGCCCCTCAGCAGCAATGGGTCTCATGGCAGAAAGCCAAAAGCCTGCCTACGCCATCCAGAGATGCTCAGGAAGCTTTCTAATAAACATCAATAAAATCACCCAGCTAATACGAGATTTCAGTTCTGTTTGATAAAAATAAAACCATTTCTTTGTTGTTCTTGTTGCTTAAGCATAAGATTCCAAAACCACAAATATTGTTCTCAAATACATTTCAAACAGAAATAAATCAAAAGTAAACCATCTCTTGATCCAGCATGAACTTCAAAAGCAACAGTATAAAAAGTAATCTCAGCAGAGTTCTATAGTGCCTCCGGTTTCTAAAAGCAAACAGCCCCAAACACACTGGAATATAACTGTTTTCTCAAGCTACATTTTAGCCAGCTTATTATTTTGTTTTGCAGTAACCAATACAAAACCAAAAAAAAAGCAATAAAAATAATTTTTTTACTCTCAAGCTTTAATGAGATCATTTTAAATATCCTTTCCAGGAAAACTGCATGCGTGCACATACGTGTGCATCTATGTGTTAATCAATGTAGTGTCTAGCTTAATTCCTAATTAACATAACCATCTATTTTTCCTCTCATAACTAAGAAGAAAACTTGCCAGGTATCTCTTCTTTGAACTGTCATTGCTAAGTTTTTACGCGGTAATAAATTAAATGCTTCAATTGCAGTTACTCATGAGAAAAAGGTCTATTTGATAGAGATGGAAGTTTCCTGTTATCTTTTCCACGCTGCCTGCCTCGAATCTATCGTAGCTGCAACCGGCTTGTGTGATAGGGCACCACAACCACTCTCCCACAGAAACTATTTCATAGTCTGACAGTAAATAATGGTGCCCTCATCACACAAATCCTTCAATGTCACCTGAAACTTTCTCTCAGAATGTAATTCACTGCTCTCAATTTAAATTTCCCTGGGCTATCTGAAATCCCTCAAGCTTGATTTTTTTACCTCTGAAGCATTTCTGACAGGTGGTTGGCTACAGCAGTTCAAAAACATGCATAATCAAAGCAGAAGTCTTTATATTACTACCACTCTTGCCTCTCTTTCAGTCTACATCGTTCCCTATGTTAAGGTATTCTAAACAAAAATACAAAACACAACACACTCATATACAGAACAAATACTACAGGAGAATTTTGCAGAATCACAAAATAAGCAATCGGGCAACATCTCTTATCTAATAACAGTCCACCTTTTCATGCAAACATTCAAACCACAGAGGCTTTACCTCCCCACTATAATACACTTTCTGCTAATGTTTGCACTCATTATTAGCTTGTTTATCTCTAGCCTCATTTCACCTGACCAAAGTACCACCTAGCACCAACAGCCAGTATTTTAAGTGTGCTACCAAATGTACATAGAGCTTGAAGTACACTAGAAAGCAACCCTTTGGTCAACCACTGCAAGCTTGGAGAAGCATCCCTTTCCATATTTTTTAAGAACACAACTTTGCCCTGACGCATGAGGGGGTGGCACACTGCAGCTGCTCTGGTTCCCTCACATGAATAGTGTGCATCCAATCTGACACCTGACAGGTAGCCCCAGCAGAATGCAACCTGCAGTGGTGGCAGCACAGCATGTTTGAGTCCCACACCTGAGTGCAAATAGGATATTGTTGTGCTCCAGCGCACCCTCCCTAACCAAGTGGCTCACCAAAGCCCTTCCTCACCTCTTTCCCTACCACGAAGGAAGCAAAAACCCAATTTACACTCTGGACTCCTGACACATTTGGGACACTTGGGATCTAGCTTACCACTTCTGCATGAAAAAAAAGAGCCAAGACAGCACCTGCTCTTTGTGGCAAATAAGCTTCCTCTGCTCTCAATGGAAACTGAGAGCTGTATCATATTCCTCACAGCCTTTACTACAGCAATATTATTCGCATAGCCAACAGATTAGCCAGCCAGTCTCAATACTTGCTTCCAAATCAAGAACATACATGCCAATTTTAAAGTCCAGATCAAATTTATACAGCTGAGTTGTAAGAACCCTAATGCAGGGGGTGCAGTGGAAAGCTCTGACACAACCAGCTATAAAAGGGGTTATGAGGCAGTCCTGCAAATAAGCTGAAGGTTTACCCAAACCAAGCAGGGATCGAAATTAGCCTAAGACAAAAAAACCCTTTTAACAGAGTATTTTGCTACATATGACTGACAGGAAAACCAGCCCTCACCTAGCTTCCTGCATGCTCCTATAGGTTTTTATTTCCCCCATTTTGGTCCCTGTAACTTTAAAGGTGCTTCCAAACAAACTTACGAAGCTGTAATCTAAAGCATACAGAGTACGCCAATAATCATTAAAGATAACACGTAAGGAGAAAAAAAAGTATAAGACAAAGCACCAACCCACCATACTTCTCAGTCTGGCTGTGGACCCCAACAGCAGACACCACCCCAACCTGGGCCAGAGAGCTACCCATGCCTCCCAGGTCTCCCAGTTTTGCTACAGTCCTTTCCCTCCAAGTGCAGCAGCTCCGTTGCAGCAGTGCCGCAGTGGTTTGGCTGCAGCAGATCCTAACCAGGCCTTCAACTCATCGCAGCCCCCTGAAAAGGAGAGGGAGAGCCCACATTAATATGATTGTGCCTTGTGTCCTTGTAGTCCCACATTCAAAAATTATGTCAAACAAAACCTAACACAATGTTTGAGTTTTCCCTCTAAACAAACACAGCTGAGCATGCCTGTGGGTTCACAGATTTTAGGAAAAAGTCACATGGTTTCAACCCTTTCTCTCTGCTTCTTGACATTTTTCTCTTACTGTATTTTAGCCTTTAATATTTATCTAATGCACTCCACAAAATATTTTTACTCACTTTTGCACTTTACATAAACTGTTACACACATACACACATATCCACCACTCTATCCATCCCTGCATGCACCAAACATGGAGCTACACACATACAGAGGAGCACCAGAGGACACTGGCTGCTAAAAACAGAAGAGGCACCAAGTAATGTTAATTACTCTTGCATACAATTGGGTTGATGCAGAAAAGGATCTGAAAATATAAATTAAGTCTAGAAAACAGAGTGACTGCACAATGCATAGGCTCTTTGTTCATACGAGCTCTCTTATTTTTCAATCAACTAATGCTAAACAGACCAACTTCAATGCCAGGAAAGCATAGCAGAAGCAGAAACAGCAGCCCTCAGCTTCCCTTCCTTGCCCCAGAACAGGTTGTTAATAAGCAGCAACACTTTCCATATGCTGATGCCAGACGGGTTATTAGCTGGTGCTATCTCTCACTTGTCACAGCTTGACTAATCATGGTTTCCTTATAGCTCTACTCTTCTATGAGTAGGTTTCATCTCTGCTCCCTCTCCCCCTTCCTTTAAGACAGCCCAACCACTGCAGGACACAAGGAAGCAAGGACAAACAACTTCACGAAAGGTGCCTTCAGCTTTAATTTTTAACACCAACACAGCACAACTGCAAATTCAATGGCCGTTATTAGAAAGGATGATCCCTGCTTTTGAACTATGCCATATGAAATGGAAGCAGTTAACTTCACTCATGGCAATAAATCGATACATTTTGTGTATTTTACATGTAGCTTAATTTTCATGTACTGACATGCAAGTTAAAATTGGAATTCAAAATATTATTAAGATGAGTCAAAATTCGCATTCACTCTGCATGAGGAATAAAGAAACTACTCTGTGCAAGTGTATCTCTATTGGCATTTAAGAAGACTAAAGATCTGGTCTTGCTTTTCCAAGCCACTTGAAGCATTGAAGAGAACAAATATATAAAAGGATTGTCACCAAGATGGGATGGGCAGTGGGTCCCTTGAATGAAAGAAAACAAGTGATGTTCTGATTTGGAGAAGAAATAATGTCACAATGTCAACAAAACAAGTTGTCAAAAGGACCAAGGCAAAATAAATCGGGCATCATGGCTAAAATCATATTTGCAAAGAGAACGTGGGAAAATTTTTAAAAATGCATGCTTTCTAAATACTTAAATGATGGAAAATTATTTACAGTCAAGTGCCAGAACGTCTGCAGATATTAAAGACCCTAAATTAGTAGCTTTCACTAAGCCTTCTCTCAAGAAGCTCAGTTGTGTTCTCATGCTGCCGGCATGCCTTGAAATCCCATGTATTTTAACTGGCTCTCTTCTCTCTGAAGATTATTCTACTGTTTGGAGAGTTTACAGAACTAATCCAGATTTCTCCCCAGGAGACTATATGCCGGTGGGTAAAAATTACTGCCTACTTAATTTCTTGGAGAGATAGAAAGACGAAATGGAATAAAAACGTAGCTAGAAAAGCAATGTAAACTTTGAACAGCTGCTTTAGCTTTTGGGAGTTGCAAGTCTGTAGAGTCCAGTTATAGGGTTGGGTTTTTTGGATGGCCAACACAAATTAAATGCCTAACCAAACAGGCAAACAATTGGGACTGCTAAGGAGGCATCATCTTAGAAGCCACACAATTTGCATCACAACAGAAGTTTAACTGCCTATCTCTTTTGGAGTAAACAGAAGTTGCTTTGTAAGTTTTATTGCTGGGGCCTCCCGAACTAAATCAAAACAAAGAAGAGTTAGTTTTCTCTGACGAAGTTTAAGTGTGAAGTGGCCAAAGGGACCGAGCTCAACCTTTTAAAAAAAAAATGCATTTCCATACTTCAAGGCAAAATGTATGAAGATGTTTGCAGTGCATATTATGGTGTACTTCCTTCCCAATCAGGATTGTTTTTATTCGTTTACACATGATAAAACTAATTCCACTAACTGCACATCCATCTCCTTAGTAACCTCAGTAGCCCTAAATGTGTCAAGTTGTTTTCGTAAGATTTTCATGGTCTACGATTTAGTCACTCTTAACAGGATATGTCTTTCCTGCATCAAATGTGATGCAATCTTTACAGAATAACTAATTTAGGAACACAAATAAAATAACATGCTATACTGTGTAAATTAAAGGTATTTATTTTTTTGCCTTGGAGCTCTTCTCACAGGAAAAATAAGAGCCTCGTACAAGGCAGCAGTGAGAAGGAAACGCAACTAATGAAGAAATCCCACATGTGAAAGCAAAGCAGAGAGAGTTAAGTGGGGAAGCGTGAACCAAAAATTCATCAGACAAAAACCAAGAGCCACTGGCCAAGAAAACGCTACAACAAATTGAATCTTTCATGATACA
The DNA here is from genome assembly GCF_017976375.1 of Cuculus canorus. NCBI lineage: Eukaryota > Metazoa > Chordata > Aves > Cuculiformes > Cuculidae > Cuculus > Cuculus canorus. The sequence continues at coordinate 50,833,492 of NC_071404.1, read as the reverse complement.
CCAGCCCATGTTTCACTTTCTCCTAACCAGAAACAAACCAGGCATGCATAAACACGCAGGAAACAACCGGCTTGCTTCAAAGAATTGAGATAATTATAAGCTGCACCACATAAATAAAGAGGAAAACTGAGGCAAGTTCAGGCACTGCAAGTATTGCTTATTGGCACAACCCATCCGCCCAGGGAGCACAGCTCACCTGAATGCCATCCCAGAGTGGTACTCTGCAAAAGCTGTACCAGAAATGCACTTTCAAGGTGAAACCCAAGCGCAGCAATGAGAGCCCATCACATCCACTCCCCACAGAAAGTTTTGCCACACATAGGAGTCACATATTAAAAAAAAAAAAAAAAAAAAAAAAAAAAACTGAAGACTCAAAGCTACACTTCCTCCAGCTCTCCTTTGAGCACACAACTCAACACCCAAGGAATGAGCGCAGACTAAATGCATGAAGTGCAGAAGCTTCTCCAACTCAATCATGCTCCATCAAGAGAGTTCACATTTTAAGTAAAAAGGCACCAATACTTATGGCATGTTTCTTTGGTAATGTGGAAGAAAAAGGCAACCTTAAACATGTAAAAGGAGACAACTCAGCTCAGATAAATAAGCCTGTTCTGAAGTGCATGGAAAGTAACAATTTAACCAATTATGACTAAGATGCTGATGTGCTGACACCTACTCCAGACCAATGAAACCACATTCCTATATCTAAGCGTCTTCATTTACTGCAATGGAGAGAACACTTCTCAGGATTAGTCCAACACAAACTCCTAGCACAAACAAATAAAAGAGAAAGGAGACATTAGTAAATCCTAGTGGATATCTTGGCTTTTATATGCCAAGGGAACATTACAGCAGACTTTTTTTCTATGCCAAACGTTTATTGGCTAAAAACCTGTAGAATAAAATACTGGGAAAAAAAGTCCAGTATAAAACCCTCAGAAAACAAGAAATGCATTTTAAAGAAGTCGCATATAATTTAATAAACTCATATTAGCTGTTTATAGCCAAGACCAAAATCTTTATCACAAGCTAATAAAGCTCATGACAATATATAACAATTTCATATTTAATTTCCCATTTAGGAGTTACAGATCTATATATGCACACACTCTCCACACTGTTTTGGTTTACTTGAGTTTAAATATCACTTTTATATGATGTGTTTATAGAGTTCCAGGTGTGAGGGTATTATATATACATTTATTTATATGTCTATTTAAAACACTGGATATATTAGTAGATATGGTGTTATATACATATATTCATTAAGTAAATATTTGCATTAAAATTTATTTTATGCACACACGTATCTACCAAAAGAAAAAGGCATTTGTTCTCTCTGCTGGGGACCTGTGTGAGAAGACCATGGGAAGATTATTAGCTTTTTTTTTTTTTAGGCAGCATGTGACAAAAAAAGCACTTGTCCAGAGAAAACACAAAGCTATTCAGGACAAACACTATGACTGCAAAAATGAAGACCTTTTTAAATAAACTGTCCTTACCATTTGATCGCCAAATGCATTGCAGATATTTAGGACTGAATATAAAACCACGTGAAACTTCCTTCCTAAAGCACCAGAGAGGAAAACGGTAGTGTACTTGTTGCCACTATGAACTTGGTCTAAACTTCCTGCTGCTGAGAGTTGCAATGCAACTGCTAATCATGATAACCTAAAAGTCCGAGTTCTGCTGCGACAAGTTTTTTCTTACTTGGCCATCTAGAGCTCTAAAAGTTACATAAACAACTGAAAAATTAATAAGGCTGGTTATCAAATAGCTCTGAAAGCCCAATGAAGAAAACTCAACCCTCTAAATGTACTCCAGGCAATAGTCTATCACTTGCTTTCAGCCTAGCACTGTGCAGTGGAAGGTGTCTGGCTGTTCAAAGCCTGGACTTGCAGAGCAAACCTATAAAATACAGACTAGTAGTCACATTGGCTCTACGGTGACTTTCTTTTTTTCTTTTCTCTTTTTCTTTTTTTTCCTAGCCCTTGCCCTTTGCATGTCATGATCTCTGAACTCTATACTACCAAAACTAAAGTCACTACATTTCAAAATTAAGATGCAGAAAAAGAAGTCCACTCTAAATACTCATTATAAACTCTACTTAATTATCATATCTAAGGAAATAAAAGTTCAAATCATTACTATCATTTACTAATCAGGACTAGAACCAAGCCTGCTCTAGCAGTCTGAAAAAAAATTCAATATACACTGCTGATTACAGACAAAGCCAGGAAACAATTTCAGGTTAAACAATGCAAGACCAAAACCAAATATCCATCCATTTCTTCAACTTGATGCAAGACAGATGGTATGGAAAGCCTGAAGGTTGGGGTTTGGGCTTTTTGCTTTTATTATTGCTGATAATAGCAGAAGAATATTGATCCCTCACATAGGAGTCCCTTGTCTCGTGCGATATATACACTTCTCACGATCTCCAAGACCTACATACAACCTCTTGAATTCCTCCGAAGTATTTAAGAATAAAAACCTGTCCACCATTCAAGCAGGAACCATTGAGAAACACCATGACAAAGCCTACCTTCACGCCTGCTAAATCTGTGCAATCTCTTTTTAATCTTCAGGCTTTTTCACCAATACCCAAGTACCCACCAGCAATAAAAAAATTTACTGTAGGAAGACTCATGCTAGGTTTCAAGTAATTTCTAGAAGTAAATGTATTATTTCTAGAACTGCTCGTAGTAATACTTCAGAAGAATTTTGTAAATAAGTAAATAAAAATCAATACCTAACGTATTTTTCAGTTGGTTTTGCTGGAATTCTGCATCAAATATAACAAAAAAAAGATTTTGGCCCTTATAATACTGTCCTTTTTGACCACTACTTTGGTGACAGCCATGATGACTTGCTCTTGCTGTCTCACCATACCACCCTGAACACTGCTCAATTTTGTGTATCTCAAATTTGTGTAGCAAGGCTCCAGTGAAAACTAGAAGCGTGAGTGATTACGTACCCTTCGGTAGCAGAAAGATAGGAAAGATAAATTGGAAAGTGTTCAGAATAAATCGTCAGGGATTACTGCTGAAGGCTTATCCTGAAAAGAGATTTTCCATATCAGTCTGAATCCCACAAAACTAACATACCTTCTCAAAAGCAATGAAAATCTTCATCTACCTAGAAAAAAAAGGAAGTGAGAATACTCAAGAAGTGTCTGTAAAGGGGGGCAGGATAACTGCCCTGGCAGGGTTACTCTGCCTTCACGCTTCTTCCTGCTTGGAGGTTTACTACCGCTTAGGCAGTTAGCAAGGTCAGTACCACTACGCAGGAGATGTCAGTGCCTGTTGCCCACCGTGGGGGGGGACAGCAAAGCAAGCCTTCACTGCAAACCTCCGCAGCATCTGCTCCTTCCCTACAGCTAACAGCAAGATGCATCAATCAGGTTTGACTAATGTTCGTATGTTCAAAACCAGGACTTAACAAGACATATAAGCATACAACTCACTTCAGTGGGACATAAGACTTAGTTGAACAGTGGTGCATTGAACGATTTAAGTTAAAAGAAGCTGCAAAACTTGGGCTGCAGGGAGGAAGCCAACCAAGCAAAACCACTGCCATATACTGAGGTATATTCCAAAGTTGCTGAGCCTCCACCTTCAGTTTATAAGAACATTAAAATAAATGACAAAAATGTTTCAGTCCTGCCCATTACCTCATTCCCCAAACATTACCAGGCAGTGTAAGATGCGTTACTCAAAGGCCATCATAGAATCAGGCTGGCCACTGGAACCAGAAGGGCCCAGTTGCTTCCCACCCAAGACCACCATTCAAGGCACACTTTATCAATCACCAAACAGCAACAGCATCCCCAGTCCAGCTGTTGCAGGTGGAAAGCAGGAATAACCACATGCATGGAAACAGAAAGTGAGACTTAACGTGCAGCCAGTGGCCCTTGGCAAGCAAGGTCCTCATGTCATATGAGCCAGCGACATCAAGGGTCACATCGCTGCAGTTCTAAAATGCATATTTGTTGCCTGTTCAAAAAATCAATTTTAGGGGAAAGTCTCTTCCTCGTAAGTATATCATTTTTATTCAACCAGTTTCTAAAAGCCAAACGAGTTCAGTGGGACAATGAAAAAGCTACAGAAGGATCTGAGCTCTTCACAAAGCCACCCACTGTGCCTTTCTTGAAATTAAGAGCTTCATACATTTCTTTCTGGTCACCTACTAGAAGGTATCACGTATCTTAAAATTATACAGTCTACCAAAGAGAGGCCCTGGATTTACAACACACATCCCCGACTGGCTCTTTCAGAGACTGGGCACTCCGGAAGCATTTCATATCTCTTGCTAGTGTTCAGTTACAGCCCATACCTCTAAACCACTAAAAGGTTTGCTTTTCCAGGGAGCACTGGGATGTTTTCTCTGCCTTCTAAGCTGCTAGATTTAACTAGCATAATTATAGCATTCAAAGTATGTTGAGGTATGCAGAGAATATAACATATTCATACACTAATAAGAACAAGAGCACTTTGTGATAAGAAATTTGAAGAAAGGCATTAGCACTGACATGGCTACAAAAAATACAAAGATCTATCCTTATTTGAACTTGATGCTCGTACTGGTTTAATATGCATAAATTCTCAGTTTGAAGTTTTATTTCACTCACATAAAATAATTTAAGCTAAACTGGAAAAACCACATGCCAGCTAAACCCTATTAATATCAGTCTTGCAATTGGTTATATTGAGAAAGGAATCCTGGACAAGAAAGGTCTGCAATATAGTTGGAGATGCTTTTTTTTTTTTTTTTCCCTCCAGCTTTCCAGTAAGATTGTCTTTAACCTCTTCATGCACCAACCAGGGAAGGACACGATACCTTTTCATACACCATAGTATTCTGATCTCTGTGCACTATGCTACAAGTCGTAAACTCAAACAACAGTCATGAGGACACGAGAACTGAATAAAGAGATGAACATCTTCCACAATCTCTTCTTGACCAAAAACGAAGAATGCACTGAAATGTTACTATTTAGTAATTCAACAGGGCAAATATTTCATCTAACATAGAGAAGAGCCTCTCTCAGAAAAGACTTATTATCAAAATCTTCTTACAGATTGCTAATTCACCTTCTGCACTGCTTTTTGAGCGCAGAGATGGAGAACGAAAGCAAACCATACAAGCAAGAGTGGACAATAAGCATTATAAAAAATTAATAATGATGGAAACCTTGGGACTAAAATATCTTCTCAGAAACATACCTTAATTCTCACTCATAAACAGCGTGGCTTTACAGGTTTTTCTCTTTTCCCATTCTCATAAGGATACCAGTGACTTGGGAGGGTCATTAGGTCAAATGAAGACACTGAACTTCCCTCTTATAATACATATATTACTTTGAATGTGAACCGGTGCCGAGTTCCTCACCACAAGAAAACTCAGGCAACTGACAGCCTCCCTTCCAAGGGAAGGACTTGAGGAAGTAAATCATTACAGAAATACAGAATGCACAGGTCTGAACACCCTCCACAAGCCAGTGAGGTCAAACTGCAGATTTCTGCTGAGGACTCCAGTTGATGTTATGCAAAGTCTGGACCAGTTATTAGCAGGACACTTGGGTGACAACACGCGCTTACAGATCTGATACCAACCAATTAATTTTATATTTAAACTCCTCCTACAATGCAGCGCCTCCTCAATCTCTTGTACCTCACACCATCGTTGGAGACAGCGACTGCATTAAGGAATGTGATTCTAAAGAGACTGATACAAAAGGCTCAGTGTTCACACCATTAAAGCCAAAGGCAACAGGGTCTCCTCCAGGGCCACACACAGAGCACCACGTCGCTGCACATGATCTTAAAGACTAAGAAATTAGCAGCATCCAAATCAGGACCTGTGGGGAGGGGAAGGGAAGAAATTTGAGTGTTGCAACAGTATCAAAATAAATGCATGAATACTTTAAGTAGATATGGAGGATGACTTGATGGCTTTATATTCGAAGGGGGAAGATTTAGATCAGCTATTAGGAAGAAATTCTTCACGATGAGGGTAGCTAGGCACTGGCACAGGTTGCCCAGGGAAGTTGTGGATGTCCTCTCCCTGGAAGCATTCAAGGCCAGACTGGATGGGACCTTGAGCAACCTGGTCTAGTGGGACGTCTCCCTGCCCATCACTGGGTGGTTGCAATTGGATAATCTTTAAGATCCCTTCCAACCTAAACTATTCTATGATTCTATGACAGATATGGGTCCTTCAGCACCCTCACTAGGATGCTCACTGACAGGAGCAGCAGTAACAGGGTCAATTCTACCCTCTCTTGTCTGTATGCATATGTGTGTGAGCTTCCGCTACTACAGCTACTCTAAGAAGTCACTTATGCAGCAATTAATGGATATTTTAACCTGACCAAGAGTTGCTGGCAAAATGCAATAATGTGTCAGAGTCACAAAAATAATTCCCATCTCACATTAAGACCAGTCCTGCAGTGACTTCAAAGTCTGTGTTCCAGGTGTTTTCCCCACTAGCTCCTAAATGCAACCTGTATCCCCATGAAAGCAGCCTTCCCAAGGGGACAGGTTCTCGCTCATCCAACAGAGCCCAAACGGTGCCCATTCCATTCTCAATGCCTTTGGATATTTTGCCACTCCGGAGCACCTGGAGAACTTTAGTCTCCCAATTACAGGAAATTCTTACTAACAAAGTTCACAAAGCATTTAATTATCTCTGAGGTGCTTCTCTCATTAACTAAACAAACTAAAATGTGCCAAGGGAAAGACCAGCACTGGCAGGGCTGTATTTTGTAGCAATGACTCATATGGAAGGGTGATACCACTAAACAACTGCTAAAGAAGTTACATTTCAAGCTTTTCAAGTTTATAGGCAAACTTGAGTTCACTCCTTCAACCCGCAGCACTTAATTGGAATAAGGAAGCTCAAGCCTCTGTGAATTGAAAGCATATAAAGTTCAAATAAACAAAGAGAGCAGCACAAGATGTGTTCCACAGGAGAAAGTTTCTTCCTCATTCCTGTTAAATTAAGAGGATAAAACCCCTCTTTTCTGAATAAACAAAGCTTAAAGCAGAACATTATCTTTCTTTTTCTTCCAGACTAGACCAAGATACCAACGTAAAGGAAAAATAAAAGAAATACCAAGCAGACATATGAAAATCTCAGAGTGGCTGAAAGTTTGCATTCAAATGTCAACATGTGTAGTGATTAACCTGCCAGAGGTTATACCAGACCTCCGCACTTCTGTCACATGCACTTCCTAAACACTAACCACAGCGCCTGCTGAACATAAAATAGCTGTCATTTCTCCCTGTTGCAGAGAAGACCCAGCCAGGCTGGTTTTCGTCATCCTGAGGAGTCCAAGACTGATGCAGTAACTCAACAGCAGAAGGGACAAGCTGGAACAAGAGAAATCACATTCAATCTGCTGGAAAACAAAGTAACTTGTCACATTCAGAGTTTACTAATTACAGCTCGGAGAAGAGAGGTCAATCCAGATCACTGCAGATAAAATGGTAAATAGAAGACAAATAAAAGTTAGGTATCAGAGAAAGCAAATATTCATTAAGTGAAGTGCAACTAGTCAGACATGCTGCACAGCATCTCCCTTTCTATCATCAGATCTAACACAGGTCAGTAACAAGTAAAAGTTAATCTTCCAGCACTGGTGGGGAAACTCTTCTGTCTCTAGGGTGGGATTAGGCAAACCTCACTGAAAGCAAACTTGAAAGTGCTCTAACCCCCAGCTTATATAATTAAACTTGACGCTTTAATAACACAATGTCCTGCAGTTACAGGTAGTTCTCCAGAAGACCGAGTTTTCAGCACTAGCACTAATTGAAAAGCCGGTGGCATTACCGAGCAAAAATTAAGACAGAGCATATTTTTCTGCTTTTTTTTGGCACAGCATGCAAATGGTTAAGCAGTGGCAGTAGCATGGAGTCTGGGAGTGGTACAGTAGGCTCAGGGGCATGGCAGGGTTGAGGCAAAACTGACTTAAGTCAGTGCTTAAGACTGTGCCTTTGTGCTCGAGGTTATTGGAGATGGGGCTAAGGAATTCTGAGACGTAAAGGCAAAACTTGTTATGCCAGAGGCAACACCCCAAGACTGGATTTTTGAGTCACATTGTGAACCACATAAAGACACATCGTTATAAAGGCAATCCCAGGCAAGCTCCTCTTAGTTTCTGGGACACACTGCATAAAGAAATTAGCACTACTCGCACGGCTCCCCAACTCTATCTGCCAATGAAAAACATTCTTAGATACTTTTCCAACTAATCTGATCTTATTTGGTTTATGGAATCATAACTTCACTGGCATAAAAGTTTTCTGGTTTGGTTCTGCATAATTAAATACTTTTAAATACCGTTTTTGAATTTTAAATATCATCCAGTTCAGGCATTTTAGTATGGTTGCCCAAAAAACTAATTTTGCTAAAAAATTCCTTCCCCTATATGAAATATCTGAAAGTAAAAGTAAAAATCACTCTAGCCTAAGTGAGTGCTACCAAAGACAGTAGTGTGTCAAGGCACAAGAATGAAAAAGCTCACAGTCATTTACCTACAGACAGATACAGTACAGGAAACAAGAGCTTCGTCTCCAGCATTGTCACTTTAATTTGGTTTTAAAGAAAGAAACATAAGTATGATTAAAAAAGAAATGGAAGAGCAAGAGATAGGGGAAAGCCCCCAAAATGGACACATGCCCCAGAGCCTACGTGTTGAATGGTGAGCTCCAGCTGTGGTGTGTACTGCTCAGCAAGGGTCTAAACTTTCATCTAGTACTTGGGGGAGATGAACACAAGTTATTTAAAGCCACCGCACATCGAGCTTGCACGTCACTTTAATAGGCTGCCTATAGATTATATTACAGCTCTACTTTATAATGAACCTTCAGCTTCATCTCCAGCTTCCTGGTAAAGCAGAACAGACAGGGGAGTATGGCTTTAGAGGTTTAAGAATTATGGGATGTACTTAATGCTTCTGCCAAATCTGAATGTGCAGAAGTATCACACGGCAGTAAAAAATGCTATAGAAGCTTGGGAAAGGGTCTGACGGAACAGAGATCAAATTTACAATGAATAAGTGAAACAAATTGAGCTTGCCACTGAATTTAACTATGATTTACAGACTCCCCATCTGATTTAGAACTTCAGTCTTTTTTAACTGTGAACAGAAGCCCCGTTCTAATGCAGAAATAACAAAATCATGCAGGTATCCACCTGAACTCTACCTTGCACAAAATGAAGGGCTCATGCTTTCCCAAGGCCAGCCTCAGCCAATGATAAAAGAAAATGCAGGGTTGCAGAAGAGATAGGACAGGAAGAGCACCAGCACTGTTCCACGAGGGCTGGGGACACCCATATCAGTGGCATCCACACAAATCCAGGTCAGGCAGGATGAGGGACAGGCTGTCTCACAGCAATGGCGTTACCAGCACACAAACTTCACGTTAAAAGGGCAACACAGAAATGGAACAAAATACTGAAACATTGCAGACCACTGCTGCTTCATGCGGTAGGTAACAAACACTGTGCTTCCATCAGGTATATCAGGTACAATATAACAACCAAAAGGAGAAAGGAAAAAGCGGACCTTTGCCACTTATGTGCAAGGGGCATTTAATTTGACAATGAAATTCATCGCTCCTTGTTTGAGGCCCTCAGTAAGGAAAGGAGCTTGAAAACACACGAACCAGGTTGGTTTTCACAGTAAATTTCAGCACAATTTAGTAATCACCATTGTTTGCGATGCTCCTAGGTAGAAGGGTCAGGCCAAAGTAAATGGCTGCGTGAATGAAGCTGCCCTACAGGACATGGCCTGAGCCTCACCTCCCCTCCTCCCCAGGAATGTGCCATCACAGATATTGCCTTTTTTGGAAACAAGTTTTTGATCCCAAACCAAGGATTGAAGTGGGTTTGTGCAGAAACCGAATCTGCCCCAAACTGAGCAGCTCTACCTTAAAAAAAAAAATAAAAAAAATAAATCCCAAAACAAAACCAACCCCAAACACCACTAACACCAAAAAAGCCAGATGCTCTCCCTTTCACCCACCCCAGTCTACCTCCAAATCTTCAGAAACAGTATAAATATATACTTTTCCTGAAGATTTTGGAAACAGTGCTGCGCTGTAAATTTTTAAACGCATTACCCCTGCAGATTTTTGTTACCACCTCCATTTCAGGGCTGGTATGTGTCAATAAAAAGCTGTACTAAGGAAACTATTGCTGATTTCTCCATCAGCCTTGCATGACAGCTTTCCAGTGCCTGCTGGCAGCACGTCAGCTTGTACTTTGAACAAAAAACTCAGTGTTGCAACATCTCTCTTCATCGTTCTGCAGCACTAAAATAAAACACACAGAGACACGCACATGCACATTTTTGATGTGCTACATTAAAACATAATAAACATAAAAGCCTACTTATGCCAACATGAGTCTGTTTAATCCATGCAATAACTTACAAATTAGCTTTTGAATAACTTCAAGACATTCTTGACAAAAGAAAATCGTGTCCTAAATAATAAATTTTCAAAGTCCATTAATAACTCAAAACATTTTCTAAGGAGAATCAAAGTAATTTTTCCATGAACTGCTAATGAGGAAGAGCTTGTTGAAAGACACCACCGCATCCTTCCCTCACGGATGGGGCCATTTGCATTTTGGTCCCTGCACATTTTTATTATTTTTTTGTAGCCTGACTCAAATAATTTAAGATTTTCTTTTGTTCCACTGTAAAAATGTCTGAGGCCTGAGAAGAGCTCCACGCCTAAGAACAGCTAGAGAAGAAGAGTCAAGAGAAGGAACAAATTGCAGTTTCAGCAGCATTCAAAACCAACTGTGAAATGGAAGGGCAAGTCATCTTTTAGACAGGATTCTCCACCTGCTGTCATAAAAGAAGGTTTGCTTACTTTTCCTACAGGCACTGTCACCACTACAAGGAGCATCCATGAGCTGACAGTGGCACCTCCAAGCAGCATTTCAGCACTTCCTGCAGCTCTGCCTCCAGAAAAGCCTTTTGAATTGCAGTAAGTCTACATATTGGTGTGCTGAGAAAGCTGTAACTGTAATGTATAGAGCTGAACTACTTATTTTTGTATAGTAATATTAAGTGCCCAAGTGGGGAAGAAAAGGAGTAAAGGTAAAATCATTATGGTGATTGTTTACAGTAGGCTACTGCTCCAGACCACGTGTATGGATCCCAATATGTGGGCATCCAAGAGCTCAAATTCAGCACCTCCTCTAGATATTAAAGCATGATGGGCAGAGTTGACTAGAATCAGGTATTTGCCTACAAAATTCCTCATGGAGTCTGAAGAAACACAAAATAGCCACTCAACAGCCAAATCAGCTTTATGTGTTAGTCTATTTGCCTGTAGGTTTCTGAAGCCAAAATACATCAATAAAAGTGAGGAAAATTCTCTTGAAAACAAAGGTTCTATTCATCACTTATGAAACTATTCATTTACTAGCATCAAAATATATTTTAACACGTGGAAAAAGCAGGACTGTCTAAGCTTTTCTTTTCTAAGCAGTAACTCTTCATAGACAGCTTTCTGTTTCACCAGGAAATTTATTGAACTCTCCTAAAACATACAAGAAGTATCAACATCATTGCAATAAATACACAAAGTGAAGCAATTTGCCAAGTTTTGCTTCAGATTTTGTTTCAGATTCAGGGTAAATTCCCTTCCATGTGTTTGCACCATCCCAATTAGCTGCAGCACGCAAGTCTGGGTTGTCCTAGGAAGTACCCCAAGAAGCTTGGGGATGAAGCAACACTCTGATAGAGCTCTGCAACACAGCAGAGATGGAAAGCATGAGCTCTGTACCCTGAGACAACCTACAGGAAATGCTCAAGTAAATTACTGTCCGAGTGAGCCAAAGAAAGAGAGTTCAGGGGTATTAACTTTTTTTCTATCTGATGAAAAACAGACTACAAAAGGTATGGGAAACAGATTTGTCACTATATAGCTTTCCACATGTATCCAGCTGCCAGAAACGCTAAGCGGCACAATTCAAAAAGGAGGCATCATGCCAGCTATCATATTCCTGTATATAGAGAGTGAACCAAACGAGGAAAGGAAAAGATATTAAGGCTAGAGATCCATTTAAGGGCAACTTATTAATTCCATTTTTTCCACAACGTGTTAGTTAAAACCTCAAAAGGTAGTTTAACTTATGATAGATAGCCCATTCTTACACTGAAATTGAATTTTCAAACTAAATATGTCAAACATGCAGATGGCCTATTGAAATTACATTCCAGTGACAATGGTGGAGTACTGTGCTTACGCATTTGTCACATTCTGCTCTCAGTTACTTCATTTTAAACAACAGCATACGGAGGACATAAGGTACATACTATAAACATCATTCTTTCTCCTCTGCAGAGAAATCAACTAACCTATATTATAATCCCATACAGCTTACAATAGCTGGGCCCAGCCCAGATATTTATGCAACATGATACAGACCTTTTCCATACCTTCTTCCAACATCTTTACAGTTTAGTGCCTTTTAAAAGTATTGCAAATTTACAAATAAAGCAATATATTTTCTACACAACTTCAAGAGAGGTTCAGGTTACTATCATCTGCGTATCTACTTATTCCTCAGGATCTTGCCTGCCACGCTCCATTCCCTGCTTCCAAGGATTTCTCATACGCTTTCTTGTTAAAACAGCAGCGAACACAATAAGCATTTGTCATATACATTTGTCACTGGCTAAAAACTTGCCTTGTCCAGAACAGAAGAAATCAGTGAAGTTGGTACAGGAATTCTTGCAGGAAAAAGCAAACCCAAAGCTTTATTCATTAAAGGGCTTATTCCACAAGAACAGCACTTTGGGTTCAGTACACTCATGATGGACAAATTACAGAAATAAGTGTATGTATTCATCCTCCATCTTTCTTATCTGGATATACTGAAGACTCTACCCACTGTTTTCCACCTACAGTGCTCAACCTCTGCACCTGCAGCACCCAGTGTCCAACGAAGACATTCCTGCTCACCTCTGCCGAAAGCCCCTTCTTCCCTTGGGGCCTGTGGGAACTCACAATGCATCATGAAAACTAATAGAAAAATACTTCCCCCATTTGTCAGAGGAGAATTCATTTATGACTTGGCTGAACCAAGTTTCAGAGCACAGAGTGCTTCCTGGCAGGCAGGAAGCATTATTCAAATCCCACTTGATTTTCCCCTGCCCCTTTTTTGCTTTGTCTATGCTGCCACCAGAAGCCAAGGCCACTTCGCCATACTTATTTTCCTAACAGGGTCAAATTCTATTATGCATGCTGCATACTGTTTATTTCTGAAGACCTCTAGCAAGCCTGCTGCTCTACAATTCACTTTCCCCTACTGTATATACAAGAAACTGCATACATTGTGCCCCAATAAAATAACTCTTAGTCAGCAACACTTTGGTCACTATATAATAGACTTAAATATTTGGATCTGATGGACCATTTTCAGAAGCTTTGAGATTTAACATGTTGTCTGTTTAATTACACATGCAACACATGTTATAAGAGATCTGCAAAAATTTGTTTCAGGAATTAGGGAAAAATGTTTGGCATAGCTCTGTGCCCTGAAGTCCTGAAACATTTATAGTGCTACTTGACAATAGGAGCTGCCACCCTCATGCATTCAAAAAACATGAGTCAGGCCCTAGAAATAAGGAATGTTTTTAATCTCACAATTTTAATGCCAGGATACACTCTGAGGTTTCACTGGATTTTTCAATTTACTTTTCCTGGATTTTCAATGCAACACTGAGGAACTGTTTTGATTGTTTAAATTAAATCAAGATTTTGATACAAGTGCATCAATGCAAAGCACTGGGAACTTAATAGCATCTTCCCCACTAGTCCCCTCTCAAAATTTCACAGTTACTGTGACACTCAAGAACAGCAACAATAACTCTGGGTTCCTCTATAATCTTCACCAGACCAATCCTCCCAAGGACCTCCCCTTGGAAGGGCTGCTTTAAGCATATCACTCCCTCATGCAGGAAAACAAAAGACGTCAAAGACAGTTATAGGTGGTCCTGAGAAACGTCCAACTGGGGTTACTGGTGAGGAACTCAAAGCACTTCTTCCTCCTCCTTATGGGACAACTGGCAAAACAAACTCGGGGTGTTTTAGTACAGTGTGACTCCTCTGCCGATTCGGATTTTGGCTCCATTTTAGGTCAAGCCTTTCAACAACAACTCAATCTTTACTCTTCCAGTGTGAAGAAAAGGGATAGGGATGGCCAAAGTGGTATCTCTTCTCTTGGGTTATTTTTAAGCAATACTTCTTTTTTAGACTTCATTTATTGCTGAACAGAGATCACTGTGAAAAGATTGCTACTTACTCTACAAAGCAGTCCAACCCTATCGCATGGTAGCAGCCTCATGGGCAAGTGAAACACACACCCATCCTGTGCTCCTGAATCAGAACAGCGTGAGGTGGCTGAGGGAGAAGAGCTGCTACCACTGCCATGAAGCTTGAAAAGCAGCAGGTATCTTGTGGGAGGCTCTGAAAAATAGTCTTGTGCACGAGGCAGCAAGAAACTAAAATACATCATTGAGTCTACGTGCCCAGAGCACACACATATCCGTCAGGAGACTGATAGCCAGAAGGCATCTCTAGACTCATCCCATGACCTCCCACTTACCACTAGCTACAACATCTTCCCTGCAGAAGCCAGCAGTGCTTTTTGGACTGTCAATCCAAAGCATGCTCATGCTGCTCATGTCACCTATGCTTGTTCAGGAATCCACCGGTAACAAAAGTGCTCTCTGCTGCATAAAACAGCACTTTGTTTCTTGATGCTGAAGCATTCCCTGCAATTGTACCAATAAAGCCAAAGCTGCCACATAGCCTTGGTCTTCTGATTAGAAAGAAATCCAGTGCTGGGCACAGTAAAGCCAGGATATGCTTCAGTCTGGCAAGACCAGACACAGTAAGGAAAAGCTGGAAGGAAAATCATAGTTACAGACTTTCTATGCGGTACTCAAGCAATTTGAAATAGAGGCAAGATATGCCTATAGATATTTATACCATGTGGTACATACAGTCAAAAGCTTTTATCATTTGTCATTTGGACTTTTCTAATAAATAAACTATTATATTTAACAGTTTTGTGGGGGTTTGTAGTTTGGGTTGGGCTGGGGTTTCTTTTTTTTTTTTTTTTTTGTTTGATACTTAGCTTTTGCCTTCATTCCTATCCCGTCATACACATTTCTGAACCCCAAACCCTGTTAATGCCACAAATAATAAGGGCTTCTGAGTGGCATTTCCTTTAAATGATAACAAACAGCAAAAACACTTGTTATACTTCTTTCAGCAGCAAGAGAGACATCCTCAGGCTAAGGAAAGCAAGGGGGGAAAAAATTGGAAGGTAATACAAATTGTGTTCTTGCAAAACTACTTTCCCCTTTATGCTAAAAGAAAAATGGGTGACAAACAGAAAAGCTCAAATTTATTTGGCAGAAACTCAAAAAATGACACTAGAAATCCAACTCTGATTCAATCCGAGTGGTCAGCAATCTTAAATACTGAAGTGAGGTACTTCCTAACTCATAATACCCATTGTTATGCATTGTATTTCCCAGAATTGACATTATCATTGCATCTAAGCCTAAACTACTCTCTGAGGCATATGTTTCCCTGAAGCACAGCAATTACGCATTCCACAACGCACATCTTTATACCCTTATTCTGGATAATATTTTTCTCCACGAGGAATCCTCTTTTTTGAGGTCTCACCTCCCACCCATATTCAACCTCCACCAAGTCATACAGGAATTTCTTCCAAAGAAATGAGTCCATGCTGTAAGATAAAGGCAGACTTGTACTAGGTAATGGTCATTAGAGCAAAGCAGGACAGGAGAATCTCCACAAAAGCTTTTTTGGTACCCTGGGTATACATTCTTTGCTAAAGAGAGCAACAGAATTCAGAGCAGGAACAGGATAATTACTGAGCTAGCCAAACAGGCATAGAATAGGAAACGCAGTAAAACCGAGTCCAAAGTTGCACACATGACAAACAAGAGACAGAGGAGGCATTTGGAGTTACCAGAAGCACTCAGGGACGCTCCATCCTGTTGATGAGGTCAGGAACCAGTTGACATCAATAGGTACAGTGTCCAAAATTGTGTAGACCCATCTGTCTTCATCACCATACCAAAAGTGTACCTTACATTTGCAAGAAGGAAGCAGGAAAGGGGGCAAAACCCAACAGATAAGCCTTCTCCAAAGAAGGTTGCAAAGTAACTGGTTCATCCTAAATCTTTATTCTGAGTGCTGTAATCAGAGTTTCTGGTGAGAAATTTCCAGTTATTTAATCCCACACCATCCAGGACAGAGTTATAAACTGATTGAGGCTGTCAGCTGCAACAGCAGCAGTTTTCATCAGGTCAAGTGTCAAAACAAATTAATGTCATTTGGAGTTTTAATAATCAGCAGTTTCTATGTTTTAAAGTTCAAGTGCAGATGTGCTAATGGAAGAAAATACTCTCACAGAGGAGATACTCAACCTGCCAGAGAGTATCATGTTGCTTCTGACATAATACGGATGGCGATACTTTTATCCAGAGAGATACCGTAAGAATTCAAGTCTTCAATATTTAAGTGCACACCTCAAAGAAGCCATCTGTAGCTTTTTCATACTGAAAGAAAACTGCATTTCTAGACATACAGAAAACTTACTCTTTCAGTCAAAAAAACTAGTCATCTATATTTTGTTCATAAGCTGAATTATATTAGTCAATAGTTCAGAAGAGACAGTTTTACAAAACTATCAAAAAGAGGACCTGTTCTGAGGTACTCATCTTTAGCTTAAGTGCAAAAATTGCATACTGTAAAAAGATATAAGGGGATAGAGCATCTATCTCTACAGAATTTCCAGAGCAAGGGGTAGTAAGACACCATCACATTCCTAATACGCAAAGACTCTTTATCCCTAAATGCCATTAAACCACTTGATTTAGCCCCACAGTTTTAGTGATGGGGACTGACTGGTTGGTCAAAGGTTTGATTCTAATGCAGCACTCAAGAGGTCATAGAAATATCTCTGCTAGCCAGTTCTCTTGTGGCCAAGAATTGCTGGCTAATCCATTACTGAGAGAAAGAAGAAAGTGGGCTGGGAGAGGTCAATTGTTGCCTCCAAGAAAGTCAATGTTTCTTTCCTTCTGGCAACAACAGTCTGAAGACCCAATGCTACAGGACACTGAGCAGCAAGCAACATCAGTATAGGCTGAGCCTTAAGCAAGAGTCATCTTACCGAGGCAAGTTATATGCCTAAAATTACACTGCTGCTCAAGTGGTTTTGAGTGCCAAGACTTGGGTTCTTAGTATTTACAGGATTATGCTCAATCTGCACAATAGCAAAATAATTTCATTTACAAATCGAATATGCTTTCAAAGGCGATTCATGGAAGCCCCTGCTACAATGACTTTTGTTTACAGCCAGTTGCCAAAATGCAACAGCTGGAAAGTGGAGAGAATAGACTGTACCCATAGCTAACAAAAGCTGTAATTTAATAAGCATTCAGTGGCAGTTTTCACAGCTTAGTGCACAGACAGACATGTCTTAGCAAGTCTGGCTTCAGTATTTCTAGACTGTTCCCACCATTGTGACAGCAGCCCCAGTTTTCGTGGCTAGGCCTGCTGGGCTGAGTGAGCTTCTGCCACACCAGTCTCACATAATATCCCAGCTCTGAGCACTGATGGAGGAAGAGTTTCATCCATGGAGTTGGCTTTGAACTCCCACACCGAGATGCAAGCACAGATTTTCTTTTGTGAGCCTCCTTCAGTCAGTGACTACCAATGACAGAAGGGCCAATTCACGTACAAAAAAAGTGTTAGGTATTATATGAGTGAGGTCGTGTCTCCCCATCACTATCTTTTTCTACACTACATTTGATTAAGCCATGAATCCAGACAATCAGTCCCTCACAAAGAACTAGTACACTGTCCTCTGAGGGTAGAATGAACTCTGCTCGTCAGAATATATATTTTGGGGGGATGTCTTTTCATTCCTGAATAATTGCTAATAACCCACCTTAGACACTAGGCAGAGAATATACTTATTTGGTCTCGACTCAAGCCACTGATTTGATGAGGAAATGCAGAGCGCTAATGGGAAATGAGAGAATTCACTCTACCAAGACCTCTTTAATGTTTAAAGCTTTACAAGCCTTCCATTTCCTTTCCAGAGTAATAAAAGCAAGCCCAAACCAACTTTCACAAGCTCTCAGGCTTGTAGATCTCCATTGTTCTTTTTTGCATACTTTTTCCCCCCCTCACCTCCTTTTAAAGGCACTAGGTAAAGAAAAATAGAACAGCATAGAAAAAAATTATTTAGATACACAAGCAAGTTGGAGATAAGCAACTCCACTAGTCTACCTCTCCATATCTTTCATACCACCAAGTTAAGTCTAGAACTGCAAAATGAACAGGCAGAAATCACCAGAAAGGGAACCTTACCCTCCCCCCACCAAACCCCAACAACTTTGGCTTCTTAGTTCACAAGAAGGAAAGAAAAGTTTCACTTACTAACTACATTGGACTCAGAACAGCACCTGGCTTGCCATATTTAAGATGTACACTGGAAAATAAAAACTTAAATAGCAGTTGTACTATAAACTTTGAGATTAAGCTGCTCTGTCTGACAGAGTTTGCATTGTAAGACTGCTTTTTTTTTTTTTTTTTAGGGTTCTGAATAAAAATGTTCCATTACTAGACTTTCCATTGAGGTGATACAATCTTCTTTAGTAACAAAAGTACATCTTCATTTATGTCTGCATCTTTTCACATTTACAGCATTTTGCCTTCACTCTGCAGAATTACTTTTCTAAAATCTCAAGTGCCATTACTACTAATACAACATCACACTTAATGGAGACACTGATCATTTTCTCTGCAGGTTTGGTAAATTTTGGGTAGAGTTTGTGGGCTGTACAGGTCTAGATTCGGGCTTATGATGGTCTTCTCAGAGAAGATGATCCAATTACTTTCATAAACACAAAAGCTTAATAAACAGGGAGTTTTACCCTCCTGAAATTAATACACTCTGCATTTATCCAGGCTTAGTATCCAAATCATTATTCAAGCCTTCAAAAGAACTTTGAAATAATTAACATAAATGTTTCTGTTGCCTTCCTATAGTAAGTACTTCAGATTGTTCAATCACTTGTTAGGGAAAGAACTAGATACCACATCAGGTCATCCCTTAATATAGACCAGGGTAAGCCAAACTTCTTTCATATCCAGTTAACATGCAAACCATTTGACCTTTCCACCAGGACTACTTAAGACCTGGCAAGATCCACTTTTTAACCTGTGGGACTTCACACAATGCACTTCATTTTACTTTAGGGCTTTGTTACAGGCACAGCTGACAGCAATTGCGAGAGTTCATACTTTCGAATACTTCCAACTACCAGATGCCATTTTCTTTTGCTTTTACTTTTACTAAGCTTAACTGTTTAAGCTGAAGTTTCTAATGCAAGATTAAGAACAAGACAGCAACTATAATAATAATCCACCACAGAAAAATATTATGGACTATTCTACCTGAAATTTTCTTGCCATTAAAAACCCAACTGACTTCTTAAGCAATGCATAGCATCGTTTTGGTTTGAGTAGGGACTCAATACTTGGTACATCTTGAAGCTTGATAGCATATAGGTAGCATATACAGTCACCCAGGAGGCACAGAATTATTAATTTCACTCTAAGTTTTCCAGATTGTAAAACACTGAAGACTACTGTTTTCCATGGAGGTAAAGATAGAGGACTGACAGCAGAAGCCTCTGTGCTCTGTGGCTGCTAACTATACTTTACACCAAAACCACTGAGTATATTCCACTGCTGCAGCATTTATTCATCTGCCTTGAAGGTGTGTATCATAATATGGTCATCAATTTATAACACGATATTTTGTCCGTCTACTACCTCTCTACTTAGGTCAGTGCACACAAGAGACTATGAGGTAGGACCCACACTGGTGTCTCAAAGTAACAAAACATGAAGAGCTACTGTGTGTGGGACACCATCCCATTAGCTGACAGTGTTAAGCACCGGATGAACGAAGTAGAGAAATGAAAAGAGGCTGGAGACACTGCTGTGCAGTGTTAGGAAAGTGACTTAAATCAAACTTTTCACAGCCTGTCCAGCAAGGATGGTCTTCATTGCTCAACTTGAAACCTTAGGTTTGTTCGGCAGAAGTGTTTACTGGCCACAGGCACATACAGATGTCTGGTGCTCAAGCAGCAGTCGGTCATCGAGTAGCACCCGTCCCTCCTCACAGCTCAACCAAACCTAACAGCATCCACACTTTATTTTTCTATCTTCCTGCTTTTCCCTGAACTTCATTTCCACATGTATGCATGCATTTCTAACGCAAGTAATTAACAGCACAAATGTAGCACAAGTTCTAATGTCCTCTTTTTTTCCTTCTTCTTAAGAAGATGAGACTGAATTGCCAGAGCATAGCACTACCAGCATGACTGCTGAAGAAAACCCTTTCAAGAACAGTTCCTGGAACTGAGAATAATAACAAACCTGACCTACCAGCAAACTTGTTTGAGAAGACCATCAGAGCCCTAATCTAGATCTGTAGAGCCCACAATCACCTACCAACAACCTTACAGCAGCAGCTTGTCTCTATTTAAATCAGGCAGTTAGTGACACTCTACCTCTAACCCATCAGCTGTCTTCAGCATCCCACATCAGAGCAGCAGAATAGTACACACTCCTTAACACAAGCAAGGCTTTAAGTCAACCTGTTAACTGAAGCTTCTTAACTGAAGCTACTCACACCTCAAAGGACCCTCTGACCAGAGCTCATAGCCTTTTTCTTCCACCCATGTCAACTCCTCTAAAAAAGATAGCACCTCTCTGAAAATTCAGTTTGAGGACCTCTTACAGTGAAGTAAGAGGCACTTCTGTTATATTTCCCTCATTCTTACTGCCCTGAAGAATTGAATCAAAGACTCATTTAACACTGACCTTCGCAGTTGCCTCGTTTCCTTCTGTCTCTGTTCTTGTAACAGCCACCTATGGAAGTAAATGCACTTCTATTTCTTATATTTGCTCAGGCAAATCTGTGCCTCAGTTTGGTTTTCTTTCTGACCACTGGCAGGAAGAATATCACCTTTTCCTTATTCCCAGTGCTTTTAGGCACAGAAGAGATAATTTTCTCTCACACTCACCCTTATATTGATAACATATGAAATCTATTCTTAAGAAGTCAAAACAAATGAAAAAAAGAAAAAGCCAACAATGTTATCTTCTGGCTCCATACCAAAGCCAAACAAACAAACCTTTCAACACCAAGTCTCTTCTCACAATGCCTTCTGATAGCCATCGGCCAATGAATAATGAGAAAAACAGTTACACTAAAAATAGCACCTCAAAACGGTGGGGAAGTCGACAGAGGTTGTCAGGCCTCCAGGGCCAAATACTTGCAAAGAAAACATGCCTATTTTTCCTCCAGTTACTATTCAATAAACGGACCTGCTTTTTGGCCTCTAGAAGGATTGCCAGTTTTGCATCTGCTCTGAACATCTAATCAGAGTTTATTTTTTCACTACATCTGTCTTTGGAAGTAGACACTGCAAATAAATACTTCAGTTTTTCCATCATGAAATATTTAGCTTGTACTCCTCATGCTGTAACTAAACTCTCATTTATAAGGGGAAAGAGAGTTACCAGCATTTTTTAATGTAAAAAGAGTATGTTCACACATCACATTAGATATCCCTCAGCTACAAGCCTGCAGGTTCCTTTTTTCCTCCAGTACATCCAGCTTCACTTCTGGGGGAATGTCATAAGTAGAGGAACTATTTTAAAATAAGTTCGCTTCCTACTTGGCCTGAGGAGGTTAAACAAATAAGGTCATGAACAGATGAGATGCAGACACTTTCCTTCCGCCTCTTCTCCCCCACAGCCTCCCTTCTTCCCAATCCCGGTCCAGTGATGGTCTGTCTTGCCTTTAAACTGCACGGCAGAACAGACAAGGGAAGAAAAACAAAGAGACGGTGAAAAACATAGCTTTCTTCCCAATTTTCACCACAGAGGTTAAAAAGCAATGGGAAATGAGGCAATTGGGATATTACATCTGTCCCAATTGATCTCTTTTTCTATCTTCAAGTTAAACTGAGAAGCTCTCACAAGGAGAATGTTGCTTGCAGGCAACTATGCAAACTCTGAAGCACTAAGCAGCAGTCTTCAGACTTTGAGAAAACTCATTGATATTAAACCACTTCTACGGCTAGTAGCTTTATAATTATCCATATTCCATCTGGTTCCCAAAGAAAAAACTCTGCTCTTTTAGGACTCAGTGCAAAGAAGATAGAGTTTGGCACTTGTATTTCATTTGTCATTCTTAGTATTTTTTTTTTTTTTTTTTCAGTAAATCACTTCTTGTAAACAGAATTAAACAAAATAGAATACTACTACTGGCTTTACGTCCTGGCTAGTCCCATCAACTTCATAAGCACTGACAGCTCCTATAAAACACAGCATTTACTGCCCTAGGAGCAAGATCAGCAGTTAATTGCTGTGACCTTTGCAGATCTCTCTGATTCTGTATCAGGAAACAGCAGTAGTGGAACATATCTTCTGCTGTACTTTGTACAAAACATCGCAACCCAGTAGCAAATCAAACCAGCACAGCAATGCCAGCAGCCGCCAGTTAGGGCTTAGTTAGTAGCTCTCACTAGCTTCCAGGATGAAGCATAAAGTTACCAACAAAATTATCACTGGTCAGGCCAGCAGTTGTTCTAGTGTTTCTCTGTTTCACGTGCCTGCTTGAAAGACCTCTTCCTCAGTCCCCCACTGCAATAACTTATTTCATACTTGATTTTACTGCAAATTACCCATACGGCTCAATAAAATAACTCGCGCAGACACAAAGGCAAGAGACTCAGCTAGACTCCAGTGAATCAAAACTGACATGCTCTAGGTCCATTCAAAACATCATTTTCCTTTATTATCTTCTCATTAACATTTTTTGGCAGATGGTAATGACTTTATAGTAGCTTGCTTCCAAATAGCAAGAAGGCCAAACCCCTGAAAAAGCAAAAACTTGGCAAAACCAATCATATATGTTCTGTCCACGCAGATAACTTGCTGGGTAACCTTGTATGTATGTGGGCAAGAAGGAAGGAAAGTGGGAGAGCAGGGGAGGCAACTCCTCTGATAGTGACCTCCTGATAGTCGCATGAAGAATGTCAGTATGCTCTCATGAGATGAATATTGAGCAGTTGATCTGCTGCACATGCTTTCCCTACTTTGTCTCAAGATGGACTGCTCTTCCACCTACTCCCTGGGTGTACTGCTTGCTGACAGATTCATTATTGGGAGTCTTCCATCAGCTAGAAACTTACAACAATACAGAAAAACACTGCTGAAACAGATGAAACGACAAAAATTGAAAAAAACTGCAAAAAGAAGGGGCTATTAAGAGGAGGAAGGGAAGTTTGGTTTGCTTGGTTTGGTTTTTTTGAAGAGCCAGAGTGACCAGTAAAGCAGGAAGAAGCAAAGAGGAGGCGGGAGGGGAACACTGAAAAAAGTAGCAGTAGAAAAACTTCTGTCAGTCAGGTCAAGCACTTCAAGAAGATCATACTCCATATAATTCTCACAGAAGGAAAAAGACAAATAGCAAAATACCTTCTGGAGAAAGATGGTTAGAGCTGCCACCAGGATTGAACAAAAAAGTAACTTTTAAATACAAGAAAACATCCTATGTACTTGCATTAGGTAGGAGAATATACTACTTTATCACACATAGGCTACATTACTGTTCAAACCACAGCTTCGCTTAAGTATTTCTTTGTTTCTAGAGGTAAATACTGCCATAAAACAGAGATAAGCGAAGTTTATAGAGACTGCACCTCAAAAACGTTGATAAGCCACAAACATAGAGCATACATTTAGAAGAAATATCTAAACCACTATACATCATTACAACATAATAAATATATCATCAATACCAAACAATATTTATTTCAATCAGCAAAGGACAGCAGTTTTGACAAGTCTATGTCATGTTTACTGAGATTATTCTGGTTACCAACACCCCAAAAAGTAACACAATATTATGTTAATTCAAACTCTAAAGGAGCGTGTGTTTTTTAAACGCTACTGCATTACACAACAACAACACAGACCATGTTGTAGATATCACTAACCCAAATTCTGTAAATGCATGTCAAAGAATAGCTCCAAGAATCCTACCTGGCAGTGTTTGGATTCCTTTATCTCCCAAAACCTCACCTCTTTATTCTAATTCAGCAAAAGAATTCTTGTGCAAACAAATCTAGAAGGCAAAGATCCATTGAGTGTAGACCAATGTTATTCCCAAACTGGATATATCCCTAGCATTAGTATGATCTACGCAAGATCACAGATCTACATCAGTATCAGACCTCTTATTAATGGCAAACATGATTAAAAAAATAATTCAGCTGCAATTACTTTGATCCAAGAGCTTTTTTGACCCAGTTGATGTTTATCAGAACATCCTGCAACTTGAGAAATAAATTTTGTTTGGAAATAATTGAGAAACAAGGAGGACCCATGATGCAATTCTTGTGGTGTAGCCAACACTCAGAGTCGGGACAATGCTTCCCAAATCTACCAGAAGGAGATGCCTTTTAAGACCATTTTCAGTAGTCTGTGTTGATTCCCAAGCAATCAATTAATCCATATGAAGACAATTGCATTATGGCAAACATCATTTCACATGACTATATACGTAACAGATAGATGGAGAGACATTAACCTTTTTCTTCCATAAGGAAAAAGTTTGATTCTCAGTAATTTCCCCCAACAGCTACTTTACATCTACCAAAATGTAACTAGCCTCACATCACAGTAATTTGTTCTCATCTGCTCTAGCTTTACATTTTTCCAGTTTTGCACAACATATATTGTGAAGGATATTGCTTTTTTAATTAATGCAAGGAAAAAGTAAGAACAGCAACCTGGAACAATCTAAGTTTGCATACGTCAGCTGCAGTAATTTCTACCTTCTTCACTGCAGGCTATCTGGTCACAGTTTGCAATCTCTCGTTATGCAAGTACCACTACAGAATAAACTACCTGGAAGCCCTACAGTACAGTTCTGTGTGGTGGCCTGACGCACTTTAAAACCTGGCTGTTAAGAGAAGATGTAGATTGACCATCTCAGCCCACCCTTTACTCCTGATTGAAGAGTAAAGATCAAATAGTTTTATTTTCAGAGCAGCTTCTTTCCCACCGACTCCTCTTTCATAAGAACCAACCCCACCACTGCACTCCCACTGCCACAACCCCTCCCATCAGCTTCCCAGTGTTGAATTCCTGACCTGTGTAATGGCATTCTGCAGGGCTCAGATAGGTGCCTTTGCAAAGTAAGGAGGAGGACTGTGAAAAGCAACCCCTCTGAAGCCCAGCCAGACGCAAGTTAAGTAACAAGTATTGCATGCATTTTTATTGCACTGATTTATG
This sequence comes from Cuculus canorus, assembly GCF_017976375.1. NCBI lineage: Eukaryota > Metazoa > Chordata > Aves > Cuculiformes > Cuculidae > Cuculus > Cuculus canorus. The sequence goes on along the minus strand of NC_071404.1, from coordinate 50,808,032 downwards.
CCATTAACTGTAAGGCTATGACACCAACATCACATATATTACTTACCATGAAATGGGTACAGCTGTGTAAGTATACATATCAACTTTAAAACACTGAGAACTGTTTTAAGTGTTGACATCGCCCTGAAATAACTGTTGTTATTGGTTATGATGTTGGAACTAATCTACAATATACTAGCATGTGAAAAATTAAATGTTTCTGCTACCCTTGCATTAATGTTAACCAGTTAAAACTGACTCACATTAAGAATTTCAACTGAAGAACACAAAACAAGCTTGTTTTTACCTTACACAGTCAATAAGGAATACGCCCATTTAAACCGCATTCTGTACAAACCCAAATGACTTACTAAAAATTTTCTGAGGCACCATCAGTGATCTTAATTTGTTCAAATCATTAATAAAAAGGGGTTATGTTTTCAGATAAACAGCTTTAGAAACCAGCGTATTTTCTACGCTTCATAAACTATGCCTTATTTGAACTTAATTTCAAGGAATTTAAACTAAAATAAAAATAATAAATAAATAAAAGCAGGAAATTAGCCCTCAGCAGCACAGCCAAATTCATCCTAAGCATCTAAAGGACAAACTGAAAACAAAAATAACACCAAAAAATGTCCTACATGCCAAAGAACATAATTCTGCTGTCTCATTAGTGTTTTCCTAAAATAATTTAATTAGCAGTCTTCAGATTCAGGAAGGCATTTATGCTTCATCAGGAAAAGAAGGGCAGGGGGGTGAATAGTACAGGCTGTTCTGGCATACCAGGAACACAGTGTTGAATTCTTTCAGCTATCTGGCCAAAGCTGGATTGGTATACCAGACCTAAGCCCTTTTTTGATCCAAAGGAGGGGAGGAGCACCGGACAGTATTATTTGCATACTCTTAACTGCAAATAAGAAGAAACAGCTCAGCGGAGGAGCAGTGCTGAGGTATAATGTGTGAGTTGGATATTGTGTTTCTCCCCCTCCCATGCACAAATTGAAGTCCAAAAACCACCCCAGTCCCCATCTTTCATTACATTCTGCTTTTGTGGGCACTGACATTTGTCATTAGGAAGTCCCATAACTGAGGCTTTCATATGTACCTATTTAGGCCAATTCCCCTAGGCTACTCTGTGTGACAGTATATTTGATTCCTGCAATAAATCAGTACTCTAGGCTAATTTCAACATATGTTTCCTCTTAAGAAACTTTTAGATGGGAAGTCAGCCTACAGCAGGACTGCACTCTAGATCTCCAGGAAAGCAGAGGTCCCTACAAAAAAGTACTACCCTTTCCTAAAACTGATTGTTTACTATGGTTTACCACATACAGCAATTAACTGTTCATCAGTACCATGCACAAGTACCCTATCTGGGGAAAAGCCTATGCTTTTGCAAATCTTTGCCATGAGAGCACTTCTACTACCAAATTAGAAAAGCACTATCAGCATCCCCAGTTCAAATTTCTCATTAATGTAGGAGTAACCAGCTACTGAACGAGAAAGTGAATTACAGCTTAGCCTGAAAAACCACAGAATTTGGGAATAAACTTCTTCTCAACCCTTTTTTGGCTCAGGTATCAGCCGTATTTATCAGTACAGAGACATTTCTACAGCTTTTCAGTTCATTCTAGCCATATAAAAATAATTTTGCAGAGCCAAACTTTTAACTTCACCAGTATAATCCACAGATGGCTAGGATAAGCCAAATCTAAACGAACTGGCAGAGTTTGAATCGCTAGTTGAGATTAGCTATAAATATCACCATGATGCATAAACCCAAATAGAAACCTGCTCCATCTCCCAGGGTAGTATCAATTCTGCAGTCCCAACAGGTGTAAAAAATAATTCATCTTTGCCACTAAACTACATGAATATTCAGGAAGGGGAGGAGAGCTTTTGACAGAGAGGGTGCCATTTGTACATAAAAGCTTCCATGCTGCAGATCATATCTAAAGGTGTCAGAGTACAGAACCATCAGAAGCTGGTTTCTTGGCCCAGAAATTTCCAATGATCATGTAAATGCAATACTGCAAAAAGTTTCTCCCTATGTCTTACACGTGAAGTGCTTCAGCCATCTGAGGAAGGCTTTGAAACTCAGCCCACAATGAAAGACATGCCCTCCCTGAAAACATAGTTTTAAAACAGGAAACTAGTTAGGTAGTGCCTGGGTACAAAGATCACATTTGTTTTGACTTAGTTCCTCAAATCCTTTGAATACCAGTTCAGAGAATACACTAGAAAAACGCTCATGAGAAACTAGAACATTCACTCTGCCACATATTGATGAACTACTATTTACAACTACCATCATTTAAGTGCCTTTTTATAGTAAACAGAGGGATTTGCAAGAACAGGCACTAGAAGATCCTCAAGCTGCTGAATAAACAAGCGTAGCATGAGTGATTTTTTCTCCACTGCCTCCCATCTGAACTGCACAAGCTCAGCCCTGCACAGAAAATTGCTTGTTTCCTGCCAGCCTCCAACCTTTGCATCGCTGTTTTCTGGGTGGGAGCTGGGAGGGGAATTCAAAGGTTGTTTCTTTTGTTAGTTGCACAAATAAATGCAGATAAAATGACCATTTCAAATGAACACATCCTTCCTAATACATTTTTGTTGAAGCCTTCAGACAATAAAGATTTATTTTCCCAGCTTCCTCTCACACACACTCCAACAGCCCTCCATGTCACAGGCCAAGCTGAACCCCAGCACCCGTAATTACTGTCTTTGCATACTTACGTCTGAAGGTTACAGGTGGACCACAGCCCAACAGATACCCGTATGCAGGCAAAGAAGCAAATGCACTTACCCGAGAGATAGACAGAGGCATGTTGAAATCTTTGCCCCCTTGAAGTCTGAAACCCCAAGGAGCCGGGCCAACCAAAGACACACTGTAGTTGCTCATGATGTTTAGTATTCAAGGATCAAATCCAAAGAACTGATGCCTGCAGAAGAGGATTAGAGTTTAAATTTAAAGACAGTACAAAAAAAAAAATAAAAGGCACTGTACCATTTTGAAAGCCTTCTTTCCTTGTCAGTGTTCGCCACCATAGTATAAAAACAGCCAAAAAACCCACATCAGGTCTGTCATCACTTGTGCTTTTATTTTTCACATATTGTTTTCCCCCATAGCTTAGGAAGAAATCTAACTAGGGAACTGGTAATATGAACTTGGGACTTAGAGAATTTCCGGTGCCGAGATGTTTGACAACTACTTCTTACTAATAAAACACTGAGCGGGGATTAAAAAAACACCCAACATTAGAGCTTATCTTAAAAAAGTCAGTGTTGAGACAAGCAGGAATTAATAGTATCCCTTAAATCCAAGTATGGAAGAAATTAGCATTACTAGCATATTCATTTCTAACAAAAAGAATTTATAACAAAATTAATATCATATGCTACCATGTCATCAGCTCAAAGTTTGTTCCTGAACACATTATGTCTTGACAGTTTCAAAACAATGTCAAAACATCACAAATTCGAAGTTAATGAGAAGAAAATAAAATCCCTGTGATGTTTTTATTTTTACAGCATAGTTTCATACTGGTAGAACAATGCTACAGACAAAACAGATATTAAAACCAACCCTCAAATAAAAGCTGTTAAGGAAAACTAAATACCCACAGCCACAACACTGAGGCAAAAAAACCAAACCAAAACTCAAGCGCACTTCTCCTCTCCCCTCCCCACAAACGTGGGCAACAAATTACCTTTAAAAGGCAACTGAGGCACTTAGTTGCCGTTTAGTTTCAAAGATAAGGGCTTCAGTTTCACCTCAGATAAGGAACGTTACAATGACATCTTAGGTAGTGGATCCCGTCTATTTTTGTATGGTTGAGGCCAGGCAGGAGCACACCAGGGCGGGCTGGTGTAAGAGTACACCAGGGCATGGACAGATTCCATACTCGTATAGGAACATTTAAGGTGGGCCTTCAGTCAAGCACAAGCAAGCGGACTGCAAACCCCACCAAGCTCTGCAAAGCCCAGTTTTACCTGTTCATACACTGCAGAGCTGGGTGGTATTTTTCTAGGGGCATCGGATTTTTGCAAACCTTCAGAGTGGGGCTGTTGCACACCCCACGGGTGCAGGGAAAGACATTCAATGTCACTCCCCAAGAAAACCATCAGTAACACACTTTTCTGGATTCACTTCCCAGAGCCACAGAGATCCACTGCTCAGACTTGTTTCTAAATCAAATGGCAAACCTTACTCACACTGATGACTGCTCGAGTAACCAGGACAGGGCAGCACAAGATGTTTATCAGGAAAAAGAATTCAGAGCTGGTAACAGCGGTGTCTGGGTACCCGGGCAGTTCCTTACTTGCCCCTGCCTCCTGGCACCCAGCAAAAGGGCAGCTCTGACCCCAGGTGCTGACCCAACCCCCCTTGAAAGCCTCAGCAAATACAATATACAGAAGGGGAACACGGCTGAGCTTCCATGTGGCTGAAAAGGAAGGAAAGAAACAAAAACTCCTCCAAGTTTGAGCAAAGACTCTGTGGACTCTCAGCACTAAAACAAGAATCACTTAATTGCTCTGTGCACTGAATCCCTTATAAAAAGGGAATTTCAATTAGTCACAGATTTTTTTCCATATAAAAGTTCTTATTCTCTCTAAACGAAATCCACCACAATGGCAGGTCACTATAAATTAGAGACTGCAGAAAAGCAAACCATATCTAGCCACCAGCAGACACGCAGTTTACTGCCACAGGCAGAAGGCTTTACCTGTCAGATCACAGAATCACCAGGTTGGAAAAGACCTCTTGGATCACTGAGTCCAACCATTCCTATCTGCCACTAAACCATGTCCCTGAGTACCTCGTCTACTTGTCTTTTAAATACCTCCAGGGATGGGGACTCAAACCCCTCCCTGGGCAGATAAAACTGAAGCAACTTGCATAATTATTATTATTATTATTATTTTAAACTGAGTTATAGCTAGTTACAATAACAGATCTGGGGGAAAAAATGCTACATCAGATAATTATATTGTTCCTTTACATTTGTAGCAACTACAAATAGGAGGGAAGAAACTACATGCTGAAATTCCATGCATCACTCTCAGCATCACTCATCTTTCTAATCCTCCCGATTCTGCCACTTGTGCATCTCTAGGCTTATACACACACCAGGGAGGGATAGCAAACAACAGAGATCACCTCAAAGTTTAATTTACAAATTCCTTAAAACATGCTAGAACATCTAAGGGAAAGCACCACAACCCACCAACCCTGCTTCACTTTCATTTAGACGACCAAACGCTCGGTGGATCTACTCGTGGAAAGGGGAATTTCAAAACCCAGGAGAAAAGCTCCCCTTCACCACAGCCAGCAGCGCACAGCGCCCCAGGGCGCAGGGGGGGTGGCAAGCAAGGCGCTGGGGGTGGCTAGTAGGGCTCCCCCTGCCCCCCAGGAGCGGTGGCTGTGCCTGGAGGGGTAGCACCTGCATCCCCTTTGCGCAGCTCCCCCACCAAAAGCCTCTAAGCGCCCCAGGACCAGAAGCCCCACGCCTAACACAGCCTGGGGGACAAGAGAGCCCCTCAGAGGGCTGAGCCTCACCCCAAGGCGCCCCCACAGCCCCAGACTCCGGCCCGAGGAGCCCCACAGCCACCTCGGCGAGCAGCTCCACGGGTGCCACGAAGCCTGGGGACCCAAGCACCGCAGAGTCCCGTGCCCGAGCAGCCCCAAAGGCACCCCGGCACGCTCAGCTCAGGGCGAGGAGCCCCACAGGTGCCCCACAGCCGCGGGACGAGGCACCCACAGCGCTCCAAGGCGCTGCCCCCCGGTTCCCACGGCATCACCAGCAGCCGCTGCGCTCCCCAGCCCACCGCAAACCGCACGCCTCGCTTAAAAAAAAAAAAGTTAAAAAGAAAGATAAAATTAAAACAATCACTATGAAGGTTAAAAAAAAAAAAAAACCTGTTCGTTTTTCTCTTTTTTTTTTTCCCCCCCTACGCCGCGGCGGGGCTGCCACTCACCCTGGCGGAGCGGAGCGGTGCGGAGTGACGGGGACACCCGCGGCGCGACTGGGAAGCGGCAGCCCCGTCCCCTCGGTCCCGTTTTCACTTCCGTCTCCTCCTGCTCCTCCCCCGGCCCTGCCCAGCCCGGCAGCGACGGGACGGGGCGGCGGAGGAACTCAAAAGCATCGTTCCAGGGCGGTGCGGGGCACTGAGAGGCTCAATAGAGAACAAGTCTTACGAGGAGCGGCTGAGGGGACTGGGGTTGTTTAGCCTGGAGAAGAGGAGGCTGAGGGGAGACCTTATTGCTCTCTACAACTACCTGAAAGGAGGTAGTGGAGAGGAGGGAGCTGGCCTCTTCTCCCAAGTGACAGGGGACAGGATAAGGGGGAATGGCCTCGAGCTGTGCCAGTGGAGGGTCAGACTGGATATCAAGAAAAAATTTTCACAGAAAGGGTCATTGGGCACTGGCAGAGGCTGCCCAGGGAGGGGGTGGAGTTCCCCATCCCTGGAGATGTTTAAAAGACAGGTAGACGAGGTGCTCAGGGATGTGGTTTAGTGACAAATAGGAGTGTTTGGACTCTATGATCCAAGAGGTCTTTTCCAACTTGGTGATTCTATGATAAGCATTGTTCCCAGACGGCCCAGATTTAGTTCTTTTTTAGTGGAGGATTGCATGCTTCCTCAGCTTTATACATAAATAAATAGTCAAGATGCACCCGTGAAACACAAGGGTGGGCAGGAGTGCCTGGTCCTCGCTTGCCACAACCACTCCAAGTCCTCAGCTCGAGGGAAAGGCTGCTATACTGGGCAAGGGGGAAAAGCAAAGTGTCTTAGCCCCCGAAGTACCCTCCTGGCAGCCCCCGCTGTGTCAAACACGCAGTCTCTTTTAAGTACGGCCCCACCTATGCTTCTAAAGCTACAGCAGAGAGGGAAACCTTACAAAAAGAATACGAGTTTGGTTTATTTAACTCGGAGTAACAACTGATGGGGATATACTCGCCTCCTGAAGTACATCAAAGTCAGGAAAAGCAGCAAGGCAGAAGAGCTGTTCAACCCAAAAGACATTGCTGGCACAAGAACAAATGGCTGTAAAGTGGCCGTGAATAAATTCAGCTCTGAAATTAGTAGGGGCCCACCAGCAAGGAGGAAATAAAGGGAGATTTCATAAAATCAGAGAATCGCTAGGTTGGAAAGGACCTTTTGAGATGATCAAGCTCACAGCCTCTCCGTAGGAGCGGGTGCAAGAAATCAAACTGGTTCTCAGGTGACACTTGCTCAGATTATGTTATAGGAGATGCTTGCCTGTGAGCAGAGTAACAATTTCACGTGGAGAGGATAAGATTGACAACCCTGGAGTTTGCCTGGGTGTGAAGTGGGACAGAGGTGCTGGGAGGGAGAAGAGCACCTCAGCTTTGTGTTGAGCTGCACCGCACAGGAGGTGAGGCTTGAGGTTCCTGTCCTGCTTCACATGCTTTAAAAGTCATTGCCAATAAAAGTGGCAGTGAAAGAAGTGTGCAACTAATGAACAGTACCATTAGCACTACAGTTCGAAGGTTTTCAATCTCCTCTTTCAAGCATAGATTAACTGTGGGCAAAGAGTGCAGAAGAAAGCTTTAAATTCTTATCACTGGCCACCAGAACATGCAGTCCTTATCATGTGTGGCCCTCCCTAGCCCTCTGTTCCCATTCAGGAGGAAGGCAGCGCTTATCCCTCAGGCGAGGTTGGATGGGGCCCTGGGCAGCCTGATCTAGTAGGACATGTCCCTGCCCATCACGGGGGTTGGAACTGGATGATCTTTAAGGTCCCAAACTATTCTATGATCCCTCCCTTCAGGTGTCACCCATCAGGCCCAGAGCCCAAGTTTGGTCCAGCTGTGCCTGTGCCCACACAGGCTGCCCTCAGACTGGAGGTGATGCTGGGCTAGGAGGCTCAAACCCCAGGTGCCAGGGTATGGATGAAATGGGCCAGGACATTTCTGTGACTACTAGTTATAGGAACTTTTACAGGGATATTTTAACCTTGTCCCTGGGAGCTGTGTGTCTCATCAGCTGCTGTGACTATGCCAAATACATCTAAAAAATAAAAGCCTCTAAACCCCGCGCTAATGCAACTGAACCACTTTCAGAAATCTTTCTTCTGTACTCTGCTCTTTTCCTATTAAGTATCTCTAATCAGGCAAAATTGAAAATCCCCATTACACACACAGACTCTCTCACATGATTTTAATTCATGGAGGTAAAAATTCCCCAACACAGGGATTTTTCATTGTGTTCCAAGGGCCTTAGGTCACTCCCATGCTGTTTTATTTATTAGAGTAGAAAAAGCTCCAGGACCCCGCTCCCCAACATGACTCACGTGACATCTCCAAGGTCAGCATGTCCCTGTGCTGACTGCTTCAGTAGCAATCTGCTCTCAGGTCGCCAGGGTGCACAGCTTGGAGTCTTATCCTGGAATACCGGCTAGCTGCATTAGTGAAAAACATCCTTTTTCCACTTCAGTTCTCAAAAAACCTCATTTTTTCTTGCTGGAGTAGTATTTTACCTAATCTATCTGCACATCTCACGACCACATTACATTCATTCATCAGGACTGAATGAGAACTTGCCGAGAGGCTTTTGCTGGTAGGTGTTGCAGCGACTTTCACCCTTGGTGAGACCGCATGCACTCTTACACCGCACCCACCCATTGCACTCAGGCCAGTGCTCGAAGCTAGCAGGCTTGGTTTTAAGTCCGTCATTGTTTTTGTGCAGTGTGATCAGTTTGTGACAGATTAATCTGTTTTGCTTTGCCTGGAGACAGGGCACAGAAATTAGAGGCAACTCATTAGTTAGAGATCTCTCCATTCTTGGTCACTTTTCAAATATTTTCCTCTTTGAGAGAAAGCTTTTCATTAGAGCTGAATAGTGAAATAAGAGATAGCAAGTTGAGCAAGAAATCTCAGCAGCAGTCAGAACTGTGGCATGCCTGTTCTTCCTACCACCACAGTACTTTAGACAGAGCTTGCATTTTTCCCTCTGAACAAGGAAGGAAGATGTCTGGAAATTAATTAAATGCAGTAGTCAGTGAGCCATGCAGATACAGCCTGTCTCAAAATTACTCAGGCACTTAAGTCTTGTTTAAATGCTAATGAATGCCTCAGGTGCGAGATAATGGGCACTGCAAAATTGACAGAGAATATCACCTGCGGTCCTGAAGTACAAAAAGGCCTCGTAAATGGAAAAAGCAGCCCATAAATTATGAACAGATTAACAATGCACAGTAAAATGATTCTCAATTAAACAGCAGTTAATCTAACATTAGCTTTCTGTGTGCTAAGGCACTGAACTACCAGCTGTGCTTTTGCTGCAGTGCTACTTCCGCTTTTGCTTTTCTTCCAGAAGTAAAGCTAATGCAAACTTAGCGTATAGCTAGAGTTCAGTGTAAAGAAATCCTCTCTCCAAAGACATTGATATCAATATCGCCTGTAGTCTCACTGCTTATTCCAGCTCCAAGATAGCTCTCTGGCCAAACGATGAAATAAATTGGATATGTTCTGTGCGTTTCTGAGAAGCGGGGGCTGCAGTCAGCTTTTGACAGCTACAGTGGGCAAGCTCTAATGCTCTGGTTGTGGTGAAGCCCAAACTGCCTTGAACAGATATCACATAAGCACTTTAACTGTTCTGTTTGTTTGGTATTTTGTAGTTTGGGGTGGGTTTTTTTTTACTCTTTCCTGTCCCTGGTTTGGAAGGAGACCCAGTGCTCAATTATATCCTCTCTCATACATCCTGTCCAGTTAGCCTAAGGACTTCCTTGAATGAAGCCACTAGCAGAATGGTGGGGCACAGAGGGGCACTTCAGGGGGTCAGCATCCAGCCAGGTATGCCAATTCATTTTGTGTCAGCTTTGTCAGCCAAAAACCCATGGTCACGTTTACTCCTACTTTGCCACCTCTTTTTCCTCTTTTCAGAACCCTGGTTCTTCCTCCAGCTGTGCTGGCCCTCTTCACTTTTCATCAGGGTGTTTTTCCACCAGGCATGTTTTCTCACATCCCTGCTTCTGAAGCTGTCATCCTCTCTGCCTGCAGTTCATTCACCACATCAGTAGTCAGGCCAGTTTTTAAGCCCATAGCTTTTCTCTGAAACATTGACAGTGCTGGCATTCCCACTTTAGATAATTAGCCACTAAAGCTCTTAATGTTATATATGGATTTATGGTCTTTTTTGTATCCTAATTTCTTCTTTATTTTATCTCATCAAGCCTTCTTTAATTTTTCTTTATTGGTGCTCTTCTTTTTCAAGAAAAAGTAATGTTTACTAATAAGGTACTCGTTATTTATAAAGTCCCCCAGAATCTTAGTAAATTGGGTAAACAAAGGAAATGAATGTGTGTTATTACTGGACTCCTTTTTAGTGACTGAGTGGACATATTGAGAGCCTGGTAATTCATCAAGAAACTGTAAACTAGGCAAATCTGCTTTATTCCCTCCCTCTCAAGTAAAAGAAGGACCACCTATGTGGAGGCCTCAGCCGATGCTACAAGTTAAACATTTCCTCCACATGCGTCAAAATCAATGAAACAGCAACTAAATCTTTTCATTCCAGGGAACAGAAGAAGCCTTTTGAGGAACTCCAGATTACATACTTATCATGTTAAGCATGTCCCGTTTAAGGGAATGAAACCAATCTGAAGCTTCTCAGTACATCACAGCTTCAACAGCTTCATTCCCAGGCCTGCTGTGAAGCATTAGCCTCATTTTACAGACAGTGACCAGGGGCAATAAACATTTATACATGCGAGGAATTCACTGTCAGATAAAGAATTGAAACCAATTCCTCCAAATTCTTGAAGAATTCCTAACTACCGGATTACCTTACCTGGGACTGACGTAGCCGTTTCTGCTTCTTCAACCACAGCGATGCATGGGAAGGAAAAATAAAAAATATTCAGACTTCACATTTACTGTTCTTGACAGAGCCATTCTTGACAGAGCCAAGCATGTTACATGGGTAACACCTTCAAAAATTATACTCTTACCTACTGAAGAAAACCTCCTGCTTATATTTCCTTTTTCTTAACGGTAGGGAACAGTTAGTGCAGAAATATGAGGCTTAGTGTGGTTTAATTACAGTCAATCAGCTGTGCAGGAAGGGCTTGCTGTGTGATGTCCTTGAGCTACATTTGACATAAACCATGAACACCGATTAAGTGGGATTTGGCAGGTAAACAGCCAAACTTTCAGAGTGATCCTTGCAGTTATTTGTATTAATTAGTGTCATGGGAGAAGAGGTGCAGCTTTGCCTATAGTCTTTTCTGTAATATATTGCCTTAGTGAGGGAGGGAGTGGGTGCAAGCTGTGGCATGAAGAGCGCTTTGCCTGGCAGGTTGGGAGCAGCCCGGCACACAGGTTTGGACAGATGTTGCAGGAGAGCAGCAGGCAGCTCCCCTGTGTTATTCCTACTGGCACCACTAATTCACACAAGCATGGTGAATTCACATAGCTTTTCACAAGGCAGGTCTGTTTGGCAGCTCAGCGGAGGCACTTGGTAGATGCTGACTAGGGCTCAGCCACCACAATCCTGTGTCACCTTCACTAAGTCAAATCACTTCAGCCAGTTCATGTAATTGAGCAGAAATCAAGGTAGCCCAAACTAGTGGAATCCCACTGCATCAACAGGTCTAACAATACATTTAGAGACATTAAAAATTCCCCCAAAACCACAAACATCACTTTCCTGTTGTGTAGACCTAACTGACCTGGATTTTGTCACTATAAATCCATACAAAAAAACTCTGCACACAGAGAAATCACTGTAGGCCTTTGTAACCACCTGTAACTATAGTTTTCTGGCAAAAAGAAAAAAAAATAATGAAACCAACTATGAGGGCAGTAAGATCTGAGAACACATCAAGGACATCTTATTTTGGCTGCTACCCACAAAAAAAAATTAAACAGGTAATAGCTATTCCCACAGTAAATAAAAAACATCCAATCTTTACTGACAAAGGAGAAGGGGGAGGAAAAAAATCCAAACCACTAAAGAATCTGATAATTGTATGTTTTCTTTGGATGAAATTACATTAACACCAGCAGCATATTTATGTGTGAATTATGTTACGAAGATTTATATCCCTTTTGCTGTTTGTGAAAATGTTGGTTCCTTGTTGGCTTTGCAAGGTTGGCTGCCACATATATCCATGTGCCACCAGCAGAAGACTGAAACCCATGCTGTGCGAATATTTCTGGCTGAAAAACTGTACATAAATCAAGAAGGGAAGGAGGCACAGGGGGAACTGTAAGCACCTAAGAGCATCCTGCTGGCAGTCAGAAACTGTCACCTCTCTATGTATTCCCTGGGTGGATCCAAGAGTCACACATACATGAAGTGTCACTGAGCCCAAGTGTTTCTCTTCTGCAGTGCTACAGCATTTCTTCCCAGTTGAATTTACGTCTTAAAAGTACTTGCACTTTTCTGGTCCCAGCGGTTCCCATCAGAAGGCTGTCCTTTCTTCAGTTTGTCTTACTGGCCAGCAACCTGCGTCTTATTCCCAGACTAAGTTTAGTCACAGACAAGTTTAAATAGTTCTTCCCCTCTCCACTGTTTTACGCCTGGATATTTTTAACCAGAAACTGTATCCTCTGTCAAACTTCATTTTCCTGGACTGAACAAGTTGAGCTTGTCTTTCCTCCATTTCTAAGGAAAGATCATTGCACTCCTCGTGATCTCAGTAGCCTTTCTTTACACCTGTTTAGATTTCTTTTTCCCTTGGGCATGAGACACCAAAATAATGTATAGCATCCTGAGGACTTCTTACTGGTGTCATATGCTGTAATAGATTTAATGTTTCTACTGGAAACACCTCATTTGACATATCCCAGAATGACATTTCCTTCTTCTCCAAAGAAAATCATATCCATGCTCCAGAGGTACCATAGAGTTTCCCAGTTGATTCATTTTTTTCTACTTCTCTTCCATTTTCAGCTTAGAGATAAGTAATCTCCATATGAATGCTTTTGTCATTTATGCTTCTGAATTTAACTTCATTGCATTTTTCCTTAATATAACATTTTTCAGCTCTTCCTCCCTCCTGGTAGTGCCTCCTACCTTTTTGTCATCCACAAATGTCATCAGCAAACTTGTAGTCTTTGTGCCTACTTTGCTGATGGAAACATTAAGCAGGAATGATTCCCAGACCTATTAGTTTTATAACAATATATTTATATAATTATATATATGAACATATGTGAACTGCATTAAGTACCTGTTACTCTTTGTGCAGTGTTACCTGCTGCAGTCTTCCTGCTCACCTTGCAGAAAAACAATGGCCTTCAGCAGAAGAAGGATTGGAAAAGGACATCAGATGCTGTCCTAGATCCCAGACAAATGGGATTTGTCATATTCCTTTTGTTTATAATCACAGCGATGAAGAAATCTGTGAGGTTAGTCTGACATGAGCTGCCCTTGCCAAGCCGAAGAAGCTGTACTGGGAGGAAAGCACAGAAGTGCTTCAAGCACTGTCTATAGTGATGTTCAGACTGAAGCCAGCAGGACTCAAAGGCCACTCAGAGGGCAGAGTGAAGAAGGAAATGGAGAGAGACAGTATTAAAATACACAAAAATTTCACAATGTCTTAGGCACAAAATATTATCATGCTGATGTTGGCAAGGCAGTAGAAGCAGAGAACTTAGCAGTGTCATGGAATCATAAAATGGTTTGGGTTAGAAGGGACTTTTAAAGGTCATCTAGTCCAACCTCCCTGCAACGAGCAGGGGCATCTTTTGCTAGGTCACAGTCCTCAGTGCCCCATTTGTTTCAAAATAGGACAGGGAACAAAAGAAAGATGGGGAAAACACTGTTTTAGACTTTGCGTCGGGCTGTTATAGCATGCGTAAAACACACTTTATGCAGATTAAGGAAAAAGGGAAAGAAAGAAAAAGCTGTTGTTGACAGGCAAGTATCTCTCATCCATGCTTCCTGTCAGCAAGGTGGTGTCCTAACATGGACAGATCAAAACTGTGGTTATCTGAGTCGTTCACCAAGGGCCTATTTACTATACCGACCTATGGAAAAAACTATAAGCCTATTCCTGTAGAGGATGGACAATATATAACAACTGCAAGTGAAGCAAGACCTACTGCAATTGGCTTTATGTGCCACCTTGTGCAGTCCACAGCATCTGTGCAACTGCAGGTGGGATATGTAATCGGATTAATCATCTAGGGATAAACAGGAGCCGACAGCACTTTGGAGGAGCATGAAGTGCCAGCAATGTGTTAGCTGGCCACAAGCCTGCACCTTTCTTCTCTTTGTACGAGGACAATTCTCTAAACCACAGCAATACAATCCACTCATTCTCTAAACTTTCATTTTGAAGAAAATGTGACAGTGACAGAGGGGTGGCATCAGTCATTTTTGGCTCATCGTACACATTGAATGCGTTTCCCAGGTTGTACAGCTGTAGCTGCAGTGTCTCTGCTACATGACAGAACCATATATTAGAGACTAATTACAGCAACAGCTAGAAAGATGATGGAAAGAAAAAAAAAGTGAAAATAGAAGAGGGAAGAGTGAAAAGTTTCAGCCACTGCCCATCGCCTCTAAACTCATTTCTAAAAATACAAAAGCAGAAAGCTGCTAGGAAATTTTGATGCTCGTAGGAAACTTTCAGCAAATAATGGGCCATGCCAGTACCCAGTGTAAAACTGAGCCACCTGAGCACCAGGACTGAATCAGACAGCCTGGTCCTCAGTCTGTTGCTCAGCTCCACTGTCAGCCTGAGACTTCAAAACCTGTTCAAATCAAGTAGAAACTTTCCGTGGCTCCAGCTCCTAAGTTTAAAATTTACATTGGGCTTTGTCTCGCATTTCGCCTCTTCCCTAGCACTGTAGCTCGATACCCCTTGTTAACCAGCCTGGGATGGTTTCTGTCTATCCCTCTGGAGAACATTTGTCACCCGGTACTGCTCCAGCCCCTGCTTATTTTGCAGAGAAGGAATTTCAGCAGCAATTAGCTGAAGTGAGTTTCAGGATCTTCAGCCTGTTTGTCTGACCTCTGGAAGTAGGTGGCTAATTCAAGGACAATGGAAGCTGTCATGTTACCTGTTTCCAACATGAAATCAATCAGGGGAGAGTGGGAGTGAAGTCAGCCTTTCTGTTTTGATAAGAGGGTGGCCAAAGATCTGTGGAATGAAAGGCACTCCAGCAGCCACCCGGGCACAGGGACGCCTGCCTGCTATTTATACACCCGGGGGCAGGGCTGGGGAACAAAGTGGTTCTTCAGCTCCCATTTTATTTTTATTTGCCTGAAACTGAAGGGGAAGGGCACAGCTTTTATCAGCCAGAAGCATGCATGGGCAATATTCTTTTTTTGTCCTTTTTGGTAAAAAAAATATTATCAGTATGGCATTATGTTATATACATATTATTTTTATAATTATATGTCTAAATATTGTTTCAGCCTGAAAAACCAGAATTGCTTTAAAGACAACCCTTAAAAAAATTAATCCTGTATCTCATGTGTAATGATTATGTCCTGGTCTGTGCTCTGTATGTCAGCAAACAGAAAACTGCTTCATTTGGGAACCGGTTGCCCGAACAACACAGAGGGAAGAGGACAGCTAAGCAGAGCAGCTGAGAGAGACATGAGACACACATTGATTTGGATTTTGTATGACAAAAGTCAAATTGACACTGTTTTTTAGAGTTTAATTCACATACAGAACTGTGTTTGAAACTCAGTTTTACACATATTTATGCTAAGCCTCTTCGGAACTAGATCCATGTCATCCCAAAGGTTGGGATTTGTCAAACCAACCTGAAACATAACTTAGTCTCATTGCAGTGCTTTTTGCCTATGAGGAAGGGAGCGGTAGCATTTAATTTCATTCAAAAGTGCCCTTTTCCTGTTGACAGATAAGCCCCAAGAGAGCAGCATACAATTCTCCTGTGCTAAATATGAGAGAAAAGAGTCCTTGGGAAGAAGAAGCCCAGCACAAAACCCTAGGGGATACTAATTATAAGCTTATTTTAAGCATCTTGCATGGTCTGAATAGTTTACAAGGCTGTTCCAGTTGCTGAGAAGTCAGAAGTCTTGGTAATAAGGACCCCTGAGAAACTTATTTATCAGTTTTAAAAATTTACAGCACTGCTGGAAAAGAGCCAGTGTAGCTGGTCCCTGGAAATGAATGAAATATTTGTGTATTACCTCATATAGCTTGCAACACTGTAGTAGCCAAGTAACTTGCGAGCGTTACTGCATTTGTCATCGCAGTATCTGAATAATCCAGGGAAGTGCAAGCACAAGTGGCTATAAAAATAGTTTCACTTCTCTTTTGTGGGCAGGCTTTCCACCACTCCTGGCCTAGCAGGGAAAAATCTCAAAAAGCTTCCCTCCACGGGGAACGACCCAGACCCTAAATGTGAGCCTTGTGCTCCCCAAGGCCGGTTGCTTTCCTGTTCCCACCCTGGCCCGCTCCCAGGCTGCCTCTAGCACAGCAGCAGTGGTCACCTAACCCGAGTTCCTGTTTCTCCATGAACTGGCCAGTGGATTAATGACAATTTTCTAGGGAGACAGAGGCATGAACAAGAATTACCAGGTTAGCCTCTATGGGCTGGTTTCCCCTATCCCACAAAAAGTGTGGACTGAGACAAGGTGAACTAAACGTGTTGCGAAGGGCACTTAGGAGCCCTAGGAGCTTTACATTAATAGTTACATGATCTACAACTTAGGCCTTCCCATAGATTGTTACCATTATGTTATTTTTAACACTAGCGGTCACTGGGTATATATCTATGTGTTCAAACAAAAGCATGGCTCCAGCCCAGAGGCTTTTTGCAAAACAATTTGCTGCTCCTTCCCCCTCCACCTCCTCTTTTCCTTCCCTCTCCACCCATAAAATTTACATCTAGATTCAGTTATCACTGTTTAGCTGACAGGAAGGGCAGATGAAAAACAAAATTGATGATAGATTTAAGAAAATAACTCATCATGTATGCAGTACATATATACCATAAACCACTTTAAAATGCCATAAGCCAAAATATGTACTAGGAGCAGGCTAATCAGACTTATTTCAAAATAGCTGCTCTTAAAAGACAGAAAAAAACAAAAGATGAGAAGAGCCTATTGCAAACAGAGAGAACAGAGCACTTTTTCCACATCTCACCAAAACTTCTGCAAAAGAAAAAAAAAATTGCTTCTAACCAGCTCTGTTTACAAGAGAGAAAACAGCACGAGAAATTACTTTTTTTCCTTCTTGCACAAACCAGAACTTAACTGCTGAGAACAATACGCCCCATCCCACAGCGCAGCATTAACCTTACAGCCTCGGGCGCTCCACTTGAAATGCCTCATAAAGCAAATAAACCCTTCTGGAGTGAACCACCTCCTTATCTATTCTTCAAGAAAGGAAGAGGTAGAGGATGAGCGATGGCAGGAAACTCACATTTCATTCCAGTGACTAATTTTGACAAGCCTTTCGTTCCTGTTACTAGAGATGCAAGCACATAAAAGGACCACAAAGACAGGGATGAATGTACACAGCTCCTTGTAAGGAGAAGAGAAGCTCTTTTTGGCAGAGAAATGTGTTTCCACTGTTGTTCAGTCATCAAAATCACCAGACAGAGGGTGTGGGCTTGTGTCTTTTATTTTTTGGGTCTGTCTAGCCAGACTTTTGCATAACTTCACACATCCTGCCTTGCTGATCTCTCTGCAATGATTTGGGTAGTTCATCTGCACAACGTGCCTGTTCTGCCTAACCTGATAAGTGATTTCCTAGTAAATCAGCTGTTCCAGGACCGCCTTAATTCCTGCATAGGTGCATCCAGGGGCTGGGGCAGGTCCTCACATCTCCGGGCACAACTCTCATCACCAGAGCTACTGGGGCCAAGGGAGCCCTAGGCAAAATGGGCATTCCAAACTGTGGCTACCTACATTGTGGGCATCTCTGGCAGGGAGGAAGTGTAACCTGTTGCTTGAGATGGTGTTAGTAATGTTTGATTTATAAGAGCAAATGGGTGGGGGAAAAGGTGAGCTTAACAGCCACTTATAGTTATTGTAAGGCAGGAAACAAGCAACACTGTAAAGAAGCTTTTCGTATGATGGAGGTAGAAAAAGATGTGAATGAAAGATAGGACAAACCAAAGCATATTGGCTAAAAACAGGTGCTGTAGGACTCGCTCCATTGCTTTCCTGGGTAGAAGAGTCCTTTCGGTAGACTATGGAAATGGAATAGATTTTATCTCCCCATGCTTCAGGAAAGCATCAGATCCAGGGTTGCCTAGGAAGCTATCAAACAAACTGTAGGAAATGAGCATATCTACAAAAGAAATGGAAAGTTGGTGAGAAACTCCCAAGTGGGAAACTTCAAAGAAACGCATGAGTCTTTGTAACAGCATTGAGAAGGGATGTATGGGGGCTGCAGGAAGGCACTCTGCAGGAGGTACTCCGGGTAGATTTTGACATGGAAAGTATTACATATCCCATTGGCTGTCCTAATGCAAAAAACCTGCTTTCTTCTTTTTGATGATAAATAACTATAGAGGGTATTCTAAACCCAGAGAGAGAGTGGAATAAATTAAGGCTGGACATTGGCAGCCTTGCAGTCATCAGAAGACTGAGATCCTGGAGCAAACTTCAGAGCAGCTGGGACAAGGCAACCTCACCAATTTTTCTGGATGTCATTTGGTCTGTTTACAAAAGACTGTGTGCTATAAGGAGAATAGGGAAGTGGTGAGCAAGGCTGTGTAATACACGTTGGCTTGCTGTAGGAGAAATCAAGTTTAAAGAAAATGCATTGCGAGTTCTTCACCTTCTTGAATACGGGTAGATCTTTTTCTAACTCCCAGACAAAATTCTTGACTTAAGTGTAGTTTCTGAAAGATCTTCAGTTTTCTCCAAATTAGAGCAGCCTGGCCAATCAAACTTACTGCTACCTCCTCATTCTTAATCAGAAAGCAAAACTACCAAACCTGGAAAACAGTTTTGGCTGTTTGTTTCAGCCTGTGCCTTTGGTGATTACTAACCAGCCTCTTCATGGCTGGATGTGGTTTGTGAACTGTACTTGGTCCCTTTGGCCCTACACCCTCTTAAACATCCTCTTTCATATGTTGGGACTGACAAAGGCTTGGTGTCTACTGCCAGTTGTGAATCGGGTTTGCTCTTTAGAAGCAAAACCAGAAATGCCTATTTCACACAGCCTTGCAACTTCCCAGCAGAAAGCTGCAATTACTCATCAGTGCATTGAGATTATTAAGGCCAAGACAGAGAGTCTGATAAATGCCTTGTGAGGTGCTTTGACATCATTCAGACTGCAGGCATCGATAAAACCAGAATGAATTGTGTCCGTTATCAGGAATAATAATACACACATTAATCAGTGTTGGAGGACTTTCTATTCTCAGGGGGGAATGGCCTTAAATAATTTTACATTTTCATTTTGTCTTAAAAATTTGTAATATTTAATATGATCTTTAATTCTCAAAACATATAAAATACCAGGAATAAATTAAAGTTTACGGCTTTTTCCCTCTTCCCTGTATCTTTCAGAAGTATCTATTTCTCTGGCTAAGGACAGGATACAGGGTGTATCATTCTAATGGTGATGGTTCTACATGTTCAACTTTATTCCAATGGCTAGAAACCTGGTTTGACCCTAGCTAAGTTGAAAGGAGAAACTAAAACAAGACAGAGTTTTAATAAAAGTAACATTGCATCAAGTGCACAACTTTCTGGAACAGCTAAAGTTTGCAAACAGAGTCATGGACTTTTGCAAAGCATCGGCATGCTTTGATGAGGTCACCAAAGGTGTAAAGTGACCACAAGACATTGTATTTGATTATCTCTTAGATTTATGGAGGATTTGATTGCTTGGAAAGAATTTTTAGAATGATCGGCATATACGATTTGTGTAAGCTAAGAGTGTTAGGATTTTATATACAATTCTATTTATATACAAACTGGGGGTAGTTTTGCTTCTTGGTCTAAGCTCAGTGCATAGGCAGGAGGTGTGATTCTCCGTTTGCTGCTTGGACATTCATATGGACACATCTGCATAGTCAATGCCAAATAATCCCACAGCAGAAAGGCTGCGTTTTACTCCCACTGCAGACTGCCAGAAATATAGTCAGTAACTACCAGGGCAATAATGGAACTGCTCTACTGAGAAAAGGCATTGACCAGCAAGGAACCAAGCAAGATTTATTAGGGCCTCTATGTGGTGAGTGCAGAAGAAATTTCTGCACCTTTATTCTAATAACAGCTTATCCAAGTGACAAAAGGCATTTAATGGAAAGATAGCTGTAGACTCTTGGTGCTTACTCTCTTTGCTCACCTTCATCTCTCAGTTCCACACAAAGGTATGTTTAGGTCATGTATGTATATGTCCATAAATTCCCCAAGGCTTGCAGTAAAAGCAAGGAAAAAAACCTATTTATTTTAAGTTATGAAGGGGACTGAGTGAAGTTATTCTGCTGCTATTGTTATGAGCCCTCTTCCAAAAGACAATAGTCTCTTCCCAAGGTCCCACCACTAGCCCCAGTCTGGTGAAAAAGCAGCTTGAACAAAATCATCACTTTTCCCATAAGTGTTCCTCAGAAACAGATCTTGAGTACCTTTAAGGGGAGATAACTGCTTTCTTCCCTCTGCAGATGAGTAAAGCTACACCTAAATGAACAAGCCCAGTGTATCTCAGCAGGAGTAGAGGAACAATTGCAAAGGACTGAACACAAACATTTCCTGCTTCAGAAGTAGGTATTGCTTACTATAAAAATGGTGAGAAAGGAGGAGGATCATGCCGTAGGGTTTTAGCTTTTTTTCTTTTCTGTTTTTAAATGCTAGAAGAAGCAGTTTCACAAAGGTGGAAACAATGAGGGGGAAAAGGGAAACAGGCTGAAGATGGGCAAGCAGGTGAGAACCAGAGAAACAAACCCTCTTACCTGTTTGCTGAATGAGGGTGAAGGAGAAGAAATCATGGGCTTTGCATTTATTTACTGGGTTCACTCCACTGTTTGTTGCTCTCCGAGGCAACACTGTAGATAAAGAATTCAGAGCAATAGAAATAAAAAAAGGTTTATCCAGCTAAATTCAAAGTGGCTAAGAAAAGGCTGAGCTAATGCATCCTATAGGCCCACAAAAGTTTTTGTACATCTTATTTTGAGAATGATTTGTAAGGCACATTGTTAATTAGGGACTATTTTGAGAGCTGAATTGAAGGCAGAGATATGGGCAAAGACCTGAAAAAAATGGCCAGCTCTGTAACAGACAACAAAATACAACAACGAAGCATATTTTTTTCCAGTCCCTCCTCTTCCAGAAGTACTGATCTTCTCCCCAGATTTACTCATGTTTAGTTGCAGTCAAATTGAGAACCACTTTGCCCACTTTCCCTTTGGCTTTGTGAAGCACAACCAATGCTCATCAGCGTAGCGTGTCTGACAATTACCAACTAGAGTCATTCAGCTGGGGAAGTGAAGCAGACTATGGAGAAAAATCTGTTTCTTCATCAGATGGGGCGGGAAACCTGCTGTTTAGAAGCTGTTTTAGTTAAAACTAGCTACAGAAACTAAATGCTAACTGCAGACCTTGATAAAGGATTGCGTTAGCTAGCACTGTCCTACGTGGCGGTCCTTTTCCTAACAGACTCAACTCAAAACCTGCTTCTCTGCTAACCATAATAGAAAGCTGTTTTATCATTTGCAGCTCTCTAAGCTTTATTTTGCCAATTTCTATTTTCAGCAGCACTTTCCCCTACAGATGCTGCCATCTCCCCTGTTTACAGTTAATTTCTTGTGTGCTGCAATTTCCTGAATGGCTTCTCGTCTTTTTTTTCGTGAGTGAAGTTTATTCTTAATAATCTAATAATCTAATCTTAATAATCTAATCTAGGATTTGCACCAGTCAGCTAAAGGGAACTGGACTAGACCATACAGTTAAATTTCAGACTCTACGGAGAGAGTCTTATTTAGTTTCATAGTTGCTAGATTAGATTTTATCTTAAATATAGATCTTAGTTTTATACGTGCTACCACTTGAGGCACACTCTTTTTATAGAGGGGATCTGAGATACTGCTGAAGCTGGTAGGAGAGGCAAAAGGGTTTTCTGCTAGTCCAGAGTGTGTGTTTTCTTATGAAATGTGAGGCTATAGAGGCCTTTGAACCTAAATTATGATGGCTCAATTGTGTGGGTGCCAGGATTTGGAAGTCTCTAGTGCCACTACAGCTGACACCTGCAGGAACTTATTTGAGCATTTGGAGTGTCTGTGGTGAGTTTAATTGCTAAACACAAACAGATCAAACTCCCTCTTCCTAGCAGCTCAGAGAGGGGATCTCCAAAAAAAAAAGAAAATAAAAAGTATCCAAGCTACCTAGAGCGTACTGAAAAAGCTCTTCTGTTTAGTATTAATAACACACAAACATATCTTGGAAAAGAAGTGGAAAATAGATAAAATGATTTTTCTTTTTTTTGAAATTTGTCTCTTTCTGGCTACCATCTACGTCTTTGTAATATTAGCACCAGAGATGACCAGAAGGGAGAGAAAAAGAGAAAGGATCATTATTTAGAATGAAAAAGAATGACCATCTCCTTGTGGTTAAAAAGTGGTCCTTTTCTTCTCTGGGGTTTGTAAGACTCAGCTGGGGACACCGGAGTCAGAGCAGAGGCAAAGGGGCTTTTTCCTGCCTAAGGCTTTTTAACCTCTTTGAAAGTTGTTGGGGAAACTTCAGCTCCTTGTGTTTGTCTCTGTCCTCCTTGGAACTTTTATGTTTGAGTTTTTTAAAATCTGTTTGTTTGTGAGTTCCCTGTCTTCTCTGGGGAAAGAGAGTTCCTCTCAGACCAGGAGGCTGAAATGTGGAGGTGCTGCTGCTGTTCACATCTCAATAACAGAAAACAACCTCTCTGAACAACAATGCAATTCCCATTTTATTTTAGGCATGCAGTACTACAACAGGGAGAGATTCATGCAGAAAGGAGAAAGAACAAAACAGAGAAAATGTAAAAAATCCTCAATAAGATCTAACTGATAACGAAAAAACAAATAAAGGAAAAATTCTATTTCAATTGGTATTTTAATACTGTTTTCATTCTTCATTAAAGTAGGCTTTAAAAAATAGCCTTCTATGCACTTAAAAATAAAGCCTAATCCTAACATAGTTTTTACTGGATAACCTGAGCTCTTGGCTAGACTTGTCTGGGCTGGGGATTTCAGGGACTCTTCCTGGCTTTCCTATAAAAATGCATCAAGATCCTGGGCAACTACCCCACCAACAGCTTTGCTGTGGGTTTCCAGATGCAGAGGTTACTGCTGGAAAAAGAAACCTCACTGATGACACCTAGTGTTTTCCAAAAATCACAGTGGGAATTTCTTCAACGGGTACCCAAGAGCCCTCTCCTCCCACGGGTGGCCCTGGGGCAGATAGTGCCAGCGGATGAAGCTGCAATTAGTGCCCAAGAACTCACTTTTCCGTAACTACATCCATGAAGGATAGCTACCAAATCCACTTTGCTGCCATCGTGTCAGTGGGGAAGGAGACCGAACCTTAATGAATTAACGAGTGCAGACAAAGCACAAACCCCTACTGATTACAGGCAACCTGGTAACTAGTTCTCCTAGGAGATGTTTGTGCAAGGAGGTTTACTTGTATAAAAAGTGAATCACAGCCATATAGACAGTAACATGCAACTTCCAAGTTGACTGCTGTAAATCCATAGCAGCATCTGATAATAACCAATGGAGGTGCAAGAAGTGGTTCCTACTCATCTTCAGTAGGAAAAGTGGACTTCTGACTGTGGGTATATAACAAGCCTAAAATACTAACTTCTCTTTTTATTATTTTGAAGAAGCAGCTGTAACAAATTTAACAGTGCCCACTTTTAACAGCAGGTATACAACTGTGTTTTTTGACAGGGCCTGTTTAACAGCTGTACAGTAGCATAGTAGAAAAAATTTGGAGTCAGACTTTTAAAATGATGTGAAACATGCAACATCAATATCATAATACAAAGTCCAAAAACACAGCTAGGAATAAAACAGATGTGGTGCAAGCTCATCATATAGGAGTCCTGCGTGTTCCTGCCAAAAGACAAGTGGAAGATTTTGTTGGCTTTGAGGAGCATGATGTAGTCACACGTCTTTGTTTCCATCTCCCTGCTTTGGGCAGGCAGAAAACCAGCAAACAAGAGGATCACAAAAGAATGAAAGAGCAAATGAGTTTTCCCAAATCTCTTAATCCTCAGACACCAGCCCAAACAAAAAGGACCAGTCACATGCATTGCATAAGGCTGCTACCCAGACTAATTCCTGGAGAGTTGCAGACTGTGTATGAAGCTTTACAAACTCTTTTCAACAAAAAAACAACACACAACCGCCCATCCAGAAAAAAAAAACCCAAAAAAAAACCAAAAAAAAACCCCAAAACAATGAGTTTTTAAAGTAGAAAAGAAGAGCACTGAGGATAGCTAAAAAGGAGAGAGAAAAAATTTGTCTTTGCCTAGCACCTCTGCACACAGCATCACGTAAAATTTAGCCTTGGTCTATAGATCTCGAAGGGAAATGGAGAAAGATACAGAATTCAAATGTGGGAATGCAGATGCTCAGAATAAATCAGCAGAGACATTTCAATAGAGGTACACGGCTGGCAGAGCAACGCATTGGCACAGCCTCTGTTTAACAAATGAATCCTCAGGGCAGCATATTTCTGGGAAAGCTTTTGGTCATTCCTTTCTCGCCCCTCCTCTGTGCCCCGAGTGAAGCAATGAATGAGTATTTACAGCTTGGTTGTGTCAAGGGGTCGACAGTTCTGCTCATTTAAAGTATGGCTCTATTATGAAAAGTGAGTCTGTGAATGATAACCTCATGGCTTTGTGTTTATTGAGTCTCACTGATTTCCAGATCAAGTGAACTGTAAAAAAAATAAATAAATTACAAATCACTCAGCCAGATTGGGTTCTTTCTTGTTTACTCATCAGTGACAGTTAACAACCCATGAGTCAAGCTCTGTCTTTTCTCATAGCTGAGCAAACCAAATCTGAAATGTTCTGTGCAGCTTTTCTACTTTTTCTGCTTAAATGAAAGAAAGAAATGCTTCCCTCCCGAGCTCCCTTCCCTGCAATGTACAACTCCTCCTTTGCACCCAAGTGCCCTGGAGCCCTTCTCTGAAGAGGAGAGGCTCCTCTGAAGAGGAAGGAGAAGGGATTTCTGTACCTGCTCATTTCTTTCTTATTGTAGAGATAGGCAAAATTTAGCTTCTAGTACTTTTTAAGCTCTCCTCCCTGCCCCAAACTGTCCTGTATATTTGAAATGCACATTGTTCTTCTACTTTATGCTCTGCTAGCTATATGTGTTGCTTGGCAACATATGTCATTAACAACTCCCTCAAATTAGGTAGAATCAAGCCAGCAGCAGAAAAACAATCCCCATCCAATTTCTTCCGTATTAATCTGGCCCACGTGTTCTCTATTTTCTTTTCCATTAGGCAAGTAGCCATTGACTCTTTAATACTGTATATAATAAACTGCAAAAAGTGTAACCAGGCAGCTTAGTTCAGCTGCTGAAATCATGTGAGCCATCAGCGTTTTAAGACTGCTTCTCCATTTGTTCTAAGAGGACTGACATTTCATGGACCAGAACTCACCATAGAATTTAGGTTTTTATTTTTTCTTTTATTCTACTTTCACCAAAAAAAAAAAAAATATATAAGGTAGAATGCAGAAAACTCTATTCTGAGGAGATTTTTCAACTTGCTTTTTTTTTTTTCCTCATTGAGGTGGGAAAGGCTGGATTTTCTGTTGTATTCTTTCCTCCTGCTTCCCCTTTCCCCCACTTCACTGTGCTATGTGGCCCAGAGATCCTTTTCCATTAGTTTACACCTTGTTATGCTGCAGCTTTTCAGAATTTTGCTGTGTTTAGGAAAGCACTGGGAAACAGCAAAAGGAAAAATAAGAAAAGGGAGAACTGTCAAGCTATGAGTGCAATTGACTCTGTTACCTTCAGAAAGAGAGCATGAAAACCAAGGAAGAAGGCTTTTCAGTTGTAAATACTTCCTTTATTAGTATTTCATGAGAACTGGGAGAGAAACAATCCATATAAAGCAAAGCTTTAACATGGTTAAAGAATCTTGGCTCTGCTTTCTTACAGGAAGCTGAATTCAAACTTTGACCTCCAATTCCTCCATCTCTCAGCTTTATACAACAGATGGGATCCTGAGACACTCTTGGGGCAATGTGTCCATTTTTACCAGTCAAAATTTGAAAAGATGGGGCCTTTGGTAACCCCCAAGGAAATGTTGCTTCTCTTTGGGCAATATGCTTGAATAATAGATTTTCTATATATAAGATTCACCCTGAAAGAGCTCAGCACAGAAACAGCAATTGGATGTCAACTTTTTCTTGCTTGTGGTGACTTTCCTTTTAGAGTACGTGGCCACTATCAGTTCTCAGGCAGGTCAGAGCACGTGAAACTAGGAACAGAGTGACAAGCACCACTTCAGAACTATCTGGTTTTAGAAGACTGATTGCTCTTCAATTAGCACGTAGCTCTTCTCTTGATAAACTACCTTGTATCTTTGAACACAGCTAAGGGTAAGCTGTAGTGGCTCTCAGAAAAGACTCTGAAAGCAGTTAGTGGAAAAATGAATATTATTAATAGTTAAGTTTTCTACACCTACAGCCTTAATAGCAATTCCTGCTGCTGTTTCATCCATTATCTTCTAGCGGCACAATGGGTGGCCATGAATACTGGTCAGACCGGGACATTTTTACTGCACTGAAGAATCTGCTTCTATAGCAGACAAATAGAAAGGATATTCAGCCGCTATATCTTTTTATAAATTTTGTCTATATCTCCTTCATCTGACCTTTATCTCCTCCTCATCACTGCCCACATGCTTCCCATTGGGTGGATTGCATCTGCATATTAAGGTCATCAATAATATGGTAACGGCCCCATAAGTGGCAAGACAGCCTCTGCAAAGCGCCTCAATTAGAGGTGCAGAGCATGACAACTAAGGAATGCCTTGATTACAAGCTTAATTTGCTGTACATCTCACAGTTACTGACCTATTGGTTTCTTCCTATATTACTGCTAGTATTTCAAAGGCAAGCTTTCAAAGCCTCAGTAGAAAAAAAGTACATTTTCCTTGTTTATAGGATTGAATAATTTTCACGATAATTTTTCTCCTAAGCTGCTTTGTAGCAACAAGTTTGTTAGAAGCCAGTTTTGTACTTCTTGCTGTCTGCAGCAAAAATTATCAAGAGTTACTTTGCAGAAGAAACTCAACTCACCTGTCACCTGCAGTTGCAGTAACTGAAGGTATCCTATTTTCAGCTGAAAGCAAATACCGAGCATTTTTGAATCCTGATGTAAAGTACCAAGGGCCAGAGGATAGACTGGAAAACAGTACTAGAGACTTTTCCCAGGCCTTTTAGTTGTGGCTTATGAGTATCTGAGCTTGAAAAAGAAAAGCATTGCACTTCTCCAGTATCTTCTCCACTAATAAAAGCAGTTGAGAAACGCCATAGATGCCTCTTGCACATCAGAAAACTACAGAAGAGTAATGAAGACTTTCTCTTGAAAATAGCCCTGTAAACTCTTAGCATCACTTTTGCTGGACCTCAAGGAGAGAAATCAACATTGTGAGAAGGAAGATGAGAGGCACAGCACAAACTGGAGACTGCATCAGTGAGGAAACCACAGAGGCTTCCCTTGCTGCCTATATTGGGCCATCACAGAGGGGATACCAAAGGCAGTGGGGCTGTGACAACAGTCCATAATTAAAAGGCCTACAGGGTGCTCCTCTGCCTAACAGAATCAAGGAGAAATCAATCCCTCCAACAAATTCTCCCTCATTGTATCAATTGAATATACATATCTATATGCAACATTTAAAGGCCACACTTGCAGGCACTTGAACTGCTGCCTGCTGAAGGGATTCTGTCTACAATCACATTATCTGCCCCCTCAAATTTGCCTGTTCTTTTGAATCCTTTACAGCATATTTAAAAGATTTCTTACTTGTTGCATCTTTTTATGTTCACACCAAAGCATTCCATTGTTTATTTCTTCTAGGGATTCAGAGAAATAAAGGAAGCATTACCTGACTGAACCCTCTTTCTTCAACCATTTCTCTGCAAAAGTGCCCCTCCCAGCTTCAATTTGTAAGGGGCTGATTTTGCCTGATGTTAACCCAAGACACCTGTCATGGTGCCTGAGCTGTAGCAGAAGAGCGTCTGAAAGAAAGGCCTAAGAAATTAAATGACCATGAATTATATTCCAAGTTACCCTGCTCTGCCAGTTTAGGCAGTTTTCATCCTGCCTCACTTTATTCTGCCCTTGCTTCCTCCCTACCGTATTCCTGCTCACTGCCCTTTTCTATGTGACTCTTCCCAGTGTCAGTTCACACCAGTAAAATTTTCTTTCTTGCTTCTTGGTCCATATATTTCATGTCTTAAAATGCCAACACCTCTGTCTTTCCTTGCAAAACAGTGTGTGTCTGCTATACAATAGCTTTCAGCTATGCCATAGCTTTCAATTCCGTTACTTATTCATCTTAAAAATTAGATTTTATAAGGCAATGAACCCTGCTGCTTTTCCTCTGGACCGGGCTTCGCCAGACACTTTCTCATTATGTCACTCAGATTCAATTTCACTTTCCTTCAGACTAAATATTGCTGCAGATACCTAATGCTTTCACTCTGCTGTATAAAAATAGAGAGACCTTTCATCCACATTTTTTAAAATCTATTGCAGTTCATGTGTAGAAAGCCAGAAACCCTTGCAGTGAGCGTTTCTGGTTTCTCCCCAAACTACCAACCAACAGCTTGCATTTACAAGGCTGGCACCTAGCCCTTCCTTATTAATGCGGTGAGAAGTATTTCCATTCACCCTGGTGCCCAGGAGCTGGATATAGTCTCTGCGTCACCTGAAATCTAAGAGCACCTCTGTGACATATGGTGTAGGACGTTCCCGGGAGCTGCAGGCTGTTGCCTCCTTTTTAATGTGCTTGTTTCCTCTAAGTGCTTTAGAGCAACATGAGAATAAAAGGTTATATATTTAAAAGATATCACTGCTTCAAATTGCAGTAACATATATGGCTTTTCCCTAGGTAATGCCACTAAAGGGCCTTACAGCTTCCATTATCCTTTATCTATAAAACAGTCTCCTTGCTTTCACTGCTCCCCTCTTCTTCCTGGTAGTGGAACTGAGAAAAGGTGATTTTACTGGCAAAAAACCCCATGAAGGTGGTGTTGAGACACCCAAGACAAACTTTGTGTAGAGAGAGGACATAGCCAGATGTTCAAGTATGATGCAAATTCTCCAAATCAACCATGAGAATTTTTTAAAATACCTGAAATACTCTCATTGTGGAAAGGAAAAGACTAAGCTCAAGGTCCTGCCTGCCTGCCTGCCCAGACAGGCAGGTGATGCATAGGTGTGTGCATTTTGGGTCACTGCAGCATGAAAGTGCCCAGGGTGTATCTGCTGCAGAAGATGAAGATATTGACAGTTTTTTTAGACGTATTTTCTGTTTAAGACACTTTTCCTTTATAGGGGTGGCAGCAGCAAGATGGAGGCAATAGCTGAAACAGGCTGCTCAAAAGCAAGCCCTTTTCCCCAGCAGTTAATGACCCTCTTTTGTTCACCCCAGGGTTTTGATTGTGGGACTACAACAGATCTGGTGATACCAATAAAGACACCACAGCAGCAGCACTAGCCAGTAAGTACAGCCTACGGAGAAGAGCTGCTCATTAAATAGGCTATTACTTCATGTAATGAATTCCAGGAAAATGCTTTATGTTTTGATTACGGGTATTCAGAGTAAGAACTGCTAGTACAGCACTTGAGATAAGGAAGGGACCAGATAGACTTAAATAGCAAATCTTAGTATGACTTATTATGTAATTACCTGCCTCCCATCACCATAAGGTCTGCATGTCTCACACAGCTAAAAATAGAGCAGCCTCCCTCTGCCTTTCTCTCTGTCCAGCCTGTGGGAGGAAAGACTTGACTCACTCACTTATGTTTGGTTGAGCCCTGCGAGCCACATCTGCAAAGGGAAGCAAGGGTCACACATGTTGAAGCAATACTGGTCTCTCCTAAGCTGCAGCAGACAGACACACAGAGAAAATACATTCATAAGTTATCAACTGACCTGAATGTACCAGAGGCTGCCCCTGGAAAGTGTCACTTTTCCATGCCCTTGGCTCTGGGTAGACAAATATCTCCTGCCAAGGCACCCCATGCTCCCAGCCACTCTGGGCTGCATAAAATAGGCAGGGTTATAGCCACTTACCTTTTGATTTTTTGAGGTTTGCTGCACTGAAAATGGAGGAAGGCTTTTCCTCATCCACCCATCCCTGAGCCTAAGGGAGACAACGCCCGCCTGCAGTGGTGGCTGCGGCAGGGCATGCTGCGTTGGCAGAGGCAGGACAGATACGGATGATGACAGTGTTCCACTTGTTTCATCAGGGCAGTACAAGGACTTTTGGGCAGATGTGCTGCATGTCCTCATCCTTATGCTACCCTCATCTGTTTCCTGTTGAAGATAGCAGCATAATACTGGTTTTCTATCAGGATATCCCACGCAGCACATTCACAAGATGCTGAGACTTTCGCTATCATTGCCAATGTCTTATAACATCGAGACTAGAAAGTTCAGTTACTATGAAAAAAAGAAAACATCCCATAGGCTGAAAAAAAAAAAAAAAGAGTGGGAAACACTTTTTTCAAACTGGTTATTAAAAAAAGCTGTATTCTTTGGAAAAGAAGGCTTCAAAACCACACCCTTAGAAATACCATTTTCGTATTAATTTCTAGTTACTGCCAGGAAGTATTCTAGATTAAGGAGTTTAGGTAATAGGATGCTATTTAGTCATGTGTTCTAGAGCGGGTCCCAGGAATACATTTTGGTGACAACTTCAGCTCTGCATTTGAACCATCACTGAAACTGACTGTATTATACAGGTAGAAATATTAAGTGGCAACATTTAGATCCCAGCTGAGATCCAACATCGTGGATGTTGCATTGTTTGGATATAGAGGTTTGTTTAACATTCTCCATGTAATACCTACAGCTGAGACCTGAGTATTTCAGTGATTTTGACCACATGCTGCAGTCAGAGAGGGTGAAGGTTCTGATGTCTGGGCTTGGGAGAAGAGGACACTGCCACAACGCTGCTACCATCTGGGTACACGCTTACACTACATCCCAGCCTCTGCTGATGTTAAACGAGGATAATTATATTTTCCTCCCTGCCAGAAGAGCTGGGAGACAGCCTGTTGATAAGTTGTTCCCGACAGTGCTTGCTGACTGCTTAAGCAGATACTCCTGAATAGCAAGCACATCACATTTCTGCTCCAAGTTTTTCAGGCTTTATCCCAACTTCCAGTGATGCTGTCAGAAGAGCAAGTGGAGGCCAGGGTCAAGGTGGCAGGGGCCCAGACCAGGGCATCCTGGGGCAAGGGCAGGGACAGATGACTCAGGACCTCCTCGAGCAACCAAACCATCTTTGTGGTTCACCTGTGGTATCCAGTGGCTTTACTGCACCATTGTGCCAATGGGATGGAGCTTCTGGGTTCAGGTGGACGGAGTGGAGAGCGGAGACTGTCGGTGGAGATGATGCAGCCTCAGTGGGGCTCCAGGGAAAGTGTGAACTGAGCAGCTATCATTCGCTCTCTCACACCCTACAAGAACTGGAGAGCACTAAATGCAATTACCAGGCATTGCCTCAAAACAAGCAAAGGGAAGGTCTATTTCATGTATATCACAAACCGCAGAGCCCACATGATATTTTTGGTAATTAGGCTTTCACATGAGTCCCAGAAATGATTCCATAAATCCATGGAAGCAGAAGAGGTCTGTGAAGGCTTATTAAATACAATTTCTGCCATAGAACTCCTGAAGGCTGGGAGAGTATAGCAAGAAAGTATCGGTATCTGTTTTGCTTCTCTTCCTAGACACTTGTTGCTGGCCGCTGTTGGATACAGGTTATTAAGTCAATTGGACCCCTGGTCTAAGTCTCTTATGATTTTTCTTCTTACTTTTCTGTGAAAAAAAATCATGTTTCTCTCTATTCAGCCTGGAGAGCAAACCTAAGAAGAAGGTCAAGACTCATGAAAATTCCCTGTGGTAGTTCTAAGCTTTTTACCTGGTTTCATGAGTATTTTAGGGTCTGGCTTATTTGAGTGTTCGTAATTACCCATCTTGACCCTCACTGCGTCTGTTGGAGTCCAGGCCTGGACTTTAGGAACACATGGAGGAGACTTCTTTACTACCTGCCCTTTACCTTAACATGTCCATTGATTCCCACCTACAGACTGATTTTCTCCCTTTTTCCCCTTGGGTTACTGAAACCGCTGATTTCTCTTCAGCCTGTGGCATCAGAGTTTTCAGTGTTTTAACACTGACGATGTTCTGGCAGTGCACAACAGCTATTCCTGAGTCAGAGGTATGTGAAGAAGAGAAATTCAAATCAAGAGACTTTGTGAGATAGTTAAAACCACCCTCTAAACTTTTCATTTTCAGCCCTTCTCTTCCACAAGCTTGGAAACAGCACCTCAGTTGAAATGGAAACATGCCATGAGAGTTTCTTCTCTGGAAATCTTAGTTGCTATTGCTTGCTGGGCCCTAAAGCAAATGTCTCAGTGCATCTGCAGCACCAGAGTGTGGCGGGACAACCCAACAGTGAAGGACCATCTGTCAGGCACCTTCAGCAGTGCTCAGAAGGTGTTCCAGGAAAAATCACCATGCAGGGAAAATAAATCCAGACCAGCACAAAACCAAAAGCTTTTTGAGGAAGCATTCTATGCCAGCAAGGATGCACGCCAAGGCATCTACAAGATAAAAAGAAGAAAGAAAAAAAGGAAGAAAGAAAAAAACAACCCATCACTCCCAAAACAGTCAAGATAGTTAAGTCACAGAAAACCACAGAAGTCTTCTTTTCACGTGCCCAATTCCCTTGGCCTCACAGATTGGCACATCTGGTAGACTAAAGGGTGGGAGGATTATGCATGGAGTGGAGGGCTCCAGCAGCCTTTTGGGTTTGGCACTTGCTGCTGGACTCTCTGATGCTGCAAAATAAGGTCTTAAGCTACACTGCAGTTGTAAACATAGTTGGAGCCAAGGAGGGGAAGGCCAAACCAGCTCAATTCCCAGCCTCAGAAAAGTGTGTGGCTTATAGGCAGTGTGACAGTGAAGAGGAAAATACAGCAAAATGCAGGCTCAGCTCTTCCAGGCGTATAAAGCTCAAGTTATTGAAAATAGCTTAAAGGACGGGCAATTTTTCCACTAAAATTTATAAAAAGCATGAAAGAGATCTTAGTGGTGGCTCAGCAATTTTTCACCCAGCAAACTGGAAGCAGTCACTTGCTCAATGGGTGCACATCATCAGGAAATTTGCTGCATTTCTTCAGTGGACTCCTGCCTACGAGTCCTGCACTCTCATGACAGTCACCCATGCACTGACACTCAAAACAACCCCAGCCTACTTAAAACCAGAAAAGTAGTCATCTCAAGACATTTTTAATACCAAGATTTGTTTCTGTGGGTACTTGCACTTTTAAAAAAATTATTATTCTACTGACGCAACGGGTGTCTGAGAGTGGCCACTGATGGCTGTCACTGTAGCTACAGCTGGCTGGACAGCACAGCTCATGTAAGACTTGAACTTAGCATAAAACATACAGTTGTTCCTTTTGTCTATCCAGAACACACATGCCCTGGGCTGAAAAAAAAAAAAACCCAAAACAAAACAAAAAAATCCATCATGTAATTTTCAGAATACAGTAATTCACAGACCATTTATGCTAACATATTCCTGTGCCAAAACTGACACTTTGCTTGAACAGCTTGTTTCCCTCCGCAGACATATGTAAAGATAGCAGTCATATCCCATATTCCCCTATCCCCCTTCAGTCTTTTTTTGCTGCGTTTAACAAGGTAAATTAAGTTTGTTCTTGTAACAGAAACTTTTCATCCCCCTTTCCGTCACGTGTTGGTGCCCCGACGGTCAAGTCAGGTGACAGTGACCCAACCGTGACAAAGCTGCTGGTGGCTCCAAGTTTCTTTATGTTGGGTTGCCCATAGATGGGGACAGACAAAACAATCTGAGTGCATTAGTTGGTTGGATACAGCATTTTACATTTTCTACTAAGATGGAGTTGTCTATTTTGGTGCATTCCTAGTGGCTCAACAATTTCCACTATAAGCTGTTGTTTTAATTTGTTTTACATTTATCAAACTTGAATGTGTTCAGTCTCACAATTTCCACACTTGTAGTCTGCTTTGGCCTGGATTTTTTTTTTTTCCTCCATCTCAGGATATAGGAATAATTTCTTTCCAAGAGCACTTCCATGGAAAAATTAGTTGTTAACATTAAATACATCCATCTGTTTCTTTGAGGAGCTTTGCCACCTGCTTGCAGGGGGAACGAAGCTGAAATATGGCAAGGAGAAACTCTAGGGAGGCATCTTCTGCAGTCTCTATGAAAAATTACCCACAATTAGTTCCCTATAAATGTCTAGGAAATACCATTTTCACGTGCACTCACTAACACAAATGTCTGACTGTTTCATGGGGATCAGACCTGCTCCTTGGCATGGAGAGAAACAGCTCGAGTGCAACTTTCCAAGGGCCATGCACTGTTGGTAACAGCAGCAGCCCATCTCTTCACACGCTATTCACTATGTCACATTCAGTGCAGCAGCAGGTCCTGAAGCTAATAAGGGTCTTCTGAAGCTTTGCTTCCTGGTGAAGAACACATATAACTTTTTAAATTAAAATATATACAGGATACATAACCACAAATAAAGAGTAAAAATGATTCAGAATAAAAAAATTCAATGTATTGTGTAACGCTCTACCAGAAATCTTTTCTCAGGAAATTTTACCATACCATACTGTCACCAAGGTTGCTGACAAGCCGATATAGCCCCTGGCCTGAGGGAGAATTACTAACAGTGGATTTATACCTGACTGACATTTTCAGTTATCTTTTCATGTCCTGCTACCACCTACAGCACTAACAAGTGCAACTAGAGTGCAAACATAAGTGCAAACCAGACACATCATAAAGCAAGTAATATATACAAACAGACATCTGAAATCTTAGTAAGCCGTAGTATGTATTAATACGCAGGTAAATGTGACAGTCACAAGAAAATCATCCTAGCACCAAACTTTCCACAGAAATACTTGTCCATTCAAGCTGTGCAGCCAGAACTTTGTGGTATAGACTGAGGACAGGGATGAGATGAAAAGCAAGAAATAATCACCAGCTTGTGCTGAGGTGACCCAGGACAGATAGCAACACCTCAGCTGCTTCCACCTTGTCCAACCTCATCCTGCAGTTAGCTGGTATCTGCACTTGCTGAACCAAATCACCACAGTCAAGTTTGATCTAATCCTACGCAGAAAAGGAGTCCAGACTTAAAACACTCCGTGGTACGCAGCTCCCCTCTAGCTTGCTTGACTTTCATGTATTGTGAAAGAACCAAACAAAATATAGCAAGGATTACCTACATGGAGAATCAGTGAAGAGCAGCTGTAAAAAACAAGGTGTGTGTGTGAAGAATAATGAAGCTTTAAAAAAGGTTATTTATTACCCAGTATTTTGCATGTTATGCGTTGCATGTCACCCTGGAACATAAACATTTTTCAGACAGCAAAGTGGAAGGGTTTTCTTCTTCAAGAGAGTCTCCCAAATGGAGGGAAATGGACTGATGTCTGGAAACTGAATAAGCTTTCTGGAAGAAAGTGGTATAGGTCCTGCTACATACCAACCCAAGGCAGCAAGATTCATTAAGATTCCAGTAAGTAATTTTCTCCTTTTTACTTGAAATCTTTATCTACAAACAAATTTAACTACAGACAAATCACAGACTTGATTTGATTAAAAGATCATTCAGATCATCTAGCCATCTGTGTTACCACTGCGGCTGGTGGAAACTGTGGTTTCATGGCACTTCCCAACACTGTCCAGAAGAGAGCTACCAAAACAGGAATGCTGTTCCATGGGCAGGTAGCAGAAACATTCAGCAGTTGCCCCTGGTCTTGCTCCATTGTTTTTTCTGCTGCTGGTGTCTTCATCTGTGGTTACAAATTGGGGCCTCACGAAGCAGGTGGTCAACTCAACCAGTGCCACTCAGTCATGCTGCCAGATCTTCCATTGCTCATTTCCCGCAGCACAATCTGAAAGAAAGCCTGTTTCCATGCCTGAGCTGGTCCGGGCTAAGATAAATCTGAAGGCTGCCTAGTGACAACAGTACAAACATTCAAAAAGTCTGATGATCTAACCTATGAGGCTTTGGCTATTTGGTATAATTAAGTGGAGCAGATGCCAACAAAATAATTACTGGAAAGTTTTCTTTCGACAAACTTATGATAAAAATTTCTCAACAACTTCAAGGAACTCTGTGGATGAGCTAAGCCCTTCCAAATCCAGCAGATTTCCCTTTTTGTCATGGAAGTGCAATAAATCATTCTCTTCCTGTTCAAGCTCCTCTTGAAATACGTTGGTCTCTGAGGTAGGAATGATGATGATGCGAGGGACAGAAGCGCAAATAATAGACCCCAGTTCTCCATTGACTTGACATTCTTGAGTCGCTGTCTGTGAAACATCTGAGCCTCCTCCTCTGCTGACACTGCTGTTATTCAAACCAACAGGCAGAGAAGCTGCTCTTAGTGAGCTGGCCACAAGTGTTGCAGAGGGACTGTGCAGGACTGACCACCCAAGTACCTTCTCCAAACAGCTGGAGGAGAGCGAAACCTAAAGCAGAGACATAAGATTTAGTTTTTTCATTCAGCATTTAACTATGGAAAGCAGTATTTGAAATATTCACTTCCACTAGGCACTTTTCAAGTCACTGGTCATATTTTCTAAACAGTAGAATCGTTGACTAGAAAGAAGGAAAATCATGATTTGTTAATATCTACAGCTGGGAAAGCAGTATGTTAGATAAAGTGAAAGACATACTCAAATATCAGCAGAGATAAAAAAGAAAAAATGAATCATAGAAAAGCCGATTCCTATATCTGAGCTATTTTACGTTTAAAAAAATATTTCTCCTTTTTTAACGTATCTCAAGGTACTAGAGTATTATACTTCTCTCATGCAAGAGATCTTAGATAAGACTCCAGCACACTGTATTTTTTATTTGCCTGAAGTTTCATCGTCCTTGGGACAATCTCTATCATGGTTCCAGGTGCCGCATCAGGGCAGTTGGCAGCTTTGCGTTGCTAGGTTGGAGGACAGTACTTCCATCAACAAAGAAGGGGAAAATGGTGGTTGTGATTTTGCTTTGTTAACCATTTCCTATTTGCCTGTTTTGAGAGAACTTTAATTTCTAACTCAACCTGATGGCAAGTCCTCTGTGACCTTTCCATAACACTTTGTGCACAGTATGGTAAACCAGATTAAATAAAGTAAAAGCTTTGAAAGTGTTAGTTTCAGAAAATGCCAGTTAAGGTTATAAAATCACTGTGCCAGATACAGAGAGAAGTTAGAAGTCTCTTCTTTCTGTGGAAAATCAACATTTAAAGTAAAATGCAGCTTTTACCTCATGACTATATGTATTCCTATGAAGCCTAATGAAATTCAGGGTACAACTAAGCTTTACTTAAGTTGCTATAAAGCTTCTTTCAGAGTTATAGCTCTATTTATTTCTATTAATATGGTTGTAAAGTGAGTCTCTCCATAGCTTGATCTTCCCATAATACTTTTGTAAAATTTTTCCTCTACAGCAGATATTCCCATTCTAGTCATAAACCTCACTAATTCAACCTCAGTCTTCCTCAAGCGTTCAGACGCAATTCCCATGGATTTATAGAGGTTTAGTTCTGAAAGATCTTGTAAAAGTGTTAGACCAGTTTCTAGCATGATTACAGCCCAGCATGGACAATCATGACCCCCTTTGTCTCCACCTATTCTGTGACCTGTGATATTGCCTTTATACCTCAAAATAAATGGTTCCTTTAACTCAAACAGGGAATACTTTTTTTTGACATTTAAGGGTCATCTCAGTCTTAAGAAGTAGTTTTGCAGAATATGTTATTGTACTGCATAGGTCTAGTCAGATTTTACAAACAAAACCTTAAACATTCATTTTTCACACAATTTTTTTTTAAGAAATATCATAATATTTAGTTTCTCTCCATCTCTAGCTCTCCCTGTCTGTTTGTGTTTCAAAAAGATACTGCTATATTCTGAAGTATTGTGTAATTCTATTCCACAAACAGAAACCCTTCACCAAACCCTGCTGGTAACAATTTCTCCAGCCACTCTGCCTACTCAAGTAGAGGGAAGCACAATGTGCTAAAAAAAAAGTGGTTTAAATCAATGTGACAGAGAAGAAAAGTCTGTTCTTCCAAACCAATGTTACCAACAGAAGGCAAAAAAACCCCTACATCCACTCCACCCTGCTTCAAGTGCTGTTTTCACCACAGCAGCACGATGGGTTTCTTTTGGATATGGCTCAGTGGGCAGGACACCAATTTCAAGATATGTTTTAATAGCTTTCATGCCAGGTAATTCCCTTAACACAAAACCTGGATGCACAGAGCACACTTGGCAACTGTCCTTTGAAATCAAGTATCCAAACCAATCATATCCTCGTAACATATTCCTGCATGTAACACATTCCTGCATTTGAATGCCTCCCTTTCGGGAGGGCTCTTCACTGCCACACCAGATTTCCCTATATTAGTCTACATTAAGCCTGTTACTACCCTAACTAACTACAGTAAGTCATAGGGCTGGATCATATCTTCATGGTAGCACAGAAACCAGTTCCATGAGTTTTTATGCTCTAGAAAGCACCACGCCCAGGACATATTGATTAGCTTTTTTTGCTTTCACTTGAGGGTTTCCTTTTCTTTTTTTTTAGCAACCCATCTGCAGCAGTGCATTAAGGAGTCTCGGTCTCAGTCAGTGAAAAGAACTCAGAGGTATATAACTTTTTTTAGGTGTAAGGATGGTCCTCTTAAAGAAAGAGAACGAAAGATAAGATTCTTTTCCTGCAAAAAAATTAATGTTTTGTTCAATCAAAATGTTAGGTGACCTTTCACCAAATTCACGCTTATATTTCTACACGTGAGAATTTTGGAAGTGCCATAACTAGAATTCAGTCATAGATAATCCAGTAACGCTATTAAAATCTTAAATAAATATTTAAAAATGCGGTGGAGTTTTCTTTAGTGTTGGCTGGAATTTTTTAAGGATAAATGGGTGGCCTCATAGTGAAACACTCTAATTGAGATTGACAAATGAAAATTTATTCTTATAGAATGAATATGCATGCATTTAGCTTAGGACCTTCACACCACACAGGAATCTTTGCCAAAAATATTGAGAATGAGGCTTTGACCATTCAGTGTAAATAAACTCCATACATCTCAGTGAACACCACTGAAAGCCTCAGCGTGAAGGTACTCTGTTAAAAGATTACTATTCAGAATAATCCAACAGATGTCATCCTAAATCAAAGCATAGCATTTGAGCCTTCTAGAGGGCTATGCAGTTACTAAATTTCAGAATACAGAAATATTTATTTGATTACTGAAAACTTTTTTGCAGGTCACCTCAGATTTATGTTTCTTATACTTCCTTGCAAGACTGAAAGCCACTGGTTCTCCAGCACCTGGAGATAGTCTTTTATCTTTGCTACTTGCCTATAAACTTGGACACAATGGAGAGCAGTGGAGGTGGGCAGTAGCCCATGTTGCATACTACCACATTTGAAGCCACTATTTTTCCATCAGTACTATTCACAACAGTTATAGGAAAAGACTATAGCTTCTCAGAACCATTTCGTCTTAAGGAGAAACATGAAAGAAGACAGGGCAAATGCATGCAGGGACGGACCAGGTCATCAGGTGGCTGGACGTTTCCGGAACATCTCCTGATTTAAACTACGCTGTCTCAAGACAATTCCCCTCAGAG
Organism: Cuculus canorus; assembly: GCF_017976375.1. NCBI lineage: Eukaryota > Metazoa > Chordata > Aves > Cuculiformes > Cuculidae > Cuculus > Cuculus canorus. Next base: position 50,768,182 of record NC_071404.1, on the reverse strand, counting down.
CTGGAGGGCAGCACAGGAGACAGAAGCAGATGCTATAGCTGCCCAGGGTGTGGGTGTTCGATTACACACACTAAAGTAACCCCATGAAAGGGTGCTGCCATCAAAGTGTAGGTGCTACTCAGTCCAGTCACAGGCAAGGGCCTGTAAATCCTTCCTTTTCTTGAAAATGCAGCACAGGCATACGCTTGGCATCATGCCACCCATACAAATACTCATTTTGAAATTGGTGTTACAGTTCTGGCAGAAGCTGACTTGCGGGTGACCTAGTGCTCTCATTCACAGCAGTTCCTCAGGGAATGGTGCTCTTCAATAGCATGACACCAAACCTCAGCAGTTTGGGCAATGGGTGTGATGCATCCACAGAAGATGCGCTGAGTACTCACCGTCTTCTCTTTCAGTGAGGGAAGGGTGGCAGCTGCCAGACTCTCCCACCCTTAGGGAGAAATGGGAGTTTCTTTCTTGTCTTCCCCCTCAACAAAAATAAAACATTTTAATGTACACTGAAAAGAATAAAAAGGGTGGCTTCTATCACGTCAAACTCTGCTTTGCAGCGCTAATTTTGTAATAAAAGGAGGCTGCCACAATGTGGACATGATGGTCAGAATGGGAGGAACCAGAGCTGGGGTAAACAAACAGGCTAAGAAGTCAACTTCTTACACTTGATGATACAGACTGTGATTGATGCAGCTTTAGAGCAATGAGCCGATACTGGTCTTCCAAAACAGGCAACTTATCAGTGAAAAAAGTTAATACGGCATTATTGAAATTCTCATTAGTAAAAAAAAATGAAATAACAGCAAGGACGAAGAGGACATTGGAATCAGTATTAATAAAGTGTATGGATGAAACAGATGGGTACAAAGGCTAAATTCTTATTCCAGAGATGATGTACTGTAGCAAGATTAACAGTCAAATGGAAAATCCCCAGCAGAGACTTTTTTCCTTACTTTTTCTGCAGTTGCTGTATCACAGCTGCAGGTCTTTGGGAGCAGATCTCTCTTCTTCTGTCTCAGACTTGTTGAGAAAGAATGACTTCGGCGAGGCTGTAGTTTCTTATGAACTGGCTCTACAGGGTCAAGATCTACATCGCTCCAGGTCTAATAACAAATGATGGATTTCAGACAGTTACATTCTTTCTTAAATTCAGAAAGTTCTCAAACTCTAGCAGAAACCATGCGCAGTTACAGAAAACTAAAGTTGTTCTAACGCAGGTCTTGCACTTAAAATTCTCCTGGGGACAGGCTTGGCTGTTAATCTTGTCACTTACTTTGGACTATTTTTCTCAACTAAAAAAAAAATCTTTGAAATAATGAAAAATTAGTTCATCTCTTTTCACCAGGATGTTTTTCACCCTTTTCTTTCTCATTGTTTGTGCTATGCTTATAGCTGCATAGCACCTAAGTCTAAAGGCCTTATGGCTTTCTAAGTGATGATCAGCTGGTCCAAAACCATGAATGTACACAGATCCAAAACCACATTGGTATAGATACCAGTGGATATCCAGAATGCTCAGGGCTTCTCAAGCCCAACAAGCTTGCTGATTCTCTGAACTGTCACTAGTGGATGGGAGGCAACTGGTGGGGCCTTCACTGATTTTCCAACAGTATGCAAGTAATGGAGCACAATCATGATATTGCAACCATACTGTTCCATTTATAGGCTTGGGCAGAGGCCATCCGTCATGCTCAGCTTTGTGGTGACTTTCTGATTGAGTACTGATGATGAGATCATTCCACTATTTTCCATACCAGCTTTTAGATATGGATAGATGGATAAGGCTCCTCACAATTGGGAAGCTAGTGCATAATTCTACTGCATCTCCTTGCTCATATGCATATGTATTGCCACCTGTCTATTTCTCCTCCCTTGTAGAATCAAATTGGAAATACAACTTCTTGTAGCTCATAAATATGATGGCTTCCTACACTATCATGCATGTAACACAAAGACGAAAGTGTTGGTGGCAACATTTGTGTCTAATTTTACAGTGTTGCTGATGTCATTCCTGCCTGGCAATATTTTATTGGAGCATTCCAAGATTTCACTTGGTGCTGCTGTCATGCGAGAGTTGTTGAAATTAGCTTTTATTTCTGCAGCTACTGGACAGCTGCACTGAGCAGTCAGTTGCCCCAAGAACAATTACCTTTGTCTGCGTTAACTCAGCAAAAGATGCTACTGCACATTGCTAACAGCAGGTATTTTATTTGAGACTGCCAAACACAAGTGACAAAGGCTGAAGCCTCTTATTCACATTATCCCATCTCTTTAAATGCCAGCCCCAACCAAACGCACACCATAACCTGCTAATCTAAATAAACCAAAACCAACTAGTGGCCAAAAATAAAGAACAGAAACCTTCTTGGATCAGGATGGGTTATCCAGCAGAAATTACAGCATTTGACATCAAACAGGATTAATGGGGAGAGAATTTAGGAATAATGATTAAGTCAAGGAAAATTAGAAGGTGAAAGGGGCAAAAAGGTTAGAAATAAGCAAATGAGGAGTCTCCCTGTTTTAAACTATGCCAATATATTTCCATGGCGCTACCTGTGCTACCTATAACCAGTGAATGAGGCACAAGTGTAAGCAGACAGGTAGTATCCATGATCTCAAGGAGGATACAGATATGTATGGATGCTCTGTTTGGTCAGGTTGTTAAACAGTCCCCCACAAAATACACTTATTAAAAAATAATAGGATATTAGCATATTGCATATACTAACCTCGTGTTGCAAGGATAATTTGGATATTTTACAGTTTATGAAATCATTACGGTTGGTGGTCTCATGCATCATTGCATCAGTGGTCTGTGAATAGAATTAAGTCAGCAGGATAGATTAAATCATTTTAATTTACATTACAACAGAAATATTTATGCATTTATTTATATCTACAAGAGCCAAGAGAAATGCTACATTTCATAGCCCATACAAAGTGAGTCACATTTTATGTCTCATTAAGGTCTTTTGACGCAATATAGCAATAACCAGATAAACATGAAAGTGTTCTCCATGCCCAGAAGACTATGGGAGCATAGGCAAGCAACTTTGGGGACCCTTGTGCTCTGCAGTGTAGTGTATTAGCACCAAACTCCACAAGAGTCCCATCAGAGACTGCAAAATCACTTGGGCTCAGATCTGAAAGACAGTATGCTAAAAAAGGCTTTGTCCAGGCTAAAAGAAGCTTTTCACTTTTCTGTTTATGGTTTTAACTTACAAGAATTTTTATGGTAGATGTATTTTATGACACTGTATAGAAAAAGGTTGTGACTTCTAGACCAGATCTCTCCTGAGAAGTAGCTTATCCATTGCATGGTATTTAAACACCTGCTAATAGTGAATGACGAAATGCATCCCATTTAAAGTTAATTTGTCATCTTTTATGATCATCATTATTACTTGTCTGTAACACAGTAACCTGTAGGCTGTTTAGTGATAGCTGGGAACACTGCTGGGATGCATGGTGTACTGTTACCAAGTGGAAGAGGGTCCTTATGCCCAAACAGTTCACAACCTCACAAGCTGTAGGGCTGAGCCTACCCAGTAAAGTGTGGTTACTCATTTTAATTGGAAGCCTACCTGATGCAGTTCTATTGGTAATGTGCTAGACAGGCAGCAGTACGGACTGTAGAGTAACTTGTCTTTTGTATTGGGAGAGATTTCTTTTCATTAGGGCTCAGGCAGTAAGCCTTGCTGTCAGGCACTTCAAGTGCTTTTTCTGTTCTACTTATCAATTTCACAGGCAGAAGGCCTGAATTTCTTTTCAGCACCCTGGGCACAGTGCTGGCATTGGTTGGGACTGCTTGCTTTCCCAGTGAACAGTGCATTTTTTCCTCAGGTGTGTTTGCCTTACCATTTAAAAAAGTTCAGCTGTCTCCCTGGTGCTGATATCTGAAAGAAGCAACTTCCATTCTCAGGTAGAAAATTCTATGCAAAATTATTGTATATGAGAATGGTACAGAGTTTCTGCTGGTTTCCCTGGTGGTCCTAGGTCCATTTCCAAATCAAGGATTCCAGGCTTCCCAAAAATACTCAACATAGCTACAATTTCACTGAAATGTAGCTTCATGGTGTGACTGTCAATGACAGCACCCTGAAAGCAGCAACTTGCAGGTTACAGTACTGAGTAACTGAGCCCAGTCCTTGCTAAGGCCGCTGCCACCTGGCTCAAGAGGACACCCAAGTCTGCTACTTAGCCAGTCATGGCGATTTATACCTCCAAGAAAGGCTACCGACTGCAGCCATTGCTCTGGGAGGGGTCTTATGCTCGAGTTGAGCATGGAGCAGTGCAGGTCCAGCACCAGCCCAGCTACTGCTGCAGCTGTCATCCCTCTCCCAGCAGCCACCTTCCCAGCATCTCTGTGGGCAAAGCCAGCTTCTTGTGACTTATAGGGGCACGAGAAGTCATGCTGAGAGAGGCTGTGAAGAACCAAGTACCCTTTTATTTCTAACTTCTCCAGTCCTACTGCTATGAGATCTGGTTTCTGCTTGGTCAGGAAGGAGAGAAAGGGCTCACTGCACCTTTTTTACCTCAAATGTAAACCAAAATGACAAGTTACAAATGTCTTGAGTGTCTAACCTATGACTTTTCCCTAGGAAAATCCTCCATGGTGTAGTCAACTGCTTTGTCACACCATGCCTCAGTGAGACCACCAGTCTTACTGAGGCTTGGAGTACACTGCTTAGAAAACACACCACCTCACTCCAGGTGCGGGAATCTTACACTCTTCATAGTTAAAATCCATGGAAAACAATTTAAAAAATTCCTGTCTACAGAAAATGGGCTTCCTTTAAAATAAAAAGACAGCCTTTGGGTTGGTTGGAAAACTTTGGATGAGAGAATCTTTTGCTGTCCCCCAGCCCCCTCCCATACTAGATTATAGAAAGTGATTGGTCACATGGGAAGTGCCTAACAATGGCTCTTTTTATTCAAATTAAAGACTTAACCTGAACATCCATGGTCGCAATAAGCATCTGAACCATGCATATATGCTGGTCTGGATGCTTTTTCTGATTAGAAAACATCATGTATGAACCCCCAGAAAGGCTTTGCAGAAAAGACCTCACATGACCCATAAAATGTAGTACCTCCATCCTCTTTTCCATTTTCTAATTTTGAATATGTATTTATAGAATCACTTATTTTGGGAGTCAGAGAAACATTACACTCGCTTTACTTCACAGAAACAGGAAAACACTTACAGCTTCTCCAGTGGAAACTGATGAAACACAAATGCTCTTGGTCCTGCCAGCAAGAGACTGGTGGCTAGAGAGAGAGGTCCGGAATGACGATTCATTTATAGAGCTTCTCAGGAGGTCATTCTTCGATATTCGTATTAAGAACCTTAAACACGGAACAGCATTGTGGATGGTTTTTCTGAAGGACACCGAGAGAAGAAAAAGACCAAATGGCATATTGGTGATGTAGCTTTTTAAATCAAGACATGAAAGTAACATTTTCCAAAATCTCCACACAGCTTCTGTTTTGATTCCAAGACTACATGGAAACAGCGTGATAGATCTACTAGGAACTACTCAACAGGTTAAAAGAAAACAGCAAGTGGCTTCTAGGCCTCTAATCAAAACATGCATCACAGAGCTGCACGGGGAAGTACGTGGGTAATTGCAAACATCTTGAAGTAAACGATTGCTTGTGATTCAGTTAAAAGGTTAACCCAGAATACTTTCAGCTTAGCTAGTACAAAGGTGCAAAAGCATGGGACAAGTGGAAAAAAGGAAGGGGGAGAGAGCTAAAAGAATCAGATATCGTTATTTATTTGGATCATGGTAGTTCCTGTAAACTCCTGTCAGGAATTAACACTCCGTACAAGTGCAGAGGAGAAGGATGTCTAAGATCCAAAGAACTTAAACCCTGCCTTACTCACTAAACGATAATCTCAGTAATGTCTGGATGAGTCTATTCCTTCTGGCCCCAGCCCCAGCCCAAGAGCCTCCTCTGTGTGTTACCAGCTGGCCTTGCTCCTCCCCGCTGCCGAGGATTGGCAGACTGATGCATATGTGCTACCCCAGTGCTACCCCATCCATTATTTCAGCCCAAGAGATGAAGCTATTAATAATACTGGCACAGAAATAAATGAGTAAGTCAAGAAGGGAGGCAGCAACAAGGCGTGTGGGAAATAACCGATATGTGGGACTTACAGTTCAATGGAAGATGTTATTATATTGACTTTATACTGGATGCAAGTCAAGACGATGCATATTGAAATCCACCATCACAAAACCCCCATATTTGGCATCATCACTACTCTCAGTACACCAGACTTCTGTGTATCTTTCTTCTCTAACTTCAAAAGCAACTGAATAAGCAGCTCTGTGCCTACAGTGGAGACAAGGACTGAAGAAAGCTTTCTGCCCACACTATCATTCCTGATCCTGCAGGGATGGCTGACAGTGAGCTGATAGAGCCCCACTGAGCTGCTTAGGGCTGCAGCAGGCTGCCCACACAGTGCAGGATAAAAAACAACAAAAAAAAGAGTCAATGGGCATAAAATAAAAAGTTTGGAGGATCAGCAAGGTTTTATACAATATGGCAGAATGCCAGCCCCCTAGGAGTTAATTTTCAGGTTGAAGGGCTCAGGTTGGTGCTGAAAAAGCAGCTGCCAGCCTTTTTCACCAGCTGAGAAGTTGAACCGCTTCCCCTAGACACAGACATAGCTTTTGTAGTCTCTTACAGCCTACCTGGGGACATAAACTATTCAATAACTTCGAGCAGGTGTAAAACATACTATTCTGTTTATTTTGTGGGATTTCATGTGGAGACCTCCTCACATTGAAGGTTCAAGAAATGTATCTCTGATGGTGAAATTTCAAGGACAACATAAGAACATATTTGAAGTTTTGAGGGACCAAAGTTTCAATGTTACATATATTTGGGAGGAATATTGAGGGACATTTTGTGGGCTGAGATGAAAGTTCAGATTTTGAAGGTGGTTTTAATACTGTACACATGAAATGCAAAATAGGTATGAACTTGAAGTGCTTAAGTAATGATACTTCTATAATCTTCTGAAATAGATCATCCAAAGTCAAATATGAAATAATTGCAAATAACTTCTTGAGAAAATACTGCAAGCCAAAATTATTTGTGATTATTCAGTTATTTATGATGGAACAGTTTTGAACAAAACATTTTTGTAAAATTGTGCTTCACTTGAGAGCAACTGGGAAACATGCAGATACAAAATTTCCCCATTTGCTATGAACAAATATTATAAAACCTAAAACTTCCAAAATCTAAGGAAGTTTCTGCAATAACTCTGACAACAGTCAGGCAATGCTCTCTACAGCTCATTTACAGGTTGTTAATGGAGTGAAAACTTCCTTCCCCCCCCAAAAGAGCGTTTAATAATTAAAACGGCATACCTTTCCTTACATACTCACATTTGTTACCTCCAGTGATACCTGTCAGGGAGACAACTAGTTTTTTTCTTCATAGTAGTGAGGAGAGGGTGGGCAGGGGTTATACAACAATTAACGTATCAGACTAGTTCTTAAAAACCAAGTGGCAGCACAAAAGTCACTATCACATTTTCAGTTACATTCATTATAATGTGCTTTCATTGCTTTAGGGTTTGGGTGTTAAGATGCAGCAACAGCAGGCCTCTGTGCAAAAAAACCAACTTGCTTTGGTAGCATTATATCATCTGTTTGAGCCACATCTGAACTCTTTAGATCCTGATTGGTCAGTGCCTCTTTCTAGAAAGGTTTGGAAAAGAACTGAGGTTTAACCCAATTCCATGGTTCCAATATGAAATAGCAATTCATCCCTCCCCTAAAGACTTAAGTCTTGGGCCTGAACAGACTGGCACATTTATCTACCATTGGATAAATTAGGTTCAAGGAATAATGTGAATTATTAAAAGATTTGGAAGTCATTCAGGTTCTCTAATCTTTACATACATATTCATTATTCACCATTTAAGCAAAATTGGTCCTGACAACATATTGTCACCAGCTGACTTGGTGTCCTGTAGCTGCTTTTACTGTTTTGAAACTGCATGTTTGATTCATCACAAGGGACTCAACTTTACTTCCATTCCTGACTGGATGACTCCTACGTCTATAAAATGTCTTCAAAGTAACTGCATAAATACTTCTCTTGTTGATATGTCTAGCAATACAAATTAGTAAGCAAGAACACCTCGCTCCCCCCTGTTTTGAGAGAGTCTCTGAAATCCTTTTGTGGACTCCAGCCTTTTTCTTAATACATCCTTACTTGGAGAAGTTAATGTTGGTAGAAAAAAAACCTAATTGTAGTAGTTCATTGCATAGTATCTGTTTTGAAAACAGTCACTTGACCTTGCAAAATTAATACAGACACGACAGCTTTGGGTCAGGAAAAAATACTAGGTTCATAACACGTCACCTAACCATGCAAAACTTCTCACTGAACTTCTGCAAGCCATTGTAGAGTTGTCATTCTCTTATTATCAAGTAAAATCCTCTGCAATATTCAAAAGCTAAGATGGACTCAGATTTTTGGAATATGCAAAACGGTGCAGAGAAGATAGCTGGCAGTTTGAAACAAAATATATGTTTTCACCATTTCTGTATACATTTCCATCAGCCTTCTGAGAAGCTTTAACTCTTCATACAGCCATACTTTTATTCATCAGACACTCAAAACAAGGAACTCTTTGCAGCTCCCACATCCTAATTTTCAGGCAGTATAACCTATCAGACCTTCATGGGCAGGACAAACCTCGTTCGTATGACTAACCGTGCCATCTAGTGGCAATTCTACATTTATCACATTTATTACCAAAGCATACCTGTGTGTCGCCTGAAGTTTTGATGCAGCATCCCTTTGTGGTTGACAAACTTTGAAAATATTGCAGAAAAGGTCTAGCGATATACTGAATAACAGTTCTTTTACAAGCATTTCTCCTTTTATATAATAAAGTACTTTTCACTGTCAATGTTTCAAAAACACATTGAGGGAAGAAATTGCAAGCTCCGAGCTGTATCTTCTATGTGAGGTATATTTTCTTATACATGTATTGCTGTGATGTTTTAAAGAGGTTGCTGGAGACAGTGCTGAGAACGCAAGAGAGTTGTAACTCTGTCCTTAGATCGAACAAACAGAAAACCCTTACAAATGACACCATCACACAACCCCAAATATTTTTGCTGGATTTTTGGAAATCAACTTTCTCAGCTGAATCTAAGAAGACAGATTCTAAATAAATAAATTCTAAATAAAATATTGACTAAAAAAGAAAAAAAAAGTTTTAGCTTGCATTGTGCCTGGGAAGTGCCGGGTAAGTTTGCCCATGTTTGAGACCGTTCAGTAGAACACCACACCAGCTTATTCCCTTGCAAAAGTACCTTGTAAATCCTTCTAGTACCACACGACAGAACATATAAACTTTTTAGTGTGCCCACAGTATTCATCTCTCCAGACCCTATATAGCTCAAAGAGCAGGTGACCTTTCTGAAATGCAAGGTGGTTCCTTCTCATACTTTGCCTAAATGTTGGGAGAGGTTGAGCTGGTCTCTGGACACCAGGTAGGATGCTTGAGAGCTCTAAAGAAGCTATTAAATGAGATTATAATGGACCTTCTGTGAAGAGAAAAGTCTCTGATTCTTTGGAGGAATTTCTTCTATGGCATATTTAATTATCATTCTATTCACCTAATCTTGTAGGTTTCCCATCAAGGTGACAGTATGAAAATCTTTCTTTACAATGCATTATTACCTTGCTAATCATCTACTCTGTGGGAACAAGTTATATTTATACTTTCTATCCCTTACTCCTTACTGCATTTAGAAGGCCTGGATAAAAAAGCAGAATTCATACCTTTCAGTTCAGAAACTCCTTCACTGTCTATGAAGGAATTGAGGAGGAAATAAAATGAAAGAGAAGTTGTCTAATCATGCAGCTTATTGAGACTGAATAGTGTTTGCATATTTGTGAAACTGTGTTGGGTTGCATAGTTTTCTGATTTAAAGTATCCAGTAATTGGTATCTAATAATAAGTAGAATGAAAATGTAAAATAATTTGATTATGAAGGCATAGGCCCACAAATATTTATTATCTGCTAATAAACACTGAAATGTTTCAGAGAAGTGATCAGCATCACATTTTGCTCAGTGAATCACATCAGTATAGTGTGAAACTTTTGTTTTTAGTCAAAGCTAGTATTTTTTAAAAAGATAAATGGAAAAGATTTTGCCTGTAACGACTATAAGAAACAAATATAAAAACTGAGCCTTCGAAGGAGAGTTCTTCCTACAAAGTGGGATACTTCAGAAATGTTTGCTATTTGAAGGCAAATATTTGTTGACCAAAGTTAGAAATCCTGCTAATAGAAAAAGCAGTATTTTCAGCATATTTAGAAGTATTTCTCATTTGCAGGGAGCTCTGTCTGGATTACTGGCTTCCTACAGCTCTCATTTAGCACAGAACTTCAACAAAAATCCTGTTTGTTTCTTAAAGAGCTTCTCCCCTAAAGACCAGCAACTAGTTTACATTAGTACTGAAGCTGATGTAAATAACTTCAGTGCTTCAGAAAACCAAATGTTGAATGTATGCATACAGAGCTTCTTAAATTGGTGATGAAGTGATTTTTTAGCCTTGCTGGTTGAGACCTATTATCCGGAGAGTGCTCTTTAGTGGCAACCCCTGATATGGCAAAAGGTGTCCCTGAGCATCACCTCCTCCTCTCAGTCATGGCATCGTGTAGGACAAAACAGGGTTGTGAGTAGGAAGAAAGGTGAAGAGAGGGACTGTTCTCCGCTGGCTATGCCTGGGTTTGTGTCTGTAGTTCCATGCACAGTCTGGGCTGCCCTGTACCAGGTGGACACGGTGCAGGGACTGACTACGTGGATCCCACCATGGGGTGGTCGGGGTGGGAGCGCGCACTGCATGGGGTGAGTCTGAGGGAGTGAGGGTAGTTCACTCATTGTAAAAAATACATTTACATGTACAGTTATACACATACCTATATATTTACTGTACCTGTATCTTGGGTGAATTATTGCATATATGATGGGGTTGTAGATTGCAGAAGCTTTGGCAATAACTGCTGGCACAGATTTGGAGTATGGTGTTAGGGTGTTGCCTTTACTAAAAGAAAGTAAAAACATGACATACAGTTATGCTATGGATTTATAATAAAATACTAAAACATATTACACTTTTTGACTGTTTTAGTGCTGTGATCTCTTTACAAGAAATACCCCTGGAACATTAATTAATTGAAATGCATTCTTTGCTCAGATGAAAGGTTTGCATTTGACAGTGCATACTTGGTTTCATTCATTTGGAGAAGTTGAAAGACATGCAAGTACTTAGTTATCTATTTGAGGATGACCAGGAACACAAAGAATCACATTCCCTTTTTCCACACACGGCAAGAAAAATGCTAAACCCCCACTAAAGCAAGTTTCATTGTGACCATCTGGGCAAAGGGAATTAGTGATAAAAAAAGAAACCAGAATCAAATCTAGAAATCTTAAGTGCAACATCTATGCTTTACAGTAATGGGTATCAATGACTCTGTTGAAAACACTGCAGAAAAAAGAGAGGACTGGCAGTGGTTTGAATCGAATATTCTCCTCTTGACTTTAATTCCCACAGTCAGCCACATGGGATCGTCGTCAGCATAGAATAACCACAACTAGTCTCATAGCTTCACAGGATGCTTTGGGTAAGAAGGGACATTTAAAGACCATCTAGTCCAATCTCTCTGCCAAGGGCAGGGACATCTTTCACTAGACGAGTTTGCTCAAAGCTCTATCCAACCTGACCTTGAAATGAAGAATATGCGACAGATACCTTTTGAGCGGACAGCAGTTGGAGCGTGATGGGAGCTCAGGGATGAATATCAGGAAATATAATCTCTTTTCTGCCCTCTGTCAGAGGCAGTAGTTTATGGAGGAAGCTTCTTGAGAGAACAAGTATTAGCAGAGAAAAGAAGTAACTCCTCTAGTTCTTACAAAGAAAGTATCATGGGGGAGAGGAAACAATGCATACCAAGAATGCAGACAAAAAGCCATAATAGTTTTAAAATACATGGAGAAATAAGCCCTTTTCTGGCTTTATCCACAAGAACATGTTCAGAAATGCCGTATCACCTCTAATGTAATAATTATTTAAAACCCTTTCTTGTTATATTTCAGAATAACCCATGCTCTTTGGATTACATTTCCACTCACCCTGCCCAGGCAATCAAGGTGACACAAGCATAAGGAGACCAGGACAAGACAAACACAATGATGACCACAAAAGCAATTTTTGCCAGTTTCCATTCATTCTTCATGGACTGAGAAAGGTAGGAGTTCCGGCTGCAGGACCCCAGCCTTTGAACATCTCTGTGAGGAGAAAAAAATACAGATGCATCAGCTGGAGGATGAAAAAGTGAGGTGCAACATCTCTAATGTTGCTCTCAGCAACGTGATGCTCTTAGCATCACGGAAAATGAAGCACATCTCATCTTTCCCTGATCTAACTCTTCTTTTGTCTTCTGATATTTAAAATCTCTAGAAAGTAGTTAATATCAGAAAATGATCCCAGGCATTCTGGTTTAGTTTTTTTTGCCTTTGTGACTGAGCCAGAAGAAGCCTGGGACTATAGGACAGGGCTGCCATTTCCTTATCCTAACACAAGGAAGGTTTTAGCTTCAGAGGGTGAAGAAATTCATACGCCTTGCCCTTCATTGCTCTCAGAGGTAGAGCAAGCAAAGGTACAGTTGGATGGAAAAATGTAATCCTATGGTTTTTCATTTTCAAGGGATGTACAGCTTGCAGAGATTCCAGCTCATGGCGTAACATGTGCTGGAATAACCTGACTACTCTGAGGAACTTGGACCCAAATGCTTATGGGAACATTTTTAGTTCCCTGCAGATTTACTCAGTGGAGAAAAGTATTTTCAGGGTGCAGTACAACAAGCCTTTTTAATATTTTTTTCCAAAAATTGAGCCATCAAATTCTCTTCTCACAAGAGGCAAACACCCCTCACTTCATTAAAAAAACATTTATATGGTTTAGCATTTTTTGTAATTCAGCATAGAAAAAAAATGGTTTTACATATCAGTGTTGTGAAATGACCATATTTCAGGCTGAAGACCGTAATTACCAGCGAGGAGGGGAAGAAACTGCTTCCTGGTGCACAGTGAACATACTTGTAAAGTGAGTTTATTGTATCAGTGAGCAAAAGGCATAGAAAAATCTTGTGGCCACTGTGCTTTACAGGTGTATAAGACACCACTGTTTTAAGGATGCATTCTTTGTTCCTTTGATTTTTACCAATATACATACACAAAGCACAATAAAAAACAAGACCAAGGCCAAAAATAGAGTTCAGTAAGAACTTCAATTTAGGCATATAGGTAAACATGCTTGTAAAAATGGAATTTAGCCTTGTGAATCTAAATTAATTCAACAAGTGCCTGCAGGTAGGCGCAGAGAAAAACTATCAGAGCCGATGACACTGTGAGCTGGCATTGGATTAATCCAAAGATAAGTCATGTGCTCATTAGGAGAAAAATAACTTACAGAATGAAGTTACTTTACTGATCTAACACCCTGCTGATTTTTTTTATTTCAAATATAGACCAAGAATATGGAAATAAAATAAGCGTCTGAACAAGCATAGACAGATATTGTGCGTGCAGTTGTGATGCTTGAGTGAACCACAAGGTTTTCTGGAATGTCTGCCTTAAATAAAGCTGTCAAAAAATATAAGGACTGTTACATTTACAGAGCAGCTCAAAGGCAGATGATGCCCTCATTGGTATATGCTATTTATTATCCCTTGTGGCTGAAAGCTGTGCTGGAATACACAAGGACTATGCTCCTTGTAAGGCAAATTTGAAACACAAATAATCCAAACTATCAAATTACCTGATGCACTATGAGTTATCACACTCTAGGATAAGATTAGAAACACCAGAGACTTCTTTCCCTACTCCAAAATACATATATCCATTCTGGTTTTTACATTCGCAAAACCATTCTCCAGTTACATCTATTAATGATTTTTTATTTCCAATTTCTATTTAGACTGATTTTTGATTCAGATTTTTCTGCAGGTAAAGAAATTGAGGAGTTCTTCTAATACAAGAAAAGGGAGATTTACTTACTTCAGCTACATTACTTACCTGCCAGTACGTCTTATGGCCAGAAACATGAATAAATAGCAATGGAATATTATTATGAGGGGAATAAAAAACACGCAGCAACATAAAATCATGGTGTAACTTCTGTTTGCAGGGGAGTAGGTTACATAGTCCCATGTACAGGATATCATCAAGCCCTCAGGCACATAGGAACCTATGAAATACATGGAATACATTATTATTCACACGTACAACCAAACCTTGCACAGTTGCTGATCCAACAACTGAGCACTTAAAATAAACCCTGTACTGTATACATAGTCTTCAAGATCTATGCTGGCTGTATTACACATGTGATCTGAGAATATGCGTGTACACGTGAAGGGGAGGTCCTGACTGCCAGACTCTCAAATAAGCCTAATAATCCATCTGTAACTTGTTCTGCTTGAATACAACCTGAGGGCAAGGGGGAGAAGGGTATCTGCACTGCACTAGATGCAGATTCACAATGTGACAACAAACCATCAGGTGGTGGCTAGGCATCTATGCAAGAACTTATAAAAATTCCCAATTTTTACACCCTGATCAAGGCTAAAACAAACCACGTAGGGAACAGTAGAGGAGATAGAGAACAAACAACATACTCCACCCGAAGAGTGGAGCCGTGCTCCATCCCAATGAGTACAGCCACACAATGGCGATGATCTGCATAGTGCGTTTCTTTGAAGTCCACTGTATGGATCGCAGGGGCCTAGTGATCACAAGGTAGCGGTCGACAGAAATAGCTAATAAAGTCATCATTGAGGTTATTCCAAAGAGTGCCCCACAGAAAGCATACAAGTCACAGCCTGAAGCAGAAAATGGCAATGTCAGGAATTTTCTTAAAAGAAACACGTTTTCTTTCAGAGTCTGACCTGATAAACCCCACCAATTTTTTCCTGGATCGGAACTTCTCTCCCATTAGAAGAATTTTCTTAGCCTCACAATGTCATAGTTATTTATTAGTTAGTTTACTAGAGAAAAATAAAATCTTAATAAAATACAAAATTATGTATTTAACAAGTCCTATTCTTTACTGCGGGAACCTTTTGTCAATGGAAAACTGCCTCAAAGAAAATCCAATCTAATTAAAGTTACATTTTCCTGGCCCGTTGCCCAATATATTGATCTTAAAAGGCTGCAGCAGATATCTGTCTGCTAATGACGAATGGATGGTTAAAGACATTACTTTAGTTTGTATGGTTTAAAAAGTGATTTATATTTGTTGGCTAAAAGACCAGCTGTAAAACGTAGCTCCACCTCCTGTATCTAATAGCAGAACTTAAAAAAAAAAACAAACTTGATAATTTTTTATATGAAACAGGTCTTTTTCCCCTCTTTGCATTCAAACATTGCTCTAACAGATGAAAACTTGTTGAGTTACACTGTCTTTAATTTGATTAAATAACCTGTGTCAAATTACCAGGCATCTTTTGAGATCTTGTCTCGCCCTGTGTGGTTCTAGACAACTGCCCATGGGAGACTGTTGAAATACCAGATTCAACCTTAAAGCAGACTTCTTCTGAAGTCTTTGTAAGTAACCTGCAATTGAGGACCAAATCCCACCCAATCCAAGTCAATGTCTTCTTTTGTAGCTGCATTATGATTTACACTAAACAAATTAAGATGGCAGGTGATTTTATCTAAGGGGATGAGCAAGTCTGAAGACGTCCTCAACCTAAAGAGTTGGAAAGTAAAGAGCTTAAATTCGCAGAAAGTCCTCAGTTATCATTATTTAAATGTCTTAATTAATTGTGAGATTCCTAGGAGTATTCTAATGGATATCAACATGTGTTTCTCAATAAAAATATTAACTCTCTCTTAAACTAATATAGAAAAATATATTTATGACTTGATAAAACTTTTCTACCTATCTGCATTCATAATATCTGCGCCTACAAAAAAGGGTAACATGATACATGCTGATGCTGGCTTCTTCCATTCCAAAATAAGTAAGATGAAAGAACCAAACCTATAGCACAAACCCATATGTCATCGTATTGACTGATGATGTTAAGAACCTGGGTTGTCACTCAAGAATCTTGTGCTGCTGTCTCTATGGCACAAGGCAAGATTGTTATGGCTAAAATAAGCTGCAGACTGCGTAGAGCTGGTGACTTCCAAATTAGTGTTCAAAATACCTATATCCCCGAGTATCCAGTCTCTGTGCAAGCTGTTGACAAAACACACGGGTGCCTGAGAAGCCGACATCAGGAAGTCACTCACAGCCAAATTCATTATAAAGTAGTTTTGAGGTGTCCTCAGCTTCTTGTTGCTTAAAAAAATGAAAAATACATGGGTTTATAGAGTGAATAATCAGGTAACTTTACTTACTAGTATAAACAAATAGTATCAAGACTGGAATCAGTGGTTATTTGCAGTCAACCAATTGCCAATCATCAGTCAATTACTGCAGCTAAGTGTAGTCAGACATTTCAAAACAATGACTGACCATGGCAGGGGAGATAAAAGGGATTGTTTTATGGCACACGCAAAGCATGTGGAGTGATTTGAAAAAAACCCATATTTTTTGTAAGCACTTGGCTGCAGATGAACAGGTGACATCAAATGCCACTATAAGGAGCGTGAAAGGAGCAGTCAGTCTGCAAGTTTATCCAAAGAAAAGAAACATCACTTCAAGGTTTTTTTTTTTTTCCTACATCTAACTACCTCATGTAGCCTTGTCTCCTAGGGATATCTGGAGGCAGACCCTCCTAAATAACTTTCAGCTTGTATTCAAGATTACCCTTGTCTCTGCTTAAGATGAATAAAGATACAGGTACCATGATAAAGAACTTCTCACTTTTACTTGGGGTTATTTGTTTGTATACGCCCTTCTTGTTCTGATCAAATATTACGTCCCACTAGGAAAGTTAAATCAGTTCGTGAGTTCAGCTCACCCAAGTCTACCTTAAAACTCACACCTTCACCTTTGAGGGATATACTGAGAAGGTGTAATACTGAACTATCAGTCTCTCAATGTGAACCACTGTATCAGTTGCATGGCAAAATAAGGAGTTTTGCTACGTGGGAGTTTGAATTCAGGACTTTTCACAGCATTGGGTACATATACAAAAAGAGGTGATTGGCACACTCTGGGAGACACAGGGAGGAAGAAATTGAGAAAGTAATCTCCATGCTTCTGTATTTCTAACAAAATCTTGGGTCTCACAACTGGCTGCAACAACTGGATGAGAGAGAGGGTGCAGAGTTCACATCTTTGCAGTTGTTTGCTTGCCTATGGATGTTTTCCTAATGTGATAATTTAATGCTTTTATTACACCAGCTAAAACAAATAAATTTCAGGAAAAATGGAGAGCTTGCAATTCCTTTAAGAATTGTTAAGATATCTACAGTTACAGGGAATTCAATTTCTCCTCTATCTCATATTAAAAGCCAGGTATTCAAAATAACTAATTTATTTGCCTTAAATATTTAAGAAAAGGAAACTAG
The DNA here is from genome assembly GCF_017976375.1 of Cuculus canorus. Taxonomy (NCBI): domain Eukaryota; kingdom Metazoa; phylum Chordata; class Aves; order Cuculiformes; family Cuculidae; genus Cuculus; species Cuculus canorus. Next base: position 50,750,608 of record NC_071404.1, on the reverse strand, counting down.
TGCTTGGTTCATAATCCCACCAGTGTTTCTAGCACTGTAAGCCTTTTCTGTGTCACCATACCTGATAGCAGCAAATAGTGAGCAAGAAGGATTTGGAAACCCAGCATTATAGAGTGGGACAGAAGACTACTACATTTTTTCATGAGAGTTTTGCATACTCTGGCTGCAGTAGTTCTGGCTGTCTGTTACACTGTCACAAGCTAAGAGAGACCACAAACTGACAGAAATCCTATTATCTGCCTGAAGCAAGGAATACGCTGATGGCATGAGCTCATTTCATGTAGTGTGTTGCTTTCTTGGTCCTTCGAGGGCATCTGGGTTGATGGAAAGAGTGTCAGTCTTTGCCAAGTAAATTCTCAACAGGGTTAGTGAAGAAGTCTGCTGTTTCTATAATTAAAAGCATTAAACTCTTCTTCAAGGTTTTCACTAAAACTGTTTATAGAACACAGTATTTATTTTCTCATTTTCTTTGATTCCTTAAAACACAACGAATTTACACTTAGTAAAGGCGAGGTGGTGTGGTGGTGTGTTGCCTTCCCCTATACGATGCCATTCATCAGCCTTTGCTTGGAGATTTAGTCCAAGAGGAAACTATTGCAGAACATCTGCACACAGGCACACAGAAAACTCAAGACCAGTGAGATTAACTGTAAAAGGGGTGTTTGTACCTGTAAAACGCATAGAGCACTAGCAGGTTTCCAATGATGCCAATGGAGCCAATAACGAGCACACATGATCCTACGGTGTATAGAACATAGTCAGGGATCTCTTCCTTGGTTGCAGTGTATGGCTGGGTGCCCATGTTCAGACCCTGAATGGAAAACAGAGGAAAAGGAGAACTTAGTGTATTCAGGACACTTATTCCAGAGAACATGTGCTCTGCCCATAGAAGGAAGACAGATTATTTGCTTCCACAGTTGTACAAATCAAATACACATCTCTGCATCGTTTATATATCCCCTGTAATCAAGTTTCTCTCAAGGAACCTTCATTTATTTAACAGTGCATATTTATGTTTAAAAAACAGAAGGGAAAACAGACTAGAAAAAAAAATTAAGGAACTTGCAATTATGTGAAAAAGGCAAAGACGTGCTGGTATAAAAATCACTCTGGGTACGTGCTGCACTTTGGGGCACAGAACTGAGTGACAAAACAACCTTCAGTTCAACAAGGAATAGCTTGTCATATTTTATTAGGATTTTATTAGGAGCACTGATATCAAATCCCACACTTAGAAATGTTAAATCCTCCAAGCCTCCCCAAGGTCCCTATCCACTGACTTAATTCTACAAAATCTGCGAATTCCTCACTGAAAAGGCAGGAGACTGGAGGTAAAACAACAGCAACAGCATCACCAGTGTAAGCACAAATATGTTCAACAGTCTTGATGCCTCTCTCACTGCCCTCTATCTCCAGCACATAAATAAAACCCCACCAATTCTCTAAATTTTTTTTAAAACAAATTCAGAATAATCTCTGGCTAAATTCTGCAGCAGGGTAGCCTACAACTAATCCACTCGGCTCTCATTAGCGTTACCAATGAGAAGAGTCCAAACGTGCCTGACGGAGATTCTTATTCACCAAGTCAGAAGCAGCTAAGTCACACAGAGCGCTCACACATGCAATCATTTCTGGACAGCTTATTCAAAGGTACAGCACCTTGTCACAGCTGTGGAACTGCTTTTCATTGCCACGTTTTTGCCGCTGTGCAGCTCAGTGATGTGCAGGGTGTAGGACAAGGCTGATTTCAGCCTGCAGGAGAAGAGCTGGGTGGCAGAATAGGTTCAAGGTGATAACTATCACCCCACTGGTAGTATTTAAGCTGCCATTTAAAAAATATGATAACAGCCTTTCTCTTCTTTTCTCATAGCTCCTAATTACCTGTACTGCTGCTTCTGCTTTCTCCCTTCTAGTATTCCTTACTCAGCTGTGAAATGCACACACTGCATTTCCTTCCTTATACAGCTGTTCTAGATGTGGGCATTATCCCTTAACTATGCAATACCACCGGGGTTCTCCCCGAGACACCTTGCATTTGGTGATACACATAGCACATCCTGAGCATCCATGAAACAGTGGGTTTCGAGCAGAAATGGTGACAGCAAAGTTCCTGCTGCTAAAATAATGTTGTAAATGCTACAAAAGCTATGGCTTCAAAGAAGAAAGCTGTTTTCAAGTTTTCTCAGTGGTTTCACAGACTTCATTCATCATAGGATGGCTACCACCAACATGATACAACATCACTGTAAAAGCAGAAAGAAATGAAACGGAGAATCTGCTGGTGCTTACTGCACCAGGGAGCTGTTACTGCCATTCCTGGTGATTAAACCACAAGAAAAAATGTCATTCTGTGAAGCATTTACCCTTGAAGAAGATGTGAGAGGTATTCTAAGAGCAGACAGTGCATGGAAAGGCGTCTCAGTGAGGAAAAGCAGCTACGGCTGTTTGGTGACACCAGGCACAGTCTGTGCCATGCTTTCAAAGCAAGGCTGCCTCGGCATGCAATTAACCATGATAAACTCCTTTCCTCTTCCTGCAAACTTAATCTTCTTAACAGCATGTGTGCACCGAATCAGGACTCTACCTTGTTTCTGGCAATGCATACCGAAGAGGCTAAAACAGGAAGAAACAAAAAGGAGCCTTTTTTTCTTACCTTCCAACTTATCTGTTAGGTATGTTCAGGATTTACCTTTATGTAGAGGGTTATTTTATAAAAGGAGTATAGATGTTATAATTCAAGGCAAGTATTGCTTGCCTGACATATCTGTTAAGCTTTACATTATCATATTGGAACTCACTGTTGCAAAAAGTCATTTGAGAAATGGACTATGAATTTCACACCCAAAAGTGTCTCCTTATATCTGTGCCGAAGAGAAGCTGACTTGGACGTTTTGGCCTCGTTTACTCAGTCAGGGGCGGTGAGCTGTGTCAAAAGCTGAGAAATGTCTTATGAGACACATTTGTAAACTCAGATTACAGTGTGCTGACATTGCTGGATGGTATATAAACTGTTGTTGCTTACAGATCGGAACTTGGAAGGCAATGAATGCTGGGGATTACACAAAGCATGAAATCTCAGCAAGAAGATAAAGTGAGAGATGTTTAGATTGCACAGGCTTTGGAGAAGGGATCTTACCTTCAGAGGCATCCATAAAATATCATGGCAGCTTTTGCTGCGATGTAAATAGCAGTAAGAACTTTAAGATCTGAATTAAAAGATGACTACTTATTCACTCTATCAGTGTTACTCTGAGACAGCAGGATGTGGCAGGCATCCAGCTCTATGAAAAGTGGCAAGCTGCTGAAGACAGAAAAACATTTATAACACTGTAATTTGGATCTAAGATGATAAATGTGCACATCTATGCTTGTGTATTAAAAATTATATCATTAAATTAGTGGAGATTTCTAAATAAAACAGGCTAAATTAGTCCAAATAGCTGCAGGTTAATCAAAACCCATTTATATTTTATTTTAGTCATAGCATTAATTTCACTAATTTGGCATAATTTCACAACAGAAAACTTAAAGAAGAAAGATTTAAGAAAAATTTAAAATCAAATAATAAAAATTGGTTTTATATATTTTTTTAATTTTTTTAAATAAAAAAATAAATACTCTTAAGATTGAGAATTCAAGATCTACTCTGTTGAATAAATACTGCTTTTTGAATACAGGCTCTTAACACTCAAATGGAGACAAAATTATTATTATCAAGGTTTTAAGATATTTAGGGATTTTAAGCTTTTTCTCTTTTCCTATAACAACATCTCTGAGAAGCTGGCCTTTTTGGTAATTTTTATTAACATGCTGAACACTTGATAATGTAAATATTTTACTGTATGAAAATGAGGACTAGAAATACGAAAAAACCTCTAAGCTTGGTGACAAGCTCTAATGAGAAAGGTTGGGGTTTTTTTGCTGATATTCTCAAAAGCTGTTACCACTCTATGGATTTTTTTGTATTTTTAGTTACTGAGTTAATTCTATTCTTACTGAGTAGTAAGAATAGAATTAAACTATAGGAGAATATTCCAAGTTGCTGCGACTCTTTCCAACCCAAGAAAACTGACATAACTATTACAAATCTTTACCAATGACTTAGTAACCAGGACAGTAGCTAAGTGCAGCAGGTTTCATTAGGTATCCTCGCTGTTGTGTTTTACTGGGTTACATTAGCTTCTTTCACCCCTAAAATGATGAATGGTAAATGACAGCTGTTATGAATCAGCAAAAAATCAGTATATACTAGTGGATGAGTTATGCCATTTAGGCTTAGCAAAGCGTGGATTTTGTACCCATCTCATGCCACCAGTCTCTATCTGCCAGAATACACTGTGCAGCTATGCTTTAGGCTATTATTTTTCATTTCATTAACAGTGAACCTGGACTTACTGGGAATGCAATCATAATACGTACAGGGTTAAAAGCTGTGCTGTGGGATGCTCGCCCAGCTCCAGCTGTTTCACTTCCATAGTGATGCTGCTCTGGATTCAGCATACCTATCTCGATAAATTGTGTTTATTTTTCCTCAGTATCATCACAGCCACATAATATAGAATGCAAAACCTGTTATGATTAAGCCACAATCTGGCTCTTTCTCTTTAATGATGTGGTTTAAGATAGAGATAATAAAGGATGGCATTTTTTTATTTGTATTCAGCATAATTAAAAATTTATTTTATTTATTTTTTATTTATTTACTGAATCTGTAAAGAGTGAAGCAACTTTTTATGAGCTCATGCTAAGTAAGTTCACCTGTCTGTTTTTCCCCCGAGGCTGGTTTGCCTCCCACCATTTGTGGTCCTAGGACAGACTACCGAGCATTCTGCTGCAGACACATCTGTTTCCTAAGAAAAAAATTAAAGAATGACCTCATTTTTCTCACTCAAAACCACAAATGTAAACAAGCAGCCCATGAAGATGCCAGTAACTGCAGCGGGGCCAGCTTCTGGCACACTTGCCTATCCTGTACTTGCTTTGCTTGGCTCCTTGTAAATTAATGCTACAATCACTTGTGTTCTGACTTTATGAGATCTTGGACCTGACAACTCTCATAAATCTTGATGTGGCCTTACCCTTATATGCAATGTGACTACAACATCAAAATACTGTCACCTACGTGGGTGCTTGGAGGCATTTCTTGGCAGGGTAACTAACAGATCTACAGGGAAACACAGGACAAACAATTAACAGCTGTCCCTCAACTAGCTGGCAAAGGAAGTGGGCACCAGATATAAAAATAAAATTGGTCTATTTGTTCCAAAATAAAGACAGAAAACTTAACAAAGGAGGAAAGTTATTCTATGAAAACTTTTGTAATTTGATTTTTAGTGATAAAATGATGTCCAAATAATTACAGCCACCTGTTTCTGCTGTCCATCTGGTGAGATTAATAAAGATTGCAATGCAGAAGAAAAAAAACAGTTATTAAAATGTGGAAGGGCAAGGGCAGGTCCTGTCCAACGAATAGGGGTAGAAAGTAATAGATTGAAATCAGAAATAGTAGTGTGACTTACATTAGGTGGATATAAGAGTGTCTAAACCCTTATTTACACTCTGATTTTGGTCACAGATGCAAACTCATCCTGTGGAAATGATTTACGTTGAAATGAGCTTAAGTAAGGGCTTGCTTACATGGGAGATTAATGTGCATTAACAAGGAAATGAATTAACTGCATAGCAGCATTCCCCTGCTGTCCCACTATGCGGATTCACAGAACAGAAGTTTGATTTTACAGTACCAAAAAATTTAAATTTATGCAGTCACACTTAAATATTGTTATTATTTTCTTTAAAATTTTCAAGTATGGTGAGTATATGAGTATAGGAGCAATCTGCGTGTGCCAGGCTGCAGATGGTTTTGAATCTGTTCATTGAACTAAAGCAGTTACCAGGTAGTACTTGCCAAGTTCCTTGTAATTTCACTGATTGCCAGTGTAAGAGGCAATTTCAATGTGAAGCACCATCTGGTTTGAAATGACAACAAAATTGGGGGCTTAATATATATCTTGCACATATAAACTCTTGAATCAGCAAACAGAAGACCACTGCTATATGGCAACTATGAAAAACATCTGACCATCACTAGCTCAAAATATGATGCATTTTAAATCAATACTTACGGAAAATATTTTTAGTACCTTTGAGTATTTAAAAAAAACCCCACACACAGAGAAAAAAACCCAACCCCAAACCCCAAGAACCTGGCTTGCTCTGGTTAGCTGTACTGCATTACAACACCACACAATAAGTACAGACTAATTTGGTACTCAGAAAATCAAATCAAACCACCATCATCCACATGTGGAAAAATTACTTTTCTTATCAGTCTCCAGGCGACATTCTTCATTCACAGCTCATACTTATCAGTTCATATGTCAAAGCCGGAAGCACTCAAGCACATGTTTATGGAATGCATTTAATCAAGGGGACAATTGGTTTAAGCAAACTGAACTGTGAATTTGATGCAGTTCATCCAAAAGTGACAAACAAGAACAGGAACGGTCGGTGCTGCATACAACAAATAGCAAAGGCAGTCAGGTACCAAAGTTAGGCATCTGCTCCAGACCCAAGCTGTAAGCTTGCAAAAAAACATTTAGTTTTTTCTATAATTAAATATATACATAATTAATTTCATTCCAGGAAGCACTTCTCAGCTGTTACTGAACTGCACAGCCAATTGAAAAAAATACAACAAATATTTAATATTTGACTTCAAGACTCATTTGGAGTATATATACTTAGATCTCATGTTTAGCGCAACTCCTGCTTTGACAAAACTTTTTCTTTTGAGTACTTGATAGCAGTGCTTAATCTTTCTCTCATAGTTACAAGCAGTCTAATGGTACATGGTTGGGAAGATGGAAAAATCTCAAAAAAACCCAAAGAATAAACCATCAAAACCTGATCAAGTTCTCAATATCATGAGAATAAACCAGTTAGAGACTCAGCAAGGTAGGCAAATTGAGGTGTCTACATACCCGGCCCTATAGCTAAATGTAAGCAAGGGGTATCAACAACTGACATGTTTTATAATTAATAAGACATAATATAAAAAGGGTTTACATGAGAATAATACATCAATCAGCTGTAAACAATAAAAGTGAAAATAAGGAAAGTTTTAATATCTCTCTGCTCGTTCAAAAGCCATCTAAGAGCATATTTTCATCTCACTGGAGACTGACTAAAGAAACCTTAAAATCTAAAGACTATCCTGGAAAGCAGGTGGACATTGCTTTCTACATACAACCCCAGCCACACCACTGAAATGAGTGGTAAAAGGCAAATAAGAACAAAAAAAATCAGCCCAGCTGAAAAGCCGAGATGGCTTTTGTTCCAGCTCAAGTGATATCTGCACTGTTTGGGCAGGGGTTAGCAAATGTGATGGCTTACTCAAAGTTTTATGTTATTCTACTGAACAAGCCTGCACAACCTGATCTTGGGAGGAACACTGTGTTACTCTCTGCTTTGTTTTGTTACTCTCTCCTGTGCTGGCTAGTAACTAGCACATTTTTTTCCTCCGTCTAAATCCAAGTTACTATAATCAAATCTTGAGGCAACAGATTTCGATTCCAAGACCTGAAAGTCCTAAAGGAAGATCCAAGAAGCATGTTTTGTGAGGACATTTCTGTTCCAGTATTGGTGCACTTTTATAATTCAGGCTAGTAGCGTTAACCAGGTCTTCACATTTTCCCCTACAGAAATTTTGATGTTCTATTTAAACATATCCATATCTAACCCAAGAGTGCAAAGCCTAAAAGAACCAAGTCCAACCAGGATTTAAGGGTTTTTGAAAAACAAGTAAATAAAATCCCACTACCAGAAGCTGCTAATACTCAATGGAGCAGAGGGCTCAGTTCATCTTCCTCTTCCCATCTCTCACAGGCTTGCACACCAGCACAACCAGTTCCTTTACATGATCCCAGACACACTCACCGTATTGTCCTTTGGTCATAAATGCCTTCAAAATGATCTGATGCTCTGTCCAAAAGCAGCTCAAATTGCAACACAAGCTATGCATGCCTGGACAGGCAGCACACTGAACAAATCTAATCAATGCTAACACAGCATTAAAATCATCTGGACTGTTACAGTTCAGTTGTATTTGTTCTGTCCATGAGGGAATGGACAATTCTTAGCATGGTAAAACAACAAAGTATCAGGTAGAAATCTCAGGATATGTGTTTTTTGAGCATTAGAGCACGTTAAAGAAAATAATATGCTGTCAAAACACGATAATGGATTTATTTCCTCCAATATAAGAAATCTTGCTGTCTTTATGGAGAAATCATTTATATGCTATAGCAATTATTTAAGCCTTTATCTTCTTATGCATTCTGCATCATACTTTCCTAGACTATTTTTTTCTCTCTGAACATCATACTGATACCTGCAGGTCTCTAATAATCACGTAAAGTTAACCTAAAAAAATATCCCTTTATTCTACTTTTGCCACTCAGGTGACTAGAGGGCTCTGAACTCGCTGGCATTGTAACCCTTCGGCATAAGCTCTTCACCTGAGCTGCTTTCCCCTCTCTGACTTCTCTGAGCTCCTGTAGCTCACCCTGGTCTATTTCATTCATCTCAAGCTGCCAGACAACCGCTGCTGCCATTTCACCAGCCATGGATGCCTCTGATTGGGATATTCCCACTCCAACTTGCCCACCACACATCAAAAGTGATTTCATGGGATGACACTGCTGATGGCAACGTGGTGCTACAATACCCATCACCTGGCTGGACCCAGCCCTTTCTTGCTCCTGCAGCGCTGGGTTTCAAGCTGAGCAGCAGTGAGTGTGACCTCTGAGTGATGCTCACATTACTGCTTTTAATACAAGCACAAAGAAGTGTCTTTGCCTTTCCACACATGCTTGCACCACATTTGAGATTCCAGTCTCTGCCAGTGGACACAATACCCTGTCCTGAGTTTACAAAGACCCTGAACACGCGTTTTGGCTTCTGAACAGCAAGACTTCCATATTTTAGTTTTAAAAAAATATTTCCTCCCTTACTGTTGATAACTCAGCATGAGTCCTTCACCAGCCACCTCTTTATGCATCTCATCTAGACATTAGTAGTCTTTTCATTACACTGTTCAGCTGCTGCCAGAAGATCTGTGTGTGAAAACTGCTTTGAGAAGTGGGCCCTGCATTTTATATAGACCTTATAAAAGTGTGTTCATTCTTATGGAGTGCGAAAAATAAATCATCAGAAGATTACAAAATGAAAATGCATCTTAATAAGCCAGTTAAGGCAAGGCATTAATAATTTTTTGCTAATCCTATAAAGTCTTTCTAATGCTACTCTGAAAAATACATATAGTTACTATTTTTCACCAACACGGTCATTTGTTTCTTGCTGGATTTTCTGCTCCAGAAGAATACTTTTTCTGTTCTGTCACTTATGATGAAATATGGTAAATGATGAAAGAAGTGCAATGATAAGCATAGAAATACACTTCCTCTGTTAACTACATTTCAGTGAAGTTTTATTTACGATTTTTACTAGCTGAGTGTAAAGAACTTAAGTTTTGCCAAAGAATTCATCTCGCATTCTACATTTCCTTACTTATAAACAAATTGATTTTCCTTCTGCAGGAAATATTCTTAAATGAAGGCCTGAAATCAGAGATATTCTTTACCAACGAAGCTACTTCCCATATTTCAACAAGAAACTTTGCTCATGGTTTGGGGGTGGGGGCAATTTAAAGCACCCACACTCACATATTCTTGATGCCATTTGCATCATTCCATAATGTACCGTTAGGAACACGAAAACTGCCAAAGTGGTCAGATCAGAGGCCCACTAACTCCCATATATTACACTCAACAGTGCCTCCAACAGATTTTTTTTTGCAGAAGAATATGGGGAATACAGAAAGTATACTTTCTCAATCTGTTAACTTCAAAGCACATTTAGGATATTAGTATGAACACTGTAGCATTCAGTTTCTGTTTAGGTCAAAGAAATGTCTAATCACTCTAAGCTGAGGATTACTCCCATGTAATGTCTGCTTGCTTCCATTTAATTTTCCTCTATGCACGGAAGCGGGTGTGCAGAAGGCAAAGCCAGGTTCTTCACAGAGATTCGGAGTGTCAAGAGGCAAAAGACACAACTGGCAGTGGGTAAAGTTTTCCGTGAGATTGGTGAAGCAGAAAAACAGGGGCCCAGGAAAGCTGCACAATCTTCATCCATAGAGGATTTCAAAATGTTGCAGTTACCCCTGCGTGGAGCAGGAGGTGGGACTTGATGAACTCCAGCCTAGTACTCCATGATGCCAGGAATATAACCCTCCAAAATACACAATTAAAAAATATGGGTTTAAGCCATAGGTAAAATTAAATATTATTTCAATTACTTGAGAACAGGTATGCTGTCTCAGTACACTGAAAGTCTTCCTACCTACTTTTTTTTACTTTCACAATGATCTGGGGACATTTGACAAAAACCAAACTACCTGTACAGGGACCATATTTCTTGGATAGGAAGGCTGCAGTAAGTGCTCCACTTCATTTATAACGGTTTCTCCTACTCTGGCATTAAGTCCCATATGAAAAGAAAGATTTCTGGAGGTTTTTAGGCACTTCACACCTATTGATTGCACTACTGGCAAAGCACTTACTCTTCTCCTGTGTTGTTGAAAATAGTCCTTGCTGTTTATATGCACTGTTAGATGCCTAAGTACCGTGAAAATCTGGTTTTGGAATATTATATTTTATGATACATTTTAGATGATTTTATTGGATTACTAATATATTATTCAGTCCAATGGCTCATGCAATTTAGTCTGACAGATTCCTACTAGAAACTCTAAATGTTCTGTTTAGAATAAAGCACCTAGCCACCACGGGTAATGGAGATAATGGAGATGACTGAGAAGAGAAGGAAATTATCAGATGAGATATATTCAAGATGATCCAACTCTGCATAGAAAACACAACCTTCTTTAACTCTCCAAAAGGAGAGCAAAACAAACTCTCATCCTAAAATAATGGACCTTGCTTTGACACATTTGTTGGGAATAGGTGTATATATTAAAAGTAACTTTTCTGAGAGATACAGATCTCACGGAAGCACTCATCTTGGAGGAAGAAACAATATCTCTCACAAAATAAAGTGTCTTTTCTTACTTCTGCAGAAGTGTAAGGACAACTTTCATGTACCAGCTTCATCCTTTCCCTCTCCACTACCATATGTAGTACACCGAAAATAGGGATGATGCAGTAATTCTGCAGACCACTTTCAAGGCTCTATGAGAGGTAACAAAACTTTTAGCACATCTTTATTAGGAAACATCATTTTCCTCTCACATTGACAGCAATGTCTAGATGTGGGGTGCCTCCGAAGCAACTCCAACATTGCCTTTGCAACATCAGCTTGGAACCAGGACAAACTACCAGAAAATAAAATCTTAGCACAAGGCATCTTCCTTTTCTGAGCTAAGGAGAAAGTGTCGTTTTACAGAAAGAAAAGCTCATGAGCTGGTTGGGTTCAAACCTCTTTTTTTTTCCATGCCATGTCAGAAAGCCTCAGGGAGCCCCCACAAGTTTTTTCTGCAGAGCTCTACCTCTTAGTAAAAACTAGCCCCTTCTGAACCTTTACTTTTAAAAAGCACATAAGCAAGCCAGCTAAGTAATGTGCCCTAGAGAATCTCACAAATACCCCAAAATCAAGCATTGTATGTGTCTCAAGTTGTTTTCGTACCTGATTTAAGCTCACACTGGGTCTTTCTCAATCCATTCAACCCCATAAAAGCATGGCACTAAAGAGAACATCTGTGGAAAAACATGTGGAGGGACAAACTGCTCACAACAGCTGTGGAGGTAAGAGAGATACTCATTTAAGATAACTCCACAGGTAAAGAGCCCATGGAAAAGAAATAGCTACTGTTAATTTCAAGCTTATACTGAACTTTGACAGTATATTGCTGTTAGTTTTGTCATGATCAAACTGTAAACACTGAGCTAATAACAAGAGTTGAAAAGCAATTTCACAGCACTTGTGCAGTCATTACAGCAAAATACAAAGTAATTCTATTGCAAATGGATCATCTAAGGGTATCACGTTTGAAGTATCACCCAGGACACCACTAGACTGCTACCTCATGCACTGTTGAGGAGGGACTACAAGCTCTGCAGATCTCGCAATCCTCCAGCATTTGAAACCACCTGCCTTCCCTTGTCAGCTGCTTTAGCAGTATCTGTCCAGCACTTACCTGCAGCACTGCCACTAGACTTTTCCAAACCACCGGCATTAATCCAGGGATTCCCTAGTGCTGTTATAGTCACTGCTAGCCTTCTACTGCAATGACTTGGAGGGAGGGGCCTTTTGTATCAGTGAGGGCACAGTGGGGCCAACATTGCATGTTTCTAAGCCATATTTACTCTTTATTATAGTGAAGCTTTAGTCAGCTACATTATTTGAATATTAGCACAAGTTTCAGTGTGGATATTGTAGGAAAAGATATCAGGTATTTGAGAAAATATAATTTTTCTTTCTAAAAAAAGCAAATAATTTGCTGATCACTAGAGTTACTGTTAGCAGAAAGTTCAATGAATTAAAAAAAAAAATTAAAAACAAACCCCAAAAAAACCACTAAATAAATTTCCTTCTAACCAGAGGTTGAGTGGTTTTTCAGGCACTAACTTAACAGTGCACAAAGAAAGCATACACCTTCCTGTTGCTCTGTTAGCTCTACTGACTAGCATCCAGTGTCACAGCTTTCTGACTGGTTATCTACTTTCTAAGCACGCTCTCAAATCCCAGTATCTACCAAACTGCATGTTAAGTTTGAACACCTTTTTATTTTTATGTTTCCCAGGATGACTGTCCTCATCAATGAATATATAAAGGTGTCTAGTGGCCATGTTTTTGAGGGCTGAGGTAGAGTACAATCATTTTGTGCAATTCAGTCTGACTTTTGTCTCTCAGCTGCATTATGAGTAACTCCTTCAATTCACTTGTACCTGTATACTAAAATTTGTTTCAGGACTCAGGGAGCTCAGCTTGTACTGCAGCTCCAATGTCTTGCAACTCTATGTTTTCTTGTTAAGTTTTTATAACCCTGAGAAACTCTTGGGTACGTTGATACCTAAGGCATCTCATCTAGTAACATGCTCTGGTGGTTCAAGAATGTTATCAGCCTCATTTAACCACCTGCAACAATATGCAGACACACATTTCTGTTCTGGGCCCAGCCTGGCTCGTGGGATGAATTCTGCTCGATACTCTGCTTAACCAAGGACTGCTGGATTGAGCAGACAATCTTCAGGAGTCACACTCTCTCTGCAGGCTGGTATCCCAGCACACTGGAAATACAGCTCATTCTGGGGTGGGGAATAATTTGCAGCCTCTGAAGCCAGTCAAACAATATCAAAACCATTTCAACTTTGAAAAACTTAATCAGTTTACGGAGGTACATTTGCACATACACATGTTTTTGTACAGCTAAGTTTATGGCAAGAGAAAGAAACAGTGAATTAATACAAAATTTGGTAAATACATAATGTCAGGGAACAAAATCTGGACTCCCAAGGAGACTTTAGAGAAAGTTTAACAAGCAAAAATAAATCTTCAGCAGTTCCAGAATGCACTCAGTGCATTTCAGTGATTTGGAGTTATGACTTAAATGCTCAATCTCCTGTTCACTTGCCACTTATTTATTACTTTACTTAAAATAACTCTTTGAAAACCTAGCCCAGCTTTTTTTTTTTTTCTTATTTATTCCAGGACTGGAATAAATGACTCGTTGCAATGAGATGACATCGACAGCTTCCCTTCCAAGATGGAGTTTCTCCCAGTACCACTCTCACAACCCTTTAGCTTCCACGCTTAAAACTAGAAAAAGAAGCAGATATTCTTGGTAGACTTCCTTGAATGCCAGAGCTGGGCTGGCAAATGGACTTAAGTACACTCGAATTATCAAAAATTTAGTAGGACATCTGCTATCCTAAAATCTATAAAACTTATTGTGATAGTGTAAGGTCAGGTATATACAGGAACAGGGGCTATGAGGACAGGGGTGCAACAAATTCTTCATGTTTATTTTGCTGACCTGTCTCACTTTTCTGCTCAAAATCATCATAACTAATTTGCAATGCACAGGAAAGTCCTCTTTGCTTTATGAATGTTTTCAAATAATCCTAGCTAAACATACAAACAAATGACACACCTTCCTGCAGCACTTAATTTGGGTCACTTTACATTACATTAATGGGCTCTGCAAAAGGATAACAACTCTGCAATCTGCTTTAGGGCTTCATTTATATTTCCATTTTAAGTGAAAGTTTCCTGCTATTAATAACCAGACCACAATAATGGTTAATCAACTTGATCATGATGATGCAACAAGTACCATCAGAAGAAATCACCTGCTACATCCTCCCCTGCACAGCCAGGATTTCCCCATGAGTCAAAACTCCAAAGCCATCCTGAAAATCTAAACAAAACAATGCAAAGAAAATACATTTCCCTTTAGGAAGAGCTGGGTCAGCTGCACAAAAAAATAAAAATACTCAAAATTTGTTACATCATCAACTTCGATGAGGTGTGTGTCGTGTGTCCCGTCCCCCCCCCCATTAAAGGAGAAGCAATTCATTTAAATCATTCCTTGTAAAACAAAGCAGAAGAGAAACGCTGCCTTTCCTCCTCCCTGCCCAGCTCCCTCTCTCCAAAGCCTTCCTCCCGGCACGTACTTTTTGGGTTCGGCCAAAGGCATCTCCGTTCCCTCCGCACACCGGCTCTGTGCGGGTCTGCCCAGCTGCGACTCATCCCGAGGAGCATTTGAAATGCCAGGGTTTAAAAAAAGCCACTGGCAAGCAAACCCTCCTCCGCTCCCATCCCGACAGCTCCGGGAGCACCGAGAACCCCATGGGAACACCGACCCCCTCGTTCAGCCTGACCGGCACCATCGCGACCATTGCAAGTGCAAAAAGATTGTTTTTATTTTAAAACAAACAAACAAACACAACAATTCCCCCTCCCCAAACAAACAAACCAAACCCACACACACACACACCATTTTAATATATTTCTGTTTCTTCTTTAAAAAAAAAAGAGTGGTCAGCCGGAGAAGCTGGTTTCCAGAGCATCCCAGCCGGCTGCCTTTATCCAGCCCAGCAGCATCCCCAGCCCCTGCGGGTACCACTCTAAAGGCTATGAATCCTCAGGCAGTTGATGCCCAAGATGCTGCTGCCCGTACCTGCTCCCTGCCGTCCCAGGGATGGAAGGTAGCGCCTGGGATTTCCTTCGCAGTGACTCATGCCCATGGCCTCTTTATGCTTTTGCTGCGAGGAGCCCGAGTCTGCCTTTCCTGTAAGCCCCCTTCAGCTGGCTGCAAAAGCAGCCTCGACCCCACCCCCCAACCTCCCCACGTTGCCCCCCCGCCTCTCCAGCCCAGTCAAACTAGGCTCTGGCGTTTTCTTTACATTCCCTGTTCTCCATCCTAGCCGTCCCCTAACTCCCATGGCAAGATTAGGGTGGTTCTACTCTGCTGCACATACAAGCAGCCACATGCCTAAACTCACGGCTGGGATTCTTGCAGGCTGTCAAGGAGCAGCAATGATATAAAACATAGCCTATTCCCAATAAGTCACCCTGGAGTTACTAAAATTTCATCTGCAACGTATGCCTCGACATTCAAGAATTGCCTGTCCCAGAGATGCTCAAATGATGGTAGAAAATAAAGTGAATGGCACCAAATGGGACTCAGGCATTTCTTACCTCTTGTTGATATCACGTTTGTAAAGCTGAGCTCTTCAGAGGCACTGAAACGTGGTGAAAAGAGCAGGTGTCAGATAGCAAATGTGTTCTTCGAGAGCCTCATTCTCTCACACTCTGTCCAGAAAGACATCACACAAATAGTTACATTTCCATCCCTATATTTTTTTTCTGCAATGCATTGATAATATTTTCAACATAATTGGTTTTCCATTTTTAAAGACATTAATGGGGAGGATTTGTGAAACTGATCTTTGGAGATACAGGTCTGAAAGTCAGAGAAAAGTCTCAAAGAGAAACAGAAATAGCAATTTAAAGATGTTATTAAAGGCACTTATGTGCCCACTCTATCTGGGGCTTGATAACCATAACGGCTTTGCAGGAGTACCTTAAAACTATTTCTGCCCACAGATTAGCTCTTTCAATTGATGTTTTTCAATATCATAAAAATTCAACTACAGACATTAAGCTTAGAAATATGGTGAACATATACCTTACTAGTAATCTGTAAGTGCTGGAAAATAGAGCAGAATTTCCTAAACTGGAGACCTAGGTTTCAAAAAAAAGTTTGCTTTGGCATTTAGTATCCCATAGACATGATGGATATGTTAAAATAAAATGAGGATAATGTACCAGAACAGAAAAAAATGTGTTAGAACACTAATGTGTGTTTCAGAGAAAACACAATGTGCTGTTAATCACTGTATTATAGAAGCCAAAATTATATCTATCTATCTATCTATCTATCTATCTATCTATCTATCTAGTATCATTGTCATACACATATGTCTAGACATTGGCATTGTGTGTTGATTATAACTACTTCATCTTCGGTTTTCATTCCTTATTTAACCACCTTATTTCCGTTCAAGTATATTTACTTCACAGGTTCTACTTCCCTGATCTGAAGATGCCGAGGAAAACAAAAGATCAATATTAGCTGCTGTATTTCACAGTCTGCTGTTCCTTGGCATCTTGTTGGTTCATTTTTCAGGTCCACCTGTTGACTTGATCTCTGTGATCTGCTGGTTGCAGATCAGTTTGGAAGAAAACTACAGGTCTTTCCATTGCTTTATATGCTCTAAACTCAAATCCGCTAAATGACACGTGACGTAGAAATTTTAAACATTACATAGTTATTCTTTTCTTTATTCATTCCATCTCTCTATTACCTAAATGATATAATCCATTAGATTATCTTTGTTGCTCTCAAAAATGTGTTGTTAGTGTTCTAGATTTATCATGGGGCACAAAGGTTTTGCTTACAGTGTTTTCTATGATCATTGGCTTTCAGGAGAGAATTTATATACAGTTTCAGAGGTACTATATACTGTACTTGCAGTTTCAGAATGTTGATTCATAATTTGTTGGCTGACAGAATATTTTATCACTTATGTGTTTTAAATGTATTTTAAGGCAATCGAGACCATGTGAGATATTATGAGCCCCTCAGCATCCACAGATGGGCTTCCTTTTTTTTTCTTTAGTTACAGGAATGTAGAAGTGTTGTTCCTTGAAACGATGAAAGATCTGACAAACTGATCACATGTCCTGGCTGAGGAACTGCTCACTTTTCTTATGTTCATTCCTACATCTGCAGGTCGCAGCTGAAACTTCCCTGAGGTCAGGCTACTACACACAATATCTTATAGAGATGGACCTAAAATGAACCCTATTTTGTGTGAGATATCCTAGTTAAAGCTAAAAACTGGATACCAATGTGAAGCTAAATGCCAACTAAAGCAAACTTTTTCAAGCTTCAGACTTGTTTAGACTGTCAGGTTTTGACTGACAGTTTGAGTTGGTTCCATAAATTACAGCTTTGGGTACAACTAAGCCTCCAGCTAGAGCTTTAACGGACTGTCTCACATGTCTCACACTTTCACTCACACCAAGATTAAAATTAATCCTTGGACATGGGAAAATATGGTAAATCAATTGAGTACAATGAGGCAAAGTATTTGGACTCATTGATTATTAAGAACTGCATTTGCTTGCTTAAACTCACCATGTGTTTGAGTGAAAATGACTGAAAGTCAGTGCCTCAAAATTAGTTAAAAAACCAGATTGCTCAAGTAACTGAAGAAGTAGGTAAGGTAAATAACTGCCTAGCAAAGGTCAGAAAAATGTTCTTTCTAAGGGTAGTCAAGATCCTAGGCTAAGGTATTGGTGGTAGCAGTTCCATGTGGAGTCTTACATTAACCAACCAGATATTGAACAAAATGCAGGACAGAAGTATGGATATTTTTCTTCTTAGAAAATGGAGCAGAGTAATTTAGAATGAATACTAGCTCTTAACATTTCTATGACACCTTCCATCCCACCAGCTCCCAAAGCAGTTGGCAAACTTAACAAATCGAAAGACATTACTACCATACACCAAAATAATTTTATCTCTCACTAAAGGCATCCCTGCTCGATCAACAGGCACTATCTGTTTAGCAGGTTAGATCTGTTGTGACAAGCACTGCATTTAAGCAAAGCTACAGGGAGAGTATAATTGTCAACAGCCGGAACTGGTGCTGAATCCTGGACTGAGCAGTTTTTGGGAAAAGTCTGCTAGTATTTCTCTTGTATCACTGGTGATGAAGACTTTATCACAGATCTTGCAGACCTGCCATGCCTAGGGCAAACGCTCTCATGAACCACCTCCTCTGGGCACTCGCCTCAGTGTGAGGTGCCTTCACAACCCATAGTCTCTCTCCTTGCAAGTCTTGAGTGTTACATTCAGCAGACAGGGAGACAGCAGAGTTTGTCTGTAAACATTCAAACATAAAGCCAGACCCCGTGGTCAATCAAGAGGCACTGCACACGTCAACAGTTACTTTGACCTCAGCCTTCACGAACATCATCGTTCTTTCATTGCAGCCTGAACATGGGCACGCCGGAAAAAAACCCAACATTACTTCTGGCAACACAGTGAGGTTTAAAGGTGTTTCACATCCAATAGATGATTCACAAGTGCTGCTTCCTAGGACACATGGGTCTGACAAGAGCCTGCCTGACTAGCTCCTCACAAATCTGTGAATACTATCAATGCAAGGTAGAAAAGCAGGCTAAATTCAGTGTTTATTATGGACTATGATCTAGAATGGCAAAGGAAGCAGAGTTGCACCAAAAAGCTCCTCCAGGCTACAGGTTCAATGGGATAGGAGCGAGTTTCACACTCCCCCTCTCACAGTCATGTCAAGGATCTCAGTCCTTTTAAGAAACTATGGCCACACTTGTGGGCACTAGTGATATAATCACTGAAGAACGCAAAACAAAGCAAGCAGAGAGTGACTATCAAAAAAAACCCAAACGAGCCAAACCAACAACAAAAAACTAGCAGAAGGAAGAGAGTGTAATGAAAGAGAAACACATGGCTGCTGCGCTGGTATATTCCAGCTTGAGAAAGAAAAGAAATAGGATACAGAGCCTTTGGACCAAGTGAAAGATTAGGCTGTAAAAGACTGCTGGATGATCTACAGTCACATGCCCATTTTGGGATGGCATAGAGGCATGTTTGGAAATGTGTTGTGAGCTGTAGAATAAGGAAGAGTGAAATAAAAAGTGGGAAGAGAATAATATTCCAATGAGCAAAATTGATTAATTTAACAGTCCACATCTTACACCAATTTGAAATAGCTACAATGTTGATCTGGGAATTGATCTTGGGATTGTTGTAAAATGTAGTGCAACCACTCAATGTCATCCTGTGCTTCTGACAACTCTGAATTCAAAGCTTTATGTATTTCAATGCTTTAATTGCAAAGGAAAACAGAGTTACCATGAGCCAGGCCAGCTTGCCTTGTGAATCAAAGAACTGTGGAAACTTAAGGGCTTGGAAGAGCTCTCAAGAAATTGCCTACCCAAGTGCTTCTCAATTCAGGTTAGTTGTCACGGAGAACAAACGCATTTTCAATTGCTGAACATCTAAAGAATAATCTCAGTTTTAGGGTATGAATGCAGCCAGTTAATATCAAGGCACAGGTTAGACTCAATCACAGGATTAGAATGTGCGTCTCACTGTTACAGTTTGCTCACAAGGGGCAAAGAAGAAGACGTGGCACTCCTTATCTAGGATGCACCTTTAGTACAGGTTGTCTCACTATCGAAAGTGTAAAGCTATACAAGTTTAACTCTTTCCTTCTACTCCCCCACTAACAGAGGGCATATGCTAATGCCAATGGTGGAATTTAATTATTCATTTGTGTTTTCTTTCTACTTGGCCTATGCCAAGCCTACTGAAACCCTTGTTTGTTGTCGCTCTTAGAGGGAGAAGATAGAGGTACCCAAGGTAGTGGTCTCTGCTGGAACAGAGGCTTTGGCATAATTCCTGTCCCCTTCTCTCAGCCTCCTTCCCCTTATTATCCCTCCTATGCCCTTATTCCACCATCAGACTCAGTGGAGCACCAACCCACAGCCAAGGAGTATTATCCCTGTTGGAGACAGACAACAGCAGAGGAAGAAATGTAAGTGTCAAAGGGCCAGAGAGCAAGGGAAGAGGAATTCAACTTCATGGTCTCCCTTCACATTCACCTGTGGGGACAGGAATCCTGACTCCTGGTTGCTGCTTCTAGCACTGTCGTACTACCTAGAAAGGATGTTTGAACTGGTATTTAAATGAACCTGTCCTGAAATGGGGCCCTTGGATCAACATCATTGCTACATCACCAATCCTGTGAACCAACCCCAAATTATGGTTGTTTGACAAAATTTCAGTAAACAAAAGACAGTATTTTTACTTCTAACAGTCATTATGGTTGAAAAACACATTTTGCAACACCAGAATTTTCCACAGGGAAGACATTCTGATTTTTTACTAACTCACAAGTTTTCCTCTTACCCCATTCAGTCACAAAGTTTTCTCCTACAACTTTTGGAAAAACCCTAAAGGTCACAACTTTTACTGTCAAAGTCAGGCAGAAAAAGGCACAAAACTATTTTTTTTGTTGCACTGTTATCTTCTATACTGAAGTCTTCCATTTCTGTTCAAAGGTGACTTATTCCTATAAATGGAAACATTTTCACACTTTAAATGCTTAAAACAAAGCCTTTTGCGTAAAAGGCCAGCCTGGAGAATTTCTTCCTGAAAGCCAAATGCATCTGAGTCCTATCAGCACTTACAAGGGCTCTTGGTAATGAGGTTAAAAAAAATAACCCCAGACTTGTATTGGCTCCTTAATTCAGACATGGTTTGAGTTTCTGTAGGCTAAAGGAGGAGAGGATTACTTAGAAGCAAAGTAACTATGACCGGCGTGTCCTTGAAGAGCCAGAGGGACAATTTTTAGAATCCAGAAGGAATACATGTTAGGCAACAGCTGTGCCACTGCACCGATGTCCCAGCCCTGAACACTTAGCAGAAAGTGTTCTGTCCTTTAAGTGTTGACTACAAGGGAACCACCACAGCACCTAACACAACTCCAAAAACCTCTGGTGATATGGTGGTACATTGATTCTGTGTACGCTAGGCAGTATGCATGCAGGTAATTGTCTACTGTGTTCCAACTATGTCAGTTTGCAGTGTGGCAATGGAAGCACGTGTGATGTGACCTTCTTAGGCTTTGTCCTGATGGGTAGCACCTCAGTGATCAGACACCAGTTCCAACTCAGCAGGTTCCTTCACTGTGACCTGTTCCCAACCAGCCAACTCTCAAACTGGAGGAACTAAAATCTAATTCCAATTAAAATTAAGGATATGAGATAGTAATGAATTTCAGAATCTCTCAAGATGTACTGTGATGCAGAGACCAATACACAGAAATTTCTTCAGCCATTTGAAGCCAAATGATCCAATTTAGAATTGCTCTTCACATAAAATTGTCCTAAAACAAAGGCTGACCCATAATGAAATGGCATTTAAACTACAAATATTGCTTTAAAATGTTATTTAGAATCTTGTCTATAATATCTTCAGTACTCAAAGGCAAATACAAAATCCACTCTTGATTCTTATCTAAGAAAACAGAAGTGATAGCATGCAGTAACTGAGTTAGGTGCATAGTAAATTTATCCTGAAGTGAAAAGAAACTTGGATTTCACCTCTGGTCTGAAAATAAGCCATCAGTAATGCCTTCTGGTTGACAATTTGACATGTTTTTACAAGAGACTGGTTTTCAAATGCAGGTGCCAAAATTAAAGAAAAATAAGGTCAAATTATCTAATCTTCATTTCAGGAGGGATGTTCTGTGATTTTTATATTAGCAAAATTCAATTCTGCTCCAGAAAAAAAAGAAACATAATTTGGAAGAAATACCTTAGAGAGTTAATATTTAAATTCACTTAATGCATTCCCCCTCTGGAGCAACAAAAGAAATCTTTGCTCAAAATCTTGTTCCTCCCTCCAGCATGCTATCTCTGATCTGTAATCTCTGTCATGGACTGAGTATGTTTGTGGGCTTTTCTTGGTCTAATGCCGCATGAATTTGTGTAATCCCTATCCCATCTGGTACAGAAGTTGTCAGGATGCACTTACCTTCTCCAGTAAAATTGATATTCCTGAAAACCCAGCACTTTCCTAAAATGAACAATTTAAGATTAAGATAATTTCCTGTGAGTGGGGCATACAAATGAAGAGATCTGATGAGTACTGCAACGGAAGTTGGTATGGGACTCAGGTGCCTGGGCTTCTGCAGTCAGCTACAGTCCTTCTACCCTTTGCGATGAGCATAAACAAGAACAGCTTCTTCCTGCATTTCTCGTAGAAACTAAAACACGAAGGCATATGTTCCCTGAGGAGGAGACAAAGCTTTGCTTCCTCTAGCAATAATTTATCAAGAAAGCTATGAAATGAGTTAAGCTTTTGTCCCAAACACACATTGAATAAAGGATAGCCAGAATGTGAAAGCAGCTATCAGGTCTAGGTGGTTTCAGATAAAGTCTTCCCCAAAATTCAAAACTGCAGAGCAGAGAGAAGCAGGTGGAATAAGGTGTTAAAACAATAGGCTGAAAGGATTTTTGTTAAGAAATGTGATGAGTTACACAGGGCTACCCTACAGACCATTTCATCTATATCTGAAACACTGCTGAGAGTGCCTGCATGCACGTGCGTGCTTATATACACTGATAAAAATTAATTTCCATTAAAAACCTAATTCTTAATACAGCAAATAATTCTCATTGCTGAAGTTAAGTGTGCCTTTACTCATAATTTCTTCTGACAACTGCAATTTTGAATCCTCCATCTGGCTGTTCATCTCAAGATAAGGCTGACATACAGAAAAAAAAACCATTTTTTGCATTTTCAGAAACGTAATGGGATGTTAGACCATAAAGTAAGCTTTACTACATTTAAATTCAAGACATATAGCTGCACAGGATAACAGGGAAGTAGTATTAAATAAATGTTTCAAGTCTCTTATTCTTTTTAAGCTTTTCCAATGTTCCCAAGTATTCTCCCCTTCCTTTTCCCAGAGGATACAAAAAAAACCCAAACAAAACCCAAAAAGGAACAAAGTGTTTCTTTGGCAGAGTTACACTTTGGCAGAAATGCATGTGCCTTTGATGTTTGTACACTACAGCAACAGCTCTAATTCTACTCAAACTAATTGCCTAATTAAAAGAAATAAATAGAAAAGTGACAAAACAAAAATTCACAGATGGAAAAGATCCAGCTAGATCATCCAGTTCTCTCTTGCCATCTCCATCAGTCAAACTGTATGTTGCCATTCAAGGATGGATGGGAATTGTTCATTTTTATAACTGCAATACAAGAAGAATGTACCAAATTTGCTTCAGAGAAACCAAAGCAGCCAGAGCCTCATGCAGATTCTCTCCAACAGACAACACACTTCTGTGAGCTCTGAGGCGAGTTTAATGTTGTAGTATGTGCCCAACTACAGCATTAAGTTCAGTGTTGCAGCTCTGTCAGAAAGTAACAGCTAATGCCAAGGAAACAGGCCAAGGATGGAAAAAATCCTGTGCTCACATGGCAAGATTTGCCATATTTCTTTTGCTATTAATAAAAGAAAAATTAAATTAAAATATTTTGCCATCCATCTCAATATAGTGAAGCCAAATGATGACAAATGTGGATTTGGCATGACATACTGGAGAAATATTAAGCTGCTTTTCCGTGAAACCTACTCATACAAATTCAGGTTTTTTATTCCTCCTGGCATTTCTCTTTTATCCATCAGGACCTGAGTAACAAATAATTTTCCTTATATCATGGAACCGAATTATAACGTTACATCACAAGCTTCATCTCATGTGTTTGTATTAGGGTAGTGAGAACAAGGATTGGTCTATAGTATTGATCTTTACACATGCATTATAAACACAGACTTATTCTATGTTCATGTTGTCAATGGGATCTATTTCTGGGGATTATCTGTTAGTCTTTATTTGGAGGGTATTATCCCTTCTAACTTCTTCACTCTGCTAATGTTTTTCCCCACTTAATTTCCAAAGTCAAAAGTTTGTCGAACACAGACCTGTTCTCATAAAGCCCCTGCTGTGCCTTTTGGGCACTGCAATAGCAAACGGTCCTGACAGAAAATTAATATCAGCCATGAATTTTGGAGGAAATATTTTCCAGGAAGAAACAAACCCTCAGCAGATATTGAGATGATTGCTTAATGGTGATCGAGGATAATAACTACCAAAGAGAATTAAATGTTATTGCAAAGTAATGTGCTGTGCTCAGGAACAAAATTGTGATTACCAGCTCAGGGCTTCTGGATTCCACAGAAAGGTTAGATAAACTTAAGTCAGTGCTGCCTGCAAACAGAGCCCAGGATTCTTTGGGATAACTAGTGTGTTGCCCTAAATCTGGCAAACAGTACTTTGTTCCATCACCAGCGAGATCTGCTCACATCAGGTTTTGTATGGAGAGCACACAATAAGAACCAACACCCTGAGAGAGAAGGCGTTTGGTGACTTGGCAGTGCAGAAGGAAAGTAATACACTAGGTTACAAGGAACTGTCTGTAGAACAACAACAACAAGAAAAAATTGCTACGGCTCATGTTTCTTGGCACTGCCTCACAGATTTTAGAAGTGATACGAAAAACTGCAAGTACCATGTATTCCTCCTTCTCCAGGCAACTTTTACAAAGAAACCCAGTGAATACCCCATAAGCAAATTCAAAGTACAAAATGGTTATGTACTGGCTAACACATTCAATAGCTATGTAGGGTTGAAGAGCTACTAGAGTAAGTATTAACGTGCTTTCTTCTCTCTGTCTGCTGAGCCTTTGCTGCCAGATCTGCCAGGCAGGTGGAGAAAAGCCGGTCTCCATCTCACCTTGGGCAGGCTGGTCCTTGATACTGCTGACCTACCCACTTCCAGCTCTCTCATTTTCTCCTTCATCTCACTCTTTTTTTCTTGAATGCCAGAGCTGATAATCATGCCTCTGCCTCCAGTTTTACCTTTCTTATCTTACATGGCTCTTATCTCTGTACTTTCTCACAATTAAGCAATTTAGTCAGAAGTCCGAGCCAAGGTTTTGCAGCTGTGCTGTATCACAGAAAGGTCTTGGACCACAGACATATGAATCCTTCAGAAGAGGGTCATGGTTCTAGGATCAGGGCTACAAAAGGTAACTGGAAGGAACTGGGGTATGAGATAAAATGCCCAGCAGATTAAGCCTTTGAAAAACTAGCCAGAAAAAAAGGCTATCATGTAGGTAAAAAGAGAGGAAGAAGTAAAAAGACAGATAAACTACCAGTGTGCTGGGCTGGTAGGCTGGAGACAGAAATGGAAGTCAATACACAAAGGAATTGTAAGGAAAAAAGCAGAGCACAAGGGATGTAACATTTTTGAATGTCTTTTATGACTGATTTTCAGAAAGCAGCCATCTCAGACTCTGCCAAAAGGGTCTTATTTATATAGGGCTTATAATGGAATGACAGAAAAATCTCTGCTTTCTGTCTCCTCTGTAGCTGTGGATAACTACATAGAGATTTGAAATATATATATTATTCAAAGGATCCATTTTTCCTTGTTGCAAATACCACATAATAATCACAGAGATGAGGGCTGAGGATGTAGTTTGGTGTGACCAAACTGTTTACATCCAAAATGATTTGAGAGTTTGAACAGCAACAAGAGTTGATAAATGGAAATTTGACCAGAATATTCCAAGTTCCCTAAATCCCAAGAACATCAGATGGTGAAGAAATGTATTCTTGTGCAGGCAACTGGATGAACTACTGATCCTGAAGAACTGTCTGCCCACGGGAATGCTAGGGATACAGGGAATCAATAGCATCTGATGGCATTACCACAGCCTCACGAGTTCTTGACTACACTGAACAACACGAGCTGCTCATGGCCTTTGCTTCTGGTCCCATCACATATCCAAATCTCCTTTTAATGCATATTCACACATGGTAATTTGTAGCTGAAATAAGCTTCTTCCAACTACAATTGAAATAACCAGGTCAGCTGCAGTTGTCCCTGCTTGGGCAAGAATATGATGCAGGCCCCTGAGAATCTCTTTCCACCATCTGCTGTTGGGTGCAGCTTGTGGTTCCTCCCTTCTGCTTGGGGAGGTTCTTCGTAAGCGTGGCCAGGAAGGACTGCTCCTGTGGCTGGTGTAGGAGTTCCTTGCCTGGATGGGCTTCAGTCCCTCATCAAATGGAAAAATTCAGTGGCTGACTGCCTGATCTCCTGTTGTTAGTTGTTTCACTGCATGTAAATAGTATTAGAGAGCCCCAAAACAGCTTTCCTACAAGTAAGTGGTATGGGAAACACATGCACCAAGCTTATTCAATTAAGTCAATCTCAGATAATGAGCATGAAACAAAGCTAGAAAAGAAAAACGCAGACCTGACAACACTTAGAACAAACCTAATGTCAGTCTGCCCTTCTAGGTTGACCAGAGATTTCTTTGTGTGATATCTTAGCCTAGGAAACTGGGTTGGTGACTCAGCATGTCATCTCCACCATCTTTTCTTGCCTGCCAGAGCTAACCTGAGGCCTTGTTCACCTACAGAGCCAAGACAGCAGCCTCCTCACCCATTTCCTTCCTAGGCACAGTCTTTCAGAGCTGACTTTTCAGTGTAAAAGGCACCTCCACCCCAGCTGCCGCTGTGCTGCATTGCTTGAGATGCAGCTGAGGCTGTATATTCTTCCTGCTTTTTATTACTTTCAGCACCTCCCACTTCACATCTCCCTGATCCTGGTTTGATCTAGCAGGAACAAAACATAGTGGGTAGTCCAGCACCATGCAAAATTGCTCACCCCTAATTGTACCCATGCACAAACTTGTTTTTATTTCATTTAAGTTGCTTCGTTGAAGGCATGACGTTTTTATTACCAATGTAGCACTTTATAAAACATATATCAGCTGAAGGATTAACTACATAAACATTTTGTTAAATCTACTGTCATCATTTCACTGTGATCTGATGATAATCACATAACACATTGCTAATGTTAATGATTAGTCTTGACAGATTTGGCATGTATAACAATTTCGTCCCTTCCTAGCATAAGCATTTCTCCACCTAGTGATCACCACTGCCTTTGTGTCACCTGGAGGGCCTCCTGCTTTCTCTGCAAGATTTTTAACTCTTTCATCCAAGCCCCAGAGGCTATACATCCACTTAATTGAAGTGGTCACATCTGGAAAGGAAATATAAGCATGAGTTGATACCATACGATTGCTTCTGGACACAGTATTTCCTAGTGTTGTCATACATCTCATGAAAAGACTGGAGGCAAAATGCATCTCAGGCAGAATTGAAAAGAAGAATTAAAGTCAAAGAAGAGTTGATGAAAGCATCTTTTTATTTTTTTTTCATTTGTGGCTGAAAAATTATAGCCACTGACCTGTTTTAATAGTTGGCTTGTTAAAAGATGTACTACTGTCAAAACTCTGAAAACATAGAAATGTTTTTTGTTTTATAAAACTTACCTTAATCATTATAAAGTATCTTTGTTTAAAAGTTGTACCTGAGCACACTTAATGACACGGGTGACAGCAAACCAATAATTTTAGCTTTACAAATGCTGCTACAAAATTGTTTTCCAAAAAAAAATTTATCTTCGAGGTATGAGAAGTAGATACCTAATAAACTTATCTTGGGGTTAAATTTGGTTTCCAAAACTATGTGTTTTTCTGGGTGCTTATGCTGACAAATAAATTTTGTGTTTAACAGAGTTTAAAAAAGACAATGCTAAGCCTTTACTGGCTTGGAGGAAAGGTTATTTGGTAGGTTTTTGAGAGAGGTATGAAAGCAGAATTTCTGAATGTGAGCATGTTAGCTAGTCTGCATCCTCCACATTTTATAGAAAGCAAAGGATTCACAAAAAGCGACCAATAGTTTCCACCTACAAGTCTACTTCATAGATTTATCTTGAATCTTTTTAAGAATTAAATTAATTTTGCTAAGGAACGTAAGTATGCCTATATATACTTTTAATGTTAACTGTACAAAAAATAGGTTAGACCTTTAGAGTTTTACTACTATGGTAAAAGTCATATTTCTTAGAACATGTTAATATATCTTAGCTAGCAGATTTGCTTGAGACTTTAAATCCTCAGGATTGTTGCTAGTATAAACAACAAGTGTACTCTGTTAACTAAGGCAATGCTGTTCTCTTTGTAAGGTCTAGCATAAAATGGTGTTACATTCACCTACTATTTTGCACTCACCCATAACTCAAAATGTGAATACAGAGTAGTGTGACTTAGCTAAATATAATGGATTTGTGATGATTTCACACAGTTATCGATAACTCTTGAAATTTGATTAACCTGTGAAAAAGGCAGAGACAATGAGTTACAGAGACAGCACTTGCTTCTCCCATGGTTAAGCACCTGCCACATTGCGATCTTAAAATAATGCTACTGTTTGGGGGATACACTTCACAAAAGAACTGACATCTCAAACACTTCATAGCCTGCGCTTCAAAAACCATACCTAGATGATAGACATCTTGCCTTTGCAAACAGACTGCTGCAACAGTTCACATCTGAGCGTTAATGGCAAATTCTTTTCCATCAGCAGCAAAATCCTGTTCAGCCTAACTTTAAAAGCCAGTGGGTAAATGAAGGATAGAATTGCAATAAGTTTATCACATGTAAAAATGTACTAACATGCTTGAAATTATTTAAATGGAGTAATTTTACAGCACATTTGATGGTATAAGTACTTTTTCCCCTTCCCCTTTGGAAGGTGCCTTCCAAACCCTAAGACAGAGCTGTTGCTTGAGTATCACTGAATAAAACCTGCCAAACTGTTCTACTACGGCTAACCTAAAACTAGTGACTTCTTCACCAGCAGCTGCTGGGCTCTAAGAAGCAGAAAATGACATTGATCTTAATCAGATCAGACACCAGCTTCTCTCAGCTCTAGCTCAGAGTTTATTTGATTTCATGCTTCATTATAAAATCAATTAATTGTTTCATTGCCTAGTCATTTTATGTGTTGTTTATAAAATTCATTGTGTAGATATTCAAAAGGCAGCAAGCAGTCAAAATATTTTGTCTGGTAACACACACACTAGCCCCAAAGTATGCATGGAAAAACAGCATTGGTTTTAAAAGTTGCAGCATGTATAAAGCAATGCTATGAACTAGTTAACCTGATCATCAAATGGCGTGATCAATTGTACCAGCCAGGGGGCATTTCCTGCATGCCTAAAAGCCCTGTTTTCATACGGGCTTCACAGCCTTTGACAAAGAGAGAAGTGCCATTAACAACTCTGTCCTCAGCGTCACCTTTTGCCAGTGCACTTGCGCATTCCCACAGAAGACCTCAACCTCCTTAGAGCTGAAACATCTCCAGTTCAGTGAGGTATTTAACAAGCTGAAAATAAGCATGGAACACCAAATTAATAAATACAGCCATTGCAGCATGCCAGATGTGCAGAATATTTAAGCCAAAGTGAGGCTCCTTTGTTGCTTTGCAATAATTATTTCATTTTCCAAACTACTTAGAAATTTGAGTGAATATTTACGGAAAACAGGATCATTCACTCAAGAATGAGTTTCCAAATGAAGTTTGTTTTTAAGCTATTTATTTATAGTTTACTCTATCAAGTTTTTAATTTACATCTAGCTTCAGTAAAGCACTTAGCCATGATGCATTTGAGTTCAAAATACACTTCTATGAATATACAACTGGAAACACACATTTCAGACAAACAGGTTTCTAACATTATCAATAAGAGAAATAATTTTCTAAGCTTCAACCCTGAAACAAACGTGCATGTATCTTTTCTACTGCAGATAGTCATTGCGGCAGGTGTGGGCTGAAAAACTGTACTTCTATTTTTATCTTAACTTTTGCCCCCGTTGCCATGTTTATATTCCAAAGGGCACTTGACTTTAGTTTCCCTGAACAAGTGCTCCTATAACAAATATTTAGGTTTTTACCTTGGATTTAAACTATACTATGTAGTTTTATGAAATATTCCTTAAGCTTATTCATTGATAATCTGTCATGTTCTCTTTTGTGATTTACAAATATTCTTTGGAAGTAACATAATGGCATTACTTTAACTCTGCCCTACTTTTGCTGTATCAATAATTTCTGTAATGCTGTCTTGCAGCTCTTCTGAAATCACTCCTTATCCGTATTGAATCTGTACAAATTGTGGGCAAAGCTGAGTTTCCCCAAGAGCAGTATCTTGCTTTTGACACTGACCAACACTAATTCTTTCAAAGGACATATGCCAGGACTTATGAAAGGCAGATGTGAAGCAGCTTGCTGCCTATAGAAAAGCTTTTTTGCCTGATTGATTAGAAGTTGATATAGGTCTCTTCCCATATTTTTATTATATCAGTATCATGGCAGATTTGATGGCTGGGTTATCTGTAAAAACAAATAGCCTGTTTTGCAGTTCTAAAGCCCTGGGTATGCAACAGGGGCATCTGACAACCCCGGGACACATGCAAAGGCAGTCCACTACCTTTCTCAGGTAGGACGTCTCCTGCCAATCAATGTGATCAACCCCACAGACCTGAGTTCAGTTTGGTGAGCATCCAACACAGAGAAGTGACTGGAATTACAAGTGACTGAATGATTTTTAATGAACTGAGTAATATTCACCCAGAACTCAAATATTCAAGGGGAAAACACTAATCTTAAACTAGCTTAGAGTGTCCTAATGTTTTAGATGTTCCTCTGTCTTTTACACAGAGGCAGCTGAAGTACAGAGTCTTTCACATCCGCCCCACTAGGACCATATCAATTGGTTAGGGTCTCATTTCTATGCAGTCCTAGAAAGTGACTCTTAGCCAAAGGTTATATTTCTTGAAACTTCTTCACTACTACTCTGTCCTCCTTCCCAGTCCAAAGCACTAACAACTGCATTCACCTGCATCACTTAACTGCTGAGAAATTACCTCAATCAAATTTGTCCAACTAATGAAAACCCAAAGCGTATAAGTTGGGGCCACATGAGGAAGAGCATGTCTTGTGGTGGATATGTCCTTGTGACTGGGATGAGCACACTACAGTGTTTGATTGCTGCTATGGAACCTGCCTTCAAAACACGTGGTCCACCAGCTCATATACAGCTTCTGCTCTGACTCTCCAAGGGGTCTGATGTGTTGAGTAGAGCCCTACCTACCCCATGGGTTCCCAGAGCAGGAGGGTAGCAAAACTTCCATACCACAAGTGTAGTAAATGTCAGCTGCAAAGCACTGGAAAACAGGATCTGAAGGGATGATTCTCATTCTGAGCACTCAAGATTAGATAAGCCAATTTAATGTGTCATTAGCTTCTGGAAAATGAAAACTATTACTCTTCTAGAGCAAGGATTTGCATATTATAGGTAAACACTTTGCCTCACCCAATTACTGATAGTTTCCATTGACTTGGTGAGGGATTTAATAACTTTTTAATTTAAACTATGTGCCACTAGGAGACATTTCAGTTTAAATATCAATTGCCAATATTCTTCTGGGACATGGAGCCTGGTACAACTGGATTACTTATACAGCAGTCTTTGTTCTCTTTGCTTTAAAGACACCTATCGCTAAGAAGTAGGTGAAAGATTTCTTCTGCAAATCTACTTACAAGAGCACTTTCATAAACTTTCAAAGCATTTTCACAAATTCCCATAGGCTGAGAATTACATTTCCTCATGTACGTCATCCATAAAAACACAAAACTTTGTTTCCAGGCTTCTGCCTTCACTATTTCAGAATCAAAGAGTGATTCAGGACTTGTTAAACCACCCTCTCATCCTGTGACTAGGAAGATAGTCACTGATTTCAAATTCAGAGAAAAGACAACTTTCAGGACTCTGCCCCAATGGGGAAGAGGAGAAAAATAGCTATAGAACATGATGTCAGTGGTTTGACATCTATGATCTGTTTTCTCTTCTCAGTTTATTGAAAAATAACATCACCATCTGGCGACTGCAACCATGTAGGGAGTAAGTTGTTTTAAATCTAACTTCATCATGAACAGGTTGGGTTATTTTTATGTTTCTCTTGTGCAGGATATAAAAGTGTTTTGAGTGAGTGCTAAGAGCTCACATCAAGTGCTGCTGAAACTGGGATTGCACAACAGCTTCCTGGAATAAGTCTTAACTTTGTATAATTTACTGAGGTAGCAAAACTTTTCCCAGATGATAGCACAAGTTCACAAAGAGCTTTAGGTTCTCACTTCTGGTGAGCATGCCTTCACCAGTTCCAGTCACAGTTCTGGGCACCCCAACAGAGGAAAGGTATGACTTACTGGAGTAAGGCCAGCCCAGGGCCACGACGTTGAGTAGCAGAATGGAGTATCTTTCATACACAGAGGGGCTGAGAGAGCTGTGATTGCTCAGCCTGGAGAAGTCTCAAGGGATCTTATCAATGTATATAAATGCTGGAGGAAAGGGGGGTGATAATAAGAGAGTCAAACTCTGCTCAGTAATGCCCATAGACAGGAAAAGAGGCAATGGATATCTATTAAAGCACATGAAATTCTACCTGAAGACAAGAATATTATTTTTTTTTGTGCATGTGAAGGTGGCCAAACACAGGAACGGGGTGCTCAGAGAGGTTGTGGAGATATTAAAAACCCAGCTGGACGTGGCCCTGAGCAATTGGCTCTAGCTGCCCCTGTTTGAACAGGGGGGCTGGACTTGAGATCTCAAGAGGTACCTGCCAACCTACACAACTAACATTAACACCATAATCTGCAGCAACAATACAAAAAAATATTGTATTACTGCTATGTCCTTGCACATATAACATCAATTTTTGTATCGTCTGTAGTTGTCATTGGGCTACAAGCAACTGCAAATAGTTCCTATTGATTAGTCTCTAGCTGATGGATGATGTGAGGTAACGAGGTCAAAGATGGCTTCAGCAATGGAACAAAAACGTCATCTACAGTATTAATGGTCAGCTAAAACATTTGCAACCAAAGTCATACAAAGGACAAATCCTCTTTCCAGCAACTCATTGTGCTAAAAGAGATAATCCTTGCATTGCCTGTGATTGCTTTTGGTTCAGTTCTCTGCTTAGGAGTAGAAGGACTTGGGTAAAATAAATCTATGAGAAAATGTAAACTATACTAAACATAGAGGATGCATGCCAATATTTGTTACTCTTTTTTTTCTCCTCCTGAAGAATGCAAATACATTCCTGAGCCACTTAGTAAAGAAGTCAACAAATATACTTCTGCAGGTGACAAAAATCCTCCTTTGCACATGCATATATAGCTCCCAAATTCTTACTGTACTTTCATTCCAGAGCATTGCACCATCTTATGCAGTGTCCTTGAAGCTCTTACTCCTTCTGATTTCTATCAGAAGGTAACTGATCCATCTCAAGCCACTCTTCAGCTTCTACTGAGGCTAGAAATCTCCACAGACAACTTGGAAAAGAGGGATCCTTACCTTGCTAGCTGGATTTTATCATCTGCTGACTCTTCTTATTTCCTCTCTGGCCAGAATTGTCCTCAATCACGGTAAGACATCACCAGTGTAATATGTAGAGAGATAATATCGCTCCTCTTTTCTTTAGATTGACTTCCTTAAATGAAAGTACAATTTTAATTTTGGTTACTTTAACTCAACGGCTTTCAAAAACTTGCAAAACATTATTTTAACTATCAGGCACACAAAACAATCTTCATTTCTTTCAATACTGTGGTAAAAAATGCCAGAAGAACTCTCCAATGATTCTGCTGGTTTTTTTAGAGGAAAAGCAGAAGCGTATTACTGAAAGCCTGCATAACAGCAGAGTTTGGCTAAAAGAAAAATCAAAAGGAACTTAGTGAGTTTACCGACATCTTAACAAGAGTGGAAAATTCAAAGCAGAAAGTACTCAATGGGGGACATTTTAGTATGGAAGAAGAGCCATGTGCGGCATGGTGAATATGTTCTGCAATGTTTTTCTATTGCCTGAAGACAGGAAATCCATTTATTCAGATGATGTATTCTGCAGTGAGAAGCAGATAGTGTTCACCACTTAAGGAGACTCTACACTGTTCGCACTCGTCACAGAAGGAGATGACACAGTACCATCTTGTGTCGGGGAGTGCAGCAACTGAGTAAAGAGAATAAGGGGAAAATTGTATCTGAAAAGAGACAGCAGTACCCAAGCAAGTGCTCTCTCTGTCTCTTTCTCAGGTGTACACCAAGGCTGCAATACCACTTGCACTCAGGTAAGGATCTGTGCAGGACATGGCACTCAGCCTGTAAGCTCTCAAATGCCTTAGTTTAGCTGTGAGTGTCAACCGTGTCTCTCCAGCTCCAACTGCCATCGTTTGAGGAGGGATCTCATGCGCTGAGCTACTGGCATTTGCTGCATGATGGGAAAGAAGCAGCTCTTGCTAGGTGTAAATCAATGAGGAGACTGGGATAGAAATGAGATGAGATGACTCCTATTAGACTCAGGAGACTACCTGGATAAGTAAAAAGTCCCCTAATCACTCATTCAGACAGGTCAGGACATTGGTAAAGAGGTGAGAAAGCTGCCTGCAGGCAAGCTTTTGGACTGAGACTGTAGAACTTGGGGTTGGACAGATACCTCTGCTTTATCTTTAGGCAAGCAACCTGCCTGGTGCAACAGTACATTTGATATTCAACCCCACCCTAATAACAGAGTCAGCTCCTTCAAGCCCCATGTTGCAACCTGCTTTCCTCTCTTCCAGACACCGTCTGAATCAGGAGAAACAAAAGGGTGCATTGTCTGAATGGGTGAGTGGTTTCATCACAACTTCCAGAAAAGCTGAGTGCTGATAAAGAAAACAGACAGATATGTTATCGTGTCTCAGCTTCAGTCCCCTGCAGAACAGCAGTGATTATTCAACACTCAGAGGGCTGGAGGGAGCCTCTATCATTTGTGGGCTGCTGTATATTCACCATTTTGATGCTTAGTATAAAATATTATGTCAAAACATGTGCCATGCAAATATTGCTAAATAGGTCAGAGCTCCAGAAGAACTTGTAGGTAAGAAATTATCAGAACAGTAAAAAAAAAACCCACCACCACCACGGAGATGAAGATAATTTACATTGGTACCTAATGGTCTTGGAGAAAACTATTTTTGCCAAAAAAAAATACTTGCAGATAAAGATGATGTTGTGAAAGCCTTAAGATTACAGCAAATATTTTGGTAAGACATCTAAATAGTTGTTCTTCAAGCAATTTATGTCTTCCTATGATTTTATGAGGGTAGATGGAATTGTCCAAAGTATGTACAAGTAAATCAAATATTTTACATCAATGTCCAAGTATTTTTCCTTCCAGTGGTAGGCAATGACAAAAATATCAATGTCTACAACACTGCAGAACTCGGTCTTTTCAAATGGTGCACTTTTAACTTTTTTGCTTGTTTGCTCCTTTCTGTTAATGAGAGTCTCAAACATCAGTTGTGCCCAAACCAAGAAATATTTCTGGTGTAGTCCCATTTGTACTTGTCTAACCCTCTAAGCAGTGCAATGGTTACACTCCCAGTACACACAGTAAACACAAAAAGCGAGATGCTATGGAAATAGCGCTGCAGTTTGCCACTAAGAGTTTCTGTATTTCAAAATCAACAACAAAACCCAGCAAAAGAGCTAATGTCAAAATACATGAAACCCTTTTATAGTCTTCACAGTCCGTATTTGCTGGACGTGTGAAGTCAGTTATATGGCAGCATCTGTCAAAATCAGGACGCTCTCTTCTGATTTTCACTCCTTAACATCTGCAGTTTATGGAAATAAAGAGAGGAAGGATGGTGGCCATTTGAAAGTCTTAATAATTCTCAGAGACTGTTATGCTATCTACATTTCTGAAAAGAAAATTGGATGGAGGAAGGAGGACAGAAATAAAAATATTCCTGATATCATAATTGATGGAGGACCAAGAGTTCAAAATCAGAAACCTCTAAGGAACAACTCACCAAACAGGAATCTTGATCATTTCAGACTTCTGCCAGGGAAACAACAGTAAGGCGGAACACATTCTGACTTTAGTGAAGCACTAAGAGTGCTGGTATTTTCCAGGCTCATCTCTGGAAAGCTGGAGGCATTTCACATTATTTTCTGTTATGCTGAGGAGAAAAGATGACAAGTCCTGGGATTCTAACAGGGCAAGCTCTGTTCTCCACATGAATTAAAGCTCAAATCCCTGAAGTTAATGAATAATTTTGCACTAATACAAAACAGTAATTGAATTGGTTCTATATAAGATTATTGTACCCAAAAGTGACTTCTTCCAGATATGTTGATTTTTTTCAGCGTCATCTCTGTCACTTTGGAAACTGTATCATTATGAGCAAATATCTCTGGCTTATTGCTGATGGACAAATCTTGTTTGCCACAGGCACTTAATAATACCTCCAAATATCTCCCCTCAAAAGCTAAAATGAGTATGTTATCAGAAAAAAATAATATTTCCTCCATTTTGGCTCCTCAGAAGCAGTGTAAAGAGAGAGTGCTTGCAGTTTTGCTTGGCGCTTTCATAACTACTACAATGAACCATAATTCTGGTTATCCGAATGTGAACATTGAGCACAACCGCTGTTTGAAACTACATTTTGACCCAGGTCATCGTTCCATGCGCCACACTGGGAGGGCTATTTTATGCTCTCTGGCACCTGAGAAAAAGGAAAAGGTCAGACATCTCTGTTCTCGGGAAGCTGTAAGAGGAGATTCTGAAGCCAAAGGCAACTCCTATTGCTCTCCTTGCTGAGCTTTCCCCAACTGATTCTCATTCCAATCATGCCTGGTATTTGTTAATTTTTAATTGGTTTTGCAGTTTACACCTGTGTATGTCAAAAAAATACAAACTCCTTCGCCCTTCTGCTGCACTTTAAGCCACTAAACAAAAGATATTACCTTAATATATTTAACCTTTGGGCCTCAACAACTGCAGAAAAGCACGAGATAGAGATAAAGCAGTGAAATATTTATGGCTAGATTTAAAAATGGCCTCCGGTTCTATGCATCTAGCTTTGTACTTCTTTTCTTTCTATGGGCAAATCAGGGATGCAGCTGCCCACTGCACGTAGATACCTGTGGTTCTGCACCTGGAGGTTCAAGCAAGGGAAGCAAATACCCTTAAAGGTACACCCACAGGTCTGAACACAGCATCAGCCCAAAAGAGGACAGGAACCAAAGGCTGGGAGTCCAAGTGGCTGTGCCATGTGGCAGGGCAGCACACATCAGCTGAAGTCCCTGTAAGCCTCAGCCAGCCAGAAGCACCACCACATGCTGCGTGGGGCTCATGCACAGCACGGCCAGGAGCACACATGATTAAGCCTTGCTTGAGCAAGAGCTGTCTGTCTGCAGCTTCAGAAACCATCAGACAAATAGGGCAAAGAATAGAGGTGTTTAAACCCCTTTTGTATACTTACTTTTCTTTTTTCACACCCAGTATAAATTCAGACAAAGAACACCTGAGGAATTTCCATTTAAGCACTTCAGACTATTGCTTAATTCAGGGAAGAAGGAGAACAGCTAGTAATCCAAATATGAGTTGGGTTTTGGGTTTTTTTTCCCCCCATAGTCTTTGGGAAGCAGAACACACAGAGTCCTTTTCTCCTTAAGCATAAAAGAATAAATGGATTATTTCCTGACTTATAATTCCAAGACAGTTTTCTATCCAATTCTGTTAATTCTCTGTTGGCTTCTACACTCAAAGCTTCCCCAGTTTTGATTTCAAATTTGTTTCTGGTATACAGAGGTTCACCATTTTGCTTCTGCAATCAGTTCCAAGAACAACTTCAGTTCCCTGGTGTTAATTCTTTCTCAAGATTAACCATTAATCAAAGACATCCAATATTTCAGCTGAACAAGTTAATTCCTCACCTAGTATTTTCAATAGGGTTTTCTTATGTATATTATACATACACTTCCTCTAACCTCCTTCAGCATACCAGTACAGTTGGGGGACAGTGAGCTTTAGATGTAGGCTAGCTACAGAACTGTAGATGTTCTGTCACCTGGAAACAAATGCAAGTATTCTCCTGGTGCATTTGTGTTGGATTTACCAGCATGGATTTCTACCATGATTCGAGCAGTTGTTGCAGGAAAGTTACTACTGGAGCTATGGGGGACACCTCACTCTCTTAAAAGTAGAATTCCGTATCGGGGCAGGATGAAGTATTTCACATATATGCTTCTCAAGGCATCTATGGCTCTACTGCGTGGTATCAAAGAGCAAGCCTTACACATTGACCCATTTGTCTCCCTCACTTTTCCAGATTGCCTCCACAGGCTTCCAGGAAAAGAAAACTTCTCCTACAGCAATAATCTCGAAAACAAACAAACAAACAAACAAACATCAAACAAACAAACGAAACAAACCCAACAAAAACCCCTAACCCACAAAGTTTTTAAACCCTGTTTTTCTTAATCCGTTTTAGATTTCTTGAAAATGATTGTGATATTGAATGGTTCATTTGGATGAATCATAAAGGATGGAGTGGAGAGATTATTTTTTGGGGGGGAATGCTTCAAAAGACTGAAGTAATGGATTTGATCTCCTTCAGCCTTTCAGTGCATATTTGTCAACAAGGAGTGTGCCCACCCTGCCCATGCCGTGCCTGCTCAGGACTCCCCAGGGATCTGTTGTGAGACCATCCTGTACTTGTTCACAAGATGAAGCAGCTTAATGTTTTAAGAGGTTTTATCTTTAAAAGCTTTTGATATTTGCTTGTTAAGTAACACATTTCTGTAATGATATCCCTGCTGTGGATGGAATTGGGCAGACAGTACATATTACGTTACAAGGCTTAACATGTCACTAATTACATTGGCCTACTTCTGTGAATCACAGATTATTCTCCTACTTATAAAGAACATCTAATTCCTTTACGTAGTTGTTCATGCAATGTGATACAGTTGCAAGGATCCACAAGAGGATAAAACCTTGTGATTTAGTTCTCCAAACATAAAGGGACAGCATCTCCAGTTTTCATCAATACTTTGATCACATGTATGAAATGAGGAACAAACCTCTCTTTATTTTCTGCATCTTGTACACAGACATTTATTTCTTAACTCTGACTTTCCTCTTAACGAGGGCTAACAAAACATTAATTGAAATGAGAAAAGCAGCTGACTGGCCCTGACTTGGCTACGCATTTTTTTCAGTTCCATGAAGGAATTTCTGGATGATATAATGGGAAATAAAGCAAGAGTACAGAGACCATGAATGGGTATAGATCAGCTGACAGCTGACATACCAAGAACCTCTACTCTGTGCCTCTGTGCTGAACTACATCTTCTGAATAGATAAATTCTCTGGCTATTCATCAGGAACTTGTCCTTAAATGTTATGTACGCATGTAAGTCCCTATGAACTGGTAAGAGTGTCATTGTTCCCCTGCAAGCTGGAGAAATTATTAGGATAAATGCATTCTATAGGGTAATTGCGTTTTCCTTACTTTGGCCAGTTTTTCATAAATAGGAGTGCTAAGATAAAGAAAGTAAATAGTCTGCCAGCTAACTCAGGACCCAGCATTACATACATGAAGCACTGAAGAAAATGCGCTGGAAGAAGTAGTTTCAAATGCTTCAAGTAAATGAGCCATTACAACCTTGCTCATATTCTCTGTTGCAAAATGAGCACCTGAGATGAGAGCCCTCGGCAGTTAGAACAACTTCTTAAATCACCTTCACTGGGCTTTTTAGAGTCTTTCATATACAACCAGCTGCACCCATGAACTTTCACGCTTCTTATGAATATAGCCAACAGATCACTTCTGAGCATAAAGAACTACCTCTAATGGTTTACTTTTTACTGCTTTTGCTCCCCATGTAGCAGTTTGAAGATGAATTTTTCATCTGATGCTTTTCATTCTTCTATTCACAAAAACACCCTACTGCCAGGAGCAGAGGAAAAAAGGTTATCAGCTAAACTCTAAACCCCCAAATTATTGCTCATTTAATGATCTCATTTATCATTTAAAGACAGTTTTTTACAAAAGCTTTAGTAACACTGGAAGGACATTTGACTAAGAATTGATCATTTCTTCCAAATGCATTCATGACACTTCTGTATACTTTTACAAAACTTCAGGAACAAAGCAAGGCAAAATGCATGAGTAAAGCAAGCTGTAAATGTCAGAGTGTGTTTATGTACACATAGATGGTGGGTTTTTATACTCACTTTTATTTTATTGTTATATTTCAAAGCAGAGAAAAGCAACAAGAACATTATTTTACAATCAATGGTTTAAATGTGCTAACTTTTAAAAAAAATAAATACCTGGTATTTTAAACGTCCCCATGGCACTTCATTGAGCAAAACTCTTTGCAAACTTAAGTCGCATTTGCCAAACACAACGTCTGCCTGAAGCTGAATTTCTCAGGCTGAATTTACTGCTTGCTACAATAGAATGCAAATTGTGGAGTTCTATTACATACAAACATAAAAGGCCAAGTGCCTTTTCTGCATTTGCAGCTTTCTAAAAACAGACCTGATATCCCTCATTAAGGGGCTTAAGAATTATGGAAGATATCATTATTTGCTTCTAGTATCTTACACTATGTTTTCATTTGCTCAAGCCTATAATAACAGCATAACACTGTAATTTGGGAAAAAAGAAAGAAAAAAAGGCAGGGATGGGGTGAGGAAATTGCTAAGGAAGTGAACACAAGATCACAGAATTGTTTAAGTTGGAAAAGACCTTTAAGATCATCAAGTCTAAATGTAAACCTAACTCCTAACGCAATGGCTATATCTATTTACAGTGAAACTTCTGGATTAAGTGGATTTATTCTCCTGGACACACAAGTAGATGCTTTAACTGCAGATTACCAGTCTCGATAAGATAGTCACTCTTGCCTAGTGCAAAATTTGGCTCACCATGAAAGCCTTGTTGCGACTTCCTTTCCAGTTGGGAAAAGCCTGCAGCATGGTCATGCACTTACTCTCGTTTCAGCTCAAGGGGAGCTGGATCCTTACTGTTCCCAAAGCAAGCCACCAGGTAACACTTCTGGTGCAGATATTTCTACCAACACATCCAGTAAGCAAACTTTCTCACTGTAGAGACTTACAACAAAACATGGGCAGAAGCATGAGGTGCTGTATCTTGTTTCAACTCTTCTGCTTAACTGTTAATGCTGGAGAACAAGGTGGAGCAGTGACTGGGAAAGAAGAAGTGCAGAATGGCTGGCCATGAGTCAATAGCCAGTGTGACCCTGCAACATTTAGGGAAACATGGGGCAAGAGATCTGCCCAGTAGAGGATTTATCTTATCATAGCCTGTGAATGCTCTGAAAGAGACATCTGTTGAGCTAAATCTTGCACTCAATTTTAATCCACGTGGCTTCCTCTGCATTTATCTAGGGCTTTCAAACTGAGAGGAGAGCCTTCATGCTGACCAAGAAAGAAAATGCGTCATTTAGTTAATGTCATTTTGTCCTTATGTAAAAAGCACAGAAAGCATCCTTTTGCTGACTTGTGACTCCACACAATCACCAGACACATGCCCACACAGCTGTTCATGAGGCTTAGCTGACCACAAGAAAACTAGAAGTTGCTCCATGACCAAAGGGTATATTGTCAAAATGCAAACTACTGGGTTGTGGGGCATTTCACTGCAGGTCCTGCCACAAAAACTCCTCTGTCAGAGTCCAAGGGGAAGGTGTCTGACCTGAATGGATATCTCTCCACCCAGATTTTTTCATCAAATAATGATCTTGAGATCTGTTTGTTCTTCCAGTCCTAAAGCTTCCTAAAGTTGGACAGGGGCAAAAGATAATTTAGGCAAAGAGCCTTGTGTAACAAACTGTGATACACAGTCCCAGCTTGACTGCATACAACTAACAGTTCAGTAAATTTTTCATGCCATCAACAGCTGTTGCAGGTTGAAAGGGCAACAGAAATCGAGCGCTTAATCTGTAAGAAATAATCAACAGAGGGAGCTCAGGTTAAATCAGTTCAGTTCATTACTAACTTCATTATTTTATACTTCTGGGTACAAATTACTTCCTGTTTTAGGAAGCGCAAAATTTTATTTGATCCTTCACATATGCATTAAACAGAATCTGGCAGAAAGGAAGAATTACTTTTCTCTTCAGGAGAAGAAACCTGTTTCCTGATCTTGTAAAGACCTGTACTCACCTCAGTAATAGATGCTTTGTAAATTCTACTGTTTGTATGACCATGCCCCCTGCCAGACTTTAAGGTGTCCAGAGTAGTATCGAGGAGAAGGAATAATGCCTGCCCATGACACATGGCTTGAGCACAGGTTCCACTGGGCAGGGACCAAAACCACAAAGTTGAAGACTTGGTCCTCAGCGCAGATCTGCAACATATTGAAAAGCTTTTCTCCCTCATCCATGTTAAAGACTAGCTACAGACAAAGGAAAAACAGGAGTTTTACTCCCCTATCAGTCATTTGGGGTATGATTGTAGTGCAAAGAAATGTTTATGGTTTATATTAACTCAACAAAGGAAACTCTTGGAGTGAAGGCACAGTTTTAACTCATTACTGTCTCATATTGAAAGTAAAAGTTAGACTACCAATGTTCTCACTGATGCTTTACCATGAATTACCAGTGGCAACCCTGCCAACGTAGAAGCAAACTGCTGGCTGTTGAAAGACATTCCTGAGGAATATTTCAGCTTTCCCTTTGAGAACCAGAACCCACAACGTACTGCTGTTCCACATTTTGCTCCAACTTATAATAAATTAAACTTCTCAGTGGCTCAGAGTCTTGCAAATATTTGTAAAATAAGTTTGTTTCCTATTACTTGCATTTACTTCTCTCCAAGAGCAAAGTCTTTGAGAACCACAAATAGTGCTTTGGTTTTCTGCTAATGAAATGTGGGGAGAATAAATCTCAGCTGCTTCTCTGCAGCTGAAGGAACTGTCATGCCCCACAGAGGCTGCTTTATGTACAATGAACAATTAAAACCTGCTGAAATACGGGTTTAGCTGAACCACTTCCTACTTTATTTTTTGAGATGTACTCAACACCGTACCCTTGGCATCTCCCACCCTGTTGACATACTGGAGAAAAGGAATGTTGAAGCACGAATCTCCAGTCAAGAAAGTTCAAAAGCAAGGAAGTGCCACTTTTGAGATCAGCTTTGATAAATTCAGATTACATCAGTCCCAATTAGAAGACACTTCAGGTGGATTTTACTTTTGCAAACTTTCTTTTAACTGTAAGGTCTGTTGAAAACTCAGTGGTTGACAACAACAGAAAACACATATTGCACGGCAGTGAGTGGACCTGTGGCAAATCATTAATAGCGTTAGATACAAGGATGTGGCACGTCCTTATCCCAGGGGAGAGAGCTTTTGTTAGCACCGCTCTCTGCACCTGTGAGGAACACCCACAGCTATTTATTTATACAAAATGCATGAGACTTCAAAGCAGAGTTCTGTGGTACACATCAGATCTAACCCTTTAGCATAAGAAATATTTGCTGCAACATTTGCGCTTTCTGGTCATACACAAAAAGGAAAGCAAATTCGACCTTTGTTAAGGTCAAAGTACAAACAAATTGGAAAAAGAAAAAAGAAACAAAAAACCTCAACATCCAAAAGAGATAAGAAACAGTAATGTCATAGACCGCCAACTACTCCTTTGCATTACTCATGGACACAGCTTGCTCAAAACTTCTTTTCGATTCTTCACTGACAAAATTAAAAAAAAATAAAAAAGAATCACTTTGTTCTTTATGCAAATGGCTTGGAAGTTAGGTGGGTTTTTTTGTTTCTTTTTATTTCTGGCTCCTCTGTTTTAATGAGCTTGCAGGATATTTAAGATATTGTTCTATAATTAGATCAGATGCTGTAAAGCTTCACATTAGTTAAAAATAAACTAAGACATGTTTATTGGTTTGTCCCACACTTTTTACATTTTAAAAACCCACATCATCTGACTTGGCTCTTCAGTGTATATTTTATTACTATTATGTTTTTTGAATGGCACTTTAAAGAATTTCTCACCTTTGAACTCGAGCTGAAAACCTACAGGATGCAATTCGCAAAAAGTCACAAAGCTTGCTTGCTATCCAAGGGAATGATGCATTTGCTGTGTGTGTGCCTGTGTGTGAGTGGCGTGAGTCAAGCTGGCATGCTAGTCACGGGGAGTGGTTTGCATGTTAATAAACAGTATATGTAAGCCTTTTCCACTAGGACGGCACTCAGAGGGACTCCTGTGCACTGAAGAAGGGACTACGTTTCGCTGCATCAGAGTGAGTTCAGTTTCAGCTTTGCTTACTGCCATAGTCTGGCTTCTCTCTTTTTCCCATTTCTTCTTCTAATCCTATTCTGCCCTCCCT
This sequence comes from Cuculus canorus, assembly GCF_017976375.1. Classification (NCBI taxonomy): domain Eukaryota; kingdom Metazoa; phylum Chordata; class Aves; order Cuculiformes; family Cuculidae; genus Cuculus; species Cuculus canorus. The sequence continues at coordinate 50,706,270 of NC_071404.1, read as the reverse complement.
AGGGCTGCTGTTACACCATCTGTGTCGGGGTTAGACTCAAATAGTGCTACATGTGGAGCAAGTACAGAGAGTTTTTAATTTTTAGAGTTCTGTTAGATTTATTCAACACGAGTCTCTGACTAGTTCTGCTGGTGTAGCGAGGGATAACCATGAGCTCTACAGTAGCTGCAAGTGTAACTCAAGTACCCCACCTATATACCTTCTTTGCTGCTTGCAGTCATCTTTAAACCGCCTGCTGTACTCAAGATATCTGTACAATCACACGCACTGCTACAATCACACTTCAGAAATTCTGAACTGCTTATCTAGAGGCAAAAGGGCAGATCACTAGCCTGTTGTTACAGCAAACCCCTGTTTCTCACCAGTGCCTAATGCTATCTGTACTGAGGTACTTTGATGACCAGGGTACATAGCAAATTGACAATTTCCAAAGAAAAACCAACCTTAGCAGCACAGTGGCAAAAAGTTGGTGCTCCTGGAATTCTGCAGGGAGTTTTCAGTAAGTGAAAAAACGTTTCAAAGCAATATTCTATTAGATGTAAAGGCTGACTTGTATGCATTCAATTACATAAACAAAACAAATCTAGGCTAATGAGAGAAGAATTATATGAACATTAAGCAGCGACAACAATTCCTCTAGGTCATGTTTTGCACTGTTCTGTCCATTTTCCAAATTCCTGTCTTCTGGTTCAATGGATTAACATACTCTCGTCCTAATTCCCACCATTATTCTAAAGAGGAAAATCTGCATCTGCTTCCATTTTTTATTTTTTCTCTTTATCAAAACTCACAGGGTATTTTTTTCTGTTGATTTTTGCCTTTATTTCAAAATAATACTTTGAATAGCTGCTCAGATTTTTCATTTCTTTATTTTTTTCTTTTTACATTCTAACTGCCATCATTTGCCCTTGTGCATAATTCTTCTGCACACACTTCCTCTGTTAAAAGCCAACCTTTATTCACTGCTGATTTCAAACTATCCAAGCAAACAAGCCATAGCTATAAAATATTTTTCTGGACTTCTACACTCCTTAGAACTGTTTGTAAACACAGGTACTTTCATATTCAAAACTTGCAATTTTTGTAATGAAAAAAAAAAGAGATAAATTAGACACAGAGGTCTTTTATAAGTTCACTTTTGTTTATTCTTTTTTTTTCTTTAATCTGAAACAGAATCCACCTCTCCCTAAAATGCATACATAGTGTGAATTACTCCCTGATACAGGTGCACACATACAGAGACACACAATCAAATCTCTTTGGTTAGAAATAAGACTGAAGCTCTCCACATTTTAAACTGAAAATATATACAAAGTGATTCTTAGACTTCTGGGTTCCTGCACACACAAGCAAGTTAGCCAGTTGTATTTAGTGCAGCACACTCCTGTGCCACTAACATAGTCTGCTGCTCTAATGGTTTGTTAAGATTTCTGCTTGCTATCTGCCACACACAACCTTCTTTTAAGCAGTTAGAAAGCAGAAGTAATTGAAGATGGTGCTCACTTTCAAAATACCTTCAATCAAAATCCCACCACCAAGTAATTGCACTGCCTGGGAGCCACTGATATATTACTGGTTTTGCACTAGCGAGTGTCATGCCATGCCACCAAAAGCTATGCTTATTCACAGCAGCTGACGAAGTGTCATATGTACTGCAAATCTCAAGCAGGTGAAATTGTCACCCTTTTACCTGTTAGTCCAAGGAAGGGAGGAGGCAAGGAAGAAGGGGGGGAAAAAATCTGCTAAATCCTACATATGCATTTTTAAGTGCTATGATTTTGAAGAACCTCACTTATCTGCAGTCAGTTGCTAGAATTCCCATAAAATAAGCTACAATGATGAAAACTGGAAAAAGGAAATGCCTAATTTTGCACCTCTTTAGAAGAATATAAAAATAATGTTGGAAGGACTCTGAGAAGCATGAGCATGAAATGGGATAGGAGACAAAACAAGGACACTCAGCGATACCAGACAGACACATCTATGTTTTGGGTTTGGGTAGCAGATCATAGAATCACAGAATCCCTAGGTTGAAAAAGACTTTTGAGATCATCAAGTCCAACTGTACCTGTCTACTACTAAACCATATCCCTAAACACTTCATCTACCGTTTTTTAAACACTTCCAGGGATGGTGTCTCAATCACCTCCCTGGGCAGCCAGGGCAACCTCCCTGTTGATAACCCTTTTGGTGAAGAAATTTTTCCTAATGTCCAATCTGAACCTCCCTGGTGCATCTTGAGGCCATTCCATCTCATCCTATCACCTATCACTTGGGCAAAAAGACCAATACCTGCCTCTCTACAACCTCCTCTCATGTAGTTGCAGACAGTGATACGGTCTCCCCTCAGCCTCCTCTTCTCTAGGCTAAACAACACCAGTTCCCTCAGCTGCTCCTTGTAAGACTTGTTCTGCAGCCCCTTCACCAGCTTCTTGCCCTTCTCTGGACACTCTCCAAGACCTCAATGTCTTTCTTGTAGTGAGGGGCCCAGAACAGAACACAGTTTTTGAGGTGTGGCTTCACCAGTGCCGAGTACAGGGGCAGAATCACTTCCCTGGTCTTGCTTGTCACGCCGTTTCTGATACAAGCCAAGATACCATTGGCCTTCTTGGCCACCTGGGCACACTGCTGGCTCATGTTCAGTTGGCTGTCAACCAGCACCCCCAGGTCCTTCTCTTCCAGGCAGCTTTCTAGCCATTCTTCCCCAAGCCTGTAGCACTGCACAGGGTTGTTGTGTCCCAAGTGAAGTACTCTGCACTTGGCCTTGTTGAACCTCATCCCATCAGCCTCAGCCCACGGATCCAGCCTGTTCAGATCCCTCTGTAGAGCCTCTCTACCCTTTAGCAGACTGACACTTCCTCCCAGCTTAGTGTCGTCTGCAAACTTGCTAAGGGTGCACTCGATTGCCTTGTCCAGGTCATCAGTAAAGATATTGAACAGGAATGGAGCCAGCACCAAGCCCTGGGGGACACCGCTTGTGACCAGCCTCCAGCTGGATTTAGCTTCATTTATCATGACCTGCCTTTCATAAACTCATGTTGACTGGGTCTGATCACCCAGTTGTCTTGCCTGTGCTGTGTGACAGCACTCAAAGTGACTTGTCCCATGATCTTCCATGGCGCTGAGGTCAGACTGACAGGCTTTTAGTTTCCCACATCCTCCCTCCAGCCATTCATGTAAATGGGTGTAACATCTGCCAGCCTACAGTCAAGTAGAATGGTAAAGGGAAAAGAAGAACAAAGAAAAGCATACAGAAGAGATGATTTGAACTGTCTCACAATCATACTTTTGTTGATGTTTGACAACAGGAAAGAATAAATGTGGGACACCAGTCTCTGAAACTGTATGCTTTGGGTAATAGAGAAATTATTTTGTGGCAGGGTACTCTGGGGCAGAGCAGGGAACCCATAGCCTGCTCTAGAGCCAGGGTCTGCCTGGTGTTTCTACAAACAACGGTGAAATCATCTGCAAGCTGCTGCTCAGAAAGTACCTACTTCTTAAGTGTAGGGACACATAGGTTAAGGTTTTACATACCAAGCAGTTTATGACCATAACTCATAGGATCTTGGATGTTTACCACTTACAGCCAAATAGAGATGGTCCCCAGGCTTCTGACCAGGTGCTGCTCAGAGATCAAAGTCCACACTTGGCAGTGCTGATTCTCTCAAGAACACTGGCAATGCCCAAAGAGTGCTTTAACAAGGTCCTGGGTCTCCTCAGGCTCGCTGTGACTGTGAAAACAATTTAAAAATATCTGAAAATCTGTGCCCCAGCCCATTGATTGCACTGGTACCTCCTGGCTGAGTGGTACGTGCCAGACACCCCAGGACGGAGTGGGTTACCATTAATTCACGACCAGGAGAGCTGGCGGGTGGTGCTGAAGAATTCTGCAGAGTTAATTGTCCGGTCTCAACTGTAATTGCTACAGGGAACATACATTGTGCTGAAAAAAATACCTAATTATTTTTCTTTCACTAGTGTAATTTTGTTTGGTTTTGGTAGGTTGTACTGCAGATTGCCAACAAGTGACAGTCGAAGAGCAAGGTAGTTTAGATTAGCAGGGGGAAGGAGCTCCTGTTTGTACTCCCCCTTTTACATATATGCGAACATGTACATGTGGCTGGGACAGGGGAAAAAGCTCATTTTTTCACACCAGAGGAAAGATGCTAGGTTGCCAAAGCAGTTGTTGACAATGTACTGTGCTGGACAAGCTTGTAAGTTGAGGAAACAGACATGAAATCATCCTGGCAAAACCAACAGCTGCCTTTGGAGAGCTGACTAAACCACTTTGTGCACAGCAACATGACTCGCAGCTGTGCTCTTTGCTTTGTAGGGATACTGTGAGAGGGCGCTGGTTTATCTGAAGACTACAGAGACAAGATGCAAGGCATAACTTTTGCAGGAACGACTAGATTTGGCAAGAATTCTCTACCACAATATGCTTCAGGGAATTCTTAAAACATCTGATGAGGAAATAAAAGAAGCCTTAAATAGTTTCTCCTGAGAAATATCCTAACCACTCCTTAGTCCACATCTTTCCTGAGATCTCTTCTCTTGTCATTTTATTCACTAGTATTTCGCTGTCTCAGGTGTGCAATGTATTAGTTTGAAGTTCATTTCGGCTTGGGAGGCTGCACAAAACAATTTTAAAAGTTATTTGCATAAAACTGGGGCCAAGTACCTGCAAATCAAAAGGCTGAGGATCAGACAGAAAGCAAAATCATCATAGATGTTCAGGCTGCAAACTGAAGATCCTAGCACAGAAGGCAGAAGGAGCATCAGGCTCTTGAGGCAGCCCAGCAAAGCCCTGCTGGTGACTGCTTCTCTGCCTCCTTGTACATGCGTCATTCACTTCAGTTAAGATGAAGGGGGTGAACTTCAAATGTCTGAAATCTTAAATATTTGACTGGAGCTGTGTGAGGGGCAGTCACACGAAGAGCAGCAACAATGAAGCCATCCTGAAGAAACACAGGGGACCCTGGTGTTCCATAGCAGTCTTGACAGTGCCCACCCATTCACTGTCCAGTCACATCAGACTCTCATCTCCAAAAAAATCTCTCAGAATAAGTGTTTTTCTAATCCTCCTCCTTCACTGAGATGCTTTTTCCCCCTGCGATCTGGAAGGACTTTTCTAGAGCTCTGATTTCCCACATCAGTAAACCAAGCCTGAAGCTTCCTTGGACAGATAACTGCTTTAAGCTCTCCTACAGCCCACACAGTAAAAGATCAGCCTTTCAAAAGCCCTCACTCACACAGCAGAGCTTTACTCATCAGGCAGCTTAACATATATCAGTACTAGTCCTCAGTAATCCCACAGCAACACCTTAAAAACTCTTCCCACATTAGGAGGCTAATTTCCACCACAGGTTGCAAATAACGAAGACACTGCACAAAGGCATGCAAAATCTCATTAAAAAAATCATATGTGCTTTAAGCTGTGCACGTATTTAATCTTCAGAATCATGCTAAGAAGTATTAGGCCACAACCGTTACATTTCCAATTTGTTATTTCAAAACTCAACCCTACAAATTGTATAAACATTTACTTCAGATGATTTGTGTATTAAACAGAAAAGAGTGTGCAGATTTTTTTTTTCTCTTTTCTCTCCAAGGCACAGATTGCCATTTGGCATAGAAAAAGAAGGGATCAAATTAAAATGTTTGTTTTCTATAACTGGAGTTGAGGAGGAAGAGACCACTGTTTTTCAGAGAGAGAGTTTATGTCAGACCAAGAGCTGACAGGAATTAGATAGAATTATTTACACATTTTCTGTTTCTTTTCCCTCTGTTAAAACACAGAATATTGCGGAAATCTTCCCCTGGAAGATTTTCAGTTTTCCATTACCAAAAACAAACAAGTTGTTACTATTTTTAGTTTTCAAAGACTGAAAATACCTCTCAAGCCTCTAATATTTTTTACTCCATGTTAAGCAGCTGAAGTTTATGCTTGAGGAAAAGAAAATGAACGTTTTTCTTTTTCACTGTGCAATAAGAGATGACCATCCTGATTCTTCCATTCTCTTTCCTAACGGAAATCCCAAAATCACTATATTCCCTATTCAAGGAGTACATCACATGAGATACTTACTGTACCTCCCAGTTTTTTCCAGGGAAAGGCAAAAGTTATTTGCCTTCACCAGACAGAATTGCCAAACTTCCTCATGACCAAGGAGTCAGAAGGGGACCAACACCCACCCCATGGCTAATTCTTACTGGCATGGATGAATTTCTCAGCATGAAACTGTTTTCTCTCCAAAAAGGGCCAATACATCACTATTTTTGTCTGCAATTTCAGCTGTTAATTTAGACGTAAAGTACAAACACAGAGAGCTTTTAGAGAGAGCAATGTCTCGTCCAAGAAGAAAAAACATAAGGCATTTCTGCAGCAAGCGATTTGATCAGCAACCAGAGGAGAGCTGAACTGTGCCCTGCAGCCAGGGCAAGGCTGCTTTCCAGCTGGCTCCTGCCTTTTTGGTATTGCTTAAGCAGGAGAAGGTAACCAAGCACGCTTTTCCCCAAACTTTTCTGACCTTTGTGAGACTGGTTAAGTAAAAAAGAAGAAATACTAGACACAGACATCTTTTATTTTTCCTATCTTGCTAAAACTGCAAATTTCGTTTTATAAAGTCAGGGATAAGGAATTCACATATCTGAGAAAGACAATAAGAAAGAAAGGCAAACCTGAACTTAATGTTCCCAGCATTTCTCAGGTGAGATTAGGCAGAGCAAGTCTCATTACCGATTACTAATTTTTCTTTGTACTCTACAAAGTAACACAATTCTCCCCAGCTCCTAAGGATCAGAACAAAAAAATCCATGCTTCATACTTGGACAGATCACTCATGAGATAACAGAAAAACTCCCATTTAATGTGTAACAATTCTTTTGTCTGTATATACAAAGAAAAAAACCCATGGAGCCAGCCAGCTTCTCTCCTTTCCTTTTCTAGATTGTGTTTCCTAATTGACATCAGCACTACTGGGCCCTGTGACAGGGAATAAGAAAGAGAAGGAATAGTTTTCCTTCTGAAACCCCAGTGTCACCATTAATGGAAAATGTTCAGCTGATAGTGGTTATAAGAACTACAAGCTGTATACGTGGCATAGCACGTCTAGGCCATCCTAGAAACATATGAGTAAATATATGAATTGGCTGATACTGAAGCGCCCACTCCCTCCACCCCAGTCGGATACCGAAATCAGGTTGTTGGGTATGCATCTGTTTCGAACCTACTCATGTAACTTCCAGGCCAACTTGGCAGAAACACCTTGTAAAGAAATAGCAACTGCTTTAAAATCAGCACTAAGAACAAAAAGAAAGATGAACACCTACCAAGCTTTTCAGCTTTGGCTAGATTATTGCTCAGAGAGAGAATAAAATCTGTTTCACACTTCATAAAGCAAGATGCTTCTTGGCAGAAAGATACCTGTATGTTTACATGAGTGGAAGCTGATTTATTTTTCTACTTTCATGTTATAAAATCATGAAATTGGAATGCATAGTATCTGTTCCAGCAACTCCAACACTACAAACCACTTAATCTTATAACAAAATAAACAGAGGTATCTATTGACTGAACTGCCACTCACTAGTCCTTGGAGGAGCTTTTTCACCTTCCTCTTCAGACTGGGCAGCACACCTTCCCTTCTCATGGCCTTCAGCAGGCACTGGCTTTCTTCCAGCAGATCCTGAGGTCCAGCCTACTCTCCCAGTGGCCAGTGACAGGCCCTGAGTTCACCAAGATAGCCCTAAGTTGAATTAGCACAGAGAAATGAAACAGAGCTCCCCAAGGACTTTGGACTTCAGTAAAGCCTTTTGACACAGTTTCTCACAGCATTCTGCTTCAGAAACTGTCTGCCTTTGGCCTGGATGGGCACACACTCTCCTGGGTTGAAAACTGGTTGGATGGCCGGGCCCAGAGAGTGGTGGTCAATGGAGTTAACTCCAGCTGGAGGCCAGTCACAAGTGGGGTTCCTCAGGGCTCGGTACTGGGTCCAGCTCTGTTCAATGTCTTTATCAATGACCTGGATGAAGGAATTGAGTGCACCCTCAGCAAGTTTGTGGATGACACCAGGCTGGGTGGAAGCGTGGATCTGCTAGAGGATAGGGAGGCTCTGCAAAGGGATCTGAACAGGCTGGACCACTGGGCTGAGGCCAATGGCATGAGGTTTAACAAGGCCAAATGTCGGGTCCTGCACATGGGGCACAACAACCCTATGCAGTGCTACAGACTAGGAGAAGTCTGGCTAGAAAGCTGCCTAGAGGAGAAGGACCTGGGGGTGTTGACTGACAGCTGACTGAACATGAGCCAGCAGTGTGCCCAGGGGGCCAAGAAGGCCAATGGCATCTTGGCTTGTATCAGAAACGGTGTGACCAGCAGGTCCAGGGAGGTGATTCTCCCTCTATACTCGGCACTGGTGAGACCGCACCTTGAGTACTGTGTTCAGTTCTGGGCCCCTCACCACAAGAAGGATGTTGAGGCTCTGGAGCGTGTCCAGAGAAGAGCAACAAAGCTGGTGAGGGGGCTGGAGAACAAGTCTTACGAGGAGGGGCTGAGAGAGCTGGGGTTGTTTAGCCTGGAGAAGAGGAGGCTGAGGGGAGACCTTATTGCTCTCTACAACTACCTGAAAGGAGGTTGTGGAGAGGAGGGAGCTGGCCTCTTCTCCCAAGTGACAGGGGACAGGACAGGAGGGAATGGCCTCAAGCTCTGCCAGGGGAGGTTCAGGCTGGACATCAGGAAGAAATTTTTCACAGAAAGGGTCATGGGGCACTGGAACAGGCTGCCCAGGGAGGGGGTGGAGTCACCTTCCCTGGAGGCGTTTAAGGGACGGGTGGACGAGGTGCTTAGGAGCATGGTTTAGGGAGCGTTAGGAATGGTTGAACTCTAAGACCCAGTGGGTCCCTTCCAACCTAGTGATTCTATGATTCTATGATCTTAAGGGCCAAGTATTTGTCTGATTGCAATTCAAGCGAGGGTGATGACACCAGGCAGTCAGGACCTCCAGACTGTCCTTTCTGGCAGGCTCATGACCCAGGCAGCATTGTGCCAGGTGCTGGCTGTGGTGCTTTCCATAAGTGACTCCTATACTAATGAAGACTCCTCATGTTAAATAAATATACATACAATGCAATGCATCATATTTTCCAGGTAGACAGCTCAATCCTCAGATTTTTAGAAATACTCAAATTAATCTTAACCTAACCCTACAAGTCTTGCTTGCTGGAAGAAACAGCTGTGCTTTTTAAAATCCTCCAACAATGATGAAACCTTAAGGCAAGAAAACCCTTAATTTCTCACAGTGCAAAGTACAATTAAAGGGGACTTTGCACCACAAGGTCCTTTTTCAGGCTTTCAGGGGAGGTGAACCAATAGCTCAACTTAACTGGTTTCTTCCCCTCCACCCCCAGCTCAGGAAAAAAGCTCTCTGCTGCCTGGTCCTTCAAATATTAATAGGCTTATCCAAGAAAATGAAATTAAGTCCTCCCTTTTGTTTTCACTTTTTTTCCCTGAACTCGCATACCGAGTACCTGCATCCAGTTTTTGGTGTCTGTTACTAACCTGAGAAACATTTCTTTCTATTACTTTGATGGCTGGATTTTCCAAAACAGAGATGAAACGCTATTTCTCTACAAAGTCCAGCAGAGCTTTAGTGTTTACTTACAAAGGGCAAAAGCTCAGGCTTGGCCTGCAGGACTGTTCCCTGGCTAGCAGAGGGCAGCCTGCTCAGGGTTGCACAAGGCATACCCCCAAAACTCATCTTGAGCAAAGAAAGTGTAGGCAGTGTGCTTGCGATTTACACTTTTAAACAGAGTTAGGACATAAACACTGTCATCCCTTAGAAGCAAAAGTATTGCATACCTTGCAGATATTAGGACTGTTTACTTCTGTATCTCTTCTGTATGTTCATACAGTTTCCAGTGTGCCAGCACTTTTTTCTTTTCTGCACTATTGCTATCAGATATTCAGAATTTTAGTTCTCAAGGAATGCCACTGATTCTTTCCTGGGCTCTAATGTCGCTCGAAGTTTTCGAACTGATGACTCAGTCCTGCTTTAACTGGAATAGAAGCATCTCAGATTCATCAGTTAATACAGTGTCTCACTCAAGACATTAACAGTCTTAAATTATTTGAGATCTGGCTTTAAATGCCTGAGATAATTGTAACTTCAAACTGAATTTTCACTCATGAGTAATGTGAGGGATGCCACTTTTACATACATTTGACCTCCTCTCAGATTTTCTGTGTGACTTTGTCACTGAGTGGTTCCAAAAGCCGAATTTAATCATGAGATCCACTAATCTTTTGTTTAAAGGTATGTGAAAGCCAGTTAAGCTGACTTTAAGAAAGCTGCTGAGAAAAGCTAGTAAATCAGCTAAGCAGGTCAACAACTTCTAAGAATTAAAGCCAATTTAATAGTGAAGTCCCACTAGTTGAGTTCACTACTTTCAAAGTTGCACGTGACAAAACTGGGGCTGAAGTTTCCACAGGCTCTGTCAATGCAGGGCAGGACAGGTGTGCACATGGGTCCCGGCCATGTATTCATTGCTTTAGAAATTGAAAAACTACTGCTTAGTTGGTAGGTTTATTGGTGGAAGTAAATCAACCCCTTCCTGCATTTATACACACTTGAATTTGCAGTGAACTCACCTGAACAGTTTTAATAGCATTGAGCAAGTGGCTAAATGTTTGTAAACCTGGGCACTAAGGTCTTCCTCCCACCAACATCTTCCAGTATTTTGAAGCCAGGACTATACCTAAAGACAGAGAAACAATTTTAAAGAGTTTTAAGGATTCTCCTGCCCCCTCCTTAAAAATAAAAGCACAAACTTGAAGACCCCAAATTGGCCTTTTTCCCCTAATAAGTGACATATTTCAGTCATTTAATAATTTTGTATGTTTTTACAGTGGTTTCGATTTGTTCCTCATGATCCATTCCTTTACAATACACACTAGGAAAATGAGGTAAAGGAGGATAGGGAAAAAAAATAATTAATTCATGTGTTTGGCAAAAAGCTGTTCTGAACATCACCATTTCTTTCATTTAGGAACGCATCTGTAATTGTTTAGGAAGTGCTACTCCTGACATTTCACAATGAATACAAATAAAAAATGAAACCTACAAATATTTACAAAAATATGCTTACAATAAAGCTACTGAGGCCTTTAAAATGTCAAGTATTTTTCGTAAACTTCTTGTAGGACTGTTTTTTTGTTCATCGATGGAAAAAAAATCATAAGCCTGAATGTGCATCAGCACTGCAAATATTTGATTACTCCTTATGGTGTATCTAGTAGAAATTTGTTTAGCTTTGCTTTAGACATTTCAAACAATAGTTTCCACTGCTTCCTTGACGGACCAAAATATTCCACTATCTACTACAACAGCCGGAAAGACTTCCTGATCTTCATCCAAAATTCCCTTTTATTGACATCACCTCACTACTCTTGATTATACACGTCTTTGTATATAAAGTTCCCCAACAGTAAGAATTAAACTCTTTCAAGATATTTGCCACTAGAAATGCTGCGCTTCACTGATTTCCTGCTCTTCACTGCTCTGTATATAGCTGCCTACTGCCTTCCTCATGACTGTAGCTTAAAATCTTCTATTCTTGTGTGTTTAAGTGCCTTCCATCTGTGGACTACTTTCCTCTAAGGCAGGATGGAGGTGGCCAAGATACTGGAGTCGTGTATGAGTGGTGTAGTAAGTCCACAGCACTGAAACTTCTACTGCTGTTTACAAAAAAGGCTCTGTGGACACCCCTAAAGAAAAGAGAACACAGAGTGGGTTTTGCATCTTAAAGGTCATATCCTCTCCAAATGCAGATTGAGTCAGTAGTATTTTCTTACTTCTAAAAAACCAGGAAAATAAGAATCAAATGGGGTTTTTTCTCCCACCTTTTATTCCCAAATCACTAAGTCATGTCTAATTTGAACATCAGATAACACATGTTCTTTTAAAAATGCTATATCTCAGTCTCAAATGAACACACAAAATCAGAAGCTGGGACAAATGGGGAAAAAAAAAGCTACGATCTCATCCTCTGTTTTTACATTAACTTTGTAGACTTACAATCCAAACTCATCTTGCATTAAGTATAATAATATTATTATTATTATAATATTATATAAGCACATTAAAGCATAACAAGTAATAAAACTGGGCACAGAATTTGAAAACAGAGTAGCAAAGTTTTACCACTTACCTAAATTATGCTGCAAAAACTTGGAGTTTTCAAAATTTCTCTGTTCCAAGAAAGAAAGTTACACCTGTAGTCTTCAAGATGCTTTTGCCAAGCAGCAGACAAAGGTATTTACTGGTAATTATCACATCTACTATACTAACCACATTAAAATGTAACTAATTTTGCCTGCAGCTTCTTTTATCCAGCATAAAGAAACAAATTTTACTTGACTTAAAAAAAAAATTGTAGTGGTGACTTTGTTTTAAAGCACTTGTAGGTATCTCTGCCTGTAGCTCTCCATTTCTGCTCCAGCTTCTCTGTCAGTCCATCTGCTGTTAAAAATCTCTATTTACTAATAATCATTTCAGACCATGCTGTGTGCTAAAGGGGAACAGGTAACTATCACAATAAATTAAGCAGCCTCCAGAGTGCTCATTTGCCACTCTGAGGACAAAACGTAGATGTTTTGGCTTTTGAGGAGAAAGTGGCAAAGGCAGTTTGCTCTTTTCAGCATGAGTTAGGTGCAAGCTTTCCTAGTTTCTGAGACTCTCCCTCTAAAGTGAAAGCTGATGATACATTTGCCCTCAAGCATATGTTTTCAAAGGCAAGATGACTGTACAATCTAACTCATGGGTATTTTCTATTGTTGACTGTTACACTGAGAATCAAATAGAGACTTCCTGTTACATGATTCCTAACTAGAACCGAAGAAAAAGAAAATCAAATGAAGCCTAATAAAGTCAATTCAAGTTTTCTTTTGGCTTCTGTACAAGAAACTGAGAATTTGACAACTATTTCCCCAAACAAGAGTGTAGACTGGTTTCCATAGCAAATTTTCTTTCTAAAATACCTTGAGTTGATTGCCTACACGACTATAGTAATAATGGGAAAAATCACAGTAGTTTGCCAATTCTCATTAGTCTTGGCTGAAGGTCTCCCATAACCAATAGAGACTGAGCAGGACAGACTTGAACAAAATTGCTGCTGAAGACATCAGCTATCTTCTGTTACAATGTATGATTTTAGATTTGCCCTCTGAAAAACACTTTAGAAAAATGGCCTGAGTTTGGAGTTACAAGAAAAATACATGAAACCTGGAAGTTTTTAGTATGTCTGAAAAAATCAGACTATCTTTCTGGAGAGACACAAGGAGAAGCTGTAAGTTTAACTGTCATTGTCTACGTCTGAATATTGTGGCAGAGAAATGCAGAACAAAAAGGTGTGACTAATGTAATGATTGCAAAGTGCAACACATCATGGCTTAGTGTAACACGTCCTTTGCGTTGTACAAGCATCTGTTTCAAAACCAAGCATATGATGCACTTCTGTAAAAAAGGAGTCGAGTTACCCATATCTAAAGCAACACTGTGTCCCCCCTTTCAGGAATCCAACATGCCACAGTATAAGCTGACATACTTCAATCTGCGAGGACGAGCAGAAATCAGCCGTTACATTTTTGCCTATTCAGGCAAGAAATATGAAGACCACAGGATAGAAGCAGCAGACTGGCCCAAAATCAAACCAAGTAAGTGGCACGGCATCTTATATCTAAAGCTCTACTAGGAATACTGTCAAAAAGAAAAACGATTGAAGACGTACCTGTATGTTTCATGAGCAGAAATACATTTAATTCCCGGCTTTAATTAAGCTTCTGAGAACTTTTTTTTTTCCTGCTAGTCAAAATATTATTCTTGATACTCTCAGAGAAATCCAGATCCAAATCTTCAGACAATCTAAAATTATTTACCTTTTATCATCCAGCTGGGCTTTTACTCCTTATCAATTCAGTTCAGCCTTTGTCTGACTAAAACTAATCAAATGCATGTTAATCTTCTCAGATTTTTGGAGGATTTGGTCTCAAAGACCATGTCAGGGACATCACCCTGGTTTTAGAAAACTGAATTAGTGTCAAAAAGAACACCCTTTTGCAGTCAGAAAAGTCTTCAGAGAGGTAAAGTGATGAGATAAAACAAAACAATTCAGTTGATATAGCAAAGAGAAATCAAAAGGATCAAAAGATGCACTAGAAAATATCTGGTCCTAAGAGTAAGCCCTACTAGCCCTTCTTGGAGTAGTCTGCAGGCTATTATATCCCAACCATTTCATGTTTTTGAGTTAAAGTAACCTCTTTCCAGCTATTAGACCCACTTGTTATTTCTGTTCATCAAATCAGCCTTAGTTCAAATAAAACAGATCTTGAGTTTGGAAACTGGGGATATAAAATCAGAGATAGCAGTGTCTTCATTTCATGGATTTGGCCCGTGTTTTGCTACGCAGGCTACGCCTTTTCACATCCAAATTGAAGAATAACACCTTTAGTTTTGGGAAAAGGCACAACTAATTCACCAAGTGCTTTCTATTAATCAAGCGATGTTTCTTGATAGGCTTTCATACCATTTAATAAGCTCAGCCAGCAGGCTACCAAATTCCTGCAAGGTGCAGTTATATTTGATCTTTTTCACAATGTTCACAACAACTTGAATGACAAATACTACTGAAACACTGCTGGTCTCCAAGTGGCAGCTGAAGCGACCTGTGGTTCTCAAATCTAGAAAACACTGCTAACAACCCACAGAGAGGAGTGTAAATGGAGCAGGGAAATGAGATATTTTCAGTTAGGGATGACTGACTTCAGAAACTTTTTTTTGTAAGAACTTAAGCCTGTTGACCATGTGGTTTAGCTTATTTCTCATGCACTGCAGTTCTCAGGGAAGTGATGTAGAAACTAAAGGTGAGACCGAGAATTCAGATGAACAAAGGAAAGCCTGCCTAGGCCTTTTCCGTACTAAACTACACACATATTCACATGTACATATGTGAATGTGTGTCACACCCACTTATGTCCTGAAACAAAATTCAGAGAACATCAGCAAAATACAATTCTATGAAGAGTTTTGCTTACTGATTTTTAAGTAGGACAAAGTAGAAGTATAAGTAGTGACTTACAAGTTACAAAGATATTCATATCCTAGGACATGATGTTATAACAGCGTATCTGTCAGACAACGTAAAGGCGTTGCATCTCTCTTTGCTTATTGACGATGTCCCACACGTACAAGACAGTGCAAGAAACAACGCAGGAAAATCCTTCCCATAATTTTCTTCAGTGCTCACATCATGAATCTCCCAGTGAAGCTCTATATGTACAGTACTTGTCCACTACAGTATATGCCTAGTTGCAACACCATTAGCACCAAAACAACAACAGCAGCTGTACCCTAGAAGTCTTAAGGCATACAATTTGTAGGCTGCATCTGCTGCATTAATAAACGATGGTTAAGTCACTTAACCTTTGGATATATTTTTTCTCTTTCCGTGATGTGAAAATTTGTTAGCAGGTTTACCCAGGGTCAATTAAGATATTTCATTTCTCCGTTTAATGGCCTTTCATAGCAGCCTCTACTATGACTGATCTCTAGATGAAATTCCAGAGCAGATAAGAAGTTTAGTAAAACATGGGAGCTGCTGTTCTCAGATTTGTGAAATCATCTGTGCAAAATTTATGCTGGCCTGGGGGTTTTTTGGATTTCTGTAGACACCCAGTCAGTCAGTCAGTGGAAGGGAACTGGAATGATAATTGACCAGGAAAACATATACCTGCAAAGAAATAGTTGGATACATATCTGAAAGTGCTACTACATCTCATACCAGGATGCTAAATGTTTGATTTTGCAAGGCTTCCTGAATCTCTGCCAATCTAAAGGTAGCATTCGCCACCAGTGGCATCTGCGTTGCAGACAATATGCAAGGTGAGAGGTTTGTCAGCTAAATTAAGAATAAAGGTATTTTGTTTATATGCATAACAATGTAATGCTGCTAAGGAAATTGCACGGATATCAACTAACTGATGACTACCACCTCCTCCTCCTTTGTGAAGCAATTCTTACTCATGGTATTTCCAGACAAAGTAATCTCCCACAGGCAAATCATTCAGCACAACTCTGAATAAAAGGTAGCAACAAGGTTTTGCAGTGAACAGCCTTACACTGTTCAACAACAGCAACACTCGCTGCCCCAGGCTGCCCTAAGGTATGGAAACACAAGAATTAGTTGTCTCCTAGCTAGGGACTAGGTTGTGTAGGGTTTGTGGGTTTTAACACAGAGATGCACCATTTGCCATAAGGAAAACAAACCATTTGCATTCACTACAATCATAAATTTTCAAATACTGCTCCAGCTCCTTCTGCGGAGGCAGGAATTGAAGAGCACCAATCCTCAGGAAAGCAGATAACAGGATCCTTGCCAAGAAATTAAAATACTGCTATGTTCAACAGTAAATACAGAATGAGGGGATCCATCCAACCCATTGTGCATACAAAGGCATAGTTCACGCTGCTGAGAGATCTTCTACACTGCTGCCATTCATGTTCTGGTTTTGGATCCTTCTTATGAAGATTTTTTTTTTCCCCCATTTTGCCTGGACTGAGTCTACTTCAAAAAAGAAAAGAAATAAATTAGCAAATTCCAGTCAGTCTTATCCTGGTGAAAACCAAAGGGTGGTAAGTGTTTAGCAATAATAATGGGGATTACAGCTGCATTTGATGTAACGGCAGCTAATGTAATAGTGATTTCACACACCACTTAATTTGCAACCCTCAAAAATCATTAAAATTTGTCCAATTAATTTAAGTAATTATATATTGAAGTAAGATTAATAAATACCAGACAAATTGCTATGCACACTTGCATACACAGTGTTTGCTTTTACCCACTTGCCTATGAAAGATCTGAAACCAGTTTGAATGCAGAGTCTGCAAACAGAACACGTTGTCCCTCTTTTTAAAAATTTCAAGTATGATGCAGTAAAAGAACGAAAAAATACTCCAGAAATCTAGACAAAGAGCACTTCATATTTCTTGAGCTACTAAGGGAACAAATCAAGGAATTCAAGGTTGTCTAAGAGCACAAGGAGTCAGATCTTGGTACAGATGATAGGTTTGCTTTATCAGTTTTCACAAAATTAAAGTAAGGCTTTGCAACAAATACCAACCTCCCAGCCAAATCATTGTACCATATAAACCAGAAAACACTGTAATTATTCTGAATAAAAGACTTCTTTCTTAGTTGTCTTGTAAAATTGATGGGAAAATAGAAAGTGTGCATTAAGATGAATGTGCAGAAAGGCTACTTAGAAAGCAGATTTGCAGCTGCTGCAAGTTTAATTTTGATCTAGACTGAAGAATGTGATGGATTTGGGGTTTTGTTTTGGCATTTTTTGTGCGGCTGCCCCCAGCAAGCCATCATCTCAATGCTCTTTCAGGCAAATAACTCCTTGCTCCTATAAATACCGTCTCATTTGATTTTTTTACACTTAAGTGGTATTTTTTTCTGTATGAGCGGGAGGCATTTTATGACATAAGCACATATGTAATTTGGCTTATACACTCTGATATTTCTGTACTCAACATTCCTTTTTTTCCCCCTTCTGTCACTAATTAGATCATCTTTGGTAAAATTTCCAGTTGCTGAGCAAGCATTACAGCACAAACAAGCTTAAGCAACTAATTTGTAAGTATTAGCATTAACTAGTTTTAGCACAGAATTTTAAAAACTAGACAAATATAAAGTAGTGGCTTTATATGATCCTTCATTCTATATGTCATTAATTATTTAAATAAGTAAACAAAGTCATGTTTTATATTTCTTTTTGAACAGGCTTTGACTTGACCATACTACCATTCAATACACAGTCAATTCAAGTTCTACGCTCTATCACATAATAGACTCATTCAAGATCTGTATTGCTACGTGATAGGCTCCTCACATAAATCATCACTGCACTGACATAAGTCATGGTATAGCAGAAAATCCACTGTAATGATGCACAAAGTTACCATTCCCTTGAGATATTAGGTTTGCACACAGTAACAGTTTTTGTTCTATGGCCCATTCAGAGAATGCAAAAAAACCCAAACCATATTTTACATAATTCTTATATATTATATCATATATTTGTTTCAAACGATTCAATTTAAATATGAATGGAAAGGAAAAGGAGTTACATCTAGTTTTCAAGGCAAAGAAGAACTTATTTTGATGGAGATATTGCAGTAAGAAGCATAGCTGTGACATTTATTTCCCCCCAATCTTTGACCAATCCAGTTGCCTTACTATGGCATCAGTCTAAGATGTTTGACTGCAAAACAATTAATTATTCAGGTTTTGAGGAATAATCAAATGCTTAAACACAGACTGTTTAGCACTGAGGCCATGAACGATTTCATGCAAGTAGTGCACAGGGTGAAATAGGGGAACCTGAACTCATGTCTGGAAGCAAAGCTGAGGCAAGTCAGGATAAACGTGGGGAGGAAAGTGCAGAGACAAGAAGGAAGTGAATAATGAGCAGAAAGGGAAGAAGGAACTAAGGGAAAGGAGAAAATAAAAACTGCATCTGCATAAGGGTTTCTCGTTGGCTTGGGGAGAACAGCAGTGAGAAACAGCACAGCATTAACCTCTGGGTTCTCCACACCAACAGCCAACCAGCCTAGCTGCCAGGCTCGGGCAAAACTGTGCTCCGTTCTGTGTTGTGTTTCCTGCCCCTGTCCTTGACAGAGAAGCAGGCCCACATAAGCACCATCAACTGGGTTGTGCTTGGGAGCATGAGCGAGGAGCTCATGGGCAAAGGGAAGGCCTGGACACTAGTGAGAACCGATAGGCATGCCAGGATGGGAATAGTTATCACAGCCCTTAGGGACTTCACGGGATGGAAAGAATTTATACAGATGTCCTTGCTTTTAACACACATCAGGCCTTATCTCCCCTGCTTATTATCCAGTGGAGACTATATAAACATCCCAGTTCTAGACGCAAAAGCCAACCAAAATTAAAATATGTATAAAAAGGAATTAATCTCGCTATTAAATACTGCACAGTGAGCCCTTCCTAAAATTAAAAGAGAGACTGCAGAACAGTCTGATGACTTATAGTCCCCCTCTGTCAAGGTTTGTGCACATTTCATTCCAGCACGCATTACTAAAAATATATAATAATCAAGAATGAATAATCAAGATAATAGGAAAAGCAAAAATTTACTGGTGAAAGTTCAATTCAAAGAAGACTATGGGTTTAGTTATCCAAACAGCATACCTTTTAAAAACCCTGTTCCTCTTTTCAGTGAATTTTCACTCTAAATCTGGAAATCAATGCAAGCGTTAATAGCGCCTTCTACTTCAGATGAGTAACAAAGCAAACTAAAAGGGGAAGAAAGGTCATATATTCTGTGCATGCCTGAGAAATGACACTGTTTGTACGATGAGGGCAACACATTTTTCTACTTTTCCTTCTTAAAATGTATTTGCTCGAGTGGGAGTTGGAAACTTTGCAAGACAACATTGTTTTGAAAAACATGGAAACGACATCCATGTGGATACACAAGGGCATAAACTGACGTAAGTATGAAACAACCCCTTGTCCGATCAAGGTTAAAGAAAAACTAGCAAAGTGACACGCACATCCTTCCAATCTGCAGTACTTTGGCTGAAGTCATGATTGCTCTCTGATACATGTTGTTTCATTATTTGCCCCTACAAGCCTCATTCTACCCAAAAAGATCCCTCTCACACTCCAGCTTCAGGTGCCACCTCTTTTGCTTTCTCATCTAATGTAGAAGCCTGGCAGGAACTCGCCTATATGCTGGAGTTCAAAGGAGCGGAGTTCAATGGAGCCACAACTTTCACCAAAAACTTGTAAAATTTTGCAGTTTTAGTGCAATGTTTATACACATGGTGCATTTAAACACCCCCAGAGGTTCCTCCAACGTGTGTTATCAATGAGCTGACCTAGGAACAAAAGCACCACAGGAAGATCAAGGCAAGCACAGAAGTTCAGATCCCTGATTCTAAAGGATAACACTGCCTTAATTCATGCACAGAAAGATGTTTTTCTGTTGAAGTTTGGAGCCTCTGAGTAGACGGCCTGGCTGTGTTTTTTAGCTGTGCTTCAAAAAATGGGCTTCCTGTAATGTGTCTAGAGGTCACATTAAGGTCATTTGTCAAACCCCAACCTCACCTCCAGCAATGAAACTATGCCCATCCAGTGTGAAGGCTCTTCAAGTACTTCTTTAGGATGAACAGGGTGACATAAATCCACTTCGCTTTTCTCTACTTGGAAAAAGAAGTCTCTAGTTTTCACAGAGAACACATTCCAAAACCTATATACAGTCTCCTGGTTTTGCTATGAATTTATCAATACAGGATAGAGGGTTTTTTAAAGTTACAAGAGCAAAAAGACGCTTCACTGCAAGTTACTAAAACCTTTGGTCTTGTCACATGAATTTGGGATATTAATGTTTCAAAGGCAAAGAGATTTTTTTTTTTTTTCCCTAAAATTTTCTGGATTGAAAAGGAAGCTTTATAAACCATTATACTTTCTCCTCCCATGAGCAGGAGGTGCACCATAAATATTTTCTGCCTTTATTCTGTTCTTTGTTATTTTCTTCAGCTACAAAGCAGCCTGGATACCTGCCATACTTTCTGATGTGAAAGAATAGCATTCCCTGCACCCAATAAGAAATTACAATAATCTGCTCAGCACAAGTGTGCTTTCTTCAGACTTCTCAGAATTGCACTCATTTACAGCTTATTAATCCAATTCTTCACAGAAGTCAATGTATAATTATATACATACACTCTACCTGCAAGAAAAATAAATCTATGTTTATGTTAAAATCAAATTTTTATTTCCTGGTCTTTATAAGAAAAAAAATCAAATGGCATTTTGAACACACAAGGAAGGAAAGATTATCCTGCATTTACCATCTGTCATGCATTTACTAGTCCATTATTTAGTAATTACAGCAACAGATATGCTGCCTCTTCGTGAAAAACCCCAAACCTCATTATAAATTAAAGCATGATGCCTTTTGGACATTTAAAGCACATAGGTCAATGTGCAATAAAATCTGCTCTCATTAATTAATTTTATACTTACATTATGAATCATGCAAGTGTATGAATATTTTTATTGCACACGAAAGAAAGCTGTATTTGTATATTTTTAGTTGTAAACTCAGTTTCTTTTCCAGGAAAGAATAACCAGATCTTAATGAAAATTTCTCAGCACTGAGGAGGAAGAAGTCTGTAGGCATAACTCATGTTTTCAAGGAATGAATAGGAATTCCCTTGCATTCTGTGGACTGCTAGGAAAAAAAAAAGTTAATCCAGAAGTGAGAAACACAATGTGAGATATTACTACCACTTTGCCACTCAGCTGCCTTTTGTACCTCAATCCGTCTTACTCAATTCTCAAAAAGATGCCTCCCTTCTTTTGCTGTTAGCAAGGGTTTCTTAAAAAAAAACCCAAAAAAACCAGAAACAAAAATTATATACATAGAAACATAGAACCACCAGGTTGGAAAAGACCTCTTGGATCATCGAGTGCAACCATTCCTATCTGCCACTAAACCACGTCCCTGAGCATCTCGTCTACCCTCCTTTTAAATACCTCCAGGGATGGGGACTCCACCCCCTCCCTGGGCAGCCTCTGACAGTGCCCCATGACTCTGCGAAAAATTTTTTCCTGATATCCAGTCTGACCCTCCCCTGGTGCAGCTTGAGGCCATTCCCCCTTGTCTTTACAACCCCTTTCAGGTGGTTGTAGATAGCAATAAGGTCTCCCCTCAGCCTCCTCTTCTCCAGGCTGAACAACCCCAGTTCCCTCAGCCACTCCTCATAAGACTTGTTCATACACACACACAAACCAACCAGCTTTCATTTTCCTTGTAGCAACTGACAAAGTGGAACTTCAGTCAAAGTGGCAGCTTTTAGCTTTTCCCCCTGTATGTAAATATAGCTGAAAATGGTCCGTTTGGTTTCTAGATGAAGCAACTCTGGTTTCCCAACCTGAGCAGCAATCATCATGTTTCAGCAGTTATTGCTACAGAGCCTGGCTTAGTCACATTGACAGCCCCAAAACTGCATTAGCCCAGTGGGACTTGTACTGGGGCCTCCAAAGGCAACCACTCCATTCCTTCGGGGCAGCACTTATTGCTCCTGAGGTGGCTGCACTCTTGGTTTTACTTGTACAGCCTTGTGTGCTCTGGGGAACTGAGGCTGGCTGGATGTTGACCACGCGGGCAGTTGAGCACACGCTTACCCCTGCGCTCACACTTGCTTGAAAGATGTGCCGGTATCCCACATAAGCAAACGATACTTCACACCTCTGTGGCTTTGGAGGCAGTGATGCTCGGTGCACTCTGCACTGTTGATCCACAGAGCAGAACTAAGGCTCTCCTCATTTTTATAACCAGAGAGCTTTTCAGTTTAGCATTCAGAGATGTGTCTTTTCTGCTCTGGATTCTCAGTGAGGCAATATGTGGACAGGCGAGGACATTGCTGTCTGGCTAATAAACATGTGAAATCTTCTGTATGACAAGTCTGTTATTGTTTCAATAACTACTAACAGTACATGCATTCTCCCTGAAATACAGAAGTTCATATTGTTTGAGCTCCTTTGCTTCTCCAGCATTAAAATTTATACTGGCCTCAGAGTGTGCTAAACTCAGGGAGGGGGGGGGGCAAAAAGTTTCTCATTAGTGTTGTGTTCAGCTGCAGGAAAAAAAATGCACAAAGGAGTCCTGGACATCTTGTGCGGCTGCCAAATTAATTTTTGCAGATACAGATTTGACTTCTAAGATCTCAAACCTAATGTGATTCACGTACTGCATCCTAAACAGAGCCACATGGCGGTATTCATCAGTTATCCCGATAAACAGGACATGAATGCATCAAATTCCATTATTTTTCTCTTTTGATGAGAACTGAAAAAAAACTTACAGAATAGAAGTGGTATTCCAGGAGTCCTGTAAAGACAACTCTTCTGAGTTTGAAAGCACGTTACACTTTTCCAATAGCAAACATTCTCACTTTCCACTACTGCCTTTTTACATCACAAGACAGCCTTAAGATGAGTATATATCTTAGGTACATAAAATGTAATCCAGATTAAAATTCTGTACAAAGCATTTGGCTGTGATCAACACTTGGAGTTTATGAAATAGCGCCCTTTGAAACACAGGGATGCAAAGTTCCTCTGTTGAACAGCACTGGGTTCCCACAGGCAGGTTCTCACCATCCTAAACATATTTTCCCAGCTTAAGATTTGCTCCGAGGTTCCAGTCCTATTTGATATCATGCCAGCAGCTCGTTAAAAATATAGCAAAACAGCAGCTCGAGTTTTCACATAGACTACTAAATTAATGCCTAATTAGACTACTAAATTAATGCCTAAAAAAATAAGACTAATTTCTTGTCTCAAAGTCTCTTGCTGTTAGCCATCATGCCTGCTTAGTTTGTCTTCTCCTATACTTAAAATCTGGAGGCTTCCTCCCCATGGCTGACGGAATATTTGTTCTTTAATGCAAGCCAAGTCAAGCAAATTTGAGTATCTTCATAGCATTTGCAGCTCAGTGTGAAAACTGTATTTGCCTCTTTGTGATGACTGCCAAGTGAAATGTCTTCTCACAACATAAGTTCTGAAATACAGGAATTTCTCTGAATCACTCCTTCTGAATTTAAATGAAAACCATTTAATGAAAAACAGCACCTTTGTAGTCTTTACCCAATCTCTTATTTCATACTCCAGTCAGATCCCTCACTACCAAATCTTCAGTAGTACCTCACCTAACTTTAGCAATCACTTTCCTAGGGAGGAGAAAGCAGGAAAAAGATAGGAGAAAAAAAAAATGGTTTTACCAAAAATCTTCTCTGCATAAAAAACTAAAGATACATAGGAGCATATTGAGCCTTTACAGCACAAAACAAGGAAGAAACACAATACCTGATTTCTGTGCTATAATTGCCTCCTTGCAGTGCAATCTGGTTTTATCCTCAACTTTATTTTTTTTTTTCTAGGCTATGCATTTCCCCACAGAAATACTGTGAAAACATTAAATGTTACAACAATGCATACGCTGTGAGTGGGAAGGCTGCAACTACTACAGAACCCTACTGTTAAGGGCTGTGATTTAACTTTTTGGTTGTTTGTCTTTTTTTCTCCTCCAAGCTATCCCATTCCACAAAATCCCCATTCTGGAAGTAGATGGAGTTGTCATTCACCAGAGCCTGGCAATAGCAAGATACCTTGCCAGAGAATCAGGTAAGACATATTTGACTGTCTTCTTGTTCTGTTCTGCACTCATTTCTAACGCTTGGGAGAAATACACTCAACCACAGCAAAAAAAAAGTAGAAACAAACGTACAGCTTGGCAAGTCCAACCAAGCAGAGGTCAGCACTGGCATGACAATACTGGTACCAGTGCTTTTCCCAAGCACAAACAGCTAATAGTTATCAGCTTCTCATTGCATCTGCGGTGTCTCTGCCAGCGCCGGGTGCCAATCACAGAAATGCAGTATATCATACAGTATGATATTAGAGGTGCTGTTCACAAATCCATGGTTTCAAAAGCACTAAGGAAAGTCACGCAGTATCATGCCTGTGTTCAGTGGCCTTCCCTACTATTCTTTAGTGATAGTTTTTCTCGCTGGGTTGGTGCTGCTGTGGCAATCCTGATGAGATCTCAAGCTACATCCCTTGCAGTTCCAAGATCAGGAAAAAGAAGCAGAGGAAGGCACATCTGCTAGGAAATGCTGTAGGACAGGATGTAGAGCCACTCAAATGTCATGTAGAAAGTAAAAGAACAGGCAAAAGTAAGGTTCAAAGTAACAACCCATAGTGTTAAATGCGACGTTCAGAGCTGAAGTCATATGGCTGAGCTCCGTGTTTATACTGTGTGTATGCCTAAAGGAAAACTCAGAAATAATCCCCCCTTATGTCTGAGTGCATTTCCCCTCTGCATACAACATCTCGTGTTTGGTCTAACTTCTCCAGCTAATAACCTTTATATTCACCTGTCTCTACACAGCAGAAAGCGTGTACATGTGTCTTTGCTGAGTCTCTCAGGGCAGTTTCTCCTGTAGATAAACTTGAGTTGCTGCGGTAATCGGAGAGATGACCAAGAGGAGGACGTTTTGGGAGAATCAGAGGTTATCACAGTCAGAAGGGAGAGCACTCTGAAGCAGATTTAGGCAACAATTCTGAGCTGGCAGACAGATTAAATCAGATGGTGACATCACTTGCATCTTTAAATACTTACATGTTAGGGAAGTATTTGACTGGCTAGATGAGGCAGTAATGCAAGCAATCAAAGAGAGTGGTCAGGGCTTGCTTTAGGTCAGCAGCCTATCATTCAAAACCATCTGCAAAACTCATCTAGATGAAGCAGATGTGTTCTTGGTGTGCTGAATGTCAGAAAATTGAAGAGGGGGGGCGGGAAGCAAATATTACCATACTTTTTTACACTCTAACCAAAGAGATGTAATCTGCCTTTCGAAATAACACATTTTCCAACTGAGGAAACAAGCAGAAGTACAACAATTATTCTTCAAGGTACTAGCACAATGTATTTTCAAGCATGTCTGCAATGCTGTGTTCCTGCCAATTTCCTCCATCCTTGATACAATCTATTACTTGCAAGAGAAGAGAATGATGAGCATCCACCCGGTAACAAAAAATTACGAGAAAGCCTGCCTTCCACCCACGCTGCCTCCCTCCCTGTCTCCTGTCGGGAGGCTGATCTGGAGCTGTGCTCTTTTTACAGCCTGAAGTTCTGACTTGGGCATTCCCCTGACACTTGCATCAGCTTGCCTCTACCACAAAGGCTGGAGTTCTGGAGCACACTCAGACCACGCTGTTCCCATTTCGGTGTTCATCACAGTATCAGCTACTGCAGGAAAAAGCGCATGCATGGAAGATGGGGAAAAAACTTTTCAACTTCACAATCAAAACTTGCTAGTCGTGTCATTAAATCTGCAGACACGACACTAATCCTTTAAAATTAAAACCGGCATTTTTAGGTGCCTGTCACCAACAACTCTTTGGTGAAGACTCACAGAACTTGATACCAAAAAGAGAGGCACACCCTTGACCTTCAAAAGCATCAATTTTCAGTGAGGGAGATGACCCGGCAGAGGAAGGGCATACTGTTTATGGGAAACACAGAGTTACCAGGCGAGGCTTAAAGGACAGACAGGAAGAGAAGGATGACCTGAACCTGCACAGAGATGAACGCATGAATTCAGGACAGTGAAATGAGAGAGAAGGAAAAAAGCAATAGCATTAAGAAGACTATAGGCAAGCCAAAGGACAACAGGGGGGAAAAGCAGATTTGTAAACAAGATAAAGTTAGGCTAAGGCGTCTGATTCCACTGAAGTAATCAGCATGCAGAATGTCACGAGAAATTTTTTAAATGGGGCTGAGTGGGCAGGATAGCAGGGAAAAGGAGCAGACTTTCACAGAAACACTTTTGGATATTGTGTTGATTAAGATGGAAAGACCACAAGATGGAGAAGGACATTGAAAGCTGGGATAGGGAAAGACTAATAGAAAGGAATTAGTGCGGATACTCACTGAACATACTGGGATGGTGGAAGGCAGAGAGAAGGATAAATAAGGAGTAGTCAGGCTGTGGGGTCAGGTAATGGAAAGAACAACTCATTACCTCGGATAGCTGTATGAGGCTTAAGAGAGGAAAAGCAAAGGCAGATGAGATTACACCTGGATGCAAATAGCCCAAACAGAGTTTACCTTCAAAGGGATCAAAAGTTTCTGTTGATGCTGTCTCTAACCTCCCTTCTCATATGCTTGCTTTCCACAGGTCTGGCAGGTCAGACCCCTGTGGAACAGGCACTAGCTGATGCTATTGTGGACACCATAGATGATTTCATGACGCTGTTCCCTTGGGCAGAGAAAAACCAGGATGTGAGAGTAAGACAACCACTAATTTGAACAAAGATAGCACATAAGCCATGATTCTGTATCTGAGCATCTCCTCTGGATGAACTGTCACATATCAGCCACTGGGTCCATCACTTCACCTCAGCAAGGCTGATCTAGAGGAGCAATGTGCTTCTTCCCACAGGATAATCCAGCCAAGGCCTCCTGCTCCCTTCCACCTCGTCCTTCACCAGATTTTTTTCACTCTGTGTGGAAATCACAAGGCCATTATGAGCCTTGTGTAAGGATGTCATGTGTGCATACATCAAACTGCTCTTCAAAGGGGAAAGACAGGACACTTCCACACCAGCTACCAGTGTGCGATACCTGTATCTTGTCGCAAACAGAATAAGCTCAAATCTTTCCGTTTTTCCTAACAGAAGAGGATTAACAGCTCCATCTCATCTTCCTTTCGCCCTTTAGCATTTTGATTTCTACTTGGCTTTTTATAAGAATCAGTGTACAATAGCATCAGTTGCCAGAGACAAACGCTTTTCAGTTACGAGGGGGGTGTAGGAGGGCACGCACCGCTAAACAGCAGAGGTAGCACATCCCTCGCTGTCACCACAGCCCTGCTCTTCAGACCCCTGCGGCCCCACCCTGGTCCAATGTGAATACTGATGCCAGGCTAACATGCTGCCATGGCTACTTCAGCACACAGTCTCGGGCAAGTCCTATGGTACTTCGGGGTTGTTTTTTGGCATCATTTCAATCCCTCACACCAGATCCCCAAAAGCAAGCACCCAGCTGGGGAAGAGGAAGATGGATGAGTTAACTCTGATGTTACAATGGCTCCATGCAACTCTGACCCAAAGAGGTGACCAGACCCCTTAAGGAAAGTGATAGCATAACTACAGGTCTTACCATTAACTACCAATGCAGCCATCTTCCATTTATTCAAACGTAACTTTTCAGACAGACTTGGGTATCTTATTACAGAAAGAGTACAAAATATTGACTAAACCAAATAATAAATAATCTGACTATATGAAAGTGCTCTGAAATCTTGCAGGGGAAAACGAAAGTGTATTTGGAAGTTTTAGGATTCAAAAATATGAATTACTTAATCTCCTAGTGATTTCCTAGTTATCTCCTCATTTGGGAAGGGGAGGTTGACTCATGATTTTCAGTCATTTAGGAATAGCCACGCTATTGATAACTTGTTAGCATAGAAGAGCACCGCTGCCACAGTACTGCTACTCCTTTACTGGGAAACACCCACGATAATGCCTGCGTGTATCCCAGCTCATACACAAGCACTTCCTCAGAATAAGGACCCAGATCATGTAACCAGCAAACAATTTAAAAGGGAAGAGAGTTCACAGGCAACCATCATATGCCAGTAAGCACGTATGCATGCAAGGGAGTATTTTGGGCCCCAAGGATTGAGAAACTTACTTTCTGGGTATCTCTTAACATTTTTCTCACTGTTAGCTGTTCTCCCTCTCCTCCCGGGTCTAATGTCACCACCCTGTGGTCAAAGCGGTGTCTCACGGTCTCACAAGGCCAGATTTAAGTTATTTGCACTCAGTAAAGTCAGAAAACTCCCCCAGGCCTGACAAGTGATTTCAGGAACACACATCCCTCAGGAAAAGATGAAAGGATGTGTTACACTATCTAGACAGTAGTAAAGAGAAAACCAGGCAGGGGAGCAGAGGTTGAAGCTGCGCATGGAAGCTCCCTCTGTAAAAGCCACAGACTTTCCCCTCAGCCTACATCCCCTCCAAAAAATAGCTGGCATTGCAACAGCTTAGTCATGACTTGCTGGAGACCTCCAAGGTTCAGATAAGTAGGTCGTGCCACTTCAGAAAGTGGATCCTGGTCCTGCCTCTATGAGCTTCACGGGCTGACTGCATACTTCTCTAGTTGGGGGCAGTCATTAACATCATGATCACACAATAATTTGGGGGGTTCTTTTGGCTGGGAGGGCAGAGGGAGGATAGGGGAACTTACCTTAAAAAAGGAAATGCTACAGCATAGGGTACAAATATGAAATTTCTGGACTGGAAATGTCTGGCTGTTGCTTGCAGTCACAACATTAACTTACTAAGCTTAACAGACAACAGAAAATGATGTCAAATCTTAAATGCACCTGCAGAAATATTGTTTTTTTTCCAGCCTGCATTTTTGGGGACCACTTACACTGCATATTCTTCTCACATTTTTTTTCTATTAACCTCAGTTTCAAAGCTGTTGAAGGAATTCCATTCCTGTATAGCAGTGCTTATTTAATCAAGCTTGAGTATGTTCCTCCAAAATCAGGCCAAGCAGACTAACTGCACAAACTGTGCCACATGGGTCAGACTAGATGATCACAACAGTCTGCAGTCTTAATTGCTTCCATGCAGATGAGAAGAAAAAAATAGAAACTGTTTCCCTCTCCTAAGGAAAAGGCTAACCCTTTAAAAGCAGCCTTAAAACTTTCTGCTATGGGATACAGCTAGCTGAGAACTTCGACCACATACAATCTCATCCTTCAGCAATTAACATACAAATACTAAGGCACATACCCTTCAATGCAGATTTCAGCCCTTAAAACAATGAGATTTTAAAACAAATCTCATTGCTGTGAAGAAAAAAAAAAAAAGGCAGAATAACCTTTTAACATAGAAGTTCAAAGATAAACCCAGCGTATGCTCAAACTCAAGGTTCCACATCTCACACAAGAAAATATGGTAAGGAAAGATAACAGACCAGCTATCCGACTGACAGCATGGAAAAACTGAGCTTAAGGAACTCTGAAAATCTGAGACATTGTATACTAGAAAACATAGCAACCTAAAGAGCCTCCCCCCAAATGACTGTGAGATATTGAGAAGATATCTTATAGATGGCTTCTTGCCAAACGTGTGGCAGGGCTCCTGTCTTGCTGCAGCTGGGTGGCTGTCAGTACAGATAAATGAGAAACATCTTGTCCCAGCATCCAGGAGCTCTCAATGTTCGTTAAGGGGGTGACTGCCTAAAGTTACGGCTCACCGAGCAACAAATGCCATGTTTTGGGCATCTAACCTGCTTCACGGGTAATTACCTCAACTTTCCTAAGTGTCCCTTTGCATGTATCCAAACACCTCTGCGTTTTTTTACTTACCTTGAATAATAGATTTTGCCGTATTAATCCTGACTTGGATGTTAACACATTCCTTCTTCCAAAGGAACTGAGAATACTCTAAAGTTTAGGTCAGACCAAATGATTTTATTGTCACCTTTCTCAGATTTCAGCCTTCTATTTCACAAGTAAGAAAGCCCAGAAATTCAAGTTTTGCTGACTGCCAGGGTTATGCATTGGTGTGCATCTTTGTGTTTTGTTCTTTTCTCAGAAACAAGCATTTGATGATATCCTCACCAACAAAGCACCCGAGTTACTCAAAGATTTGGATACTTTCTTGGGGGACAGGAACTGGCTGGTAGGGAAGTCTGTAAGTATAATTTTTGTTTCACGCATTCCCATCAGATTGCCAGTAAGATAAAATCACTGATTATTGTTTAATTTCTGAATGTCATGCCAGTCCATGAAACAACTCTCCCCACTCTTTTAATTCTTTTTTCTTATCAGTATACAGTTAGGTGCTCAATTGGAAATTGAAAACTGGTTTCCACAGTATTAGAAAAGTGAGGCAAATCAGGACTATTTGCTAGACCAGATTTTTTTTTTTTCCTGTGAGGCTGGTGAGGCACTGGAACAGTTTTGCCAGAGAAGTCAGGATGACCCCCAACCCTGGAGGTCTTCAGAGTTGGGTTGGATGAGGCTTTGAGCAACCTGGTCTGGTGGGAGGTGTCCCTTCCTATGGCAAGGGGGTTAGAACTGGATAATCTTTAAGGCCCCTTCCAACCCAAACCATTCTATGATTCTATGATTATAAATCCCTTTGTACAAGTCAATAGAGATGGGAGTTGTTCATAACTCGGCTTATTATCACTGCCTAATTTACAGGACAAATTTACTACTTCTGTAGTTATAGGCTTTTAAAAAAAAAAACAAAAAACCAAAAAACAACAAAACCACAAAATAGATCAATATGTTTTTCTTTTCTGCACTTTGCTGGGAATATCAGTAATCCCAGCTTCTGAGATTACCAACTAAAATTTACTGCTTTCTCTCCCATTTCCACCAGGTAACTTGGGCTGATTTCTACTGGGATGTGTGCAGTACGACACTTCTATCCTGTAAGCCTGATCTGGCAGACAACTACCCCAGGCTTTTGGCTCTCAGAGACAGAGTGCAAGCACTTCCAGCTATTGCAGCCTGGATCCAGAAAAGACCGAAGACTATAATGTAGATCAGCTGTTCAGACT
The DNA here is from genome assembly GCF_017976375.1 of Cuculus canorus. Taxonomy (NCBI): domain Eukaryota; kingdom Metazoa; phylum Chordata; class Aves; order Cuculiformes; family Cuculidae; genus Cuculus; species Cuculus canorus. Next base: position 50,675,021 of record NC_071404.1, on the reverse strand, counting down.
AGAAAAAACAAAGGCATGTTTGGTTCTCAACATGACAAGTGTCTTAAGTTATTAACCTTAGACTCATTTAAATTACTTTCAGATGGATATACTATACCAAATCAAAATCTACCACTTGTATACATATAGGAGAGAATCTAAAAAGCTGATTTAGTAGGGTAGAGACTGAGGGAGAGGTGTGGTTTCAACTATATTCCCTCCCTACTAATAAAGTGTTTGATCAACCCAATTAATGTTCTGTGGGCTCTGCAAGGGAAAAGATATGAATAAACCTTCCTGGAGAGATACAATCTCAACAATGCTTTGTTTCTTGTAGACTTCAGTCTGGAGGAATGCAGGCTAACTAACAGAGAGGACACTAAGCAAAAGACAAGACAAAACCAGCATAACTGGTGGATGAGAAGCTCAACGTGAGCTGGCAATGAGCACCTGCAGCCCCAAAAGCTAACTGCTTCCTGGGCTGCATCAGAAGTGTGGCCAGCTCGTTGAGGGAGGCGATTCCCACTTTCTACTCTGCCCTCATAAGAGCTTACCTGGAGTCCTGTGTTCAGTTCTGGAGTCCTCAGCACAAAGACATGGATCTGTTCGAGTGAAACCAGAAGGCCATGAAGATGATCAGAGGGCTGGAGCACCTTCCGTATGAGGACAGGCTGAGAGAACTGGGGTTAGAGGCTCCAGGAAGACCTTATAGCAGCTTTTCGGTGTTTGAAGAGGGCCTACAGGAAAGCTGGGGACGGGCTCTTTATCAGGGAGTGCAGTGACAGGACAAGAGATAACAGTCTTAAGCTGAACGAGGGGACATTTAGATTACATATTAGGAAGAAATTTTCACGGCAAGGGTGGTGAGGCACTGGAACAGGTTTCCCAGACAAACTGTGGCTGCTCCATCCCTGGAGGTGTTCCAACGCCAGGCTGGATAAGGCTTTGAGCAACCTGATCTAGTGGAAGGTGTCCCCTTCCAACCCAACCCATTCTATTATCCTATGAAGACATTTTGTTAATGTATGGAATTTTATTTGAACAAGTTGATAGAAAATCGGTACGATACATCAAATGAACCAAAACAAGCAGAAACAGACTTGAGCATTGTCAAATAAGGCACATATAAAAAAATCTACATGAATAATCCAGTGAAACAGACAGTTCATATATATATTTAGAGGTAGAAATAATTACAAAAATACTGACAAGTCTTAAGCAGTCGCAGATTTGTCAAAACAATAACCACTTAGGTCCCCATTTTGAATCTGTAAAATAATGTTTATTCAGCATCCAAGGTTGACACATTTGGGCCATTTACGTTTTTAAGCATCGAAAGAATGCCATCGGTGTTAAAAATTTTCAATGCCATACAATAAAGAAATTACAAAAAGGTATAAATGTTCATAAAACTTATGGTCATCAGTAATGTCAGGGTCCTTGCAGTACATCACCGTTCTTCTTTGAATTCCACAATGTGTTTATATTTTAGAGACCTAAGGAAGCTTTTAATAGTGTGGCTATATCCGCTGGAATGGTTCCTTCTTCTCCTGAGGAACATAAACAAGTGTTAGTGCAGCTCAAACTATTTCACAAACAGACAAAAAAAATCTAGATCCCCAAAACCATGCAAAATCCTCTACTTGTAGGAGATTGTCATTGATTTGTGGGTCAGACTCAAGAGGGAAATAATCCTTTTTTGTTCATTTAGTGTGGAAAAAAAATAAAGGTTTCTCTGCCTCAATAACCTTGCTTTTTCAGAATAATATACTGCAGCAACTTTAACTCACTTAAGTGGACATCATTATATGCAAGAGACTTACCTGAATCTGCTGCAGTCATATCTTGTTCTAACTTCAATTTCTGCTGGCTGATTTTCAGCATGGATTCTTCAATAGTTCCGCTACTGATTAGCTTTATGACTTTCACTTCTCTGAAATCCACAAAATAGGATAAATCCATTTTTGTAGTTTCTTTGCATTAATGAAAAGGGAAAGATATTATGCCCTTGCTCAGAAGGCAGTAGTTTAAAACATGAACAAGCAATGAATGAAAGGGCAATACAAAGAGCTTCTAACTGTGGTCTGTACTGCCAGAAAACTCAGCCACCGCAGTCTGGATGGCCACAAAAATCTTCATTAATAGAACACTCAACTTCACTCTCATTCCATACTGCAATTGAAATACCGGTTATTAAACATATTCTATTGTTCACTTCAGCTTATCCTAATGGAGGGCTCTAAAACAGTCTACAATTTCACTCTTTATGATAGGGTGGCACTTCATGGCTTAGAAATCTCCCGAAGAGAACAAACAGCCTTGCTGAATAGTCCCAAAGAATTCAGGTCCGCCTTGAAATAGTTCCTAGCACCAGAAATTTGAGAATAACAGATAATTTGAGAGTTAAAGAACTGAAAAAACAGGAGCATGTAAATAGGGTTTGTTCTGGCAGCAACACATGCTAAGATAATTAGAATTACCTAGCTCCCACACAATCCAGAGCTAGTTTACACAAGTCTCTGCTTACAATAGAATTTTAAATTGTAAAACGTTGTCCTTTTACCGTCCTTTGAGAGCTTGCCTCCAAGAAAAGCCAATCATTATAAATAAAAGGTCTTACCTTGTCTGACCTACTCTATGGCATCGGTCTTCTGCTTGCTTATCGTTGTATGGGTTGCAATCAATGTCATGAAGAATAACAACATTTGCTGAGGTCAGATTAATTCCCAAGCCACCAGCTTTGGTTGACAGAAGGAATACAAATATACCCATATCTGTATTGAACTGATCTATTAGATGTATCCTGCAGAACACAAGAAAATATGCATCAGGCCTCAGAGAAAACACCACACTAGCTCCATTCCAGAGTTGAACATCAAAGTTAGGATGATGATCTTTTGAAAGGAAGGGCAGTGGCATTGCAAAGCAGCTCAAAATACAGATGTTACGCAGAAAGAAAAAGGGTATCAAGAGTCATCAGCAGTGAAACGTAACCAAGAAAACATACTCTGATTGACAGATGAATAGCAAAGAATGAAAAGAGGCTTGGAAAAAGATTATGGATGATCATAGAATACAAAGAGCAAGCTGGAGGATCAGGAAAGATTAAAGTACATGAAACACCATCGAGGAGAATTTATCATGACTATCTTCTGTACTAACTGCATATACAAGGGACTTCAGCTCTAAGTTGGAAGTAACACAATAGCAAGACTGGCAGTTTTTCGAAATGAAGGAAAAAGCATTTAAAAAAATTAGAAAAAAAATCATGAAACAGGAAACAGCAGAAAACCAGCACAGCTGCAGCTCAAATACATGAAAAGCATTGCAATGTTTTCAGCTGTGAAGAACAGTGTAAACCATTAGTCCTAGAGAAACAAAGGCACTTATCTGCCTATTGTAACAGAGCCACACTGACACAGAAGGAAATCAAACATACTGTGAACTGCTATAGATACAAGTTTTCCATTTTGGTGGCTAAGACTGTAACCTGACCATCTAAAACTCAACTTACAGTTTCATCCTCACTACGGCAACTCGAAATCCAGCATTAAACCCCTTCCATAGTCAATGCCCAGTGCCCACAGAATTCATTGGAAAATACATTGGAAAACAAAGGCAAGGGCTTTAAGTCACACCCCCCCCCCCCCATCCACATATAAATTTTTTCTTTCATCTTCAGCAGACAGGTCACATACCGATCAGAAATCTGTGTTTTTCCATCCAACCTAATATATCTATGTTGCCAATGATTTAGGAAAACTTCCAAGATATCCAGCATCATAGTAAACTGGCTAAACAATACAACTCTGTCGCCCTGGAAATGACAAAGCAAAACAAGTTTTAAAACACTTCAATTACAGATAAGCTACACAAATACTTCACTGGTGCACAAACAAGTGATTTTACTTTTACCAACTCTCCATTTTCCATACTAAAGACTTAAGCTGAATTTCATCAGTCAGGACCGACATTCAGTAGATGCTACATTTAATATTCCTGCCGCATTTAACCCACCTCTTGTCAGTGCAATAATTTTTCAGTTACTTTGTAAAGTACTTTGTACTTTAAAATGTAAATTTAAGCTGTTTTCCAGATCATACAGAGCAGTAGCACTCTGTTGTCTGAATTAATTGAACAAATGGGCAGCACACACACATGCAAATTCAGGATACTCTGAACTATTATGGTACATGCTTATTTATAAAGTAAGTGAGTTTGAACCTATGACTCAAAGCAGTGACATCTTCTTACCTTTACAGTGGTTTAACACATAGATGATTATTCTAATTAATACAGTCTTACTCGATCGCCAAAAGAAGGTCAAAGTTCATAAGTAATGAAAATGACGCATTTGGAAAGCGGAGTTAACTTAGGATGAATACTCCAAATCTTGGGAAAACGGGAAAGCTTATTACAGCTGTCTCTAAAGTGATGTGCGCTGGCTGGACTGCACGTTAAAAGATATAAGTATTGCTTTGCAATACTGCATATACACTAAATCACATTGTAATACTCCAAAGAAAGCAAATGGGTTGTATATACAGCTAGCAAATGTTAATTTAACCAGTTATTTGGAGCCACTGTTTAGATACACAGGAAAAGATCTTTCAGCCATCTATAGTACTAACCTTCTCTTTAAGGTCGGAGAGAATGCGTTCCAGTGCTCTAAACTTCCCAGAATCCAAGATCTGATCCATGTCTAACTTGAAGTCACTGACATGAGAATATTGCTTACAAAGCAAATGCAGCTCAAAATCTGTCATTACTGTCATGTCTTCAAAGATAAGGTCAGGGTTTGCATCGCAATGTGTGGGTTCCTGTTAGCAAAAATTATGGGAATTAATGCAATACACAATATCACCAGACAGACATGAAAAAACAAAACCACCACACAATAACATCCAAAATTTCTCAAAGAACAAAGTAGCACAGCTAGACATGGACAAATGCCAGATCATGTGTCATGCAAGCAACGAAAGATGGACTCTGCAACCCCAGGTTTATAGTAGAGGAACATTACTTCACAATTTAGCTTTTATAAGAACTTGTACTACCAAAAGCTAAGTAGTATATGCTCAACCTTCATAGCAATTACCTAGTTCCCATCAAGCCCTACGATCTTTTACCCCTGTATCAGACCTCTTCCCCTGAAGACACATTCCCTAAAAGGGAGGTCCAATCCTTGGATAGATGGTAGAAGACATGGGAAGCCCAGCCCAAGATGTAGGGTGGGTAGAGGGATGTCATGCCTGGAAGAAAGAGGAAAACAAAAGCCACATCTGGAGAGTACGATGGTATGAGTAGGAATAAAAAGGGACGAAATTCCTTCATAACCAACGGATGACTTCTTCCCTTCCCCCCGACCTTGACCAGCTTTTCTTTTAAAACAAAGCCGCAGATATTCAAAGCCACCTGCAACTTTCTTAAAGCACCTGCTGCACATTCATATTCTTTGTTATACTTCAGAAAGAAGCAACAATTTTTCCCCAACTTCACAGACGTTAACCCCAGCCAAATTAAAAAAAAAAAAAATTCCTCAACATGTCAATAATTATGCCTTCCCTATTTTAGTTCTGTGCAGCCTAAATTTCTTGCTATTCAGAATACCAGCAATTTCGGGGTGGAGGACAGAAGTGTTAAGGGGGAGCTAATGAAAAGACTGCAAGTCCCACAACTTTCTCTCCATTCTAATATCTGATACAACCAGTGTTAAACACATACAGAGATTGATTAGAGCACTGGATAGATGCAGAGAAATACAAAGCAGCAACAATGAATTAAGTCTTGCGAAGACACACTTTCTGACCGCAGGACTGACAGTAAAAAAAAAAAACAAAACAAAACTAAATTCCATTAAAAATTATTAGAAATTAAGGATTGCTTCCGAATCTCGTCACATTACCTTAAGCATAAGCATGGACATTTTCCTGAGCTTGTCAGTCGTGTAATACTGACGGTGCAAGAGAGGGTGATTAGCCATTTTTCTAAGTTGCATCATTACATTTCCCATGTCAGAGTTCTTCTCTGTAAGCAAAGAAATAAAAAAAGAAAGGTACATTCAGAAGTAGTACATAGATGCCTATCTGACACATCTTTATCTCTCAGGACATCTTTATTTATAAGGACTGAATTTGACAATTAACATATTACCTGAACTTAGGAAAAAACTTATAGAAGAGATATAATCAGTTTATGAGCATTAGACATTTCTACAAAGGAAGGCTTTTCACATTTGACATATGTCTGGGCACTAAAAAAAACCCAGCACAAGGAAAGGAGACTCTCACATACCGTTACCATTAATAGATTTCTTGAGCTTGTTTAAGAGATCACAGTATAGTTGTTCCTGTTTCTCAGACATGGGACATAATTCAATAATATCTTTTTTGGGAGGCAGTTGTTTAAGAACCTGACAAAATAAAGACACATGACATAAAAAGTGTACTGTAGTGAACAGTCTGTAATTCTATACTATCTTATTAGCCTGCTTTTAAACTACTCTATTCACACTCCCCATCCCAACTCCTTCCCTTGGCTACAAGTTCACTGAGTTAGCAGTTCAGCTTATGAATTCAGAACTTGTTTTGGATTATACATTGCTCCTCCGTCAAGTAACATAGCCTGCACATTCCAAAACGGCACAAAACAAGAATACATGCAATACCTGAAACCTACACTCATACTAATCAGAGATACCCTTTTCAAGCCAATGACTACTAAGCATGCAATAAAAAAGAAACGTCTTGATGATAGCAAAATAACTTAGATCACACATTTCTAGTCATATATATGCACAAATACATACCTTAATCCTTTCAATAGAAATAAAACGTCATTACTAGAAAGTCACAAATATTTTTGTGGATAATGTAGAGGATTTCTCACTTCTCATTGCTTAGCAGTGCAACAAATCATCTTTCAGTGATCTTCCCTAACTAAAAATCCCAACTGTAAATAGTCAGCAAACTATGAGCACTAAAACACAAAGATGAAGCAGGTCACATTCTTACTTGCAAAGTCATGAAAGATAGCTCGAATTCCTTTCTCTCCCTACCTAAACAGGCAAAACAAGCACTGAAAATTTGGCATTAAATTCTAGCATTTGTCTCAAAGACTGACGGGCTTTTTGAAAATATGAAACTATTATTTTAAAGATAAAACCTTACCTCATCTTTTACTCTTCTCAAGATGAACGGTTTTATTATCTGCTTTGCATGTGCAATCCTCTCCTTTTCATATATACTCTGCTCTTCAGCACTCTTCTAAGGAAAATATTGCAGGAATTCCATTACAGTGTGAAGTTTTCAGCTTTAACAATACTACCTTGATCTGTTCTAAGTTGATGGAAAACCCAGCCAGAAGAGACAGATCTAACAGGACCACTAGTATTCTGAGCTATCCTGTTATGATGCATTTTTACTTCAAATGGTTTTTAATTTTCATAATCACATTATCCGTTTCCATCAGATACTAATATAAAACAGAAGTTATGTAACAACAGCAGTGTTCTAGCAGCAAAAAGTTATTTTCAAGCAAAGAATATATAGTATTTACTGTTTTTGAAGAAAACATCCTTCGGATTTCACTTGTGCTACTGCTGAACATATGTGGCATGACAAAATTCAAGAGGGACATCAATTCCAACAGATTATTTTGAACTGGAGTCCCTGTTAGCAATAGACGATTCTTTGCCTAGAGGAAAACAGCAGTGAGAAACATTAGTTGAACAGGTTAAAAATTAATTGTGCTAGAAACAATGTAGCTATGGAGAACTGAGAAAATTATCTCAGTTTAAATTATAGCTACTTAAACTTAATAGATACATTTAGTCAACAAAATGGTTTACAGATCTGTGGGGAACCAAGCACTTATCAGTTTAAGACTATTCAAGAAACCTAACCGATATATAAGAAAAGCCTTCCTGGATAAATTAGGATTTTTCTTGTTCGGTTGGTTTTTTTTTAATTTGATGTGCTAACTCTTGCTCCCATGTCATATCTTTTCCAATGTCATATAGTATTTATGCACAAGTTTTGACTTGCAAGTAGAAGCCACAGTTTAACTACTTAAGGATCACCTTCTTAAAAATGCTTTTGATGAAAATATGACCTTGAAAACTAAGTTGTAATAAGCAATCATATGTATACTATTACTGTATCACTGCTAAGATGCTAAATCACAAAAGATTAAATGGCTGCAATCAGATTTTTCTCTTTTGCAAAATGTTGATGACTCAGGCCACAAGCTACAAGAAAAGATTATTTTAAACCTAGCTTTTCTTGCATGGTCCTATCAGAATGGGTCATTAAAAATTGCAGTGTTTCAGCACAAGTCACCTGAATTGCATTTCTACAATCTTTACTAGTGTGGGATAAAACTAGAAAATTGCTTAATACTGAAACTGAACTACTAGCATCAATGTAATGATAGCACTACAATGATGCTTCGGAAAATGTATTACATTTCTTTAGGAGCTTGTGTCCCTGAAAGAGTTCATCAATGCAGAATCCACTCCAAAGATCACACGAACATTTATATCCATTTGCAAACTGTAGTTTCTTGAATATTACATGTCTATGAACTTTACATTTAATACTCTATTTTTCCCTCAGCACATAACCGCAACAGGAGTTGTCCCCCCTAAGCCAACAATAACTAAACCTCTTACATTAATTGTCATAAGGTGCTGGTAGCGTACAGAGCTCATGTTCTTGAGCATATGACCTTCATCAAAAATTGCGTAGTTAAGCTTCAACCTGCGAAACAGTCCTCGATCCTCTGGGCTGCTAATTGCACAGTTATATCTGTTAGAGAAAGATATAAAAGACACCGTAAATGCAAATTTGAGATGAACATACTGTTACTACATTCACATAAAATTTCCTGAAATTGTCAAGAGCTACAGACAGAACACCTGAAGGGCAGGCACTATGTCAAAACTGCCCAAAAATAACCAACCATAACAATTTACTACTGGCAAACAATTAATGCTTACTTGATGAGCCAGTGCTTTCATAACAATTTCAAAAACCTGTGCAAATCTTTTACAAAGTAATATGTATACATTAGTATTTATTATTTGACAAACAGTATCTTAAGTACCTGCTACAGCATTAATAAAATTCTAGTTAATCACTAACTGAGAAGAAAATTAATTTCCCCTCCCACCTCACCAAAATCCAAACTTTATCTTGTTGTACCACTAGAGGTCAGTAGGAGCTCACCAAATCTCACTTGTCACTCAGTTACTTTACTTACGTAGTTACAATCACATTGAAATCAACAACTTTATTATTAATGTCCATTCTGAGATGTTTCCGATCCTCTTGAGATCCTATGAAAGGACAACGTATACAATGAGCATAACTACTATATATAGAATTTATTTACCTGTAAAAATTAAGATACTACAAAGAAAAATTAAGAAAGACAAGTCAATAATAAATATGTATTTAAACAACTGTCTTACAACAATGCTACAATTCCAAGAGCAACGCACACTTCCTTAGGCTGACCATGCAAGCAACTGTATTATTGAGGTAATTTTTAAATTACATTCCTTACCATAGTAAAAGAGGACATTCAGTTCAGGACACCACAGGCGAACTTCTCTTATCCAGTTATCTGTAAAACACCATTAAAACAAAACCTAAGTAATTTATACTTTATTATGTCTTACACAACTTCAGACACACCTCAGCATTAAACCTGATTTTAGAGCAAATCCCTTTAAATTCCCCTGAAGGTTAAGAAACTTTCTGTCTAAACGCTGGAAAATTGACAGTATTTAAGAAAATTAACCCACAAGTGGGCTTTAAGTAATTTGCTTAACCAGCTGGCAGTCAGTCTAAGCTCCTAGAGAAACAGAACCTGCATGCTTTGTAACCACCACGTAAGATAATACAAAAATAAATTTTTCAGCCCGATTTCTTCCCTAGATGGTTAATTTCTCAGAAAGCAAATCACTTAAGTTGTCAGTACTTGTACCACAAGTGTTTCATCGGGACAGATAGTGCCTCTGGGATCTGGCAAAGAAGCATGACAACTCAACCCAGCTCCAGGTGTGCAGCAGCAGAGCGGCCGCCGGTGATGTTATCATGCCCAAGGGGAAGATGCTTGACAGCCAACACAAATTCTGATCCCAAAGCACAGCAGAAGGGCACCTCTGGTAAATGCCACTTGACCTGGGTAGGACACAGATCGGGGCTGAGGAGGCGCCTCTGGAAAAGTGTCAGGAAAGCTGCAGGTAGACTGCACTTCCCAGGCATTCCCGTCATGCTGGTTGGCTTGGATCAATCTGCCACCACAATTCATGAGCCTCTACAATTCACAGTTCACAAAAGCACCTTTGTTTACACCCTTACATACACCTCTGGTTTCAAGAAACATGCATTTTTAAGAATCATTTAAAAATATCAGTTCTGGTGGATTTTAGAAGCACACTGATGGAAATTTCAAACTGCCACTGAACAACTAGACCTTTTCTGATGCATTAAGAGAAATTTTTGAAGCCAAAATAAGTACTTTATATTAAAGCAGCATTTTCTTTCTAAACTAAACTTGCTACTCTCTCCCTTCTATAGCTATTCTATAAAAACAAATTTAAGGTCATGGGGAACTAGCTTCTGCTCAAACGTCAGCTTCATATTTTATCCCACCTCGTCCTTTCTGCTTTCGACTGAGGTCATTAATCAAAACACACAACTAAGACAATCAGCCTCATCATTTCAGGATTTTGATATACTTTGGCAGATTCTGTACAGCAGAGGAAAAAAGACACTGCATGTCTCAAAATGCCATGAAACCTAATACTAAGCACAGCCTGAAGACTAAGAATTTCATCCAATGTTCAGTAAGTAAAAAGACTACTTTGCTAAACGAGTTCAATTTGTAACAAGCAGCTTTACTTTTTGTGAAGTATACAGAGAATATTAAAAAAAAATTCCTGTTAGGTCTATTTAATTCAGAGCAAGCATACCTTCAGTATAGTTTGCATTCCAATTCAAATTACTTAAGGGGTTGAATATTACCATAAGAAAACTAAGTTTTCTTTCATAAAATTACCTTTGTTTCATAGTCTGTTCATGATTTTTTTTTTAACTAACAAATAATTTTGAAGCTTGTAACTCACCTAACGTTGAAGCTGGCACAACTATCAAATGGGGACCCTGGTCGCCCCCTTGGTAGAGATAAGCTAGAAATGCAATGGCTTGAATTGTTTTTCCTAAGCCCTACGAGAAAACAAATTCATTTAAATAAAATTTAGTCTATAGAAAATGTTTTTTACTCATAAGACAATTGCAATGCAGTCAATGTTAACTAAAGATTATAAATCTGCACAGAAAAATTGTTCTGTTTAACCACATTGTTTTACAAAAGACAATTCCTTCTTAAGCAGAATCAGAGTCATACTCCATTATCTTTTCAGCTCAGCATTTGAGCATCAGCAATTCATCTTTTCCATTTATGAAGTTTTTCATTTTAGTTCAAGTTCATCCCTCAAATCTTCTTCAAAAAATCACCTACCTGAAACAGTGCTGCAGACAAACGATTACTTGGAAATTAATTGTTTCTTTTCAGTTGAGCCCACTGTAGGATATTACACCTATTTCTAAGGTGAAATTTAATATGGAGTACTCACTTTCCTGTCTTTTGTATCATGGATTTAAAAAATCTATCTTATCTACCACAAAGTATGTACATAAGGTAGCTCTGACAAATACAAAACATAAAGAAGTTGGGAAACATTGTCTAAGTGTTAGTGATACAAACCCATCCATTCACTCATGGTTCATCACAAGATGAACAGCAGCCAGGATTAAAAGCAACTGACAACACATTAGCTGCTGCATCACTAGTTTGCTCTGTTGTACAACTACTGGTGGTGTCAGCACCAAAAAAACCTCAAACCCATAAGCTTTTCTCTCTTATTTCAAAATTTATAGGAAGCATAATGACAAGAGATGGTCAAAATGCTGGGGAAGCAGAAAAGGTTTCTACCCTTTCAGTTTTTTTCTCTATTGTTGACTACCCATTTCGAAACTAGCAGAGAAATGTAGAAGATAGGGGCTAACTACAGCTAAATGCTGGACAAACAGAATGAATTATATTTATGGGCAAGGAGCTACTAAAACGAATAGCTTGAAGGTAATCTGTTGTGGTAGAAACTGCTTCCATTGCATCAGAAGACACCAGGCAACTTGCAGTTATCAGTGTCCATTAACCTTAGGCTATCTTTTACTTTCAAATTGAAAGTAAAGGCTCAGAAGCTTCTAAACATTTGGAGAAACTGTCTGCCATTTAAGTTATATTAGCTAAGATAAATTACTAACAATCTGCTTGAGGTTTCTCAGAAATGAGAGAACCTATAAGCTATTTTCCCAAAATTTTTAATGATTCTTAAATAATTGGTTTTGTGCTTACCATTTCATCAGCCAATATGCCATTCAATCTGTGTTTGTGCAGCAGTGCTAACCAGTTCAAACCAATCTTCTGGTATGGCTTGAGTTCCAAACTGTTAAGAAATCAAGCTTAACGTGTTACCATCTTTTATTTGTTTCTTTATGAAGCACAAATTTACAGTTATGTTAATCACAGAACGGTAAATTTAACATTGCTCATATTTTAATGCACTCCTGATCTCCTGGTGTAGTGAAAACCACAAACTTTATTTGATCAGTCTCCGGAAGACCAAAGAGCATTTCTGAACTTTCTAAGTAGTTCAACTGAATTTTCATACATCTTAAATGATCAAAATTAACATTACAATAAATATCTTTCTTTTAAAATCAATAATCTACAACCAGTTATATAAACAGTTACACAACTGCTCATTTTTAAAATACACAAAAAGTTAAATGGCATTTAGCAGCTGCATCACTAAGTTTGCTCTGTTGTATTATCGGTACAATAATCGGTAGTGTCGGCACCAAACAAAAAACCAAGCATGCACAAGCCACAAAACACACTCAACAGCAAGTCACCTAGTTCAGCCTATTTTGCCAAAGAAGACACATCACTAATAAGTTCGTCCAAACAGTTCCTTCATCCTCTTAGGTTTTATTTTGACACAGCTGAAAATCCCTTTGCTATCTACCAGTAACAGCCTCCGAGTTTAATGCAGGTCACTACTCTAGTCATTTCCTCTTCACCCCTATGCCTCCTAACCCTTAGGATAATGTTCCCCACCATATCATTTCCATTCCTTCTAAGCTCTCTTTTTATTCTCAATACACATTCGGAGATCCCTATCAATTTACCTCTTTGAAATAAATCCTTCCTCCCAATATATAGCATGTATATATTGCCCGCAAGGCACACAGATAATTTTGTACCTCTGAACTTGATCAAGGTCTTCTGTCCAGCTGATAAACTCTGCAAGTTTGGTCAGATTAATTTCAATTTGGCATCTTTGAAATATAAGTTCCCCCATAACAGAAACAGTTTTGTTTGGCCTTTTGTATGAAAAAAGCTCTTATCTCATCATCCCATCACTCAAGGTTGCCTTTTACATTCACCCAAAACTGAAGCAAGTAAAACAAAGTATTGAGTACTGTTATATCTTTATATTCTTATTCTCCGCACCACCTTTCCTGACACACTTAAAAGGCATTTGTTGAATTCTCTTAAGTGTTGCAGATCACTATCTAGCTGGGAGCTGCTAAGAGTCAAACATTTGCAACTCTGTTTTCTGAAAATCCCAGCCTTTGAGTATACCTTATGATCCAACACCCTCGTAAGTATAAACAAGGGAAAAATACCTCCGATTCAGAATGACAGGTTGGTCTATGTTCCATCCACATCCTCCTTGTTCAGTAATCCTGGTTACTTGTCTTGTCAGTTTATTTGAAATCTCTTCACATTTATTCATGAGCTTTAAAACCACGTCCCTCTCCTTCAGCAGTATCTTGCAGTTCCACACTATGTCTTCTGACAAACCAACAGTCTGAGTCATTTTTGCAAACTGCAAAGTAATAAAAAGAAATACTATGAACACTGATTAAAATCCTCAAGGGGAGGCAATGTACAGTGCAAAGTAAGATTTGAAGGCCAGGACTGTTAACAGGAAAAAAAAAACAAAACACAAAAGGAAGGAAAAAAGTACCAATTATCATCAGATTCCTCCTCCAATTCCTTCCTTAAAAAAAGGAGGGATCGTATAATCCAGCTATTACGCGTTAAGTAACTGATCAATATTGCCACATTGCAGAGAAAAAGCAAGCTTTGTTAAGCCAAAGTGTGTAAGCAGGCTATGCTATTGACTCCAGGAAAAAAAAAAAAAGCTTGTGTAGCACTTATTTGATGAGCTTTTTTGATTTTTTCCAATTTGGTGCAAATGTCAAACAACTGTTGAATGGTCAATGTTTAGTTCTGCTGCAACGTCATTTTGTGTGGGTCTGCTACAACATTGGCCCTCAACTGGTTGTCATCTGCTGCAGGATGTCTGTTACTCTCCTTTTCAAGGCTCTTTTTGGGAACAAGTGTCAATCTGTTCATTTGTTGATGGTCCCCTGGCCAAATCCTTAGCTGATATTGCTAGCAGTTTCTGTTGCTTTATGTCCCCTTTTGAACTCACACAACAAAATCACTTGAACTTGCTTTTTTCCATCTTTAAATTGACAGCATAATATTAAAAAAGCATAAACAGTAAAACCAAAACCATAAGCATAAATAAGTAGAGCAAATTTCGTGCTTTAAAATGCTACACTATATGAACACAGTCAAACAAAAATTCAATCCAAAATAAGGCTCACCATTTACAATGACAAAACCAGCAATTACTTTTGCACCAACCTAATAAATGGAGTGATGTCCTTTAATGACAGTTTTGGAGGTTCTTGGTTTGTTTGGGGGTTTGCTCCATTTTAAGCAAAACACAGAAAGTTTACCAACGCTCGCTCATAGGTTAAACCAGGCTAAGGTACCCGTGTTAATACTTGCAAAGCAGTTTTCTAAATAGACACCTCTATTTAGAAATAGAGACAAAAAGAACATGATTTTCATTAGGTGATTAAAAAATTTCAACATTTGTTTTGATACCTAAAGCTTTTGTTGGCATGAATATAAATCCTGTAGTCTATAAATAAAGGTGTGGCGAACGAAGCCATCTGTTATTAACAGAAATTGTATTGGTTTGTGTCAGCACATTAACACTCATCTCCAAGTTACAACAAGAAACTTCAGCCACTGGTTTACATGTGAAACACAATGTTACCCATCATGCAGAACACAAAGTAGAACCTTGGGTGGCATTTGGTTCGCTAGCATTCCTGACATCCTTCCAGGTTCTCTTTTTTTTTTTCCTTTTCTTTTTTTTTCTTTTCAAATGAGGTCCAAAAATGCAAAATTATCATGGACAACTGAAGCCATGAGCTTCCACAGCACACTTTGAAGAACGGTCCTCTGGAGTTCTGGGCTGCACTGCATGCTGCATAACTGCCACACCAGCACACTCTGCTTGGGCTTACTTCACACCACTTGAAGGCGATTTAGGACTTGACTTTACTGCTTAAGGGTGAAAGTCAACCTCAACCTTGATCAAACCCCAGTTACACTTTAAGCAGCTCCCATCTCCCTGATGTATTTACTGCTTCCCCTTAGTTTGCTTGGTGCAAGCTGCTTCTGAATTTCCTCCTAGTTTAGTTTCTGTAGTGATTTGTACACATGCAGCCAAATAAAATGAGAAATGATAAAAGAGATGAAGCTACCTCCCCTTGAGTTTTTACCTCCTAGCTCATATGCTTCTGCAGTATACAGAATATGATGTCCACCTTTGACTGCTCAGTTCTCGCATCTCTCTAAAAGTGATGGGCTAAACATACGCTATGTCAGAACTTCTGTGTAACATTTTGGGTCAGTTTTACTTGTATGTACTCCTTAAGAATTTGTAATTTTAAAAAAAAATGACAGACATTGTTTAATTCAGTCTTTAAATGCTAAAGGAGATGGTTTATTTTGCAATAGAATAATGCCATGAATGAAAGAAATAAAAGGATACAACTAATCTCATACAGATACTTAAGTTTCCACGTTAAAAGGAAATTCAGGCAGTTAATAAATACAAACCTTAAAAATAACAAACTAAATAGCACTAAACTCCCTCCAGTCCCTACTCCTGCATTTAGCAGAGGCAGCATGATATTGCGTTGGGCACACAAAACAGACCAAGGAACCCAACACCACCGAAGACCCCAAAAAGCTCAGCTGGACTCCTTCTGGAGCCATTCTTGGCTCTGCCCTTGTTTCTTGGCATGCGCTGAACACAGGCAGGTATTGCTGTTACACGACCATGTTTACAGTTTGTCTGCTGAGGAAACAGCACTGAAAGCTGTCATTTTCAACAAAGGCCAATTCCAACAATCTGGAAAAGGAGTATGCTGTTAAATTATAATTAAGCACCAGTGACTTTATTTTAGAGGAGGATGAGGAGGAAGGGCGATAGGTGTCCAGAAAGGCTTCTAACAAGGAATGAAATTGTGCTGTCCAATGTCCTGCAATGTCTGCCAGTGGGGTATCACCAGGACCCCAAAGTGAACAGGAGAGGAAGGTGGGAAGCCAACGTAGAAAAGGACTCATCAGGAGGGGGAAGAATCTCTTAATGGCTGTTGGTGTACTAATGCAAGTCTGTCCCGGGGAGGTGTGGAGCACAAAGCCAGTACAAAGAAGGACTGCACCATGAGAGGGAAAGGCTGAACACTGTTCCCTTGCATAAAAGCTACTTAACGTGACATCAGACCCAGACACAGGGAGGTGAACTTTTCATCCTGTTCTGCTGTCTGCTCTGAAGCCTCATCCTTGACTGGTGCTCTGAAGCCAGCCATGTTCTCGGTGTTCTTCTCTTCCTCTCCTCCTAGCCCTCACAGCCCCACTTTCTGCTGAACAGCCTGCAATGTGGCCGTGCCTGGGCTTGCTTCTACAGCACAGGCACCTGAGACCACCTTCCCAAACATGCCCCCAGAAAGCAATATGCAATTTGAAGTTGTGAATATGAGAAGTATTCAGAACGCCCCTCTATCAAAGCACATACCCCAATCGATTTTGTTATCTTCTACTCTCCCTAAGCACACAACATACTCTGCAGAGAGGCCACAGGCTCTCACACAGAAAAGCATCACTTCTCCAAATGAGGAGATATACACCTAAAGTCTCAACGACATACCCAGCAAGTGAGTGTGTGAGACGAGGTTCTCCCAGCTAGTCATCTCCAGCACCGAAGACTGGATAAAACTTCACTCCTGGAAAACGTAGTTCACCTACACCACAGGCATTTCTAAATTGCCAAAGGAACTAATCCTTGTGAGCAAGAACATTTTCAGTCCTCTCCATTTATTTCTTTGACATCCATGTTCAATAATCTTTTTTTTCTGTATATTTTAAATGTCATTAGATCAAGTTAAACATCTATCTTAAATATCAGCATAAGTATTTTCAAGTGTTCTTAAGAACTTCTCAAGCTTGAAATTCATCTAAACTCACCTGAAAAAATCTTAGTCCAACTTAAAAAGCTTGTCTAGAATAAAAACTAGCCGTTTTAATTTCTGTTTTCCCAGAACAAGACATTCAACTTCCAAATAAGTAGGCTACAGTCTTAATCTCAGGCTGAGAGCCACAAGATCTTCCTCAAACAACCAACAAATGGTAACAACTTCTAGTGCTTTACATTGTGTTACAACAGATACCATCACAGCAAAAAGACACCTTAAAACTCAGCCAATTTCTTTAATGCTGAAATTGAATCAGCTCTCTTTATTATGCTGCCACTCTTATTAATTAGTAGGAAAAACGTTGGGTCACTGAGCTACTGGATTTTTACTAACAATTAAATCCACACTGATACAAAACATCTAAAATCTGCTGCAAATTACTTCTACTCTGGGCAAGTATTCACAATACTAGATAAACATGTGATTGCTGACAGCAGCAATCTTTATGAAAGACAAATTTTGAACACAAACAGGCCCATGCAGCTTTTCTTCTGTTAGATACTTTACATAGAGAAAAGGAGAACAGCCCTGTAGCAAATATTTCTGCAAAGAATTTAGCTCAGGCAAAATCCAACAAGTTTAGAAAGCAATAGCTGTATGACAGATGTTCTATGAGACGCCAAAGGCTTGGGGCAAAACGGATTTCTTTTGCAGTATATCTGCTCCTTGTATTTTTTTTTCCAAGTATCTTCCTTGTCTCCCCTCCTTGCAAAGCAACATACAAAGATCATTTTGTTTTCCTTAAAAATCCGTTTAACATATCTTATTGTTTTGTGGTAAAACACTTCACACACTGAATAATAAATGTTATTGTTTTACACACACTGAAGAAGTTCTGTTCTGCTCTGAAAAAATACAAGTGGATCTTGCATACATCAGTGGCAAAGGTTTCAGAACACATACTGATGGAAAAAAATACCAATTACTCTGTAAGAGGGCCTATGTACAGTCACTGCTTTAAAATCCAAAGCACTAATAAATTAAACAAAGAAAATCTGCGGTAACGCACCTCAAATTTCTTACCAGGACACACTCTTATCAGGTCTGATGCCTTGCAATTAACTGAAACTGCATTAAATGTGAAGGCAACAAACAAACCACGGGAAACATTTGAAAGTAACATCTCAGTGACAGTAGATAATCTACTTACCAAGAGACATCGTTTTCCCTTCTTGTGGATTGTGATTTAAGCCTTCTGATGCTTTACCTTTTATTAATAAAAATATAACAGCTCGCTCCACTAAAAAATGGCTGAATTGCTCAGCTAGCAAAACCATGCTAGGGACTAAGCTCCAGTACATTAAAGAAAAAAGACATTAAAAAAAGGAAAAAGACAACAATTGTTTCATGTATGAAACTGAAAATATCCATGCTGGCACCTTCAACCATGGAGCTACCCTGGAAGCTGCTGCTGCTATTCAAGTGTCTGTAGTAAAGGTCCTGCCACGTTCTTGCCTCCTGCATGGGTTTTCAGCAACAAGAGCTCAGAACAGGCTAGTAAACACCTCCTTTCCAAGTGAAAGCTCTAATTTCTTCTGCAGTGAATTCAACCAACTTTCTACGCTACAGAGTGAGTGACAGTAATGTCAGCCAATCAGCTTGAGTTTTCCAGGAAAATCACCCCTTAATTCATTCAAAATCAGGTCATATGACACTATTTGAAATGCTATTGGCTTAGGAGGAACATAGCATTTTAGCCTAATCAGGATAAGGCCACCCATCTAAGCCTCTCTAGGCTGAAGCCACCTTGACTCTAGGCAAGCTGGGGATAGGAAAAGAAGAATGCAGACCTACCAGAGACTCCCAGCTGTTAAAGGGCCGGAGTGCTATTATCTTCTGAGCCTTTTTCTGAGAACACTGGGGAATCAAAGTCAGTTCGCTTGGGGAAGCATCTTGCAGGAAGCTGAGGATTTTCACTTTGTAGCGATCCTCCATCACTTCACCACCACTACTGTAGTCCTCATCAAGGGAGCTACCACCGCCTTCAGAAGCTGATTCATCCTCAGTCTCTTCTGTTTCTCTTTTAGTACTCCAAAAGCTCCTTTTGATTTTGTCCTTTTTCTGAGAGCCATTCTGTACTTTCACTGAAGACTTCTGTGTCAGCTTCTCTTTACTCTCGTCACTTCTGCTCTTGGTGGAGGCTTTGGTACAGTTAGACGCTCCACTTTTGGCAGGAAATGCCATGCCTATGCATGCAATATAGAAGGCAACAAGTCAATGCATACTGGTTAAGGGAAAATTAAAGCCCACTGTTCTTCCAAAATAAAACCTGTATTGAAATAAAAAACAATTCTAGTATTTAATACACAACTACTCAGGTCTTACTAAGAGAAAAGAAAAGAAGAAACAAACGTTGTGCAAGTCTGTTTAAATCATCTAATTACTATGAACTGTGAGTACAAGATAAGCAATGCTAATTTGTATACTGCTAATTTGTATAGCAGAAGATTTTAAGTAACTATCTTAAAATACATATGACCAATACTATGTAATATGTGTGAGCTGCAGAAGCTCTGAGGTAGAGTAGATAGCTAAGAACTCTGATGGATAGTTGGGATG
The DNA here is from genome assembly GCF_017976375.1 of Cuculus canorus. NCBI lineage: Eukaryota > Metazoa > Chordata > Aves > Cuculiformes > Cuculidae > Cuculus > Cuculus canorus. The sequence goes on along the minus strand of NC_071404.1, from coordinate 50,654,997 downwards.
AGATACTGGTCACACTACACCTGACCGCAGAGATATTAATTCTGCTGATTTCAGAAAACAAGCCTACTTTCACCATGAAAACTGTATATTTTTCCATTTTAATGCATCTCAGTACAGTATTAGACGTGGTACAGCAAAAATACGCTCTTGTCAAAGAAACTGGAAGAATGAGGAATTTCTGACCAAAAGAATCCTGCTGTCTTAGAAGTAAGATACAGGTTATTTAACAGAATATGAGCATTTCATTTTCAGAAGTGTCTTGTATGGGGTTTTCCTCCCTCCTTTGGAAGAAAGCACTTTTAACGGTTTCCTTTCTGCCCAGTCGCAGCTTGCTGATGATTGACTCCAACTCAATGCCTATCTTCTCAGAAGCAGCAGCAGCAAGGACCCAACCTCCTGCACACCCGATAGCTCCCTCCACTTGCAAAGAATCCAATTAAGAATACTACCCCAAGAATACTCAAATAGCTGACACAAGAAAACATATACATATCTGACAGCTGTGTGACACTCTGAAAGTAATCAATTCATTAAACTATTTAAGTTGTAACTCACAGAATTACCTGGAATCACAGTTCTTGCTCCCTACAACATTTAATGCACTGGTATTTATAAACTGTTTGCATAATTTAAGGCCTACTTCTACTATTTTTCTCTCCTACAATATGTTAGAAAAGGATAAAATAGTGTCATTTGTCACTGATGCAGCTATTTCCAATTACTGATCTAAAAATTACTGCAGTTAAGAAAAAAACCTTATTATTAAACAAGTAGGAAGGGAGCTGGTGTCAACCTTGACACGTTTCAAAATACATTATATACCCACAAGTAATCACAATTTCTTTTGCAAACCTGTATTACCAAGGCAAAGGTATATATCATGACAGTTAAAAATATAGAAAAATTAAGTTTCCTTATTTTATTCTTCCCATAAAATTGATTTCAAGTATCAGGGCAAGTTTCTAGGCATACTGCTGTCAGAACTGTCGTTGCTGACATTAGAAAAGATTCATATCACAAGCCTGTCTTATTTTATTTTGGGATAAAATGGATTATAAATCTGTCTTTACCCTGATCGTTTTCTGCAAATACTCTCAGGGCCTCCAACGCTTCATGAAACACCCAGTTATGCTCCTGAAGTACTTCTCTCAGTTCCTAGTAAAAGATAAGAAAATTTGTATTGTGGTAAGATAAGATAAGCAAAAACTAAATTTCTGTGCATAATGTTGTAAAGGTATTAACACTTAATTTAATTACACATTCCAAAGAAAACCTCTGTAAATCAAATGATTGAAAACAAAGGAAATAAAAAAAGAGAAGTCCCTTCATTTTACCCTTATACACTCAGTTTTGGCAGAGCTGTACTCCACTCTTCAAAATGGAAAAAACACACATAAACAAGCTTTGCTTCCAGTGATTTAAGGCATGGTATTAAAAAGTCCGGATCAGTTGCTCAGTATAGTCAGGTACTAAACTAATGCAAGTGCGCAGCATACCTAGTCATCCAGGGTAGAAGAGTGAGAGAGAGGAAGGGATAATTTCCCCATACATTTTTATAACGGGGCATTAAGTTTAACTATATCAGGCTTGTCAGGAGACCAAAAAAGTAAGATAAGTTACATATAGTCCTGAATACACTCAACTGCTCTCAATTCAGGGCAAGTTACATTCCAGAAGCAGCAACAGTGAGGACCTTCCTACCCCGAGGTCTTTCCCAAGAGTGTTGCTCATGTAAGGACTGTTTCATTTGGATTATCAAAAGCTGAAATTTTCTCAAGAAGTCAAAACTTCATGTGCCACCAGGAAACATGAGCTCACCTCCTTATCCAATCCAGGGAATGCATTTTGCAGCTTCTTCACAAGAACTTCTTGCCTTTCCCATTGCCTTTGGGGTTCTGACTCATCTAGCTACGTTAAAAAAATCAATTAGGTTTGATGTAAATTACAAGTACAGAAATAGAAAAAAACAATTAAAAACAAACCTAATCAAACCTAATACTTCTTGTCCGTAAAGAGCCTCTCTAAATGACAAAAGCAATTAAGAGAAATCCAAGCTGCAGAAGTGATGCCTCATATATAGCCAGTGGTCAAAATAAAACCATAACTTTCATAAGCACAAAAAATGTCTTCTGTTATGAAAGACTGGCATTCCTTACTTAAGCATAAACAGTGCAAAGTTACATAACAAAATATAAATAATGGAGAACATCTAGTTTGTATTTCTTTAAAAGAAAAAGTTAGCGGTGATTCCGGATGATATCTAAAGGCAGAAGATGGCAGGATTAACAGTCAGCCAGTTACATTAGGTTACCAAGCATGCAGTACTTAACCCACGAGGGTCAATAAACACGTCAAATGGTGTTTGTATTACAGGTAAAAAATACACAAATACTGTGTCACAGCACCATGGAGTCACGTCAAAATCTGGTAGAAGTTTTCATCAACAATAGCCTCACTAACAGTTACTACCCACCTGAAAAAGGGAGGTTTCTTATGAACAAGTGCCAAAACTTCTGTGTGCCACAAGCTGCTCTGTTATGTATTCACCACAAAGAATTACACAAGTACCTTCACATAACTTTGAATACAAAGTGATTACAGATCTGGCTATCTACAGCAGAGACGCCAACAGATTTGATCAATACTGACTTTGCTGAACGATGCTATTTGATGAAAGAGCACAAACCAGATCACCCAGAAGCACTCCAAGTAACAGAGGACATAATTCCCTTCCTCAGTGAGCTTATGGTATCATTAAGAGTGCAGCTACAGCATGTATGACAGCTGACAAAGAATGCTCTAATTTTGGAACCAGCTTAGGAACCAGAGGAAAAGCAAGAGCTAGAAAAAAAAAACCTGCAAGTCTTCTCACTTCAATTAAGAGTTCTAAAAACTCATGTTTCAGCTTTACTTTTCCTGGTCCTTACCCTTTTCACCAGTAATGGAACTGTTAAGCACAGAAATCTAACTGCTGCACGAAACCAGGTCCACTGAAGCATTGTTTGTCATGCTGGCTGGGAAATAATTCAGTCAAGTGTCCTTTATAACCTGACCCAGGGGTCTGTTGAGGAGGAACAAATCCCAGCCTCAGCAAACCCTGCCACACAAAGTTCACAGCCCTCCTCCAGGAATTAGGGGAGCACTTGAACACATTGTTTTTGCTTCCACAGAAAACTTTTTTCTTCTATTTTGTTCTGACCGAGGTCTATATTTGGTTAAATTTCAATGCAAAGAAAGTCATCATCATCCATCCAGCCTAAAGCATTTACTGTAGAATTCCCTTCTTCTATCTTATGTGATTTTCAAGGACGTCTACTGGGATGCCTGGGAGCTGGCCTCATGACAACACTACAGAACTGCATGTAAGATCTGCCAAATACAAACCTGAGTGCACCAGGATCATTATATCATTCCTATTTATTAGCAGAGGTCCAAGTACTCATTCCTTTAAATGTAACCAATTAATTTCTTAAAAGATTTCTCTCAGTCATAGTTTCAAATATATACATAAACATTACTCCTACGTCACAGGAGACAGTAGTAGCAACAGATGTTGAACTTCATCTACTGGAGGAAAACCAAGGATGATCAGATGAGGCAAGCAAGCACAGCCTGTAATTCCCACTGATGTTCACAAGACCTGAATGGAACTCAGCGCCCCACATGTTACTACCATCAACCACTTCCATGAAAGCAACGAACAGGCTATTGGCATACAAGTCCACAAACTCTAAAGAACAAAGCAGGCATAATTCCACTCAGAACTGCCAAGAAGAGAAATTAGAAAAACCTCATTCAGATGGCAAGATTTGGATTTGATAGGATTTTCTGACAAAACACACCAAGTTCATGACACCACTGTTACTGACCAAGTCAAGCAATTCCATTTATCTTACAATGCAGAGAGAAAATCAAGAACTTACTGAATCAAGTTTTGTCTTTTTTGGGACTTGCTCATTTCCAGTTTTGCCATTTGTGGGACAATCTTCTAGTTTCCTTTTACGAGAGGCACCTTTATAAAGAATTGAGGCAGAAAAGAAGAATTAGTTACTTTCATTAACTTCACCCCGAAACAGTGGAATCATTCAAATGAACGCTATGATAGCTACTTCATAACTGCACAAGATTTCCATAATAGTTTCCTATTATAGTCCACAGACACAGTGAAACTCCAAGCAAAGCAGCTGCTTGAAAGTACATATTTATTTACCTCTATGTTTTCTTCACTAGTTTGGCAATTTATCAGGCAATTACCTCTCATAGATAACCAAAATTGCTTCTTTTCTAATAATTTCCAAGTGCTTCACACACAAGTTGCATAAAGGTATATGTCTGTTTTTATTCAAGCAGACTGCTTTTGGAAAGCATCTAATCGAGGCTGAATCCCAGCTATTAATTCAAATATGTACATCATTGCCAATGTGGAAGTGCTGATGAGTGATTTGTGGCTCAGGTGCACACTGGAAGTTACCACAAAACATTCTCAATGTTAAATTCAAATGACTGAAAGAAAACTATGCATCAGTGAAAACTATGCAGTCGGTAATAACTAAATATCAGTGATAACCGTATTACTCATGAACAATTCATATGAGCCAGAACCTTCTGAATATCTTTGAGCCCTGGTGATTATCAAGAGATTACCATCCTAGCATTAAGACCTGCCCAGTCAGATGCATTTTGTGACTGCTGCTGTGCACAACTGAGGAAGGCAAGAACACGCTGCCACTATTTCTGCACATTAGCTTTGTTTGAAGCAGCAACTGTTACCAGACCAAATTATTGTAAAAATTCCTAAGCTATGATCTGCAAGAGTACCACAAGGTACAACTTTTTTTAGAAGACTAACTGCCTGGTGTCTGGTACCAGCACCTCTGGCCAAACTCCCCTCTCAAACTGTCAAAGAAGTGTGCACACACATGTACACCCTGCCCCCCACCTTACTTTTCATTCCGAAAGACTGTCTGGATGACCAAAATAGTTTCAGTTGTGAAAAATAAAGTAGTCGCATCTTTTTGTGGAAAAAGACTTTTCAAATAAATTTTCTACTAGACTTTTTCACTCCCTCTGATACCAGATGTGACAAATAAATTTTTTTAAAAAATAAATCACTGAGACATCCCAAAGGCAGAAAAGTAAAGCATCAGTAATTCTTCCTTAAATGAAGGATCTGGCAAGAGACACCAGAAAACACTGATAAGACTCTTTAAAAGTCTGGGTATTTCTCTATACAGGTATAAAGAGAGAAAAGAAATGCAGTTCAAAGCATCCAGAGAATGTGCCAGTGGAGGGGAGGCAGTTCCCTACACCATTCAGACCTTGACCTTTCTGCACAAGAACCTTGTTTAAACAATATCACCAGGGTAAGTCATTCTGCTAGCTTAAGTCTGAGACTGTGTGTTTGTCTTGCTATCAAAGCTAAGGGTTGTCAGGCTGCTGTTGATTAAAGCACTAGGAGTCACAGAGGCCTCATGGTACTACTGCTTAAACTCAATTAAAGCTGCATCCATGATGGATAATTTTGAGTACAAACAGTGACCCTGCAAACCTCTTTGCCCTAAAAAAATACATGGGCTCCATAGAAGAGTATTTTGAAATCTCCCTGCTTTGAAGTCATGGGCTGAACACGCAACAGTCTGAATAAAACCCAACAGTGAGCAATTTTAGAGGCAACTAAAGTGTAGCAAAGACCTGGATAACCACGGTCTCAGGAACACCTTAACACAGATTTATTTAGGAATCAACCTGCTGTCTTCTGAAACCCACCACATACGCAAATGACAAAAAAATTCCCAGCTTTCTGAAGGCAAGGTACACTTAATTATTCCTTCCTGTGCTAAGGGAGCAAACAGCTGAGAGGATAAAGAAACTACTACTGCTAGACAGGAACCATCATTGGAGTGGAGGCAGAGCACATGGGCCTTTCAGAGCAATCTTTGTTCTCTCTACAAATTTTTTGATTAATATGCAATGAGAAAAGCAGCTCCAGGGTTTCAAAATTTAGAGAGTCATCCATAATTTCTTCCACGGTTACTTGCTGCCACCACTGCAAAAAAAAACCCCTTATTACTCTGACCTCTGCCGCCATTACAAAATAGACCTTTCTACCTGCTCAAAGAACAGCGCACCCTCACCAATTTCATAGTTTTCAAGATGTATACCAGAAACAAATTACACACAGCAAGTATTACTGTAACTTCACATCCTTCATTCATACACACATCTGCAGTGTGCCACATCTAATCTTCATAACTGGGAGCCATTTGCAATGCTCCCTATTTTAACTATATACAACTGCCGAATTCAAGCTACAAATACAAGATTTTGTCATTTTGAAAGGACAAAAAAAATTGAAAGTGACTGACACTTTTTTAACAAAGCTATGGTTCACAAACCTGTATCTTGCCCGTGACCTCTCAAGAGAGTCAACACTTCACAAGTAAAGCATACCACAAACTGACATAGATAGGCAGATGTTTAGTAATGTATCCAATTAAAAAAAAATCCGTCCAAAAGGAGGTGATTTATACCATCACTTTTAGGCATGCTTACTCCTACCTGAATATTTTATACAACAGCTGCGATTAGTGAGATTTTTGCTGCCAAGATTTTTCAGTGAGCTCATATTAAAAGGATGTAAAACAGCATTCTCAAATCAACACAAAAATGGCCAAAAGGCAGGGCCTACATACCAGAAATCAAAGTGGTTTAGTTCAAACATTGTGATCTGCAAAAAAGTTGAAGGATACATAGTAGCTTAAATTGGTTTACTATGAATCAAAACCCTTGAAAAGTAACCCTGGTGTTCCAGGATGGCAACTTTCAGGACTAGCAGCACTCACAAATAACATGACCCTCAAAAACATGCCAGTGTTAGTTTTCTGTTGCCAGCATCCACAAAGTCCTATCTAGAGAATTTTAATGCACACAGTGATTAATGTTGGTCTGGCTGGGTAAAAAAAAAAAAACAATGAACCAAAAAAGACCAAAATAAAAGTAATCCTTCATTAAAATCAGCCCAACACTTTAAAGCTTTTTCCATCGTACAGCTTTTTACAATTACATTACTATTCCTATCAACTTTCCACTTTTCCCCTACCAATCCCAGTGAATCAGTCAAAAATCTGTCTATATCAGACACGAGATATAACCCTGGACTTAGCTGACATCAAGAAACAAACTCAAAGCCTAGGAATGATAAGGCCTTTACATGCTCATGACTTCCTATACACTCCCACATCATGTGACGGTTTTTCTGGTTTGCTTTGTTTTTTGGATTGGTATTTTTTGTTGGTTGGTTGTTTTTTCTGGTAACAGCATGAGACTACATAAATTCAGACGCAGAAAAAAAAACCCTCAAATAAGCACTGAGGGCTCAAACGCACGGTTTGGGGGATGTCTTGCCAGAGAACCATGCACATTTGTCTAATGTTTAAGACTAGTAGTTCTTATTCAGAATTACAAGCAAGACTTCAAGTGAACCTGAAGAGAAAATTTTAATGTGCCTCGGCACATGAAATCTAGTTATGAGTGTATTTTTTTTCCATACCTCCAAATTTCTCACCTACGACACTGAGAATCACTATTGCTAACCCATTACTATTTGCTTCAACTTCTGGACAAAGAAGGAATCAGCAAGAACAGAAATCAATTAAGGACCCACATGTAAAACAATCCTGAGTTTTACAGACCAAATTATCTTTTTTTTGTTCTATGATTGGATTTCAGTCTGCACCTTCTTTATCTTTTCCCTTGCAAAGGATGTTAATTTCAGTTATGTGTTATTACAATAAACAAGCAATAATATAACTTTTAGAATATGCTTTACCCCTTTCTAAATACTTCACTGAATTAGCTACAGCTTCTAAAGTTTGGGTTTGCCTTTATTTTTTTGTTAAAACATACCTTCATCATTGAACTTTAAACCAGCAGCTATTGCTTCATCCATCGTGCGTGTTGATTCTATCAACTGTAAAAAGAAAAAGTCAACTGCTAAGTGGTGAAACTTAACCCATTTGAACAGAGGAGGACAATGACAGATCAGTGAGACTGAAAAACAATTTGAAAAACATCCCAAAAATACATGTATTATAAAATTCAAGAACAAAATTAACAGATACCAAATTAGACATACCAATCACATATGCTGTATTTGGAAACACTTAAAAAAAATTACTGGAAAATGTTTTTAATATAATCTCATTTATTACCACTTTTTTTCTTATTTCACCAACATATCATTCAGGTTTACTTAAAATCATTTTTCAAAAACCATTTAATGTTAGTACCACAAAAGTACATGATCCAAAATAATTTCTCAGCTTATAAAACATCTGTATACTGTCACACTGGTTGATTTCCTGGAAGTACATGCATGAAACTTCTAACACGCATTAAGGTTTATCTATGCTTTCTTGCAGCCCTAGACTCTTCCTCCATCAATGTGTAATCTCAAAAAAGATCATTTTCACAAATTAACTGGATGTTGAGACTTCTAAAAAGCTTTTTGCAAGTGAGATAACAGGAACAGAAGCAAATTGCCTGAAGGTTATAATATGAAAAATCACAAAAAAATGATCTGTCCAGAACAGACTGCTCCAAATCCTTCCTGAAGGAACAATAGGTTTGCCTAATATTCCTCCATCTTCCTTCAAAACTGTTGTGGACATGAAACTGCAGACAAAAGTTTGCCCAGCCTCTATGTACTATGAAGTTCTGCTGACACAGGAGCTACCTTACACTTTCCTGAGAAGAAATACCATCAGCACTACATACCACTTAGTGGTTAAAAACACCACTGAAGTTTGACACACCATGTGTCACTTCTACAAGGTTTCTAAACTACGATGAACTATTATCACTTTGATTTAAATACATTCTACTTGGCCAAAATCTGAAACTTCATACATTCTGGACATCTATAATGTAAATTTTATTACAATACCCAGAAGAAAAAGGGTTGCTATTTGCTAGAGTAGAAAGCCTAAATATAAGGCTTGATCCAGTGGGGGAAAAAAAACACCCAGGCAAGGTAAAATTTCTATAGTTCTTTAATGATATTTCAACAAATCGGGAAATAAAAAGATTAAAACACATTAACCTTTGAAAACTAAAGCTAGTGAAAATCTTGTTACATATCAGCACTGAAAAGTAAACCTGCTAAAAATATATTCTTATTTATATATATATTTTTATATATTTTTTATTCAATTAAAAATATATTTTTTGCATGGAGATATTTTACTGTAATAAGGTACTACAATGCTACTGTAGATTTGCACTGTACATTGGACAATGGCCACGAGAATCTCAGGTTCACATGTCAGCATAATCAGAAGAAATTACGGTAGGTTCAAACTTGCTCTCTTTTTGCTTCACTGGAAGGACTAAAGGCTTTAAGTATTAAATTTCACAAATGCAAGGGTGCAACTTTTCACCTACTGGAGAAGACAGCAATGATTACACTCATTCTGCATTTAGTCTTTCAGCTGCACTCCAACAACAGCAGTTATTAAGAGTTATCAACCACGGTAATCATAACTAAGATTAAATGTCAAGGAAAGAAGTAGCAGAAATGTTTTCTATACACTGGAATCCACTGTTTCTGAGTTGTTCTAAAGTTTATATATAAGATAATTAAACATTTAAGAAGTGTGTATGCATATATTAATTTATGTGTATATATATGTATACATACATGTGTATACGGAAACATTACAAGGCTGTCGTTCCGTTAAAACACATTCCTTTCATACACCCCTTTGCTAATAAAAAATATTGTTGCTCCCACTAGTAAAGATTGTTTTGTAGGCAGTGTTTTTAGACATTTAAATAAATCAAAAGAAGAGAGCATTATTACCTGTAGTAATTCTTTGTCACTTATCTGGGGAAAAAGTTCCTTCAGTGTTTGCAGCTTTGCATCTCTGATGTCATCCTCTACACCATTCTCCGTAGCTGACAGCTGATCCCCACCATTTACATACGCCAGCTGGGTTAGTTCATTTCCATGCTGTGCATCATCATCATCATCATCATCAGACTCTTCAGAGCTACACGGAGCAGGAGAAAAAGGATTAATTTTTTTTTGCTTATGAATATTTTAATCTACCAGAATGTTACTGTAAACCAAAAGCAACAGGATCGCACAAAATGTGTTTACATGCATTCAGTAACACCGAATCAACTTGTACCCAAAGCAACAACTCCTATTCAGGACAAAATAAAATATATATGATTAAGCACAGCCTTCTGTTTGCAGTAAACACATCTGAACTTAGCAAAGGAAAAGAATAAAGGAGGAAGAGGCAAAGGAAATATCCTGACTTACCTTCATATGGTGCTATAAAAGTCTACTTGCCAATTTATCAAAAACCATCTCAACACATTTTATCATTTCAGCTACCTCAAGGACATCAGATCATCTCAAGTTTGTCCCAAACAGTCTTACTACTCATTTATTTGCCCAAAAGGTAAACAGATGTGGATAAGCTCTTTGTAGAAACTTTCCAGGTCCACTATCAACTCTCTGTCCTAGTTCCCTAGTTCTCTGCTCACTGAGAAAGAAAATTCAAAGATCCTTATGTAGTGTCTTAGAACATCTAAACGCGAGAGGAAACTTTCTGAAAAAAGCAAAGTCCTGAACTTTCTGGAAGGTCTACTATTGGAGCTAACCTGCAGGAAAATCAAACCATATTGTTTTTCACAATATTAAGTTGCACATACAAGACTGAACATAAGCACAGGTCTCCCATCCTACTGCCCCCTATAGACACATAAAAGTCTCCTTTCCAGAATGAAATTTAACTGAACTGTACGGAGTTTGCCATTTCATAGGGACTTCACCATCAGAAAGACTTGCCTTGACTAAAAATAAACCTAGTTTTTCTCACTGTATCCTTCTTTAGCAGCTGCAATAGGCAGAATGCAATGCAATTCTGAAAAACAGTAGTAGCATGCGATCTACATAGAAGATATACATCATTTTGAGACAACTGTTCATCAAATAATGCTTTTCTCCCTATCATGTTCAAAAGGCACACACAACCACATGGACTCTCTGGCTGTGCCTCTTACAGCAAAAAAAAACGCCTCAAACCAAAAATACCAAATTCCTCTTCAATCCACCAAGCCATCTAGTTGTAAACTTCAGAAGGTGAACACAGCATCCACTTCAAAAAAAGTCTTAGTGAAATGGATTATTAAAATCTTATTTCAAGCCTTTTTGCCTTCATAAGCTAAAAATGTTTTTTTTTATAAACTGCATTTTAAAAAGAAAATTAATCCAAACGGGAACAGTAACACTGCAACTACCCTATTCTTTCCTACCAAGGATTAACATCTATATACTTGTCAACAAAGACAGAGCTGCATAACCTTGTCCCGTCTATATTCACATTCTTATCAAGCATGAAGAAACTGCTAAACAAGTATGGCTCTGACCCACAAAACCTTGTATCAGTGTTCTGCTTTTCTCCAACAGAGTCCAGACAGTGACTCTGGTAGTGAAGCTTGCAGCACGCTTTGTTTTAGGCATGTTTTCTGCCTCATCCTTTATTCAGGATAAAGGGTACAAGGACACCCTGCAGAAAGAAAAAAATTCACAAAATCCCCACTTATAGTAGGTAACAAAAGCACAAAAATGCACAGCATAAAGACACTAAATTGACTGATTCCATGCAAAGCCAGGCTAAATTCAGAACATGCTCACAATTCACAGCTCTCAATTCATTAGCTCCTTACATTTGTGAGACAATTCAGTAGGTTCTGTACACAGCAACTAGCACTTGAGCCAACACACTCTGCAAAAATGTTGGACACTGCGATGCTTGGTGCATGAGACACCAGCAGCTACACAGGAGTAATTAAAAGTATAAAAGGATGTAGCTTATGCTCATCAATCCCACTAGAAGCCACTTTGCTGTCCATCTCCCAGTCCCAGTAATCAGAATACAGTACAGAAATAGCAAGCTGTGGCTCTGCAAGTAAAATCCTGCACGGCTTGGAAATATCAGCTCACCTCATACACCGCTTTCAAAACTGGTTGTTCCCAGAAGCAGTGTAACTATGTTTATACAGCACAGCAGACAAGCCAATTTGGTCCATGCAAACAGCTTGCTGTCTCTGTATCCTTGCACAATCTACAACTTAAACCACAGACAGAAACAGGAGTTCACTAACTACTAAATTTTCTTTTCTCAACAAGAATCTTCCTTCAGTAGAAACTCCTGAGAAGATGCACTAAAAGACGTTGAAGAATTTCAGATGATAGCATCAGGGAAAAGCATTATTTTATTTCTGCTGACAAGCTCTAGTAACTCCACGCTGCACATAAGGACTGAAAATCTGACAAGATAATATGCCTGTTAAGGTTGATATCCCTATAAAAGTTCTCCGCAGATCAGCTCAGCCAGACTATCAAAAAAGCAGATTGAGTCATTTTGTTTTGCTTAGCATAAGAACATTTAAGGGGCACAATTAGCACATTTCTGTCACACACACCTAAACTAGCAGGTAATAAATAGCAGAGATTTGTTTAAACTCTTTCAATTGGTTACACAAGATGCCTTTCCACATCCTGTATCTCCTGCACTCTCAATGCTGCCTTTTTAGCACCCACACAAGAAATTTTTGCACACTATCTTCTCACCTCCCAGCTTATTCAAAAACATTCATTTCCAAATCACTAAAAAAAATTTTTTTACAAAGCATAGGAAACACACCATGCAACTAATACTTACCCTCGACTCAAGAACTCTCATACTACACACTGAAGCTTTACTTGCTTTCCTGTCCACTACGGTTTCATAGAGAAACGAAACAAGCTAAAACTAACTCCGATACAGTTTAAAACTAGTAAAGTAAGTATTTTATGGTTAAGCTTTCAAGTGCCATTAAAAGGATTTCAAAGGGGCAAATGCACAAACATACAATGAATGTGATACTTATTCAACATCACAGAACTCCTCCTGTATAAGTGTCTTAAAATGGCTTAAGAGCTAGATTCTTTTTCCCTGGAAATCCAATAAAGCTCAGCTAGGAGCAGCTAAATCACAAACCTGTAAACCAGAACCCAGCCTCTAATTTTCAATTCAGTAGTTCAATTTAGAACATCACATCAGCTTGCATAAACATTACAGAAAACTGGCTTAAAGCTTACATCACAATCACATCTCCTTTTGAAGTTCCATTTTCTTTTGCAGCGCTGAAGTTTCTTGGTTCGTCTTCGCTCTCTGAAGACACATCTAGCAACTGTACTCTTCGACGCTTGAAATAAGATTGTTCACTTGCCCTCTTGTGTTCAGGAGTTTCTGGGATGGTGGAGTACTCTGTGCAAGCCATTTCAACAGGAGAAAAGATAGGAGACAATGACTTATGATTTATGACTTCAAATTTGAACTGAGAGCATCAGATAGCTACGATTTCTTCCTCATACACAGTAGCCATTTAAACAGAACTCAATTCTTTAATGGACAGAAAATTCCTGTAAGCTTTATTCCTTAAGGTGGTAATTTATCTGGCAAAAGATCCTCAGCCCCATAAACAAATACTTATATGACAAAGTTTAAGAAATCACGTATTTTAGGTTAATAACTACTTACAAATGCATTTTTATTTTGGGGAAAACAAATCGCTAGCAAAATCCTTTGAACTACTTTGAGGCTGATCAGGACATGGGTAGAAACATACTAGTGTATTTGATGGCTGATCTATGGTCTGTTTGTCTTGACAGCGTTACACTGCAGAAAATTACAATGGTACACTGAGGAACTTGACAGGTAAGCTGCAACTCCTGGAAAGATATAGCCTATTTTGCCAGTCTTTTCTACATTACGCTCCAGATGGCCTTTAACAAGATAACTTAGCATATGGAAGGATGCTCCATGTCAGATAGAAAGCATCAAGATATCCCAAATCTAGACATGATCAGGATATGTCACTGTGAAGACACCTCGTTAATCAAGCACTACCTTCAATGACACCTGCAAAATTGACCAACTCTGTGTGCCTAAGCACATAATAAACATGTTAAGAACTGAAAAGTTAAGACAGCCAAAACCATAACCAGCCAGTCTATTCGTATAATTCCCGAATTAGCCCTGAAAAATGCATGACTATGTCCCCTAATGTCAGCTATACCTGAAAATGACTCCATGCACGTATTTTGATAGGGAAACCATGACAGCACAGTGAAATCTACACAAAATCTGACACACAAAATAGGTCTTCAACCTGGAGCAGAGACAGGGTTAGAATACTGTGTGGTAGTGTGACCCTCCCTTGGGCCTCTTGCCAATCCAGGGTAAATCAGGCTAGTCAAGGGAAAGAATTCCTATTGTGTCCTTATCTTTTTTTAAAAATGCAGTGAGTTGGAGCATTAAGGCACTCCTTTAATGAACCCAAAAATCCAGTGCCTGGGAAAGGGACTGATTATCGGCCATTTCCTGACAGCCTTGTACACCTGCTACCTGGATCACACCTGAGCAAGACAATAACAGAACTCTATGACCTGGAAAGTTCTGGATATATACAGCTGGTGGAAAATGCCAAAATTACCTCATCTGAGTTGCAGCGAAAATGGGAAAAAAACACTGACCAAAATTAATTATCTCCAACCCCATAAATAGCAATCCTAAGTGAGACCCTTGGAGCTTGGCAGCACCACAACAAGCTGCACCCAGCATCTCCCCTGAAATGGGGCACCTTTCAGGGTCATCTGCTAAGATGCATGAGTTTAGGGGTAAGGCCAGGCTCCTCAATTCAGCAATCATCTGTTGAGAATGCCCAAGCCTTGAAAGTCAGTATTTCACTAACCTTGAGAGCAGGGAAATTTTGGCAACCTCTGTGTGGCCCATACATATTTTGGCCAATACACCCCTGTGTATTTGGATCCTCCAGTCCACATATTTGCGTCTGTGTGCGCACATCTGTATGTATGTGAGATTTGATTTACACTTGTAGTAAAGTATAGTATGAACCTTGCTATTTCTGAATCTGTAATTAAGTCACTGTTTTGATTATAACAAATCTTTTTTAATCACTTTATTAACCAGTTGATTAGAAATCATAGATTCTAATTTTGTGGTCTACCTCAATAAATCCTAAATTGTTGCTAAATCAAAGTCTCATAAAATCCATCCACAACACACTGTAAAATAAAATCAAAAAGCCTATGCTTTATTAGGCTTTGCCCTATCAACCTGTTTCAGCACAGTACCAGATGCACGTAAGGTATAGTATGCTCTAACTGTAGGTGGTTCTAACTAAAACTTTGAAACTCCCATACAAGCCTGGGGAAGGTAAAATGCATGGTTCAATCTACTACCCATGGAGGCTAGAACTGTTCTGCTACCACTTTCAGAAAAACTTAAGAAAAAAACCCCCAAATTTTTAGTTCATACAAGTAGACTAGAACGTGCACCTTCTAGCTCTTCTGTCTTTAAATCTGCATTAAACAGAACTAAATACTTCACACGTTTTAAGTGTGCCATTTCATGTCAGTAATTGAAGAAAATCACTTATGGCCTTTTGCAAAAGGTATGAATCTGGTCTAGCACAGCAGTCCCATGCATTCAAGACTTCATGTCTTTCTACCACTTGACAGTTTTTACAGCCAGTACTGAAAAGAACTCTTAAACACAAGCTAGTTGGTAAAGTGAGTGAGTAGTTTTGTTTAAGACCAGATAAATTATAGACCCTGGAGGCATACAGCTGAGTTTTATATGGTTGAGCTTTAATGATACAACTGTCAGCATTAGTTCTCATGCAAAAGGATTTTACATCCTTATAATGTAAATATAGCATCATGGTTATCCTCTCCGCTCTAGCACGGCAATTATTTCCTAAAACTCACATGCCTATAATCCAAACACCAGAGGTGCTTTCTTAGCTGCTAACTCTGGAACAATAATTTCTGCTGGAAATAAAGGTAGTTTCTTCTGCCTGTGTTCACTAAAGCAGAAATTTGTGGAGTCAAGTTACTACAGAATAACACAGGTTTTCAAAGCTGATTTTCCAGCAGAGACTAGACACAGAAGAGGCTAGAATAAATTAATCTGATAATCAAATGCACAAATTTGCTACATGGTGTCCAATTCCTTCACCCAACAGCTACCATTCGTTGATTCTATGATTGCAATAACAATTTTCAGAAGAGGCAGAAGTCCCACTTTGCAAAGTAATCTTGTTATCTTGAAAAGCCCATACACATGTAAACTCAAGAAGGTCTAAAAATTATTAGTTGTGAAGCAGTAACACACTGTCTCAAAACAGGAGTCCCTGCAAACAAGATTAATATGTTGACAATAGAAAGTTCCTCAGTGGTACCTTCTTCTGTCTATCCATATTCGGAAGGAGATATGTTGCAACTGACACAGTTGCACTGCTTTATTTGAAAACAGGATAACTTTTAAGACAAATACAGGAGAAGCACAAGAGAGATCTTTGGGAATGTACCAAACATTTTTATAAGATTTAAAGATAAATATGCGGGCAAATGTGCTTCAGCAATTCCTCTCTAGCAAAGAACAACAGAGCAGAAAAAATCTGAAGGTTATGAAGTTCAGCTCACTGAGCAAGGGCTATCATGATAGGAAAGAAATACAGGATGCATAAAAAGACGTGAATGGAAATATCAAAACAGGTCTATAAGAAAGATGAGAAATCCACATCTCTACTGAATTAACAGAATTGATCAAGCCAGTTTTCACAATCTTTGCCTTGTAGATTAGACTACCTTGCAAACATATTCCTCCTTCAAGTAGCTGGACACACAAATGACAGGTACTCATGACAGCTTTGCCAAGAAGCACCCTCATTAGATTTTTTTTTAAATACAATAACAAACAAGGAAAGCTTACAAAAATAACACTGTCTTAAAAATAATTTTATTCTCAGCACAGGAAGGACACGGATCTGTTAGAGTGAGTCCAGAACAGGGACACCAAGATAATCAGAGGGCTGAAGCACCTCCAATACAAGGGCAGGCTGAGAGAGTTGGGGTAGTTTAGACTAGAGAAGGCTCCAGGAAGACTTTATAGCAGCCTTCTAATACTTAAAGGGAGCCTACAGGAAATTGGGGGAGGGGCTCTCTGTCAGGGAATGCAGTGATAGGATGAAGGTAACAGTTTTAAGCTGAAAAAGAGGAAATTTAGATAAAATATTAGGAATAAATTTTTTTTCTGTGAGGATGGTGAGGCACTGAACAGGCTGCCCAGAGAAGTCGCGGGAGCCTCATCCACGGAGGTGTTCAAGGCCAGGTTGGACGAGACTCTGAGCATCCTGCTTTAGTGGAAGGTGTCCCTGACTATGGCGGGGCTAGGGGTGGGGATTGAACTGGGTCTCTTTCAGCCCAAAACCATTCTATGATTCTACAATTTAAATAAAAAGACTAATTTTCTGTTTCACTTGGTGACTTCTCATTTTATTTTTACTTAAAATAGCAGTCACTGTTCAGTCTTCACGACAACTTCTGTATCTATGAAATGCTGAGCTGCCTAGAGTTTCCTTCCTTTCCAAAAAGCAATATTTCCTTCTTCTCTTCTCCCACCTATTACACTGAACAGAATCCCTTATTAATGGGGGCAGAGGGTACAGGAATCACATTTGTAGTAAGGAGTTCTCATATTTAGTGCAAATAATGTTACAAAGTAGTGAGAGATTAAACAGCTATTGCCACAGCACCTCAGTATTGGAGGCAGAATTTCCTGATTATAAATGATTAAAAAGGACTATCAAGGAATGCCTACAATCATTGGAACAGTGTTTGACTCTAAACACTAGAAAATAAAAGTACAGTAAACAACAAAAGCAAGACCCAGCAACACCTGATTTTTGCTTCATACAAAGCAACTCCATGAAAATAACTGTATCAAATTGTCTATTATTATATGGAGACAGTGTGAAGTTATAGATAAAGGTACTCAAATGCAACTGTTTTTATAATGTTAAAGCAGATATTTTGTTTAGCTCAGTCAGAAATGCACAACTTCAACTGCTCTTGGAAAAAAAATTTCAACTCGAAAGTTTTATTTTAATTTTTTTTTAATCATATCACAGTCTTTCTGGAAGAATACACCTTGTGCAGAGCCATAACAAAATGCCCTAAATTCCAAATATAAGCTCCTACACAAACCATCAGATTCAGAGAAATACATTCAAATTCAAATACATCACATTCAGAGAAAACCAGCTTTTTCTTTCCCAAATAAAAAAAAAAACCCTGAGGTAAAACTTAAAGGCTTATCACATCTACTAACACTGCACAACAATTGTCAAATGGAAAGTAATTTCCAACTAGTTTTGGAAATCAGTATCAAATACATGAAGCTCAAGAGTAATTAATATTTTCCTTTCAAAGGAAAGTATTTTTTATGTGGTAAAATATTCCTAAGTATCAGCGCTACTCTAAGGTGCGTCTTAAAGAGACTATTTTACAATGATGGTTACTTCAACACTTATTCCTAAGAATCCTCAAAAACACAATCCCAGTGGAGGCGAATAATGTAACACTTAGATACATAGTCTGAAAGTGCAGTCATTAGGGTTCTATATTTGAATAGTACAGAGAGAATACCTACAAAACCAAGCATTAATAATAGGATTATATATAGTAGTTTAATTTCATCCTCAAGTTCTTAATTCATCCTTGAAGCTTTGTAAACATGGTTTTTAAATACAAATCTGATTTTGCAATTCACAATAATAATTTGTATAAACTAACACAGTTCTGCTCAATTGCTACAATTGGAATATTCTCATTATCTTAGTATACCAAGCAATTTACAGAATTAAACATCTAATCAAAACTTAGGATGACAGTCCATTAAGAAATCAGCGAAGATAACAGAAACCAAACATGTATATTATTTAGTCAACAATATATTTTTCACACAAAATTGCAGTAAGTCACTGCAATATATTTTTCCAACTCCTCATTGAGGTATCTTTCTGATATAAGTTGATAACTGTCCCCATAGTTGGTTTCTACCCCTCAGTTAAATGATGTTCAGAATTACCACCTACAACTCAGCTGCAAAGTCACCACAAGCTTGCAGAATTTTTAATATACTGACGTGTATAAAGACAATATGAAGTGTATAAACCAATTCTTCTGGTCATCATAGTACAAATTGATTATTGAAGTGTAAGGTATGCATGTTCAATACAAAGCAATAAACTTTGTTACATACATACACAAGCAGGGTGTGAAACCACCTACTAATATTAGTTCATTCTGGGAAAATAAAACAAAAAAAAATTACCTAACAGAACAATGGTGTTTCATGACACAATAGACATTATCTGACTAATTTTTCCAAGATGAATGAAATTAAAACAATCATCTTCTTCTTAGCTGCATATTCAGGACACTTGACAAAACCGAAATCTAAAGAAACCCTTAGGAAACGATACTGAACCATTGCAATCCCAAAGGAAAAAAAAAATCCGATTCTGAAAATCTTTTTATGTAGATGATCACATGATACCAAACACAAGAGGACAAAAAAAGCCAGCAGCTATTTAATATATTTTGTTAATGTAAGTGATAGACAAGTAATCGTTGTCCTCACACAATTTCTTGAACATTAGGACAAGTTATTTTTAGTTAACTTAGTGTAAACTGCTCCTAGTACAAAACAGCTTAATGCCTTGGCTTACATACTTAGCAGCAGACAGAATGTACAGTGTCATAAGCTGGTCAACACTACCTTTTCTGCGGTAAAACAAGAAAAAAAATAGCTGTCCATTTCATTCGACCTAAAGCAAAACAACTTCTGTCTTACTGTTGTTAATTAGAAAACAAGGACAGGCATCTGCTAACCAAATCAAGTTTCCTCTTTTACATTTAAGTGCCTCGTATCCTGCAGGAAAATACTGAGTATTTTCTTTTCAGTCAATTTTTATAGATGTATAAAATGTTATATGATTTTTAACATGGTTAATTCCTTTAAACGGGTTATATAACAATGTGCAAATAAGTGGAAAAAGTCACCAAACCACTACATCATCTTTAAACAATATCTGGGAAAGATTAAGCACTATGTAAATACAAAGTAATAGTAATTACATCTCAATTTTAAATGTTAACTAGCACCCCAGTTCTACACCAGCATCTGCATTCATGGGCTCTTTATTTACGCTGGCCACTTGCTGAAATTCTGTCTGCACTTCTACTCTACCACTTTACTGGTAGCTACCATCGTCTCCCACTAGTTTTCCTCACAAGTATTTAGCTTTCTACAACAGTTCCTCTTTGAGGCTGCCCTGCATCTTTCCTTTTATTACCTCATATCTAAACTTATACTCATGCCTCTAAATTGGACATAACTTCCCTTCTCCTTAGTCCTAACCCTGTAGAATAGAAGCAAGGAAGAGCAGTATTTTGAAAAAAAAACATGCTCTAAAGTTTGTTGGCCCTGGTAGTTATGGTCTACTCACATACTTCCACGGCAAAGTCAAGTCCACAGGCAGATTTAAGGAAAAAATATAATATTAAAGAAACAAATAAGCCCAAAGACACATAAGCCATAAAACAAGCAGCACCATCCACTACTTCACAACTACGGTCACAGTGCAAGAAACATACCTGCATTCAGCAACTCCTACATCGCATAAGGTAGTGACTTACACAAACAGGAAAACCTGTTCCAAATGTTCCATTTTGGAATCACTTCCTCAAAATGCCATTTTTTGTCATGTAATCCATTACAAAGCACGTACATGCTTTGTACATAAGCCACAACTGACAGTTTCTTGCTTCGCCTGTTAAGTTCTCCCTGCCACAAAAACAGCCTGCCTGCTAATGGACAGGCTACTTAACCCCAGACTTGCAACCTTCAAACTACAATTTAAGAAGGTTTGTTGTTTGGTTTTTTTAAACATAAGGCATTGATTGATATTTACTAAAGTAAACAGGACAGCACTCCAGACAACTCAAAACAGCCAACCTGCACAAAACCAAAATTCACGGAATAGTAGATACCTATCTTCTACAATATTGATTTAGCTCACCTTTAAAAGAGGAACTCCTCCTCATAAGCGTAAAGTTCTCTATTATTGCAAGATAAGGTACTAAATAAACTGTCTTCCACCAAGGCAAAGTTGTATGCAAAACAAACGTAGTGAAACTACACCAACTAATATTGTTGTTCCCTTACTGACTAAAAGCATAGTCAGTCTGTCTGACCTCTCCATTAACACTTCTTTCTTGATCTCTGCATCAGAAGTTATACAGAATTTCCAAAACAAAGAAAATAGTCAGCCACAAATAACTGTTGTTCTTCCATTCTTACTCCTTTAGTAAGAGAAAAGCTACTGGCAAATATGATCATGCAGTTAACAGCTGTTACAGTAATTTATTAATACTAACTGATGAATCCAAACAAACAGAACATGTCTAGTCTATCAGCCAAATAAACTGATGATTTACCATTTAAGCAAGTTTTTCACATTTCCATGAAAACCACAAGCTACTGCAAGAAGTTCGCAACTAAAAGTGGGATTTTTTCCTTTGAAACCCCCGAGACACCATATTACTATAAAATAAGTATCAGTGATGATAAAACATACTTTAGACATTTAATCTGTAGCTTATTTACTCAACTGAAAAATCACTGCTTAAACTTTAGTTGTCATAAGGTTTCTGACTTGACACTAAACGCACAGGTTTGATTACGGCAAGCACTGCTATTCACATAAGAATACTTATGTGGAAATACATGCATACAGGAAAGAATATTTGTAAAAAAAAAATTAAGGAAAAAAAAATCAAGAAATCATTTTATTTCTAGAAGTGAAGCACTTGCCCTGTTGTTATACTACATGCAAAACACGTGACTCACCAGTCACCGCCGTCACATTCAGAACTGGAGTATCTGGCCTGCTGCTATCATCTGTAAGTTCATCCTCCTCCCCTCCAGCAGCAGAACATGCAGCAGCAGTAGACCTAGCTGCTGCCAGCACCTGGGCTGCCGAAGGAGACACGGTGTCCCGGTCAGAGATTCTCCTCTTCCTCTCAAAGCGAAAGCGGTCTAGGTTGAACAGACTCATATTCTTAACCTATCTCGCCCGTTTGCAGAAGAGAAGACAGACTCGACTGGGTAGATCCCGTGGCAAAGGCTAGGAAGAGGAAAGAGAAGGCTCGATCAGCTACAGCTCAGAAAAACCCTGCGGAGCGGCCGCGGGACCCCAACGCTTCCCAGTTACCACGGGAACGGGAGAGCAGAAAAACCGTTAGGCAGGAGGGACCACTCGCCCACCCCCTCCCACCGCCTTCCTCCCGCTCCCCCGGCCTCTCTCCTTCCCTCAAGAAGGCACCCTTCGTACCTAGCACTCACACACACACAACACCACCACAACACCTCGTACCCCGCACTCACCTACTGCGCACGGGGACGAGGCGGGCAATGGAGAAGGGGACGGGGCGGGCAATGGAGAAGGGGGCGCGCCGGGCTGGCGCCGAAGCACCTGACAGCGCGGGGTGAGCGGGGCTCTGCCGGGCAAGCCGAGCCCAGCCCAGCCACACAAACGCTCCCAATGGCGCCGACGGGAGCCTGAACCCTTCAGCACCTCCGCCGCGACAGCGCCGCGCGCGGTGATGACGTCACCGCCCCTCCGCCAATCGCCTCGCCCGGACGAGACGCTCGGGCGCGAGCGCTTTCGCGCCATTTCCCTCGTGACCGGCGCGAGACCGGGGCTTCGCTGCGCGCGCGCGCGCTATCGCAAAGGCGAAGGGGGCGGGGCCTGGGGGACGCCCGCGTCGCGTCCTCGTGGTGTTATTCAATACGGCAAGTGGCAGAGAGAGACCGGCGCCACCTTTGCACATCTCTGCTTCAGATACCGGCCACCTGTGAGATGAAGCGCTGCAAGGCCTGGCAGGCATGAATAAGCGTTACCCGAGGGAGACAGGTGCACCAGCTGTTCAAAACATGCTGCGATAGCTAACAGAAGACAGCCACTTCCTCATCTGTCACGCCAGCTCTGTAGCTCGCCAAGAGCTCCTTCACTACTGACGTTATTTGGCGTTTAGTAGCCCAAACAGCTGAGCAAGGGTCATGGCTGTGCTGTAATAGATTATGTGCTGCTGTCAGCATTACCTACTACCCGGCTGCATGGAGGCAGGGGTGGCTGTGTCGTCTGACAAACTCGCTACAGCCTGAAAGCTGCTGGTTATCCGGGTGTTTCCAGAAATGCCACTTACACATATATTACCTCTACCTAGAAATTCTTTCTGTCGAAATTAGTTTCTGTCACCAGCAGTTAGCAAGCTTAGGACTTGGATACATCATACTGAATAATCAGCATCATTATATTAAATTTTGGTTTCCTGATGGGGACTCCTGTGGAAGTCGTTTGGTGGTCCCTTTGCCACTGTGCTTTTTACAGCACGTCATGTTTGACAGACACGTTCACCCAGCATGAGTGGCTGGTGCGAGTCATTTGTGCTGATTCCAGTTCTCCTACCCTTTGCATCAGGCAGATGGCAAGGAGAAGTGGTACAGGCTTCAAAAAGCTTTTCCATCTTGCATATCTAAGTGACAAACCCATCTCTTGTATTTATCAGTAGTGTCTTGTCTTATTCCACTCTCAGGGCTGAGGCAGAACAGTTTGTTATTTTGTTATGTGCTAGGCCAAGAAAATAAAATTCAGTACTGAACAGGCGGATAAGCTTTGAGAAGCAAAGCATTTGAAGGAACTCTTCCAGATCAAGCTTGAGTGAAGATGTCTTGCCTCCAAATCAAACATTATTCTAACATTTGGATAGCAGGTGAGTTGCAAAGCGTTGGAAGCTGCATTGTGTTAATCCCAGATTCAAATAGCAAGTTGCAGCTGACCACTTAAATCGAAGGAAGACACATTTCCCCTGCAGAAGGGAATGCAAGGGCATGGGAGGATTTGCAGATGTGATTGGTGGTGAAACAGTAGATGGCACAGCAATCATCTGAGGTTATCCTCTGAGGTCATCCCCTGCAGAGGGCTAAATTGTGCTGGAGAGGGGTGAGTGGCTGGGCTGGAGACACTGTTGATAAATAAAAAGGCAACTGGTCTAGGGCTAGAATTCTGCTTTGCAACTTATGGCTAAGAAAAATAATGCCAGCAGCAGGTCAGTCAGAAAAGAGGAGAGGGATCTGCCTGTCAACACAGGGCTGGGCTACTAAAAGCTTGTATTTCCACCTGCTTGAAAGGCAAGCTTCTAGAAGTGAGAATAAAACAGTTTCTAGGTACATCAAAAGCTAGGCTAGATGAAGGTTATAGAAGAAAGAAAGGATGGACCATGAGGACACCTTCATTTGAGCATGTGTGTTTAGCTCCTTCCAGGGACCTAATGATGCTCACAAAGCTCATCAGCTTCTTTGCAAAGTATTTGTACTGGTATATATATCTCTGATGTGATTGCCTCACACAGACTTACAGCAATACATGTAAACATCTATAGTTTAAAAATCCTGACAGGACTTAGAGCACTCTTTCCATGAGGAGAGGATAACAAAACAGATGTTAAATGTTAAGCCACATTGCTTGACTGACTTTGAGGATGCGTTCAAACAGTGATGGTAAATGGGCAGAGAAGAATAGGCTATGGAGCTGAAAAGCTGAAAGAGTAATGATAGAAGAGTTGAGAAATGAAAGATTAAACCAGGTAAAGCAAGTGTAAAGAGGAGCGTACTCTCAGATCAGTCTGTATATGTGACTCAACGAGGTAGTCAGGACCACCAGTCTGGTTAAAAAAAAAAGACATGAATTCCAGAACTTGGGAAAGAAAGCAAGTACAAGCTAAGAAAATAGTGAAAATGAAAGGGATTAAATTCAACACTCCAGAACATGTCGGGTATTAAAAGCATTGTGTTAACAGGAATTAGCATGAACTTGGAAAATGCTGCACATTATTTAAGATTTTTACAGTGCTTTGTACTTGAAAAGACTAGGTAATTGGTAGGTATTAGTATTACTAACAAGCTGTCGTGGATTCCTGGCAAGCAAAGAAGGCAAAACATCTTTTTTGACATGCTAGTGACACCGTTTAGACAGCTCATGCTTGCTGGAGAACTGACAGATTGCTATCTGGTATTGTTTTGCAGGCTGATCTGTGAGATTTTTTGGAAGTAGCAGAAATTTGAAAAGAATCTATTTATATACAGAACTGCTTCACATGCAACATTAGAGCTGTTGAATTTGACTTGTTTCTACCTAAGCTACAGTTTGCCGCTGATAAAGAAGAGCATACCAGATGGTGTGTGCTCCGTCTGAGATAATTATGAAGGTTTATAGAGCAGAGATATATATTAAAGGTCCAAACACTGAGAGGAGCAAAAGAAAAGAAAAATATTAGATTAAAAGTACTCTTTCTGGAATTCATGCAGGTCAAATTTGCATTATCTTTAGTAGAAGTAAATTCAGTTTTAAGGATTTGATAATAGAGGTTAAAATCTCAGATATGAAGAGTCACATTTTATGTTACATTTTACAAATCAACAAGTTGTTAGTGAAACTGTTGCTCATTACTAAACAACAAGACAAGACAAGAGCCATCCCCAACAAGTCTCTTCTATTTCAACAATTCATTTTTTATTCATGCCTATTTTTGCCCTGTCACTTTCAGGCATATCAGTAGGGGTGCTGTCTTGTATTAAAAAAAAAAAAAAAGTCGGGGGAAAATCTACATTAACTACAATGTGAGAACACACCAAAGTTGTGCTGTGGTATAAACCAGCAGAGTCTGTGACACTGATATATCCTCATAGTACATCTGCTGGGGCTTGCCCCCAAATACTGTGTAGGACTGGTGGGAAGTGTTTCTGCTTTGTTACTAATTGTGAGCAACAAGACAAGCTGTCAAATGCAGATGGGTTTGTACACGATCAGAAATCGGAAAAAAAAAAATAAGAGAAGAAGAAAAAAACTAATAAAAAGTTGAAACTAGTTCATACAGCTGCAGCTGGAAAAGCAGTGGGAGTTGTGGGTAGTACATGATGTTGCTGTAGCAACCCCACCATACCTAAACATGTGAATATCCAAACTATTTTGATGTATGAGTAGCACAGCGATTACAGAGTAAGGCCTCAGGTTGGAACTGTCCCAGAGCTGTCTCTTTTCAGTCTTACCCAAGGGAATGTTCCTTTTTACTGCCTGTTGAATAGACAGCTTATTCTATTTAACAGACAATGAGAAAGAACACCCTTTGGGGAAGAATAAGAGGATAAGACTTGGGTTTGTAAGATGACTTGCTTTGTATTGGTATTACTGTACATGACTAATTTTTTAATTTTTTTTTTATCTGAAGATACTTTAAAAGTGTATAGTGTAGTTCATTTTTACTAGGAAAGTGTTACCCCAGTACCTTTTTTCTCAATTGAGGTTAATTGAAATAGTTTGCTTCAAGCACTACTATTTCAAGATTTATTTTATGGAAAATAAATGCTTTGTTGTATAACTTGTAAAAAAAATACACACATCTTAGTTGTTTTAATTTCCTTCATTTCTCTGATGTAGTCAATTGCTCTTCTAGGTTTTATATTTATTTGATTAAGAAAAAAGAGAGAAGAAAATTGACTGTAGAATTTAGGACATTGTGCTTGTTACCCATTTCATTCACTTGGGGAAATACTATCTCAGAAATCAAGCTAAACATATTTTAAAAGCTGGCTAGATCTCAAGTGGTTATGTCTTGTCAGAAAATATGCATCTATGATACTTCCACTCGTGGTTTCGTTTAGTATTTTGAGGCTTATTGTTATGTGTTTTCCAGCATGAAAATATTTATTTACCTTAATAATTATAGAAGGAAAGGGCTAAGTTTTCTCTAAGCTCTTAGTATACTTCAGTTCTTGGGTATTTTCATTGAAACAGATATATTTTTTTCTGTCTAAACTAACTTCATTTTGATGAGAGAGGATTGTGTATGTGTTTGGAAGGATAAGAGCAAAAGGGGTCTGTTCTCAGAAAAAAACCCCAAAGAGTATTTCTGGAGTGCTTAGGTGCTGATAAGTTACTCAACACTTAATACCTTATGGAATCATGATAGTGTAGCACAGTTAGGAGTGCATATCAGAATATTTGCACTGTCAAGCTCTCCTGCGGCAAACATGTCGGGCCTTTACATGCAAGCTCTTGGAGGGACACAGCAAGATCATGCCTACATCAGGGGACTTCTTCTTTGGCCTGGTGTTACCTTTTAATACTCCTACATGCTTAGATAGCCTTTCCTCAATATTTCTGTATTATGTTTTTTATATTAAAATATGATTCTTACAAACTTTCCAACACAAAGCAGGAATTGCTCCTAAAACGTGCTAAGTGGTACTGATCCAAAGGAGTTATGCCCTATCTGTTGCTGACCGCACAAAGAGTAGAAATCCACTAGTTATTTCCCAGAAACTCTAGTTATAAAATAAGATTTTGAAAACATTTATTTAATTTTAATATGGAAACGTATATAAATTGTTTGCATACAAAGATGTGAATATTACTTTTAAAGTGCTGTATATTTTCTTGAAGTCCATTCACGATCTTAAAATAATTGAACTGTGTGCAATACTAGCACTGGAATAATGGTTTAAGTACGGGATGCAGTTGAGGATGCAGTGGGGCATAAAACAAACAACCAAACAGAACTTTAGCGCTTTTCATATCTGTTAGAGTAGCAATTTTATTGTCAGTGACAGCAACAAAGATTAGTACCACTTCCATTTTATGTGCCTGTTGAAGGTGTGAACCTTATGATATTACAGTTGACGTTTGCTATTGTTGTTCTAAGACATGAAAGCAGACTAGTCTAATCTAGCCTTGTAGGTTGCCTGATGAAAAGCTTAGTTTCATGAGGAGGTGAGCAGCTTGAGGACCATCAGGGAGTGTGAGAGGGAGATTGACTACTGGGACACCACCCTATGCTTCGTGTCTCAGACCCAACAGACAGGCACGTCTCATGTGACTCCATCCGCAGAATTCTGTGATTCTGTGACTCCCCATCCTGTTTCCATCAAGCTGAACAGAGAAATTTAGGAGATGAAAGGGAATGGCAGCAGATCGCTGCCCAGTGCATCAGGTGTGTTTCTTGTGTGTCAGCCTCAGCCTCACAGGTTCCCTTGAACCTGCAGAATAGATATGAAGCTCTGCAAGTGGAACTTTAAACCATCCATCAAAATGGCTTCTGTAAAGAAGAAAAGAAAGGGCACTGTCATAGCGGACTCCTATGACTTTTGTTCTGAAGGGAACAAAAGGTCCGATCTGCAGACCTGACCCATTACATAGGAAATTCTGCTGCCTACTTCGGGCCTCAGTTAAAGGAGAGGCAGTAGGGTAGCCCTCTATCTTAGAGAGCGTTTTGATAGCCTTGAGCTCAATGATGGTGATGATAGGGCTGAGTGTCCACAGGTAAAAATCAGCAGAATGCCCAATAAGGCAGATATTGTGGTGAGAGTGCTATAGACCTCCCAGCCAGGAAGAAGACGCTGATGAGATACTCTACAAGCAACTGGGAGAAGTCTTACAATTGCTAGCCCTTGTTCCTGTGGGTTCTGGGAAGTCCTCTGATATAAACCACAGATTTAAATGTATTATTTCATGGAATCATAGAATCATTTGGTTGGAAAAGAACTTTGAGATCATAAAGTCCCACCGTACCTATCCACTACTAAATCGTATCCCTGAGCACCTGGTCTACCTGTCTTTTAAATACCTCCAGGGATGGTGACTCAACCACTTCCCTGGGCACCCTGTGCCAGTCAGTACTTGATAACACTTTCAGTGAAATTTTTTTTCCTGATATCTAATCTGAACCTCTTCTGGCTCAATTTGAGGCCATTTCCTCTTGTCCTGTCACTTGTTACTTGGGAGAAGAGACCAACGCCCACCTCATTACAACCTTTCAGGTAGCTGTAAACAGTGATAAGGTCTGCCCTCAGCCTCCTTCTCTCCAGGCAAAACAATCCCAGTTCCCTAATCTGCTCCTCATATGACTTGTTCTCCAGCCCCTTCACGAGCTTGGTTGCCCTCCTCCGGACATACTCCAGCACCTCAATGTCCTTCTTGTAGTGAGGAGCCCAAAAATGAACACAGTATTTGAGGTGTGGCCTTACCAATGCCAAGTACAGTGGCAGAATCACTTCTCTGGTCCTGTTGACCAAACTATTCCTAATACAGGCCAGGATGCCATTGGTCTTCTTGGACACTTAGGCACACTGCTGGCTCATATTCAGCTGTCTGTCAACCAACACCTCCAGGTCCTTCTAAGAGTTCTATTATGTACTATTCCAAATCTCAAAGAAACTTGAGCAAGGCACATTCAGTCTTTTGTCATATACATGTATGTGGTATGTTATACTGTTTCCTTTGTCTTTAATTCATGCTTTCAAATTGTAGTACCTCATTTTACAGCAAATAGAGTGCTAAAAGAAGCATTGCCGGCACTGGAAACAAAAATCGGCTAACTGTAAATGTACTTAGATCAATTCTCTTTCTGAAAGAAAAACTATAATAGTTCTTGACGCTATTTTTAAATTTTCTTTAAATTTCTTTATAACCAAATATAATTTGTTGCTTCAAAATTTCCTATTAAGAAACTTGAGTAAAGATTTGTATAAATGCTTTACTTTGCCATACAGGTTAAATACAGGTGCACTTCCACTACTAGAATTAGTGTTGCTTCCTTCATTTCTATTCCTGCAGTTGGATCAGTGTACTTCATTTCATTTAATTTTGCTTTCCAGGAAAATAAAGCTTATTCCTAAAAACATGTCTTAATAGTAGAAAATTATTTTTACTTCTTGTTGCCAGACTTGATAATCTTATTAAGACAGTATGTTTAAAACTTCGAGATTTAGAAAAGCTCATATAGTTGAACTAAGATTTCCATGTTTTTAATAGTAACTGCTTTTGAATTAATTTTGGTCATATTATTATAAACTTTGCAAGTAGTGATTACTGTTGTGGGGCTGCATTTAACTACTTGCAGACAGTATAAACTTCAGAAGTTTGGGGAATGGGTGGCCATTTCCTGTTGATATCCATGGAGTGACATTTTGTATTTACTCTACAATGAAAAATGCTTTTTCAGGGCCACAACACAACCAGCTGAATCTTGAAAAACTTTTAACAAGAACGATTGATTATGCCAATGAAATGTGAAACAAGTTGTAAACACTTAACCATCTCCCCAACTAAGGAGCAACAGCCAGCATGGATTTGTGAGGAAGCAATGTCAAACCAATTGCCAGTTGCCAAACTTCAGTCAGGGATGGGAGGCTTATGACTGTGAGGAAAACGGCAAAGATTATATTTGTTGATTTCAGTAAAGCTTTATACAGAGTGTAATTATAGCATTATCCATAACCTGGGGTATCCTGTAGCATACATATATGTTATAGAAACATGATCTAGATTAAACTCTAGAATTGGTTAATGGCCCGATAGTGAGTGGTCAACACAGAAGAGTTCATCATAGGGTTGGCTCCATGGCTTCTGTCCACTCCTTGTATTTACAACCCAGGTCAAGGGATACACACCACACATACCATGTCTCAAGATGACATCAAACGGAGAAGTCACTGTAAAGATGCTGGGGGTCAAGATTAAAATTTAAAGTCACCTTGCAATTTAAATTATTTTCTTCAAACAATTTAAATTGTAAGATGACTTCAAATTTTAATCTTTTTGGTATTGCTTAGCAGCACAAAAAAGGTAAAAGGAAAGAAAAGCCTACTTAAGCATTCTGCAGAAGCAGATCTGGAAGTGATAACAAGTCATGCTGCTATGAATAATGGAAACACCACGATTGGTTGTATGAAAAGGAGTATATCCCTAAGACTGCCCTTTTCTTTGGGTAGAGCTTTTATATCCTGTTCCCAGTAAGGCAAAAAACTGTGTCCACTTTGGGATATATTGCTTTTTCTGTTGTGGCTGAGTTAGAGATAGTCCAGAAAAGACATCTGTTCTAATTTCTCTAGATCATGGCCTTTAAAGAAAGATCAAATAAACTTGATGTGCTGAATATAAAGCAGAGAATACTGAGGAGAACATTTCTGCGAGTACACAGAAAGGTACTGCTAGAGGTAGAGAAACATCTGTCCCGTTTTCATGAAAAACAGAACAAGTAGGGACTGCAGTAGGTTTAAGACATTCTTTCAAACGATAGCAATAATTAAACACTGGAGTATAACATCTGGTGAGGTTATGACTTCGTCATCATTAGAATCTTTTAAGAACCAGCTAGGCAAACATCTGTCAAAGCTGACATAGGTATAGTTGATCCTGCCTTCAGGCAGAGAGAAGAATGGCTGATCTCGTGTGGCCTCTTACAACTACTTTTTTAAATGATTCTTTCTCTCTCTTCCTCTTCTTTCATTAGTATTCTTCTACCAGCTTCCTAAGCTGCCTTCTTGCACCTGATTTTAAGAAAAACCCAGGGCAGTTCAGAAAGTCATGTAAAATTCATGGAAGTTTTCTTTAGTTTAGCCTTTTAATTAACTTTTGTCATTATAAGACAACAGTATCGTGAACAAAACTGTGCTGTTGATTTTTGTATATTACGGTTTTCTTTGGTCGGTATGATGAATTTGGTGGCCTTCTATGATGGGGTTGCAGTGTTGCTGCATAAGGGAAGAGTAACTGACATCATCTACCTTGACTCCTGCAGAGCATTCAACACTGTCCTGCATGATATTCTCATCTCTAAATTGAAGAGACATGGATTTGTTAGATGGATCACTTGGTGGATAAGGAATTGGCTAGATGGTCACACTCAAAATGGTGTGGTCAATGGCTCAATGTCCAAGTGGAGACGTGTGACGACTTGTGTTCCACAGGGGTCACTATTGAGACCAGTGTTGTTTAACATCTTTGTCACAGACGTGGACAGTGTGATTGAGGGCATTCTCAGCAAGTTTGCGAACAACACTAAGCTGTGTGGTGCAATTGGCATGTGGGAGGGAAGAGATGCCATCCAGAGGGACCTGGACAGGCTCAAGAGTTGGGCCAGTGCGAACCTCATGAAGTTCAACAAGGCCCAGTGCAAGGTCCTGCACTTAGGTCGGGGCAATCCCAAGCACAAATATATGCTGGGTGGAGAATAGATTGAGAGCTGCCCTGAAGAGAAGGGCTTGGGGGTGCTAGCGGGTGAGAAGCATTAGCCAGTGATGTGCACTTGCAGCCCAGAAAGCCAACCCTATCCTGGGCTGCATCAGAAGAAGTGTGACCAGCAGGTTGAGGGAGGTGTCTCTCCCCCTCTACTCTGCTCTCATGAGACTTCACCTGGAGTACTGCAGTTAGTTATAGCAGCCTTCTCGTATTTGAAAGGGGCCTACAGGAGAGCTGGGGACAGGTTCTTTATCAGGGAAGGCAGTGACAGGACAAGGGGTAACAGTTTTAATCTGAAAAAGGGTGAATTTATATTAGATATTTCCTGTGAAATGATGGGTGATGAGGCACTGGAACATGTTTCCCGAGAAGTCATGGTTGCCCCATCCCTGGAGGTGTTTGAGGCCAGGTTCGAGGCCAGGCTTTCAACGGTTTGATCTAGTGGGAGGTATCCCTGCCTATGGCAGGGGTGTTGGAACTGGGTGATCTTAAAGGCCCTTTCCAACCCAAGCCATTCTATGATTCTATGTATGAGAATAAAGAATATTTGAATCTATTTAGAGAATGGCTTGTAATTAGATTATTAAGGATTTAACACCCTCCCAAAATCCTAGCTCCGGCTTTTGAGGTAAGAACAAAAAGAGCAAAAAGGCAAGTGCTGAATAAGGACTCTGGTTTTCAAGCTATGGTGAAACAAACTGCATCTCCTACAGTAGATACTACTGCCTCTACCTACCCACTGTCGCTCCCCATGGTCTCTGCCTCTCTGCAATGCACGGACAAAAGGAGAGACAGGCCATGGTTCTGCAGGCAGAGTTCCCAGTCCCTTGAAATAATTGCAGCTGTTGCTGAGGTCACATATTCATTGATCTGCTAAGGGTTGAGACCAGTGAGTTCTCTTATTCTTTCTGCCAACCATACATTGTGATGAACATTAAAAAGGCAGACAGGTGACCATGGCCAGCACTGAAAAAGGACGACTTTCCTTCTTCTACAATCTCAGGAAAAGCCAAGAGCTGAAGCATGGAGGTCATCCAGCCAATCCTTCTCCGACTCAGAGGTGGGGAAATCAAGCTGATACAGCAATCCCTAATGCAGCTATGAACTAATGGGCATGGTCCCATATAAATGTGATGTTCTCCTTCCTTTATTCCTGTACCATGTGGTGTTAAAAAGATCCCTTTTTCACTGGAGGACCATCACAAAAGAAGCACACAGGATTTATCTCCAGAGTTTTTTTCCGGTTTTGACTTTTTATATGCACTTATTTTTGGAGGGCAGAGCAAGGGGAATTTCTAATAAGTGTTTCTGAAGACATGCGTCACGTTTAAGGCTTAGTTGAGGTTTTCAATTGAAACAGGATAGACCTTCTGGGATGAAAACAAATGTGCCTTTTAATTGGCACGGCACATTAAACACAAATAAGCACAGTGTATTATCTGCATAGCGAGAGTCAAAAGGATATTTGCTAAGTAGTCCCTAGCAAGTACTGTGGTGCCTTATTTTCTACTTTACTGTTATGCTGACAATGCAGTTTTCAAATACTCTCTAAGTCAAGTCATTAACATTTCTGTCACCTCTGTCTTAGCTTTATGAGCAAATTAAGTTCAAGTACATTCTCTCCTTTAAAAAGGCTAAGAATCAAAAGGTGTATTTTCTTAGGCCTTTGTCTTTTGTATGACTATTTGGTCAAACAATCTAATCATGGCAGAATTTCTACTGGAGCAAGGCAGGCTCCATCATCTGAAAGTCAAGAATTTCATTACTGCTGCATTAATGTCTTAAGTACCAGTCTGGAGAAATCTCTCACCGCTGCTATCAAACAATGAATTTTCTGCTAAGTTTTTGCCCACTAGCAGTTTTCTTTTTCGGCAGAAATCTGGTTGTCCAGTCCCTAAGCAGGGAGAGTGGGATCAGGGCTGCCGCTGCTTAGAAGCCGAAGCAAGCTCGTTTTCATGGCCACCAGGGGGAGAGAGCTGCCACTAGGATTTGTAAACGTACTCCACAAAATCAGTGTGAAGACTCACCTTTTTCTCCTGCTAAGACTTTCCAGAGACTGAGACTCATGAATTGTAATAGTAGTCATACTGAATTAGTTCTGAGGAAATTATGTGTTTTAGTTTTTCTGTTTTTCTAAAATACTGTAAACCCCCATGTAATAAAATTTTACTTAATTCATAAATGTAAAATAATTTAATAATTATATGGATCATGTCCTCTCCACCTGTTAATATTGTGTATTAACTTAGTTCAAAAATAATCCTACTATTTTTAACAGGACTGAGTGTATAGTAAGATGAACAATACTGTTCTAACTGAAAGGCACAATTCTAATCTATTCATATCTAATTGAATCAAATCTAATTGAATGCCATTCCAATCAAAGGCTCCGAGGAGACCTTATAGCAGCCTTCCAGTACCTGAAGGGATTACATGAAAGCTGGGGAGGGGCTGTTTACAAAGGCTTGTGGTGACAGGACAAGGGGCAATGGGTATAAACTGGAGAGGGGCAGATTTAGACGAGAAATAAGGAGAAATTTCTTCACCATGAGAGTGGTGAGGCACTGGCACAGGTTGCCCAGGGAAGTTGTGGCTGCCCCATCCCTGGTGGTGTTGAAGGCCAGGTTGGATGGGGCCTTGGGCAGCATGATCTAGTGGGATGTCCCTGCCCATGGCAGGGGAGTGGAACTGGATGATCTTTAAGGTCTCTTCCAACCCAAACTATTCTATGATTCTATGATTCAAAGCAACTGTACAGCATAACACATACTTACACTTTGGCCTCTAATAAACTCTGAATAAGAATATGAAAGAAAAAATAAATAATTTAAATGTCAACTTCATACTCAAAGAGAGTTACTCTGTGCTCACAATAAATTCAGAATGCAAGTTAAGGAGAAATTTAACAGAGTTCACATGTTGTTGGAACAACTAATAAAAATTTATTTGGCATTTAATGACAGTAGTATGAGTTCTTCCTGTAGCACCTTTAATGAGTATAGTATCTTGTTTCTCTCATTCTGAGCAAGTATTCAGGATGATTTCCTCATACATCTTCTGATATTGTTTTTCCTTTTTTTTCTACAAGTTTACATTCATTGTGGGGGAAAAAAAACGCAGGGAACAGGCTGTATGGCACAAAAGCAAGTTCCACCTAGGAGCTATTTAAAACACAGCTCAACTGCACCTTTTTATTAAGAGGCAGCTGGTCAGATTTAAGAGCCAACATGAATTTTCAACCAGTTAGGACTAAAGCTCATGACACTTGCAGTCAGGCACATGAACTTGGGGTCAGGACCAATTTTGAGTTGGTGAACAGATAGCCCTCATCTCTGCATCAAAAATGGAGAAGTGATGCAACAGCTAAATGTCCACTAGATGCCAGGCTTCCTTTGCGGAGCAGAGCACTCACACCGGCTTTCCACACAATTTATACAGATGGCCTCTGTTCTCACTCTCACTGATGGAGTGGATACAAGCTCTAGTGTTTAGCACCAAATTCTGAACCCATTCAGGTTCAATGGCAAGCCCTCCGGATTTATCCCTGATATCTCCCAGAAACTTCCAAGAAAGGCAAAAAAAATTTCAGAAGGACTAAAAGTAGCAATTAGAAGATTTGGAGGGTTTCTGTGTCTCTCCTTTTTATATCAGCAGAAGCTCCTAGTGAAGAAAATGGGATGAGTTTTTTGAGCGATATACTCAATCATCAAACAAACCTAGTTAAACAGTGGCAAGGAAGATTGCTGACTGCCTCCTGTGCTCCCGGTGCCATCATTGACAGGTAGGTGACCTCCAACCTCTGGCTGTCATCAAATAGGCCAGGCAGCAGCTCAAAATATTGACTTAAAACTACATTGGGGCAATATTTGCTTTCTGATTATCTTGCTTCTGTAGTTGAGAGAGGCTTCCAGAGTGCAAGCATCCCTCGGGGGGGCGGGGTGGGGGAAACAGGGGATGGTGGGCCAGTAGCTCTCCAAACACCAGCAGTGCCTGGGACAGGGGATGGTCAGTCTCACATGATGGACCAACCAGAGCACCAGCGTGGGCACACCACACCCCAGCAGAACCGCACACCTCTCCAGGTGGTCACAGCTATTCATGGTGCTGCTTTTTTATGCTGGCACAAATTGAAGCCTTTTCTGTTGAGATATGGGTTACCTCTAAGAATATGGCATAGCGATCAGAAGCTGCATGAGCTATGATTCCTGAAGAGAGCAGAGTTTTGTGATGCTTGTTGTCTTATTAAATGGAGAGACTGGTGGTCTGACTCCTTAGTTCAGCTCCGTAGTTGTCTGCTGTGAGTAGGCACCTTGATTTCAAAGGGCTGCATGTAGGAGGAGAGAATACCTGGTCTGAGTAGGTGCCACTGGCAAGTTAGAAGCTATAGTAGTTAAATTATGTACTGCTAACACAGAACAATGACTACTAAAAAAATGCCTACCTATATTATTCAGAAAGCCCTTTCTTGAGTTAAAAATGGGATAAAGGACATGAAGTCTTTCTGGAAAACAAAACAGACCAATTAACTTGAGATAAGTCACTACTGGAAAATACAAAGAAATGCTTGCTTCCACATAGGGTAACATAATTAGTGCTCTGCAATTAACACATTTTCTTTAGTTTCATTTTTTTTAAATGTGAAATTTCTTTAATTCATTCATATTTCTCTCAGGTTTTGCCTCTGGCTCTGCAAGACCTGTGTAGCCTTATGGCTTGATTTGCAGAGAGCATCCCGCATAGCTCCCAGAGACTCAGAGCAGAAATCCAGACACTTGAGGGTTTTGAGAAAATCACTCGGAGCAGAGCAGTCCTTCGCTCACCTACCAGCTCTTCCCAATAATACTGCCATACACTACACTCTGGAAACAATTAGGGGGGATAGAATAGGGCTCTCTGCCACTTTGCCTGTCATCAGCTTCCCTGTTGAGATCAAGTTGCATAAATGCTAATGGTCCGGCCTGTCTCGTGCTCATCATTGTCGCATCCCTAAACCCAGCAAAACTCTGTAGCATTGAGTCAGAATAATCGGCGTGTGTGAAAGGATTGCTGTGGTGTGAAGCTTCGTCAGCACTGCGAGCTGGGGTTTTATTTTAGAACTCTATTTGCTTTGTGAGTCAAAAAAAGAAAAAGGATAGAATTGGCTACTAGTATCACGTACAGGAGAAAAAAACTTATTCTCTAAAGATGTTAGAGGTACCAGCCCTTTTACACTGAGCATATCCTGGTAGATAGAGACATTTCTTTATTCATGTATCTCAGTGAGTGGTAAATGAGGCATGCTCACAGAAGTTATTTGGAATGGAAATGAGTCTAATTAGTCTATCCAACTTAGGAATAGCACTGTGAGACAAGTCTGAGGAAGATGGGAGTTAGCAACAGAAACAGCAGTAAGAAACAGAGTTATGTGCTTTCTGCAGTTAAACAGAATATTTATTTGAGGCTTCATTTGGCAGAATAAACAATAGATAAGGGAACCATTCAAGGAGGCAAACATTTCTAAGAAACTAGTTTAAAAACATTCTTATTTTAATTGCAGGGCCTGTAAGTAGCCTCCTACATATTCTTACCTTAGTTTTCATCTTCATAATTATTTTACAGTAAGCAGTAAAAAGCTGCTCAGTTACTTCTGAGTATTCTGAATAAGGCAGGGCTGGATGTGCTCCAAACTTAAATTGTACTAATAAAAATTTCTGTCTTTTAAGGTTAGCAAAGTCATAACAATAATTTTAAAAGAAGTTGCTGGAATATTTACATATATTTTATATACTGACAAATCTTTTAATCTGCGAGAATCACATTTAGTAATGAATCACATTCTTGGAGTGAATAATTCAGCCCTTGACGCCAGTCTCTGAGGGAGAATATTGTGGTCATGGTGTCTGAACAGTGTGGTAGCTATGGCTACCTATATAATTCTTAGCAATGGAAAAAAAAGTGACAATGACATTAAATTTAATCAGGTTCCCCTTTTCTGTGGTTCCCACTGGGATGAGCCACTAGTGTCTTGCCTTAAATATTCAAAGCCTTCAAAGTTTGCATGTTTTCATATACTGGGACAATATCCTGCTAATACAGAACAATGGATCTGTCATGTATTTCTCCTGTGAGTAGCCGTAAGTCTGAATTTAGTTAGTATAGGGTATTATGATTGCTGCTTCTTTAGCAATTGTCTTTACATTAGTCTTCACTTAGAGGGAAAAAGAGCAGTAATGAAATGTAGGCAAAAATACAATGAACTCGGCTATTTTGGTTTGGAAATATGGAGCAAAGGACTGTGTCCTCTTAAAAAGATCCAGCTTTATTTCCAGTCACACTTCATCTGATATGAATGAGCTGGTACTACATACCACATGGCTGAATACATTTGAGAAACACAACCTAACCATATATTTAGGGAAGAGAGCTTAGAATCAAACTAGACTAGTTAAATGCATTCATTATTTGAATTTTCATCTGGTGATGCTCATAAGTAACTTTTTTATGTTTTGTTTACTGAGCTGTGAAAATGTGACTTTTATTAGTAGTTACTACTGCAGGAACTTTCCTTAATCTGCAGTAAAAATCAGTACTGAAAAGATTCAGACTGACTATAAGTATTTGTGAGTAATAATCTGAAGTATATTTAAAAACATAGTCCTTAAAAAACATTTTGTTCATTTATTTCTTAAGTGGGAAAGGAAAAGAGGAAGGGTATATTTTGCTATCGGTTTAGAGGCAGAAGTTTCACAGCAGGTAAACATGACACAGTGAAAAACCGCTGCCTGTAACTCTTAAAATTAAGCACATTTACTACAAAATTGCTCCCTTAATTTGCAATTAGAAAATGATCAGATCTGTGATGATTTTATATTATTTCTCTGACTTTTTGGGTACTTAATGATGGTTATCTCCATTTGTCTGGCATAGTAAACACTGGCCTGTTCTTAATACTTCCTCAGAGAATCAAAGCCACAATTTGGAAAGTCTCCCTAGTGAAGTGTACCTTCTCTGAGATACATAATCACAAGTGTGTTCTAGTAAGTAGGAGAACATATAAGCACCTGCCACTATTTCCACATGCAAACCAAAGCACTTGAGAAGAGGTAACTGTCTCTGCATGCCACATTCTTGCAATCTATATCTCATTAAATGATGTGCAAATAGGGTATCTGTTTGTCCTATTGGAACTCAAACTTAAGAAAATGCCACCCTGTTCTACAATACAGTATATGATAAATGAAACAGGATGTTAGCCACCTTTATTTATTTTTCTAGGTTATTATATAGTTCTATGTTTCTCACAGTTATGATGTGTTCATGTGAAAAAAAATGTTTCCTTCTCTTGCCCTTTCTTTCTTCCATTCAGAAAAAATCAAGGACACGGCTTTTGTTTATTTTGTTTAAGTAATTTAACATTAGAAAGTTTTATATATATTGATCATGTAGCAAAGACTACAAGCTCTTCCTTTTATTTTTACATTTTTAAAAGCTATACTCTAGGGAAAATCATTTCCAAAAAGCTTGTTTGAGCCAGTGCAGTTTGCATCCTAGCTAGAAAACCAAGGTCCATAACCAAGGGACAAGATTAGGGACATCGATCTCATCAGCTTCAGTCTCCAAAGCTGCAGCACCCTAGGTATAATCCAATGGCAGAATTAGATGTTTAAATTTAATTGAAAATAACAGCATTATTTTTAGGCACAGTCTGTCCCTAAGGCGTCACAGGAGTGCTTGCCCAAACAGTAGCAAGAGTTGGACCGTTGGTATTTCCCAAACATGCTTGCTTTCTCTATATGGAGATTTTCTCCAGGTGGGATACAAAGACTTTGACCTTTTGTCTAGGTTTTTACAGGCTGTCCCACTTAGCGCGAGCCTCTTGTTCTGAATGCAAATTTCACACCAGTGGCTTTTACACATGCACAGACTGATGACACAGCATGCGTGCACTAGTTACAGTTCTTCCTCAATTTAACACACATATGAAGGTCGGATGTCTCGGACTCCCTGTGGATGTGTGCTGCATAGCACATGCTTTTATCCAGGAGATGCCAGATTAAAAAAGCATATCTGCTCAAGACTTCTGGTTACCTTTAAGGATGAAGAGAGGAATGAACCAGCCTGCTGCACTGTTCCTCCTTGCTTATTACATAGATGTTCTTCGTGATGATTGCCCAGCCCTGCTGCGTGTAATACAGATTTTGGGTTGAATCCATCTATATTTTACTCCTGTGTTTGTTCCTGTTGTATGCATACCACTTCAGACTTTGAAGAGATCTAGATGAACTTATGTTTTCGAATATCTGTAGGATTAGTAATCCAGTTTTATTTTAACACGTTTTACTCATAATTTCCCTTGAACTTCTCCTCACCGAAACTAACTTACCTCTCTCATTGTCACTTCAAAGGCTTAGCTTTGCAGATTGTATCACTGATATGATAATGCCAGAAAAAAGAATGCATAGGGGAATAATCAACCCAAACCTGTTGACACTACAGAGTGATGTCTGCTTTAATTAAGACCTAGTAATGAGCAATGTGTTAAGATTCAGAGCAATAGGAAGTAAGTCAAGAAAACTGAAAGACCTCTTGCTGAGTACAGTGCAAGAAGTGACATCTGCTTTGACAAAATAACTTCTGCATTTCCTAAAAAGTGACCCAAATTTAATCTATTTAAGGGAGTGCCAAATCTTTCTCTTCCACAGAGCTATATCAAATACCTGACTAGGTTGAACAAGATCAGAAGTAAATAAAGGACTGGGACAGTTGTTTCAAAACAACTGTGCCCCGAACACTAGACACATGCTTCCTACCTCTCTGCTCGCACCAGGGTTTCCTCAATAGCTGAGAGTGATGCGAGTCAGCTCAGTTTGCTGATCCAACTAAGACCTAAAATGGATGGCAGGGGGAAATAATCCTTTTTCAGATTTAACCTTTGTAGTAGTAGATGGTGTGTTTTCCTTTATCTGTGTCTTTTATAATTATTTGGAAGTGTATCAGCCAGTCACAATGCTTTAAAAAAATGTTTTCAGTAACATTTTCCCCTGGAATAAGTAATGGGTGAGCTCAAAGACAGATCACATCGCTGACAGCCAAAAAAACATTCCTCCTTGCCTGATGATCACTAATTGATACCTAGTTGACACAACTATACATCTTACAGTGAATTTTTCATAAATAATTTTTATCTCTGTGGGATTTTTTTGCTGCAGTGTATGCTGATCATATAATATACACTGATAGGCTTAGTTCTCATTTGAAATTGAAGGACATAGCACTGAGATCAAGGAAACGGCAAACTACAAAAAGACAAATATACTGTAAGAGAGAGTGAAAAAACAGGTTGTGACAAATTGTGCTCAATACAGAGAGACATAAGTTCAAATATTGGGATATCAGTTTGAATTTTATCAGAGATGCAAAGAACACTGTACATGGTTTACTCTCATTTGACTCTTAAAATCACTTCACCGACCATTTCATTATCATCATATTTGACTTCAAAGTCCTAATATGGGACCAAGAGTGAAGTGAACATCAGAGTACATATATTTACATTCTAGCATCTCTGTCTGTCTGCATAAGTATTCAGTTCCAGTATATCAGCCTTCTCTCTGTGCGTTTTCACTAGAGGCACAAAATGTTCTAGATAAAATACCAAAACTGCTAAACCTGGAAAGTCAGTCCCCAGAGAAGTAAAAGTAAATGAGATGTACCCACAGTGACCACTTCCAAAGCATAGTAACAGTTTTTTAAATAGTCATATCATCAATAAAGCCATTTAAACCAGAGGGAAGTGGGATCATCTCAAGATTCGGTAGAAGAGCTGCTTTACTAAAATAACATTACCAATGGATAAAAACACAAAAAAGCAAGAGCCTTTTGAACCAAGGCAGGTAACGAGAGTCCAGGGATTTCATCTTCACCAAATGGTCAGAGAAGATGTAATCTCAGGCAGAAATGAGGGGCTGGAACCCCACCATCCCATTGAGGCACAGGCTAATCTTATGTTATGTATAATACAGATATCAGATTCTATGGTTAACAGGCCACAAATTAACACTTCTGCCTTCCACTGCTAGCTCCTCCAGCCCTATTGTAAAAATCTTGCATACTCCATTTATCTGTTTGTGTTTTAAATGTATTTCCTTTTTCATGCAAACTCAGATAATCACACAATCTTGTATAAGTACGATTAAATTAGTGGCTGGACAAAATTGAAAGGTCTTCCTTCAACTTTATACATTAACAATGGGGACTGGCTTTCTGAGGTGTAGAAATACTAACCAAAAATGATGCTGCTACAAACTGAAGCTATGCAGGCTAAATGAAGGTGTGGGGTTTTTTATTACTCAGTTCTCTGGACCTCTGTAATAGCTCTCCAGGGAGGGAGAAATATAATAAAAAGAGTAAACTGATATGGCCCTTTAGAATAAGAATCTTAATTTCTTTATGCGTCTCTTCTGTAGACTCACGTCAGGGGAGCACACCCTGTTGGCAAACAGCAGGCTCTGTAATACAGGTAGTGCACAGTGATTCCAAAGTGCACCAACTTGCATGCACCCAGCAGAGCCTGGGTGATCCTTTATTGGCTCGGCACAGGGGTGATAAACTTATTTATCATCTGTGGTGCAGCAAGGATATTTATAGATAATTCCAAAACATGTTCCTGCAAATCAGTATAAGATTGAGTGTTGGGACCACATTAAACCTGGGACTTGAGCTACACATCTACACTTCTGAGTATCATTCTGAGCTACCAAAATTGACCTGGTGCCGAGTATGTTTTTGTTTATCTTTTTTTGTTATCTTTAATCCCCGCAAACTACATAGTAGCTTTCCTGGGATGCTGGGGACTGCAGGGATACTATTCCTGTTACAAACTGGAATGTATGTTGTGCCGTCTTTGGTGCCCTGTTTTTGGGTAGGATTTGGTGACAAGCAAATATTATACCTTTGTCATTATGACAAAGATTCACTGTTCTTCCCGTTGTGCTAAAATAAACCAGCTAAGTCGGCAGAGCTGGGT
The DNA here is from genome assembly GCF_017976375.1 of Cuculus canorus. Lineage (NCBI taxonomy): Eukaryota > Metazoa > Chordata > Aves > Cuculiformes > Cuculidae > Cuculus > Cuculus canorus. The sequence continues at coordinate 50,611,925 of NC_071404.1, read as the reverse complement.
TTCAGATTCCAGGGAACAGCGAGTCTCACTTGGGAGAAACTGCTTTTTATTTCACAAACTTACTGGCAGGGAAAAATATCAGCTGGGGACATTGATTCTGTTTTGGTTTCCTCTGGTGTTTGTGAACAGGCCTGTAAACTCTGCTCGCTTCAGAAGCTTGTCACTCCAAAGCTCTTGGGATGCATGGCTTCCTCAGTCTCATAAAGTATCAAAGCCCCAAGCTTGCCATTATGATATAAGGAATTTTTAGCTGCAGTGTTTAAATTAAGAGGATCTGTGAGAAATCCTGGGACGCTTGAACCATTTATGAACAATTAACAACATCAGATTAATCAAGGGTCAAAGAGGAGAGGTAACTACCATATATCGTGGTTACGAGCGGTATTACAGGCTAAGGATAATTAGATACAGTCAAAATGCTAGTTTATACAGTTTGCACAGATGCCACAAATGCAACAAATAATTTAAAAAAAAAATCCTGTTAAATACAAACACCACTGTCTTTCAGGAGAGTAACAGTAAGAGTAAGGTCTTTTCAAAAGAGGACACTGGGAAATTAAGATTCTCACATGTACTTTTTCCTAGTGTGGTTCTATGCTAAAAGCCAGGAAGTAAAACTCTTAACTTCTTTTCTGGGCTTAGCATAATAACTGACTAGATGACTAATGGATAGAATACATTTGCACTGCTCACTCCTCCCTGTGACCCTGCAGAACTAAGGCAGCTCTGACAGGAGCGTGGATTCTGCACCGTGCTGGCGGACAACCGGCTGCAATCTCCATCTTACCTTTGCACCAAATGTATTTTAAAGGGACAGAGAAAAAGGTCTTTCCTTTCACAAGGAGCCCTTGAGAGACTGAAGACAGCATTTTTTTTCTTTGCTTTGAGACTGACAAAGTATTTTATGTGTGCTTCTTTCCAACTTTGAGAGAAAGTGTACTCAGAATTGCAGCTTAAGATGACCTAATCAGGATCTCTGTCTGCATGGGTGGCAGAAAAAGCTATGCCCACTGCTCTTAGAAGCCAGAAATAACCCAATAAACATTTTCACTTTCCGGTGAAGTAAGAGGGCAGAGCTGTGAATGAGTAGTGAAAGAACCCTTCCTTAATTTTTGCAAACAGACATTTTATGCCCCTGTCTGTACATCAGCTGAATTCTGAAACATTTTTGCAGCTTTCATCATTTGCTTCCATGCACCACAGTTCAGTATCAAATGTTACGTACACTCTTTGCAATTAAAGAAGTTTTCTGGTGTTTTTTTCATACCTAATGTACTTACAAGAACAAATTTAGTTGAGGAACAAGGAAAACTCTCCCTGTGAGGATGAAGAGAGAAAGATATCTTGCTAAGAGAGGTAAGATGATAAAAGCTCACCAAGGGCTCACCAAACAACATAAAGACATTTTCCTTCTTATCTTGTAATAGCTTGCTGGTTTGCAAGTACAGTTGCCTTGTTTCCTTTTTGCCACTACACATTAACTAAAATAAATATATGTGTGTATTTCCTATATTCAGAATTAATAGGGGAGGGTTTTTGTGATACCAGGGAAATTCTTCCCAGTAAATAATACATCTAGTGAGCCTCCCATAGATTAGATATGTCAGCATCTATATGCTTGAACATTTTGAAATTGAATAGGAAAAAAGGGTCTCAGTTGCTCCCTTAATAAATTTATGTGTTTCAAAAGACAGCTTGGATCACTGAAAAAAGCAACACAGAGCCTGTAATATTCTTGATGATTCTTCTGGTGGCTTTCAACCTTTTTACCTCTGAAAGAGCCTCGCAAATTGCGCAGATTAATGTGAGAAATCCTGCAGCTGAGTTGCTCTGTTTGTGCAAACCCCAGAGAAGCAGGGGCACCTGACTCTTGCCTGCTGCAGACATTGATGGATGTCCCCAAGCAGTGCTGTGTTCAAGTGCTGGGATTCCTGGTGCACAGACCATGCACCAGTCTTCTCTCAGATGTCGTATCAAGAGCTAATGCGGCGACAAGGCGCGCCAATCCCCAAGGTTCAGTGTCTGGTAGTTAGACTCATTACAATTAGTCAACTTGATATATTGTTTACAATTTACACCAAACAAGCTTGGGGCTAATTATGACTTAGCTAGTTTGTCTCTTTGACGTCAAGATCCTCTGCAGGAGGTCCAGCTAGTGAACAGCATCTATGTTTAGTCTCAAGCTCAGGTACAGAGAATCAACATGGCCTTCAAATTCTACTATCGCTACGCAAAGTCCTCAGGCATAAAGAATTACACTAGTGCATCTGATAAGTTTATTTTGATTAGTTTTATTACTACATTCTCTTTAAACACCTGCTATCCGAGACAGCAGTGATTAAGGAAAAAACCCCACAGCTGTGATTTTCAGCCATTGCTCAGTGCATTCAGACACAGCAAGATTTTGTCCACACAAGATGCAATGACAGCAGTCAGACTGCTTCAGTGCACTGAAATTTATGGGTTGCATTTCCAGGTAGAGTTGCATTATTGTGGAAGTTAGATCATACCAGATAGATGGTTTGACCCTTCCATGTAAAATTCTAGGTTTACTCTACCAATACATTGCTAAAATAGTATTGTACTGACAAAAGCTATGTGATCAGACATACTGATGTATTTATGCTACAACTTCAAATCACAGAAATTATTGGTAAAGTTTTTAAGGAAGAAACTAGATCTAGTGAAAGTGATATAAGAAAGAAAAGGGTCTTTAACAGAACATAGTGCTTCTTCCCTCAATGAGAATTGAGAGTCACAAAAATCCCCTTTGTTGTGGACACCACTGTCTAATCATTGTCCTTGACTCTCACCTTTGGCAATGGGTGCGTAACTCATGGTTAGAGCCAATTATCCCATTTGCATGCCAACAGTGGCAGGAAGTGTGACAAGAGGAGCCTAGCACCATATAAGCTCTCTTAAGAATTTCTATATGAATTCTGTAAGTTTTGTAGCTACAAGATTGGGGTTTATCCTTCATTTTTGCAGCTCAGCATAGGAGAAAAGTTTCATACTTCTTTTGACTTTGCAGCAGTAATAAAGAGCTTGGTTTCCGCTGACAACTATGATGGTGAATCACAAGACAAAATAGCATTCCCATTGTGCTTGCATACTCGGATGGAGTCTGCTCTGCCCCTCACAGAAATCAAAATCTATGTCTATTCCCACAGCAAAGGAACACACTGGAGTTTATTCACTAATTTGTGGTTTATATTTTTCTAACCACACTGGTTATAGGCAACATTTGAAAATGATCATCAGAGTGAAAATTGTAATCCTTAAGTAGTTTACTAAAATACAATCCCTTAAATCAAACCCACCATGTTATAATAGTTTATTCCTCAACCCACCTTTAATTGCTTAGTTAGAATTCACAAGTTATCTAAAATAAAATTGTACACATCTCAGCAAAGCAGGTTTTAAGACTTGATGGAAATTCTGAGTTTCTTAGTCACTCGGAAAGTTGGAGCACTTCTGTTTTCATGCTTATGCTTACAGAGTTAGTTTAGAACAAAACAAGAAAAAAATAATAGTCTTGGCCTAAAAGATTGTTAACTTTGGGTGACGTTTGTCACCAGCTGGGGGGTGGAGAGAGGGAATTCAACGGAAAAGGTCTCATATCTCTCCCTGAAAAGTTAAGTAAAACCCAACACTGTAGGATTTCCCAGTAAATTCTATCCTGTTCCTGAACAGTAGTTTTATCAATTAATGTATAAATATATAAAAAAATTGTAGGATGGATGAAAATGGGTTTTAGATACAACTCTGAATAGTTTGGGTTTTACAGTAAATTCCCAGCCACTCTGTATTCTTTTACCTCCCTCTATTTTTTCTCTAGTTACAGCAAAATTTGTTTAACTATTGAGGCAAAATGAGGTTGATGGATGGGATAAAAACTGTGGTCATGAAAATGTTAAAAGAACAGTAGGTAGTCAGAAAAAATAATGCCTGTAAATGCCACTTCCCTTGTCAGCCCTCAAAAAACCACTTGTGAGTAGCACTGATGAGGGAGAATCCCAGGTAAAGTCCCTGAAAAAAAGTGCCATGCCTAAAGTGAGGTCAACCAATTTTTCAGACATTATTTTTAAAAGTTATTTCAGTTGCAGATGCATCCCTTAAGAGATATGCCCCAAATTTGCAGTCTGAAATTGGTTGCAAATTTTCCCCAGCATTTTAGATAGCCAGTCAGCTTATCCACAAATGTAGGGGTTAACTATAACTTTCAGCCCTATGCCTTGCGTTAACCCATCTCCGCTACACAGAGAAATATGCAAACTGAAACACCGATACCTGAGAAAGTCCTAACCAGCTTCCTCATGAGAATTTAGCGCGGTAAAGGAGCTTTCTACTTGATCCCTTTGGGGAATAGCACACCATGCCAAATTCTTCACAAAGATGGAACCAAACCGAAGTCCTCCTAAAACCTCACATGCATATCTGAGAAGATAACTTCAGTCACAGCAGCTGTTTTCTGTATTAAAGAAATGTAATTTAAAGTTTACTAGTTACAGATGGGGTTTTCCTGTTTCTTTTGAAGCTGAGGGACCATTGTTTTGCAGCTATGGCTGCTCTTATCTCCTATGTTTATTCCACTTGAAAATCTCTGACCTCTGCATTCCCTGTGTCATAAAAAGAACAAAGCAGTGAAAATTCATTAATAAAAGTCTTTGACCCTACCAGCAAAGTAGTTACGAGCACTGGGAACTTGTATGACTTGTAGATTATGTCCTCTGAGACTAAATACCTCTTATTTCTAGTCTTTTGACTCACGGGAACCTGCTCCTCTGGGTAAATTCACCTGTCCAGCTGGTAGCAACATCGTATTTCCATTCCCCCTGAGGTAGAAGGATAAATTTAAGGGAATGTTATAATCCCTTAATAACATGAAAAACAGTAGTGAATCTGAACCACCTGAGTTCTGTCTCTGCAGGACAATGATAAATGTCCACTTGAAGTGCAAAGATCAAGTGCTGGGAGAGCAAGGTCAGATGCTTTACATGACATCTAATGTCACTGTCATTTCTCAGGCTCGGTAGCCGGTGGAAACGTGGCAACAGGATGAACCAATCACTAAGGTACCATGTCTGGCATTTAAAGAGAGTGCAGTAATTCCAGCAGTGCCAAATGATTAGAGATCTAATTGCTATTGTCTAATGAATTCCTATGTGGTGTGGCATGTATGCTCAAAAAAGTGTTAAGCTGAGTCTGGCAAGGTACTTTCACTAAAAATGCATTAAATTCTGGTTTTCTACTCCTAAATAGTCTCATGAATTAATAAAAGGTTCTGTACAGGCATATCTATAAATAATGGACAACTGTTTTGCTGTTTTATTGGGAATTACCTTTCTATACATTCAACTTCTGGCTCTAGGGAAATACTGTTGCCTGTATTATATGCCCCTCCAAGATCATGAGAATTATACAATTCAATTTTTTGTTTTAAAAATCATTATCAATTTATTTTCTTTGAAGAATATATCACCTTATGATTCTTTCAATGTACTAGCAACAGATACAAGATATAAAAGCATTGATTAAAGGAGTGGGAAATATAATTTAGTGGCAGACCGAAGACTTCATGTACACCAGTTAAGGTGACTTGATTACACTCCTTGAGTACCTCTGGGTGAAGAGAAGTTGTAGATTGCTCTTCAGTTTATTTAACCCAAACGGATACACCACCCAATGGTGTCCTATAACAAAAGGGAAACCTGGGTAAATTCATCCACAACATTAGATGTCCCTTTTTAAAATAGGGTAGCAGGTAACCAGTCACATAGTTCCCAACTGTCATGACTGTCATGACCTTTCTATTCCTGGTGATGTCTAAATACAGAGGGAATTTTATTTTTTTTTCTAGAGAAGTATGTTCTGTTTCGAAGAAATACAAACAAAATTGGGCAGCCCAGTGTCTGTGCAGCACCAAGGAATCCTGCAGGCTGCAGTGGTATGATTCCCATCTGCTCGTGTAACCTAAGCGTTTCCACTTGGAATCAGATTTTGACACTTGCCTGTACCACCTCCCCTTACAAAAAAAAATGCTTTCCTCTAGAATCCTGATTTTGATTTGTTCCTATTCCTGAAAACTATAAATCATGAAGGTAATTAAAAGCGTCATCAGATGAACATTCGCTAATGTGGGATTTATCTGCCACCAAAGTCTGCCTTGTTCATACATGGGGAGGCTTTCTAAATACCTCTCCACAACACTTTCTGATCTCCTCCTAAAGGTTAGATCAAAGTGAACAAATATAGGCAGATAAAGTTGAGTGTAAAGGGACCTGAGCTTTTTTCACATCCCGTGATTGACAGCTAAGGCCTTGCACAGTGACAGTGTCACTTGAGAGACCCTACACTTTTTTTCCCAGGTTTACTGCAGTCTCTAGTGTCACAGGGGTACAGCCCCCTGTGGTAATGCCAGGCTCCTCACTGTCAGAGGGCTAAGACCTGGACTAATTCATTGCAATGCAGTTTAATTAAACTGCACCGGAGTTGTTTCCCTGGTAAAATAAGTGTGGGAAGAGAATGTGTGTCAAAAGAGACATGCCTCTTACTGTGTGTGCTTTATTGTTACACCACAGCTAATATATTGTGGGAATTCCCATGGAGTCAATGATAAACTATATTATCAAGCTCCATAAAATAGGCATTCTACTAGTGAGGGTTACTGTAGCCCACAATTCCATTAATCCTCCTAATTTATTATATTATAGCTGTATGTGAGGTCTCATAAATTTATTATACCCCTTTCATCTAGATAAAAATGCTTGTTTCTCCTCTCAAATAAAAACCCTTATTATTTGTTGTGTCTGTCTCTAAAAAATAAATGTATCAGCCACTTGCAAGAAAATATGATTATTGGCTGAGAAATGTAAACTGCACTTGACATGTCTTCTGCCATAAAATTAAAGAATTTTATTAAACCTTACTTTCTGAGTACAAAAACCGGTATATGAAGGCCCATTGAATTTTTATTTGTTTTTGGTTTAGAGCATTGCATTCTCTTTTATTTTTATATGTATCTTTACAAGGTTTTTTAATATAAAGTCACAAAACCTGCATCTGTCAGCATTGCCTGTTATGAAGAAGGCAATTTTTGAGACTCAACATTACGTGTCTCTTGGAAATTAATCTGGATGGCAAATAAAATCATTCCCTCTTTAAGGACATTTCACATAAGTAAAATATTTGATGACTGGTTATGTTGGAGTAATCTATAATGAAACATTTGATGTATGCTAATACACGTGCTATGTTAATTAAGTCTATATGACAAAAATAGCAAAATTTTCTCATAAAGCTTGTGTCCCTGAAGGGAATACAAAGTGTCCTCCATTTGTCACTGGGAGGTAATTCGTGGGATAGAAAACTTAGTTCAGTCTTTGTCTAAATAGTAGTCCTCTCTCATTGTTCAAAGCAAACTATGAAGATGATCTTGATTTAGAGGAGTCTCACAATGAGCAATGTCCAGTTTGGCTAGAGAATACAGGAAAGACCATGGTGATTCTTCTAGGCCAATTTCTCTGAATGTGGCCAGAAGTAGGTGCCTGACTGAGAAAAGGGTGAAATATATGACACTTTTCCCTGCTACTCTCTCAGACTGCTTTCAGCTCAGAATATTTCTCTAATCCTCCATGGATCTATCTTTCAAACAATTCTCTGTTCTTCTCTTGAACCCACGTCCACAACATCCTTTGGTAAGGAGTTCCATGAAACTACTTCATCTTGGGGTGAAAAAATCACCTCCTTGAATTAATTTTGACCCTAGCTCTCCTTCACAGCATCTCAGAGCCCTAGATTTTGTATTAAATGAAACAACAAACACATCCCTGTCCATTCTCACCATGCTGCTCTTTGTTTCATTGATCTCTGCTATCTTCCTGCTGCAAGCTGATGAGTTCAAGCCTGTTCAGTCATTTCTTGTGCAGAAGCCATTACTTGGACACCTACATTTGAAGATTTTCTCACTCTTCCATATCTTTCTTACTTTTTAGATTCTAGTCCCTATTTTCAAGATATGTTATAAACTTTTTTATGTGATGACCACCTACTAATCCAGCTCTCCTTGTGAGTAGAGCACAAGAAAAGTTCTTATCCAAAGCAGCTGAAAATATGTCAGCTTTATCAGTGGATAATCCCTCTTCTTACTCCTTGCAACAAATAAAGCTACCTGTTTAGTTGATACTTGTGGACTTATTACTGTAGTGGTGATTTTTCCCTGCGTGCTCAATGCTTTGCACAGTCTTTGTTCTAAGATGTGCGCTGCTATGTCTGAAGACTTTTATAAATAACTTACTGAAAGAATTTCTCCATTTGTTCTCAATCAGACCTTAGATTTATGTTAAAATACAAAGGAGAAACAGTTAATAAGCTCATTCACTGCCTGCTAAAAGCTAAGGAACTGCCAAAATGGGGACACCTGCATCACACGAGAAGCATTGAAATCTGGAAGGTCTTTGTGAGGAGCTTGCAGGATCAGTGCATTGAACTGCCTCACACTACTCCAGCTGGCCTCAGGCTTTCTGCCGTAATAGGAATAAACTGAAGGTCACATCACCTGAAACACAGGGAGCCAGTGCTCTTAGTAATTCTTAATGCCGGAAATATCTACCACCTAAGGTACAACCTATGGCGTTCACTACCAGTAAACATAGCACCAAAATCTGTTTCCAAATCCTAATGAAAAGGTTGGAAGTACAAGGAAATTATGCTGAAATCCTACTGAGTACGCTTCCAATACTCAACACAGTATAGTCTAAATGAGCCCACCAAACATAAATATCCTCTAGGTCACAGATGTCAAAATTAGCGTGTCATGTGAATCTAGAAATTGTAAAAAGTTGATAAAGATTACTTTTAAACATAAAGGATGAGGGCAAAAAATTAAAAATGTTGTGATATGGTCTTAAAAATGAATAGGGGAAAGGGTGAGAAGGCCAAGAAAGCTAAGAATGCTCTAAGCAGAAACTCTAATGTGAAAGAAGATTCAGTGTTATCTCAAAAGCCACCTGATTTTCTGTTTCAACACAATTTCCTGCTCCAAGTCAGAAGAAGTCGCTTTTTAGAAGACTATCACTGCACAAAAAGAGTTGTCAGATTCAGTGTTATTAACTACAACTGAAGAAATGAACATGAAGCAAATTATTTCATTAGGAACGTGGGAGGAAAAAATGTATTGTTTTCCTAACAGCCTGAAAAATGGCAACAGGCAGGTATTTCCTAAGCATGTCTTTGCTGATATTCTTGGGGAAGAAAAGGATAGATTTAAAACTGCATTGAGAGTGTAACATCACAAGCCTGAGTAATTAGTAAAACCAGCAACAATGTGATTTCTATGGTCCAGTAGTTGTTCCTTGCCTAAAAATGCTGGTTTTCAAATGCATATATCCACATTCTGCTTGTAAAAAAAAAAAAAACAAAAAAAAACACCAAACCACTATGAGCTGCCAATGTGTGACAGTTTAATATTGTGGATTGCAAAAATTCCTTTTTTTATCTCTGAACACTGTTCAATAGCTATTCCTTACACTGAGATCTTAAATTTGCAATCCTCTTTTCACTTAGGCATATTTAGCGGGTGATGAAAACATAATTGGCATCTTCAAACACAAGCAAATTTGTCCCACGCTATATTCACATAGGAAATTGATCCATCAGCATTACCAACCTATAAAACTGTGCTTCAAAATCAGCTTTGTGCAATACCCATTAAATACAATTAAAGTTCATGACTGTTGCCTTAACTCTTAATACAGAAAGACTTTTAAGCAGTAGATATTCACCATCCAGTTGGAGGACATGTCACTACTTTCACAGAGAACATTTACTGCCTGCCTTTTTTTTCTTTTCTTTTTTTTTAAACTATGTGAAATTTAATTATAAGTTTTAGCTAGACAAAATCCATTTAAGATAGGAGGAATGTGACATAAACATGACATTTTATCCTTTTAGGGTGATGCTGGTAAGATTGAGTAACACTCCCTGTTATTAATGGACATTGACTGATTTGGGTGTGATTTGCATTGGTCAAATGTTTTTAAGATACCTGTATCGCTGCTCTCATCACTGTATAGGGGCAGAGAAAGTGATCTCCACATAAACTGTAGAAAGTACTTGGCTTTCAAAACCAAGCTGCACAGATTGAAGAGTATAAATACAATCACCAAATCGTAGGACAGTTTTCTAGAGATCCAACTTAGATGTACAGACTAGGTGGAGATTGAAGCTTTATCTTCTCAAGAAGAAGGAAAGAAAATTCAGTAGGACTTACTGCACACAGCTGCCGAAGCACAGTTAGTGATTTTCATGTAAGCCAGCAAGAGAAGGCAAACTTCATGTTTTTCACCACTACTTAACTCACTGACACTTGTAAAACCTTTTGCCTATTAGAACAGATCCTTTTGTTTGTGAATTAACTTTGGAAAATGCATGCTTAGGAAGAACATTGACATTTGCATTTAGAAAGCACCCCTAACTCATAGAACCCAAACGAAACTGGGAAAAGAAATAAGATGTTCATAGAATTAATCCATTTTTATCTGTAGTATTATTTGATATATTTAATTAAAACTGAAATCAGCCTGTCAGAAAAGACAATTTTCCTTAAATTGACATGGACAAGTATGAGCCCATCACACGTGCTGCACATCCTGTCTAACTGACACATTGAGAAACGACAAAAGGTGCACAAATTGTTCAAGAATAGAAATGCACCAACATACTAGCAGTATTATCTCCAACCTGGACAGCAATCCAAGTCTCAAAGCTCACCTGTATACTAATGTTTAGAAGAACTGATCTGAATCATGCCCAGAAGGCTGACACTGGAAGGCATGGTGAGAAAAGTGAGTGCTAACAGAGGACACTTCAGGGAAGGAAGCATGCCACAAAGTCCCTTGCTCTGGAAATAAAGAGGTTTCTGCTTTGAGGCTATGACTTGGCTGAACTCAGTTGTGACATGAAGGGGTGAGAAGGTGTGATGCAGGCTAATGGTACAACTTCTAAATTGCTTTTTATTTGTAGTCTGGAAATTTAGTTGGGAAAAAAGATCAGAGGCTTTCATAACTTGGCAAGAAAACAGTGATTCAGGGCAAAAAGGTGTGCAGGCAGGGAAAGGGTCCAAATGTGAATTACTCTACTAAAGTTGAGAAACATTCAGTTCATACAAGGTTCTTCCATGTTTATTGGCAGCTGTTCTGAATTCACAGCGTATAGTAAGGCTTGAATAGAAGTAGCCTCCAATGACAGCCATTTGAAGATGTTGTTCAATCTTAAAACAAAACAAAAATAAAGCCATTATACTCTTTGCCTGGAGGAATGTTCAGGGAAATAAAAGGAATGAGAAAGCTGTGCAATTGGTCAAGGTTAGGAAGATTTAGTAGAAAAATACGGCACAATTTATTGACCTGGGGATTTTTTTTCAGTATACTTCTGTGAGGACTTTGTTCTTTTGCAGTGTTGCTGTAACTTGCAAGTGCTTTTTTCATGGCTAATACATAGTGTGAATAGATGAAGTGAATAAAATTTTGCTCCTGTCTTCCAAATCTGTATATTACTGTGGTGGGTTGGCACTGGATGACTGATGGATACCTACCCAACTGCTTTCTAATTCCCCTTTCTCAACAGGACAGGGGCAAAAACAAGATAAAAAAATTATGTGTTGAGATAAAGACAGGGAGATTGCTTACTGATTACCATCATGGGCGGAACAGAGTCAAATTAGGGAAAACTTATTTAATTTATTGCCAATTAAAATAGACTTGGATGGTGAGAAACAAAGATGAATTTTTTTCTGGCTTAGCTTCACTTCTTCATTCCTGACTCCTTTACCTCCCCAGTCCTCCTCCCTGAGCAACGGAGAGAGATGGATGTGGGGGACTGTGGTCAGTTGGTAACAGCCCATCTCTGCCACTACTTCCACCTCACACTTTTCCCATGCTCGAGCATGGGCTCTCCAAAGGCTGCAGTAGTGCAGGACAAACCTGCTCCACCATGGACTGCAAGTGATCTCTGTTCTACAGTCTGGTGCACCTCCTCACCCTCTTTTCATTTCACTTTGAAAGTGCCATTTCTCAGACTATTTTTCCTCACTTTTCCCTACCGGGCAGTGTTTTGCCCTTTTAAAAACTCATTTTTCCTAGAAGTGCAGCTGTGCCCTGTGGTAGGACCATGCGTGCCAACTGGCACTGCCTGTGTCCAGCATGGGTCAGCCCCCAGACTCTCCCTACAGAGACCACCCCTGCAGCCCCTGGCTGCCAGCACCTGGGCACCTGCTTCCAAAACTATTACTCATTAAATTCTAGTGATAAGATGATAATTTGGCCCTTTTTAAAGATAAAGAAACAAACAAAAAAAACCCAAACAGTTGAAGAGAGCGAGGATGAGCGTATGCCAAAGGACAGAAATCCAGATATGCATGTGATCTCCCTCCAGCAGCTCCTGCTTTTCCCATGCTTGACTGCTTACACTTTAAAATTCCTTCTGATACAGTAAAAGGGATATTTTAACATGCTTGCCATTGATAACCGACCAAAGCAAAGGAATTACAAGTTATGCTGCAGGTGACAACCCTTCCTCTCAACATTCCAGAAGACTTCTCTCAAACATTTTTTAAACATCTCCTGGTGAACTGCAGTCTCAGTGGGAGGAGGAAGGACTCACCCTAGCAGTTTCTGTGCTTGCCCTGAGCAGGCTTGATTCCCATACTCGGTACAAGCACAGCCTGTCTTGCAATAACCCGAAATTCGAACACACTCGATGCAACCAAAGTCCCACTAGACATAAATTTTACTTTCACATCTCCAGCCTGCCGCTGGGGCTGGTAGGAGCCTTGTGTCTACACTGAAGATGTGCTTCCAGGGGGTGGTGACAGCTCTCAGAAGAAAGCAGTGAGTGAAAGAGTAACATGACAGGGGGCTCTGTCTGACATGGACCTTAGCAGCATGGGAGAGGTTGCAGGGACGGCGGAGGGAGTCAGCCCAGCCTGGCAGGGGACAGGGCGGTCAGCATTAATTCTCACCCTCAGACAGAACCTTCCACCAGCAGCTCAAATCAAAAAGAAAAGTTTGCTTTTAAATCATAAGGAAAGCTCCAGGGTGTTTAAAAAAAATAGTAGTCCACCATAAATAACCTAAATTACAAAAAAGCAAAATTTTAAATAGACTAAGAGTAATAGAAATTTCAGGTCATAACAAAGACTATTTACCTCAAACTACTCACACACAAACCAGTATGGTTTTTTCCACCTTCTGCCTTGATTCCTTGTGTATTTAATCGATATGTTTGAAACTCATTGGCACATAAGAATTTGGATTAAAGCAGTGTGTTGTAGAGACCAGAAACACCACATGCATGCAGTAATTGAGTGAGCCTTTTAAAACATCAGAAATAATCTAAGAAATAATGTAATCATTTTAAAGCATAAGATTTAATTCTGAAATTAAGATATGAAAATTAAAATCAGGACTCATTGCCAGTGGATAGTGAAAAGCTGAAGCTCAGGTTTTACGCGTGGATTAATTTCAGCAGTCGTGATTGATTACCCAAGTCAGAGAGCAGTTTTGCTTCCACTAAAGCTGGCTTTATCGCTTACAGAATTCATCTTTGCTTAAGTCAGAAAAATGCCAGCTCATAGCTAACAGTTTAGCCACCCTATGCACTGTCTGAAATGAAAAAAAAAAAAGTTAATGTAAAGGCAACAGCAGCTTTTGGGCAGAAAGACTTGTATTTCCAGGATTCCACATTGCTCTGCCTGCTCACGCAGAGGGAGAGGGCGGGTGGAGCAGAGACTGCAAAAGATACAGGCTCCCACATTTGTACTGCAGGCACACTTGCTGACCAAAGAGCAGGCAGCTTTATGAATTTAGCCTTGAATTGAGAAGTCTCTGTGCTGGTCCTTTGTTCTGATTTGCTCGTTTTGTTTTGGAGTTTTTTGAGAGGAGAAAACACTGATGCAGATGTAGCTTTCCTAGATAAAAACTATAGTATAAAACAGTAAGTAAGGGCTGGTGGTTTTCTCTGCTTTGGTCTGAGAATAAGGGGAGCTGGCACTTGTTTGAAATAATAATATATTTCAGAGATAACCCTGGAGAGTGTTGTTATTAACTGGCTTCTGACAAATAGTGAAATATGTTAAACATAGGATTTATTCTTTCTTAAAGAATTCTTTAAATGCAATTGTACAAATTTCACTAAGATTTAAGGTCAGGGTAATTTAGAAAGATGCACTTATTCTGTTACAAAGTTCAATCAGAATCAAAGTTCATTCAGGAGCAAAACCACTAGTATTTTTATTTTTGATACAAATTCTTGGAAAACTAGTTGAAAAATAACTTTCAAAAGACACATCTCACTTTCCTCAGGCAGGCAGGCAGTAAACATCTTTATTAAGTGCAGAACACAATGTTAATAGAGAAACGCTCAGTGCCACTGAATAAAAACCACATTAAGACATATTTCAGAGACATACTAGAAGTTTAGATTGGCAGTAGATCACATTGCCACAGTCAGAAAAACAGACTGATTCCCAGCATTACCAGGCTGGTAAAATCTGTGAACACTGCCAAGATAATGTCTTAAGTTTGCTAGGGGAAAAAACCTGGCACCTATCAGCTATCATCTTTGGCCAGCACCTGGACAAAACTAAAATACCTCTGCAAAAGGGCTATGTGCAAGTGTCTTCTGCCACCATGGTGCAAACATAGGAGGAAAGGTGGCAGGAGAAGTTGCACAACAGCTGGAAATCCATCTGTAAAGTAAGCAACTAAGAATAAGACGAAGCTGTCAGTCACCAACCATCCATCAGGCCCTTTCTGAGCATGCCGTTAGTGCTGTACAGGTCATGTCTAGCATCCCCAAGCACTTTGCTTGGCTAGAGTCTTTTAGGGGCAGAAGGTCAACTAAGACTCACAGAAAAACTCAAGAGTCCATCCTGAATGATCAGAAACAGAAATACTGTCTCACAACATCCATGCTCAGAGGTTGTAACCCATGAATTCACATAAACATGATGCTCCACTGGAGAAGAACTAAAACACATGCCAACACACACCAACTTGAGAAGGGAAGGGCTAAGAGGAGAAAGTTCTTCCAAAAAAGAGGTTTAAGAGGTTTGCTCAATCAAAAAATCAACCTAGATTTCTCCAACCTGGCCTCTTCCCAGGCATTTCCTAACACAAGCCAAAGCAAAAGTGAATTTTTAAAAATGCTAGAAGGAAGAACTACAGGAGTGGTAATTCTGAGCATTTGTGCTGGGTGGACATAAACTCCTTTTAGAGGAATAGGGAAAGGGCTAACTTGGTGCTCTCACAAAAGTCAGAGCGGGTAACTCCATGCTGGCTACTGGATTTCTCCACGTAGTGTCAGCCAGACCTCAATGTCAACAAGAGATCACAGTTGCTTTCACAGGGAGCTGTGGGAAAAATCTGTCCAAATTAGTCTTGCAGACACAGTTTGTGACGCAACAAGCTCTCCCAGGTTCTCTAGCACATAAACTGTTATATAACTGCAGAACAGTTATTGTTAAAGGACAAGTAATTATTTAGCAATGAAGGCAAAAGAACATGTAATAACTTGTGTCCTTTATTGGTTACTGAGACTATAAAAACGAACTTTAGGCAAATAGTATTGTTCACCATTAGTTTCTAGCTCACTAGATGATATTTGCACTAAAAAAGTGAATGTGGACCCCTATTAAAGTGCAGGGCTCTCCTATCCTAAAATGTCCTAAAGATATCAGAGAGAAAAGTGCAAAGGAGAAATGCTCCTAAGAAAAGCCAGCTAAACTCTGCTAGCAATGAAAAGAGTGTGGGGTATAACGTGGTACCAGGCCTCCAAATCAATCTTTGTGCAAGGACATAAATGTTAAGGCTTGAAACGGGAAACTGAAAGAGGTCACTCTGCTTTTATTGAGCTTTTCCTTCTTGTCAAACCAGTGGGTTTTGTGTTCTACTCCTTATGGGTCACTGATAGCCTATCACAAAGCCTCTCTGTTTGGATACTGTCCCCGAAAACCCACCAGCCAGCAGAGCAGAAACACTAAGGCGGAGCTACAGTCCAAAAAGCCTCCTGGAACAATAGCTGCTGCTGTCATGGTAGGACAATAAAGTGGGGTTTATGCTGGTATATTT
Source organism: Cuculus canorus (assembly GCF_017976375.1). NCBI lineage: Eukaryota > Metazoa > Chordata > Aves > Cuculiformes > Cuculidae > Cuculus > Cuculus canorus. The sequence continues at coordinate 50,595,798 of NC_071404.1, read as the reverse complement.
TTCTCATCATATGCATGACAGAAAGTCTAATGGACCTTGCTAGTTTCTTAGTGGCTTTTAAAGCCCTATAAAATAGCCGGCTATCAGTTTGATCTGTGTTCTCAAGACGTCTGCTTGAACATCAGAGAACTCCAGCAGGAGCTATGTTTTCATTCCCCCAACCTGCATGGAAGAGATAAGCTAATTAGCTAAGAAATTAGAGAGGGAAACTATTAGCATCACAGAAGTGAAAATGAAAGCACTATGAGCATTTATAGATGGGTAACACCTACCCACCTACTGCTCTCTAAGGTCTGGAGGGGTTTTGTTAACATACCTTTTATTTTCCAGGGGAAGGCAGTTCCTGCCAATAGTCCTGATCATCAGGGATTTGTTTAATGTTGGTGGAGAAAAGTTTTATCCTTCAATAGCCTAATTACAGTTGAATTGCTGACTATGAATTTTCAAAAGGAGTTGATGTCTAGAGGACAAAAAGATTGGGCTTCGAAATTACTTAGGACATGAACTGCAGGCAGATATTTGGGTAAGCAAAGAGAAGGGGAGATGCTTCCCTTCTGATCAATACTTCATGTCTACCCACTGAAGTCATATCTCCCTCCCTTCTCGGCAGCCTGTGGCTGTCCTGTGTCAATTCACTTGGTGCCAACTCCTCTTGTGGGACTAGTATGTCCTCATCGGTGTTGCATATCTATTGTTCTCATCAATTCAGAAGAAAGCGTACAGCTTTCTATGTTTTTCCTTTCTCTCAGACTTTGTAGCTGACCTATTGCAGCTGGGTCCAGAGACAGTACTCCAAGAATAAAAGACAGATGAGTTGCATGATGTTTTTGCGGCACAATTTACAACCTTCATTCTTAGAAGATAGAGATTGATTCTGTTATCACTTTTGCACTGATTCATATTTGCTGTCTTGTTCCCACAATCACACCTAATAACTTATTATTGAAAAGATGCATGTCTGAATATATCTATTACACAAACACTTGCTGTCATCTCAGATTCTGCCACGCAGTTAGGAATGCCTTCCTTTGCAACAGTTTCCCACAGATTTAAGAAAGCTTTCCATGGACTAAACCTCATACAATTTGAACATCATTAGCAGAGTGAAAAAAAAAAGTGGTCTGGATGATGCCAAGGTTTCACAGAGAACAGTTAAAACTTGTCTTTGAAATAGCGCACACAAAACTTCGGACTTTGAAGGCTCTCAGGTTCAGGTTAATTTCTAGAGATTACTTCCATAGATCACATTCATCCTATCTGCAAGGGAGGCTGCAGAAAAATGTTACACTGGAGTGACATTCATCTTGCAGCAGCTTATATCTGTACCTTACAGGCTGATGGTAAAATATATCTCTATCCTGCCAGCACGTGCATCTGAAGTTCAGCAGAGCAAATAAAGTCACATGATAGACAATGAGTTTTGATGGAAGAAAATTAGAACAAAGAAACACTTGTCTTAATACATGCAAAATATATTTTAAGTTATGTAGTGACCACATGAGAAAATGGGCAAAACAGAACCACACAAACAGGGAAAATCCAACAGGTATTTCACGTGGGTGGATCATCCACACAGAAAGTTACCTTTTGGGAGATGTGAGAACATCACTGTCTCTGCTAAACACCTCAGAAATCAAGGTGGGCTGGAAAAACAGAACAGAGAGACCGGAAGAGACTTTCCCTGAAAATAATTTATCTTAGAAATTTCATTCCTAGCCCTGACTGCAGTTGTCCCCAAGCAGACGTTTCTTCCTGACTGACAGGAGATCCCCTTTCTTGTCACATCTCCTGTCACTCCTCTTTTCCAAGTTATTTCCTGGAGGCTCCAGACGCCTAACAGAAGGAGCACTACCAGATCCGCTGTAGATTGCCCTAACATCACTGCTTCAGGACTACTCCCATGTTCCCTTCTTGCTGCTGGAGCTGGAGGGATTTTTTTTGTTCCTCTTCCCCGTTTCACCGCAGGTATGTTCCCATAAATAGAAGATAAGGACAAATTTATTCCCTTAAATGAATTTAAGGGAACCGTGCTTCTGAGTAACTTCTTTTTTTCCTCCATCTTCTTCTCAGATACTTAAGCATACTTAAAATGCTTTCATTTAAAAACGTCAAGCTTTCTTAATGTCAGTTCCTGGAATTCCCGTTATCTTCATGTGATCCCACAAATGCAAGAAACCATCAAGGGAGAGACAAGCTCTGAGAGCCAGCTTACAGAGGGAAACCAACAGCTTTGCTGCAATGGTAAATTTGACTTCAGGGTAGCCAGGCCATTTCTGTTTCAGGCTGAACAGGTGTACAACCGCACTAACTCTGTCACTGTGCATGGCACTGCTCAGGTCAGGGAGGTAATTACAAGTTAATTTTGCAGCAACGTGCCCCGTACTTCCTACGTTATTACATTAAGAAAGCCCTTGCAGTGGCTAGCAGGGCTCTCCCAACAGTGTCATGAAATATGATGCAGGTAGAGATGCCCCCCATCCATGGAAGTGGAGAGATGCCTGTTTTTTTCCAGAGTACCTTGGTCAGAAGAGATGAGTATGCCTCACAACCTGTTTCTCCTGGTGTGCTCAGGCCACTTTCAGGGCAGAAAACACTTGTTATTTTACCTAAACATATGTATTACAGTGGTACCCAGCTCTTTCACAGATGTCTGAGTACAACCCGGCTTCTGGCACTCCCCACCTCTCTCCTATGCATCACAGTGTAAAGACATGGGATTATGCGGCCCAATGCCCTACAACAGCTCCTTTGAAGAAGATGGAAAAAAGTAGAAGTTAAGAAATCTGTCTTAATACTCTCTTGAAAGAGCAGAAAGTTTTTCATCAATTGTTAAGGAAATGTTTCTTCTGTTGACTGGTACTTGCACTAAACATATATATTTACATAAACCTTTTGTATATTTACTGTTGGTTTTGAGCGACATGATACACATGTCATTGAGGTCAATAACATTTTAATTGCTAAAGACTTTTTTTTCAAGGCCACCTGGGAATGGCTAAAACAGGATACAGGGCTTTTATTCCTGCTTGCCTTCACGAAGCGAGCTCTATTCTCTGCTGTACACACGATAGTTTCTCTGCATACAGATAGGGCCTTAACAATACTATTCTGACATTTAAGCATTTCAACCTCGGTGCAGGACAGCTTGGTTGTATTTTTAAGCTTAGTTCTTGAGCCAAATGCAAAGAGACCACTGTGTGACTCCGAGCTTATCTTCTGTACTCCCATCTAAAAAGTTAATGCTTGGGTGTGTCAGGTATCACCAGGGGATTTAGGCAAGAGGCTTTTTACCGTTAACCCAGTCCTGTGACCCGCTCTGAAATACCTTTGATTTGAAGGCAGTTTAGTTAACCACCAAACTGCTCCTTCCATTAATTGGAATCAAATTCTCCTGAAATGCGGATGGACAGTAATTCCAATTTTGCCTCCTTAATAGCTCTATACGTGCTCTGTTACACCTTAGAGCGAAAGTACCAGTGACACACAGGTGGATAAGGCCGTTTTGTTGTGCTTACCTTTTTGAATCTATTTTTCTTTCAACATTTTTGAAGTATCAGCATATATACATCCTGGTAGTTATTTATACAGACACTAGTGCCTCTTGGATAGAAGTGCTTTCTTATCATCAAGAGAAACAGTTTATTTATCACTGGTTTCTGTTTTACCTATACTATGATCAAACTCACTTTTGTCCATCTTTCAGCATCTGGAAAAGGAGGGTATCAGGTATAAGCTCCGTTTCTTTTCTCCTCATTGCTGATTGCAAAGTTGCTATGTAACCTGTGTGCAAAGAGTCATGGTCCTGGTCACTAGATAGGCACTCTTCTTGTTGCAGGCTAAATAAATCCTTATATGTGCCCCTAGTCAAGGGTTGCAATAAGATTTTGTGTTGATGCCACAGCGGAACTGAGCAAGTAATAGAGGAAGACTGTCTTTATAGCAAATTGTACAAAACGGCATAGGCAGCGGCTACATTATCAGCTGGATTTTAGCCTCAGGCAGGGATCTCCGGGGGATTTTTCCAAAAGTGACACTGTGAGGTAGGCTCATCATTCCACTCTGGGTCACTCCACACTGTTGCTATGTTAGCCCACATAAAACTATTCTGGCTGCACTGACAATACTACTGCAGTGCCCTACAGCATCCATATGATCAACTGCTGCTACAGCCAGAATCAGCTTCTTTTACAAGTCAGATTACTCTATTGCTCTGCAGCAATGTCTCCTTAGTTCTAACCACAAATCGTTGCGCTGTGCAGAACAGGCAGCAAGAGGATGCTTTAAAAAGTTATATTTCAGAAAAGAGGGATATTTGATGCAACATTAGTGCCAGTTACTTTCAACAGTTTACCAAATTACAACTGTTTTATAAATCCTTACTTATAGCAAGAACAGATAGCAACTGAAGAAGGAGAAACCACCAGAATTGTGCCTGGAGAGCTGGCATGTTGCTAGAGTCTCCATCCTTCACTATACCTGCTGGTTTTATCACTTCTGTAATTAGACTGTCAGAAATACGTGGCATGTATCACATCTCCTCCTTCCGCAGGCTGACTTGCTGTCTTTGGGGTTGGTATATATGATCAATATTCTGTGTCTTACTTCCACAACTGATGCAGAGACAGAGGTTTTACAACAGAATCACTTATGTTGACCTAGGGGACACATGGACATGCTTATACACAGCTATTGTTATCATTTTGCTCCCCTAATCGTTCCTTGAAGACTGGTGCCTTTTGCTTACTGCTCTCCAGGTTTTCAGAGCCAGCCAGATTACTGGTTATATTTAAGACACACATTAAATATAACTTTTGGTAAATGAACAACACCTCTTAAAAATTCTGCTAAGAATTGTCCCCAGGGTATTTCCTTTGGGAGAACCTAACTTAATTTCGGTGATTTAAAGGTTCTGTGGAGTTCTTTTAAATATTCCTTTGACATTGTATTGCTCTGCTTGTAACAGATTGTTATTGCCCTCTATTGAGTTTGCAGAGTGAAGGTAAATCTTTTGTGATATGATTGTGCTACCCCAAACTCAATATTGTTCAGAGGTCCTTTATAACTCTCTGGTTTCACTGCAACAAGCGGGACAAATTTTCATTTTTACTCTTTTAGATTTTTATTCTCTGTTCTGAAACTCTAAGGGACTATATTTACAGGCAATGACTAGTGCACTTCTCATGAAAGGAGAACTCAAGGTGGGACCAGTGTTATTCCCTTTCCTCCCACCACTGATTTAGAAAATATATATATAAGGAGAGAGAAGGAGAGAGAAAAGGGAGTGCTCATGCATGTCTTGGCATCCTACAATAATATTCCTAGTACTGTAGAAAACAAAAAAGCTTCTAGTTCTAATATCAAGGACATCATGGCAATTCTTGCCTTAGAAATACAAAACATATATTTTCATATACTATCAGCAGCCTAATTCCTTACATTGATACTATGGGTATAGTATCTAGCTACATACCACAAAAGATTTATTCATGTAGGTAATGAGCAAATGGCGATCAATATACTATAATATATATAGCTATACTTTTTCTGTACTATATATATGCACACATGCAAATGCACACATAAAAATGCATATAGTGGAAAATTTGCCTATTTTTACATCTGCTCAAATGCTTTTTTTTTTTTAATGTCCTTCCCAGATGGACATTCCCAGTGGAATTTCTCAAACATGGTGTCAAGTACAAGAACACAATACTGACATCTACAGGTCAGGAAACCTTTTCTTTTTGATGTTGTGGGCCCAAAATGTTGTGAAATCATTCGCAGCCTCTGAGCATACTTAACTCTGACACAGGTCTTGAGTTTCTTCCTAGGCTGCATGCACAGAGCCAGCAAGAGCATCCACTTGGCTCTCCAGTTCCTGTCTTAGTTTGCCAAGAACTTTCTGGGTCAGGGAGGGTAGCTCCAAGACCATTTTTGAAGTAGACTTTGCAAGTGCATTTCAAGAAGTGTGTATGACAATCCTTCTTCAAGGGCACCATCCCTATGCTTGCTCTTGTTCATCACAAACCTTTTGTCCGAAAGGTTCCCCTGCTGCCTGATCTCCTAAAAGAAGCTTAAAGAAAAAGAAGCAAAACTTTGGAGGCAGATCACATTTTTTAAATGGGGCATAAACTTCCTCTCCGCTCTTTTTAGAGTACTTGGAAATGATAGTGACTGTAGGATGGGGGGTTAAAATTTAATCAGGGAGCTAGCGTATTTTTGTATGAGGATTTTTTGCATTCTGCCAAGCAGTCAACTAGAGAGAAAAATAAATAAAAGAGAACTCTCAGCTTATGGAGGGATCCCTCTGAATATCAATTGTCCCCAAAGTCTTTGTGTTTTCCTAAAAGCTTTGACCCCTTTTTAATGTTCAGGTTTAATTTGGAAAGCCACACAGACCGCAAAGGCAGTGTTTCTTCTGAGCAAAACAGAAGCATTCTTTTCGTCTCATCTTTGCATTAGCAAAAATTATCTGTACTGCCTCAGGCTATTTAGGAAAGAGACTTGACATTTATGCAGGTTAATAAAGCAAAGGAAGAAAATAGTTTGTCATTGTTGTGTAGCTCTTCTTGTTTCATTTTCGTTTTCATTTGGGGTCTCTTCTTTTTGTGTGTGCACGTCCTTCTGGAGAGGTAGGATTTCATTAGGAATGCTAAAGAAAACCAACCTTAATTAGTCTGAAACACATCAGTAAACTCAAGCTTGCTGGCGCAGAGTCATGTAGTGTGAAAGGCCGAAACATTGGGGTCAGTCATGGTAAGTTAGTGGTTTAGTAAGACTCCCATGAGTCTACATCTCAAAATCGTAAGCGGTCAGCAAGACAAAATAGCCTTGATCAGCATTCAAAGTCATGCCTCTCTGGACAGGATGGTTAGCTACAGTTTTCTGCCTACTAATGTTGCAGTTATTTGTGGTGCCCTTTGTATCCTGGGTCTCTTATTCTAAAATGTTTGGCTCAAATCCTTTTCCCAGGTTAGCGTGCTTCGACTTTCCGTAAGTTAAAGATCCTTTGTGAGACGTGGCTTTGACTCAGAGAACACTATCTGCAAACATTTTATAAGACATTTTGGGCTAAAATCCACTCCAACACTCAGACAAACACCCCCTACAGTACAGGTAGTGCTGGCTGGGGCAAAAAATGTATGTGCAGTGTACCAAAGACCTTGGGGTGAATTAGGCTGAAGTTTTATTGAGAGATCCTCAAAACATTTAGAGCACAAGAAAAAGTTGTTGGGTTCTTTTTTGTTTGTTTGTTTTTAACATGCCCAGCTGAAAAACTGAGACTTTGGACTTGTTGGGAATGCTTGTAGAAGTGAGGATTGACTCTCATCAGGAAACTAAGAAGCCAGCGAGCAGGGAAGTCCCAGGCTGGGTGCAGTGGGGTTGTCTGTGTTTGAAGTTGGGCCACAGAGGTTACAGAAGAGGATAATGTCCTAACTCAGACCGGTAATTTAACTAGATTTGGTCCAGTTCAAATACTGGGACTCCATTCCAACTAGAGGAAGGGATTTTTTTTGTTAAAAAAAATTCTCATGAGGGTATAATTTTTCATTTGGTGATTTTCCTCTGAACACAAAGCAGAAGATATCTTGGGAGGGAGGACAAGAGGTCTCGGCCAGAGATTGCTGGGCATTCACATGAATTTTGGAGCAGAAACTTGGCAAAACAAATGAAGAAGAAAAACTTGTACGTTACTCTGAAAATTTTGGGTTCTGCAATAATGTGAACTGATAGAAATGCCTGGTATCAAATAAAAAAAGATCAACATTTTGAGACACAGAGCAGCACTGCAAAACACTGGCAGCTATGATCAAAACAGACCCAACTAAGGTAAGCCCCCACAAGACTCCAAATGTGTTCCAATCCTACCTGTCTACTTCCTGAACATTAAGCAACAGACTCGCCAAAAAAAAAAATCAAAACCATCCTTTTATCTTCAAGAGCTTCTGATTCCCCTAAGAAACCAGAAAAAGAGAAGGTGTATCCAGATGTTCCCACTGATGTGATTGGAGAAACCATAGAAACAACCCTGGATAGACTTTAGGAGGAGATTTATTGGATTATAAGAAGCTGTGCAGATTACTACAAGGACAATGGTAGAAGTGCAAGATGCTATGGGAGACAACCCCCAGGACAGCCCAGTGGATTCAGGCTCCTGAGGAAGCAGGGAGAAAAAGGGGCCCCAAAGCCACTTTTCCTATTTTGCTGGGGTTTTTATCTATGTGGAGATCTTTCTGGCTGATGTTTAGCTTTCTTTGTAGCGATTGTATCACTGCTACATAACACATCCCAAGGCATTAACAAAAGAATAAAGCTGCTGGGACAACGCAGCTGATCACCAGGCTCTGATATGCTCTGATATGCCTACTTGCCATCATGTCTTTTCACCAAGTGCCTTGACTGAAAGGAAGCTGGAAATAAGAGGCGAGGAGCCAGTGCCCATTGACACTGCAGGGACCGCAGGAGAAAGATCACCTAACAATTTTGTTTTCTTATTGTTAGCTTTGTCTGATCCTGAAATACAGGTGCTGGTAGATGAGTTTTCTTATGGTCACTCCCCCTTCTTCACACTCTGCATTAACTCCTTCACTGCCCGATGGTGACAGATGTCACTCACCTCATGTACTGCATTTTGAGAAATTATGCAGAAAATGGACAAGTTACAAAACATCTCCCGATGACAAAGAATTTGGGATGGCAGAAGTACACTGAAAGCAAGGAAGATCATACTTTCAGTCTTTGTGTAGCCTGCCTCCTTTGAGTCATATTTCCTCAGCGACGCTTAATGATTTTGTTTCTTAAGGAAAATCGTAGCTTTTCAACAAGCTGGGATTTCTGAACTGTGAAGTGATTCTGTCTGCTATGGATAGCAGAGAAATAAAATCAAGCAACGCCTTTCCCTCTTTAGAGGTCCTTTCCCCCTCTTCCCCAGCCTTTGTGGGATCTGTTTTTCCAAAGAGTTAAACTGGGTGGTTCTCAGGGGTTTGCAAGAGGCATAACTATTCCTGAAAAACAATCTGATACATTCAACTTAGCAAGGCCCTGCTCTTTCCCTCTAATCTTTCAGCAGGGCCCAAGGGAGGCTAAAACTGAGATCAGCCTATTCTCCCCTCAAACTTTGATTCACTATTAAATTCCGCCTAATGACGATGACTTTGCCATCTCACGTTCATCAGCAGACTACACGCAAAACAATGTGGGCCCGGTGGTGTATAGAGGGACATTGTTCCTGCCTCCTGGTTGCTCTGTTCGAGCAGCATCACGTGGAAATCTTCATACACAAGAGACATGTAAAACCAGCAAGCAGTATTACTCTCTAGGGTGCGACGGTAACTCAAGTCATACCTTGTGCGTGGGCGTTTGTATTTATGTGATCTCCTGTTGAGAAAAACAACAACAACAAAACCTACAAAAAAATAGCGTATAAGGAAATACCGGAGAACTTGGTGGAAAATGAAATGCAACGCTGTGACAGAGGAGTCTTGTGCACGTCCACTGCTCAAGTGACTTAATGATCTGTGCTAAAATCCTATACCTCAATCTGTACATCTACGTATGGAAGAAAACGATTTTTATAGCCTTTTAAAGCCCTGATTCCCTACCTGTTTATAACTAGCACAGCCTTTAGCAAGCTGGCATATTTCGCATCATTACTAACCACTACACAAATTCACACGCAGATTTCTATGCCATTTTATAAAAGTGCCATAGCCAGGAACAACACTTATATTACTCCAAAGGATAACTGTGTTTTCTTTACTGTCCTGAGAGCTTACCTTTTTCTATCTGAGATTTCCCAAGCAGCCGCATGTGCTTCTATATCTTAGGTGACATCTGCAGGCTGCCACAACCCAAGCCGCTCAGATTGTGCTGTGGGATGCTGCACACAGGAGGTCAGTGCACACACCAGCACTGCCCCTGAGGCTGCGGGACAATCAGAAGTTCAGGCAGGTAGCCAAAATCCCCTTCTCCACCTGCGTTATTCCACCAGGTACCGGCCCTACTCTTCTGTTTCAAGTACCGCACTTCCCAGTATTTGTCCATCTATTTTCTACATCCCTGTTCTGCGCTTCCAAAGTTATGGGTAGGCCATTATGGGTGCATACTGTAAGCATCAGGAGCAGATTTTTCCATGTTACTTTAGTAGACATAAGGCAAGAAAACAACAAAAACCTTATATTTGCTAGACTCGCTTCCTTCTTCACACACTCCACACTTCCCTCTTGCCCTGGTCCAGTAACTGATGTCCTCAGTACACAAGCATAGTAAACGCTTTGGGGAAAAAAACAACAGAAACTGGAAAGCAGTAGTCCAGGCATGAAGCATTTTTTTTTTGCTAGCAGTTGCTTGGAAACCGCAAGGATTCTGAGTCTTTCCATCGTTCTTATAGTTCTCTCTCTAAAAAAAACCCATATCTTTAACAACAAATTCAAATTTATTATTTCAAATATTTTTCTGAACTACTTTTGTAACTAAACTAACTAGTTTAGAGTTTGTTTTGTTTTTTTTTTTACTGAAGTCTATACAGCTACTCAAATTGGGTGCTTTTTTGAGGTGGAAACCAAATGCATTAGCTCAACTTTTACCAATCCAGCTTGAAGAGTATCTGCTGCAAACAGGTTTGTGCCCTTTATTTCTATTTCTGCCTTTTTTGCAGTAGCTAAGATGCTTTGAAATGTTTCATAAAACGTTCAACGCAAAGGAATAGTCCATTACCCAGAGGCAGCAGCAAAATAAAGTCGAAAGAAAGTAAAAGGAAAAAATTTAATCCCACACGTGGAAAAATATTAGACATTTTTAAGTTAGTCTGCATGCACACACATCAGCTTGACTCAGGAACACAATGTCTAAAATCACGCTAGCATCAACATTGCCTAGGGACAAAGAAATCCATTCCCCCAAGCACAAAGCTTAATCTGATTTTTCTCACAAAGGCTATAATGAGGTTTTCACTTGAGTCACTAGAACAAACTGATATGGACATCAAATCATGAACTAAACATGAATTTACGGCGAATCAAATTTTAACAGGCTGTGGAAGTTTAATGTACAGTAATTAATATCCAGAGTAACTGGTCAGAAATAACCGTTGAAAATAGAACTTTACCCACGGGAATATCAACATCACTAAAATAACCAAGGTTGAAGCTACTTGTTCACTTGTGAAAGGATTTAACATAGGCTCACATTTCATGAGGACACTGAAATTGGTGTATATTGGAACACAAAATGCTGTAATAATACTACTCTCACAAGGGAAGAGAAAATGATCTTCAGAAGCTGACTTTTTTTATTATTGGCTAAAAGGTCTTTTAGTTGTTTTTCTGATTATACCAACAAAAGAATAAAGAAAGATCTAAGTACTGGCAAAGAATTTTTTAACCCATGTTCCCATCAAAGGGTAACAAATTACTCTGCCCTTATCTCTGAAAGGAGATCCAGTCTCAGAGTTACTTGGCTTCATGTGAGGATGTGCTCAGTACCAAAAAAGAGCACTCTGGAGTGAAAAGGAACCATTTAGCTTTGTGATCATTTTTATTACATGTTAGGAGTCGTTTACCTAACTGGTCATAATTTCTCTCCTTTTTTTAGGCAGCGACAAATAAACTTCAGCTCAGTTTTTGTGCACCTCTCACCCATTTTGAAAGATAAGGCATAGCCCTCCTGGGGGATTATCACTCAAATTTACTTTTCAGGTTATCTACCAAATGCCAGAAGAGAGAGCGCATAGGCTAGAGAGTGCGAGAAACAGCACAGAGAGCAGCACCTCATCAAAACCTGCCTTTGGAAGGAGAGTACAGAGATCCCGTGAAATGTCTTTGTTTCTGTAGTTGCCATTTCATTCTTCTGTTTGGCTTGCTTTGTCTGTTTTCTCAGCTGCTGGCTCCACAAACCTGCTTTGTATTTTGGAAGGTGACTGCAGTACACCAAGCAACCTATGAGACCTGTGGTCTTCCAAATACAGCAGTGTAAGCTGGATACCAAGGAGCCGTTAAAGCAATGGAACTGCAAACCTCACATAGGTGAGTCCTTGCTTGTGATGTAGGAAGTTTCTCTGCCACCTTCCCTGGCACAAGAGAGTCCTACCACTGTTCCCAAAACACTCCAGTTTCAACCCCACACAGGTTACTCCCAACAACTTTATTGGTAGTCTGTGATGGATTTCACATAAAAAAAAAAATGAATTTATCTTGCATCAAAGTAGTGCCTCTGTCATTGCTTCTGCTCGAACTGCCTCATACCATAGTAACTCCTTGATTTGTCATTGCAACAGAGGCAGAAACTGGCATTTCTTGTTATACAAAAACATATAGGCAAGAGCCACTTAAAATAAACAGAGAGAGAGATGATTCCTCAACATCCAAGGCCAACCCGCACTGTCAGTTACATTCATGCAATTACGCTGAAGCTGGAACAGGTAACAGAAACCTGAAACCACACTGCTGGTCTTTAGGAAATAACAATTTTTAAGTGGAGGCCACTTTTTAAAATAGTCTTTGAACAAATTATAACTGCTTTGGTTGAGAGTATTTCAGCTATTTGATTGGGTTTGGTTTTGTTTTTTTTTTTCATTTTCCTTCTTGGTTTTTTTTTTTTGGCAAAAGTGTTTACAATCAATAATTATTTCATAAAGCAAATGTGATTTCAGATAGGAGGCAAATTTCAAATCTCTACCTGGCCTATTAATCATAAAAATCTCAAAATCCTAAACTTTGGGTCAATTGTTCGCTGCAGGAAAAGCAAAAAGATTGCTGTAATATCATGTTTTCTTCCATCTTTCACTCATCTTTCAAAACTCCAATGTGAATGGATTTTTTCCCCTCTCAAAGCCTCTCCCCTTTAAATGCTTGTTGTCTCTACCACTGATCAAGTTTCTGAGAAATGACTTTATGCAAGAGATTGAGCAAGATAAAGTTGCCACATTTCGTTTTATCTTTTTGGTTGAATTATTAGGACTTAAAGTTGTGGTGACAAGACTGCTACCTTCTAATAGACCTTGTTGCCATGGGAGTGGGCTTTTTGAAAAGAACAAGGCCCAGGGCCACCAAGACCTTTTTTGGTATTATTCCCATCCTCAGCCAACACAGAAATCCTTAGTCACAGACAGGAAAATGCAGTGTGGTATACATGGTAACACTTGCTGACAGTAAAAAACAAAAGAAGTGGAAACTAATACTACAGAAAGCTGAATTGCATCACAGCCTACAAGCAAAAGCATTCCTCCTCTGTAAAAGAAATGCTTTGTGCATCCAAACAATTCCCTTGCTCTGTGTCTCTTTGCAGACAAAAAGGACAGAGGGCTGTCATCGTACAAAGTAGGCATTTTGGAACCAACAGGAATTTATTTTCCTCTGGGAAAAGAAAACACCATGTGGCAAAAAGTACCTGCCAGTGGTCCAGCAGCCACGGTGCCCAGCCACCACCTACACCTGGAGTGGGATTAGCCACTCGGAGGGGATTAACAGGAAGGATTGCCATTTGCGTGGGCAGGCATGCCTGCTTGTGCCATTCCCATATTGAGAAATGCCTTCAGTAGAATGAAGAGCATTCAGTGCTCAGCTCATGGACTCCATCCACGATCATCTACAGGAATACAAAAATTAGGGTACACGTTGGAAAAATCTGATGTCTTTCTGCAGGCATACACGTTTCACAGGCTTAAGGTCTCTTTTCAGTTATACCTTTAATTAAAGGGGCCTATCAGCTAAAACTCTGGTTGCAAACTGATTTTTGAGATTCAGCACGTGGGTGAAGACTCTGAGATTTGAGATTTGTCTGAAGTTCAGCAAAGGATATTGCAGATTTCTGGTACAAAAAGATGTAAATATAGTGTAGCAGTTGCTGAAAACTGAAAAGTTCACCTGTCTGACAGGCATTCACTAGTATAAGATATTAATTTAGTTGCAGTCTAACGCAAAAAAAAACATCGAAAGGTAGAAAGAGATATCTCCATGGGTTATGTCAAAGACAGTCATCCATATGTTCTGTCTAGCTTTCATGAACACAACAAAAATCATGTAATGCTCCTCAGGCATTTCCCATAGCAAAAATGGGCTTATAAAAGAACAAAAACATCTTTGAAGGAATTTATCAGTAGCAAACTTCAACACACGTGCTGACATAAACATGCACATGCTTTCCTAAGAAGCTATCCTTCCAGACAAAGGGCAAGAACAACAAATCAACGTGGAAGAGTACCTTGAATTGTAAAATGCCTCTCATCTGGCAATGCCAATTGCTCTCAAAAAATATTCTACTTGATTTATCCAGTCAAGTTTTAAATGATGGTGCACTTATTCTTTTCAGTGCATTCTCAGCACAGCTCTGAATACGGCACGTTTATCTGAAACCAGGTAGGATACCAAGAAAAGACTTAATTTTTATTCCTCAGAACTACTAGTTAAAATAAAAACGTTTCCCAAAGGAACCATCCTTTTCACACCTTTTGCAGTTTCCAAGTTCTTTTCAGCAAACTCCTGGACAAGGGATCAGATGCTACCTCCCCCATAGTGTCCTCCTGAGCACAGCTTTGCTGGATTGAGGCCAGTTAAAGCCCAGCATTGAAGTAAAGGGTAGCAAACCTCTGCCCTCTCATGTCTTCAAGGACGATTGCTTTGTTTGAAATTCACACCCTGCAATTTTGACAAACACTGCTGCAGTTCTGCGGCGCATATTCTGCAAGTAACTGGGATGTATAAAGCCATCACAGGGCAGTAATCTACACCTTAGCCGGGCTGGAGGGCTGCTGACAAGTGACTTGCCTTAAAAAATTGGTAAGAAGAAAAACTCAAACCAGAACATCAAGACCAGCATTGTATTGCATGCCAAGAGGCAAAGAACCAACATTATCACTTTCTTTTCCTGCTTGCGTATCCATCTAACACACTGATAGATAAGCAATTACTGGGTGTAAAATGCTTAGTAAGAGTCATCCTGGCTTCTCTTGGAAATGATGTTCAAAACTGACCAAAATATAAAGAAAATGGTGGGTTTTTTTTTTTTACCGCTCTGGTCCTTAGTCCCCACCATTAAAGCAACATCACCAGGAAGAAAACTTAAGCCAGAAACTTTACTGTTGCTTTTTGGAGATTGAAAATTGTTTCACCTGTCTGGAATAATCTACCTGAAATTTGAAAATATCTTAACAAATTATCTCAGTTAAAGTCAAGTTTATTAAAAAAAAAAAAAGCTTGATTAATAGTAAAGAAATAAGGTATTCAATGTATGCCACCTATTTATTTCAGCATAGCTTCTTAATACATAGCTCTTCCCGTTTTCACTGGTTGACAATGCTACTTCTTATCAACAGAATGGGATTTTTTTTTTTAATCCTATGCCAGAAAATTTACTGCCAAGTCATCTGAACTTAAATTGTATACAATGGTATTACAGTTTGCACTAGAAGAGATTGTTTAGGATGTCATCAAAGTGTATTGTCCTGGAGAAGAGTTTAGTCAGACAAAATTACTGCTTACTGGTAGTTTAAATACTGCAAGAATGTGTAAGCCTGTAGGTAAAGGAACCTGTTCTCTTGATACAATTGCGGATCTATACCAGTTGATTTGCTTTGCTTAGAGCAACTGTTTAGTTTGATACCTTTTCTTGAGCAGTAGACCTTGAGCAGCTTTGATTTCCTATGAGCAAACAAACAGTTGCATTGAAATAAGAAACATTTTTACTCGGAGAAGCAAGCAGCTGATGCTACGGGGCAAGCTGGATGGATAAAGGCATCTCGGCAGCTCTGAAGAATGGACCAGAGCAAGTGGCCTGGAGCACAGTCATGAGCTGGATGTGGGTGCTTCAGGGATCACAGGGGTCTGTAGGCAAGGTGATTTCTTTCCTTTTCTCTCCCCATCTCCCGCTGCTAATCCACACTGCTTCTGCAACACTCTCCTCCTTTTATGTATAGGACACCTATCTTCGGTTAATGCCTTTAACTAAAATAGATGCCTGTATTTGCAGTTACACCCCTACAAAATGGTCTCTCGCTTCTCAATCTCCAGTGCATGCCACATTCACTTCCAGACATCTGCCACGCTTTTGAAAAAAGGGTTATTAAAGGGTTTGGGGCTAGGAGGAAAGGAACAGGAAAATTTGTAAGAGAAGTGTCAGGCCACAGGACTTTCTACTCTTGCATTTAAGGGAAAGGGCACATAACTGTTGGTGCTTGGAATAAAATGTTCAGTACTAGTATTAATATTGGTTGTTACATATGTGAGTAATTCATGCTTTGTGTGTTAATAGGTAGTTCATAATGAAACAATAGTAAGCTGTCTCTGAACCCTTGCTTACTGCTTAAATTGGAGTTTACACTTAATGATCTTAAGAGTCCTGTCCAACATAAGATTCTATGAGTCCATTACTGCAGGGTTTAGTCAAAAAGTGTAAACAAAACCAGTAGGTGTTACAATATGAAATCACTCTGATGGCTGTCATAATCTATTTTCAGAATGTGTTAAAACTATTCAAGCAAAATAAAATTTCTAAGTAATAACAAAACAAGCCAAATAAATGAGGCTTAGGAAACATGGGTAAGTCACACAAAACATAATGAAGAAGGATGCCTATTTTAAGGATTAAAAGGCTGCGTAGGGAATTGAGGACTAGAAAGCACTGGTAAGATATTCACTAGGTAAGAAACATCTACTTAATTTTCTTCCAATTACAAAGAAAAACATCACATTCATTTCCTGGAAGATCTATGCATACAATGTTATTCCTCATATATACAATATTGTTCCTCCCACTAAAGCGCCTACTTCACATTAGAAATACTTACTAATATCAACAAAATGCCACCACTTTTATTGAGAGGCTCTGGGAGGTGCCTATAATTCTCTAATCCTTACATAGACATCACTTCAATTTAATTTATGTAAGAGAAATGTCAAATGTCCATGAGAGTGGACCTCCTGGGTAGCATTCAGAAATGTAGATGTAAGGCCCACGCCTGTTCCCATTTAATCACATACATCCTTAGAAGCAGAGACTTGAAACTGAGTAGGGGTATTCTCTCGATCGTCACCTTTCTCCAGGCATTTATTTCAGAACTACTTTAATTTTTGCTCAACTTACACTTAGTGTCGATCTTCTAAGGTAGTTTCATAAGGATCTGGATACATCTCTTTGTAAAGAAAATTATCAAGCAGACATCTCTATAAATGTCACTGTAAGAAGTTCCACTGATATTTCCAGCTTTGCTCAGGTGCCTGAACATTTATACCAGACTCTCCCTTGTGGACTGTGATCAACTTCCATGCAAATAAACACTGAACAGATCCATGTTTCCATCTTCCTCCTGCCTCCACACCCTTACAGGCACGTGTTTTTACACCGATTTTCTTCTTTTCTCTGAGGAGATGGTGTGCTGGGGGGAGGCACAAATAAAAAGCCATGGTCTTTAAATTTGATTTGAAGGTGGTGAGTTTTGTGGTGGTTTTGATCTCCTCCAGGCATTCCATAATCGTGGGCCAAGTTGCCTAGAGATCTTTGTCTCCCACACTTCCAAGTCTCTCTGTTGTGGCTGACAGATCCATTGTTTTGGAAGCATGTAGCTGTCATGGGAGGTCATGATCTCCCAGGCGTGAGGCAGTCCCTTCCCCACTTTGGGTTGGGCTTTGAAGATAAAAATGGTACATTTGAACTTGGGCGTGAGCGTGTTTGACAGAAAGCCTTCCCTTTTGCTTCTTGAAAGCTTGTGCCAGTAGGCATTACAACAGCAAACCACATATTATGATTATTAATATTATGCTTTAATAGCTGAAGTCAGCTGGGTCAGGGCCCGCAGTGTCTGGGATAGTGAAAGCATATAAAAGTGGCAATTGCTTAGCCAAAGCATTTACATTTGACCTTTATATTCTTTCCATTGCATCCCCTCACTTGTCACCAATAAATGTCCACAAAGACATCAGTGTATCATCAGTGTGATATTGCCATATCGATTTAATCTGAAGATGAATACTGGAAATTCTTGTAAGGAATTGCCTTGCAAACCATTTAGAAATATAGGCTTGAGGCTCACGCCTGCTCCCATATGGTAAAATTAAATTAAAAAGCCTCAACCAAACTTGTTTATATTACACCATTGATGTAGACTCCACGTCTTCCTACACTGTATCTGTGACATATAACATTTCAGGGCATGTTACCTTACCCTTCAAAGGGGATATAACAAGTATAAATACAGGCAACACTTGCTACCACTAAACTAAGAGGCACGTGCTTAGTTGGTCCCAATGGAGCCTTTCCTTGTGGTTTTCTCAGAAACCACTCCTGCTGCTTGTCGTGCAACTTCAATTCTTTTTTTTTTTTTCCCCCCTTCTTACACTGATGCTCTGTCATCTACGGGTACCAGCAGAGTGGATTAGAGCTGCCTGTCAGCTTTCTCTGCCTGTGCAAGCTCATAGAATAGCCTGGGCTCACGGTGCGCTGGCCCTGCTCCTGCTCCTCTTGGCAGAGAAATGAGAAATGGTTTCTGGCAGTGCATCCCCTGGCACACGACAGATGTGGGGCTGCCCTCGCCCTGGTGCAGCTGGGTAGCCTGACAATGGGTCTGGCAGGATGCTCACCCAGTTTTTTCTTCTGTTACACTGGAAGAGGAACAGAGTGTGTTTATAGCGGTACATCAGAGTGCATACGAATGACTGAACTGATGCAACCACAGATGAATAAAGCAGAGTAAAATCAATACAAACAAACTCTACAAGGTTTAAAAAAAAAAAAAAGCCAAAAAAAAAGCACCTTTAAAAGCAATGAAGTTATATGGGCTCAAAAAATGTTTAATGCTGCCTGCACCTAACATCACATGCTTGCCTGCTCTCCCCAGCATCTCGGGCTTCACTGAATGCTCAGCCTTGATCATATAATCAGAGAGCCAAGACTGGAAACAAGCAAGCTGCACTTCAGCCTGCTCCAAGCCACCTGAAGGATGCTGCAAGGCAACCTCTCTGCTAGCCCCTGTCACACCTGCTGGATTCCCACTTTCAAAATAGGCTCTCCCAGTATGCACCCTCTTGCATCAAGAGCCAGAGCTATTAACTATCCAATGCAGCCTAAAACAGACTATTGCCGGAAAGGCAATCTGTTGTTTGCCTGTTATCCTAAAATGTAAACCCTATCCTTCAGAGAGAGCAAGTGTGCCATGCTTGGGGCCGTGCAGCAGGCTGGCAGTCTTCTGGCACACAGCATCGCTGCCTGCTACCGCTACGTGCGGGCAGTGTACCTGCAACAGCCCTGCGCCGCAGGGGCCTTTGAGAAAGAGCTGCCCACTAAAAACCCTCGGTGTTCTCAGTTGTGCCCTGAACTGCAGCATACAAAATGTCAAATTATCCTTTGAGCGGGTAGCGCTGCTGCGTTTTAAACCAGGCAGGCGAGAACGCTACATTACAGTAGGTAAACACAGTCATCTCAAGGGCCGGTTTGGGTGACTTGGAGGAAAGGAACCTTACTGGCATTGTTCGTGTCTTGTTCACTCATAAAAAGTTATTTTTAGCTAAGCTGCCAGGAACTACTTATTGTTTACAAAATCCATAGTTAAGTTGTCTTCTAGACATAGAAATACTGTTAATCATATTAAAACCAGAACAAATAAGGGACTGTATCATTCATCCTCATCAAGAAGTACTTGGCAGATGCTGCAGGTAGAGGTAGTCAACTAAAGCACCCCAGGAGGTGGACTTGCTAAAGTTTCCAGGATGCACACTGGTTCTTAACAAGGCAGTACGTTTTGCGGTGTTTCCCCTTCCTCAAATGTATTTATGCATAGAGGGAGTTGCTCTCATGGAAGTCCAGAGCAGCCTTTTTTCCCCACTAGGCAGTGTTTGAAGGTCAATGTGCTTGGGATGAGGCAGCTGCACTACAAGTGAAATCTGAAACAGGAACCCAAACTGAAATACCCCAATAAGTATGGTGGAGCAGAATAACTTGGCTTGGGGATTTAGATTTTAATTTGCCAAAATTAGAAAAATTACCAAAGAAGGTGTTAAAGAAAATACGAAATCTTAAAAAAAAAAAAAAAAAGCCCTAAAATAAAAACAAACAAACAAAACCACTGGCTTTTCTTGTCAAGAAAAGGAAATAGCAGCTTCTGCCCAGCTTTGCTTGCATCAGTATCTATCAAGCGTGAACGGAACAACGTTTCTGCTTATTTCTTCTGTCCTTTTCTTCTTGTACAGAACAGGAGCATTAGTACTTTCGTAAGTACAATAAGAAATAAAGAAAGGCTAGCAAAAAAATAATAGTTAATGAAGCTGAATTACCTAGTGTAAAAATTGTCATTCCTGCTATCAATTTTTATTTTAACCAGATTAGGCGATTTTTTTTTTTTAGGCTAAAATAAAGAGGGGGGGGACTAGCACAGAGGTTTAGATTTAAAAACTTAAAATTCATTCATTATTCAACTAATTAATTACTTGATGAGTAACACTTCTTGGAAGCTACTTCATTGCGTTACTATTGTTTCTCTTTTGCACTCATGCCTTCTCCTGCTGTTTGGTGGTTTGAGATCCTCTTAAAGGGAGGCAGTTTTGGGTATCTGGGGACCAGAGTTTTCCAGACATGGGAGAAGACAAGAATCATCACCCAGCAAGGAACAGGACCTTGATCAACAGGGAAAGAGTCCACATACTGGTGGTTGAAAGGCATGTGGTAACTGTGGTAGAGAAGTGGGGAAAAGAAGCCTTATGCGGAGGAGATGATGCCTTTTGTGATATCCGTGCAAACAAAGGGACTGGGGCAGAGGGGGAGAGCTCTTAGCTACAGATTCCACTGACCCACTTGCTCTGGCAGGGCCTGAATTTGTTGACCTTCATCATCAAATTCAAATGTTAACTAAACACTTAGACTGTGTATGAGAAGGATGTTTGGAGAGCTTTGTCCTCTGAATTTTTATTTTGCCATTTTATGCAGTTCAGTCTCTTTGGATTTATACCCCGGGTAGTTGCGAAGATCAAAATTGACAGGCTGCAGTGCGAAAACAGAACACGAAAAATTAACTTCAGAGCAGAGGTGGGGAAAAAGTAGTCTCAAGCACCGTGGGACAGGAAAACACAGAAAAAAGTTGCTGAAATCATAACCATGATAGCTCAGTTTTGTTCTAGCAATAAATAACTCTTAGTCTCTATTTTAGTTTAATGTATGTTAAATGCAACAATACTTTTCATCAGTAAAGCAAAGAAATGCCACCTCTGAGAAACAGGCTGGGATGAGAGGAAATGAGCTCACCTGACAAAGTACAGCAGAAAGATTCAAAATAAGAAATGAAAGAGGGAAAGCCCCCCAACAGAGAGAGGCAGGGAGAAGTCTGCCAGAAGGACCAATATTCTGAATATCTGGCTTTACAGTTGTTGATGTCTTTTATGTATCTTCCAGCATTTTAATCCTATTTCTTTTATAGCCAAAATTACTTAGGGAGTTTTTCATCCCTGAAACTCAAGGCAGAAAATATGCTTTCTCCCTTTTAAATGGAGGGGAAAGTGATGCACAGGTGCAGTCATTTGTTCAAGGTCCCCCAAGGAAGTCACTGACAAAGTCAATTAACATCTCATCCACTCAGTCTCAGAGCCCTGCAGAGAAGGCACTTCTACATGATGTGGGTCGGATTCATTGCACGAGCCATACCAACAGCTATTTCAAGTGTATTCTTCAACAAGAAGGATAAACTGCAGATAACTACTTCCAAGTATTCCAAAACTTCATTCTAGCTCAGAGCTTCATCTTGTGTCAGCGTTTCACCATCATATGTTACATTTATGTAGATGTATGTATCTCTCCGTAAAATATACTGATGATGCAATATTTCCATTGTTAGGCTGTCAGCAAAATGTTGACCTTTGCTCCTTCTAAAACAAACTTTGCTGTCAATCAAAATCTTGTTATACATGGATATGACATTAGACCTACGAATAGCAATCTTGTTGATGGACAGCTCATCTGCAATGACTTTTTTTAAATTGCTCAGTCTGAAACATTGAACAGCCAACTAACCACACTCTATAACCTGACACTATACTTGAAAAAATACAATTAATAGTCATTTGGACTGTAAGTTTCCCAAACCAAATAAGCAAGCTGGAGAGTTGTAAGCATCTGAGACTACACCTGAAAAGTAGCAGAAGCAGAGAAACAGTGCAAGATAACAGCTGAATGTTTAGTAGAGATTCCCCCTCCACCCAAGAGGGATGAGATTTAATTGGGAAATTTTCATCACATTGCTTCTAGCCACTACCATTTTAGAAAAAAAAAAATTTCAAAAACCACAATGTGAAACAAATAGTAAAGTTTAGATTTTAAAAAATAGTTGATTTCTAAACCAAGAGAGTCAATGACAAAAGCTGGTGTTACATTGGGACTACTATAACTTCCACCACCTTGATGCAGTCACTTTCTAGGAGACCTCACACTTTCTTTATCATAGAAGTAGTAGGAGCTGGCACCATTAGTTTCCCACGTATTTCCCACTTAACAGCTTAGCATGTGGCTACAGACAAACTCATTGCCTCCAAGTCACAGGGTAATTTGGATAGGAAGGGACAACAGAAGGTGTCTAAGTCCAACCTCCTGCTCAGATCAGGGTCAGCTATGCTATCAAACCAGATTACTTGAGGCTTTATCCAGTCAGTTATTGAAAACCTATTCATTTTGGTTGAACATTATCTCGTTACTAGAATACTTCCATAGAGCCTGACTTCCCAAGAACTCTGCCTTTCTTGTGTTTTACTTAGTAAGAACACCAAAACTTTCTGTGTCAGAAAGAAGGGGAAAAGCATTCATTCATCAGGGTGAGTTAGAAAGGATATGCTTGTTCGAGGCCAACGTTATATCTTCCAAATAGATACCCGACTGCATTTTGTGCCATTTTGCTTGCTCCACTGCTGAAAGGGCACCAAAAAGCCTTATCTGTTTCCTACTATACCATTCATAATCTCTTACCCTCCTTATAAATAGAAAGGCTTCAGTTAACTTGGCAGCAGCCTTTCAGTATCTTACATTAAAAGCTCCAGCAAAGCACAGCCATGTAGAAGAGCAGAACCACAGAGGTCCATGAAGCAGAACCTGTTCAGTTTTAGACATGTCTTGGCTAACAGGACTCCATCAAGGTGATTAATTCTCAAAAGATACAGTGTGGAAAATACTCAACTCTTACACATGTCAGGTGCTGAATGATGCAGAAGCACCACATTTATCAAGCAACCTGTCGGACACTTGCATCAATATAATTTACATGTGCCAAGACCATTTAACCTCACATCTTCCTCTGGCGCGCTGAGGATTTCCTTAGGGTGCACTGGGAATAGAAAGAGAAATATTTCCCAGGAGTTCACAGCGTAGCATTCCCTTCTCTTTTTCTTTGTGTTTCTCACACATGTTCTCTTAGCTCTAACTGTAGTCCAAGCCTCAAAGCTACAGGAAAGGGAAAACTTTGGAAAACAGAACATGAGTGCTTGCTGATTGTTTTTGTCCCACTTCTGCCAGCTTCTCAAAGTTCACCATCTTTTTCTGTGCTAATGAGACTTCTCTAGGTATGGGGGGAAAACAACACTCTTCAGCTCTGCATGGGAAGAATAAATGTTCTTGGGCTCTTCAAAGAATAAAGGATTTGAGTTTTGAGGAAAACCGTGAAACTAAACCACATCCTTGCACTGCAGGAACTCAGTCATTGCCAAGTACCAGGACGTCACCACCCCTGGTCAAAATCTGGAGTGCAATGACTGGGAATTCTCTCAAGTTGCTCAAGTTTTAACCTGACACTCACTTCGTGATGTCTTTGTGGAACTGCTAAGAAACTGGTTTTGGGGACAGTCCTTGTTACACTAGTGCCATTTTCATTGTATAAAGTACTAAAAGGTGAGAAGTGCTGGGTACTCTTTGACATTACAGGATACATCCCTGTTTCTAAGCAAAGCAACAGAAAACCTGTTCCATTACCTACTATAGGAGCAAACTGAGGCTTAACCAGGTGGCTTGCAGGACAGATTTCCACAAATCTATGCCAGATACCTAGCCATGAGACTTCTCCATTCACACCTATTTTCTTTCTGCAAACCTCTTCTCAAGAGAGAAAAAGGAAAAAAAAAAAAAATAAATCATGTCTTGTATCTCCAAGCAAAAAAGAGTCTACATTATTCATCAAGGCTACACCACAGTCTGTATGATTTACAGATCCTGTAATTTAGGGGAAAGCAAGAGAGAGAGGATTGAAAATGGAGTTAAGAAAGAAGTACTATGTTATTCTACATTTAGTAACCATAATGCTATAGAAGCAGCAGTGTTTTGGCGTAACACCAGAGAACAGTCAGAACAAGAAGTTTTCAATTAATGGAATTTTCTTGTGAGAATTAAGAATTCTTTGCCCCACAAGGAATCCAAACCAAAAAAGAAGTTGAATCCACAGAACACCATACCTAAAATATTAAAGTCAAGTTGGTGGTGTTTTTGAGGGTGTCGCTTTCAGATTTGGGAAATTACAGGCACAGTGATAAATATTTCAAGCAGCTGATTGCAATGAAAAGTAATTAACCCAGCTACAACAACAGGTGTTGTATGGGGAAATGCTGGCTTTTATCATGAAGTTGTGGGTGCATGTGCTAAGTGTGTTCGTCATTTTCTCCTTTCTTTTATTCAGAGAACGCCCTGGGGAAAATATTCCAGTGCCAGCATTTATAGGATATAATGAAACCCCATTAAATATGTATCTGGCTGCTAGCAACTGTGTAGAGAAAGAAACTAACTATCGTTATGTAAGGCTGTCCAGCTGTGGTGGTAGTAGTAGTACCATCTCATCTCACTTACCCTGTGCATAACTGCTGGGTTTGAGTTGAGGGGGAGAATTGTTATTTTTATGTCACTTTATTTCATCTTCTAATTGACAAATACACAAATAATAGTAAAAAAAATACCGATATACACATAAGTGTGAATAAAGCTGTTCATAAATAACTAGGGCAAAAATCTTAAAAGTGCAAAATAATAGGTGTTCAGAGAGGTAGTGCATAACACACGTTTGGGTTTGAATGTTGTTATTTTTGTTCACTCAGAGCCTGCTCCTGACAGCCGGGCTCAGGCACAGACTCAAGCACTTGCAAGGAGAAGGTCTAGAGTCACTGTCAGAATTGGGCTCAGGTTTTCAATTCTCTTTTCTAGCAGAAGACACCCTTACATAGAAAATGCCAAGGGATGTATTGCAACCTTTTTTTTTTTCCCCCAAAATGACTCAAAATACATGCAGAGTTTCATTCTCCCCCTCCTATCTGCATGTGGAAGGAGATGGAGGAGCTGCGTGTCTGCTTTTCCTGGCTTCTTCTAACCAGATATAACCTTCCCCAGGCTCCAAGGGCCTCGAACAGAAGATGAAATACAGGTAAAAACTGGAGCAGCCAAGCTAGGTGAGCTGCTCCTGGAGAATGGTAAAGGGGAAATAACATTGGTTTAGTGACTCAAGCTGTCCGCTCTTCCAGATGAGCCCCTCATCCTTTACTTTTTAGTAAGGGATGTCTTTGGCTGCCTGGGCCAGTGCATGGTTGGCATAGGTCAGGCTCAGCAGTTTAGCACATGGCACCCTCTGTAAGTACAGACTCCTCAGAGCCCACGGGGAGAGTCGAGGTCCCGACATTTACAAAGAAGAAGAAACCCATACAGTCATAATTGATGAGCTGAAAACTCTCTGAACTCAAACTTCGCATTTTCCTTGCTCCTTCACAGGTTATTTCTCATTAGGACTGCGCAGCAACATGGAAAAGAAAAACATTAATATAGATTGCTATGGATTTCCTCATCAATAATAAACTTAGCTGCATGGACTCTCTAAGGAAAAGGGTAAAGAAAATAACATTTGTGATGCCACTTGTTATTTCCCCTCGGTAGGAATAGATAGAGGGGATGTGTTTGCAAGGCAGGTTTGTTTGTCTAAAGATAAACAGAATTATCTCTCTTAAGCCAGTTGCATGATTTACGATGGAAGACTTTTCAGCCTCTAAACAGCCTTAACGGCCTCTAAACATGCTCATAAAGTGTAATGTTCCTCCTGTCTGTGGCTGCATGAGTTCAAAAGTCATCTCCCACTTGTGCAGAGATCACTGCTGCCTCATAAACTGTGAATTTACGGGGAACAGGTTACATCCACTGACCCCCAGAGACAAAAGGCGAACCTGACATTGGTTATTTAATATCTTACTGATAAATGCAGCTCAGAACAAAAAAATATTTGACACCAGACATTTATAAGTCTGAACTTTTGGATTTGGGTCGGACTTTATAATTGCAGGGGGGGGGTTGTGGTGCCTGCCATGTTACTTCCCATGATCAAATACAGATATGAGCATCTTACAAAAAAAAAAAAAAAAAGAAAAAAAGAAAAGAGCATTGCACTTTCCTTATCACAAATGTAAAGCAGTTAATGAAATCCAGTCACATGAAATTACTATGAAAGCTCACTTTGGCAGGTTGGAAAGAAAGAGCAGACGACATAGGGCAGGTTGAAAAGATATTTGAGGGTAAAAGGTCCATTGCCACTAGCAGAGTTGGGTTTCACCATTAAGCGCCTATCTTAAACCTGCTACCTAATAAGCAGCAACAAGCAGCTTGCAATCCAAGTACAAACACATTTATCTGTCAGAAAAGGCTTCTTGGAAAGACCATGCCTTGACATCTCAAGATTGACTGATAATTCTAATAAAGTCTGTTATCTGGCAGGGGGTTGTTTACCCCTGACATTCAGTAACGCCACATTGGCGCGTACGTGCGCACGCACACCGCACGTGTGCTGAAAATACAGTGGTTTTCTGGCAGTGGGAGCCTTTCCCTTTGCAGAAATATTGGTGCGCTGACAGAGGCAGAACGACTTTCCCATCTGGCTCTGCTCTTGCCAGGCCTGTCAGTGCAGGTCCCAGCAGCACCGTGCTCGGTACATACCACCATGTCATCGGCTCCCCAGCGTGCCTGGGGCTGCCCTTGCTCGTTAGCTCAGTGAGGCTCCTCGGGAAGCTGTTCTCCCACAGGGAGCACCAAGAAACCACACTGCAGGAAAGCAGCTCTCATTGTTGAGCCAAATTCAAACAATCCCACTAGAATGAAAGGATGGATGCTTCCAAGGAAAGGCCTGGCTACCCAGAGCCTCTGGTGACTGAGGCTCTTCAGTGCTGTGCTGAGGAAGGTCTGACGCATGTTTCTTCTGGACATTTCTATTTGTATGAAAGGGCAGCCGCTCATCCCCACACAATCCAAATAACCAGGTGGGCTGGTGAATAACTTGCTATTTCTCTCTTGAAAATGCACATAGAAAACAAATACTTAATCGAGAAAATCAATGTCATTAAGAAAGCAAAAGTATCTGTAGTGACAGGCAAGTGTTAGCTGTTAAATAAATACCCTGGTCTGAAGCTTTGGGAAGGTTTTCTCCCCATTTTATGAAAGAAAAACTTACAAAGTTTCATCTAGGTCTGTTTTAGTATTATGCATTTTATAATTTTGTTTGGTTTTCCAATTTACCTTTGGAAAAATCAATCCCAAGTAGGATATCTGGCAACAGTATGAGAAATAGGAAGGCTAAGCATCTTCAGTTGCAGCATCTCTTGCCGTACATGCATAAGTCCATCTGAGTTGACCAAATTAAAACTGAAAAACTCTGCTTGCAAAAGTTCAAAATGTTGACAAACGCGTTCTCTGAGCAACAGAAAGAATGCTGCATCCCACAGCCCTATGGACTAAATAATCCTGAAGATATTCACTACAGCTGCAGCTTCCGGCAGAGGAACCGAGGGCAAGGAGACCACACTTGCTCATGCTGTTACCTCTGGAAAAGCTGGTAGGATGGCAATGAAGACAGCTGGGACAGCAACACAATGGGAGAGGGGAAGTAGGTCAGGCGTGGGAAGAGCTGGACTGCTGCTGGGGCAAGCAGTGAGTGAGTGAAGTCCTGGCAAACAGCTTCAAACTCCTGAGCCTCACCACTTCCCTGAGGGCAGCAATGACTTTTGAACCCTGAAACCATCTAACCATCAGTAACAACAGTTTCCTTTCAGTTTAAGGCCAAGCCACTGTTACCTGTACCCCAGTGGCTCAAGTGACAGAAGGATCTAGTCCTGTTGATGGACTAGACATCATGTTAACATCATCGTTAACATGAAGGCACACAATGGAAAAAATTAATTTACTTTACTCACAGCTTAGAAAAATTAAACACAGAAATCACAATAAAGGCATTTGAGAGTGCAACATCATAGCCTAGAAATTCAGGCAACATCAGAACTGAAGTTGCTGTTACAAACTGCAATAACTTTTATTTATGTCAGCTCAGATCATTTTCTTTTATCTGTAGATTACTGCTTCATTTAATGCATTGGAGGAGCGAAACAGGGTTGCATGGCAAGAAAGGCTGTTGCCTTTCTCAAGGGTAGCAGAAGCTGCAAGCAGTCTAGAAAGCAGTCAAGGGGTGGCAGAGTGACCTTGCACTTCAGAGCAAGCGCTGGAGAGGACCTTTCCTTGAGAGCAGATGCATCCTCTGCTACAAATGAATTTAACACTGGTGAATAAGGAACATAGCCAAATTCTTCACAGGTGGGATATAATATGTTCCTCTTGGAAAACCTGCGTTCTGAAAAGCCAAGTAGTAACAGCTGGGGCTGATGCAGCAATAACTATGATGCCTGCTTTGGAACTATAAGCATTTTGGCCTGACCACCCCAAGTTAGTGTTGACTTTAAGCATAGTCCCATTATTTCTATTCCTGCCTCTGCCTCTGACAGTTTCCTCCTACCAGAGGAAAAAAAAAAAAATCCAAACACCACACCACCTTATCCCAAAGATTAGTCCTAGAGATAAACTGATATCTGTGAAGCACTGGAGATACTGAAAAGAAAAAAGAAAAAAAAGAAAGTCTCCCTTCTCCTCAAAAAAAACCAAAACCACCAAACGAAAGACAAGCCTGGAGGAAAAAAATTACATATAAAATAACTGCTTTGTGTACAGGGTAGTATGTAAAGCATGTACAGTAAGTAATATAGGGGGCCAATTTGACCACACGTTCAGTAGGTCAGTACAAACTCACAGCAGTAATTACCCAGCAAATTGACTGATATTGGAATCTTGTGCAGAACAACACTCCATGATCATGTAACTGAAACAGAAGTATTAAAAAATCTCATGAGATTTTAAAGGCATTAAAACCTGCCTTCGCAATTGAGTTTGTGTGACAACAACTAATCTGGCACTCTAACTTCTGAACTCTGTGTCTTTCCAGCTTTTACATTGTTTATAACTTCATACAAAGATTTCGTCCATAACAGAATATGCAGAAAACAGCTCTTTCCCTTCAGAGAGATGCAACAGTTCAGTTCTTGTACAAAGGCTGGGGGGGATAGAGGGGTGAGATGTATATTGCTTATGGGAAGCAACTACAGAATACGCAGTTTTGTTTTCAGATAGGTTTTAGATGTCAATTTACTTCTAAAGAGACTCCTTTTGGGTTACTTTTAACAAGCTGAATGAAAAAAAAAAAAAACACAAAACCCAAACCATCAGATCACTTCCTCTGGTCCAGGTGTTATTTTTTTATTATTTAAATAAAAATCAAGAAACTGACAAGCAATTATTTTGTGATACAGAATTAATTTAAATGTCACTTTAAGCAGACAGCAAATTTGTGGTACAAGCTGCCAAGAGATGCTGAAAGTGCAGCCTTGGCAAAATAAAGGTTTGAGGGAGTCTATCTGTAGTATTATTTACAGACAGGACAGCTGTGCCAGTGACTGAAGTAAAACACCCTGACTAAACATAATCTGAAGCCAGTGATAAGTAAGTGTTCAAAGCTACGTCCCTACAAGAGGCACATGTTTAGCTTTTCATGCATCACAATGGATGTCCCACATGAACTTTTTTCTTCTTCAGGTTTCCTTCAGCCCCCGACTGTCCCTGTCACCCTGTGCCAGATGGGAAGTGAGAGCTAAGCCGATCCACCTCTTTGTGGTGGAAACCCCCCGAGCTTCAGCTACAGGTTACTGAAGCCTTCATGAAAAATTCAGAGCTGGTATAACAAGCTTGCTGAAAGTAAAATGTGTGTCACATTATCCACCCTCCCTTTTTGCTAGCACTGAACTATCTTCTCTAAGAGGTAGAAAATGTTCCTGTAAAACTTAAACAGAGATATAGATACAAACATAAGCATTAAACTCATTACAGTTTTCACGTTTTTATTTTGGCAGTAAAATTAATATAATGCAAAAACTAAGAAGCAATAAAACAGCTGAGACATTTGATTTATAAAGTTGTGTAGGGAAAGGGACACTAAAACCAGCTAGGCTGATGGAGAGACTACTTTATGGAAGCATTTTATACCTCTCAGTAACTAAGCCTTTATGATTGCTATTCATTAGGCATCATTTAAGAGTGGTAACATGGCAGTTAGTTTCAAAATGTAATTTCAGATGTTAAATTCAAAGCTTTTTAAAGATGTGATTTACCCTAAGAGGAAGAGACCAAACAAAACAGTAGAAAGCAGAACAGACCAAATAGAAATAGGCTGTATAATTTGGCCCAACCTTCCTGTTTGTGCTTTCATCCTGTGAGTATGAGGGGACACAAAGCTCCTAGCACTTACTGCAGGCAAGCATGCAAGCTCACCCCTGGGTCCAACATATGAAATGCTTGAGATGGGCTGCGGAAGCAATATAAACACAGCACAGATCTCTGTTGATTAGAGACTGTGGGCTCAGGAAGGTGAGGAGCAGTGTTCCCCTTTCAATCAACTGCCTGCCACATTACCCCCCAGGGAGTCTGCTTCTTGCCTACATATTCTGTATTTGAGTATTTGTAGGGAAAAGCGCGAGAGGTAGATAAACCAGAGAGGCAGTATAGGGATATACCGTGGCTAGGATAAACAAGAACTGTGTAGGATATTGCTTTTTTCCTTTGCAAGGCTCCAACTTCCAATACTTAGTCCTGTATCCATTTGTCACTCCATGATATTTTTGCCTGAATTAAAATGGAGTCAAGTAAGTCTCTCCGTGTCCCCTTATATATTGGGGAAGAAAGCCAAAACTACAACAGGTGCCCCACACGCTGCCTCTGACCACACCTCAAATCCTGTGTTCAGTTCTGGGCCCCTCACTACAAGAAGGATGTTGAGGCTCTGGAGTGTGTCCAGAGAAGAGCAACACAAAGCTGGGGAAGGGGCTGGAGAACAAGTCTTATGAGGAGCGGCTGAGAGAGCTGGGGTTGTTCAGCCTGGAGAAGAGCAGGCTGAGGGGAGACCTTATTGCTCTCTACAACTACCTGAAAGGAGGTTGTGGAGAGGAGGGAGCTGGCCTCTTCTCCCAAGGGACAGGGGACAGGACAAGGGGAATGGCCTCAAGCTGCACCAGGGGAGGGTCAGACTGGATACTGGGGAAAAAAAAATTCACAGAAAGTGTCATGGGCACTGGCAGAGGCTGCCCAGGGAGAGGGTTGAGTCCCCATCTGTGGAGGTATTGAAAAGACAGGT
The DNA here is from genome assembly GCF_017976375.1 of Cuculus canorus. Classification (NCBI taxonomy): domain Eukaryota; kingdom Metazoa; phylum Chordata; class Aves; order Cuculiformes; family Cuculidae; genus Cuculus; species Cuculus canorus. The sequence continues at coordinate 50,564,327 of NC_071404.1, read as the reverse complement.
GGACAAGATGCTCAGGGACATGGTTTAGTGGCAGATAGGAACGGTTGGCCTTGACGATACAAGAGGTCTCTTCCAACCTGGTGATTCTATGAGTATGTCTCCCAGAGAGCCCTACAACAGGGACCCAGCTCGCCCTGGGTGAAGCAGCAAAGTCCCACCTCTGGTTCTCTGAAGAAAATGCAGTTCCCTGAAGATGCAGTTTGTCTTTCACATATGAAAATCCTACAAAAATGAACTGCGTGCAGAGAGATCCCCATGGTCTTCTTAACACTTGACTAAAATCAGTGCTTCTTTCAGCCTTGTTGCTGACATGCATGGTTCATTTTGGGTCATGCATACAAATTCATGGGGCTGACCCAACGTCTGAGTCCTTGGAGGGATCATAGACTCCATTTAGCTGTTGCAGAAGTATTATTTAGCTACCTAACAGCAACTACTGAGTTTGAAAATCATTTAAACAGAAATCATCTTATTATGATAAAGAGAATAATCTCAGTGGAGTTTTAATGGTGGACAGGACTTGACCCAAGTATGATGAAGATACAGCGGAAAATTTAGCATCAACACACAAACTTTGCAACTTCTTACAGCACCAGTACTCTCTTCCCAAGTAAAGAGAAACCTGTGCTGCATCCACAACCTACACAACTCGCTACTACACGCCTGTGTGAGTGTTGGCTTTTTAACCTGCAAGTCTCTATTAAAGTGTATTAACACCTGCATCTTAATTTATAAGTGCATTTACCTCAACAGTTTCAGCTCTGAGGAGTGAAGTTATCTTTTTCCAAAGACAAAATTTAACAATAAAATTATTTCTGGCTATGCATATACATTGTATTTCTAAACATTCAGTAAGTATCAAAAAAAGTCTTCCCTATCTAGAGAAAAAAATGTGAGTATTCAGGATAAATATTCATGGAACAACTTTAATGATCTCAGAGGGTCTATTGATGGAATGAACTGCTGAAAGAGAAAAAAAATCCATGCAGGGATCTTGTTATTTGCCACTGAACGGCAGCTGTGTCTGAGGTGAAACAGTAATTGTCAGTGCTGAGCTGCAGCCTTGCACAGCAGCATGGGTCATGTCTTATGGATGTTGTATTGATCCAAAACGATATGGGTAATCAAATATGTTAAGAAGAGTTGGAAACATAGCTGCAATATAGTAAGACCTTAGCATTGTAAAAAAAATACCAGGAGACTGTTAAATGCTTGAGATAGCAAGTCTAAACATCACCTTATAAATTAGCTTTCACAACAGGGTCTTTTGGGGACAGGAAGTGCATGGTGAAGTTCAGGAGCATGCTTCAACTCTTAAAGCCCTCTACTTATTAAAGCAATTTTGAAATAATCTTCAGTTCTCACATCTCCCTTCACTATGTTTTATGGTTTGCTGCTCATCAGGTGAAAATATTCTTACCCACAGTCCTAAAGCAGACCAATTTAAAGGAGGCAAGAGTGTCAAAGTCACCCCACATACCTTTAATAGCATTTACATGGTAGCACATGCTACCTTAAACTCTGGAACTAACAGTGGATCCTAAAAATCCCATTTTATTTTTCATTTGCTGTTTAGAAGACTGAAAAAAAAAAAAAGCCAAACCCTGTTGGGAGAATAGAGCAAGTCTTAAAAGTATTTGATATTCTGTCCCCTGCTGTGCCAAAACCTTGCACCTGCCAGGGAGGTGCAGATGTTGAGCAGAGCCTTCTCTTGGGCACGTGGGATGGTGAAGCCAAGGTCTGAGGGAACCCTTCTCCCACTCCATCCTCATTAACCCTTTGCAGAGGCCAGCATGACAGAGGGGAGGAACCTGGGAAGAACTGGCTGCAGCTATGCAATGCCCCAGCTCTTACTGCCTGGGGAAGCACAGGTTCAGTGGGAAGGAGTCACGGGGTGAACTGGGCATGCAGAGGCCAGTGGGTTTCAGTAGCTCTGCATAAAACTTGGTATCTGAGCACGCTGAGTGGAGCACACTCCAACTCCACAGCAGGATAAGCAGCATCCGTCTTCCTTGCTCCAACCCCTTTTCCCTGAGAGAAAAAGTTGGTGCACAGCACTCCCCAAACAGCTGGGCAGATGGGGCCCAGAGAAGCGGGTCATGTCGCAGAGCTTTGCTGTCTTCTGGGCAGGCAGCAGCACTGCTAGACTGGGCAGCTGTTTGCCCTGCTAGCTTGCCTTGCCCAAGCCAGGACTCCACATGTGACAGCAGCCCTAATAGACACCCCAAATATAATCACCCTAAAAGTTAAATCGTGCATGAGAAAACAGATTCCTGGGAGGCACCTTATTTGCTTCTTGTACATTCAGGCAATAACAACAAGTATTGCTCCATGTCATTTATAGCATTTACTTTCTACTAGAAAAATAGACCTTTGCCTTTATTGAACAGCTTTTGGATGAAGGCATAATTACCTGCCAGAATGACAAGCATGTCTGGAGACTTTAGAGAAAATGTTTCACTCTAAAGAGTAGCTTTTGCAGATGATATGTTGTTTCTACATGTGTTTCTTGCTTCTCCAGTTCCTTTTTGCTGAGAAAACTTCAACATAATAATTTCTGCATGAACACTCACCAATAGGACACCACATAAGACGGATATGTACACAAGCTATTGAGAGTGTGTAAGTAGTCTCAGACATAATGGAGAGGAAACCCACAAGACTAAAAAAATCATATAACCACAGCTGTCTTTCTACTCACTACTTCCTCCTTTTACCAAACTCTGAATTAAAAAAAAGAAACTAAGTAAAATCCTAAGCATTTTTTGTCCTAGCCACCTCCGAGAACTGCAATATGCTTTTAGTTAAGCTTGACATAGAAAAATGCTTGCAACTGTTTCCCCAAATTACACCTTTAATATTGAAGTTTTGTAAAACTCTGGCTTTTGAAGCCATATCCATCACATCCAACTCTATCATCAAACACTGCTGCAATTACCTTACTGAAATTGATTAATTATTCACTGGTATTTTCTTTTACAGTATCTGAAAGCTTGTGATATTTATGAATAACATTCATGGTTGTTTTCTAAGGATTTTTTCCCTTATTTTTCCCCCATCTCTATTATCTTACAACCTAATCCTCTGCCTACCTGCCCTGGCTGCTTTTAGACTCCCTCATTGTTTACAAAATGAATAATTAATGGATGATAACCTGCCACCACATCCCTCCACCCTATTTCTCCTGCCTGGTCTATGCCATTTTCTAGTTTATTCCAGCAGCTTGGTTTACAAGCCTTGATATCACTTACATGTTTGAAAGAAAGAAATGGGAGCAAATAAAAGTATAACAAGGTGAAAGTTCATGTTAACATGAACTATAATGCATATCTACTTGTAAGCCATTTTTGCAGCATTTGTTACACTGCAAAATTAAATATGTCTAGCCTTGTCTTTGTAAAGTAATAGAAAAACTGCAAAGAACATCTAGAGCAGCAAGAAAATCACTGCAAATTCCTTGACTGGTTTCTAAAACATTTCTCCTGTTTTCCAGCACCAGCCTAAGTCATCCCTGTGTCTCAGAGCATCTTCCTAGCATCCACAAATGCCACTTAAATTCTCCACTCTTTATGGCTCAGCAAAACACTGGTGTCCACTTACCACTTGTATTACCATATTTTGTCAGTCAATGCACAAACATCAAAAAGTCCTCTGCCCCAAACAGCAAGTGACAGCTTACAAAAGTCTATGAAGCAGAGCCATCTCATGGGCATGCACAGCCCTCCATGCAGGGACAAGCTTCCGCTTCCCTGCACAGCAACAAAAGCTGGGTCGGGGATGTTCATTTTGTGTTTCCTGTGATGCCCCTGACTTTTGAAGACTCATTTTTAATTTAATTTTCCAGCTCAGCATCTAAGCTAAGACCTGGCCCTCTTCTCGCTTCCATTACTCTGCACTAGCAGCAGTTCTGTTCGCTTGTGGTCGTTGGAACCCAAGTGTTGGCTCTCAGCTCACCCTAGGTGTGTTGCTCAGCACCTGCACAAGGAAGCCGAAGCTTCCCAAAATGCAAGCGAACAATAAAACAAGTACATGTGATCCAGACTAAGCACACCATGAAATTCAAATACTGAGCATCCATTTTTTTTTTCCGAGCTAAAGTTGCATGGATTTCTTTTGGCATGAAAGAGGCATAAAGGCAGCCAAACTTTGACTACATATGGAACCAAGACTGCTCAGGTACTGCACCAGCAACGAATGCATCTCAGCCTAGTTTAAACCAACTGAAACAGGCTTTTGCCTACAGAGTAGTGCTGATGAACTTGTATCATTGACACAATACCCATTCAAGTGGAATTTTAGGAACCAAAAGTGCAAAGCATGTGGATTTGGTTTTGGTGGTGGTTCAACAAGATGACACACCCTTGCAGTTCTCTCCCTGATATATATCATATAAACAACTACAAATCCTGTTCAAATTGTTAATATATATAATTAAATGCATCACATACTGTAATCTTACCAACAGAATAGTATGCTAAAACAAATAAGTAAAATACAAGAACTGAAGCAAAGAATTATTTAATGATGTAAATTGCAAAGCCTGGTAATTTAGAGTTAACACTTTTCATGGGGAGCCAAATATATGCTTGCTGACTTAAAAGAAGGCACTCTCGCTCAGAATTAATCTGGGGCCTGATCCTTTGCCATGCCCTTGGTAGAGGGCAGAAACAAATTCCTATGTATTAGCAGTACTTTTACCAACACAATGAACTTAGGTTAAATCCTCTGCCTTTCAAAAGAAGGAAGTTAGTCAAGCTTGTTGGAATATCAGTGCCTTGAGACTTGATTTTGTTCCAGAGCCTACTCACCCGAAATTCAGAAAGAGATGCTATTTTCAACATGTTACTTCAGAGCTTCTGAAATGAAATCTGTTTTGCACGATGCCCGTACAACGAGAAGAACGGCAGATTCTGACAGCAAGCTGGCCTGCAGAGTCCCAAGCTCTGGTCAGATTGTGCTATGTCTAGACACTGCCACTGCTTCAGATCACTTTTCTTTCAGGTTCTCTTAAAATAATCCAAGACCCTCAAACCTATGGTATTTCAGGGCCTTTTACTGCCTCAGGTTAATGATAGTCCTGCCACTGGGGGCTCACCCCAGAGCCAAGAACATCGGAAGGTTTGACACTCTCTTCTTCATGGGTGACTTCTGAAAGGCAGAACACTTTCAAGGCCCAGTACCTTTGCAGAGCTACAGGTTCCTGGAAGCCTGCAAAACCTAACTACATCTCAAGAAATGTTAACTGAAACAGAGGCTTCCTGCAGAACACTTTGCAAAATACGCTACAAAGCGACACTTGTTTCCCACAAAGTTATTTAATTAGAAAGCCCTGACAAGTTTAATTGTTTAAAGTTCAGAACTAAGCAGAGATGCAGTTGAAAAGGTTTTCAGGGCAAGAAAGATGAAGACAGAGTGTGGCCAGTGGGACAGGAGCATCTGGCACCAAGCTCTGAATGCCACCTGTCTCAGGGCTAAGCCTGGCAATGCAACTATCTCAGCCAGAATACCATTGCTGGTCTCATCAGTAGGCAACATCTAACTTCTGAGGGTTTCTGCTTTCAGAGACTAGCTTGTAGCAGTAACTGTGGGGTAGAAGGTGCTGGCTCATTCCTGACTGTATCACAGAGCTTACAGAAACGGCTCTGAACATGGTCCTCCATATCTAGAAAGGAAATTTTAACTCCAAACAATCCAGCACAATACTTAGGCTTATTTCATCTAAGTGCATATTAGGGCTTGCAGTTTTTAGATGGCAAATGCTATGAAATATGAAAAAAAATAAATTAAGAAAATGAAGAAAATGGGGTAGGGTTCTGTTGAGAGACAAACAGAAAGAAGGTAGAAAGCATCCTGCAGTCACAGTTAAAGGAAATGAGTCAATAAATGGTGGTGTAGTTATATGGCACATAGAGACCCTGAATATTTTTTAGGGAATCTATCAGGAAACGCATGAAAAGTTAAGATGAGATGTGAGAGCATAAACAGATAGTTGGCATGAGGTAAGTATGAAACTACTGCGTGGAACAGAGGGACAAGAAAGGAAGATTTTAGAGGGATTTCAGAATAAGCAACACTATTTCTAGTCCAAATCTCAGATGCTAAGGCAAGGAAAATGGAGAAAAGGAAGGAGATGTACTGGGGAGAGGAGAAAGAGTAATGATATCATCGCAGCAAGATAATAAATCAAAAAAGTCAGATATTAACTTAGCAAACAATAAAAGCACTTTTGTAGGAAAAACTTGTTCTAAGAAAATAGAGTTGCTTAATTTCCAATTACATCCAACAGATAAACCTCTATATTCTTTGCATTAAAAAAAAAACCAAATACTCAAAGCAACTTTTGAGAAAAGTAATACTTTCGTCCTCTCAAAAGACTTATAAAAGAGTTTTCAATGACTAAGCAGTTAAACAATTTCCACTAATAAGACTGGAAACGTACAAAGATATTTTGAAAAATTGTATCTACCCGTGTGTCACATTCAGGATTTGGGCCTTTTTTGTATTTACACTATTGCCAAAGTATCTTAGAAATAAAAGGAACCCATTAAGAAACTGAATTTTTTTTCTTTTCTTTCTGTGACGGAAGTTTTACACAAAGATTTGAAAGTAAATTCTTTCCATGTATTTTATATCAGCCATAAAATGCATTGAAATGCTACAAGAAACATTTATGCTGTGCTTATATGGCCTTAAGCCACCTGGCTAAGAGACGTTGATAAGGCAGTCGAACACACACCCTGTCGTGTGCACTCAGGTTTTTATTGCCCATTCAGAAAACATTTTCATTAGTTCTGTTCCTCTTCAAAATAACACCAAGAGAACCCCAACCTGGGTAAAACTTGAGTCAGCTAAACTTACAGCAGAAATGCAAAGAAATCCCAATACCGACATTCTGCTCTGGAAAAATATTTAGGCTATTCCGTTGTCACCCTGTACCTCTGTTACAAGCAGAGCAAAATCCTACAGTGCAATAGATACCAAATGAAGCTGCTCTTCAGTTATCCAATTTGCCACCTTTTCTTAGGAATGACTTACTAATTCTTTTCAGACTGAAAAATAGCATGCACGCACACGTGCAGCTACATGAATTTTCAAAAACAGGCACAGCAATGGGCTGAGCTCAGTACTGCACGCTGGGCTCTGCCTACCCTCCTGAATCCCCATCTGCTAACTGAATAGGTATTCATTCTGGTAGGGGGCTTTTGAAACACCCCTTATGGCTGCATAGCAAAGGGCAGACACCCACTATAAACACCATTGTTTTGGAGCCCTCTAGTAGAAGATTCACACAGAGTTGTAGTAGCAGCCCTTTCAATGGGTAGTTCCTGTGCCAGAAGAAATTGCTGTGCAGGCAAATTAACAGTTGTGTCTGCTACAGGAATGGGAAGGAATTAGAATTCCAAGTGAAGAAGATGAACTTTCATATTTTCCTTTCTGCTTTTTTCTAGAAGAAATCTGTTCCCTGTAACCGAACCAACAAAAAAGCCCCTGGAAATGAGTATTTTCATACTTAGATAAAAGTATGAATTTGGTAAGGGATCTATTTCTTTCATAAGGGGAGAGATGTGTTTTATGACTTAGAAGACCATCCAGCTTTCAGAAACTTAAATGGCAAAGATCAACAAGCGTGGAAGACATCCTCAAGTCACTGATCCAGTCAATTCACCTGCTTTAATTGCTTTCTGATACATGCATACATTAAGTGCATAAACAATCACAAGACATTCAAAGCCAGGGTTTGCCACACTTATCTGAGCGATCCCATTAAAGCCCTATGCAAGACCTCAGTATGACTCCAGCAAAAAGACACTATAGGTTTTTTTGGTTTGAGCAGGGCTGTGCAGGCCTTAAAGCTCCCATGTTAAAAATCACAAAAGCTAGAAATATATTGTGAAACTTCAAGCAACAACACCAACATGAAACTTGCTGTATATTTTAAAAATATTTTTAAATATCTACAACAAGGGCTCTAGCTTCATGCATGAGATCCTTGTTTTAATTACATTGGATAGCTTGTTTTAGTTTGGTTTATGCGCACATCCTGTGCACTCTTGCACAGTTGAGTAATCCCATTCAGTTCCAAAGGCTTATTTGTGAGAATAAAGATGACTTAGAGTAATAAAGAGCTACACCCTTGTTATTCCAGCACTCACCTGCTTACCGAGAATGTTATCATAATATAAACAATGAAAAAATAAAATAAAATCAGGTTCCGCTTTCAGCCATGCCTGAGCAAAGCACAACTACGCAAAGGAGGGTAAACAAGGATCCTCTCACAGCTTCCAATTCCTACACTGGTTCACGGTTAGAGAATAACCTTAGAAGTTCTTAGAAGAATAAATAGTTCTTGTTTCACCACTTCTGCCATTGTTTCCTTCGTAGGAATAAGACACTTGTTTTTCCATGCCATACTTCTGGTTTGTTTCATTTTTTAATGCCATAAGGATTAGTTTCTTACTGATTTTGTATCAGGACTAAATTATTATGCAGACAACCTAGTTGCATCAAGCATGCTGCTCCGTAATACAATTGCAAATTCTGACAGATTATAGTTCTGCAGGTAATTTTTTTTTTTTTAATCCTTGCTTTTGTTTTACCTTTTATACCTACTTTGAGTGGCTTTATTTCAACAAGCAGTAAGACTCTATGTCTCTGTGGGGTTTTTCTCCATGGAAAATATCCCTCTCCTACCCAGTTTTTCATCCTGTTTGCTTCTCGTTTCACTCAGATGGAGGCTCTGCTGCAGCAGAGGGCAGGTTAATATCCTGGGGGTAGGGCCAGCTCAGAAGGAAAAAGGTATTTCAATGGCAGCCACAGAATACTGGGCTTCTGCTTGCACAGAGGCAATTCAGGGAGAGGTTTCTGCCAACATAAATAGAGAGACGGACCAGAGACTATAAGCTCCAGAGACAGACTGCTTCCTTGTGATAAACAAAGCTAATAAGTCAGTTTTAAGAAGACCAAGACCTCAGAGGTTAACAGCTTCAAAGAAAGATCAAGTTATGCAAAAATTGTGGGTGATATTTTGGGCAAAATTGTTACGTCACATCTGCCAATTGCATCCTCTATTTAGGCTTCAGAAACATTCTAATTCAGATTAGAATGAAATAAAGTTAAGGAAAGCAGGAAAAAAGCAAGGACATAGCCTATAGCTCCACAGCTTACCCCTGTTAGTGCAGTGAAATACGCCAGCATGCCAGAGCCAGGTACAGAGATGCTGAAGAAGTCTGTCCCCTGATTTGTGCTACCCTGATAACATCTCCTAACTGATGGTCGCTCACAGCAGAGAGCTGCTGTTTCATATCAGCTAGCAGACTGGGGCACTGACAAGAACAAGGAGAGACTTCCCGTGATTTCAAACACCTGCACTTTTTTCTCTGGTGTGTGCTGAATTTTATCTTGATGTTTTAAGTCTATCAGCTTTATACTCTGAAAGTATGATTCATGCCACATGCAAATAATTAATTACTACAGTTACCAGTCCTGTTCAGTCCTCGCCTCTCTCTTTCAGATATTACCCATCTAAAAGCCAAAAAGATTTGCTTTGACACGGTACTTTCTTTGGATGAGCCATATTGTTAAATTAATTCACCAAACCACAGATCTCTTGATGGACAGCATTCCTGAAGATTCATAGAATAGTTCGGGTTGGAAGAGACCTTAAAGATCATCCAGTTCCAACCCCCCTGCCATGGGCAGGGACACCTCCCACCAGACCAGGCTGTCCAAGGCCCCATCCAACCCGGCCTTGAACGCCTCCAGGGATGGGGCAGCCACAGGTTCCCTGGGCAACCTGTTCCAGTGCCTCACCACTCTCATAGGGATTCATAGAATCATAGAATCACCAGGTTGGAAAAGATCTCTTGGATTATCGAGTCCAACCATTCCTATCTGCCACTAAACCACAACCCTGAGCACCTCGTCCACCCATCTTTTAAATACCTCCAGGGATGTGGACTCCACGCCCTCCTCAGTCAGCCTCTGCCAGTGCCCCATAACCCTTTCTGTGAAAATTATTTTCCCAATATCCAGTCTGACCCTCCCCTGGTGCAGCTTGAGGCCATTCCCCCTTGTCCTGTCCCCTGTCACTTGGGAGAAGAGGCCAGCGCCCTCCTCTCTACAACCTCCTTTCAGGTAGTTGTAGAGAGGGATAAGGTCTTCCCTCAGCCTCCTCTTCTCCAGGCTGAACAACCCCAGCTCTCTCAGCTGCTCCTCATAAGACTTGTCAGTCTTAAGGTCGATTCTCAGCAAAGTTATTAAGAACATCGCATCTTTATATTTCATTCCGAGTATTAATTTTCCTTTGGTATTTTTTTTTCATGTTAAATCTCATAAATCAAAATATAGATTGGATCGATCTCTTCTCAGTTATATCGTAATGAAAGTAATCTTGAATGGTTTATGCAAAAGACAATGGATAAACCGCAGACTTATATGTATTACTTCAGATATTGCTCAGGTCTTACGTCTATGGATGGTTCATAGACCAAAGATAACCACTGCATTAAATGGGATGGGCTTAAAGGGTTTTCACAGCAGGTTTTGTTTTAGCAGGAAGCAACCAAACCGAGGAAACAAAACAGGAGTCGCTCAGCAGGGACAAACGCATTTTAGAAAGAAAAAGCAGAAGGCGCCACCCCCGCCCTCCCCCCCGAAGAGGCCGCCGGGCGGGCAGCGCCGGGCGCGGTACCATGGACAGAGCCCGCGGGGAGGGGCGCGCCGCGGAGCCTCCGAGCCCGGGCAGAGCGGTCCGTGCCGGGGAACACCCCGCGCGGAGCCTTCGGGACGCGCCGCCGCCGGGCGCGGGGCTGGGAAGCGGCGGAGCCGCAGGTCGGGCGCGGAGAGAGAGGCGGGAGGGTTTCTTGGGGCCGCTTCAGGGGGGTTTTATGGCGATTTCTGACTTGGCTCTGTTGATTCAGGGCATCCTTCGGAACACCTGCCTCCCAGCAGTTACCGCGTTATTATTAGGCGAGCGATGAAGTTCGGTTGCAATAAAACGTTGATAAAAAAAGTTTATGGCCGGGTGTGTAAACCTAAATTTTAAATTAATGGAGAGAGTAGCTTATAGGCGGCTTCAAAGGTTATTTTGTTAAACACAACCGTGTCCTACTATTTACAATACAAAAGGTGTGTTAAATACATTTTGTTTTGGCCAAACCGTTCTCCTTGCTGGATGATCTTTGAGAAAAGCAAATTATGACCCCTCGTGAATTTTCACTTCGAGTGTACACTATACTCAACACAGGAATTTCCTAATATACCAATTTTGTAGTCTATTCCTTCTGTTCTAAAGGATGGAGGCCATTAACAACTATTTTTTCCTAGATGATGTGATGCTAAAGGGAAATCTGAAACAGATCTGCTGGCACTGCACTTCAAGTATTTTTTTCCAAAAATCTCCAAATGTGGAGCTAATGTCCTTAAACAGCTCAGTAGAGGCCAAGCGCTAATGCTGTTATTCAAACCAATTTAGTATCAAACTGAAATTGAACTCAGAGGTGGAAATGAAAATATATATAACTGAGTATAAACTATCTGGTGCTGCCCATTAGTAAAGTAAAAGGTTTCTTGCTCCAACTGAACATTTTTCTGAAAGCATCAATTTTCTCTCTGAAAGATTAACACTCAAGTAACATCACCAAAAACCCATTGATCTTAAAAAGAGATTAACCAGAATGTAAAGCACACTGAACTATCACGACCAGTTTGCTTCATCTTACCTTAAGATATGTAACATTTGCAGGAAATACAAACTCAGATTGATATGTAAATGGGCCACAAATTTTGGTGCAGCGTGGCATTGCTCAGAATGGCCTCCGCGATTTTTCCTTTCAGTCAAATAGGCACCTTAACTTGATGTTCTTCATTTATATTTCTCAAATTTGGGGTTTTGAAAATAAAAAAGCTCCATTAAAATGGATGTTTTCACGAAAAAAGCAGTGTTCTCAACTTTGATATTATGTTGGGGTTTTATTCGAATAAACAAATTGAATGTCTGCCAAAGGAAGACAACAAACTGTTTTTTCCAAATATTTGCTGCAGACTTTTAAGATTCTTATTCAGTCTTGTCTGCTGAGCTTCTGTGTAGAAGCTGTTCCTGCACCTACCACCTATTTCAGGTATCTCCACCAGGTTCCTGCAGCATCTCCTCCAACATTGCCAAGGCATGCAAGCATAATAAATATGACCGCAAACAAGGCACTCACAGATACCACACTTCAGTATTTAAGTAAGTAAAGGGTTTTTTCCTTCCCTGCTGAGTGCTGCCACAGAAACAACTGAAAAACCTCTGAACATTTAGCAGCTTAGAAAAACAGAAGCCTGGCTTTAGATGATCACCTTTCATTTATCTTATTTCTATTCTGGGGAATAGCTTCTCTTTTTCCTTGTTCTAAGAACACTTAAAAATTATGATCACAGAGACTCTATGGTAAGTTTTGACTCATTGCTTTCTGTTGGGCCAGGATGATGCTCTGTTACTTGCTGCTGTTTGATAACTCAGAAAACAAAAATAAACCAACGATAGAAATATTCTTTCCAGACATCACTTCCCCCAGGGGCGGGAATATTAGTGGAAGAACTATGAATCACTTCATAAACTTCCATTTAACCAGGCCTCCGTAGAGCTTAGTGCCCTCTACACACCCCTCTGTAGTAAAATAGCACAGCAAGGTACCCATCTGCTCCCTGGAGAGCATCAGGGAGCTCTGAGGTTGCCACCACAGCCTCTGGCTGTCGAAGTGCCACAAGAGCAAGCCTAGGGTTATGTACAACGGGGGTCACACCTAAACATCCCAGCAGCCCTAGGCAGGTGTGTGGCAGTAGTAAGAGCTTCCTACCATGCTGCCAGTTCCTCACAACAGCTTAAGTTAGGCTGAACCATGTCCCAGCCCCTGGAGCCGCCCAAACCTGCAGGCCAAGGTTGTGAAATTGCCATTAAAACCACAGTAGACGCTCTCCACACCCCTAAAGAAGCCCAGATGAGAAGTGGGCTCATTGAAATCATACCTGGTAGCCTTTGCAGGATTAGCTAATGAAACCAACTCAAACTGCCTTTCATCAAAATGTGTGTCATTCCTGGAGCCTCAGCTTTGAGTACTGCACGCTTGGGGGTGTCAGAGATGAAGTTGGCAGTCACAGACAACGGCAACATTCAAGTGAAGTGATTCCATTACTTGCTAGCCCCAAAGTTACAGCAAACAATGCTTCTGAGCTTTTGCTGTTTTTCTCAATAGGCAAGTCATCAGACCCTAACAGCAATTCAGAACCTTTCTGTCCCAGTTTCTACCCTCACAGCACCAGACTTCAGTTTTTCAACAAAAAGCTTTCAGGATGAAAAATACAATGCAGAGAGAAATTCACCAAAATGTACATTAGGAAAGAACATTATTTGGATGCTCTGCTAGCCAAGTAGTAGAAGTAGAATTGATTTCATCCACAAGACTTTCTGTAACCAGAAAAGAGCCACATGAATATTTACTACCAGACAATTTTTGCAGGACATTCTGGTAAGTGGTGCAACATACCAGTACAAATCCAGCTGTATTCATCAAAGCGTTACTACAAACATTGTAGCAATAGTAATTTCAGAAAAACAACAGATATTCTTCCTACCTGAGAGGTGATCAAGATGAGCAGGTACTCTGTGTTACGCCCACCAGACTGTGCCTTACTTTCTCACATACCCTGGAAAACTACCTCAGGGCCATACTCTCACCACCACTAGAGATGAGGCTCCATCAGGAGCAATTTATACAACCTGGTTTCTCACCTCCAGGTACTCCTCATCAAACTTGACAAGGAAACAACCTATGTGTCAAGAGAATTATTTAGCTCCACAAAAAGCAGAAAACTACCTTCCCCTCCCTCTCAACACACCAAAAAAAACAGGCTACAGCTGAGGCAAGGCATCTGCTCTACATCCTGCCTCCTTGGGATTTGGGAAATGATGACCCTACAAAGAAGCACGGTGAACCATCTCTCTGCTGCTGAAAAGCCTTCCCTAGGCTGAATAACCTTTGTTTTGAATGAAGTCTTGCAACTGAGGGTGCTTTTGAAGTGACTGAAGAAAGCGTGTGGTATGAGAAGGCAGTGGCACAGGACCTACACTGCCCTGGCTTTGGCCCTGGGTTCCTGTTGTCCACAGTCACTTAACATCATTGGGCCTCAGATCATTCTCAAAAGACAGGATCATACCTTCCCAGGACACTGAAGAGTGGTTTAGGGACTGAGGTAGCCCCTACATAAGCTTTAGTCAAGCTCTCAACAGTACTATTTCTGTAGGACTTACTACATAGTTACAAAAGTTATTCTATGAATCATCTCAGTTTACCAAGACTCAGCATTTTGTGGGACCATCATATGACACTGTCCCTCAGTTCAGCCCTAGCACTGCATGTGAAAAATAATATTTTTTTAAAAAAGTCTGTGTAAATACAAAACAAATGCTAAAGTGATACTGTACAGACTATTGTACAGATACGGCTGTACAGAACTATTCAGTGCACTTTCCAATGCTTTTTACAAAAAAAAAAAAAAATAAAATAAATGTCCAGTGCCTGCTTTGACAGTGATATCCCTCTTCCCCTGGCTCCCAGCCTTGCTCTGACCCTCTGGACAGCCTAATCCCCCACTAGCGCAAACCAGTAGCGAGCTTTCTCCTAGTTTCACCACGGATGCTAACTCTCCGTGCAAAAGGACTTGGGCAAGAGGACCAGCCTTTCTGTGTTAAAAAAAAACCCAAACAACTAAACAACAACAAAAAGCCTCAAAACTCCCGTTTCAAAAGGAGACTTCAGAGAAATGATGTCGCGGGAGGCATTGTCGTACACGGCTCACTCAGACGCTGGGCTGGCGGATTAAAGAAATAATAAATAAACGGATAGATAAAAAATCCGTCCCTTTCGCACGGCTCCCAGGGAGAAGCAGGGTCGGGGCGTAGCTGCTGGCGCCCCGGAGCCGGGAGCGAGCAGGATCCCTCTTGGGGCAGGATAAAAATATTGACTGTAGATAAGCGAGGTGCAGGTGGGGCTGAGGGCACGGCGGCGGGTGCGGGCGGGGGTGAGCGGCCCTCGCCCCTGCCCAGGGCCTCGGGGAGGGCTTTGGGGGCTTTATGGGAAGCAGGTGAATGTCGCTAAACGGCCTCGGGTTTATTCCAAAGTGTCCCGTGAACCAGAAAACTTTACACCTGGGAGTTGCGGCGCGGAGTAGCCGAGCGCTTCGTCAGTGCATCTGTCTGCCGGCTCTGCAGGAAGCGAGGAAGGAGAAGGAAGAAATAACAGTTCGGAAACTCGCAGAGCCAAACGCGTTCCCCGTCCCGAGCCCCGACAGCCCCGCTGGGTCGCTGTCGGGGTGCACCCGCGGAGGTGCCCCATCGACCTCAACCGCGGGCTCGCCCGTCCTAGAAACAGAGAATCACCAGGTTGGAAAAGACCTCTTGGATCATCGAGTCCAAACGTTCCTATCTGCCACTAAACCGGGGGGCTACGCACCCCTCGCCTCTGTCTCTGGATGAAACCGTGTTGCTGAGCATTAGATAACAACAACAACAAAAAAAAACCAAAACCAAACCCGCACAAAACTAAGGATCCTGAATCATAAAAATATCAATGGGTGGTTGGAGATGAAACGATTCGCGCTGACCCGGTGGGATCGAGGGATTTGCTTGTCCCAAACTGATCTTTCAAACCCCAATCTAAGTCGAAAGGGGGGTTTGCCGAGCCAGTGGACTGGGTGTCTCATTTCAGCGAGTCACCTGCCACTAAAGAAGCACTTTTACAAGTTTGTGGCGAGGCGACGGGGCGTTAAAAGCTGCTCACTTGGGAGGAAAACCTGCCGCGGAGGCAGCGCTTGGGGAAAGGGTTAACCCCGCCGCCCGCCCTGCCTATGAAACGATGGTAAATTACCCGGCGCGTTCTCCCGGGGAAGAAATTAGACTTCAAAAGGGCTGGAACCCTTCTGAATATCTATCAAGCAGATGGGCTGATGCGCTGTCTCGCTGATGTGCAGTTGATTAACCGCCCCATAAAAGTGCAGCAGCCCCGCTCGCCCGCGGCGGGTGCGCGCCCTTCTCCCGGGCATCCCGGCGGCGGCAGCGCGCCTCCCGGGCTGCTGCCTCGGTACACAGGGCGAGATAAGAAGGGAAATAACGACAGGGGAGAGCCGGGAGAAAGAGGGGAGAGCGGGCAAGCGAATTGGGATGAAATGCAAAAAAAAAGTGATTTTTTCTAAGCGGAGGGGATTTGCGCTCCCACTCCCAAATCTCGCTTTCCCTGGCAGCTCTACAGAAAGCCCATCTCCGCCTCGACACAAGCTCCTGCGGCAAATCGCAGTTCCCCGCAGGGCTGAAGCCGCACCGCCTCACACCGAGCATCCTCCGCTAAACCGGGCTGGGGCGAAAAGCTGCGGGGAGCGAAGCTCTCCCCGAAGAGCCCGACTGCGGCAGCGGGATGGGGGCCGGGGGTCGCACTCGTCCCTGTCGCATGTAGGTAAAAGCGGCTTCTCCCTCCTCTCGGTCCAAAGCAGGGAGGGAGGAAAAGCGCACGCCAAAAAGCCACCTATTGTAGCGTTTAAATGCCTCGCCGCTCAAACCGCCTTTGACACGCCTTGGCTGGGCTCCCAAAGGCATCCTGTGCCATTTGATAGCACTTCAGAAGAGGCCTCTCTTGTCTTCCCCGCTCCGGGGCAGCCTGGAAATGGCCAACCCCGACAGGGGCAGGGCATTCACCGCACACGGGCAGCGCAGCCACCTATAACTCCCCGGGGGTACAGCAGCTCTGAAAATAACAATGACTTTGAGAGAGTCAGCCTGAAGTTAAGGATGGCGACAACAGGGTGGCATGAGGATTTCCAGGGCCAGACCCCAGCTCCGAGAGAGCTGCTGGCTGCGCACCTCAGTCCCGGAGCTGGCGGACACCTAGCCAGGGGCAAAGCCCCTTGCAGAGTGGCAAGGACTTGCCCAGGGCCGGACAACTTGTCCCCGGGCTGCGCTGGTGGCTCCCCGTCCCAGCCTGGGCGCTGCGGGGAGAGGATACTCCCCACGCGTGGCTGTACGAGCCCTGGCCCTCTTCCTCGCGTTTTTCTCTCCCCGCCTTCCCCGGACAGGCACGTCCTAGGCAGAGACGACAGCAGGTGGCCGGACCCACGGACTTCTGTTGAGTGCCTGGGAATGGCAGTGCCAGAGCTGGGGACACCCGTGTCGGGGATGCACACAGCGGAGCCCAAGCCAGCAGGTGCCCCGCGAGGGAATGGGGCTGTGGGGAGGAGAGGGATGATTCCCTCTGCTCCTGCTCAGTAGGAGGCGGAGGTGACTGCTTGTCTCCGGCAGCGGCTCGGACCCCTGGGAGCGTGTGCACGAGTGTGCGGGGCGGCCAGGCGTGTGCACGCCCCTGCACGCCGGCCTTGGTGCGGGCTCGCCCGTCACTCTGTGGGCGCCTGCCTCCCCGCGCTGTCGGAGCAGACACGCTGGGCCGTTCCTGCGTATCCTTTTCTCTTTCCTTTGTCTCCCTTTCTTTGGCTTTGACTCTTTCAGGTGCCCCGGCGGTGCCCTCGCGTGCTGCTGGTTGCTGGGAGGTGGCGTGGCTGCCACTGCGCTGCTGTTGTGCGAGGGGAGGGAGGGAAGGGGGGCTTGAATGCTGGCTGTTGTGATCGGCTGGGGTGGGGGGCCGCCGAGGAGGAGGAGGCCGATGATGATGATGATGGAGGGGAGGGGGTGACGATGGAGCTCACCGCGGGCGCGCAGCTCCCTGGGGAGCCGCCTGAAAGGCCGCTGCGCTCACCAGCTGACAACGCGTGCTCCGCTCCAGACACGGCGCACCGCGGCCGGGAGCAGGGCCAGAACCCCCCTCTCCGCCCCCCAATCCCCTGTCCTCCCCATTGTCCGCCCCATCGCATTGTCCGCCCTGCTCTAATTAAGAAACACTGGTCCCAGGGCCAGCTCCCCCCCTCCCACCTCCACCCCCCGTGGTCCCTTCGCTTTTCTGGTCTCCCCTCGCTGCTTTTAACCCTTTCTCCCTCCTCCCCTTGCTCCCTCCTCCCTCCCCGAGGCCAGAGGTTGAGCAAACAGCAGCCGGAGAGATGCGAGGCAGCGATGCGCTCCGGCCGCCGCGCTGCTAACATCCCCCTCCCCCCCAATCGCACACCTCCTCGCCACCGCCGACCCCTCCGGTCCCCCGAAATCCCCGCGATAAACCCCGCCGCCAAAACCGGCGGGGAGAGCCCCGCACCGGAGCCCGCGGCTGCGGTTCATCCGGAGAACCCGGTCTCAAAAGTCACCGGGAGCCTCCGTGCGCCTCGCACAAAGGCGACCACCTCCGCTATCCCACCCTCCCGGTTCGTTTTGCACAGCCCCCGGAGGATATTTAGCGTTCAGCCAAAATTTAACGCTCGGATAGTGCGCTTCTGGCTCGCCCTTTTTCAAATAAAAGCTCGTTTAGGACGATAAAATCCCATGAAGAAGCAAACCGGGCGAAACTGCTTCCAGGGGCTGGTGCGCGTCCCGCTCTTGTTAAAAAAACTTCGCGCTAGTCTATACGAAACAAACACTGTCGCAAGCTCAATAAAGCGATTTATCCATCTTCATTACTTAAAGAAACGTTGTCTCTTTGTTTGTTTGGGAGATATTAAGCATGCTTAGCTTGCAACACATAGTTGATTCCTTTGCTAGTATCTTGGATACTTGGATCTGACTTTGGAAGGTAGGAGCTAATTGCTAATAATGGAGAGAAAGGAACCAGCCAGCATAGCGGGAGTGGCCTGGCATATGGGGAATGAGCAGTCTGAAATACTCAATATTCAAGTTTCCAAAATATTAATGAGATTATAGCAACCTGCAGCTATACGTTACAGCTTGTTAACGGAGTGTGAGAGAAGGGGGGCTGCCAAACGGTTGTTATGCAAACTCTGTAGCTGAACCTTAAAATGGAAATGCGGCTGGGTGTCTCTTTCAAAGAAGTTTAAAAAAAAAAAAAAAAAAGAAGAAAAAGAAGAAGCAGCAGCTCCTCAGACGGCGAGTGCCGCATTGTAGCTGCGAGCACCGACTGCGCTGCGCCCGTCTGTCAGGGACAGCGACGCTTTGCATCCCTTTTGGCTGCGTCCCCCCAGCTCCCGGGAGCCGCTGCACGGGGCGCTACCCCCGCTCACGGCCGCAGCCGCTTCCCTCGCGCTGGGAGCATACAGAACCCAAAATGAATAAACCAAAGAACAGCCCTGTCCCCACAAAAAATGGTAGTATTCTGCTACTCTGCATCAGTCCCATGCTCCCCAAGAAGCGGGACTGGCGCCTAGAGCCCAGAAAGTGTTGGCTCTCCAAAGATGACCCTCTCCGGAAAAAAAAAAAAAAAAAAAAAAGTGGTGTTTTTTAGGAAAAAAATGACCTTACCGAGGAACTTCTCACCCTGCGGGACCATGCCCCGCCTCGGCAGGTACGAGGTGGGCGGCCGCAGGTCACCGGGGAGGTGGGGGTGGGTGCCCTGTTTCTGCAGGGGAAACCGACGCTCCCATAGACTCCGCTGCACGCGGGCCGACGGACGCACCCATCGCCCCTTAGACACCACCCTTTCCCCCCTCGGTGTCACCTATTGAACCCAGCGGGACCCTGGCACCGGTACGGCTCCTGTTTAGCTCCAGGTTTGGTGCCGCGGGCAGGCTGGGCAAAGCATCACACTCCCCACGCCCTGCTCCTCCGGACACCCGCGCTGCTCTCCTGTTCCCCAGACCCCTCCGGTTCTCCCCATCCGCTTCCAGCCCTTTCCACTTACACCTCTTCCCCCCCATCCCCGAGACAGACAACACTCTGTGGGAACACCCGCTCCTGTCCCTGACCGGGAGTGGGGAAAGGAAGATGTGACTCGAGTAGCGTCGACGGGGACACGTGGCTGCCGAGCAGCGCCAAGCACTTGTTGCAATTACCCCGGCTCAGCTGGGAACGGCGGGATGGAGATGGGAGCCGATCCTGACCCAGGCGGGGCACAGATCCACCCCCCCACCTCGGCCCCAGGCTGTCCCTCTGCAGGGAGCAGAGCCCCCCTCGGGGCTGCCCCCTCACTTTCTGCCGCCAGGTTTTGAGACCTCGTGGCGTGCGAGGAGAAAAGCTAAACCCGACCGCTTTTTCAGGCTGTTTTTGTTTGGTTTTGCTTTTTCCCACTTTTATTCGATCTCAAAAAAAAAATTAAAATTAAAATACATAAACCAATGGCAGCTGGCTTTGCTAAAATAAAAATAAAACGATTCTCGTGGTAGAAAAGTTGGTTTTCTTAAAATAAAAAGAAGCAGATATAGTTGCAAACACTCCATAATAAATACGTTTCCTATTATCACAAAAGCAAATTAAAACGGACATAAAAGTTTGACACGACAAAACTGTTTTCCTTTTTAAGAGCGCGTTAGGATTAAGTGGCTTAATTAAATATCGGTCCCCAATTGGCAGTTATTCAGTAGCTTTCCTCTTGAAACCGCATCTCCAGCCGCTGATAAAGTGCTTGCGCCAAGTTTTCCCCCCCAAAGACGCCGATATGGTGCGCTAAGGAAAATCCACCTGCTCTCCGCTATTTACAGGACCAGACGGTGCGTTATTTACATTTGTGTGTGTGATTTTTTTTTTTTCTTTTTTTCACACGGCAATACGACCCAGGGCAGGATCGGATCGGTGTCAGCGGCTCCGCGCTGCGAGGTGGCGTGTTGGCAGGAGGGAACAACGACTTCTAGGCAAAAGAAACTTTAACAGTGGTCACTATAAAAGGAAATAATCATAATAAAAGCCCCCAACCGACCCTGACAGACGGGGAGGGCGCAGTGCCCCGCTAACAGCCATTCCCCGGGCAAACCCGGGAATCGCCGGGGGTGGGCGAAAAGGGGGCGGATTTCAAAGGCGACCGAGGGGACCCGAGTCCGTGCTCCGAGGGGCGCTGGGGACGGCGCCCCCCGCCCTAGCTGGCCTCGTCCGAGTCGCTGTAGTGGGAGCGGGGCGAGAACTCCCCGTCGCTCCTGTGGGACCGGGGCGACGTTTTGCTCCTCTCCTGCGGCGGCTGCCCGGGCTGCGGCACCAACAGGGCGGGGGAAGGCGCTCTCTGCCCCGCGAAGGACGGGAAGCGCAGCGGGTCGAGCGGCACGGGCGGCGGGGCGAAGCGAGTCCTGCCGTGCCCGGGGGGGGAGGCTCTCGGCGGGCCGGGCTGCGGCGGGGGCGGTCCCGGCGGCGGCCCCGGGGCTGCGCAGGGCGGCTCGAAGGCGGAGGCGGCCCCGCGGTGCTCGGTTTTACCGGGGGCTTCGGCGGCGTCGGGGCCGTGCAGCAGCTCGGCCAGGGCGCTGATGTAGATCTGCGCCATCTGCAGCGTCTCGTACTTGGAGAGCTTCTTGTCGTTGTTGAACGAAGGGATGACGTTGCGCAGCTGGTCGAACGCATGGTTCAGCCCGTGCATCCGCCGCCGCTCCCGCGCGTTGGCCGCCAGCCGCCGCTGCTTCTGCACGCCGCTCACCTGCGCCCCGCCGCCGCCCCGCGCCCGGCCACCGCCCCGCGCCCCGCCGCCGCCCCGCGACGCGCTGCCCCTCTCCTCCTCGTCGTCGTCCTCCTCCTCCTCGCCGGGCAGCAGGTATCGCGGCGAGGCGGCGGGCAGGCGCGCGGCGCAGCACACGCCGAGCCAGCCCGGGGCGAACCCGCAGCCGCCCGGCGGCCCCAGCGGAGGCTCCGGCTCGCGCCCGCCCTCGGGCCACGCCGCGCGCGGCAGGCTCATGGCTCTCTGCTCAGCGCGGGAGCCGCTCGCCCATGGGAGGGAGGGGCACCTGCCTCGCGCGTGGCGCCCCGACGTCTCCGGTGTCGGCCCGGGCGCCGCGCCCCCCTTTAAGCAGCGGCACGCGCCGGGGTCCCCCCCCCCTCCCCCCCCCGCCCCGAACTCCCCCCGCCCCACACACCTCCTCCCTCGCGCCCCACCCCTCCCACCCCCTCCCCTCCACTCGCGCCGGTCGCGTGTCGGCGCGGCCAATGGCGCGCGCGCGCGCGGGGGGCCCCGGCGCGTGCGGGGAACCAATGGGGCGCGGGGAGCGGCGGAGGGAGGGAAGGGGGGTGTGTGTGTGTGTGTGTGTGTGTGTGTTGAGACGAAGGCGGGGGCGGGGAGTGGGGGGGGGTGCAGACGGGGCCGGCGGCACGCGCGGTCCGGCCCCGCCCCGCCCGGGGAGGCGCGCGCCTGGCGGACGCCCCGCGCGCGCGGAGAGGGGAGCGGGGAGGGGCAGCGCGTGGTTCATCGCGGAGCGGCGCCCGGCGGCACCGCGGAGTCCCCGGCGCGGGACCGGTCCGATTCCTTCCCCAGAGCCCGCCCGGCTCTCGCTGCCGCCGCCGCCGCACGGAGTGCTCGCCGCGCCCTCACTCGTACCCCGCAACTCGCACCCGCGCTCCGCACCTGTACCGCGCATCCGCAGCCTGCTCCCCGCACCCGCACCCACACCCGCACCATCACCCTGCACCCACACCCCGCATCTGCATCTTGCACCCCGCACCCCACAGCCCACCCCGTACCCCTCACCACACCTTGGCACCCCGCACCTGCACCCTGCAGCCTGCACCCACAACCCACACCCGAATGCAACACCTCGCACCCTGCACCCCGCACCCCACAGCCCACCCCGTACCCCTCACCACACCTTGGCACCCTGCACCTGCACCCTGCACCCACAACCCACACCCGAATGACACACCTCGCACCCTGCACCCGCACCCACACTCGCATCCTTCAGCTGCACTTCGCACCTCCACCCGCACCCTGCACCCCAAATCCTGCACTTGCACCTGCCCCCCTCACCCTACACCTGGCCCCCTCATCCACACCCGCAACTCACGCTTGCACTCCGCACCTGTACGCCGCACCCTGCTCCCTGCACTCACACTTGAACCCACACTCCTCACCCACACCATCACTCTGCACCCACACCCCCCATCCTGCACCAGCACCTCGCACCACTCATTTGCATTCGCATTCTGCACCTGCACCCCACATCCGCACCCACACCTTGCACCCTTCATCCGCACCTGCACCTGTAGCCCGCACCCCACACTCCTCACGCACACCCTGCACCCCTCATCCGTATCCTGCACCCTACACCCGCACCCTCACCTCGCACCCCTCATCCGCACACTGCACCCCACAACCGCACTCCTCACCCGCACCTCACAACCTCACCCTGCACCTCGCAGACCTCATCTGCAGCAGCATCCCGCTCCCGCACTTGTACCCCGCACCCACACCTTGCACTCCTCATCTGCACCCGCACCTCACACCCACACCTTCACCCCGCACCCACACCTTCACCCCGCAGCGGCGCTCGGCAGGGCTCCAGCCGTGGGGTTTCCTGCTGTGTGCCCTCGACTTTTGCGTGTTCAGTGTCGGGGAGGTGCGGGAAGCCCGTGTACGAGTCGGTGGGTGGGAAAAGGTGGCAACACGCGTGCATCGCCCCGGGAGCCATTGCGTGACCCGCAGGGTCCTCTGCGAGCAAGTGCTTTTATTCAGGTGACAATCACTCCCCAAACGTGGTGGAGAAGAGGGAAACAACTCCATGCACGCATCCAAGCTCCCCTTCCGAGCAGCCTCGCGGAGGAGAGGTGGAGGTTTGCTGATGTGAATAGGCGTGTTGAGAACAAAGTGATGGGCACAGTATGAGGTAGATATGTTTTTTTCAAACGTGAATAACTCGCCAGCCATGGAGGGAGGGAGCGCAGCAGCTCAAAGCCACTCGGTGGTGGCAGGGGATGAGCAACCGCATGTTTTTTTGGGCTGGCTGAGCATGCCGGCTGTACTGTGGGTGCCTGGTGCCCACCTCCACCAACAACTGGATGTTTCGGAGCAAACAAGGAGCTGATGGTTTGCTTTAAAAAGAAACTGAGGCAAGCCTTTGCTATTCCCTTCTGCTTCCAGATACTTTTCAAAGGCAAAGCTGCTTTTTTCTTTCCTCTTAAACAAGCTGTTGATTTCTGATCAAAATGAAAACATTTATTTGGCAAGGAAGATGAGAAGGAGCATAAGTTTATAAGCCTTGTTTCTGTATAATGTCTATGAAGTTCTGTATTATGTCCATGAAGTGCCCCATAGAACTAGGGGCAATGGGTATAGACTGGAGAGGGGTGGATTTAGACTAGACATAAGGGGGAATTTCTTCACTGTGAGAGTGGTGAGGCACTGGCACAGGTTGCCAAGGGAAGTTGTGGCTGCCCCATCCCTGGAGGTGTTCAAGACCAGGCTGGATGGGGCCTTGGGCAGCATGATCCAGTGGGAGGTGTCCCTGCCCATGGCAGGGGGGTTGGAACTGAATGATCTTTGAGATCCCTTCCAACCCAAACTATTCTGTGGTTCTTTGATTCTGTGTTTCTATGATTCTAAGTTGGCAGGCCATCTACTTGTATCTGGCAGCAACTTTTATGTGCTCCTATCATATTATTGCACACACATAGATGCTTTTATCATTTTTTAAAAACCAAATCCTCTCTCCACCATGCTGAATGGTACCATTTTCCAGATAAACACCCAATCCTGCTTTTTTTTTTTCCCATCCCCAGGTACCGCCTGCTTCCTCGCCAGGTCCTGGTGGTGCAAGCTTGCTTTGCAAGGAGCCACAACTATACTCTCTTCCCTGGGGTCAAGCGTGCACATTCCTGCTTCAAGAACCAGGCACTGTGGCTGCGAGCTGTGTGATGCGAGGCCAAAGCTTGGAGATGAGTGGGAGCTTTGCTAAGTGGGAGCCACTGAAGCGATTCCAGAAGTCTAGCAAGCTTGCATGCATGGGTAGAGCAATGATGGTGCAGTGTTAAATACCTTGCTCTGGGCTGGTGGGTCAGAGGGCTTCTCCCTGACAGCAAGCCAAATCATCCAGCCCACAAGCCACCGGCTTTCCAAGGCAGTTAGGTTGAGCACCTGGGCATGGAGGGGAGCAGTGTCCCATTAGCATCCCATGCAGATATGAGGTGACTGGTGCACAGGAAGAGGTCTGGCCTCCAAGTACCCCATGCTCCGGGCAGGGCCAGGGCTGACCGTAGGGTTCTCTTCGCAGGACCACAGTGATTTTATGGAGTGCAGGGAGACCAACCTAATACCCTGGCACACTCCTTGGACAGTCAGCCCAGCTAAGAAACACTACCAGCTGCTTATTTTTAAAGGGGTATGTTTTGTGAATCCGCGCACTTTGAAGCTGGGGGCATTTGAGATTCACTCTGTAGTTTGCCTTTGAAAGGGCAACCACAGAAAGCTGGTTTTCCCACCAACGCCACCGCTCAGACAGGGAAAAAATGTTTCATTGAAACTCACTGCTCTGCGTATGCCTGTATCTGCTGCGCTGCACGCACATCCTCAGAGTCAAAGTCAAAGGCAAAGGGTGGTTTATGTCAGCACTGGGTTTAGCTCTGCTCTCCCAGAATAAGATAAATGTAAGTGATGAAGAACTCCTGGGGCTGGCTGAACTCATTTTGTATTCAACACTGCCCGGCCCTTTTCTCTTTCCTTTCTCCCTCTCTTTGTATGTTCAAGCCTACTTGAGTTTCTTTTTTTCTTTTGTAGAAGTTGGTTCTTTTGAAGCGGTTCGAGGCACGCCCTGCCGCAAAGGGAACTTCACGGGAGTCGGAAACACAGGCACACCGGTCTGAAACACTTACTGTACAATAGCAGGAATGTAGGAAGCCTTGAAAATGAATCTGCTCTCTCTAAGAAAGTGTCAAAGCTTTCAGAGGAAAACAACTGAACTTACCCCTGTATCTTTATGCAGATTTCCACCCCGCCCCAGCTCCTCCACCCCTGCCCCCCCTTGTCTGGTTAAGGGCGGAGGCAGCAACTCGAGGTCAGGCACATATCAGTGTTACAGAAAAATGGGTTACAAAAGTGGGGGGAGAACAAACTTGCAAAAGGCCTCCTCTATCATTACAGCCAGAGACATTTTCAAAGCACACAAAGCACAGGGGTTAGCCCTCAGCTTAATTGTATGCAATAGTCTAATTGCTCATTCAATCACATTTCAAGATCAGCCGGCGGCTCTGCAGACAACACCATGCGTAGGAAGTTATTTTATTTCTTATCTTCCCCACTTTTCTCCACACATTCTCCCATTTCCTCCCTTCCTTTCAAAGAGCAGGGGGGAACCTTCTCTGTGCTGTCCCTGCCTTGTGATCTGGACTTCAGGCAGTTAAACACATGAGTGGATAGAGACAAAGTTGTGAGTGTCGCTTACCGAGGTCAAGTAATCCTCACTGAATCCCAGCCGCAACCTGCCAAGGCCTCCAGCAAGGGGAGGGAAGAGATTCCTGCCAACTGACCTGCACCCTACAGTGGCAAATCCCATCTAGAAGCTCCTACAGGGAGCTACAACAATCACCTGAAGATGACTCACAGCCTGATAATTTTCAGTCTCACCTACTGCATCATCAGAACATTCACCCAAACAAAGTGTTCTTATTTAGATTATACAAAGCAAGTGAGCTTAAAGCAGAGAAGGGTCCAGCAGCAAGTTTTTCTTAGACTCTTCTTACGATCAGTGCCTGATGCTTTACTATCAGATATTTTAAATTCACATGGGAAGTGATGACTGCAGCGAACAAAACAGCCCAGGTACCTGGGACACCACTACAGACTCCAACGTCCATGAATCCTGCCTCTCTTCACACAAGAATAATCAGAACCACGTTGCTGCTGAAGCAGATGTGCCTTCATTTCCCCAGACCGCTCTTCCTGGGCAGATTGTTGCAGTTACCTGATGTCATATGCTTTGACTCTTTGAGGGTCTACAAAACTAGTTCCTGTTTCTTGGTGACATTTACCTACGCTCTGGGACTAATCCTGCAAACACTTTCTGTTGTGTACAGTTAATTCTAGTGCAAGTACTCTAACTGCCTCCAAGAGAAATGCAAAGCATTGCTGTAACAATACTTGCCTCCCTCCTGGGGTCATTGAAAGGCATAATGAATTCAGCTCTGTAATACATTTGGAAATCTTATCTATAGAATTTATACCTAAATACGCTTTGCCCTTTTATTTAAATGGCTGTAACTGTTACTGAGAATTTAATTTATGCTCATATTTCAAAAATAAAAAGTTTATATTCAAGGAGGCATCACTAATAATAACAATTGTCCTTTTGTCACTTTGTTTTAAACACTTTCTTGGTTCTACACTCAGCTTGGAAAGGAGTTCCCACTAAAATCGCTAAATGCCTTTAGTCCCACCAAAGACTTGGAGAGCTGAGGCACTTCTCATCTGTGGGACTCTTTCAACAACAGGCCTCCAGAAAAACAAACAAACAAACAACAAAACCATCACAAAGGGGTTTGCAGAGCTATTGCCATGGCCTGGTAAGTATTGCCACCGCTTTAGATGATTAGAGGACCCAGTATGGAAGGCAGTAGTTTCCTCCTGTCCTAGACTTGGAAAGTCTGACTGCAGAGGTCTGCATCTTTCTTGGTTACTGCTTCTGACAGGGGCTGTGACCCAGCTAGCTGGCAATAGCTCACACAGGCAGCTTTTTGGATTACAATCTGCATTATGAAGTGTGTCCCAGAGTTAGACTCTTGGTGGACGAACAGTTAATGTCTTCAAAAAAAATTATATCCTGCAAGAACTGGAAGCTTTTCCTAGCACTGCAAGACTGCTTTAATGCAATGGCAACACTAGTATCAGACCTAAGGAATTTGTTTATGTTGGAGGCTTTGTACCTCACCCTTGATCTCCTCATCCCCTTAACAGTGATATTGTTCCAGATGTAGTTTGTTCGCCCTTTGAAGCGAACAATTTTGCTGGACCTGAGTGCACCCACATGCACCACCCACAGGTCCATCATTTTAGTCACTCCTGAAAAGAGCAACAACAGGATGCTAGTAACTGTCTCCTGCTTAACACAATGCATATTAGAAAGTGCCTTAAAATCAAATGTTGTCTAGCAAGCTTTAATTAGGCTATTAAATAATATGTTTTACTGATATAAATCCCTTACCAAGAAAACAAGCAGTGCCATCAAGAGTTTTATAGCATAAGAAAACCACTTCATCTGGTTTAAGGGACTGAGAATTAACTTCCATCCATCCATTGAGACAATATATTCCCTTTAAATCTGGTCACCTCCACTTGTTCTCAGTGGGTCTTGCACAAAAGCCCAGAGAGTGGAAGTACTCCAGATTACTAGGCATGTAGAGCTGCTGGTATTAGGTATTTTTTTAATCCATCTCCACAGCATTCTCTCTTTCACCATCACTTGAGCCACTGCACAGAGTACAGTTAAAAATGTTTGCTCTAGGAAAAGATTCTAATCATAGCCTTGAAGTATGAACTAAAAATTTAGCTTGCAGACTCTCCGTGGCACAGCAGTAACATATTTCAGTGGAAAAACATATCAGTTGACATGTAGGCAAGAGGAAAAAAGGAAAAATCTGACATCTTAAACAGTCTGTGTTGCCTCTCAACAGCAGTATTAGTAGAGTTGTAACCTGGGAGCGTGGAGGGGTGCTTCAATTGTACCGGGCCTTCGATATACTGTTCTCACATCCATCAACCTCAAAGATCTGCAATTAGGCAGCCTTGTGCCTGAAGGAGGTTTCATAGTAGTGGAACTGCCAGCTTGGAATTTGAACCTTTGCAGGTCTCCTCAGAAGGTCTCTAAAATGTGAAGAGTAAATATTTACAGTCACAGAAGCCAAAATAATGCAGAGAATAGTGGTCCCTCTAAGGGAGAAAAGCAAGTGAATGGACCTGAGCTAGTGCTGAGCAGCACCTCATGTCTGTTTCCCAGAACAGACTTTTTTCACAAGAAACACTTGTCAGCCAAGAAAAAAATACTAGATTGCCAGCTGCAGGAAATCCTCCCGTTTAGACCCTGACAGCAACCAGCACAGGGGCTTCTAGGAACAATCAATTTCCAACAGAACACAGTACCAACACAACTTTCAGGAACTACACCTGTGAAAAGCTGTAACAACAGACCCCTCTGAAGACATCTTCACCTGGTCTACTACCTTATAAATTAGGATGTCTTAAGACTTTTAAAGTATTTGTTAAAAAAGTAGCATCAGAATAATTTTTCTTCTCTCTTTTATTTTTTTTTTCTGTGTGGTGTTAGGACACACATATATCCCCCAGCACAGAAACATTTTAAAATGCCCTTAAACAAATCCCACATACGACAAAAATGAAGCATTTTAAAAGGCTTAAGCTTTAGGGGAATCTCAAAATGCTGTGCCATGCAGAAGACTCTTTCCAGTCCATCAGATAACAGACAGCACCAGCAGAGCACTGTTCGCAGTGCCTGTGATGGATGGAGGTCTTCATCGGCTGTGTTCAGAGACAGCAACACGCGGTCATAGTCCTGTAGCTCTTGGAAAGCAGCTCTCTCATGGCAATAGGCATGCAAAATCCTGCCTGTGGCAAGATCTGTACCTCTGAGCTGCAGATCTGTTTCCTTCGGAGCTGAAAGAAGACTTGGTATAGTTTGTAAGCATCGCTATTTTCCAGGCAAGCAGGAAGTTTTAGGAATTCCCACAGGTTGAAGCCTAATATTCTTCTGCAGTGTGTAAGAGCCATGTTGAGGCAGAAAGCAATGCTAGACACAGGTGATGACCTACCGAGGCCGGGGCCTTGAGGGCTTTTATCAGTTATCCCCAGTTTTCATTAGCCTGAGTGCACAGTGCCCACAGTCGCGGTGACATCCCTTACGTAGGTCACCCAAGTGCTCAGTGTGAGAACCCAAGCAGCTCAGATTTGTAGGGAGGGGTGGCAGGAGTAACCACTGTCCCAGTCTGCCTCATTTGTGAACACAAAAACCCACCTCCTGCATCAGTGAGGCTGTTGCAGCCACGCCACTAGAAATCATTTTTGCTGCAGTCCTACACGCATTCGCATCCTGGTGAGAGACATCTTAGTAGGAAGGCAGTGCCTAAGTGATGTCCCATAAGAGCTTCTTTGCTGAACAAAAGCCTGGTGTCTCCATGGGTCCCTCATTGCCCTGCCACAATCCTGGGATGGGCACATGGGCATTTCTTCCCTAATTCTCCCAGCGGGATAAGTCTGTGCAAGACCGGAGCAGCCCACTTTGGTGTCACAGCTGCTCGGTGGATACCGAAGTCTCTGCAAACTGGGGCAACTCTCTTTGGTGTCACAGCTGCTCAGTGAGTACCAAAGTCCCCACAGACTGGGGCAACTCTCTTGGGTGTCACAGCTGCTCAGTGAGTACCAAAGTCCCCACAGACTGGGGCAACTCTCTTGGGTGTCACAGCTGCTCAGTGAGTACCAAAGTCCCCGCAGACTGGGACAACCTTCTTGGGTGTCACCGCTGCTCAGTGGGTACCAAAGTCTCCGCAGACTGGGGCAACCCTCCTGGGTATCACAGCTACTTGGTGGGTACCAAAGTCTCTGCAGACTGGGGCAACCCTCCTGGGTGTCACCGCTGCTCGGTGGGTACCAAGCCATGCTCGCAGCCCCTTCCAAGCCTCCCCGTCCCCCTCCCTCCCCGCAGCCCCTCGGGTGGGGTGTGCGCCCCGGGGCTGCCCCTCTGCCGGCAACAGGTTGAATATTGTAGGTGTGGGCGATTAAAGTGTCGGCGGCACAATGACGGTCTGTGTCCCATTCGCCACGCCCGGGCTCCTCTTTGCAAAGCGCACACAAGAGGTGACACGGCGGTGGCCCCCGGCATTCTCCCGGCGGCATAGCCAAGGCGCCTCGCCCCGTCTCCCGGGAAATGGGGATCCCCGCGCACGGCTCCGCGGCTGCGGGAAGCGAGGAGGAGGAGGAGGGGGGACATGGACAGCAAGCGCTGCCCGGGGCAGCCGGGAAGCGAGGAGAAGGAGCCCCCGCAGCCCCCGCCCGAGCGCAGCCGCGCCGAAGGCGATGCCGCAGCGCCACCGCCCGGTCCCCGCGGAGAAAGTCGTAGAATCACCAGGTTGGAAAAGACCTCTTGGATTATCGAGTCCAACCATTCCTATCTGCCACTAAACCACGTCCCTGAGCACCTCGTCCAAACCGTCTTTTAAACATCTCCAGGGATGGGGACTCCACTCCCTCCCTGGGCAGTCTCTGACAGGGCCCAGTGACCTTTTCTGTGAAAAGTTTTTCCTGATATCCAGCCTGAACCTCCCCTGGCAGAGCTTGAGGCCATTCCCCCTTGTCCTGTCCCCTGTCACTTGGGAGAAGAGGCCAGCTCCCTCCTCTCCACAACCTCCTTTCAGGTAGTTGTAGAGAGCAATAAGGTCTCCCCTCAGCCTCCTCTTCTCCAGGCTAAACAACCCCAGCTCTCTCAGCCGCTCCTCGTAAGACTTGTTCTCCAGCCCTCTCACCAGCTTCGTTGCTCTTCTCTGGATACACTCCAGAGCCTCAACATCCTTCTTGTGGTGAGGGGCCCAGAACTGAACACAGTACTCAAGGTGTGGTCTCACCAGTGCTGAATACGGAGGGAGAATCACCTCCCCGGACCTGCTGATCACACCGTTTCTGATACAAGCCAAGATGCCATTGGCCTTCTTGGCCACCTGGGCACACTGCTGGCTCATGTTCAGTCGGCTGTCAACCAACACCCCCAGGTCCTTCTCTTCCATGCAGCTTTTCAGCCACTTTCTCCCCAGTCTGTAGCACTGCACAGGGTTGTTGTGCCCCAAGGGCAGGACCCGGCATTTGGCCTTGTTGAACCTCATGCCATTGGCCTCAGCCCAGCGGTCCAGCCTGTTCAGATCCCTTTGCAGAGCCTCCCTACCCTCCAGCAGATCCACACTTCCTCCCAGATTAGTGTCATCTGCAAACTTGCTGAGGGTGCACTCAATGCCTTCATCCAGGTCGTTGATAAAGACATTGAACAGGGCTGGACCCAGTACTGAGCCCTGAGGAACCCCACTTGTGACTGGCCTCCAGCTGGAGTTAACTCCATTGACCACCACTCTCTGGGCCAGGCCATCCAACCAGTTTTCAACCCAGGAGAGTGTGTGCCTGTCCAGGCCCGTTCTTCCACTCCTGCTGCCCTCTCCATTCCATTTTCCCCGCTGAGCTGAGGGCAAATGATGGTCAATCGCTTGCTGCCTGCGGCAGCCTCCCTGGTGGAAGTGTAACTCCCCATGCAACATACCAAAGTGGTGGAACATGGAGCACTCTTAGGTTTTGCTTTTCCTGAGCGGCAGCATCACCACAGCTCAGTGCGGCTGCTCTCCCCATTCCCTGCAGCTGGCAGGGATGGGAGCATCCTCCTGGAGAGCCGTGAACCTGCAGCAGGTCCCTGCCTCCAGCTGGAGCAGCCTGGCTTGCTCCCTGCAGGGAGCACAGTCCACCCATTTGAGGGCATCCACAGCAGGGAGAAGCTGGGTGAAGCTATCCATGAGTAAATGCAATGGATATCTGAGGCAGAAGATGTGTACGCAGTGGGTAACAGCAAATTCAAGGCTAAGAACAAGGACAAATTCAGCCCCTTCAGGCTAGACATAAGGAGGAATTTCTTCACAATGAGGGTAGTGATACTCAGAATGAAATATAAAGTTCTTAACTTTGCTGAGAATTGATCTTAAGACTGACAAGTCTTATGAGGAGCAGCTGAGGGAAAGGGGGTTGTTGAGCCTGGAGAAGAGGAGGCTGAGGGGAGACCTTATTGCTCTCTACAACTACCAGAAAGGAGGTTGTAGAGAGGGTCACTTCTCCCCAAGTGACAGGGGACAGGACAAGGGGGAACGGCCTCAAGCTGCACCAGGGGAGGATCAGGCTGGATATCAGGAAAAAATTTTTCACAGAAAGGATCATTGGCCACTGGCAGAGGCTGCCCGGGGACAGGGTGGAATCCCCATCCCTGGAGGTATTTAAAAGGCGGGTAGATGAGGTGCTCAGGGACATGGTTTAGTGGCAGATAGGAATGGTTGGACTCAATCCAAGAGGTCTTTTCCAACCTGGTGATTCTATGATTCTATGAATCCCTATGAGAGTGGTGAGGCACTGGCACAGGTTGCCGAGGGAAGCTGTGGATGCCCCATCCCTGGAGCATCCCTGGAGATGTTCAAGGCCAGGTTGGATGGGGCCTTGGGCAGCCTGGTCTGGTGGGAGGTGTCCCTGCCCATGACAGGGGTGTTGGAACTGGATGATCTTTAAGGTCCCTTCCAACCCAAACTATTCTATGATTCTGTTTGCTGTTAACACAAGCACTGAACCAAGCAATGCCACTTCTCTAATAAGAAGTAACCAGATTAAACCCCAAACTCTTCATAAGTCAAAATCCAGAGAGGTGTACGAAGGAAAGTGTGCTGCGTCTGTGGGATTCTGACTCAAGCAGCAGAGTAACCACTGCTAACCATGGAGTTTTTCCACCTTCACGCCCTCAGTTGTTGGCCCTGCTATTGCAAGTGACCACCATTCACTCAGGAAGATGAAGTGTGAGGCAATGAATGGAGATATGTATGCAAAAGCACTCCACCTGCTATTGTTTCATGAGGCTTCAGCCTATGAAATAGAAATTCATGTCTGTCCTCCAGGTTAACTTCCATTTGTTCTCCAGCAAATTACTACATACCATGCATAATAACCCACTGGCTGTGTGTTGTAGAAGGAAAGCTGCTTGTATGTGTCAATATTTATGGAATAAAAGTTTAGGAATATTTATGGAAATTAGAAGTTTACCCTTTTCAAGCAGGTCCTATAACAGACCTAATATACCTATGAATAGACCTACCTTTGTCAGATGATACAGCAAGCCTTTAAAGCTGAAGATCGCAGTGATATTTATTGAAGACAATAAATGTGTGTTTCAAAAGTCAAATTTCCGGGTCCATCAGCTCTGCTTCTACTTTCATCTTGATGTAGGAAAAATAGTGCTCCCTGTGTCCCATATCAGCTATAGCTTCTGCATTGTATAGATAGTCTAGCAGGACTTCCTTTTTCTTTTTATCTCATATAGAGTGTCTTAGGGAATTCTGGTTTGTCAGGGGTGGTGAGAAGAAAACTTAATCTGCAGTCTTCTAAACCTGCAGAGATATAAACACAATCTCAACAACAGCAGACATTATTCAGAAAGATCTGTACAAGTTGGAGCAAGACAAACCATTCCAGTGTTGCCTAAGCACTATTTCATAAAGCAACATGCTTTTCTGTTACACTACATCAATTTCTTGCTGTGTCTGCTGTCATGCCACAGAAACTATTCCTTAAAAATGTGTCAGATGATACTAGGAGTAGCAAGAAACCTCATTATTAGCTTTGTTCACGGTATTTGCTTTCTTTCTCCTGTTCCCCTGTGTGTAAGCAAAAGAATTAATTAGTAACAACTTGGGTCAGCTGTGATTACTCTTACTGTGGTCTGCAGTGAATATTCATATAGAGGGAATATTCAAAACCAAACAAGACCTCCCCACTGTGTGTGTGAAGAAGAATGGCCAGTAGGAGAGAAAGGCAAACTTACCAGCGGTGGCAGGGCTACA
Organism: Cuculus canorus; assembly: GCF_017976375.1. Lineage (NCBI taxonomy): Eukaryota > Metazoa > Chordata > Aves > Cuculiformes > Cuculidae > Cuculus > Cuculus canorus. The sequence goes on along the minus strand of NC_071404.1, from coordinate 50,529,946 downwards.
ATGCACCCACAGAGCGCCCCCCCCCCCCCCCTTCCCCCTTCCCCCTTTTATTTTCCTGGAACTTGACAGGAACATGAGCCAGACTATCAGAATGAGGGAAATGAAACACAAACAAACCATGAGAAGATTGTGGGGTTTTTTTTGTGGTTTGTTTTGGTTTTTTTTTTTGTTTTCCAACTGTGCTTTTTCATTTCTAGCAGTAATACAATATTTAGCACTTTCACACAAGGCTGCGAGGCAAAATGCTTGCCACAGCATCTTCTGGCTACCTTTGGCTGTGCCGAGTGGGAAAGGAGGGTCACTCTGCAGTTAAGTAAGGGACATATGAGTACTTCTGAGCTTTTCTTTGGGTGGCAACAAAAAGTTAGATTCAGGCAAGGCAATTTCCTAAATGTAGAAGGAGGCTATGATACTTACACTCACGAGGCTGTGTTCCTGTGGATGTCTGCAGATGGAGCTTTGATCCAGTTGATGATACATCCCACACATAGTCAGAGAGCTAACAGGATAGTCTGCAATAGTTAGAAGGGGCTGCTGAGAAGGAAAGGGCTGATTTCCACCTCCCATCTACAGTCAAATACCAGCATTGGGGACTAGGAAATTGCACCCTAGGAAAAAGCAGTGCTGCTGCTGCAGCCCACAGCCCCACAGGAACGGGAAAGGCAGGCAAAGGCTCGGCTATCCTGGTCAGCAATGTGAACGCTCAAGTTAGGAGCTGGGGGCATCTCTACCCCAAAAGCAAACGTGTTTCCTTCCTCCTCCTGCTTTCAGTAACCTCCCCTGACTCTGGTGCTGCAGGTCAGATGGAGGGTGGAGAGGTCAAGCGAGCAGCAGAGACAGAGCTGAGGGGCAGGTCAGCTGCAGAGCGCGCACCTGGCGGGCTGTCCTGCCTCCTGCCCCTTGGCAGAGGCCGTACCTGAGCAGCCAGTTTCCATGTCACCATGCTGCCATGCCACCTGTGGCGTGGGGGAATAGCAATCCAGGGAAACACCTGAAGCTATGTGGTTACTTGAGGAACTCAACAACTGCCTCATGCAGACATGCGTGTGAACACACTTCCCTTTTATTAATTAATGGGTTTGCCTTAAACTCGCTATTTTGATTAATGTAACGTGTGTGAATCTTATAATAGATGATAATTGTATTTGCAAATAAAGCTGTTGCTAATTTTTGTTTTGGCACTCCAGAGCAGTCCCTTATCCCATGATGTGTTGGCACACCGCCCACTTGGAACAAGGAATGGGACAGAAGCTAGAAAGCATGAAAAATTGTCCTACTTTGAAAGAAAGGTTGTCCTTACTAGTGCTAGTGGGAATGATCAGCTATAGAAGCACTGAGCTGTCATGTCATGGTGGAGGGCTGTCCTGTGCTTGCAGGGCTGCAGGTAGCTTTCTTTTTTCCACTGGTATGGCAGTTTTTGATCTCAGGCATTTGTACTGAGGCTCACATGGTTCTTTGCTTTCAGGGCACAACCTGCACCTTTGGGGAAAGCTCTCTGGTGTGGGATGGCATATAAAGGCTCTCCTGCCTCTGCATGTGGTGCTCCCCAGGTCATGGTGGGCTCACACACCACTCCTGGTCAGAGCTAAAGAGAAATGTGTGACCTACGTATCTGTCACTGTAGCACTGCTTATGAGCCTCAGGTATGTAACAGCCCCTGCTGGTTTTGAGGGGACAAAACTGGTCTGAAATGACTCCTGGGGCCAAAGAAGTAGTGGTGAAATTGTGTTTCTGGCCTGCGAACAAGACAACCATTGCCTCTTCTCACTGCCAACCCAGCTGAGTGGCACAACCCTCTCCTTGTGTCTCTGCTTTCCTCACTCTCACCCCAGTATCCTCAGTTAAAAGTCCTTCTCTGAGTGTTTGGAAAGGATTTAGTTTTCCCCTCAGAGCAGTGAAGTGGTTCTGAGATGCTGAATTCTTGCTTCTGCCTCAGGTTTCCCGTGTGATATGGAGCACAGTAGTTAATGGCTTTACAGTTCAGTTTTCCAGCTGTAATATTTTCCTTCCTTCTGATGAATGCTATAGAAGTAAATTCTGTAGTCCATGCAAAATGTCACACCACTGTGAGGAATGGGATGTGGAGGGGCAGATTTTGTAAGTCTTCACAGACCGTAAATTTATTACCTCTTAAAAGGCAATTCTTTTCATTAAATTCATGGCTCCTGCCATTTTGGTACAGTTTTTTGGTTAGGAATTCATTAGTCTGTGAATAATTTTGCCTGCACTGACCTTCCTTTGGAGGTTTCTATTTCTGATCTCACAAACAATGCCTTGTGTGAGACATGACAAGCTGATAGTATGTGATGGTGAGCTTGTGGTTGCCCACTGGGCTTGATGTGATGCGTGGATGTGTGTGTTCACATCCCAGTGTTATCAAAAACTTTGTCTATGACTCATTCTTAGGAGCAGATACTTGATTTTGGCATTTCTTTCACGACAGCTCCAGACAATAAAGAGGAAACACGAATAGCTTGGCTGAGAGAAAAACTGGTAAAGCAGGGCTGTGTTGGTGTGATGCCTTTGTGTTTTGGACACTATTTTTTCACTAGCTATACCCACACGCATGCACACGGGAAGCTGGTTTACTTTTTAAGTCATCATCTTTGTGTAGATTTGAGAAATTAAACTTATCTGGATTATTGACCCACCTACAGTGACTGTCCAAGCACAGAACGGCAGCTTTACATTCTCATCACTTCATAGCATCCTACACGAGTGGGGAAGAAAGAGAAAAAGATACTTCTATTTAGGAAAGCTTTGTTTCACTTTGTTTTGTGAAGACAGGAGGGAAACCCAGGAGACTCTGGCTCTTCTCACACTGTAGCTGAGTCAGTGGCAGCTATAATCATTCACGATTGGTGCAGCAAGACTATTTTTTGTCTCCAGGTATTTCACTGTTGCTCAACAGAAACATCTTACTAAGTGATTCGCTGAAATTGGATAAATATGTTTTCTTCCACTGGAATCACCATGCAAACAACTCATCTTTATACACATTTGGCTTCTATTTCCAGTGGAGCTACTGCAGCAGACACACTTCACAGCCTTTAACAGTATTACATCACTGGACTTCTATTTGAAGAAACTACCTCGCTCTAAAGAGCGTGTCTATGAGCATAAATGACAAGGACAATGTCTAAGTTAAAGTGAATGCCTTACGATGTCAGCAGGACAGCACCTTCCAAGATTTTACAGATCAGGAATATCCTAAAACGAGGCCCCTGATTGGGCAATTATCTTTGTGGCTAGGGGAAGCCCCTACTAGACATCCTGTAATGTGCATGAGGGCTTCTGGGGTCAGTACCTCAGTTTGCCATAGCTCTGCTTTACAGAAAATAAGTGGAGCTCGTCTCTTGGCTGATTATTATGAAATAATAAAAGTAATCAGACTATAAAAGCTTCCAGCACCCTGTTGCTTGGCATTTAATGCCCACTGACATATGTGCCTATTGGCATTAGTGTGCAGGCAACTTTAAATATTAACCTCAACTCATCTTCAATAATCTAACTTCCTTTAATTTTTGTTATCTGGATAGAGATTTTTTTTTTTTATATGTAACATTGAATGTAAATGTATTTTTGAAACTATAAAATGACATCTCCCGAATGCCTGCTAATCTTAATAGAAAATTTTAAGAGGTTAAAAATATTATTCAGTGAATTAAATATACTGAATGTTTTTTACATTCATTACATTTTTTTACATTCATTTGAACAGACAAACTTTGGATGCTGTAAGTTAAATTATCATGACTGACGTTATTGCATTAGACCCTGCTTGACTTAACTAATGAGTAGGCTATTAAGTTTAACGTGTTAGTAACACTTAAGGATTGAGAAGGCTGTAATGAAATACAGGCTAAATTCTCTTATGCTAAAACTTTTGTCAAATCTAAAAGCAGTATGCGCCCAGTATCAGAGCAAACTGACTTCTGTGTGAATAAAGATGGCAGAATGTATATAAAAACATACATATAGAAAAATAACGACCATGTTCTAACGAAATTTCTAGATTACTCTAAAAAAGGATGAAGGTGGGGTGTAGTATTTCTACAAATCATGTGCCTTAAATGTCAGTGCCAGTGAACTCTAAAATCACCTCTGAAATGTTTTCTGTATATTTTTTCTGAAATCTAAGCCTGACATTGTTACATATGGTAAATCCTAGTGATTTTCATGAGTCCTTTACCCTGAGCTGACTCATGGCAGCCTGGCGAGCTCATCCCATCCTCCTGGGCTAAATTCTCTTCGGTAACAGTGTGGCAAAAATGTTCACAAGGACCAAAAACACCACAGCACTCAGCAGTTAAACAGGAGGAAACACATGTTTAGAAAACAATTTTATTAGACAAATTTTTTTAGACAAATTATACACAGAAAGCTCTGCCACTTGTAACTGAGGCCTCCAAAAAGTGTTTTGTGTATCTGTATAATAGGCAACACATCAAAATAGGCCTATTTTAAATATTGTACATGGTTAACAGTTTTTTTCAATAGCTAAAATCACTGCAACATCTGGTATGTCCCTATGTAGCTTGTTGGAGAGAAATTTTCTTCTTTTTTTTATTTTACTCAGAAGTGTGGATGAGTTCATGAATGTTACAAAGGGGAAGCAAGTAGTGCATGCTTTTAGACACTTGCTACCCTGGAAACAAAATGGCCTTTTGCACAATAAGAATTTGTTCTGCCTTACACAGTAGACAATATTTGAAGATTTAGTACAAAAAACAGTGACAGTACAAGATGCTCCCCCAGAACAGAATTAGCATCAAAATATAATAGATCTGAAGAATATACCTTTTAATTTATCCTAAAGCAAATCACGTAGGCTGATTCCTATTAATCCTAGCCAAAGAATGAGTTAGGTTAAAGTAAGTGTATGGTTGCATTAAAAACCAAACCAAACCAAAAAAACTCACAGGATAAACTGCTTGCTTTCTACTTAACTGCATTTTTAGTTTTAAGGATTACAAATTGAAAGCTCTTCCTACATTTCTAACAGATAACTGTTACTTTAAAAAGCTGGTGCCAAAGTGGGCACTGGTTTTGCTCTCACTGCTGTTCTTTCTCTTGTTCTATACAGTTGGCACTACTGTAAAAATACATAGCTCCTCTAAATCTAACTTAACATATAAAGGGTTAAAATGAGCGCTTGTTCATTTTTTTTTCCTTAAAACAATATGCAATAAAAATTAAGGCCACATCTGCATCTCTCGAGGGCTTTTTTTTTCCTCCACTAACACCACTGTTGTATTGATCAACTGTATCGAGTTGGAAAATAATTTATTAACATCTGATCTATGTTTAAACTTCTCTAGAGCTATATTAGTTGTTCATGAATATGGTATACCTAAGAGAGTTCCAGTTGTTTAATTAATTAAAAGTAAAATTATCAAGAGTAGCCTTATAGAATGCTCAATAGCCAATGCAAAACCTAACCAAAGGCATTACATCTAGGTACAAATGTTAAATTGCCCCGGATGTTCTAATAAAAAAGTATAAAATATGCTCTGTTGGCAAACGATGCAAGTCAGAATAACATTAAAGCAACCTGTCTTTTCTAAATGAAAAGACCCCCTGCACTGTACATCTTTCCTGTATACAACACATTTTTACTAAAGCTTTATTAAATGAATTGCAATAGCAACGGCTGCCATTTCATAGCTATATATACATGTATATATATACACATACCTGTGTGTATATATGTATATATATATGTATGAGATACTAATTTATTTAACACAACAGAGGCTTCTGCCATATGATACAGTTTACTGTACATAAGAAAAACTTTTAACACTGTACAATCACATAAAGGTCATATGCACTGTTGCAGTGCAAAAGTAGATTTAACTGTAGTCTTTACTGGCATAGTAATGGCTTTTCGTAATCCTACAAAATTGCATTCTCATATTATGGGGCCTGAATGATCTTCTAATTTGTTTTGCTTTAATTTTTTTTTCTACTTTTTTTTCTTTTTGCCTTTTTTTAAAATTTTTCATGTTTTTTTTAAACTGCAGGGTTTGCCTTTGGTCCACAGTTAAAAGGACACGTAGCAGTGTAGCACACAACTGGATGCAGAAGAATACATGAAAAGACTTAAGTTATTGCAATTATAGTAAAAAAAGGCGTTGGGGAGGAGGAGCAAATGCCCTTCTGTAAAGTAATCCTCAGGGGTATTCTTATGCATTAATCGCTGCACATTTCCTATATTTAAAGTATATGAAAAGCCTGAAGTAACCAAAACCTAATGTGGTGATAAACCAACAAATAGATGATTCAAGTAGTAAAGAGAACACAGGGAGACAGAGGAGACCAGACTGAGAACGCAGAGAAGAGAAGGAAGAGTTGTTACTAATAATCCTGATTCTTAAATAAAATAAAATAACAACAGAAAATACCCCCCAGACAGATTTAAAAAAAAAACAACCCTCAAAACAAAAAAATAAGGAAAAGAAAAAAGGTTACATCCATGTTAGTCCCACAATATTACAGTTGCTCCTTGCAAAGGGAGTCCTAAAAAAGAAACAGTGAAGAAACTTGGTCTGATGCTCAGATGGAGGTGCCTCGGTCTGGGTCACTACCGATATTCAGCCCCAGAGTAGGAGTTGGTTGGTATGGGATAGATGACATTGTTTTGATGGGGCTCCTGAAAAAGCCACCGTTGGGTGCCCGGTGCCTGAAAGGGCCAGTTCGGTGCTCGGGCACACTGCCGAAGGAGAAACCCGAAGCAGCTTTAGCAGACAGCGTGCGGCTCAGAGTCTGGATCTGTTCTGGTATGAAGGTGGTTGTGGTGATGTGAGTGTTTCTGAAGTCACTGATTTGCTCCAGTGCCTGACGTGTGGGTAAAGTGTCAATGTCCAGCGGGGTCAAGTCAATTGATGAGGTGGAGAACTGTTTATGGGGACTCTCATCATCTGTGCAGAGGCTGTTCACGCGCCTGTGGAGGTGCTCCAGGTCGATTTCCTTGTCATCCTGGGGAGTGAGAAAAACAAGAGGCGCTGCTCACTGTCACCATTTGTGCTGGGCTGAAGCTTCACAGTGTGATCAGAACCTCTCAGGAAGCACAATATACAATTAACTACAGCTGGCTGTTGGCTGAGGGCATCTCTGAATGTCATCAGCAAACACCCCCACTGCCTGAAGCTGGGTAGGCTAAGCCAAACAGACCTTTACACTGCAGCTACCTTCAAACCCTGAATCTGAGCAATGAAACTCCAAGTGCTACTGGTCAATTTTCATCAGGAAAAGCCAGGCTAGGTGGGCTGGAGTAGCAACAGCTGAATAGCAGTAAACTTTGTGCCATGAAAGCAGAGCATAACCTTAAACGCCTGGGATGATGCCAGTTCTTCAACTCTGCAATAAAGACTAAATTTGGATGTGAACATGGGAGGCTCGGGGAGTGATCAGGTTGCTGTCTTTGTCAGCATTCATCTTCTCAGGGCTTAAAGGGCTGGAAACGTCTCAGGTTGCTTTTTTTTTGCCTTTATAATATTAATTGTGGTGTAGAAAAGTTGAACTTCTGGACAAAAACCCAAACAGTGGTGCCTCTCTGAAATCACACAAAAAGGAGTACACCAGGCAATTTTAAATTACTATGCCAACAGAGGGATTAATTCTCCCCTTACCTACAAAGAAGCAATTCCATCTGTTCTCATGGAATTACACTCTCGTGGGTGAGAAGAAGAGAAGGTGGTCTGGGGTATTTATTAAATCATACCTCCTCTTACCTCTGTCCCTTTTCCTTTTTAAATTTCTCCTCCCAGGGAACTCAATTTAAAAGGTTTGGTTTTTATAATTGAGAATTTAAATGCACAAAAGTTAAAAAAGAGAAGAAAGTTCTGGGTGACGGAATAAATCACCTGTATTGCACATACATATTTCTACTGAACTGCAAAGCTTAATTCAAAGCAGCATTATGCATATGTGTACAGGGCTATTCCCTCAGTCTAGGTAGTGCAGCTAATTCAGAACAAAAATGGATTTCAACTAACCTTAAAATTTACCTTAATCTCTGTGAAATCTACTGGCTCTTCCAGGCCACTAGAAATATCTCACACTCTAGGACCTCACAGAGGACAATTAGGCAGTCGATAGATGTGCACTGATGACTTCCAGCCTTGATTACTGCAATTCAATGACTGGCTTGATCCAGAGCTCCCTGAATCAATGGCAAAACTCCTAGTATACCGAATGGGCTTGAGATCCCTTCTTTGCCTAGGAATGAAGTCAAGCACTCTGAAAAAGTCCACACCTAGAACAAACTGCAGGAGTTCATCTACTTAGCAAAACGGATCACTGAATTGTACTGGTACCACACCGAACACAGAGACCAACTGGAAGGAGGCTGAGAGGCCAGGATTTTACCCTCTGAGAGCAGGGACAGGGAGACAAACCAGGGGAAAAGGGGCAGGGAATAGGAAATGAGAGATCTCCCAGGGACTGGATGATCGCTGACCACAGAGGCTTTGGTTTGAGATCATCACAGGAGGGAAAAAATGCAGCGCTCATTTCTCGGACTTAGCTTTCTGTCTATAGTTTATTCACATGTGGACATAGACATGGGTGCACATAACAACCACACAGGTGACACCAAAACCAAACGCATTCACCAAACACTTTCTCCTAAAAATTTGGAGCTGCATATGGATGCAGGAGAACATGGGCCACATTGGAAACTAAAGAAATATACAGAGGCTCTGTTAGTGTGTGCAAGTCATGACTATGTCTCTGAGGAACAGTCCTAAATATTTTTTCCTTTTTTTTTTTTTTGGTTGAGTTTTGGTTTTGGTTTTTTTTTTTTCTTTTTTTGTTTGTTTGTTTTTAATTTTCAAAAACGACACAAACAGTTTGTAATTTAAAATGCCAATCAGGAGAAGATTGGAATTTCATCACTTCTGAGCCTCTATAAGTTACTCGAAATATTCCTCTTTCTTCTTTTACAGAGATGCATTTGGGGCTAGGGTCAGACCAGTGAAAATATATAAGAGGTGATATCCTCCCATGCGTAGCCCGCAACCCAGTCTCCACCCAATCGATACACCAAAATGAGACCCACTCACAGTAAGATTGTGCATATCTCCATAATATGATCTTTCCTCTTCTCTCTTGTGTGATCAGTAGTGAAATATTCAGCAGTTTTCACATTTAAATTATCATCAGGCTTCAGAGTCAACATCCCATTGAGATTACTGGGGCGGTTCATACTTCTCTCAGAGCTACCGTTTAAGGCTGTCTGCAGACTCAGGCAGACATCATTGAATGGATTACTTCTGGTACGCGACTGAAATGTTATCTTCGCAACCATAAGACAATTTTTTTTTCAGTTTAAATGCTTGCATTCTGGAGCACAAGATGGCAGCCACCAGGAAAAAGGGTTGGCTTGCTGACCACAAACTGGCCCAATCTGACCCCCGATTCTGGACTAGTGGCCTGGAAGAGCCAATGCATTTCATGGAAGCTAAAATGAATTTTAAGAAAGTTAGTTAAGGTGTATTTCTTTGCTGAATGACCCTCACATCCGAGATAGTGGGGACATTCAGCACATACATCCATGTTAAACTCAGTTTTGAGCCAAGCTTTTCAATTTAGAGTTGAGTTGAAATTTTAAATGCTAAGATAACGACTACGTAACAAAGATCAAGGAGGCCAAATTATACCATTTGTGGAAAGTATACACTTCAATTTCTCTGTATGTGAAAATCAAAATAGAAAATTTTATAGTTATATAAAATATCCGAGTTGTTTTTTTCTTTTGCTTTGTTATTAATTTTTATGTTTTGCACCAGATAAACACAAAGTATGAAGTTCTTAAAGTTTTAGTAAGCAACATTATAGTCAATGTTAGGGTTTATTTTAATAATTTACCAGTCGAAACTATATGGTTTCCATTCCTGAGAAATCCAATTTAAAGACCAGATCTTGAACAAAAAAAGCTTGGGAATTAAAATAGGCAAGAAAAGATTGAACGTATTCTAAAGTCAGTGCCAATGCCGTCTAATTAGGAAGTGTAAATAATCCTGCCTGATTACACAGCATTAGATTAGCAGGAATAAACACAATGGAGAAACTACAGAGAAGGTGAGACTACTGCACACAAATTAACAGCAATACTTCACAAACTACACTAATGCGTCTAAGCTACACAGATAGAAAAGCTATGATCAACAGTGCTACATTAAAGCTCATATTTAGGTTCAGCTTTGGGCATCACTGCCAAGTACATTTCAACAACCTTTTTCCCCCTAATGTTTCTCTAGTATTTTGCAGAACTAATTACTTAATTACGAGGGTAAAAAAATTGCTGTAAGACCGCATAAGGCTCAGATGGCTGGTAAAGGGACAAGTAGATTGCCACCGGAAAGAAAGCATTACACATGCAAGTAGAAGCAAGCTCATCCCTGGTGTAAAATAACATATCTCTCCGTGGTCTCCATTCAAGATTTTCTAAAACAAGTCTGTAGTATATTTCAGAAATAAGTCTGGCCTGAATCTGAAAAATCTAATGTACTCTTACTTCCCTGGACTTCAGATTAAAAAATGAGAACTGAAGTTCATGGAAGTCTCAAGAGCTTAACATTTCTGAAAACGGAGACAAGCTTATTTAAGAAGCTAACTGCTGATTAAAGGGCTAAACTTTGCAAATCTATTTTGAAAGATTCAGCCACTGAGCTTAGGGGATACGTTTTGCAAGAAGCCAAGAAAGCTTTGAACTTACTGGTGAGAATTAACTCTCTCCAATGGGACTAATGAACTAAATATTGATGTATTAATAATGTACTATTCTAGAAGTAACAGTTGCATTTTACTCAGAATAGTTGCATATTTATACATCATCAATATACATTTATTTTCATTCAAGCTTTCTTAGAAAAAATAGCTGAAGAGATTTTGAGGAACATTTACCTTAAAAAATCAGGAAGTTAAGGAAATTTCTCTGAGTTATTTTTCCCCACCCTCTCTAACACTATAAGTTCAAGCCAGCAATCTTTAGGGTGCATGAAAATTTCCCAGGAGAAACGGAGGGTCTAATACCTCTTTTGATGGAACCCGTGAGCCTTTCCTTTTATTCCACCACGTTTCCAACATTGCAATGAAACAGGATAGGACAATCCCAGCAGCGAGGATGCAGAAAACACCTGCAAAACTTTTTATGTCCAGGGCACCTCCTTTCTGTTTGGTATCCACGGATGAGTAAAGATCACATTGACCATTCTTTGGCCACCACTTATGCTTCAGTATGTCCATGTCGCCATTCTGCTGCAGCTCCAAAATCCTTGAGAAGGAAGCACAGAGTCAGGGGTTACAGTAGGGCAGTAGAAGTAGCACCAGAGAGTGAGAGGATATAATCTGAATACTTGCAACTTTCCCAAGTGTCTCAGAAGGCCAAGCAGCTGATGAATTCAGACGCACTGATTTAGCCAGAAGAGCAAGCCAGAATATGGGGTTGCCTGTAAGACGGAGCATATGGGTATCTATGCTCCACTCTAGATACAGGAAAGCACACAAAACTCTCTCTTTCCTTTTCTTAAGACCCCTAATGAGAATGCTTTACTTAACATGCCATATTTTTTTAACTGGCTTTCATTATAGACAATGTCAACTGACTTTTGTAGTGCATTGGATATTCAATGATATACATTTTGCACTTTAATTGCTAGAGAAGAGATATTCCAATCAAAAAAAAAAGAAAAAAAGAAAACAAAAAGAAAACTATAGTTCAGACGTGTGGTACAGTGGACTTGCTCAGACTTGCCAAGGCCAACCTTGCAATAGGGGGCAAACATCGAAGTCACTGTTGACTTTGTAAAAGAGAGCAGTTCAACCGGAACAACTTTATCTTGTAAGACAGATGGGTCTGGTGATGGTCTAATGCTCAAATCAGCTGAGTGACACCTTGGGTGAGGCTGAGGCCTCACAGCTTATTGTTGCTTCAGTTAAGAACCGAAACACCCCTGAAAGCACCTACCGAGCTCCCTGCCCTAAGTGTGCGATGAACAGCCCAAGTCCCACTTCTGACAACACAGCAGGCCTTGTCAAGAGCCAATCAACACATAATAGTTGATTTAGCCCCACTTTGCCAAGAGGCACCAAAGAGTTTTCAAAAGTATAAAGCTGGCACCTGAAACCCCTTTTGTGGGGGTTAAATGAAAAGAATTAAATGACCACCTGATGGTCAATGGACCAAGAAGGGATGCCTTTTTGGTAAAAGTAGCACCTCTGACTTTGTCAGATGTTTCCTGGGAAAATAAACACTACCTTGAGTTTCAATTGTTACTTCTTTTTCATATATTTAAAGATCATTGTTAACTGGTTATAATCATCTAGCGCTAATGCAGCAATGGAATTTATCAATGGCAATTCCAAACTTGGTTTTTTTCTGTCACTTGACATCAATTCCTGTTTCAGCACTGCAAAATTGTCTCAGTGAGGGTCCTGTGAAGAGCTCTGAGAGGCATTTCAAAACTGCCAAACTGCTCCAGTGACAGCCCATCTAGCTCACTGATAGCAAGCATTAACTCTTTAGGTGACAGTACTCTCACAGGTAACACTAACTCTGACTGGTGGCTAATTCATACACATTTTCCACACAATTTCTGTAGTTTGTAAACCATTGACCAAGTCTGGGACTAGGGACAGATCCAGACGCACCTAGGCTGCCCCTCTGAGGAGGTGCTTAGAAAGCAAGGGAGTCTATCCTGAACCTTATGACCTAATGGGATGGCATCCCTTAGCCACGTATCAGAGCTGTACCTATTTAACGTGACAAGATGGATACACCTTACCTTATTGTAAAGTGATCCTTACCAGGTTACCTACTTGCTCCTTTGGAGAGAAAGCAGAACCATCTTAGTTGCAGTCAGTGATGACCTAAACAAATCTTGCTCAACGAGAGCGAGTAACCCGGTGTTGAGTGATTTCCATAGGAAGGTTCCTTGCTGCAGAATTGACTTGTCCTTGCACCTATGTACCCAGCTCACTGCTGAGGAATTAGTGGGCAGCTTGCAAGGCCAATGTATTTAGCTACACTTAGCGTGGGACGAACAGTTTGAGAAACGAGAATTTTGTTTGGAAGAAGATATTCATAATTGGTTCATTTAGTAGTCTCAATAAGTTACTAAGGAGGGTGTTTTATTAAAAACATCCAGAAGTGACTAGAGTAGCAGCTGGGTGCATCTTGTTACCCAAAATAAAAAAATTCAATTATTACATTTAAATGAATAAAATGGAGGAATGTTTTCCTTCATTTAATAAATTTGTTTTTCATTTCTGTGTTGTAAGGCAAACAATTACTTGTGCAATCATTTGGCACAGCATGCAAAAAATCCAAGTGCACACAAACCAGCAGAGGTCTAGGATGTTGCCAGCAGAGACTATACTGCATCAAAGGGGGAAGAAAAGCTGTCCTACTGACTTAGGGCTACCATAACAGCTCTGTGCAACAGTCAACCTAAAACTAAGAAAAATATAGTGTTATGAAAGGGAGTTTGAATGCACCTCAGAAGTACAGACCAACTGGTCTGTACAGAGATCATTCAGTCTCTAATGCTACTTGAACAGGTAGGAATGTCAACGAAGTCAATAAGGTTTTTATGGCACACGCAAATGACCCTGCCCTTATATTGTGGTCTTACCAGGAATGGGAGACTTCACAGCCATAAGTGTATATCTGAGTAAAACTTTGAAGTGAGTTTCCATTTCCTACCTAGAGGTACATCCCATGGCTGAGATCCCAACCTATTCAGAGGGGAAGTGCTTGTCCACCTCTGTACTGTGCCAAAAGGAACAGTGCCCTTGAGGAACAGACTGCAGGTGATACACATGGCTTCAGAGATGTCAAATTGCCTTGTTCACATAGCTTTGCTTTAGAAGTCATAGGACAAATTCTGTGTAATGCCTGCTGACAGTGCATCGCTGACGGTCCAGCCCTGGAGAATGGCAAACAAGGTCAGAGTTCTCTGGGCTATATTTCAAACTGGCCCAAACTCAATGCCATCTCAGAGAATCCCCATCCTGAAGCTTCCTGAGGGTAAAGGTACAAGTCACATACAGGAAGACTCTCTTCTGTTGCAAAGGACACAACAGTTGTTGTGAGATACCCATGTTCAGGGGAGCTTTGGAGGCACGGGGATCACATGCAGGATTGCCATCATTGCTGCCTATTGGGAGTGTGCTGAGAAGCTGGAGCCAGACTTACTGACAGGAAGAGAAGCAACCGGGACAAACTGGAACATGAGCAATTGTGACTAGATAGAATAAATAGGGAGAGGTCAGATGGGAACAGAGAATTTGCAGCATCTCCATCCTTGGTGATATTCGAAGGCCCACTAGGCACAGCCCAGAACAACTTGACCTAACTGGACCTGTTTCAGGTAGAGGGTTAGGAAGGACACCTCTGGAGGTCCTTTCCCACCATAATTACTCCTCTGTGGCTGCAAACACAGTACACGCACTATTGTCTATCATGGCATACATTGCTTACAGAAATAACTTACCGTGATTCTGGTTGTCACTGCCCTGGCACCCTGCATTAGGATTGACATTTCAGTGCAAATGTCTGTCAGGTTAGCAGGAGCAGCAGATAGCCAGCATCATCAGAAACCTTTTGTATAAGTTCTTGTGGAGTAATAGAAGATTCAATTTTGATGCACAATCCAAACATTCGGCATATGTGTTGTTACATTTAGGAATCAGTGTACTATCTACAGTAACAGAACAACATTGTGGGGCTTATTTCTTGAAGCAGCAGGTCTAATCCCTAAGCAGGGCTATTTTCTCTCTTTCATTCAGTCAGTAATAGAATGAACCATCCAAATGATTGCTCTATTCTCATTAATTAAATGATTCTTCACGTCAGTATATAATTCCTGATCACACAAGACATCTTTTCAACAATAGGCATTTGCATAAAGACACTGAACTTTGGCTTGTCGCTTAACAGAGATCTGTTCTTAATTGTACTCCTGGTAATTATTGGCAATTTTCTTCATGGACGTGACATGTAAGTTCAGTTATTTAAAGGAAAACATTAAAAAAGAAGCAGAAACCAGGGATAGTAATTGCATCATTACATGGGAAAGCCTGAGAAATAGAACGCTTCCAATGAAGCTGTGTAAAATTCCTGCTAAAAACAGGTGTTGAAAGATAAAATACATGTAAAGAGAAATTATAAGAGTATGAATATCTAACAATATTAACTTCATGCAGAGAGAAAGGGAGATCCCACTTCTGTTAGACTTGATAAACACTTTGTTTCTGAATTCACCTGTTTGTAGAATTAAAGTAAGTTAACGTATTAAGATTTAACACTACCAACTTGTTCCTAGTTATGAAAGTACGTATTTTTTGTAGCACATTTTCAGAAAGGAAAACATACTTTTACTGAAATTTAATGAAAAACAACATTAGGAAGGCAGGTTTCTTGCAAGCATGCACAGCAAGCAGGCACCGCTGTACTTGGTGTGCTGCAGGAGCTTCCCACACGATGGCACTCCTTCCATAAAAATATGTGCTTTTGCTGAAGTTCCTGGCGGGTGCCCTTAAATACTCTAATCAGATACCTGTTGGGTGGCAGACACTACAATCAGTTTGATATTTGATTTGTAAATTTAATAAATGACTAAAGTAATAATGCTTCAACTAAATGCTTTGAATGATAATGATGCACTAAATGCTGTAATTCCAACAAGTGCCTCTTCTCTCAAGTCCCAAATTTCTACAACTGAACTTTTCCTCGACAGCCTTGGCTCCTTTGAGCCTGCTGTATTGGCATGGAGTAGTATTGCAACATGTAAGCCAGTAGTAAGAGTGGTGGAAAGTAATAAGTAGGGTGCATGCATCCCTGTTGTTTCAAAATACCATATATTTAAAGAGGTTACCAAAGAAGCCTATATGTT
Organism: Cuculus canorus; assembly: GCF_017976375.1. Taxonomy (NCBI): domain Eukaryota; kingdom Metazoa; phylum Chordata; class Aves; order Cuculiformes; family Cuculidae; genus Cuculus; species Cuculus canorus. Next base: position 50,514,044 of record NC_071404.1, on the reverse strand, counting down.
GAAATAATCCTATTTGTCTGAAAAACATAACCTTTAAAACTTGCTTATGGATACAGTGCAGGTCAATATATTTTTCTCCAGCAGGTTAACTATTAGAGTAACATTTCTCAAGGCAATGACAAAGTTATTAAGCTGCACAAAAGAAAATGTCTGCATGCACTTTAACTAATGTGGCTTTGAATTCACAGTGCCAAGTGATGTCTACTGGATATAAGCACAGAAAACTAAACAGCCTGGGGTTTCCAAATCTGACAGTGACAAGAACAAATCCTACGGAATCAATGGGAATAGGGCTGGATTCAACTCAGTAACTACATACTTTGCTGCTGGCAGTGAAATGTAATTACTCCTGCAAAATACCCACAGATAAAAAAAATTCCTTAACTTATGACAGCAAGTGTCACAAATGCTAAAAAATTGAGACATCTGCGACAACACTTCTTTTTTTTTTGATGTTGTTTTATTCTTTCCGAGTTACCAGTAGTGAACAAGAGATGTAACAGCTCATTTACAACGAGACCAGAAACAATGCATGGTCTGAGGTGTCAAAGGCTACTGAATACCCGTTTCCTACACCAGGAAGGTGTTATCCAGAATGATAACTTCACCAACAGCACTGACAAAGGATGTGATGAAGTGCTACTCTGCCTCTAGACTCCAGGATCAGGCTGCTGCAGTAAGGAGGTGCACAGAGCTGTGAAACGAATGCCTGCTGTCAAAAGGGGGAAACAGTAAATATTTTTTTTTTTTTTTAAAAAAAAAAAAGCTATTTGTGTACCTCAGTGGGCTGTGCCTGGGGGCCCTCGCACCATTTCCCAGGAAGCTCCCGAGTAGCTTGGATGGGTCACTTATGGGAGCAACCAGTGCCTGCAGATAGGGCCAGGTGACGAAAAGAGCTCAAGTGACTTCTCCAGTGCCCAGCCCAGAGTCAAACTCCTCCGGCAAAAGCTTCACACCGGAGCTTTACTAACAAAAATCTGGTTCCAAGTCTGCGTAGAATTCAGTTCCCTTCTCATAAAACAACATATAAAACTAAGCTGATTTGTGATCATCCTTCAGTTATCAAAATAGACACAGAGGAACCCACAAGGATGTTGGGTTTTTATTGTTTTATTGTGAAAACAACTGCCTAAATCTCTCTCATTCACAGCAATAGCTGGAGTGATGCCAACTCCTATTACATCTCCATGAACAGGCTTTAGGTTTTGGCACAACAGGGTCCCCTCTCAGTGGCAGAGCAGCATTTGCGGGTGCCACCTGCGAGTCTGGTTCAGAGCTTTGGTGCTGGATAGGGATGGCCACTGCCTGGCCCAGCCCAGCTTGCTGCCTCTTGGAGGACCAGTCACAGCAGTAGGGAGGGAAACGGGGAATAAGGCTGGAGAGAGGCAAGCAGGAGGCTCTTGAGGGTCCTTTTCACCTCCTCCCCTGCCAGCAGCACCTCACTGAGTCCTGATGGGCTTTCATTATTTTGACAGACACACATTGACTCTCAAAACCGTGACTGCGATACCATCCCCAGTGCCTACAAATACTGTCGTTTCCCAACAGCTACCAAACAAATCATGTTTGCATCGTATTACAGCCATGGACTCTTATGAAGCTGCTGAGGAGAGTATTTTTATCTCTATTTCCTACAGGGGGGAAATATTCCTGTGCAATTTTGTCTTGCTCAAACACACAGAATAAAGAGATAGAGAATGGTCAGAAATAAAATTCAGAAGTGTTTAGAGAACTGGTGGGAAAGTATCCAACCAGAAATGGCTGCTTACTTGGCACCAGCTGCACTGGTTTGTTAGCTATGCCTAGACCTAAGCCTATAATTAAAAAGGGCACCAGATAATTGAAGAAAACAGCTCAGAGGTTTAAGAGATGTGGGAAGGTGTAGGGCAGAAGCAGCTGTCCCGAGGTGAAAGAAAGGGGGGCAGTGAAAGAACTAAGGAAGCAGTGCCAGTGCCTCCTCCTGAGTGGACTGAGGCGATGCTAGGAGAGGTTGCAAGAAGAGCAAAGCACCTGAAGGCAAAGAGATCATTTCTATTCCAGTCATTCCTTTGACTGGTCTTGATATCTCTAAACAAAAATGCTGGTTTTGAAAATATTGTTTTCTGTGGGGCTTTAGATTTATTTATTTATTTATGTATTAAAGCCAGCATTTTAATGAGCTGCCAGTCATCGGCTCAATAAGAGGAAGTTTTTCATGTCAGCCAAATGCAGCCTGGGCTGCCAAATTAGACAAAGCCACATTACCTCTCTGCTTGTTCTCATCATTTAACCCAGCAAACAAGTGCCCTCAGTTCAGCTGCAAAACCTGTTTTCTCTCAGGGACTCCAAGCACATGTAAACCTGACTAACCGGTTACCCACAAGGGCAGGGAGATAGTTACCTTCTGATCTGCCCTTCAGCAGCACTCAGCTTCGTGCTGCTGTTGCAAGGAAGTCAGTGCACAGAAACAAGGATAAGCATCTCCTCTTCTAGATATTACAGAAGAAGCAGTAGTAAATCAGACCTGCTGTTCAGCATTAAGGATTTGCACATCAAACAATATTACAAGAAAGAAAGCAGGTGACCTTCTGTTTTGCTCAGCAATAAACCATTAGCTTCAGAAGATGCAGGACTCATGACTTGGATCCCATGAATTAGTATCGCTTTGTTCAAATTAGTGAACTTTTTACTTGAACCTCTTTAACTTATGTGTACAGTCTCTCAAATATAGGAGACTAATCTTAAATGAAACAGCATCTGCAGTAATAAGAAATGATACATTAACTCTATTTCATTATACAACTGCAGTGAATTTATAAAGACAGCTCTATAATAGCTTTATTCAAGCCACATAGTTTTGCTGAATAGCAACAATCCAAAACTTAGGTAAAGACAAAAATCAAGTTATTCGAGATTTTTTGCTTACTCCTAATATACAATAAGATGAGGTGAGCTTAACTGGCCTTTCACATTGCAGATCTTTTGTGCTCAGGAGAAAGAAGCAATAAAAGTACCACTATCTATTTGTAAGTCCCAAATAGCAAGAAAATATCTACAGACAGTCACGTAAATATCATGAGTTCATTAAGCATAGTCCTGTTATGGTAAACACCAAATTAATTCATTATGGCAAGTCATGGTAAGGTCCCAACCTTATTGAAACAAAGAAATGTACTTTGAAGGTATGCTGGGTCCCACGCACTACCCACAAGTGCTTTTTTTAAAAATTACTTGAAAAATGACAGTTATGACTCTTCATAAAAAATTCAGTATTTCATGGCCACACAAACACCTGGGGCCTAATTTTCTTCTTGCTTTCGTTATCATAATCCAAAAGGAAGTCCATGCACGTGAAGGCAGGGACAGCGCGTGGAGTCTGCTGAATAATGAAATTGACTTTGATATGCTCCCCACAACCAGGGCAGCTCTGCATCGCCTCTCCTCAGTTTGCACTGGGAAAGGCTGCCTTGCTAACTGCCGTGTTTCCAACATTGTCTCTGAGATCCAAAGATCAGCTGTGCCGTTGCACATCATTTCTGTGTAACGGAGACAGCGGTCCTTCCTAAAACTTTCTTCAAACCTGTCCTCTGTAACAACGCTTGTGCAACACCAGAGCCAGTCATATATGAGATTTTGACTAGGAGATAAAATGCATGTAAGCAAATCAGTAGCTCTTTTCAGAGCTGATATAATTGATGATTTCACACAAATCAGGAAGCATCAATGTCCAAAGTGAGTGGAAGTTTCATCATTAAGTTACAGGCAGCAGAGACCAACATAAAGTACGCTTGGGAACCCAACCCTTCTGGTTAAGCTGTTACAAAAGTGGCATTTTTCTGCCTAAATGCAGCATACCTGGATTAGTCAAAAACTGAAAGCTTGAAAAGTGCCCTTTCAGCAACCACATACTTCTTAGACCTATCTTCTCCTCAAAAATCTCACCTGATCAAACATTTCCTCCAGTGTCACTTGTCAGCTGCCTCCTGCCTGAGAAGCCCTGTGGTTAACAATTCATGTAAAGAACTGCTCTCCTGCTTAGCCATAGGAAGCAAAGAACTAAAAAAAGTACTTTGGTTTTACTTTATTGTTTTTTTTCAAGAGTGAAATGCAAATGGACACCTATTAGGGTCAATTACTATATAAGCTAGTTCATTCTCAGAATTTTCTGACAGAATGATAAACACAAAAATGAAATACTAAAATATTTGGGTTTTTTAAAGAAAAAACCCACCTATTTTTTAAAGTTAGATCACAGAGAACAACTTTAACTAATCTGTTAAGATAATCTGCTGATGTACTATGAGAAGGATAAATAAGCAAGTTCACTGAACCTGACCTATGAATGAATATGCAAGCCTCATCTTCAGCTAAGAAGCAATTACATGAGAAATCAAATTACTAACACGATTAATCTTAAGAGTTGTGGTGACTAGTGAACTTTAATTTTTATACAGTGTATATGTTTATGCTACCTTTAAAAGTCAAGAACTCATTACAGGTATGACAACATGGCCTTTGCTAATATCAAAGTTGGGCTCCAATGAATTGATAAAAGGCAGAATGAAAGCAAGCCAAAAATACGAAAGAGAGCTGAAAAGGAAAAGACAATAGGTCCCGTAGAGACACAGAGCATATCTGCAGTCAGAAAGGGAACACCTTGAATGGTCTTTGAAAATGTCAGTGTCATCCTTAAGCATACTGTGATATTTGGGTTATTGGGTCCAGGAAAAGATCTTTTATTTTAAGTATAACAATCTGGAAATGATCATCTTTGCTTGGAGTCACGCTTCAGGCAGTGCAAGGCCTCATTTCTTACACAAACTACCTACATCTACATTTTGAGAAGCAGAAGACATCACTTGCATTGTCTTCTTAACTGACAGTCCAGAGCAGTTCCTTTTTAGAGTAAGACATGCAGGTGGCACTTGCATATTTGACACTTATTTGCTATCTACATAAGCAAAGATGATAAAACATACAGCTGATGATTCTCTGTTTTTTATACTGTTTGTCCAGTGCTCTTTTTTAGGCCTTAAAAATGAAAATCATATCTTCAAAATTTTCTTTCAAATGGTATTTAAATTAATGATCTACATAGCTTGATTTACTATAAATATCATTTGGATTATAAAGAACCCAAATCAAAGGTTTAAAGCTATCTCCAAGGTGAACAGAGTTGTTGATAGAACAGGAGAAGCTAGACAGATAAATACAGAGTCTGAAGATCACATCACAGTAATACACTTTGTGTCTGAAATGTGACATTTAAAAATATCTCAAAGGCTTTTATCTCCTAGGTGCTTGGTTACAGTAGTGAAAGCTTCTCAGATCCAGAGTTTTAAACATATTTGGGTTTCAAGCCGGTACTTCTGAATAGGAACACTGCTCTATCAAACTTATAGATTAATATTACACTGAGGAAAGACCTTTTCAAACAATCCTTTGGACACTGAAAGTGAAAATATTTAAGGTATTCCATGTGATATATTAGCGCTTCACAATTTAACTAATCACTTTGATTTGTTCTTCTAATCGGAAGTGTTTCGTAGAAGAACTATTTCTAGAGACACCCCCAAAATACATGCTTTCTTTAAAGCCTTTCTCAAATCATACTAATGAATATTCTTTGAATACACACACAGCAGTATAGTGGCTATCTGGGGAAGTCTAATGAGTGGCCACAATTGTGCCTAGGAAGTTACAAGTCTACCTGCCAAATTTACAGGAGGCACTGAAGAGTGAATTTGACCATCCCTAAAAAAATCCTAAGATTTCTTACACTAAATCTTGCAGTTTGAGAAATTCTACTCTTGCTGTTCAGGCTAAACTTGTAAAACCACACTTCTGACACAAGCCTGGCCCAAGTTACAAATAGATATGCTCGAGATGGGTGCTTCTGGAAACATTGCCTAGGTCAGCTCGGCTGGTCTGGGGCTAGCTCTGCCTACTTTCCCTTCCAAGATGCATCAGGTAAGTCTTCCTCAAAAGCACATGAGATCATAAATTTCTGTACCTTGATGAGCATTCAGATCTTTTAACCTCCCCCGAGTGGAAGGCAATAAAAGCTAAAGTAGTACAATTTCACAAAGAAGCTGTCTGACTGCTCATGCTATGCTCCATCTGTGCACAGTGCCACCTAATGTGTTCCTGTCGCCTTTCATAACCACACTGCTCCTATGTATGGGGAGGTAAGCCAGGAATTGGTCTAGTCCCTCTTCTTCGCCAAAGCTGGCGACTACCTTCAGTAACACATTAGTGTGCGAGACCACTGACCCTACGTATGTTGGTTTTCTGCTGACAGATTGTGAAGACAGACCATCTTTCAGTGCCCTTGTAGGACTGAGAGGTGTCAAAGCCTGGCACAGAAACCCTGCTAGCTACTATGGGTTAACTACAAAAAGTTAATAATTGATGGTTTATTGCCCACCTTCCACTGCATGTGTGTCCTGAGGCACTGCAGTCTACTTTGCATGATAGGAATCAGCGTTTAAAGTTTACTTGCAGGGTCACACTACAGGACACTTCCATACTATGGAGTAGTGCCTTGATAAGAACTGAGTGCCATTCAATCTGGATAACAATCTGTAGGAGAACCAAGTGTTTATTCTATTTAATAAAGGCATCTCCCTGGTAATGCTGCAGTTTCACAAGAGCTACAGCCAGCTAGCTTGGCTGTATTGTTGTCTCCCAACCTTTGTCAAATCAGGTCCTCTGGTTCTGCATTGCAGGAAGCCAGGCGGAACCTGTTCACATGCGTAATGGTATATTTTTGGCTTCTGGCTTTTAGTGCTTTGGAGCAAGCCAGCACAATCCAGATGTACCATTATTTCTGCTGCTGGAGGAAGCAGAGCAGAAGGAACTGGCAGAAGCATCTGAAACTTTGCATTTTACCTCATACCCTTTTCCCCCTCAAATCTAGGCCCATATTATTCACATAAACTTGAAGGATATCTATTCTGGTCAAAACAAGATTATTAGGCAAAATATACATGCAGCAAAGTCACTACCATACCTAAATCTTCTGTCAGAAATTTCAACTCAGGCAGAAGCAGGAGGAAGTAATAGCTTTTCTTTGCAAGTAATCCATTCAGGTCAGAATGGAGGCTTTCCCGTAGAGTAAGAAAAGTAAATAAGACAGCAAGAGTAAGCAGAATAAGATTAAGTTCTGGCCACACATAGGAACATACCCGTTTCATGCCCTATATTTCTAGTACTTCATATCAGAGTGTCCAATGACTACATTCAACAGCAAACACGCAGAAGCCTAAGTTAGTAACAATGTAAACAGAAAAAGTTTCAAGGAGTAATCTCAAGCTTAATTTTTAAACTGAATGTTCAAAAAAAATCAGCAGATCAGTAGTACAGTCTGAACTTTTTTTTTTAACTCCAAAATTATTTTAAGCACTTGGCATTGTGACAAAATTTAGTGATTTTCATGAGGAATTCTGCCTTCTTCTGCTGTGTATTTTGATTACCAAAGTCCACATCATTAAACCAAGTCATTTTTTTACATTCTGTTCTTAGAAGTAATACAATTTCAGTATTTAGTTTATCAGCCTTAGAACCTCGAATTGTTTTAGAGGTGTGGGTTTTCCCCCTCTCGCCAATCTATTGATAACCAACTTGAAGATTCTATTCCATTCAGCTCAGGGGAACAAGCGACATTCAAAACATAGGCTTGCATAGCAATGACAGCACACAGCATTTGCATCCTCAAAGTGTTCTACAGCTTAACCAACCAAATCTGCAATTACAGGAGGTGCCTTGAAGTAAAAATCTTTCATAGTCCGCCAGACCAGATAATAGGCACACTTACCCTCCATTATTGTACCGACTGTCACTTCTTTTATAAAATAGTAAATTCCACTTACAGTTATGCAATATCTACCACCCAAATCTCAGGAGAGGGATCTTGGGAGCAAATAAGTGAAAATTCCCTTCATTTCCCTTTCCTCTCTCTCCAGTAGGTACAGCCCACTGAGGAACTTCGCAGAGGGGTCACTGGGCTGAGCTTGCTCATGCCCTCCTGACACCGTGCCACAGCTGACAGGCATTGTTTGCTAGTACTGACAGAAAGCAATGGCAGGGTTTGGTGTGTAACATTACAATTTACATCCCACCATTTCCCTGTGCTTTGTGCCAGATAAACTGTGGCCAAAAGAAATAACCCCCAGAAATAAACCACAAGGCACTCCCGAGTTGCTATTCTACCACTCCCCTCTGAAGAATGCCAATGGCTCATAGCGAATTTAACAATACTATAGTGTAGGTCAAACCTAAGTGGCTTTGCACTTAGATTCAATCTGGATAAGCTGGTCAACACTTTAAGAAGATCTGTCCATATCTTTTTCAAGGTCATGGGCATGAGGCAAAATTCTGCAGCTTCTTTCTCGGTAGCACAGAGCAGTGAGCTCCTTCTTTCTTCTGGCAGAGGCAGATTCGTGAGCCAGGTGATGCTCCTGTTGCTGCCCCACTACATGCTGCTCAGCTCAGAGCATGGGTCAGGCTTGGTGACAACCAGGTCTCATCAGAGAGTCCTTTTGGCAAGACTCATTGCAGTCAAAAGTAGAGTTTGGAGGTGAGACATAAGGGAAAGGTAGCCATATAAAACACCAAAATAACATCTCCCAAGTTTAGAGGAACAATCAAGATTATCTCAACTTTCCTTGAAAGACTGTGTGGCAGGAGAGACAGGAAAGTCAATAGTAGGATATTCCCAACCATAATCTCCCAATTCCAGAAAGTAAAAGCTTATTTGTGGGAGGGCAGAGGAAGATATTAACAGGTTCTTATTTTTACCAAGCCAGTTTGTCTTTCTCTACCTCTGTGTCAGGATTCCACTGAATGGCCCTGTCGCCATGCTGCAAATTCACAGCTGCAGAAGGGGATGCACAGTAAATCACTGTCCTCTCACAGAGAGCTGCCATAAATAATGCCAGAGGAGTGCTCTGCCCGCAACTGCTGGAAGCAGAGCTATAATGCAGCCCCCAGGCAGGGAACAGAAAGTAAAACAGAACAGTCTAAAAAATAAGATCCTGGCATTTATCATCACATTAACATGTAAGCCTTTCAAAATATTTGTCTCTTCTCTCCCACATAAGAATTTCTATAAGCAAGTTGTCATAACTTCAGACAAATTTCAGGAACGAGCTATGTTAATTCTTTAAAAGTACCTAATCTTAGGAGTATTTTTATTAACAGCGGGTATTATCACTCTGCTGTTACAGAGGAGAAAACTGATGCAGAGACTGTGAAGTAGGCATGGCAAGATCAGACCTGAGGTAATCAGTGGAGGCAGCAGCTGAATGTGCTACCTACTCTCTCTGTTCCCTTTCACAGTAGGTATATTTATTTGTTTTCCTAAGAGAAGGGTGGAAAAAAAAGAGAAGGCAAGGAAAAAGAGCAGTTTGGCAGGCTACATGACAGGTGGAAAAGGCCAAAGACATGAAGGTGTATTAGCCATGACTTCCTGAGCAAGCAGTTGGCTGACTCTATTGCTCAGCCTCTAAGTCAATGACAGCTTTAGAAGGCTCGTGCTGCAGCGCAGCCTCTCTTGCTGGTCATAGGCACAGCTCCAGGGTTACCGGCAGGACTGAGCTCTGGGCAGACTCAACCTAGAGGGGCACCACCAAGGGAATGGGCTGCAGAGGAGGCATCAGGGACATAGCCCTCACAGCACCAGAGCAGTACTGCAGCCCCTCTCCAGCTCTAGAGGGATTAGAGCGACACTGGTGGCCGGAGAAGAAAGGGGGCGATGAAAGATCCTTCTTGATGTTCCCAGCAAAGCCGCGACATTTCCCAGCCCTTTACCACCTCTGCCCCCGCCACCAACTCTCTCCTGAAACTCTGCACCATTCACACCTTGCATAACACGTCCCTAACTACATTTTTTTTCCACTGAATTTGGATCAGACCTCACAAAGAACGGGAGACAAGTTCCAAGGGACACTTCTCACCCTGGGAGCACTTCACCAAAGGGAGAGATCAAGGGTATGTATTGCAGTACATTTCAGACGCTGCCTGCAGCTGGAGGGGAATAACAAAAAACCTAAGGTAATGTCAGGTTCATTCCCCATTATGCATGGCAAAAAGTAGGAGCAGGGACTTTTTGCAGTACACTCATGCTGCTCTAAGATTCATACAACTGTATCAGCCAGTTTTAATTAGGATTTTGCTAATCACCAAGCATCTGGGTAAACTTTCCCTTGAATATTTTTCTAGCCAGCATGAAGGGAAAGTGGATTTTCCAGAGTTCTGTAAATACCTTTTATTAATAAAGATGTACGCAACCTCTGAAAATTGGTTAAATATTGGAAACATTCAGATATGACTCTGATAGATTGTGCAGACAGCGATACTAGAGGGAGCTTTCCATGGACATTATTATATGGATATTTAGGGCTGAGCAGATTCCAAGGAGTTTTTTTGTTTAGACATATTTCTAATTCCCATTTGAAATATAAACTAAGATGATTTTTTTTTTTTTCCCTCCCCTCTCCCATTTTGGTTGGGGTTTGGGTCAAATTGGATATTCTGGCCAAATTTCTCAGAGGGAAAGACATGCATGCAGAATGTAAGCAAACTGGGCTCCTGGCCTGTTTCCCCAGTTCAAAGCAAGGACTGGAAGCCAGATTTCATCTTTAGCAGGGATTATAAGGTAGAGAATTCATGCCAGAGAGGGTGATAAGACTCATGCTCCTCGAAGTAAACCTCTAGTTTAGGAAGGTACTACAACACGCAGGAAAATCAGATACAGGATCCTCCCTGCACTAAAGGGAGCTGCAAACTCCTAGAAAAAACAGGTACTAAAGCTTAGGTTTCCTCTTTTTTTTTTTTGGGTTCCAGCCAGCTCTTCCAAAAATTGGAATTAAACACCCAGCACAGCATTTGTCTGTCGGAAAGGGCCACTTTCAGCTGTAATGCAGCTGGACCAGAGCCTGCACTAGACACCCATCACCCTCTCTGGCATAGGGAGGACATGAATGTCAAAAGGCAAAGCTCACCCACGCTGCCTACTCAAGAAAACCTCTTTATATTGGTTAGAAAGATTATGGAGGCCTGGCAGCAGTACAGGCTATTTTTCAGAAGTCAGAGCAAACTCTGCCTCCTGACACCTACCTTTTCTCCATTCCCATCTCTTCGGATGAGCAGAGCACTGCAGACAGTGAGATCTAAACCAGCAACACGCTGAGCGTGAGGCCAAGGCTACACCCATGCTGTGGAAATGAACCAACACCTGTTGACCAAAGAACCTGCAACCCCAGGCTGTGTCTTTTTATTGTATAATTCCAACTACAGGTGAATAGGATCAAAGAAAATGGCACCAGCTGTGGAATAGGGCAGCAGAAAATTTCCCCTTGCTGGAAACAGAAGCCAGCACAGCAAGGCAGCAACTAGTATAACAGTGGTGGGAAGCATATTCTGTTTTCATGTGATTCCTGGTGCAGGGGGAAGGCAGGTCAGGCAGCCCAGGACAGAAAGCTTTTACAGGCAAGAAGATACCAATGCTGGCTAATTTTCTTCTTGAAAATTAAAAAAAATTTACTTTAGAGCAGTAATACTGACAAAACAGTTGGTTCTTCTTCATATCTACAAAAGAAATCATGTTTTACTTCTTTTCCTGATATGTGAGGTCCTTAAGACTGTGCACATATTTGCAAATTTACTTAATGTTTAACAGGATACAGTATGAATTTTTAAAACTTATTTTTAATGCAAGCTTTGACTTTAACTAGGATTCAAGTGAAACTCCTTAGAGTTAAGAACGAAGTTCAGAGTTACTACTTGCTTTTGTTTCTTTTTCTTAAATAAAAGAGCAAAGAATAAATCCCATGTGAAGACTCACCAGGTGATCAGGGAGTTCAGTAGTAAAATAGATTCACGTTTAATTTTAAAATATTTTTTTAGATGCACTATATTTTCAGGTTTCTCTTTAGTAATTTTGCATTTGGCACTATTATCTGTCTTCCCAGTCCTGTGCATGGCCCTGGGGCTAGGAAGAGACTTTACTGGGTAAGTGGCCACGTTAGAGTGACTTCTGGTATGCTTCAGCCTTGTTTACTTGCTTAGATTTTGAAGTCAGGGGAAGAAGGGCTCTGCCTGCAATGGAGAGATTTAAGATCACAGGGTTGCTTGAAGTTTCATGTCCAGAAAGCGCATGAAAAAACCTCTATGCTTGGACACGCTGATCTTCTGCATTAGCAGTATTTCTAAAGAGCCTTCTCCCTAAAGTACCTGCTGAGAAATACCAAGGAAAATTTCAGGTTTGCATTTCGTTAGCTGTTCATTGCTTGCAGTCTGCCTTGCTATGGGAGAAAACCACCACAGTGTCACTCTAAGATGCTTAAAATCCAGAGAGGAAAATGAAAGATGTGTTTCCTTTTCTTTAAATGTATTCCTTTTGAAAAGCTAGTGTTTGTTTTCTAGGGGCTTTGATTCACAACTTTGGAGTGTGTAGTGCTTTAGACCTTCGTTATTTCTCTTCAGCCTGCAAACGAGGGGATACAAAACAGTCCCGTCTACCTCATACTATTACTTGACTTTTGCATTATAGATCACCGATTAAAAAGCAGGAAAAATAGATCACATGCAAACCCAAGAATGATTAGAGCATAAAAGGTTAAGAGCTGAGGCTTAGACAAGCAATCGTACATTTAACAGAGAGGCTAAGATGGGACATGACTGGAGACTGTAAATACCTGACAGGTAGCAGTGCAGCTAACGAGAGGTGATCAGGCTCGTAGAGATAACTGGGTGGCTGAAGCTGAGACAGAACAATAAGCTGAGGCTACCTACAACAGGGGAAAGAAATCCCATTGGGGACAGGGACCTGCAGCACCAGCTCTGGCAAAGTCCCCCTTGGCTGCAGGGAGATGTCCCCAAGCTGGGAGAGTTGCCTCACTAAGGAGGCATGGTGCTGGAACAGTCAACAACAAATCTCTCGCTAACCAGGGCCCATAGCCACCTTGGCATTTAGTCCCTAATTCTCTGTCAAGGAGATTTTGACCTTCTCTCGCTAACCAGGGCCCACAGCCACCTTGGCATTTAGTTCCTAATTCTCTGTCAAGGAGATTTTGACCTTCCGTGCCTTGCTGGAGCTGCTTTCTTCAACTAAGGGTTTAGCAGAGGGGGTGGGGTCATCATGCTGATTGACCTCATTCAGCTAGAGGGGGATTGGTGACAACATGGGTAAGTAGCCAAGGAAAAATGACGGATTTTATAGTCTTCCTGCCGTCTCTCTCAGTAAATCACATTTGAGGCTTTTATGACAGTCTGATAAACGACAGTTACCTGGTAAGTAGCACAGGAGAGACAGGTGCTCGTGTGCTCCAGAGAGACATGTAAAAACGGCACAAAGCTTGTTAGTCATCGGGCCTTAAAATGTAATGAATTTAATTTCTTTTCATACTGACACGCAGTTTTATAACAGTGGTACATTATCTCCCAAGCTGAGAATTTCAGGCAGTGTTTTCCAAAGCTGCTGAATAGCATCAGCGTCTCAGGATGCTGCAAAAATAAGACTGTAGGTTTGGGCAATTTTACCTTTCTTTCCACATTATAAATAGTGGTGGTAAAAGTCCACCCAGTCCATCTCTAGCCCCTAGAACAACCCCTACCTATCACTGAACCCCTATTGAATTTTCCCTTATATGAGTGCATCTTAGACACAACTATATTAATGAAATATCTGACATGTCACTGTATTGCAGCAATATCCCAGTGGAGTGCCAGCAGGTTTGGGGAATGCCAAAAGGGAAGTAACTACATCACAAGAAGCACATTGCAACATTTTCTCATGTGCAGATGCTATTCAAAGGGAGGTGAACGTTTCCCTCACTAGTGCTTTGAGCTTTGGTACAATCCAAGATCTCAGTGCAGGCACTGACATCACCAGACACAATCATACAGCCGTGTTAGAGCAGGGTAGCAGGAAATTTCCATCACCTTTATGGAGCATGCCATACTGCACACTGCAGACAAGCAGCAAAGCTATTTTTCCTCTTGTAATCACTTACACTTAACCTGTGAGGCACTGCCCCTCTCCTCATCTTTCCTGGCTCAAATGCTACAAGCAGCAAATGAGGTGTGAAGCCCCACCTCACCTCAGGAGCCATCAAATATGATAAGGTACAAAGAGCTCCTAATTAGTCTACCATGGATTAGAGGAGCAATTTATATGGAAACACTCATGAAGCTTTTGAGAGGTGCTGAGAGAGGTCCCTGTCTCCTAGTGCTGGTACAACGTGAGCTACAGGTTATTACTGACCTTGACAGAAAATACAAGATGCCTCCCCACTCTCTCTTAATTATAAGGGGCAGGTGGGAAGAGCAGCCATAGGGAGCTCTACTTACAGTGTTGGCTTTTCCTCCAACATACTATACCCACTCTGCAGAGATAAAAGTGACGCAGCCATAGCTATGTTGCTTAGTTCAATGCCTGTATGTCTTGCATGTGATAAGATACTCGTTCAGAAAAGGTCTCCAGTACCACTACTTCATTAAGAATGAAGACCACAGCCTTTAACATGTGGAGTATTTCTTATTCACTATATTATTATCTGTATCTGGGCTAAGTCAAGCAAAACCACCTCTCAGTTGACTAACTTCGGCAGCCAGTATTTGCTCAGGTTTTCTTATTAGCACCCTGTAAAAGATTTCCCAACACATTTCATTTAAAAAACTTAATAGTTGAAAAAAACTATCTAGAGAAATAAGATAAAAGGCAACTATAGAAAAAAATCATTATCTTAATTACAGAGCATCTTTGTCCTCTAATGGGAAAGTAATTTTTTCACAATGCAGCATTGCTCTAATGGAGGATGCACTTTAAATAGGACTGCAGTTTCTACACTGCACTGAGCTCCTAACCCCCCCAACTTGTATATACTGCACTTCAGAATTGTACTAGCGGATAAAAACCACTCTTTTTTTCCCCCCAGGATTGCAGATTCATTTGGTAGAGCTCCCCTGCTATGAAACTAAATATCCCCAATTCAGTAGCAACAGATGTTTTGCTCAGTGGGTTTTTGGAGTTTTTGGTTGGTTGGTTTTCTTTGCCATGGCAGACATTACTCTGTTCTCTGCAAGTACAACAGACAAACTTAAAGAGGTGGAAAATGTGACCCTCTGTCTTCTGCCCCTGCTGTGGCTGTCAGTCTGCTAAGTGACTCTAGAAAACTACAGCTGATCCAAAAAAGAGGTTGTTCATCCCCAAGAAAGTATTGCCTGCATCCACTCATTCTTCTGAGATTTGGTGCCTCATCTGCAAGCTGAGGGAGTGCCCTGGAGCCCAAGCTTCCTCTTTGCATTCAAAAATGCTACCATCACTCTGCTCTGAGGTGGCAGGCTGTGCATTACTGGCTGGTTTTGCTCCTGCTCCCCTCCCCTGTGGTCCTATTATTCTGTCAGTCTCTGAGGTAAAACTGAACACGATGAAATACTGTGGATGCCTATTCCACAAGAGACCGCTGAAAAGGAGTTACTGGCAAATAACCTTTATGTTCTGTGATTGCTCTTCTGTCTTCTTGCCTTCCACAAAACAGAAGAAAAAAAGTCAAAATACCGGGTATTGCACTGCACTATTCAGTTGGGAACTGATCTTGATGTTAATTCTGAAAAATTGCATTAGCTGGAATAACATAACCTAGAACAAAGCTGTTGCTTTCCATGTCTGGAAGTTCATTAAGGGCATCCTAACATGCTAGATGTTCAAGTGGTTCCTGCCAAGGTGATCTGTCCCAGCACTATTGTACACAACCCATACCAGAACTGAAACATCATTATAAGCATTTCTCTGGTACATTTTTTTTTCAGTGTTGAAAAAACTCAATTAAGTTCTCCAATAGGGTTATCCTTTTAGAGGGGAATATAGGACCTGTCCTTTTCAGATTTTGTACAAAAGCATGCTTCTCCTGGGTGGGACTTGGATAGCATCAGCTTAACTGAGACTTAAGCCCATGTGTCCTGGATGAGATCTCATCAGACTTACATGAGGACATAGAGAATGGAAGATTCATGCAAACCTTAAGCTGAAGTCTTTTCATGGGAGGTCCTTCTGATCAGCAGTTACTCCTTAAAGGTTCAAGGACAGTTTATAAAAGAGGCATACTCTTCTACAAAGATTGAAAGGCACAATCATAGCTTTGAGGAACTAGTTGTCAATGAGGTAAGAAAACTCATTCATAATTACAAAGAAAAGACGTCAGAGCTATGACAGCAACTGAAGTGACTTAAAAATAAGAAGCTGCTTGAAGATTCATAGCACTCCATATGTTGGAAAAGATGTTTTGTTGTCACTACCTCACTCTGGTAATCAACATCACCACAAAGTCGTCTGCTTCCAGCAGACTCAGATGTCCTTTAACTGTCCTTTAACATTCTGCCTGCCTGCTTGGATGTAGGTGGGACAGAAAAGAATACCAGTGCTAAAGGGCAGAACCACAACTTTGCAGTAGTTCCTCTAACATCTGTAATATTTCAAACAGGAAGTCGGAGTGCTGCATGATGTGACTCCTTGCAGTTGGAAAGCATTTATTTGCC
This sequence comes from Cuculus canorus, assembly GCF_017976375.1. Taxonomy (NCBI): domain Eukaryota; kingdom Metazoa; phylum Chordata; class Aves; order Cuculiformes; family Cuculidae; genus Cuculus; species Cuculus canorus. The sequence continues at coordinate 50,497,526 of NC_071404.1, read as the reverse complement.
CCAATAGCTCCTGAAAACTGCCTGTCAAAGTGGAGAGGGGATTGAAGCACAGATCTGATCATCTGGAGGTATGCCAGGGGGAGGATCCTGGATGGATGGTCCCAACAGTGGTGCCAGAAGTAATTTGGAAGCTTTTGAAAGTGTCATTGTAGAGTGCCATAGGGGCAACTGAGGTCTGAAGGAGGCCAAAAGCATACTTCTCAGCAGGCTTGTAGTCAGGCTTAGTAAGCCACACTACTAAAGTTTTTGTAAATATCCAAGAAACTAGGCTGAAGTATACCCCCTGGTGGGCAACCAGAGGAAAAAAGGATCAGTTGATTTTGTTGCAAAGGCGACCAAAGCTATCATCAAAAGGCTACCCAAACCCCAGCAAGACTCATGCGAACGTGGTGGCTTTCAGCCTTGTGGAAGATCTGAATTAGGGTTGCCTAGCTCACAAAAACATTTCCCACCTGGGACACGAGGCATGGCACTGTCAGGGGCAGAGATCCCAACCGGAATCTCAAGTCACTTACCTCTGGCAGACCCTCAGAAAAAACAGAAAGAGGATTTCCAACTTCATCAGGGATAGATATAATTTCAGGTGTAGCGGTAGTGCTGTGATAAAGAAAGTGAACCTCCTGAACCTAACAAGAAGAGTTAGACCCAAAGGTCTTTTTCCACTCAGTTTTCATGAATTAGGTTTTTCTCTCCGTGGTCCACTTTGAGATCACAAGATGATTTATGACCATAATAAGACTTATTCTGATCCTAAGCACTGCTTGGGAAAGCAGTTGCAGTGCTCTTATTTTAACTATGTAACAAAAATTGTTTTCATTTACCTGATCAGCATCTGTTCAAAATTCTTTTTGGTAAAAGCTATATTTAATGTAACATAAATAGGAAATCTAAATATTCCATGCAAATGTCAAAACACTCTAAATATTATGACCATACACAATGGACAGTGTCAAACATGACAAGGAAGGCAGGATTTACTGATCACAGTCCAAATGCATAAGCCATAGTTAATTCAAGTGCTACCAGTAGCTGATATACTTTCTGTAGAAAAATTACACTCAAATGTGAATTGAAATTTCAGCTATGCAAGCTGAGCTTTCAGAAAAATACTGGAAAATATAGTGCTGCAATGCTAAAACAAAAACTGCAAATTGTATTTTCAGCACCCAGCTTGCCGTATGTAATTACTCATTTCCGAGAAGGGTGTTTGGCTCAATTTTTGATAATTTTAACTCAATATTTTATTTATCATGGTGGCTTGTGGAACATCAGTTAAAATGGGAACGCTCATACTTGCAAATTCCTTTTGTTCTAATAGAACCTCGCACTTGTGATTCCTGTTTTTGTTTATGCACTTACAGTCATGGTTTTCTTGCAACATTTTTTCCTAGGGACAAGTGTAATATTTCTGAATGTTACCATCCTTAGGTGAAGAGCTGATTCTGTGTTAAAAATTCAGAAGTAATAATGAAGCAACACAGATTCGGTTCTTCACCAGGGAACAGCCACCCTATGCTGTCATACAGGAGAGCCTGATTTGCAACTTTGTTGAAGATGAGGAAAAATAATGCAAAGTACAAATTGATCTTTTATTCTGAGCTGCCAGGGAAAAATACATTTCCTCTATAAAAATGTAATTCGTTTCAGAGTTTCTACATCCTCATTCAAATACAATGAATAACCAATAGGCTATATCTACTCTCCTGTCTTGATCCATAAATATCATTTACAGAAAGCATTTCTGCAAAAGAACTTTGTCTAAGGGGTATTGCAAAGGTTGACTCTCAACTCTAGAAATCTGGGTTCAAACCTTGGAAATTAAAATTAGGTCTGTATGACATTGACATAAATTACTTCTTTTCTTCCTGTACTAGAATTACTTTAAAACGCACATCTCTGAAACTGAGAAGACCTTTTCTTCAATCATGAATCAAGTCAAGACATTCTTCCTTCAGCCAAAAATCTAAATTTTGACAATAAATAATGCTGATTTTATAAAGTAAAACATGCCATCCAACTTTAAGGCTACTGAGGCTAGACAGGATCATCATCACGGCATGCTCTCCTGCAGAAGAGAAAGAGGGAAATAATCCCATCCACAGCTCCCACCACAAGCCCAGCTGGTGCTAGAGCAAAGGCACATCTTCCTGAAAGAAAAGATTTAAAATCTCTAATAGATCTTTCATGGCCCCCTGCCCTACCCATGGAATTGTTCCAAAACTTAATTACGGTTGCTCAAAAAGAAAAACACAAATCCCAAGCTTTAACTCACGACTGAGTTCATCTGGCTTGGATTTCCATACTTTAGACTTTGCTACGCTTTTCTCTTCTAGGTTAGAGTATTCTGTTATCAAAATTTTCTTCCCATGCAAACCCAGCACAATCAAAGCACAACTGATCACATTTTCCCTCTCATTTTTATAAGCTGAATACCTCGATTTTCTAACATCCTTCTTGATAGGTCATGTTTCTCAGATTCCAAACTGCTTTTATAGCTCTGAATTTTTACGATGTATCTGTACCAAAAATTAATTTAGGATTAACGACCAATAAAAATCTCACCAGTGTTGCATACAGAAACAACAAGTCCTTTTTGCCCCCTCAGTAGCATCCAACTTGCATATTCAATTCCCATTATTTCTCCTTAGGACTCTCCAAATAATTAATGTTAGAGGCTGTTTGTAATAGAAAAAGATAATTTAATTTCTAACAAAATATTTCATCTTGCCTAGAGTAAAATGCTTTGTTTCAGACTTAAGCATATAAGAACTTTCATGTTTTTAAAGTGAAATGAAAGACAACTAGATATAAAATTAATTTTGAATAGAAAAATTGTTATTAAGATTTTTATGTCAGTATTTAACACTCATTTTTAGGCCCAATTCCTGAAATACAAAGAAATTTATATCACCACCCCTGCATATTTTGCCTCCTCTTGCCTTCTTCTCCATCCTGAAATCATCTCAACAATTTTGCAGTTTCCATGAGGGATAATTTGGATCAAGGAAAACTGTGAAATGAGACACAATGACAACAAAGTTCTCATTTCCATGCAGTTTATTCCATTTCAGAGTGAAGCAACTTAAGTAAGAACATGGTACTCATCTTTCTGAGATGTCATCTTTATGTGCACATTTATTTAGATGAAGGTGGATTGTAACAACCTGAATGCAGGGCCCAAGTACATGACAAAAGAAAAGAGAATGCACTGAGTCCCTCAAGGCAAAATGCAGCTTGGAGAAACTTTATTAAGTGTAATTCTAAATTAGCACTGAGCTGGAGCAGCTGGCAGCTAAGGAAGCAAAGAAATATTCCTGTTTGAAACATGAATACCACTGATTTGAAAATATTTGAAATTATAACCACTAGACTTAGTGATGTAATTTTAAAGTCAGTTTTCAGAGAGCTAATGCAAGAACAGTCAGTGCTGGAATAAACCAACACATCTCACTGAACTATTTATTATCAGAACAATAGCTATGATACACACTGCCACTATTCTGGAAAACAGCCATACTATTACTTTTCAAAAGGGAAACAAATGCAGTAAAAGGTTCTCAGCCACTGCCAGAGCAATACCAATATTAATGTAATTTGAAAAGATAGTCACTAATCCTTATGAATCATCATCTTCTTTTGCAATGTAGGTGCTGTATTTGGAAACTACATTTCATCACTCGTTCATAATATTCTAAACATTCTCCCAGTCTTTCTGTTTTTTAAAGAGTGACTACATCTCCAAGGAAAAGTAAACATGAGCATTGGATGTGCTTTTGTCCTGCTTTCATTACAGAAAGGGTAAATACAGTTACAGGTGCCCCCTTTGAGAAAGAAAAGCTGTCCTTCCCTGCAAGCAACTCTGCAATGTGACCATGAGCTGCTGATGGAGTTGCTATGGTTATAAAGAGGACCCTCTGTGGGAGACATCTTCACCTGTGATTAGGCTTTAACAGAGGCAGAGGGACACTTGATGTGGAAAGGCCAGATGAAAAGCTCTTGAGCCCTTTTATCCATGTGAAAGCAGAATTATGCTACATCTAAAGTGTTTTTGGCAAAAGCCCTGTTCCTCCAGGAGCAGCACACCAGGACCAACCTTATTTCTGACATACAGAAAATATCTGTACAGGCCAGAAGTGACGACCACATTCAAATAAAACAAGCAGAAATGGAGGTGGTCTTGAGCTCTGGATTTTCCTTCAATCTTATGCAAGAGACCATGACACTTTCTGAAGGGCAGTGAGACTAGAAAAACCTAAAAGATGAAGGAGAATCTGGATGAGGCATGTCTTTAATGAGGTTTCGTGCCCCTGTACCAGAAGCACTAAAGGAAAAACAGCATTTGGGCTTTAATCCTAGCTGCTTTTACTTTTCTTCCTGAAACTGTGCCTCCTCGCTGATGAAGTCTGCTACTGGGAAAGGCAGATAGAAGCCGGGGAGGGTGGTAGTGGCCTGCCCCACTTCAGGCAGAACTTAAAGGAATAAAATCTTGAGCATGGGACTGCAGTGCCTTCAGACTGCTAAGGAGACTGGTTAAATCATAAAATAATAAAAAAAAGTCCTCTACTTTCATCTCCCTCTACCTCTTCTCTGTCCTTCATGATCTAGCCCTTTCCACAACAGTACACTTTTCCTGCACACTTCTTTCCATTCATCCCACCAGCTGCTGTTGAAAGGGATGGCCATCTGAGACAATGCTAGAGGGGAAGTTATGCTCCTCTTTGCTGTTTATTAAACTATTTGCCTCATAATAAAACATGTGGGTTTTGCTCCCTCTCCCCACATGCTCACCCTAATCTTCATCCTTTTCTAAGGGAAAAAGCATCCTTTTCTAAGGGAGGATGGTGCAGGGGAGCCACATCCGCTATAAGAGATCCACCCTTCTAAAGGGGAAAAGTCAACTGAAATCTTTATTTCAGAATGCCAGAAAGCAAAAATCCTTCCAAATGAAATTTTACTGAAATAAAGAAAGCTGATCAGAATGTTTCAGAGCGTGAAAAACTGTGAGTAATAAACAATCTGAGTTCTGTTTTACTAGCAAATCTCATCACATTAAAACAAATGGTTCCTGTGAATCATCCTTGATGCTGGCTAGCAGAGCACAATGTCTGCACTGTCTACAAACATTACTACAGCCAGTAAACTCAAGGCAATGGCAAGGGGGCTGTAAAACTATTGAAGGTACCATATACTGCAGTGGCTGTAAAAAATGCCGTAAAAGAAAAATGATCTTTTATTAAATCTTTTGTTTGGGAGGAACTTTGCATTTTAATAGGACATTTAGCAATCAGGATAGCTCTTCAAAAGCAGCAGTTTCTGCCCACAGACCAGATTTGGAGCCCCATGAAGTCCTGAAATGCCTTCAGTCAAGAAGTGAGGGCCCACCCTGTCTGAAGAAATTCAGTGCTGACGCAAAGCTCAGCTTGTCATCCCCTCTTCCCTGGTCCTTTACAGATTTTATCACATTTGAGGCAGAAAAGCATGATGCAGCAAAGAGCCTAAAGCAGCCTTTTCTGTCACAGTTTTGCTTTCAGCAAATAACCCCAGTTTGCAGACTTGCTCTCTGCTCAAATGATGCCCAGAGCCAGTGTGAAGCTTCACTGCAGGCGGGGCAGGAGCTGGCCCCATGGCATGGTGCACACCATGAAGGACCACTGTTGCTTATGAAGGAGCTACTTCAGAGCTGCTGCTCGCTTTCAGGGCACACTTGACAGCTTAGGGTCTGTGGATGGCTGAGAGGCCACATCCATCCGGTGGACTAAAAATAAATACATTGCGTACGAAGAAAAGGTTTGATAGCATTTGTCAACATGTGCAATCATAACAAAATATGATACACTCTAAAGATTGAGTATGACTCTCACGTAATGCCAAATGAGTACTTTTGGAGTTGTTTTTACATATCAGAGGCTTAGAATTTTACTATCTCCTTTAGGAATAGCACCTTAACAGCGAATCCAGCAAATCCTTTCATGGTATGCTAAAAACATGTCTAAAACAAACTCTACCTCACCCACAGAGAGGTTCAATGTTTGGATAATTCAACACTTCTCATTCCTATTAAAAAAATCCTTCAAACTGACACAAATTCAATCTCTATCATCTTTTCTATTATGACACATCTCTATTAGGACATGCAGAGCCTAATCAAACACAAATGTTTACTTAAACTAGCCAAGCTCTGTGTATTTTGTGCTAAAGCCAGTATATCAAACCTAATTAACCCTTCTGCTTTTCTGGCCATGTTGTTTCGATTGCATCTGAGTATAAAACCCATTACAATGGAATTTAAGTAAAGGACTCATGAGGAGTAAAACTGCACTCCGTTCATCTTTGCCTTTTGTTGCGTCAGGCAGTAACATTTTAAATACAGCCTGTATTCCACCAAAATGCATTGTACAAATATTTCTGCAACTGCACTGAGGGGGAAGAGAGCAGCACCGCCTCCATTCAAACAAGATTTGCAGAATCACACTATAGGATATAAGAGCAGCATTTGCTCCTGAAGGCACAGTAACTGAATTTCGAGGCTATAATTGGATGATGTGGTTTGCACCATCTCCAGAACCCCTTGATGGAATTATATCTGCCTGATAAATTATATAGTTTTCAGAACTGTATTTTACAGAAGGCGTGTAGCCCTGTGTCCTAAAGTCTTGATGGGTATCAACTGCCTTCTGCTCCTGACATCCCAAGAGAGGCTTAAAATACAACGAGCCACGCTTGGCTCAGATGTGAAGGCAGAAAGAGAATGCCCACAAACTAATGCGAGCCTGTTGCTTGCCTAAAGGACCTTTCCTTTCACAGAGCACTGTTTGTTCTCCCTCTCTGAGCTAACGAGAGAGACAGGAGGCAGTGGGAAAATAGGATGTTTGTTGCTGTCTACAACTCCTTTTCTTTCCACAGAAGAACAGTAACAAGCCTACAGAGCATCAGCCACTAGCTTTTCATACACTTGGTAAACTTCAAGCAGGACCAGCATCAGGGACAGGCTGCTGAGTTTGGTTTGACCTGGTATGTCTTTATTAAAGAATCCCAGGGTTCTTTTATAGCTGAAATTTTAATATGCAGAAACAAAGTGGGAATGAAGCAGGATTAAATTTTGGGTTCCTCTGATGCCTTTAAGTACAGTATACGCTGAGGGAATGGATTTCAATCTGAGAATATAGAAGGAATTAAAAAATGAAACTATATGTAACTGTGGTGCTCCTAACAGCAGCCTAAGTCCCCAAGAACAGATGAAAGAACAGGCTCTGTCTTCTTCTATTTATCCCCTGACTAAAAGAGAATACGCAATGAGGCTGGACAGAGAATAAATGAATGAGAAAATAGTCATTTAGTATACTTATTTAATCAGTTCTTTCTGTTTCTAATGGTAATGTGGCAGAATACGAGATGGAACAGAACAAGGTAGCTGCCTATGGCATAATTAGGCCTTTTAAGGAGGGGAAAAAGGCATCAGTCTGCACAGGCTGGCAGAGAAGGGAACTTTAGTGAGCCCCCAATTTCCATAGCTGGAAATATGCAGCTTCTTTAATTAATGCATCTGATAAAGCATTTAGGTATTTCTGTTTTGTTTTAAAATTTTAAATGAAACACAACTGTTATCTGTCAGTTGAAAAGTATTTATTGGGTGTTCTTTACATTAGATGACAATGCAATCCCCAGACAAAACGATGCTCCCTGGCCCCGGATATGTATAAGTTTACCTTGCGTTTTAACACCTGAATGCTTTTTAAACTAGAGAGTGAGTAGGAAAGCAACAGGAGACATGGAGGTCACCGGAAAGGAGGACTGTCCCACACCTCTCCTCCTCCCCTTTAGAACCAAAAATAACCCCTTTGTATTTTGACTGTATTTTGACTCTCCCTTTTCTAACACACAAGGAAGGGGCATTTTAACACACAGACACATACCCACTTCTGTCACTTCTGTCTCCAGAAGAAACCTGGAGAGAGCAAATACCCTTTGAGAGGTTATTCAGCCTGCTCAAAATGTTCTGGAAACACTCAGATAATTTGGTTATTAGTAACTTGTAAAACAAAAGTAAAGTAGGATAAAAAGCTGACCTTGTAAAAGAGCACTTGTAGATCTGCGTGACATATTCAACATATACATCTATGTATTTGGAGCAAACATGCTGTCAAAAATTCTAGTCACAATAAAAAAGCAAGCTTAACTAAAATTCTTTAATTAAAAATATTATTTTGGGCAAAACGAACATATTTTCATTGGGTCAAAATGCATATGCATACTTCCATATACTCATCCCCAGGTGAAGCATAACCCTAATATAACCCTACATCTGTTAACATGAAAATGCAGAGACTCACATAAATTGATTTTTTAATGGATGTCTGATCTCTTAGAAGAACCCTGCCCCAAATCTCTTTCTTTGCTGAGGCTTCTCTTAATGTGTCAAGCCTCTGAACAGCTTCAGCGTCCATCTGCACATACATCACAGCTGGGCAGAACTCTTTCCCTTAAAATAACCAAAGTTTTGCTCTAACCTACACTCCTGTGAGATGTAGGGCAAGAATTATCTTAAGCCTATCTCTGTTTATTTAACAACCTAATTTAGGGAAAAATAAATACACATAAACACAGATCAGGATTGTATCTTGCAAGAAGCTTCTCTGACTGAAGCTGATAAACACCTAACAACTGACTTTAGTGAGAGTTAGATTGAACTACTAGTAAAATTAGCATCTAACTGAAAATTACCAGAACTACTCCAAATTGTCTCATAGAATTGCATAAAAATAACACATAGGATCAAATGAGGAACTTATGCCAGGATACAGAAAACAGCCTAAAAAGCAGCATTAACACAAATGTGGTCTGATATTGATGACATTTATTCCTAATCCAATGACACTAATGTTTATGTCTTTCTTGGTATTAATAAACCTGCATTTCCCTGCAGCACACTTAGAGACATTTTACAGATCCTTCAGTATTATTTATAAGGTAGATAAGCATTTCATCAATTTTTTGTCGCTTAGCCATGCTTTGCACGCTGTTGCCCTTTCATCTCTTTCAACAGTCTAATTATGCAATTAAGAGGTTTCTTTCCTTTTTAAAAATGCAACTCAGCCTTGTATTTCAGCATGTTATCTTTATCTAGGGAGATGAGTAACACCTCTACTTAACTTTTATGGTTACATTTTCAAAGTCTGGTGCTGTTGAGGCCATTCCTGGCAGATGTTTTGCATCGGTTTGCTCCTATAGAGTTGTTCATAAGGCACTGTAGCAGGTACTTCACACTAATATGCCCTCAAATCCCACCACCCAGGACTTGGACTTGACATTTGCAGTTCAGTCTGTATAGAGATGCAAACTGCTCTGACCACAGGGCACGTTACTTGCACCTTTGTGCAAATGCATTAGGTATTGGCTAGACACCTGGAGGTAAGACTGCACCCTAAAATCAGTCTCTCTGGGCATCATGATGACATCTACTGCACCTGAGTGAAGACCTGGAATTGTACTGGTGGTAGTTTTCAGTTTGGAAACCAGAGCCAGAAGGGGAGTCAGCCCACAGCAGGCAGCCAGCAGGAATGCTGGCCTTGGGCATGTGCGGCCGCACTTCTGGCAATAGATTGCTTCATTTTCAATAATTCACCTTCGTTTTTCTCTGGGAACATGCGGTGGACTAAGTCAATGGCTACTAAATATCTGGAAGGGAATAACTGACTTTGGTCTGTTTTAGATCACTCCCTCATTTTGCAGGATTACCATTTTATCTTACATATGCATTGCTTTATACAAGTTTCAGTGCCACTTCTGCCAAAACCCTGCTACATTTGATTTTGGAAAAAACAGAGCAAAGTTTGGAGAAGACTGAGAGAGTTGACAGCAACACTACAAAACAGACTGTATACCTTGGAAAAAATATGAGTATCTGAAGTCACTTCCATTCCTTAAAACATACTAGTTAAGCTGGAACAGAGATTTTGCAACTTCCTCAGTGAGATTCCCTGGCTGTTAGGAACAAAAAGTGAGCACAGTTAACATTAGACTGGGCAGTACCCCTTCTGGGTTCATTTCTTAATGGAAGAAAACAGTCATATACTTTTCCAATCATGTTCCTTTTATGAGGAACAGCTTTTTCCCCTTTCAGGTGGGTTCTGCTTAAATGTTTTTTTCTTAAATAAATGACATATTTACTGTTACATGTACCAAAGGGAACAAAACAATAAGCAAGTTTTTTTTGTCAGTTCCAAAGCATCAGTTTAGGATTGCTGCACCTAGTTAGTATCACTTGAAAAAACAGAACAGGTGAACACAGCATTATCACTTCCAGGCTTATATGCATTTATCTCAGAAACCAGATTATTGGGGTTTTTATATAAGCATAACTTTAGCATCTCACTGTTCTATTAAAACTGGAATTTGCTAGATGAATTAATGGATTTTGTTTAGAGTTTCTATTTACTTTATCTATTCTAAATAAATACTCAGGAGAATGACACAATATCAGCAAATTGAAGTGAGAAATTTCATGTTAGTGGTCATTATGTTGCTTCTTTTTACTATTAATTTATTAAAATTATAACATGTACTATATAAACCAAATTAATTTCATATATAACATGTAAATATTTTTTTTAAAATTACAGAACAATTATTATTTAGTACCAGCAGAAATAGCTGCTTTCAAGGTTGGGTTCATGGAAGACAGTGTAAAGCCCTGACCTAACCTGAATCAATAAACCTGGATAACTGACAGCAGCTTTCTAAATACGAAGCCTTGATACCAACCCAGTATGATAGTAAAGGAACCATAAAACTATTATTATTTTAAAGGATTTTGGCTCACAGGTTTCACACAAAGTGTCTCCATTTCTTCTGTCCTTCCTTCCATTTCCTGCTCTTGCTCCTGCTAGAGCCTGGCAGTGCATGTGATGTGGCTGTTCAATAGTATGAAAAATACTAATAATGACTTCTTCTCACCACGATTAACATGCATGAAACGAATGAGGCTTCCTGCACAAGGGATAAATCTATAACTAAATGTCAAAAACTATAACTCTCCCTGAAGGTAGCTTATTAAGAATTTGCTATGGTTCATTTTACAGTGACACTTCCATATTCCAGAGTGTCAGAGTACCGAGGAGCAGCCCGGGATCAATTCATTCTGACATTAAAAAAAAAGGAGATAAAAAAAAGAGAAAGGAGGGAGAACAGAACTGGTATCTAACAAAGCATCTGGACTCATTCAAAGATAAAGCAGATTCAAGATTCATTATTGAGCCCCCCTAGTTCCAATCAGACAGGCTCTGCGAGACAGTCAGGGTGATTATAGCTCACTGGAGGAATGCATGGCAGTCCTAAAGCCCCATTTGCTTAAATAGCATGACATAGTTCTTCCTCTCAAATCACATATTAAAGCTCTATAGAAAAATAGCATAAGAGTAAAATACACAGTGTGCACATGCCAGAAAAGACCAATACCAGGGCTGCTGAAAGGAAATTAAATTAAGGACTATAGCAAACTCAGATTTCTAATACTAGTAGTTTTCAAAAGCAATACCAAAGGCAATGAAAGGTTTTGCTTAAAGGGAATAGCAAATGCAGCTCTAATTTTTCAAACAGAGAGAAAGAGAGCTAAACCATAGATTTGAGGCTACAATAAAAAAAAAAAAAGAAATCCATTCTAGGGGCTGTCTAAAAAAACTGCCAGTGAACATTTCCCCTCTGGAAAATATCTCTGTGGCAGTTTGCCAGCCTCACTGATGGGGAACACTGATGGGGAAAGCTTCAGTGCCTCTGGAAAGTGAAATGTCTCTCTATACCGCCTCCCCCAATATGCAAACTTGATTACTGTTCACCATCACCTTCTAGCTGAAAAATGGAGAACGGGAGCTTTCCATCTTTAGAGCAACTTTTAGACCTCTCTAAAACAGAAAAATTGCAACGGAGGTCAGGCACAGCGCAAGGGAGCACTGCTTAGCTCAATTGCTCCTTCCAAACTGCTGCAGAGGAGAACAGTGAAAACAAAGGGGAAATATGAAAAGCCACAGTGTGTCCCTGCTGTCTCAGTGGGACCCCCCTGGAAATGCGTGTCAACAAATGCACGGTCTTGAAGGTATTTATTTATGAATTTGCTTTCACAACAGCTGTCTGATAGCTGAGATGGGACAGTTACCAAACTACCTAGGTGGTTATTGGCTAAGTACTCGACAAAAGGGATTAGGACATGTTCTAGCAGCCCTGTGATATACAGCAGTGTTCTTGGGAACTATCATCTCTTACTGCCAAAAGTTTGATGCCATCTTGTTTACATATAAGTGCAAACTCCTGGAGCAAGCTTGAACCAGAGATATTTGCAACATATCTTGGCTTTGTTCAGCTCTCAGACATTCTCCAGCTCTGGGACAAACAGTTTCCCCACTTACATATCCTATTTCCAAGTTTTTACACTGAGCTTTATATCCCATTTGCATATAATAATAAAATAAATAAACAGCCGCCTCCTAATCCCTTTAATCTTTTGGGATATTTGTAATGCCACATCTGAAATGAAACTCATCTTCTAATGAACTAAAAGCACCATGACTCCCAGATCTCTGCATCTTTTATGGAGGTTGGTCTATAAGAGCCTGTTTATGAGAAAGAAAATTATGCCTGGCCCAGAGCTTGGACTTTTAGGTGCTGCCTGCCTGAAAATTTGAAGACTATCCATAAGAAAAACAATCACAGGGAGAAAAAATTGAGATGCTCTAAAAGGTCCATAAAAGCAGTGGTGATGTAAGTCACCTGATATACCTTTACGGTCTTGGGCGGGGATAACATTATAAGCAAAAATGCACAGGACAGGTATCTCAAATAAGATAGCAATTTTCTCTTGGGGTCTCCCATCCCATATTGGCAATGCCTCACCTCAGCACCTCTGGCTTGGGGCACCAGCAGGGGCTGGATGTAGCCTGGAAAGCAGGGATGGAGGGATGGTGTAGGGCTAGGAGGAGACCCTACAGAAACAAGAGTGAGGAGAAAGATAATACCGAGGAAGAAACTACCTGTGATTTCTAACAAGTCACTTCTCACTCTGTATTGGAGAAGATGCTTCAAACTGATCACAGTGGCATTACTCAGGTAAGAACATCTCATATACCATTTCTGCTCATTTTTCCCTCTTTATGAAAATGAGCAAATATTGATATTAAAGAGCCATCTGACATTGCTGAGGTACTGCTGCATCCTGTGCCGGTTTCTCCGATGCTTTATATGGTTTATTAATGGAGAGAAAAAGTTAAACAAGTGTGAACATTTTATACAATAAACGAGCCAACGACTCTCTACCACAAATAGAGAGATCAAGTGAAAACAAAAAGATTAAAAACAATCATTATTTTAAAAACAATCATTATTTTAAAAACAATGTTTAAACATGTTGCTAAGGAATCTCCCAATTCCCAGGGTAACTCTGCATGCTCTCATGGAAGATGCCAGCAGCTTTAGCACCTGAGTACCTTGCTGCCTAGAGACCGTTGCTACGTGGACCATGCTTAAATGCTCCCCATGTTTATTCTTGTGTGTGTAAGTACATTAACCCCCGCTTCCCTTTCGGCAGGGCACTGCCCGGCTTATTTGCTGTGTGCTCCTCTGTGGCTCGAGCTGACTGATGGGCCATCAAAAGCCATGTGAAGGGCAGTGCTGGTTAGGGAATTGTCTCAACCCTTGTGCTTTCTACAAAACTCCGCAGTGCATCCTGGCATGGCAGTGACTACACCCACGCTCGGATTCTGATCCTGATGTAAATGAAGTGGTTGGAGAAGGACCAGCTGTGGTTTAAACTGATCGAAGTGTGAGCACTTCTAATGCCCTAATGCAGGATTAGAGGCTTCTTTAGCAACTCCCTTAAAGGATGATTCACACGAGCATGAGTTTCAGGACAAAGATGAGAAAGATTAGATAACTATTTCATTTCAAAACCCTTTCCAGAAGTGTTTTTTTTAAGTGACTATTGTCTATTCTAGCACTGTTGTGCATTTTTAATCACACAATTTTTGAGTACAGAGATATAGTAGTATTTCCTACACGTATACTATGTTTTATACTAAAATGATTAAAAAGACAGTTCTAATGCACATAAATGCATTAGGCAGTCTGCATTCTCTTTAAGAGGCAAGGCAAGAGATTTCTTCTGGAAACTTCTGGATAGGAGACAGTCACATTTGCAAAGGAACAAACTCAGAAGCTCTCTTCTCTCACCTGACATAATTTTCTGCTTGCTGGTTTCTGCCTGTCTTACAAGAGCTACTGTCCTGCTCACATAGAGAAGAGATAATACTTCTTATCCCCCAAAAGCTCCCATTTTAATCACATTAGCATTAATTAGCAGAAAAAAATTATATTCTAATGATGATACTAATTACTTGCAGAGATCTCAATACCTTCAAAAGCATTGCATGAGAACAAGTAGAGTAATGCATAACTGTGCATGTATGCCTTTTATCATCTCTAGTATTATTTGATGTTCATTATTTTCTTGAATTAAAATGCATGGCACTTTATAACTGAAAGCCTAGTTGATTAAAATAATAGAAGTCACAGAAGCAGCTATTTGTGATTGAAAGAAGTTCAATTTTCTCATCAGAAGAACAAAACATGTTTAGCTTAGCATGTTTACTGTTTATTTTATTATTCAAGGAAGCACTGTACATTGCAGTTGTGTGTCTGTTTTTCAGAGGGATTGTGGATAAGTACAGTTTATTAAACCCTGCTGAGACAATCTGTTCTGTCTGTCTGTTTTAATGTTGTTATAAGTCAGTTAAGCATGTACCATACTTGTTAGCTGCATATATACTAATTTAATGTATTGATGGGCTGTCAGTGCAAATACCTAATGAATATTAAAATACAAACTCAGATACAGAAATGCAAAGCAGAGCCAGCATGTGGTCAATATTTTGAGGGACAGGCAGAGAAAGGAAAAGACCAGAGTTCAGAGTAAATGACAGTAAACACTCTCAAAAAGAACCTGAAAACAAATCACTAGCAGCTTCCTGGGAAAGATGGAGCAAAATAATAATTAATGGTCTCAAAAACATGGGCTCTAAATATACACTGTGAACTTTGTCTTCTGCCAGCTGATTTTAATATAAGTGAAACAAAGGACGGTTAGAAGACCAGTATGCCAGTAAGACAAAGAGAACTAGAGACAACAGAATAAAGACACTGTACCAGGGGAGGGAGGGGAGATGGAGAAATCTCCCACTGTCTCTTCCATGATGCTAATTTTCTGTTTAACAATGGCTCTAAAAATGGATAGTAGTCAATACTTTGCATGCTCCGCATAATAGTCTTTCAGCAAAAGCATGTACATACAAATCTCTCCTGCTTGAAGTGAACGTGGCAGGAGTTTGTTGGGCTGTTTCTCCCTATTAGATTATATTCAGAGCTGCAGCCAGCTGCTTGTTAGAGATTCAAAGCCTTGTGCACCATTCAGTCCGAGCTCAGAGGCATGCTGTCTTTCCTTCATGAGGTTTGAAGTGAAAAGTGAATCACAAAGAGAAAGCCCTTGGGCCAGAGGAGAAAATATCAAACTGCTGCTGTGAGTGGGAAGGCAGTGGGGTAGTGACACGTGAGCAGCTGCAGGGCTGAGGAAACCAGGAGAAACAGCTGAAGTTGCGTGGGATCTGCCTGGATTTTGGTCACTGTCTCCTTCTCCCTTTCCTACCTGTCAGAAATCATAAAAGCATCTTGGGGGTGACACTGGTACATCTACAAGTTGCAGAAAAGGGAAGAAGAAAAAAAAGCAGTTAAATAGCAGGAAAGCAGGAGCCCGGTATGCTTCCACCTGGGAACATCCTGCCAGTGCAGAAGTGACACCAAAAAAGGCCCAGTCCAAGAAGCTACCCTCAGAGCTGGTGGCTTCTTCATGGGTGGAAAGCCTGCATGGACCTCCTACTCCTGCCCTGTGGCGTGGTAACCCACTGCTGCCCATCCAGCAGGGACTGCAGTGATCGGCAGCATCCTGAAGATGAAGAGACTGCAATGCAGATGTTGTGTGCTCATCAGTGTGCAGGGACAAATAGAGGCAACAGGAAATCTCTGCCTCCACAGGCAACAAGGGAGACGCAAAGTCAAAGTGGGTTCCATCTGCAGTTGTTAGGGAGAGTGGTCAGTTTTGATTTAGAGGTGAGTGACTTTCCTCAGTGGAGATCTTTGAGCAGGAGACAATGGGGAGAAAACCTAAAGATATATCTGTGGCAGAGAGTTCCTATTTAGCAGCCAACAGCTGTGTTTGCTGATGGGAAAGTCTTCACGGATCAGATACACAAGAGCTTGTCAAAATTTCAAGCATTATGTAAACACCCAGTGGAAAGAAAGACAGCAAGCCTTTGGAATGAAAAGGAAAATCAGTGAAATTGTAAAATTATGTTAAGAATCAGAATCCCACATTACATTAAATATATGCTTCCCTGGTGGCATCAGTCACAAAAAAGATTTTAAAACAATTCAATTTAAATACAACTTAATGTGATCAAATACCTCAACTTATTGTTTGAGCTATAAGAAAAGGGTAAACATACAGGTTTCTTTAACATCTCTCTGATCTGTTTGCTGGAGAGGATTCTTTATCCAGGATTCTTCTTCAAATGACTTCAAAATGGCCCCCTATAAAGCTATGAGGTATGAAAAGCTCTCTGCTTTCCTGAACATTTTGGCTCTGTCTGTTTCTTCACCAGTCCAGGAGAGCAGTTTCAGCAGTGGCCATCAGAAATCTACTTGAAGAACTACAGCTGGGTGGCAGGCTGGGATAGTAAAGCAGAGGAGGAAAGACTAAGCAGATCTTGGTATGAAGTACTTCACCCTGACTTTATAGCTGAGCGATCTCACCAGGTGAGGCAGCTTGGGCAGGTACAAGCTGGTCTTTTTCTGGTAAAAGACAAGGACAGCCTGCTGTGGAATTTTTTGGTTCACCAGCAGACGCTGGGTAGATGAAGGAAAACCCAGTTACAAGGACCAAGCAAGGAGAAAAAGCATGCATTTAGAATCCAAGGGGACCTACAGATTTGGGATGGTGAAGAGCTGAAGTTTGTACACACTGAGGTTTCTTAAGGAAACAAAATGTGTGCATGTGGACAGCTCAGTGCAAAGCCACCATAAGGCTTTAAGTGAAGAAAAGTTGGATCTGGACAAGCAGTGCTGTCTAGGTCCATCCAATTTATAAGTCACTGTTCTTCTGATTTCCAGTTTTTTTTTGTTTGCTTTCTGCCATCAGAATAAGGCCTGGTACACAAAGGTAGAAGTCAAGCAAACACTCAGTTCAGTTTAATATGATAGAGTGTAAATAACACAGATTCTACATTTGACGCTCACTAAATAAGACTGCGTTATTCCTGTCTCTTGTGGCTTTTTTTCATTGCATCTGGCAGGAAAACATAGAAAGACAAGAAACCTCTTACTCTGAGGCAGAAGGTTTGTTTCTGTAATAACTCACTAAAGGCCTAATCCTATTGGGTTTGAAAAACTTCAGTGGGACAAAGGATGTTTCATTTAATCAAATATTAAGGTCATGTGCAAAACAAAAAATAAGGAAAATAAAGATGAAATAAAATGGAACCCTTTCACCGAGAGGCTGAAGCAGGAGAAAGAAGTAATAGTCTAACTGATAGCTTCATGGATGAATGGCTAGAAATATTTGCTATGCCCAGGAAATAACTGAAACATCTGAAATGACCCTTTAAAACAGAAAACAGCTCTTCTTGCTGATAATGGACAAGCCTATAGCATGCTTCACTGCATGGCAGCAGAGTTGAATTGAGCAGCGGCGCAACTGTAGAAACAAGGCTGCACGTACTAATTTCCCTGAAGCTAGGGAGGAGAGAAATGTAGGCTCTGGTCCACATGCCTCCACACAGGGAGGGGTGGTGGCTGCAGCCAGTGCTCCTGGACAGCAGGGCTAGAGAGAGGTGAGGCCAGGGCACCTCAGGGATGTGCTGAATAAAGCAGAATAAATCCTTGCTCAGCCAAAGCAGATCTGGTGAGCACAGGGAGGTGTAAGTGTGTGAACTGTTTCTGAATTCAAGCAGCCATCCACACATCCATCATCCAGGCACCAGGGCAAGGAAAGCAACCTTGTAATGACTCATCCATTTCCCTTGCTCAGTCATCTTAACAGCAACAACAACAGAAGAAACCACCTTGAAAGCTTGGCTTAGCTAATATATGCAACCTCAGGTTCCCATTCGTGTCGCTGCTGCCTGCTGCCTTCTTCAGCCCTGCCACATGCCAGACCCACTTGTCTTGCCTTGCTATTACCTGGACGCTCGGCATGCAGGTTAGGTACCGTACAATCCTGCTGCTTCAGCTGCAGACTCGAGCATCGTCTGCTGAAAGTTTTAAAAACACTTCTTTTTGCATTGCTCTGGTCTTGAAATAACCATGTTGTTAACAGTCCAGAAAATAAACTGATCTCTGGCACTGTCTTTGGAGGAATTGAGGAAATGGAAATGTATTGCAACTAAATTTCACATTTGAAGCTATGTAAAGTTAGTTCCAATCAAGCCATCACTTGTCAAAAATTAAGAGAAGGCCATCATTAGGCCTCATTTCAGCTGTTCTGAAATCAGTAATTAACTTCTCACAGAAAACATATTTTGCAGGGAATCAGAGTAGACATTTTTATGTCTGATGTACTTTTGAGCCAAAGAAGGCTGCACATTGACAGTAAACATTATGCCAACAAACCTCAGTAGGCTGGATGAATCTTCTTCTGCCCTAATTGGCGATGGTTTTCAACAGTGGGGAGATTAAAGGTAAAGCAAGGCAAGGCAATATATTTAAACTGCAGTAAGCAGAGCATTAGCAACTCAAGGTGTTCCTATTAATGGCTAGCAGAAATGACAGAGAAAGAAAAGCAGCAGCGATCAGCTCCACTCTGCACTGCTGCCAGCTGAGGAATCGTGATCCAGGAAAGAGAGAGTAGGGAGGCAGGAAAAGCGACATCAGCTCATCACAAACCCTGTATTACAAGGCCTTAAGGGTAGGCACGCTCTGGCTCACTGGTGCGTTGCTCTTCCTGGGATCTCAGCCGGACCAGACTGAGGAGCAGTTGCAGGCTACAAAACTGCTGGCATACCTTGCTGGGCGAGTCACACCAGTCAAAGACATGGAAGGGCTGGGTCTGCCTCCAAACACAGTGCCCAGTCGCTTTTGTATTGCTTGGTTAGTTCCTCATTCACTTTTTTTAAAAAGCTGGGAATCTGGGAAATGATAGAAAGGTCTGTCTTATCTCACACCAGAAAATGCTGATAAAGGTTAAAATCAGCAAGCTCTGTAAAATGCTGCAACTCATTTGAACAAACGCTTCTGCACACAAAAGCGTAAGTATTAAGAATACGGCCGAAAAATCAGAAATCATGCCAACCCACTGTGCATACAAGAAGGGAAAAGAAAGCTGTCACTTTGGTGCTCAGACACCACAGTGATGGGCACCATACAAATGGATAGAGCTCATCTAATATAAATTAGATAGCAGTTGCTTAAAAGACTACCTTGATGGAATACAGAGCACTGAAACTTGAGTTAACCAATAATATAATATTTCCTGTAGCAAGAAAGACCCGAGTGCCACAGGAGAGTGAGGTTCTTATTATTATTGACTAGATAAAACACTTGATTCATTCCACTCTGGAAGAAAATCAAGACAGCAGAAGCACTGGGAAAGGCACAGAACAGATCTGCTTTGTCAGGGAAATGAACTGAGTGATCTAACAAGCCTTTTCCATCTCCTGTTCCTGTGTTAAGGGCAGGTTTTCTTCGATTTGCAGAACTGCCTCTGCCCCTGCTAGGGCAGCGTGGGAGAAACCATGCAAGGGGAAATATCCTGGCCTCATTCTAACGTAGGTAAAAGCAGTGAACCTGCTAACTTGTGCCCTTCCTTGTCTTGGAGGGCCTCAGCTGCCATGCCTCTACCCAACTATCAGTGCAGCTTTTGCCGTTCCAGCTAAAAGTCAAACTAGTAGCTGTTACGTTGTAAAATGAATTTAATACAACCGGTAAAATCAATTTTATTTTGTTTTGTTCTAAACTAGGATCTACTTGCTGACATGGATCATTAAGTAGAGTAGAAGGAAAAGTACTGGAAAATATTGAAAACCCTTTTAAGAGAGCAGCAGCACTACCTGTAAGGAATAACAATAAAAAGATAATGCAGGGTATTTAAGGTGTTAGATGACATTTCATGTTCATCTCATCATGCCAGCATAGTCCAGCTACTCTGAAATTTGCTTATGTAAATCAAAAGGACAGACACAACATACTGTGGCAATATGCAATTTGATGAGAGAAAATTAAATTCGGTACAATAGCGGCAGCCAGCACTGTTGCAGATGTAGACCCTTGCAACATTTTTTATTATAATCTCTGCTATACAAGGCTTTGAAATGTGACCATAAAAAATAGCTTCATAATAAGACTTGGCACATAGCACAAAAAGATCTTAGCCCAGAAAAGAGTTGTCTTCCTTTCTTCTCCCTGCATGGACTAAATCCTAAATTCACTTACAAAATGAAAACAAATAAATACATTTTCATTAAAGACTAATTAAGCATGACAGTTTGGCCTGTCTTACACGTAAAAGAGAGAAAAGAAGATTGTTCCTCATTTAGAAGTATATTGCCTTCATGGGCCACAATGGCAGCTGGGACCTAAGCAATGAAATCTGGCAAGTTCACATAGTGACTTGATTGCTGAGGGTATTTTAACAAGTTCCATAGAGTACAGGATAGCTATAATTAAGAAACATAGTTTGCTTTCTTAAAGCTCCCTACTATGCTTCATCTAAATAAGTAATCAGAGCTGGCCTAAAGCTGTTGAAGCCTGTAAAGCTATGTGATTTGTATTTCCACTGGGTCTTGTGGGTAATTCAGCCCAAACAGACCTTGCAAAACCAGGGCAAGGGAAGGTATCTGCGAGATGTTCCTGAGACAGAAGAAGAGTCCCACAGATCCCTTGTTTCGTCTGTTTTCCCAACAGGGGCTTTTTGCAGAATCTGACTCTTTTCTCCCTACAGAAAGGATGCTCGGCATGCTGGAATAGATCTGTGCCAAACGGCACGAAATCTTGAAGGAATAAAGAAACCAGAGAACAATATTTTTAACAAACATCCTATATGCAGGCTGACATACACAAAAATTCCAATTTTAAGATGACCAGAACCTGCATACTGCTAACCAAAAATGAAATGTGAGCATATTGATACCCACTGAAGGAGTGGCTGTCAAAGGCAAGTACCAACTTCAGCAAATACTCAGTTGCTTCAGTAACAAATTGCACAAACAACCCCCCCCAAAGTTTGCTGCAACAAGATGATCCTCAGAGATTTAGTCAATGACTGAGAAGGTGTGAGAAATAACTTGCAAAATTCTGAATTATCCCAACTTCTATCCAGTCAGTCTGGAAGATAATGCTTTAATGCACTCTCTTAAAAAAGGAACAGAAATTAAAGCTGATTTTGCAGGATATATGGAAAAGTGTGAATTTTGAAAAATTGAAATACAGCTCTCCTTTTCACAAATGTGACAGTGCATGAAGTTAAATGCTTTCCATAGTAACTCATGCGTGATCTCGAAAGATTTAAATAGCACCTTTGTGAGTTTTAATGAAGGCAGAAGGTGTCCAACTTGTGAGACTGTGTTAACAGTAATGGTGGAGACTGTACAAAAGCAAGCATTTTCTAGTAGGACAGAGTTGCTCAGTATACACAGCTCAGACTTCTGAAAAAACAAAACAAAAACCCCTCTCCATTTGGTGAATTTGATTCCTGGCTATTGTCTCCCAACTTTGCCAATGGCTATTATATGTAGGTATCCTTTATGTAATAGATCCCTCTATTACATTTTATTTCCTTGGCTCCCACCAACAGTTTCTAGAAAGAATGTGCTGTTATTCACTTAAATTGGACAATTCAACAATAGTCGAGGGAATAATGGAGAGGAACCACAATCCCTCAAAGTGATAATAACCTGCAGAGATATTTCACTGCTCATTTTTTAACCAAAACCTGACATTTCTCATTATTTTAGAGTGCAGACTGCCTAATCCAGAAGTATATCTATCACAAGTAATTCAGGTACAGAACTGACATTGCAATTATTTTTACTAGTACTAGCCAAAAATGAACTATGTCTCAATGGTCACAGATCAAATCTCTCCTAGAGATACAGCAGTATACCTGCACTGAAAACTTTCAATTATTGGAATGAAAAAATGCAGTTGTCAATCCAAAGAAAGTATTTAGGGAAGAAAGTGCCTCTGTTTGACTTCATTTATTACTTTTCAATAGCCCATCCTTGACAAATAACAACAATATTTTATATGTTATTTAACATATAAAAATCCACCAGAAAGCATAATGAATTTATCTATCAAGCAGAGATGACAGCAGTTCTAGTGCAAAACACTTGCAATAAAATTTCAATTTCAGGAAATACATGGGAGTCTGGCTTTTTCCAGAGACTCAAAAGCAAGTCCAGTTTTGCTAAAAGGTTCAGGACCCAGCTGAAGAGCACTGAGGCAATTTAATCTCACAGCTCTTATATGAAACCAGGTTCTTGGTGGCAATCACAAATACTACCTCTGACTGTAAGAAAAAGAGAAAAAGCAGACTTTCTTCTACTTTCACCAATGCTGTTCTGCATTTTTTTTTTTGCAATGGAGTGTAGTAAATCCCAATAGCACCATAGAAAAAGTCAAGATTCCTGTAATTGTCCTACTACAATGAATAATCAGAGACCAAACCTGATGTTATTATCATCAGCTACATCTCTGATGCAATCTGCATTTTTTATTCTCCAGGTTTGTAAAGAATAGAGCCTTGCTTGGAAGAACTGCAAGCTTTAGTTTATAACAATGGCATTTTCTTCTGTGCTACCATTCTCTTCATGCTGAAGGAGTGTGGGTACAGAGAAAAATGAATGGACCTGAGCAGTCTCTTGAAAAAAATTTAATAACCCAATAAAGTTTTTTTTCTGAACTACAATAATACATTCACATGAGACCCTTTCCTACACAGATGTACAAACTAGCATTACTGCATTGCTACTAAACAACATGACTGGGATTTTTCTACCAAAGCTTACCTTAAGCGTCAGAGTAAAACAAAAAAAATAATACACACCCTTCCATTGGCCACAAGCTCCTCGAAAAAGAAAAGAATTAAAAAAAAAAGAAAAAAGAAGACAGTCATCCCAAAATCTCTATGTGGTCTGGTCATAGTAATTACCTTTATGAATTTTACAGACACTGAAGTCAATTTGCCCTGGCACGATACCTATATCTGAAAACTACTTTTTATTTATTACTCAAACTCAAAACTCAACAAGCATTTCTTCAAAAGTTTTTTTCTTTCTTTTTCTTTCAACTTAAAAAACAATAATATACATTCCTTCCCTGATTAACTTTACTGCCTTTCATCTTGGGCTGCCTCTTATATTTATGATTTTTACCAAGGTTTCTGTAAAAGTTATTTATCATGTTGAGGGCTGGAGCGCACAGCTAATGAGGAATGGTATATCACACCAGCCGGAGGACAACAAACACTGGGGCATAACAGTGACTAATAACCACCAGCATGATGAAGTTGTGAAAGAGGCAAATGCTCTACCAGAATATGCCAAGCAACGTATTTCTGATTCAAATTGTGGAAGGTACGGGTACGATCTCATCTCAAACACTCTACACAATTGCTCGTACCTGCCTTCAAGAATCCAGAACTGGTGCAGGGATGAACAGGAGAACAGAGACCTTATCTTAGGAGAATGAAAGCCTTTCTAACTTGAATGAGGAAGAGCAGAACCAAGGAGGAGTGAAGGCAGAAACAGTGACAGAGAAAAGCAATATGAGGGAAATGCCAATGCTAACAAAAGCAAACAGTTACACACTGGCTGTGAAGAAATCTAAACTGTGAAGTATGGCCTGGGAGCAACAAGAAGAAAGAAAAGCTACCCAAAACGAGCAGCAAAAGAAAAACAACAGACCTCCCAGGGGAAAACACTCCAGTGAATAAAAATCCCCCAGACTGTTACTGAAGTGCCACTTGATGAAGTTATGAAAGGGCTGAAGTATCTCCCATACAAAGACAGGCTAAGAGTTGGAATTGTTTAGCCTAGAGAAGAGAGGTCTCCAGGGGAAACTTTTAGCAGCCTTCCAGTACTTGAAGGGGGCCTACATGAAAGATGTAGGATTCTTTGATTCCTATGGTGTGCTTGCCTATCTTAGCAGGAAAATGGATTCAATGACCCAGCAGATCCCTTTGATTCCTATGGTCACACAACAGCAATCAAGCAAATTGCCTGTAGCTTTGCCACTTATGTCTTCTAACAGATAAATGAAGATCTTGAAATGCAGATCTAAAACAAGCAACCCCAGTGCAACAGTAATGGGTTTTGGCATGCCCCACTGATGTTCCCCGAATGGAAAGTGGGACAGGTGGTGGATGAAGGGCACCAGTCCTCTCATCTCTCTGCCCTCCTCCCATCAATGCCCCTTGGTGCTCCTCCTCCATGGAACCGCCTGGGAAACCTGGCATCAGGCATCCGGCTTACCCAGCTACAAATCAAAAATTTAACTCCCTGTATACCAAAAATATAAAAGGGATCTCTGCCCAAAGACCATATCAGAGAGAATTTGTAATACCTAAGGTAAGGCAACCTCCGGAGATCCTGTGCAGTGCACAGCTGCCAAAAGCTGGCTTTTTAAAACAGTTCAGCTTTCAATGGCCTACAGTAAGTGGTCTTTCTAAATAAAAGTGGCTGTATAATAGTAATGAACCATTAAGTTTATTAATGCCAACCAAGCTTACTTAAAATACTATTACAAGAGAGCATATAAATAGTAAAGTAAATGCAAAGTTATTTCAAAGCTCTGCAGGGGATATTAATAATGATAACTTCACTCCAGCGAGAACCTGAAGACACTACTCAAAACCTAAGGTTTCCTTATTAATACACTTAAGGCTTCCTGGTCCAACAGAGATTTATTTACAGCAACCCACTTTTAGTACCATGGTTTGTAACACTATTACTTTGACCTATTACCCTAAAGGGTTGTAAAGCATTTTCTCCAATTTTTGACAGAAATTAATCTATTATTAGTGTGTAACACACATATACTAGTGAGCTGAAGGTGAAATCCAAGTGTTTGATGAGTGGATGGTTACGGGACCACCCCTCCTTTCTATGAGGATTTTATACTCTCTACTTTGTGCTAAAACGTAATACTGGGAAGCACTTTCGTTCCTCTCACTCATGTCCACAAAGGAATATAAGATTAACTCTCACTTCAACAACCCTGTATCTGTAATTTCAAATCACTGTCTCTAGTGCCTTTTGCTGATAACAATCCTTCATAAGCAATGTCAGCAGAATGGTGAAATTATGGCATGTTATGGCATAATCATAGAATCATAGAATAATAGTTTGGGTTGGAAAGGACCTTAAAGATCATCCAGTTCCAAACCCCCTGTGATGGGCAGGGACACGTCCCACTAGACCAGCACCCCAACCATTCTGGCCTTGAACACCTCCAGGGATGGGGCATCCACAACTTCCCTGGGCAACCTGTGCCAGTGCCTCACCACCCTCATCGTGAAGAAATACCTCCTTATGTCTAGTGTAAATCTGCCCCTCTCCAGTTTATACCCATTGTGATACCCTAGTCCTATCACTACAAGCCTTTGTAAACATTCCCTCCCCAGCTTTCTTGTAGGCCCCCTTCAGGTACTGAAAGGTCGCTATAAGGTCTCCTCTGAGCCTTCTCTTCTCTGGGCTGAACTAGCCCAACTCTCTCAGCCTGTCCTCATGTGGCAGGTGCTCCAGCTCTCTGATCATCTTTGTAGCCCTCCTCTGGACCCGCTCCAAAAGCTCGATAATCTTCTTACGTTGAGGATTCCAGAACTGGACACAACACTCCAGGTGGTGTCTCACAAGAGAGGAATAGAGGGGCAGAATCACCTTCCTCACCCTGCTGGCCACGCTTCTTTTGATGCAGCCCAGGATAATGTTGGCCTTCTGGGCTGTGAGTGCACATTGCTGGCTCACATCGAGCTTCTCATCAACCAGCACCCCAAGTCTTCTCTACAGAGCCGCTCCAATCACATCATCCTCCATCCTGTATTGAAATCAGGGATTGCCCTGACCTGGTTCCCTCGGGACTCTGGGATGCATCTCATCAGGTCCCATAGACTTATACATGTTCAGGTTCCTCAGGTGGTCACGAACCTGATCCTCCTCTACAGTGGGAGGGGGTTTACTGCCTTGGTCACCATCTTTCTGTCCCATGACTTAAGAGGGGTGAGGAGAGTGGTCACCAGGGAAGACTGACGCAAAAAAAGCTGTTAAGTACCTCAGCCTTCTCCTCGTCTGTTGATACAAGGTCACCATTCCCAACCATCAGTGGAGGTACGTTCCCTTTAACCTTCTCTTCTGATTGACATACCTGTAGAATCCCTTCTTGTTGGTCTTCACTTCCCTTGCCAAGTTCAGCTCCAGCTGTGCCTTGGTCTTCATGATCTCATCCCTACAGAACTGTGCAGCGTCCCTATACCCTTCCCAGGTTCCCTGTCCCTGCTTGCACTGCTCTTCTTCTTGAGTTTGACCAGCAGGTCTGGACTCAGCCACACTGGTCTCTTCCCTTTCCTGCCTGATTTTGTACATATGAGGACTGAGTGCTCTTTGCCTCATGGAAAGCATTCATAAATATTTGCCAGCTCTAAAATGTCTTTCAACACTCTTAAAACTTTTGGACTCCACCATGAAATGACTCATTACAGTGTTAGTTTCCTTTTGGCTTTGCTGTCAAGTTCTCTGTAGCAAAAAGCTGCCTAGGGTTTTATAATGGCTCCTGTCATCTTGCGTCCAACTGCCTCAAAAAACCTACAGTTGACTTCAGCCATCGCTTTATCCATAATTTCATCCCAAACAACCCCAAGCCCATAAAAGCCACAGAAAAACATTTTCCACTTTATTATCATTTCAAACATGTCATGTTCTTGAAATAAACCAGCATCATGAAGCTTTAATCCTCTTTCAACTTCCCCTAAATGCCATCAATCAGAAAACTGTCAGTTCAAGTGTGACAAGAAACCTGCTTTCATTCCCCTGAGGCCCTGGTAAAATGAGTATTATTAGCCCAGTTTTTCCTTTAGAGGGGTTCATCACTGAAAAGTGAAGTATCAAGAAATGCAGTCTCTAGCACAAGATCAATATTGATACATACCCTGTTGAGAAGTTTTTAAATGCTACTCAACATGCAGCAAAAATCTTTGCTGTTTTCCAAGGTGTGTGGTTAAGAAAGGTACCGGAAAGTTGGCTGTGCAACTTCAGTAGGCGCGTGACAGAACTTCCCTGCAGTGAACTTGAAACACGTACATGGCAACCTGTGTGCAAAAACTTCTCTTTTGCCTCCATTATGAAAGCTGGACTCTTAACAGAGAATAGACAACTCTTGCCTACGCTTTTGTGAATCAATAAGCTTAATTCCTTCTCCTCTTTGTCCAAACACAAACCAACCACCAAAGCAGCCTGGGATAATTCAAAACATCTGTTTGTATCAAGCTGCTCAGCAAAATATCAAATTCATATGAAGATATACTAAAGACATAATTTTGTCCCATTAGGTGTATCTCACCTAAAGGGCTGTGAAGCATTTTCTCCAAATTTTGACAGAAATTAATTTCATCCTGTCTGTGGAGTTATGGACTGAAAACTCCTCCTTCCCAGACTTGTTTTGCATGGAAAGAGTCGAGTTTTTTTAAGAAAAGAAGACCCCGGGAGGCCATGCTTGAATATATAGAATGCTGCTTCCAGACGCCACTCTACTAATTTTCTCTGCCATT
Organism: Cuculus canorus; assembly: GCF_017976375.1. Lineage (NCBI taxonomy): Eukaryota > Metazoa > Chordata > Aves > Cuculiformes > Cuculidae > Cuculus > Cuculus canorus. The sequence goes on along the minus strand of NC_071404.1, from coordinate 50,469,679 downwards.
GTTTTAACAAAAACGGCACTGCTAGATTACATTTACGAGCATCTGGCACGTTTAGACAACTTTATCTTGCATTTTGTCTATCAATTCATGTCTGTTTGCAACGATTTCAATTTCCTTAGTCAATGGAGACAAAATTCCCATAGGGAAAAATAAGTAGGTGGAGAGATTTAGTAGTTGAGGCTATGAAGCCTTCTGTTTTGTGTTTATCCTATGGTAAAAATAATTCATACTTCAGTTGGTGGTAATATATGCTGTTATCATGTGTGCATTTTCTTGAAGCTTACTCAAAGAAGTTTTCAAACTCAGTTCTTCCTCTGCTTCATAAAAAATATAACTAATCCAACCCACTTGTGTAGGAAGCATCAATAGGCAGGCCCAATGTTTGAAAGCACTGAGATGGAAATACTAGTCCGTGGGGCTCATCCACAATGTAACATAGTCAGATGATGGGAGACATGCGGTTAGCCTCCACTTCTGCATTCCTTCTTCCCTACAGCATCATGGAAGCTAGGGCTAAGCATTATGGAGAGGCTACAGGACATTAACAAGAGTCCATGTTCTTTTTCAGACATGTCTTGAGGCTCCTCTGTAAACTATTTCCCAGTATAAAATGCCCAAACCACATTCAGGATGGGAGCCATATGACTGCTATAGCAACTTGAAGAATAACTTCATAGATAATGAGCCATTTCTTTCATCAATCATTTCAAATGTCATTGTGATTATTAAAAAAATAAAACCAATAATAATCATCTAGAAGCTAATATAAAAGACATACGGGATGTTGATTGCAGTCAAACTATCTTATCAACTACTACAGCCCTGCACATTTTGGTCACTAAGCAGTACCTACCAACTGATCTTTTATGCTTCTTTGAACTACTACTTCTTCTCGCCATCAGCTTTCCTACCTTCCTCCAAGCATACAAGTTGCAACCACCTGATACTAAATACCATGACAACTGATGCTGGTCCCAAGAGTACAAAAGATAATACTACCAGCAAAATTCAATAAGCAGTGAAATGAAGTAGAACAGATCAAGGGAAGTTAGTTGTGAGTTCATGGTCTAGACAGTGAGCAATCTGGAGGTTCCTCTCGGTGTCCCAAGGCTATCCACGTTCCAGGCTGAAGTATTCATGCATGCTGCTGAGGTTGACCTAACTGCCCTGAATAGGATAGACAGATGTTGCAAAGGACCAAACTACAAACTTGGAGAAGAAAGGAAGCAGACTGATGGCAGGCGAGGACAAGTTTAAAACTAAGTGAATAGATTTGCGGACAGTAGGGCTAGAAAGGCCATTACAACACCTACTCCAGCATCCTGAGCCACAAAGCATCTCACACTGATGTAAGAAAAGCCAGAGGAAGATTTTCAGAATGAAGGTTAGGCACCTTCCTCCCATGCATTTTCAACTTTCTAAGCTTTTCCTTCCACACATTTTCTACTGGTCTTCCCATCCCTGCCACAAAGTAATCATCTGAAGACAAAAATCTAACACGTTCTTATGAAACTGAAAAAAAAATTAAAATAAATAAGTCTACTTGTTTTTATCTACTCAAGTTCTAATGACTAAGGAAATGCCTTAATTATAAGCATAGGTTAACTGCACGGCATCATTATAGGGCTGATTTGTAGCTGGCTGGCTGAATTAATTGCATCCCTTACCTTCAGGTTTCTTTGATGTGCAACCTTAATTCAGACTTTCCTCATTTTATGATGACTGATTCTGGAATTATTAAAAGCATTCTTGTCTATTTCTTTCTATCAAATAACAGGTTTCTACTTTCAACTCTAACAAAGATTTCAATTTAAGAATTTCTAATGACATTCAAGTATCTAGCTAATACTAGCCAATTTACCTAACTACAGTATTATTGTTGAGCAGACAGGGTAAAGCTGGAGAAATGGTGTGTTAAGAGTAGCAGTTCTGATTTACACGGCCTTGAGCAATCATCTCACAATTTTGAATTTGTTCTCTATTTGAGTTAAAAAATAAACCCAGGATATCACACTATTTCGACCTCAAATTACTCCACTAAAATCAAGTCCAAAAACTCAGATGAAATTTCTTTGAAAGAATGCCTTTCAGTGACTCAAGTTCAGATTGGGTAATAAACCTCCAGCCAAGAAACAATTCCCTAGAAAAGCAAATGTTGCCAAGAAAGCGTCCTGCAACCCTGCTGTCAAAGCACTGTGACTCAAGGCAAGCACCACCGACGGCCCAAATGAAAGTGATGCAGACTGCTGAAAAGAATGCAGGCAGAAATCAGGAGCTTTCTCACCCAGACAATGTTTACATTAGCACTGGCAATATAGCAACAGGCTCAAGAAGTCCATCATCAGGCCTACAGAGAAAAAGACCTTGGTTTGTAGGCAGCATACCAGGTATATTGCCATATCCACAAAGAGTAAATCATCAGTTTTGCCTGCAAGCATTGCAAACTGAACTTTGGCACCTCCAGAGAGGAATAAGCTATACTGTTTATCCAGATCAATGTATCAGTCAAGACCTGCAGCATTTCTCCTGCTGAATAAAGATACTGTGCTATTTACACAGAGATAACCCACACCATTACTATTAAGATTCAGCCCTGCGATAATTCCAGCTGTAAAGGATGGGCTAGATGTATATTAGTGTTACATTTAAAAATTTTAGCAAGGAGCTTATCGTTGCCGAGCCAAGATCAAGGGATGGCATCTCTACTTTTCCCTCAATTTCAAAAAAGATAATAGGGTATATGTATGCAAGTTTCCATGGGCAATGAAAAAGCTTCTCTGCAAGTAAGCAGATCTTAAGAACTGAACCTGAAATGCGGTGCTGCGGGAATCATCTCAAATTGCATCAGCCTGAAAAGAGCACAACATGGTCTGCTTCCAGGCCTGCCAGCCCAGGACAGAAGTCTCTTGAGAACAGTTGTTTACCTAGGCTTTATTTCAAACACAACCAAAAAGATGACAATAGTTCAGCCTAATGAATAGACAAACCACCTACAATTCATTGAAATTGGGGAAAAAAACCAGAAATAAAACATCCTCTCTCGTTCACAATGAACAACAGTCCTGATCCAAACACCAGTTTTGGTTTTGAGGAGGGTTTGAGACCACTGCCCCAGGGGAGTTAGTTCTTAGAGCCCCCTCGGCTGGCCCTGGACCCAGACCTTACCCAGCCATGCCAGGGGCTGCTCCCTTGTTTGCCGCAGGGCTTCCCCCTTTGGAGCCCTGCTGCAGACCACTATCCTTGTTTGGTAGCTCAAGAAACAACAGGTTTCTGAAACAGCTAAAAGGGTTTGTGATATCTGAAGCAACAGTAAGAAAGAGCTTTGGGCAGAAAAAAAGGAAACAGCTGGTGGTGTCAAGACAGCAGGTAATTTGAGATAAAGCCAGCAGGAGGGAGAGGAAGGATGCTGAGCCCATGCATCGCCCGTGGCTGTGCCGGCTCTGCAGCTTGCAGCCTCCCGTAACCTCAGCTATCACAGTTCTCAGCGGAAGCTGAGAGCCTGCTTCTCCTAACTTTAGCCCTTAAAAAAACTCTGATGCCAAATCTACCCTGAATTTCTTCTGCAAAAAAAGGCCTCAAGGCAAGAAAACGGTTGTCATGTGGCCTGCATTAACAATAAAGGAGGAAAAACTGGGAAGATGGGCAGAGAGGGGATGGTGGGAGAAGCAATGACTTTGCTAGCTGATTTGTGGAGCTACCTTGGATATGTCATTCATCCCTCCGAGCTCAGCTTCTCATAGCAAGTTGGAGTGATAGACCTTTTCCTTGTAAAGCAGAGGAGAGGGTATTGCTACGCATTATTGCTCTTCTGCTAGTCCAGCTACGCACACAAACCTTTCATTGTTGGGATGAAAATAAAGTATAAACGTTGCTGCCAGCACAGTGACCTATTTACATTATAATAGCCATGGATATATTTGTTCTTGCATTAAATACCTGAGAGTGATTCTGTCTAAACCCTCTTATTTTCAAGAAGCCTTATAGATTTAACTGGGAGCAAGACAGCTACTCTTAAAAAAAAGTAAAAATGAGCATGGTAGGTGTTTCCAATATAAGAGAGACGTGAAAGAGATCAACAAACCTTCAGTTCCTCTAGGTTTTAACCATGCTTCACTTTCAATAGCTTTTCTTCTATAGATTTTACACTTTTCTTCAGATTTATATAGAAAGGTGGAAGAACACAGGGCAGTTTGAATCTGCAGGTGGACCCTGATACCTTTTTGAAAGCCCTGATTGCTGCACAAGTGTGACTGTCAGAGGTGACACATTACTGTAGCTTTGCATAGTACTTCACAGGCATAAAACGAAATGAACATTAATTCTCTGTTTCATGGGGGTGTTAATCTTGAGCCTTACATCTGAATTAAGCCAAAGATGTATCTATGAGATTAAATTCTCCTGTCAACTAAACCAGCATAAATCTGGCATAATTCCATGATCTGAGAATCCATTGCTAATTAAATGAAATCCCTCCAAATCCAAGGAAATTAATACAACCAAACAATATTAAAAATAGAGTGCATATTTCTCAGCTAATGGAAGTTCTGCACACTTCCTCTCACATGCTGCCCTAAGCATACCCCAAGCAAAGCAAATAAAATTCAGTCCTAGGTCAAGAACTTCTAATCCCTGCTCTCACCACTGCAAATCCATGCTTACTAATCTGTTATTTTTCTCTCCAAGTATTACTCAAATGGAGTTTGTTTTTAATTAAAAAAAATCAATTTTAATTAAAAATAACCCCCAAACTAACAGTTTATCTGTCTTACGGGCTTTCTGTAGAAATCTGATATCTTTGGAGACAACAATGACCTCTTTGGTGATGTTTAGGCATCCCAGCGACGAAACTGCATCCGGTGAAGTTATTTTGCCATTTCATGCCTGTTACTAGTTGAAACTTTTCTGTTTTGTTGGGAGCAGCGGTAGTATGTAGATGTCTACAAAGTAAGGTAATTAAGTGGCAACTCTTCTTTACTGCTTTGGAAATTCACCTGTTTTTTCATACTATTTTTTCAGCTGAAGACAACAGTAGCAAATACAAGGAAAAAAAATTAATTATGATTAGCATAAAAGGATCATTACCTTTCCAAACAAGCGTGTTTCCTCCAGGCTCAGTCCTAAGCTATAAAGGCTTTTAGAGTGAACTAGCAAAGTCCCTGCACACTATTAAGCACACTGGAGAGAGAGAGAGATGTGCTCATGTGCCATGATAAATTACTACCACTAGGACTGTAAGCACCCTCCCAGGCTAGGACAAAACCCTTCATTACATTATGCTGTGACTGTAACGGACTGAGTATTAAAAACCTTACATTGAGAGTAATCATTAGAGGAATATGATAAAGTATTTAGTTAAGAGAAAGTCCAATTAAGACATACTTTACTAACTCACTATGAGGCAGCAGAAAAGAGCCATTTTCAATACCTCGCGCATGAACTTCAAAAATCAGATTTTTCCTGATTAATTCTGTTGTATGGGATTATAAATCCTGCCTTGCCCTCCTCTCCTCCTTTTTAAAGATTTTTTTTGGCTGATCATTTAAAGCATCTATTTCTGTTCATTTACTCTAATTTTATTCTGTTTTATCTATTGTTTTGTTGAGCAATTTCAATATTCCGGTTTTATATAAGACTTTTCTCTTAGTCAGGAACTGCAGTGTGTAATAACACTAATCAAGGCAGTTCATTCTGACAAACGTACATCAGAAAAAGACTGCATGACTTTGAAATATTGAAAGTGACTGATAACATAATGTGTGAAGCAGAATAAATGCATACAAATGGAAGTTTTAGCTGAGTAGTCAAAGTAGGGACTAAATACAGTGTCAGAGCTCTGCACTGAAAGCTCTGCATGCTGGTGGTTACAACGGCAAATTACTAAATGCACTTTGCAAAAGTGTTTTATGAATAAAGTGGTGAGCACAGTTCTTCCTTGGCCATATCATCCTTTTTTTCTGCTTGCACTTAGTCATAAAGCAGAATGAAGTCATGTTAAAGTACAAAATCTGGCTCTGGAAAGGCACTTGGTTTTTAAGAAAAGTCATCAAACTATGACGGCTGGGACCAGGGCTGTGCTTTATTTTGGGCTAACCTAACCCGACTGGCACTAAAGTAGCGTATAATTCACATTGTGCAAGCAAGAGTCCCCAACATATCCAATCGATTCATGTTAGCAAATCGTTCTATCTGTTTTGGCGCTGCAAAATCTACAGAGTCAAAGTGTGATTGTTTGGGAGCCCATTCTGACCAGGCCAGTGCTAGGGACTAAGTCTGTGAAATATTTCAAGGGAAATTTGGATCAGACCACCACAGCCTCGCCAAGCACACCTGCTGCCTGCGTGTGGGTTTTGATGAGCTGCAACCTTGTGCTTGTGCCAAGACAAGCTGCAGCAGCACTTTTTTTCTGCTTAGCTTGGGCAGAGGCTCTGTAGCGCTTGCAGCAGCAGAACAGCTGGATTTGTGCTCCAGGTGTCTATATGCCTGCTCCCCACAACTCAGACCTCTGGGGGCTCTGGTATGCAGTGCAGCTCAGCTGGGCTACATGGTAACTGAAGCACACAGCACAGTTTTCCAAAGCCACTTTCTGTTTACACCACACCGAACAAAAGTCTTGACACAAGCCTCTCTGCAGCTTAATGTTTTAGTTGCCTTGCCAGCACCAAGTCTTCTCTGGGATTTGGACAGAGCTCTTTAAGACTTCACAATACCTCATTCCCAGAGCTTTTTTTCCTAAAAGCTACTGAGGTCCCATGCATTCAGAGAGTAAAGGCTTCCCCACTCCCTCTTAACCTTCCAATTCTCTCTAACCACAGTGCTCAGACATACTGGTGACGCTACTGGAGACATTATTCAACTCCTTCTCCTAGTTTCCACCTGATTGCTAGCCTACCTGATGGCCTTACTCTGAGACACAGCAGAAAGCTTCTCTGGGTAGTTTCCTTAGATTTTTGACTTTGCTAACCTCCTCCCTGCATGGATCTGAGCAGCAAGGAAGGCTCCATTTATTCACTCCCCATAATCATTCATTGGTATCACTCTTCTCTCTCCACAGTGCTTCCCCTCTTACTCCCTCTGCCTCCGCAACTAGCTTACTTCCTCCTCACATCCTATTTCAACAAGGGAAGCCACCTCTGTTACAAACCATGCCACCACTCTCCATTGGCTCTATGTTCTGGAGACTTTCTCAATATTGTTTTTTTTCTCCTTTCCCTACCTCCAAACATGACTGAGGTAATAAAGCAAGGCTAGCACCTTCTTTTGCCCACCGGCAATTGAAGGATGAGTGACAAATAGCAGATAGGTGTTTTGCAGCAGGGAAAATCTCTGAAGGTTGAGATAGCCCCTGGTGCAGTAGTTTCACAGAAAGAAGCAAAATTTTTAGCTCAGGTATGAATAAATATCTCCAGTTGTCATATCATCAAGTTCACTATTTACCAGAGCATATTTCAGCTTTGAAAACAAGCTTTATTTTCAGGCATTCCATTTTTATCTGGAAAACAGGACCAGCTGAAGACTAGCTTTATGGTCCAGCTAAAGGTTAATTACCTTTTAAGCCAACAAAATGGATTAGGAAAGATCTGTTATTCTCTTCTGGTTTGCTATCCTTGCTCATTTTAACTGAAATAAGTTGATGAGCATTTCGAACAACTTAGGGGAAGAGTAAGGAACCTTTTGTCAGATAGTGCTGCTATGTGGTAGGCGAGCTAAACCCTTATTTGTGGTTGTTATTGTTCTGTCGTCAAGACAGCTGCATGACTGGATCCTTCCTATTACCAGGGAAAGCTCTGCACTAATTTTCCACACCACTTCAAAGGCAGCACTGTTGCTGAACTGAGTTGGAGTGAGTAGCTAAACATGTTCTTCTCAAGACTGATGTTCATAAACATAAGAGAAGGTAACCAGAAAACAAAAAATGTACTACAGGAAAATGTGCATTAATAGCAAACCTAATATCTTCTTTAGGAATTCATAAAAAGGGAAGCTCTTGGAGGGAATCCACTCACTGACACTTCTTTTATCTTTACTGTCATCAGATTTATAACCAAGCAGTTTCAAACTCTGCAGACATGCATTTACTCACTCTATAAAACTTTAAAACACATGAACAACTCAGTTTACAATAAATATTGCTTCTACATAGTTGGATGAATAACACTGCTTCCACAGACTATTCTGCACCGATGACGCTGGGTAATACCTGGTAATCTTACATGCCGAGCCTGAGGTGCCTAAAGCTACAGAAGTGGATAGAAAGTAGTAAGAAAGAGGTTGCAAAGTGGTATCTACTGGCAATATAACACATTACAATTAGACTGTTTTCTTCGGGGTGGTTCATGGGGAATTAATATGCATAAACAGCTTATCTGTCTTGCTTCTCTGAAACTTTGAAGGCAGTGCTCTTTCTGAAAGTAAGCATTCATTAGGAAAAAGAGAAGATATGAAGCTGTCTTTTTAAAGGCACCGCTTTTCCAGTGTGCAGCAACTCCTTCACCACAGCATCGTTTAGCTGCAGAGGTGCCATCCTATGATGAAGCTGGCACGCAGTTCTGTGATCCTCATAGCTCTATGCTGTATGAATGCAAGAAGATCTAAGGCCTTTCCCTTATGATTTTCTTTCTCATCTTTCATCTCAGTGTTGCTACTTCAGCTTCCTTTAACTTATCCCATCAATTAACATTATGGTATATTCAAAAAGCCCAATAATCTGCTCGCTCTTATCTGCTCGCTGCCTTTATATGTTTTCATTAATTAATCTTCCATTATGTGCACATTATAAACTTCAGACCTGCTGCAGAATCTTTTAACCCACCTCTTCAGTTAATATTACAGCAGATTAAAAAGTTGCTAAAATCTGTGTTTCTGTAGATGTTCCCATCTCTTTCAACTTCTAACCATGAATTTACTGCAAGACATGCAAGCACCAGATGTACACCATCAGGAATCAAAATCATTTTTCCTGCTCTCACAATGCGATGTGTGGGAGCCACAGCTTCTCTGTAGTCCTATAGCCAGCAGCCCTGACTAGCAAATGAGATGCAAATGGATGACAAAGCCAGGAAACATTTCTGATGACAATGCAGAAATCTTCAAAACCTGCAGTTCTGCATCAGGCAGTTAGTGGAGTAGGATGCAAATGGACAACATCAGATCATCTGGTCCTTGGGGAAAGCTATTAGCAATGTGCTCATACAGGATTGCAGAACACTAAGCTCAGACCTGATGGTGGTGGGCTTGGTTGACAGAAGAAGAAAGAATAATGGTGGGAGAAAAGCTTTCTGCTAGGGCTTTATACGAAGTAATGGATGGCATTTTAAAAAAAACAGAATGAATCTACATGTTTTCTTAAAATCCATTTGGGTTTACAGGTCTTCAGCCTGGATTTGGTGGCCTGGGGCTTGAGCTGTGCAGAATGTGACTGCCCTGAGGCTCTACCAGGGCAGGCAGCTGGCTATCTGTGCAACACTTCCATGAGGTGAGTTTCCCAACACAGAGAACAACTGCAGTTTATCTTGGAGGAAGGGTCAGGAAAAAGGAAGGTGGACATGTTTTGAGACCTAGGGTCTGGTGCAGTTCCCAGTTTCACCCCTACAAGTCTAACATAGCATAAAAAGCCGGGTAGACTTCATTATTTTGGATGGTCAAGAAATATTACATTGATGTGTTACTACAGCATTTTTTATTTAGTATCTTGGTTATCTGAGAAACCATCTTGCTATTATGTGCTACTCTGAAGTTAAAGCTTTTAATAACCATGACTGTATCTGAATCAATTAAGACTGGATTCTCATGTTAGATTGCTCAGAAATCTGGAATTAATTTTAATTTTTTTCCTCTCACTAATTAGTTTCAGTTACATGAACCTGTGACATGATCTAAGGGCAGGCTCTAAGAATTAAAGTTTTCTATTTAAATTCAGGAGTTTAGGTCCAATAATTCTCCTGATTTGCAGATTTTTCTAATTTTCTGGAATAAGAAGAATAAAGTTCTTTGGGTAGGGATTTTACTAGATTCCCTGCTGTATTTTCCAGAATGTTATATATACATATCAGAGTAGTATTTTTTTTCTAAGCAAATAACTGAGGCGAATCCAATCTGAGCTTCTACTAAAGCATCCACTGTTCTGCAGATAATCACTGTATTTAATCATGAAAAATCCAACTATATCATTATTGTCAGTCTTCTGCAGGGTTAGGATGTAATCCAAGACTCTTATTTTCCCCATAGCTGATAAAGATAAATCAGGGAATAAGGGACACACTGGGGTTTTCATCAAAAAAAACCAACCAAACCCTCCCAAAAGAAGAGGGGAGAACCTCCTCAGAGAAAGGGGTACACAGTTCCAGGGACTTGGAGAAAGAAATCAGTGTAGTTAGGAAGGAAGTAATTTTCCTTGTGCTGGAGTCTTTGGACATCAGTGACCTCGAAGACATTGAATAAATATCTAAGGAGACAGAATTAATAGTGAGGAGACAGGAAGAACACATATTTATGACTCAGGGCAGGAACTTTCTAAATCTCAAGGTTTGCTGATGAAATGAAAAAAGGACGAGACCCTTTATTAAAAGCATATCACTAATGATTTACTAAGGAGAAGTCTGAAACACTACACAGTGGTTCTCTTCCCTGCCTTCAAAGTTTTGGACATCTGAAAGTGCAATAGTTGCAGCTAGTGATGTGTCTTTAGACTTGCCATGGAGAAATCATTATAAGTCTCCATTTCTTTCCCCCCTCAGGACGGAAAGAAGTGACTGGCTTTTCTAGCAGCAACACAAATTCCTTGCGACCTTTTGTGATTTATGCCAAATTCAATCTGAGGTTTCTGGAGAAGCTATATGGTGGTTGTACCTCCCATACATTATGCCTTCGCTTACATCACCTGTTACAGATGACCACCAGGAGGTATGCAGCTGCTGCTTCTTTTGGCACACACACAACTTTAAGTGTCCGTAAGCTTGTGCTTGGCCAGGGTGAGCGCCATTCGGAGAAACAGGTGATGAACAAGCAAGAGTCTCATACTGTGGGTTGCAAGGGCAATCTTGCCTTTTATTTTCCTATTGTCATTCTTTTCTTTTATTAATATTTAGAAGTGAAGTCTTTGGGGCACAACGCACATGGATGCTCTTGGGATACGAAGAATGCAAACAACTGTGACTTGTTTTTTTCCGTAGACATTGATAGCTTCTAGTTACTTAAGTGAAGAGCTGGCTGCTGGCCTCTAGTGAGTATGAAATTAGTATTTCCTTTCGCTCTGCCTCTGATGTGCTGTGTGGCCAGGACTGTAGTGCAGAAGAGAGTCAGGCAGCAGAGGAATGTGAGTGGGATCCAAGCGCTTTGCTGCTACCCCCTGCTTGACCTCCACCAAAAGCCAGCCACCAGTGCAGTGCCTGAGCCATTGCTGCTGCACCACAGGAGGCACAGACATCCTAAGAAATAGTCTTAAAAGAGTTTGCAATTATATTTATACCTCCCAGGGGTACAATGGAAGTTTTAAAGTTTAGGGCTGAAAAGACTCCTTAACAGGTGTCAAATTTAGTGTCAGCACACAGTTCCTCATGAATCAAATGACACATCCTCTTCAAACTCTCCTAAGAAATTGGGTAATTCCTTTTACTAATGCCCCTGTCATTGCTTTGAAAGAAAAATTACATATATATATATATATATATATATATATATATATATATATAAGACTGACACACTGCTTGGAGGCTGCTGGTGCTCTGAAGTTTAAGTTTTACTAGCAAAGAAAAGGGGACAATAATCTACCTGAGCATATCAACTGACTACCTAATGGCACAGTCAGATGTGTTTTTTAAGATCTGCAATGCGTGAATGAATTCATTAGGATGCTATGACAGGCTCATCATCCAAATGTTACCCAGATTATTTTCCACATTATTTGTGCTACAGCCACACACGGATTTTCAGGATGGACTTACAGCACCTGTTTTTAGAGAGATCGTTAGGCAGAGAGTGGCCACAGGAGCTGTGTGGGACCCCAGTTGGCCACTCTGCCATCCCACTACAACAAAAAGTCGATCTCATTCTGCAGTCAGACCACTCACTGCTGCTCATGTCTTTGTTTTGCCCTGGAAGAGATTCTACGCACGTGAAAAAGGTAGGTCTTGATGACTAGTTTCTTTATTAGTGCTTTCAGTTGCTTACCCTTCTGCATTAAACCACATCTACAAAAAATGTTTTTTTGGAAGGCATATTGGTATTGCACTTTGAATAGTACAACTTTTCTGATAAAACCATTTTGTTCATCCCTAGAATATTAGATTTCCTTGAGTCTGGAAAGAATAATCTTGTACGAGGTTTCATCTTCTGTGGGGTGACTGGAATTAGTTTTGTTAAAAGCCCAGCAAACATGAATGGACTTCCAAGTGGCATGCATTTTGCCACACTCTCCACCAATATTTCACTATACACAAACTTGCATTTGTAAGAATAATTCTAATTTTAAATTGCATTGGTTCAAATATTTGGGAGCACTCACTCTTCTCTCTAAAGGGCACAGGTACTACCTTACACTTGTAAAGTTATAAACACAATATGAACCAATGCAAGCAGGCATACCTCAATGGTAGCACATTCCTGTACGATTCTCGCTTAATGGCATAAATTTAAAATCAAGTAAATATTGAACCTTTTGTGTTAATTTAGATGTAGCCAAATATATAAGCATTTTCACTTTCTGGTTCCTTGGTATCCGGAGGCTCATTCCATACTGGGAGGACTGCATCCTATGCAAATACACAGGCACTAGCTGGTAGCAGCAGTTTGAGGCTGGGAGCAGGGTGGCTGACAGCACTGGCTCTGCACCATGATTGGGGAACTGCAGCTTGTGTGCTTCTTCAGTGCTGTGCGTATTAGGTAACCTATTGGTCATCAGCTGTGTTCCTACATTCCAAACGCAGGTACACATCCATGAGGACCATCACTGAAGCTTTTGTTCTCACAACATTCTCCATTGTTTCACAATTCTTTTTAGCACCTCATAAACTGCCTGTGGTATAAAGGGGCACACCATCAGTTATGGGACGAAATGACATCAGGGAATTTAACTTCTGCAAAGCCCTGGATGTGTTTTGATGGTGCCACAGCATTTTAAAGTGATTGCAGGTTTAATGCCTTTCTTAAGTAGCCTAACCGATGGGTAAACTCCCATAGAGACTGGACTACCTCATACAGCAGGTGAATATCATTGCTGCCCCCAAAGGCCACAGTATTTTGCATGTGCTAATACCCCAGAGGACAACATAACAGACATCCCAAAGAGAATGTTTTTGGAAATCCCAAATGCCTAGATTTTACTAAAGCGTTATCTTGACTGCAACCCATGCCCCACAGCATTGGAGAGAAGGGGTGGGTGTTTACACCTCTCTCTCTTTTCCTCTTTCTCTAGGAATCCTCTGAATGTTCAGAAAAGGTAATGAAAAGCTTTAAACTCATGCCTATGCTTCCTGCACTGAGACCAAAATCTCCTGTGTGCTTTCCAGACCTTTTACAGCTACAGTCCAGGGATTTAACACTGTGTAGCTTTTGGATTTATATGAAATTTCTTAAAAGAAAAGCCCTGTATTTTCACAGAAATATATTTATTTTGGGAAAGATCAATAAATGCCAATATATTTCAAACCAGGTCCCTGCTGCATTAAAAAATGTGAACTATTCATGTGAACATTTGCTAACCCTACCCAGTGAAATCTATTTCCCTCCCTATTTAGCATGCAGTCTGCAACACCTGAAGGTTGTTCAGTCTTTTCATTAGGAAGAAAAGTAAGGATGATTTGTGAAAACCACATGGAAATAATCATAAGCAACACTACTGAAGAGTTTTTAGAACAAAACCTTGTAAGCTACTGTAAATGTGCTTTCCCTTTCATGTGTTTGCTTCTTATATTGTATTTCACAGCTTCAAACTGTAAATTTATATTTATGGACATAATTAGAAGTGCAATATAAAATGCTTTCATAATACAGAAATAAAAAATTAAGGGGCAGCACACACATTTTCAGAATATATGTATCTCAAGTTCTCTAAATTCTCCAGTACTAGCATCATTTCTAGCAAATTCCAATTTCTCTGTTCAACCATTGCTCTTGATAATGTAAGGAGTTACTTTTTCATTAGTGCTAAGTTTTGTGTATCCATCCAGACCCTCCTGTGGCCCAATATCTCACAAATAATCTCTTTCTTCATCCACCTGAACTCTGATAACTATAGCAGGGAATGGAAAATGAGGAAATATGAGTGCCTATGATCCCTGATTCAACCAGGGAAAAACACCTGACCTTGGAGAATTCATTTAAGTTTTCTTATGCTATGAGTTCCCTGTGCATTAAATGGAAATGGCATTTACTATCCACTGAAAGATGCTAATATTTAAATATTGCTCTGAAGATCTTCAGATAAAAAGAGCTATATATGTGCAAATTTTTATGCTTCCTTCTGCTTTTCTACACCTTCAAGATATAATAATACACTGAAACGCTGAAATTTTGTTATGAAATAGAATTGTACTTGGAAATGTCAGGCCTGCACAGATCAATGATCCAGAAGTTGCTAAAGGCAGTGGAATGAAAGAAGATGTAACCTAGCCTCTCCAGGTACTGAATACTGTGACAAAGATGATAATCGCTTACCAGAACCAGCTGTGACCATTTCTTCCATGTACTGGGAACTATAACAAGTATTAAACGATGTCAGAAACAGTCCCTAAGGGGTGGTTCGGGGATACACCTTGACTTGGAGAATGGTGGTGGCATGGATGAAGAGTGCTCAGCTGTGCAGGCATGAGCCATGCCATGCCACTTGGCAGGTTCAATGTACTTAGTAATAAAAACACAGCCTACAAGACTCCCCTATGCCTTCAAATTTTTATACTCACGCCTACACGGGTAATGATCTGAAGAGAATGACTTAACACCTTGACTAGCACCTGAGATCTCTAAGAGTTGGAAGCATTTATTAGGAAGATAACTGGAAGAAATTTTACTCCTCTGATTTGCATGGAGACCCTGAACACTACAGAGACAGAAATTTTTAGCAGAGCCAGTTTGGTCATGGCTAGAGTATTAAGGGATTAGAGTATTCAGTAAATAATTGCCAATAATGCTAGTTATAATAAATAAAGCAAATATAGGTCTCATTAAAATTAGAGTTTTCAATGTTCCTGTGAACTTCTGTATTAGGTTACTGTTATGCCAGCACAAAATTTAGCCAAATCATTCACAACATAGAACAGAACCAAAGAATTCAAGTCTTTGTTCATGCAGTATGTGTGAGCAGAGAGTGGTTATTCTGAATCTGTATATTTTTACTTATTGACTACTTTTTTGCCCTACCTTCTTTTCAGACTGAAAGGAAAGATAATAGCCTGAATGAAACGTATTCATATGACATAGTGGTTCACGTTCATTATATAGCGACCACTCAAAAGAAATTCCACCACAGCAACTGTAAAATTCTGTTACGTACATCTAACAAAAATAATTACAAACTGGGCTGAGAGAATAGGTTCAGAATAAGAAAAGATTACAAGATTAGCCCATATCTTCTCCTACAAGCCAGATGACAGGTATTAGACTTTTACAATGTTTGGTTATTTTTTACATTTCACACTCATCTATATTTACGAATCAATACTAGAGTGAAGCATAAACACTGCAACCGCAAAATGCATACAATTAATTTAGCATTTCTGATCCTTGTAGAAACACAGTAGCAGAAGCATCTCTAGATATCTCACTTTTGTAGTCCAACAGATAGATTAGTATTGGGATAAGCATCTAGGCTTTTGTGTACTAATAGGGTTTTTTCACTGAAACATCAAATGTTCTTTTTTATCCCCTTCAGTTTTCACAGTGTCCATGTTTACTTTTTTCTCTTTAAGAAAAGGCTTCTGTAATAGGAAGGGTTGAGTTGTGCTGTCCCTCCATAACAAATGAAGCAACTCTTTCCCCATTATCCTGCTAATGAAGTTCAGCCTATCTCATTAATGTTTTCCAAAAGAAACAAGAACAATTTGAGTAAAAGAAGCATGAAGTTTTTTTAATGCAGTTTCTAGGAAGGGGAGTAATCCTATGTTGCCAAGGAAATGACTGCCTACGTAAGAAATTAAGTGGATTGCAAGTACAAGACGTTTGACCTTCACAGAAAATTAAATTAAAAGAAGGGTCCAGACCTCAGAGACACCTTCTTTTAGGAACTGTTCTTCCTCTGAACCCTTACCTTTGTGAGAAAACATCTCGGTAGGGACTGCCGTGCTGCAGTGCGATCCCATATCCTCTGTCTGCAACAGTGTTCCCAACCGTGTAAAAAGAGCAGTCTGCATCGTTGATGGCCACATACTCCAGTACTGCTGCATCCCATACAAAGGCATAGTTCCCATATTTCACCTGCAGTAGACAGAGGAAGAGCTCAGACTATGGACTGTCAAGTCCAAAAGGAGGTCAGTGCACCTAAAAATGTCGCAGTTTCATCACGGTCTGTTCTTTAAAGAAAGTGAAGTTTAGGTGCCCAATAGCTGTCAGTACAAAAAGTACACCGTGGCTGGTGCCGTGCAGCGCTTTGGCTGAGCACCTCAGCAGAAATGGAAGAAATATGGTCTGAGAACAACATGCCTTCAGTGAAACACTGCTGTGCAGGAAACCTCTACCGCCCCTCTTCAGGGAACGAAGCAAACATCAGGCTCCTTTCATCAAGCCAAAATCTAACTCAAATACCACCCCCCTTAATTTTTTTGTTTAAGCTGTTAAAACAACCGTTTAGAGGGAAGGTAGGTATTCACATTTGGAGAAGCATGGGAAGGTAGGTATGCAGTTGGAAGACCACCATTCAAGATGGTCCACATTTCAGTCATGCTTCAGGTTGCATAGATGGCATGAATGCCCATTTGCCTCCTGGGCTTTGTGTGTGATTCTGGGCAAGATCATGTGATTTGGTGATTAGTTTTGTCAGCATGAAGGGTTTTCATATATCTTCAAAGACTTTTGTTCAGAAAGATCATGTAAACCATTTTAACTGTTCAATTAAAATAAATCCAAAATAACTCCTTATCCTGAGAAGTTTTTAAAGTAACATTTTACTATCCACTCACATTTGAAACAGATTAATATTTTTCTTTCTGTTTAAATATATGGGATGTATACAAAATTTCAGCATTTATTCAGAAGCAAGCTTTTAAAAACAGAAACTCAGTTTAAATACATCCTGCCCTATTTCAGTGAACTTCCACTTTCTAGTCAAATCATGTTTTCCTGAAAAAAACCATAATCTCTAGCAGCTCTACCAGAT
This sequence comes from Cuculus canorus, assembly GCF_017976375.1. Taxonomy (NCBI): domain Eukaryota; kingdom Metazoa; phylum Chordata; class Aves; order Cuculiformes; family Cuculidae; genus Cuculus; species Cuculus canorus. Next base: position 50,452,377 of record NC_071404.1, on the reverse strand, counting down.
CTTTAAACAGTTTTCTGTTTCATTGGTCTCTATGTCAGACCTGGAGAATCACATTGCTTCTTTCCTGACCCTCTGCTTGGCTTCACTCAACATTTTCCCTATGCTGTATTTAGCCAACTAAGCCGTAAAACTAGGCTGAAGCCATTGACTTTGTACATCTAACGGGAATAAATATGTGACAGCTAAGTGAAAAGTAAACAAAACACAAAAAGGCCATCTGGGGCCAGGCGATCCAGAGAGAATTCAAAACCAAGTCAGCATATCAAAATAAGCAATGTCAGTACATCATTTAGATTAGGCTTTGACAATGTAGATTATGTTTTTAAAGACTGTTTACATATAAAAGCTACTGAAGCAAGCCACACCGGCTGCTTGCTCACAAGATGTAGTGCACAAGGAACAACGGCATTTGGGACACGTTCTTTTTCATGCATAATCAATCTGAATTAGACACTCCAGGCCTGGAAAGGGAATACTTTGTATTTCCATTCATAGGCACAGTACAGGAAGGATTTGTGCAGATTTTGGAGCAGAAAGGGAGACGTTATCTGTGGACACTGAATGATCAGAAAGATAAAAAAAATCTTTTCAAAATACACAGACACAAATGCAGGACTCTGTCAGTTTTAACCTACAGGCTCTGAAAATGGTCAAGAAAGTTTTTTGCTTCCCAGTGGAGTTTTATGTCTATCTAAACAGCCAGGGAATAAGGGATAGAAGTAAACTCACTGTTAACAAACCATACAACTTGTATGCCTGTCTTATAGGCACTGCAATTCACAGAGCTCTTCCTAGCTTGCGTTTCCACCAGGGCACTTATTCTGATCTTCTTACAAACATCATTTGGCTAAGAAATAGATAGCATGACTGAGAAAACAGCCTTTCCTAGGAGCATTTAAAAGGATAGTGACTCAGCCTGAAAGAGAGCAAGGGAGAGAAGGCAAAAGGAGAAGATCAGAAGGGGTAAAATGAATCCTGAAAAGGATGAGATGGGCTTTCCAAATGAAGGAATTAAGGAAAAGTGGGGTTAAAAAAGCTGAGTAATTTTACATGTGGGATATAATCTTTGAGGTGATGTTCTAGAGCAGGAGGCTATGTTTCCACACCTGCTTTTGTCCTAACCCACACTTTTAACATCCTGACACACTGAATTCACCTAAGTGCTTGTAAAGAGACTTAGCTGCTCAGCTGGTCAGGAAAAAATCACTTGATTTGGCTGCCTTGCAGTAAAAGAACTTGCAGTGAGAATACATAAAAGTGGTAAAAGCACTTACAGTCAATAATACCTGTGATGAAGTGTTGTATGTAAGATCCTTACATCAGATCTAATAATACCACAGTTCAGGTTCCAACAAAGTTATTACTTTTCATAGATAAGATCACAATGAGCCTCGGTTAAAGCGCATGGGGCAGGAAAGAGACTGAAGAGCCAGAAGGGATCTATCTTCAAGACAGGATTGCTCCATGCAATAAAATACATCCTTTTTTAGCATTCCTGCCCTATCTATTTACAAATCTAGGGAATTCAAATCCATGGAGCAAACCTAAGTTGCAATTGTCATGCTTGCACTTTCTTCATGAAACTACTCAGTTTAATAGTTTCATTGCTGCTTAATGTATTTACACATTTTTTTAAAAAATACCTGTCTTATTTCATTCCTAGTTATTTTTCCCTCTGCAGGTCTAAATACTTTCACTTTGGGGCTAACACCTTTCAATTCTTGATGAAACTTTCTGTTACTTAGCTGAGCTGGATATGACTTTCTTTACTCTTTCCTTGCAAATGTATCAGTTCAGTCCTCCCATTAGCAGTGATACTACTTGTCTCCAATTTATAATTTTTGTATATGAGAAAATCACCTGTCTTGCTAAAAGAGAATCAGTTATCTGCCAGCTCAGGAGGCTTATGATTCCCTTTCTAGCATACCCTTCTTCTGAGATTCATAGTCTAAATTGTCTGCCAATGGATCTTTCACACAGCTTGAAACTGGCTTTAGCCTAAAGATCTAAGAATAACCTTTTTGCTGGAGCACAGCATATCTGGAACACTGCTGCTACTTTACAGGTTTGCACCTACAAGTAAGAGGTAGCTATGCTATGAAAACGGGGGATGACGCTCTGTATGAAAGGAGAAGACAATTTCAGAACAAAATGTTAATTAAAAGCCTATATCCTTCTTTCTCTCTCTCTCTTACTACGAGAAGCCTATATCTTGCAGCTTTCCAACAGTTATGCTGAAGACTTCCACTTCGGGCTTCAAAATGAACAGCAAAAATCCCAGCTTTGCATTATGAATGAAAGTTAAGGTGCTTACAGTCAGTTAATTATGGGGACTAAATGAAAGCAAAATCTCCTTGGAAAAAGACATGGTTCTTTGTAATATAACTCACTACTCACAAAAGATCTGCATCCCTGGTTCTACGTTTCCACATCATTATATTGGCATTTTGTGTTGAGATAATAACATTTCAGGTAGCAAATCTGAATGCTGTTCACACATGACCGCACAGCCCAGGATTGCCAGGGAAGCGTTTGTAGGAGGGCAGTGTATCATCACTCAGCAGCAACCCCAGCTTTCCAGTCAGTGAGGGCATGGAGAACTGACACTTCAGTCTCCTTCCCCGTGGCATCCTGCTTGTCAGTATGGCAGAGGCTAAAAGGTTTTTGGAGTGGCAAAATGGACTATTGACATAGGAGGAAAAAAAAAATTACAGGCAAAATTGAATCTGTTAGTTGTTCATCAGGGCATTTTGAAGTCATGCACTACGCTGGTCATTAAGTGAAATTGGGAGGTATGGTACCAGACAGAAACGCTTGACCTGCCTTCACGGTTTTGTGGGCAATTCCAAAGGACTTACCGTAAAAAGAGCTGTTACATGGAACACGGGCTGTCACCACATAGATGATAAAACTATTTCTATAAGGCAGTTATATTTCTATTTTTTATCATTGCACATTTATGAGACTTTTATTTGCTGAAGCTCTGCCTGTAGATATTAGTTAAAATTTATCTTTGATGACTCCACCAAAAACCAGCTGAGTTATATGAGGAAAGCATTTAAAGCCATTACATTGTTGCATATGCGCATATTTTATACCAACACTGATGTGGATAGTATTTCTTCTTACAGCTAACCTGTTCACGCAGAGTAGGCTAAGGAATGTATTTGTGTACAACTCCAGCATTCTAAAAACACATTTTTATGTCTAGAAAATTATAAATTTCAGGAAAAAATAATTGTAAGTAAACAACAACCAACTACTGCAATTTTTCATAACTGAATTCTTGAACAATATGTTTCCTGCATTTTAAATTCCTCTTTAAAAAAATACTAAGAATCATCATGAAAGAAAAAAATGTACACAATAGGCCACAGGTTAAACAGACCTAGCAGTTATTTTTCCTGCAGCCGTCTTTAAAATATTTCATTATACATAAAATGTATTATTGGCTATAAAATCAATGCAAATTTTAAGGCTAGAGAAATCTTAAGTTTCAATTGGTTAAAATTATATTAATTTCCTGGAAGAAAATCCGGACATTATTATATAATTCTGATGAAGCCCATTTTCTGAATACGCTGTGCCTACACCCCGGTGGTACAGTGGTGATGCTTTTTCTACTCATTTTCACTATGAGTCAGGCCCCATCCTTCCCCTCTGAGCACCGCACACCTTTCCCTGCCTCTGAAGCTGTCAGCTGTACTTCAGCCAAGAACACATGAACAGAAACGAGCTCTTCACAGCACAGCAGTAGTGACTCCAGCTCTGACCTAAAACCAGTCAAGGACATTGATTAATCACCTGCTTCATACAGCACTTTGAGGGTTGTGTTCTCCAATATGGATCATTCCACTGCACTGACTACACAAGAGAAATACATCACCCCTATGCCTATCGGTATGGACCCGAGAGTAGCCTATATAAATACTAAGATTAAATTTTTAACATAATCTTTGCATATTCAGCAAGCGTGCAGTAGCTGCAGACTGCAGAGGGCTGTACTCTGTTCTGTAAAACAGCTTCACCAAGGCTGCTATTACATGAGGAATTAAGAAGAGGGAACAAAATTGAGCAAATATTTGCAAATACGAGTGAGAGCTAATACCCACAATGTGGACACTGTATACTGAAAAGGGAAAAGGCAAAGATAAAATTTGTGGTGGAAGCTTAAATTTAGATTTTTGTGTTGTCAAATGTTGCCAAACAGCTTAATGGCATTCATAACAGAGATTTTTTTCAGCAGAAGGGAACAGAAACACATTTATGTCCATAAACCTCTTGCAAGAGATCAATAAAGTTCCTGTTTATCAGACTGAAGCAGAAGTCAGATCTTCTGCCTTGAGAGAAATTCTCCTTTCCTCATTTGTTTTCCTCCAGGGACACGGGTTTCAAGGTTTGGCTTTGTTAACAAAGACTGCAATTCTGGCTAACTTCTATTTCGATCCCAGTGAAATAAAATTTCACTTTTCAGCATTGCTGTATAAAACTAAACCCATTAATTTAGAGTTTTCTCAAGACTAAACTTTCTGTAGTTCTGAAGTATGATGTTGAAGCTTCTTGCCCTGCAATCCCTTGCAGGCCAGTACTCGTGGCTGAACTACATAACTTAAGAGTGAAATGCAATTGCGCAATCAGGGAAGCAGAATATAAATCTGTCTGACAGCTCTCTGCGGTGCATGATGAGAGTTGGATTCCCACGGTGGTATTAAAATTTCTATGTAAATAAAACTATATTCAGTCATCCAGGCAAGCAGCTAATTTAATACTACTATAACTACTACTACTTCTACTATTACACCATTTAGGATGTGATTTTGCAGGGTTCTTAGAAAGCTACTTAAATTCAAGGGGCACAATTTAACAAACACTGAAACTTTTTCTTCATACTTAGTCAAACAGAACAGTGCTGAATCATTTTGAAAAGTATTACAGCTAGTGCCCAGGAGAGAACAGGAGCAGGAAATGAAACTCCTGCTCGCTTAGGGGAAGAAAGAAGAGGTTAGAAATCCCAACCTCATCTCTTTTTCAGTATGAAGTTTATCTTTCATTACATTGTCATATCAGCTTCAATGGCATGTCTATTTGCTCCAGATAAAACGTCATTGGGAAAAGCACTAATTTCTCAAACGCAGCCTTCCACCAAGTTCTTGAGAAAAGCCTCACAGTCACACATTCATTTGTTACACTGGGCAGACCTTGAATAATTTATCTGGAATTAGAAGAATTACTTAGGTATTCTATGAGAGCTCTGTAATGAGAGGGAACCTTTGTGTTAGAGTTTTTCCAGCGCTTAGTGCATTCATGTTTTACCACTGTAATTAAAGGCGTCTTGTAAGAAAATAACAAGCAGAGCAAAATAGAGTTGAGGCCAATCAAAGGTACAATTTCTAAGGGCAGTGGGAGAACAGAGCCAGCCACTTCTCCATCTAATCGGAGCAGAGCACTAAAAAAGCAGCAGATCACACTGATCGCCCACATGCAGCTGAACCACCGGTTCATTACAGCCAACATTAATTTCAGATGGAAGAGAAACCTAAAAAAAAAAATAACAGGAAAAAAGGCTCAGCAAAGCAGACCTTTGAAAGGGAAGGAACCAATTTTTTTATGCCAGCTTCTCATTTATTTTATGGCAACTTAGTGGTACAGATACTAACGGAGATTATTTTAAGGGTAGCACTAACATATGACTAAGGTCACATACAAAAATGATATGAAAGCACTTCAGGTTCCTCTAAAACTTATATCTGTGGTAGCCAAGCTGCAGTCTCAATAATGAGGTAAAGTGAAACCAAATGTAACTAAAGTGGCTCCCCTCTTCTGATGTATTTGTATTTTTGTGGCAGCTAATTCCCAACAGAAGATCATTTAAATAAGGAAATGTACACAGATCAATCCTCTTAATTTGGTTGAAAAACTAAAATTCTGTGGATTAAAGTATTGTTAAGAAGATAAGTGCAGGTTAATTTAGAGAAGCAGTATCCCTCTTTAAATGAAATCAATCCAGCACGATACTAACTGAAGGGTTCTTGTTCCTATTCCTTACAATAGAAGCAAAGTCAATCTAACTGCTATTCTTCGGAAGCATTCCTTATTCAAAGAAATACTTAGTGAATACCAACTGCAAGAACAGAAAAACCATCAAAAGTCAAAAAACTACTCATCAAAACCATTCATCAAATGAAAAACAACTTGCACCACAAGAAAATTCCTCACAAAACTACCAATGTTACTGAAAAAATCCTCCGGTAAAAGCTCATTTGAAATAATACAGATTCATCTTAGAAACTTATTTTAAAGAAACTGACTTAACTTTCAGTTTTGCATATTCTTGTACAAAAGCTCTGACCGCTTCATAGTGGTAACAGGATTCAGGATGTCTCACCAATCACACAAAAGAATTTAACTACCTTCTTTTCCAATTATCCTCCTCTCAGATAAGCATCTCCTGCCCAGGTTTGGATGGAGCTATCTTGGCACTGCAAACCTAGACACAATATTTTGAAGGTCCAAAATAAATGCTTCTCTTTGCCCTCTCTCTGAAATTACACTGCGCAGAAATTTAGCATGTTTCCCCTCATTTTGGTACTCTGCAGGAGACAAGAAGCATTAACTGCTGGCAACCTGTGCTGCACCTCACAAGCTTGGGCTGAGGCAGGAAGGAACAGTTTCGGATCAAGTGTTCAGTGCTTCCACATCAGTTTCTTTTCATATAGATGTCAGTGGTCTTCAAAGCTACTTCTTCCTCTGCAATACCTGCAGGAAGCCATCAATCTTCTCTAGAAGTGAATCTTCATCTTAGGCACAGCACTTTGAGTGGCTGCAGAAACACTCTGAGATCTGTTCGAGCCTCTTAGGGTTTCTACCTTTCAGTGATACCTTGTCCCCTTTCCTTGAGAGTTCAATAAGGGCTACTACAGGGTGTTTTTAACTAAGCACTTCTTTCAAGCTGTAATACCAGGCTGCTGCAAAGACCAGCACCACAGAGGGTTTCCAGCAAAGCACTCTGGAAAAGCTCCACAGAGAAATTTCTGCCCTATGCTATTTCCAGGAAAGGCAACTGTTTTAAGCCAAATCAGGTCTCCTGCAGGGGGATCCATCCCTTCCAACTACATGGCCCAGATGGTGGGTGCCGCACAAATAAACGTGCCTGGATCCCCAGGCCAGTGCATTGTTAATGTGTGCGTTCCTAGCAGCACCACACCAGCCTTTGTCAGCAGCTTGTCAGGTCTTTGGAGACTATTCTCCTGAAAGCATTTTAATTCTTGGACAAAGGTACTTTGAACCCCCAGGAAACGAAAACATTACAGACCTGAGCTAAGAAGGCTTTCTCTCTCTTTTGCAGTTTAGAAACCATGGAAATCTTCAGGAGCTGCAGCAAGACCAGTGCAGTGCATTTTTTCACTCAGTTGAGACTGCTTGGCTTCCTATCACCATGCAGACAACTGAGAAAATGACACAACCTAACAAGTTGGCAAATACTGTCCCTGTAGTTCTCTTAAAAGCCGACCCTCTCTGATGCTGCCCACCCTACAGCAAGCTGCCAAGGGGAGCCGTGTTCCATGGTGAAAAACACAAGCAGCACATCTGCAATCCAACAACACTCAGCATTTCGTGGTCACTAAGTAGAAAGTCACATTCTGTGTATAAAATAGTTAGCACAAAGAATAAGGTTGCAATCATTTAAAATGCACAGCTAAGCCTCTGCCAGGCAAACGTGCAGGCAGAGGAGCAGGCACCTGAATCCTTTACGTATAAAGGCAAGCAAAGATGTAAGGAGTTTTAAATTCAGATAGCACTCAAATCAGTTGAACTTACACATTTGAGCACCTTTCACACCCAACTATTTTATATGTTTATTCCAAGTTTAATTTCAGGTGATAGTTGGGCTTTTACATCCTTATGGAGTGAAATACTTATGTAGCCTTTGCCTTAAAGTGTAGTTCCATCTCTGAGTTCATCTCTGATTACAACCAGATGTGCAGACAGTTCCATTTATCCAAGGGTACAACATTCAGTTTGCTCACCTTCGTAAATAACAAACTAAGTGCAAGTCATAGGCCCTCATTATATTTGTTTCTAGTTCATCCTGACCTGCCCACACAATAGGTCAGATGTCAGAAATGAGTTTACAGCTGACAGAACTGGGAAACAGCAGCCAAATATCAACTAAAACAAAAAATAAAAGGGTTGTATAACAGTCACTCAATTTGTTATTGCTTTGGAAGATTCCTTCAGGACTGATATTTTTCATGAAAGATTTCTAATCTCTTCTTTCTCCTGAAATAAATCAATGCAGATCCCTGGGCAGCACACTTGACAGAAAACCAGAGAGAGAATTTTAAATACAGAGGTTTTGTTTAATTAAAGTAATAAATAGAGTTGGACAGAAACTAGTTATATTTCTGCATAAGGAGTTTCAAGATTTTGAATTAAAGAAAAGTATCACAAATTTTGGGACCAAAATCAATAAAAAAGTCCAAACTGAAGAATATTTTAATTCAAAAAGTTGTCTTCAACCTGTATTATTTTCCTTGCAATGGATTAACATTTCAAAATGGAAAAATATTTTGATCAAAATTTAATAGGTCAATATGGAAATATCCTGTCACAATATGATGACAATTTTAGAGCTTTTAAAGATAAACAATATTTTATAAATGTATCTCCTTTCTTACCCAGTTTCAATTATTGCAACATTCCAGTGGACAAATCCCTAATGACAATTCACTCTGGTTTACTTGATCTTTCTTTGTAGGCATCTTAAAAAAATATAAATATATAAAAACAGAATCATTAATACAATAAGCAATTGTATTTCCTCCTTCACTCTAGATTTCCTACAAGTCCGTTAAATCATGGAAACTTCTGTCTCCTTATGTTTTGCCCAAGCCTCTCAGATTCAAACTTCAACCAAATATACTGCAAAATCTCATTATATCATAATCAAGAAAAGCAGTTCTTTGATAAACATACAATGCTATCAGTCAGTCAGTCTTGTTTATTTTCTTAATTTGAGTTTGATGTGTCTACCCTGTCACTGGTGTTCTTTTGAAAAATATAATACAATTGGGTTAAATTCAAATACTTTTCCTAGTTCTAAGACATTAATAAAAATGCCAAAGTATCCTTGAGATGAATAATGAGAAAAGTGGAGTTAAAATATTTATGGGATGGAAAAAATAACGGTACAGGGGGTTTTCAGTTTTAATCGTGATGATACAATGCAGTCAGTTCATTTGCCTTATTAAAATGAAGTAGCATTTAACCTAGAAATAGAAACATCAGTTGAGATTTTCTTAGTTAGACAATGCACTTGCAAATCCGGTATTTGTGGAAGCAGTGTGGACAGCTGAGTGCCCAGCTAATGTATGCCAGTAAGTATCTTTAGTGAATAAAATTATTTCACTGGTTAGCACTGAACAGTAGAAAAAGAAAATGAAAAACACAAGCAATACCATCACAAAATCATCAATTTGACATTCCAGCACTTCATCCAACATGTGTCAAGTATCATCTAGCATCTATGTAGGGATGGCTTGAAGAATGCCACTACTTTGTTAGAAAATGTAATCTCTTCAGTATCTTCTCATTTATTTTACTGAAAACCAAACTGGACCTTGACTATAAAAAGAACAAATGTCTAAACTAATGGTTAATTTTTAGTTTCATTTATATCATAACCTAACTTAAAAACAACTTCTCTTTTACAGAACTATGCCATGAGAGGGATAATACATTGGATACATATGTACTAAATGAAGGGAAGAACTGCAGTTTTTCTCTGGCTTTGGAAGAATTACAGAGAAGCCGCACCTGGGAACACATGAGCTGCAGAACAGTGGAGAGAGCAGAGAGTGGGCCTTAACTGGCTGCCAAAGCAAAAAATAAAAAGGTACCTGTCCCAGGTCTATTGTACTGACATACTCCTCGTTTCTTCAGTATGGATTTTTAAATGGAAAACAATGAATATAATTTTTTTCTTCACTTGCTTAGGGTGATATTAAAGGATGCTACACAGTTTCTCACAAATTGGAGATACTTGCCTGACCAAGTTTCCAGGAAAAGTAGGTGCATGCCTGCATGCCTGCATCTGTACAAACAAGCCACACAAAGAGATATGCAGCTGTGCAGTGCTCTGTTTGGAGATACATCTCCTTTCTGTGTTCAATTATATTAAAACATCATGTGCAATGCAACTGCACACACGTGGGTTCTTCTTCTGAAAACATGATCCCTTCAGACAAAAATGGAAGGCATAATTTCTACTGATGGATACGTACATCAAGTCCAATGTAACTCTATTGCTATATCATTCATGTTAAATTTTAGGAAAAGTTGAATTCACAAGATGTATACAAGAAAGCAGAGGAAATACAGTGCCTGGAAATTATAACCTCCTTTATATTATGCATGACATATCTATGAAGAGTCTATTTTATTGTAGCCGAAAAGATAAAACCACAATAATATTTTCTCTTGTCTGAGTTCTTTTTAGCTGTATTTATTCTTTGTGACATATTTCAAATTAGTTAGAGCCCGAGAATGCAAGTTCAATGGGAATCAAAGGCCTAGTACAGGCATCTACATTTGGCAGCTACTGAATAAGCAGTAGCCAGTTTGATTGACTTACTCTGTACCTATACGGAGCATACACTCAGAGTAGAACCCAGACCTAGCAATGTTCAGGCTGAATGAATTGAGAGATAAAACAGAGACTTATAAGGGCATAAAATACAGCAAGAGCATAATAATAATAATAATAAAAAAATCTACAGGTTGAGTACAAAATGATAAAGATCAAGTCAAAACTTCAGTCACGTAATGTACATAAAACTTGTCATTGGGTATTAGAAACACCTTATAGCTTACAAATTTTATAGAGTAGTTAATAACTAAAACATATTGAAAGCCCTATGGGATGTGTGCAAGATAAATAATGAAAAGATACAATACAATTTGACACAGTATCCATCAAAAAGTCTACCATGTAAAAGTCCATGGAGACTGAAGAAACTCCACCAGGCCTAAGACTACTATTAAGAAGGAATTATAAACAAACCTTCTGCATGTTTCACAGTTCTTAGGATGCAATTTGTCTTTGTTCAGCTAGGAATGGATCTGGATGTTATCTGAAGTTATGAAAAACAATTCTCTTATGAGATTTTCCCATCAAGTTACTTGGTTCATTTTCCCTCTATGTTACTTGGTTCATGAGGTCTGAAACAGTCAAGTCAGCTTCCAAACTGCTGGATGCAAACACAAACAGAGCTGAACTCTAACAATGACTGTTTTCAATGGATGCCAAATTTGAGCTAATGTTTTCTCATGTTGGATGTAGGGAACAATTAACTCAGAAGAAAAGAGAAAGGGTGCTCTAGGAAGACAGGGCATACTTTTGATGGGATGTTCTACGAAGTTGGAGAAATGTATGGAGAAACCAGTTGATGAGAGCCTGAATTTTGCAATTCCAGATTTTGAAAAGCAGGATGTTAGTTTGGGAGTGGAGAAGTACAGAAAGAAGGGTAGTAAAATCCACCAGATGCAAAGAATTTATGTCAACTTGAGTTACATACTTGGCTGATGTTTCCACTCCTTTCCACTAAGCTTCATTTTAATTTTTCAAAACCACTATCACATCTGATATTGTGGGGATACTCTCAACACCACAGCATGGGAGGACATATTCAGAAGTACAATTCTCTAAATCAAGATTGTTATTGGCATCTATGAAAGACAAAATAATATCATAAGTATTTTCTACAATTGTTGTCATTCCCAAAAATATGTTATATGCTGTTATTTTTGCCAGAATTTTGGTATGAAATTTTTTTTATTTACTTTTGGGTTTGTCTACTTTGATTCTCTTCCATGATCTCACATCATGTTTCATTTTTCTGTTCTTCTGCTCTCTTTGTTGTGTTCCATCTGCCACTCACTTTGTTAAATCCAAAATGATTTAATGATCAAGCTAATGAAGAATAAGACACTGCTTAAAGAAAATCACCTCCTTCATTTTGCTTTCAGCACAACTATAGCATAAGCAATGATGTTCAATTTAATAACAGCATCATCTGAAGGACTGAAAGTGTTTTGCAAATGTTCATTAACTGCTCCTTACATTTTCCTTTTGTGAGAAACTGTTACCATCTTTGCTGTTTACACCTGCCCAATCTGCACCTACATTAACGCTTGTTGTCTCCAGACTATGCTGTGAATTGCAATATTTGAGACTCCAAGAGAGATGCATGTGGTAACTCATATATAAAGACAAGACTCGAGCAAAATTGTAGGATTTGAGGCCAAAATTTTGATTTCAAAGATACTGCTGCTTATAAGCACCTGATCTTTTCATATAAAATTCTGCTTTTCTGCAAGCAGTTGCTGTGTCCCTCTCCTCTATAAGCAATGAGGATACTGGTGTCCTTTCTCATACCAGTGCTCAGCAAAGACCCGTGAATGAGGTGACAGGCTACTAGTGCCTTTTGGGAGGCCCAGTCCAGGAGTCTCCCCAGTGCATACTTGAAGCATCACATAAAACACAATCATGCTCAGAACGCCTGCCATGAGCGAAACAAAATTTAAAGGTTTTCAGATTCAGATTTTTCATCTTCTTCTGGCAACCCTCAGTGTACAAAGCTAGCCCATGCTATTTCTCCATGCTGTGGGGGACAGATTATTTTTTTCCGTGTCTCCCAAAGGTCACAAATCCACACTGTTTTGGACCAAGGTATGTTCCAGTACCTTGGATCAATCACAAGAAAGATGACCTGACCATCCATCTCTCATGCAAAGGAATACTCAGGAACTGTAGGTAGCAGTTCACGGAAGATTGATGAGAAATTTTTAGGTTTCTTGGGAATTTATATCCTGGAACAAAACTCACTAATGGGAAGGCACCATGTCATAGATTTGTTTACTCATAGGTTAAGAGCTCTTACTAGAAAGGTATTACAAGAAAATCTCGTCCTGAGGTCAGAGGAATAAAACAACCAAAGCTTTCAGTCTTTGATTGATGTTATGACCAGAACCCCTAGGTACTTACTTGTATAATACAGTTGCTTATCTACTGTTTTTTTTTCATTAGAGACGCGTTGTATTTTCCACCCATCTTGATACAGTCCCTAGTATTTATATCCCTCCCTCTGTTATATTCAGGAGGGAATGGGGTCTGTTCTATTTGATTAACTAGCCATTCTGCAAACAGTCACAAACACCAATCAGCCCTCATGCAGTGTGAAAGCTTTAGAGCTGGGAATGGTAAACAACCCTCTCCTGCCATTGCAATCCCAGTGAGGGAGTTGTGCAGTCTGTCTACATCAGGTATATTATGCAAACTGATAGAAGAATGAAATGTGATTACAGCCTGTTTAAAATGCTTCATAAAATACTCAAGTGGCACTTTAATCCTCTCATCCCATAGCTTGACTGTTAAAAGGAAACTGATCTATTGTGGTCACATTTTCAAATTGGACAACTCTGCCACCTATTCAAATACAGAGAGACATAAACTGCTTGCTGGCAATTTAACTAAAAAGAGCAAAATGGTGGAAAACACACAATTACCATAACTCTTCAACCTATGGAAAGATTCTGCTTATTTAACAGAAGAATTTTCACTTTATTTTCAGTTGAAAGCACACTTAAAGAAAGCCAGCTTACCTACCCGGCATACCTTCCTCAATGCCATGCTGTTACTTCTAAATTTTTAACCTGACAGCGGGCAAGTTCACTCCATCTACATTTCTTTCCAAGAAAACCACTCAGAAAACATCTCAGTTGCTTTAACCAAGTCAGAAAAAGGCAGTAGCATCAGGTATCGTAATATATAGTACAGAAAAAACCCATTTTATTTTTTTTTTTTGCTTTCTAAGGATTTTGTGGTGTATGAAAGGTGCCAGGCTAATGCCAGAGAATGAAAGGTCGTTTGTAATTTTCATTTGTCACTGCCAATGCAAGTACACTGCTGACACATGCCAGCCTCGCGGGATGGAGAACACTATTTTGCTATATCCATTTGATCCTCCACTGTACTCAGCTGGGACTGCCACGTTTGTGACTATAACCCTGTAAAACCTGCAGAAGATGAAAATGCTGTTTAGGTAATTCTTAGAAAAGACCCTCTGCACACCTACAAAGAAGGTCAAAGAGACAATGTCAGGGGAGAAATCCCAAACAATGAATCCTGCTCCATCACAGGAGCCGTCCACAGCCCATATGCACAGCCATGATGCACATGCAGTGCCCCATTTCAGTTCAAAACACCCCTCTCCTAGATTTCAGAGCCCTGAACTGATGTTATGAAGAAAGCAGTGTGCAGCTTCTGGCTGAATGGGATCTGAACCCCCCTGAAATATTTAATGGGAGTTTAAGAGGCATATTTTCATTTCACATCATTGCTCCAGAGGAGGCAAGTGAATAAGGACAGAGAGCAAACCACCTGCAAGAGGCGCTGATCATACCCTGACACCAGACCTTAGTGTAGCCTGGCAGTCTCCACATTGGAGACTTTCTACTTAATATAATGGTCCTTAAAAGAAATAATTCTCTACGTCTAATCTCAGGATTTTGTTGCACAAATATAGTTTAAGCCCACAACAACTGATTATACACTCTGGCACTCTGCTGAGTAGGACACCAAATATTTTTGTGTAACGACTATCCTGTTTGAACCACCAGATCTGGTGCTTCAAACTGGTCCTCTTCCTTCACTCTCCCTCTTTAAACACAAACTAAATATTTTTTTCCTCAAAACACTCAGGGTTCAATAAATCGATACATTCCAACAAAATGCAGTTTTACTAGACTATTTCCCAGTACGCATAATCAGATGACAGAAGATAATGTCAAAAAGCAGCCAGCAGCAACACTCTGCTCAGTCTCCAGTCTCCCTGACACGTAAGATCAGACCTCAGAGGTATCTCTGGCTCTACAGCCTGTACTTGCATTTAAATGCATGTAGACATTTCAAAGCATGGACCTGGAGTTTGTAAACATAAATGCCATTTTGGGGATGCACAGGTAAAATTTTGGGATCCTCTTTCGTATTTGAAAAATTAGCCTTTTCTGTGCGTTATTTCTCTAGATGATATTTTAAACCACATCGAACTGTCCTTTCCTTCCTGTCTTGAGAGTAGGATGACTTTAAGGGTAATCAACTGTTTTAATTAAAGTTTCTAATACTTAGATAATTTATACCTATATATCTTAGAGACTTGAAAGGTTGATTTTTCTAAGTATTCTGCAAGTGCTTTTTAGTTTACAATCAATTTTCTGCACCATCCTTATTAATTCACTAGCATTTCATTGCCTACCAATATGCCTATTAATGCATGGATTATTTAAGGATGATAGTCTAAAAATTTGCTGTCAAAATTTGTAGGTTCTGCTTGAGCTACCCTCTTTTGCTTTCCTATTACTGAAAGCTGAATGACTACTAGAATTAAAAAAATCTGAATGATTTCATGAGGGACTATTAAATGTCTTACAGCAGAGACTTGCTACAGATCTACTCACTGCAATGTCATTTGCTGGTCCCTGGAATAGACTTTTTGGCATTTCTGTTTATTAGAAAATTATTTAACAAAAATAATATACATCTGTCTAACTGTTTTATGAAAGATTGGTATAGTAGCTCCAAAAATATGAAACAAGATTTCTCTGTTACCTCTTACACCATTTTAGACTTGCAGCCTTACAGTGCAAGCCATGCTTTAGAGCTGGACTATACAGCACATTTTATACATCCCCTTCTCATTACTTCTGTTCATGTCTTTTTTTCTGTCATATATATCCTTTAAACAATCTTATATTTGATCCCATCATTTGCATTTGCTAGTGCATCACAATGTTTTTGAGTATTATTAAAATACATTAATACACAAAAATGATAGCTGGAAGCATTTAAGCAAGAAAGTGAATACATTACCAAGTTCTGTGCCTGAAGCAAGAATATGCTCTCCTGTCTCCATCTATTGATCCTTAGACAGAGTCTGCATTCCCCTGATTTGTGTGAGATACGTTCCCAGAGCAGCTCACCGCACTGTGAGCCTGCACCTGGGCTTCAAAGTGACAGCCAGAGTTTTGGAAAGCTTCATCTGATTGCAAATTGAAAGCTGCAGAGTTCATTGCATAGGTAATAGTGACACAATGTAATGAAGGCTATAGCAAAGGAGAAGCCTGACCATGTAGAGAGGTGAAGGGTGTAACGAAGAAAGGCTCAGAGAAGCTGAGAAAAAGTTGGTGTAGATGGTATCCAAACAGAAGGGATGGAGGGTCAAAAAGCAGAAAAAATAAAAAGTAAGAAGGAAAGAACAAAGAGAAGTTGAGAATTCAGCAGGAAAAGAATGAGCAGAGGTTGCTAGAGTGGCGTAGGAGTCTTAGTCCCCAGACTTCCGCAGTGTAGTTGTTATTCATCTTCATGAACCTAGAAATGTTATAGAACTTCTGTAAGAAAAGCACTAAGTTAACAGAGATAAAATGGAGAGATAAGAGCTCACAAGACCAGAATAATAGATGCCTAATACCTGCTGTGTCCCCTGTTGCCAAAGAGAGTGCCCCAAACACCAAAATACTCTTCTCTGTCAGGCATTTTATAGAGTTTTTCTTGCTTGGGATCCTCAAAATCCAAAATCAGAGCATGGACCCATCTCTCTGTTATGGAAAGGGAAGTGAACCACAGAGAGGGTTCAGTAAGTGAGCTGTTAGTTTACTACTGCCCTTGCAGGACTGAGTTAAAAAAAAGCAGGGGAAGACAGGAAGGACCAACAGAGGAGGAGACATAATCCAAATTACTATTTCTCCCTGAGGCAGCAATTTTTGACAGACCTTTTCCACTGATTAAAAAAAGGGATATGGAAATAGATCTGGGCAAAAAAGAAAATCTATGGTTGTTAAAGTGCACAAATGAAAATATTTTCATCACTCTCCCATAGGAAAAAGGCTACAAGAAGTGACCTGAAGAAGCCATAAAAACATTTTACTTACCCCCAAATTTTTCTTCTGCATAGGTTGCACAGAAATGGCCCATATTTGATGAGGCCAGACTAGGAAGCATATTTGTAGGGGTTTTTAAGTTCCATTAGGACACTCCCTTGTTTAATAAAGAGCAATCTCAGAAGCCTAAAGGATTACAGGAATTGTTACATCATGTTTGTTCCAATTCCTGTTAAATCAAAATAAATGACTGCTTGTCAAAGTGGAATGACATGTAAGCAGCACCCTCAGTTTCTGAAGACAATAGGCACTAACAGAGCAGAGCAGTGAGTGCTGAGGTCAAAGTCACTCCGCATTAATAAAACCTGAGATAAGTTATGTGCTCCTCAATAATCAGGTATATACCTCCACAAGCTGCCTACACACAAGGGGAGGTTCACTGCTCTACTAGCACCCCTACGCAGCTTGCTTATTCCTCTACAGTTTTTGGTCAGTTAAAGTTGTTGGTCATCCATTTGGCAGAGATAGAAGAGCCTAGAAAGGTAGTACATAAAATTTTAGCAACAACAAGAGAAGTAGCTTTATGGGTTGGAAAAATTAGCAAAAGTTTATTATCTAGTAAAAGCTTCCCTGTATTGCTTTTTCATTATATAAATACTCAACATGCTTTTATTGTAAGGTGTCACATCGGGACTAATGTAACTCTTGTAGCAGTGCCCAAATGACAACTGACGCCCGACAACACTGTCCCCTCAGTACCTTTCTGCTCTTGAGGGTACTCATCTTCCAAACCATTCCTAGTCTGTGCAGCTGACAAACAGAAGGGGGAACATCACCTTGTTTTGGTTTTAATTGAGAGAGTAACATGCAATAGAACTTCCATTTCGCTGCAAATACATCTGTAATTACATCTCATGTTTTGCACTCTTTACTAGAGCCTGTATTTTACTCATGAGATGGTTTATAACAGCACTCATGAGAGCTGTTTCAGACCTCTCTTGTGCTAATGCATAATAAATACACTCATCACATAGTAAGTACTCAGAAACTTTTTTTTTTAATGGAATATGACTATAGCATTGCTCTGCTAGACCCAAATATGCACAAATGAATTTACTAGTTTGTAAGGGTGGGTTCAGCAGCCTTTCCTGTTTATGCCACCCTTTCTAACAGGTGCCTACCTGACTGTGGCCAGCTGAGAAAACTTCAGTAACAAATAACGCTAGCAAAAAAAATTCCTTTGAGGATTATCCTGACATATTCATGTTTGGGCTTTTCATTCTTTCCCAGTTATTTCCAAATTGTTGGTTTTCTTACTTCCTGTTCCCTTCCAAAATTTCCCATCCCTAAAAATCCCAGCTTCAGGAGAGAGCACAGCATTTATACAATTAATCACTTGCCAGTGCAAATGAAAACAGCATTCATATTGCTTAGTTATTCAGAAATTTAATGTCTCTCATATATAAAGCTCAGGAATATGGTATTCAGGTGTGATATGGCCACAGAAACAAATAAGGATTCATACTGCTCTGGCAGCAGTTCCCAGAGTTGCACGCTACCAGAAAAAGGTACAAGGAGACCTAAGGGGTATAAACTAAGCATTGCCAGCTAAAAGCCCCTCATAAGTAGCCATAAGCAGTTACTCTGCGTGTTGTGGTCTAGCTACACTCACCATCAGAGCGCGGTGATAGGGTCCTTCTACCTTCCCCATCTACCAGAAATATGCAAAGTTCTCCAGAAATAATAAAAAAGGAAAATCCTAATTGTGATCAGTACAAGGAAAGACCAAGGGCTATTTAACACAAAATTAATTCTATTTTTTTGCACGTGCATGAGGATTGTTTTAGACCAAATGCCTGGAAATGCACTATGTGCCTTATAGTTACAGCTACTGGCACACTTCTACAGAGCTGCTCTCCTACCATCAGAATATGGATGCATTGCATGTGTTTCTCTTGTGACACCATCCTAATTTGTCCACTTCTACACAAGAAAAAGCGCAAGTGAAATCTCCACCAGCTAATAAATCAATTTTCCCCTCTGGACTGTTTTGCCATGTAAAAAGGTGACTACAGGGTTAGAAACAGGCTAAGGCATGTAGCACTTCGCTTTGTATTTTGCCACTGGGATGATGGGTGAGGACCCCTCCCGTTACATGCCCACTCCTCAAAGTCTGTCAGTCATCATTTCTCCAGCTGAAAAGTCTGGATTCAGCTCTCTACAGAATGCAATTCTACAGGATTCAAGCAAAATTAGTTCCTTGGGGTATACTTTGCTATTTCTTATTTTTATTGCCATTCCTAGTCACGGAATATGATCTTATTTTGATAGTTACTGTAAAAAATAAACCACCAAGAAAAATATATTTCCAGCTTAGGCACTCCCAACCGCTCTCTAGAGAAGGAAATTCTCTGTGTGTGACAGCTAGGAAAGAAACCTGGGCACCTAAATTAGACATCTAAAGTTACACGTGATGGGAGTATAGTTATAGCCACGACAGTGTAAGGATCTAAGTGAAGAAAGGTTTTAAGAGAAAATTACCTTTGAATAGAAGAATGGATATATCTGTGGGGGGAAGGGGAACCCTAAACAACCAAGCTTTCAGGCAAACAAACCTTCTCTGGAAATAAGCCCAAAACGTCACGATCAGAAAACTGTCTCTGAGATAATTGTAATTATGTTGATCAATGAAACAATTTAAGAGAAATATGTTGCATGGTTGCACCATTGAAACGGAAGAAAATGAGACATAATAAGGACTGATTGCTTAATAAAGTATTTTCATTTTTTATCAGAGCGTTATGAACTTTAGTTCCCATGCTCATCTTTTTAAGTCAGACTGCAACTCTTCTTAGAGGATGACGGCTGAAAGGTCAGACACAGAGAGCTTGTTTTCTGAGAAATACTCTTCCTTTGATAATGGTCATGTTCATTAACTTAGTTCATTCCGGCGCATTCCGTTCTTCGGTTTCACCACATGACACTGTGATGGTATTTAGACGACTATAGTGTGAGTTCCTCTCTCCCCTTTTCTGTGGCAGTTACAAAACAAGACAAATGAAGGGAAAGAGCATAAAGAAAAAACAAACCAGTTCTGCTTAGTTGATGGCTAGCGAATGTACTACACAAGAGACCTAGTTATCAAGTTTTGTTAGTATAGCAACAAAGGAGAGTGTTAAAGAGTTTGAAGAAAAGACAAGACTACTGTATTGAGGGAAAACTTCACATCTTACTGAAAAGTCCTTGGAGAAGGCATAAAGACTCTTGCTTGAAAATGGAGTTGCACTGGAAACTCATACAAATGATTACCAATTCAGAAATGAGAAAGCTATAGGGAGAGTCAGAATCAAGCATGGAGGGCCTTGAAGCTGAAGGCATTTCTTTTTCCCAGGAGCATTTTCAATAGAACTAAATGTGGAAAGAATACTTTGTAAAGGCCAGAGAAAATAACACTGAAAAGTATTGAAGTGGTGGACTGGATGGGTAAATCATAGAACGGAAGGTAAATTGGCAAAAATGAAATAGACACAGAAGCTTAAACAATAGAAAGACATGGGAAAGAAAATGGAAACTATGAGTTCAGTAACTGTAGGTTTTAAGTTAAACTAAGTCAGTGGTCAGAAATTCATGAGGAGACAGTAGTGGGAAACACACAAATTTTATTTCAGATAAAAGGAGCTCAGTTCAGTGTAAGAGTAGCAGAACTATAAATCGTCTCCCTGGAGCCACTAGCTCAATTTGTATGGCCTTTAATGTAGGCTGGGCCACAAAAATTGGAGAACAGATTTGGAAAAATCTCCAAAATAATAGAGAGGTAAGAGGGAGAGCAAGCAAAAACAGTCATGGAAGGTAAAATGTCATGGCACTACAGCAGGACATCAGTCAGTGACATCTGAGGCTGTGAAAGTGACTGGCAGGCGTATGCAGACCCACCTTTGAACAAAAGTCGTGAGCAACTTGGATGGCATTTCAGTGAAAGCAAAAGGGGGAAAGTACATTCAGGAGCATGTAAGATGAAACAGAAGAAGATGATCACAGGTAAAATTTTCAAGAAACTTTGTAGACAAAAGGAATACGGCAGTAGCTGGCTTGCTTAGCTGTTAGATGAACATGTCTGTGTAGATCCATTTCTCCCTGTGTAGGCTGACTCAAATTTTCACTTACATTTTTGTTCAAATAAATCCAAACTCTACAGAAAACTTTTACAGGTGTTCTACTCAAGATAAAACCTGTGAGAACGCTACAAAGTCTAAGTTGGATCAAATTCTAGTGTATGCATTTGTGAGGGAGAGCAAGCCTTGTGTTGAGCCTACCTTAAATTCTGAAAAAATGAGACAGCAGGAAAACAGGATTATATTTCATTTTTTAAAGCTGTGCCCAGAATCTTCTTCACTCTCTGTTAACTATCACAGATCAGTGATGGTTTGATGTGACCAAAACACAATGAGCCCCTAAACTAATCCATATAACTATTATTACTTTCGATAATGCCCAAAACATTTCATTGCGTTTGTAGTGTTTTCTGGTCAAGATTCTAAATTTTTGCAGTGACATAAGTTCGTTTATGCCCTAGATATGAAAGCAAAGAGACACAGGATTATAGGGAGAAAAAAAAAAGTCTTTCTCAAAGCTGTTACTAACTGAAGCCTATTTGGCTCATGCAAACAGAAGCCAATTTGTGATAAAGCTATGAGAAATACGCTTTGCAATGAAATACACCCCACTCCTCTGCCCCCATAAATTGACATGTAAACAAGCTATGAGACATTAAACATGCTAATGTCAGTGGATTAGGCATTCATCCTGTCATTATTAACAGGACTTCACTGATAAATCTGGCTCAGGTTTTCTGTTGAAACCTGCTTTCAAGGCAAAGGATGCTATGTGACAAATAAGATGGAGTCAGACCACCCATGATTATACAAAGTGAGGACAGCAGGTGCATTCGGTCCCCCTAGGCACCTGTCAGTTCCAAGTTGTGGACTGTTCAGTAAAGATAATTGCAAAATTGATAAATTGCACCTTCAGCTGTGGGGCTGAATACGTCAAGGTCTTAAGGGTACTCCTGAACCTTATTACCTGTAGAGCAGCAACAGAGCATCTCATCTGCTCAGAAAGCATCACCTCCAGAGGCAGAGGGGAACCAATGTCTTGGTTGATAATTAGCTTGCTAACCAACAGCTGCACAGTGTAACTGATCCCCTTGTAGTAAATTAAGATATATAGATGACTGGAGTACAGCCTCAGCACTTTTATACTCTCTTGCCTTTTTTGCTTCCCGTTCCCTTTCTTAGCCACTGTCAAACTGCTGAACCATAGTACAGATCCAATATCCATAAAGTCTGTCTTGGTTATCTCATGTTTTCAATGTCTTTTTATTGGCCAACTCCCTAGTCAGAAATATTCACAACAGAGATATATGGACTTGTATATATTAACTAAGATCTTTTTGTGCTGTGATCAGTGTATTTGCCACCAGAACAGCAATTCCAATGGCAAATTTGTGAGTAAATCAAGATAATCAGTTAATTCAAGAGTTCGTTTGGCTCATCAATAGAAATCTTCATCCTGTTGCCACTGCTGAAAACAAATTAAGAATAATCATGTCCAGTTATTAACAATTTGTTCTAGCACAGAACCATGAATCATTATTACTCCTTTCTTCTCCAGACAAATCACCTTGTGGTTTTGTTGTGGCCTATTCATAGGTAGCAGTTTAAACAATATTATTACTGTTACAGTATTTTCAGAAAGATAAAAGTGACATCCACAGCATCCAGGGAAAACAAAAAGGCTCAGCATTGCTGCCACGTTTCCACTGGCAATGCAAGTAGGATAACTAGAAAATCAATATCTCAAGATCAAATAGTTTTTGATACTGTGTGCAAGTGAAGAGGAAATATTATGAGATCCTAAGATGCACTATCCAGAAGCATTATTTCACCTGACAGTAATTCATGACTTTCCTACTGGCTAAATATTTCACGGATAGAGTTAAATAGACAGAGGTTTCAAACGCCTTCAGATTCTGCCTCTGCAGCCTGGGAAAGGAATTTTCCACTTTGTACTGCTGAGAAAAATGTAGATGATGTAGGCTACAGTATCATGTTCAGAGGAACAAGGTGGGTAGAACAGGGCATTAGGCACTACTATACTCTAGGGAAGAAAGAGCAGTCAGGGGCACAATGGAAGTGCTTCATTATATTTTAAATGGGAATATTTCCAAGGATAGGAAAGCCTGTGGTGCTTGTAAAGGATTAAACAGGGTAATGTGCTTTTTAAGACATAAAGAGGTATGTAATGTGATATGCTTAAGCCTAAATGATTTTTCTTGGAGTCCTCAATGAATGTTTAAGCAGGCATGACTTAGGCCTCTGTAAATCCTCTCTGAATAAATAACTTCCATGAAAATAGAGATTCTTTTGACAGAATGAGATGTATATTTCATAACCTATGCAAAAAAAAAAAAAATCAGAGAAAAACTTAGGAATAGTAAAGAAAAAAAGAAAAAAAGAAGATAAAAGTGAATATTCTTCTTCAGAATAATCCAAGCACATATAGGAATATAGCTACCTCCCTAACCATTTTGATTTGACAGAGCAAGAAGACAAACAAAAGAACACTTCCCTACCTCTAATTGAGACCTTCAACTGCTTTTTGTTGCCTTTTGAGAAAGAAAGAGGCAATAAGTGGCAGAATCTGAAGTGCCTGTGCTTCTCACTATCTCCTGTTTGAGGTATTTAAAACTCTGCTTGCTCTTCAGGGTAAATCTACACAGCTGCTCTCTAACCATCCTGATGGCATATATGGCTGTTCTCTAGGGATGGAATGGGAGCACACACAGTGATATGTATGCACCTCATTTATGAAAAGAGCGGGACAGAAAAATATCAAAACCTGAAAGCTTAACAATGGCATGATCTTCCCATCTTATTTCTCTTGACTGCCCTGCCCTCCTGCCAGGAAAAGCAGATCAATGTGGTAGACTGCCTGATACAAAATGGGACTACGGAATCATTGTCATTTGGCTGTATTGTATTTTCACTCACACAGGTGCCACTCCCCATGAAGTCATTGGTACAGCAAGTGTGCAGTCCTGCTGAGCAAGTAGGATAATGCAGTGAGTGAATCAGCAGCTGATCCTCCTCCCTCCACCTCTGTTGATACATACATTAGTGTTAAGCTGCTACTTTCCTCTACATAAAAAAAGTTCCAGCTCCACTGTAACTTGCAGAATAAAAGCAAGACAAAACTAAAGGACACTTAAGATACAACAAAAAGGTTTGGCAGAGCCTCTTCTGTGATGGCTACTTGTAAATCCAGCTTAACCTCAAAGAAGGTGCAGCAGTGAGTGTTGTTAGAGAGTATGTTCACTGCATGCCCGACATTCTTCCCACACACCTCTCTCTCATGGTGGTCCCTCCTATCACAATCCCTTCGTAGCCATTAGGCAGACTAGACAGTATCCATTTGGAAGCACTCATTAAGTCTCAGCCCTCACTTGGCACTCCAGGAACATGTGACAAGGTAATGACCTCGGAGAGCTTGGACAAACTGTTTGGTAACGCTTTAGTGCTGATTAACAGTAGAAACAAAATGAAGCACAGAGGGAAACCTGTTGGCTCAGCTTGTCCAGGTTTATAATCTGGCTAATAGCTCTGATGTGGCCAGCTAAATTCATTCAGGGTTCTGAAGAACACTAGAAAGTATATAAATATGCCAAGGGGCACCATAATTCCTTTCCTCTGAAGTGTTTTTATTTTTTTTCAGGTATTTTACAGAAATTATAATCTCTGTCTCTTATCAGTTGCCGGTTTAAGTATTAATTTTCCTCGTCTAAGACTAGCTTTTAACATCACTTTCTTCATCCAGCTTTTTTTCCTAAGCAGTCCTGATACAATCTCCCAAAAGCTTCTGTGTGAACAGCAACTGCACATAATCTTTTTCTGTGTTATTTCTTCCTATAAGAGGAAAGAAGGGGGAAAACTGCACACAGGTAGGTGGATGTGTATGTTCATTTGAATTGGGCCTGAGCCCTCTGATATTTTAAAAATGGAGGATGGTTGGCTTGCTCACATGCTGCAACTTGGTTTTTCAACACTATAATTTGCAAGTGCTTGTACCGGGGAAGCAGAGGCATGGGAAATTAAAGAACTCAGATAATTCTAGTTTTGTAGGTTTTAAGACAGTAACTGCCATGTTTCCAGAAATGAGAAATCACAGACTATAAACTGAAATTACCTGCCAGCATGATACACTGGTGTTTATTTCAGCTAAAAGGCATTAGTCAACACAGCTGTGTTTGACGTGCTCTGGGTTTCGATTCTTCTGAAGCCTTTAGGATAACTTGGGAAGGCAAACCAGAAGCGGGTTACTTTTTTTAAACGAAAGGCAACCCCCAGCTTTATCAGCCCCTAACAAACTGAGCTAAAATATGTTTTCTCAAAAGAAGCAATTTCCTCTGCCCAATAAATCTTCAGACTGTCTTTTTTTTCCTTGGTTTTTCAGCTCATGACATTTTATGGAGGGGTTTTAAAAGTGCACATCCCCAGGGTCTGTCTTGCATCTTCTTTCATACCATTTAGTCCTTCAAAGGAAAAAATATGATCTCAGTTATACAGAGGATGGATTAGTGATTTTTAAAACTTTGTTATTCTGTGGTTCCTTTATTACCAAGAGATCACCAGTGATTTAGTAATTCTTTTTAACATACTCTTTCTCTTGCATGTTTATATCTATTGCGGAAACACCAAAAATTACAGGTTTTCCTGGAAAATCTATCTTGGTGGAGACAAAAGGCAGAGTTTGCCTGGATTTTTAGGAGACTCTAAATCAAGCTTAAAATAAGTGAACACACATCTTCATGGATATATGCTCTAATTAGTATTCACATTTTGAAGTTTAAAATAAAATCTGTAAAATATGACATTTATCAGATTTTATTTAAAGCTATTAATATGAAGATACAATGGTCTGGATAAATTTTGTATACAGTCACTCAATAACCCATATTTACTGTCATAATCTTTCAGGTACTACTGTTCTTATAAAAGCTGAAGCTGTCAAACAAAAACGTGTACAAAAACTGACTACTGCTCTCAAAGTGTTTTCCCACTGCTAAACTCACTACAGAAGGTGGCTGAGACACTCTTATTTAAAGCCAGATCATCTTTTCCTGCCTGCCTTTCTCAAAGCACGTATGAGTCAGAGCTACAACTGAAAGCCAAGGTTTTCAGTGTCAGTGGTGCACAAAAGTAAGTTGATCAATGTCTTGTACTCAAATCACTTTAAGCTTTGTACAGTACATTGCCATATCTTCCAGGCTTATTAGTGATCCTATTCTCATTTTGCATCCTGACAAATGCATTCATCTCTCATACCTATAAATCCTTTTCAGACAAAATGGTCTAGGTACTTATATTTTAAGATGTAGTTGAAAACAAGCTATATATTTGAGAAGTCCCAATCCTCCATGCCAATGCAATGGGCTTGCAGAAATTGGTACCAGGTATGATCATTATCTGGGTGGAAACGAAATCCTTCCAGTGAAAAGCAACAACTAAGCAAATGTGGTGTTACAGTAGAGCATCTGGAATGGGAAGCAAAAAGTAGGTCACACCAGTACCTTTTGAATGCCTGCAGTCGACTCCATCACGTTGTTCTCTGAGCCATTACTTCTGTTAATCATCCGCCACATTTGTGAATACATGCTGTCTCTCTCAAAAGGATTCATCCCTTTCACTCGGACGTGCTCATAGACTGCTGAGTCCAACACCGTGCCATAAGGAATATCCGTCTGCCTTGAGAGATCCTGGAGAGACCTTAATTGTAGGTGAAGAAAAGAGACACAGAAGACTTGAAGCCACATTTTCAAGAGGAAGGGAGGTGCAGGCAAGCAAAGGGCAACACATAGGAAGATGGTTGTCAAGCCAGCTTCTTCTGTTGTTTGTTTTTTTTCTTTTTTTTTTTCCTTAAAAGACAAAATAAGACTGAAAAAATGTTTTTATTGCTGAAGACACAAGGAGGAGTATGAAGTGAAAGGATGGGGTGAAAAAAAAGAAAATGAATACTCCAGAGCTCTTTTGTGTGGAGGCAAAAGAGAGAAGGCACAACTGCAGTCCCTTTAGCCACATGCAGCAAGTTCAACAGAATTAACCACCTACGACAGTACAGTGCCACTGTACATCCTAGGGAGCCAGAGTGTAAGCACCAAAAAAGACTCACTGAATCTAGCCCAAAAAACCCGAGCTGTGTATTTTTTTATGTGCTACTGCGTTAAGCAGTGAAGAACAGCTTTTTGGTGGTGTTTCTGCACTGAACTGTGCATCCATTACACAAAGCAGGTCGCATCCTACATTATTTTCAGTAACAGGAAGATTTCTGTTGTGGTTTCATGAACTGTCTTTTCATCACAATTCATGTCATTTAGTCCAATAAATTTGCTCTACTTTACATGTTATCTAATCTTACCCATTCCCTGCAAGTAAGAAAAATTAACCAGTTTAGAAGTTTCTAAAGAATCCCAAATATTACTTTGTCAACCCTGCTTTGGACTTAAAGAGGTATATTAGAACCCTTTGAAGTTTCCTAACCTTTTGACCTTTATTTTTCTGTCCTGTAGAATTATCGTCCCATACCTTTGTTTCTTGAATGGCATTCATTAACGTTTCAAAATAAGTACTGTGATATATCTCGTGCCTAAACTTATTATAGTTTTCCTGGTACAAATTAACTTTGTATAAACTGCACGAATCTAGTGGATGAAAACTAAGGACAATCAAAGATCAGAGTGCTGTCTTAAAGCAGGCAATAGCAAGTTCTAAAAGCTCATCACAGCCATGGAAAATCCAAACACAAGCTCAAGAAACTCATCAAATTCCAATTTGTGTTTCTGAAACATGTAAATTTAGAGGCAAGTGAAAATGGCTGTGGGGGTGGGGCAGAGGGAATTCTTAGGTGTTCCAGAGGTGGCACTGAAGAAAGCAATAATTAGATCTCGAAGGATATGTAAGGCCCTGAACACAACAGAAAGCAAGAAAAGAAGAAATCAATAGAACTCAATGGCAAGGTTTAGAAGTTAGTTGATGAAAATGAAATTCTTCAAATTTCAGGCATACGGGCTTAGAAAAACATTGTACAAGAGCTAAATTCCAATCAGATAATAAATCAGAAATATAAAGAAGGGATAAATTTAATCTTGAAGAGTAAATAACTAATGATATTAAAACCTCCACAATTCCCTTTGTCCAACAAGATCGCATTCCTCTTCAAGACCATAAGCAGCAGAGACCTGCAAAGAGTCAGTACACATATGGGATCATCAAGGGTGAACTGCTAGATGGAGTTTTTCTTAAAATCAAGTATATTGGTCTTCTGTGAGAAGACTGAGACGTGCCCTTTTCTAGGCTTTCATCTCATCAAACAAAATACAGAAGGTGGAAGTACAGACAGGCTACAAATGAGGAATTTAGAAATATTTCCTGGCAACTCTGGATATCATTAGGAAAGTCAACACTCAGCTAGAGTGGATGCTGTCAAGGGACCTCAAGGCTTACAAGACCAGTTTTTGCAGAACTAAAAGGCTGAAAAAGAAAAGGGTGGACTTGTTGAAAGGGACAATAGACACAGCTAAGGCTGAGGTGCTCACTGCCTTTTTTGCTTCACTCTTCCCTAACAAGTTCTCGCAGATCTCTGTGACTAGAGGCTGAGTTCAAGGAAGCAGTGAACAACCAGAAGTGGGTGGTCAGGTAAATGCCAACCAGAAAGACAAGGATTCATAGATAGCACTAGACCCATAGAAGTCCATAGGACCAGGCGGGCTGCATCGAAGTGTGCTGAGAGAGCTGGCCAATGTACTTGCAAGGCTGCTTCCTTTATTTTTTGAAAGATGAATGATACAAGCCAAGATGCCATTGGCCTTCTTGGCCACCTGGGCACACTGCTGGCTCATGTTCAGTTGGCTGTCAATCAACACCCCCAGGTCCTCCTCCTCTAGGCAGCTTTCTAGCCAGACTTCTCCTGGCTAGTCTGTAGCACTGCACAGGGTTGTTGTGCCCCAAGTGCAGGACCCGGCATTTGGCCTTGTTGAACCTCATGCCATCGGCCTCAGCCCAGCGGTCCAGTCTGTTCAGATCCCTTTGAAGAGCCTCCCTACCCTCCAGCAGATCCAGGCTTCCATCCAGCTTAGTGTCATCCACAAATTGTAACATCCTGTAATTGCTGTGTTATTTGTCACACACATTGCTAGAAAAGTATGCAAAATGTATCTATTGAGTCTTCAATTTCTAGTGACACCACCTAGTAAATTTGCAATCATTACTTTACGAGACTCTGTATAGCCATATAATTTCTAATAGAATGAGTAACAAAGCATTTTGAAATATTAATGCTAACTGGTATATAAATGATGTGTAGCTGCTGATACAAAACAGTACAGTTAGAAACCATACAAAAGATAAAGAGGTCCTCTGTATACCTTGTGGCTAATAAAAGCAACCTTGCTATTTTCAGAGAGGCAAACCAACATGAGCCGTTAGTCCAGAAGTGTACTATAATCAGGTATAGGAAGCATACTACAAACAGTCTGAGAAGCAAGCAATAGTGCTATCACGCACAAAGGCATCATCAGCAGGGAAATAACAAGGAGGAAAATTATGTCAGTGCATTCAGGAAGGTATGCTGTAGCTGCCAAGTCTGCATTAACTGCATTCTGCAGTTCTTTACTGCTTGGTGTGCTATTCTAAAACATAGGATGCCCTGAATCTTAGCACAGTTGCAGGTGCTGCTCTATGCTGAGAAAATGATGGTGAGACGACAAGAGCAAATCAACTATGAATGTAAAATCTACAGATATGCTACACACCGTTGTCAGTAGCAAACCCCAAGCTTTGGTTCACCTGGCCCTATTCTGAGCAGCAAGAAAGAAGTTTTGCAGCCTCTGAGGTGTCAATGTGCGTACGCTGCTGCGTAGGCAAGCTGCAAAAATGGGAAAGACCTATCACATCAGTGACTTTATCCCCTTACACAAACATGTCAAATGGTATAATATATATGACCTCGCTCAGAAACTGTTTTTTATAACCTGCAGCTTTGCAGACTACTGGAATGCCAGTCACAACCTAGCAGCCAAGGTAGAGCAAACCAAAGAGAAATGACAAACCTTGACAGGACTAATAAAATTATTAAACCATTGAGGTTTCTTTCCAGAAGAAAGAATTTTTATAAACACTTTACCTCCAGTCTGGTTTGTAAGTTACACGCTGTTCAATGTACCTTTTTTCTTGGATTAAAGAACCCATTCTCTGTTCAAACACATTTACTGGGGACACAGATCTCCAGCCTCTCTATGTCACCCAGTCTCACCACATAGCTGCCACATCAAACCTCAAAATAATGAAAAAGTATTTCTCAAACTGATTAATTACTGTGGGGTATCCTTTGATGTCCAAATTCTGACACCATTATTCACACTAGTTAAGAATTTAATGTTGCAATAGTTCTACTGATTTCAGTCAAAATACCTGCAAAACAAAGCATACATCTAACATGAGTAAGGGAATTATAATTCCACATTTTAAAACATTTATCTCTTTGAATTTCAGATTTTGAAGCTATAAGATAACGAATGGTAGAAGTGTTTAATAATAAAACAAGCATATGCAGTTGATAACTTGCTGTAAAATTAAATACCCTTAATGGAACTTGTATAAAGAAAAATTCTACTTATAGGGAGAGACCATGTAGTCAGGTCACAGTTCAGCTTATTTTTGGTTATCAGTCATGAAGCATTGTGGGGAAAAAAGTTGTGAGTGCTCCTTATGGTAACTTTTTTCCTTGCAATTACTGTAATAATATCCATATTATCCTATACAAAGTAGCTACAATACAGGACTACTCTGAGGATGAATTGAGTCATTTGAGGATGAATCACGAACAGCTACAGTTATTTTTCAGCACTTGTTGATATTGTTTAGCATTCTGCACCGTAATCAGGCAGCAACAGTCAGGTCACTTTCATTTTTCTGGCTTAGTACAAATTAAGTGCTTCATAATTTAAAAAAATTATCTCTGCTTTCAATGCGAAGAAAAAAAAATTATACTAGGATCTGCATATGTTTCTTTCCTAGAATATATCCTCTTCTAGAATTTCAAATCCTAGACTTAGAATTTGTAACACGTTGTTCATATATGTTAGTCAAAAGTCTTTAAAAAGTACACAAAAAATGCAGAAAACCAAAAGGTCAACTCCATAAAGGAATAATCAAATTCCTTTTTAGTTGATTAAATACCATTGAAGTGAGGGGCTTGGGCATCAAAGCATCTTTGTAGATCTGGGTTACAGATCAATTTAGGCTAGTTGTGTTAGACGACTGTTGCACTGAAGTGTCTGTAAGAAGGAGTCACTAAATTTTGGAGAAAATAATTGGTGTCATGGTTTGCACAGAAGTCTCTATTTATGACTAATTCAGATAAAGCTTTCCAATGATTTTTTTTTCTTTTTTCTTTAAGTAAAGATTTAACTGTTGGCAGCAACAGCTGTGTAGTAATATCACTTTCTAGCCAGTTTGGAGATCTGGGTGAATCATGTTAAAGGAAAAGTCAAAGAACATTTTGCTTTACAGCATAAGGAAATATCTACTCCAATTACTGCATTCTTGTTTAACACCCTTTGTAGAAAACTTCCAGGCAGCTGTATTGATCTGTTTAAAGCCTTGGGGACAAAGGACCTTTGGATTCAAACGAATCATGGTTTAGGAAAAACACTGTGAAAAGAATGACAAGGCAAAATAAAGATGACAAAAGGCATGCTCTAACACTATGCTTCCATTATTTAGAGGCAGAGTTCTCACCTATCAAACAGGACATATTACTTCTAACACAAAGAACATAATAAGAACTTCTTATTTTACACAAGACACAAGATGCAGACGATCTCCATTACACAAGCAAAAGTTTTAGTCAAGCTTCTACACTTTTAGAAATGGATTAGATTTAAACTTGAAACCAGCTAACTCTAGCCTTTCATATGACAAATTCTTTGACTTCCCCTCTGCCTACCCCACTCCCCCAACTTTCCTGCAAAATATCAGTGTCCATGAGAAGGTGGTTACACCCTCTCTTTACCCAGAAAAAAAGTGGAGGTGCAGTGCAATAGTCTGAGTAAAATAATTGTCTGCCAAAGGACCATAATTCTGTCCTAAAGGAATCCTAAAACACAGTAATGGCAATACTGGCTCAGTGATGAAATTCACAGCATCAGCACCTATGAGAAATAGCTTGAGACCTTCAAATTTATTTGGCATTTGCCAAGAAAAGCCACTCTTAATTACTGTTCATTCATGCTGCATTTGAAAGTGCGACCTAAAGATTTAAGGAATATAGAAATCATGCTTTGCTGCTACAATATTTTGACATTTGAAATGCTGACTGTCTTGATTTAAATGCCACCTGCGATGTGGGTCAAGAGTGAATAAAAGGTGCAGCTAGAAACCACTTTATGACTTGCGTGCCTCTACTCCTGATATTGCCTGTTGGTAGAATGTGAAAAGCTGAGCTCCCATTTGTCTGGGAAAGGAGATTAACGCCCACTCTTATCCTCTAAGTCCATCTAAAAATTGTAACAATTTGATCAAAATTAACCAGTGAAGCAGAGAACAAATGCCATCAACTTCAAGTGATATTATGCAGCAAAGATATACTTCCGAGACTTTCAAGGGAAAGGGAACATTTCACTAGTCATCCCTAGTGCACTGCCTAACAAAATTTTGTATGCTTTTCTTTTCTAAATAGGCTTCTTGATACCATGAAATACTGACCAGGAAGAGTGGCCCAATCCTTGTACCAGCTGAGAAAGGGAAGCTGCAAAAGCTTTGAACAGAAACACATTCAAAAACTGAAATGCAGCAGCTACCAAAACGTTCCAAGGAAACGAAATGTGCTAGGGTCCCGCACTTGGGTCACAAAAATCTATGCAACACTACAACGCTTCAGGAAGAGTGGCTGGAAAGCTGCCTGGCAGAAAAGGACCTGGGGTGCTAGTTGACAGCTGAACGCAAGTCAGCAGTGTGTCCAAGTGGCCAAAAAGGCCAACAGCATCTCAGCATCTTGGCTTGTATCAGAAATAGTGTGGCCAACAGGACTAGAGAGGTGATTGTCCCGTTTACCCAGGACTGGTGAGGCTGTAACCTGAACACTGTGTTCAGTTTTGAGCCCCTCACTACAAGAAGGATGTTGAAGTGCTAGAGTGCATCCAGAGGAGGGCAACAAAGCTGGCAAAGGGTCTGGAGCACAAGTGTTATGAGGAGCAGTTGAGGGAACTGGGTTTTTTCAGTCTGAAGAAAAAGAGTCTGAAGGGAGACCTTATCACCCACTACAACTACCTGAAAGGAAGTTGCAGCAAGGTGGGTGTTTGTCTTTTCTCCCAAGAAACAAGTGACAGGACAACAGGAAATGGCCTTAAGTTGTGTCAGGGAAGGTTTAGATTAGATATTAAGAAAAAATTCTTTACTGGAAGAATGGTGAAGCATTGGAACAAACTGCCTAGGGAAGTGGTGGAGTCACCATCCCTGGAGGTGTTCAAAAAACGTGTAGATGTGGCACTTTGTGACATGGTTTAGTAGGTGTGGTGGTGTTGGGCTGACAGTTGGACTTGATGATCTTAGAGGTCTTTTCCAATCTTAATGATTCTATGACTATATGAAACCTCCTGCCTTTTGTAAAGATATCAAAAGGATACCTATTAACTACTTATGACATCTGTGCAAACCCACTGTCTTCCATTTCTTTCATTTTCAAACTTCTTTGAAGCTGGCTGGATAGCACTACAAGCAGGATCTGGTTTATTTTCTTTAAACACTTAAACTCATTTTCATTCTGGCCTTCAAAGCCCCCCAAGGTACAATCTGAACTCTTAAAAAAAAAAAAAAGCACATCAGGTTTTTTTCTTTACTGCTTATTCATGCTTCCCACTTTGTGGTAATTCAGCATGGTAAACAGTCTCTCTCTTCGGTGCCGATTTGAGTTTCAATTTTGGCAGTTTCATAAACTAAAGTTTTGCACTCCCACTGTAGCTAGGATAACTTAATTCCCTAATGGATACTTAACACATCTAATTACTCTATTTTTGAGCTGCAACCACTGTTGAAACATGACTCTGTTCTTTCATTCCAGGAGCTTTCTAGCTGCAACATTTTTTTACTAAATAAAACATTTTCCATGACTTTGCCAACTCTACATAATAACTTCAGAATTCCATTGAGGGTTTTCTAGTGATATCATAATAAATGGCATAAAAAAAAGA
Source organism: Cuculus canorus (assembly GCF_017976375.1). Classification (NCBI taxonomy): domain Eukaryota; kingdom Metazoa; phylum Chordata; class Aves; order Cuculiformes; family Cuculidae; genus Cuculus; species Cuculus canorus. The sequence continues at coordinate 50,418,143 of NC_071404.1, read as the reverse complement.
AAAAAAAAAAGCTGAAGATATTTTAAAATATAGTTTGGGGATATTTTATGCTTTTTTTACACATGATAAGAAGACCCAGACATTTGCCACAGTAATATGAGTATTTTTCTGGACTGCTTCAAAACTGGAAAGGACTTAAATTCAAAGCAGGATGCAGAGGTATATTTCATATTTGTAAGGACAAACTAATTCTCCTCCACTGCCTCACCAGCAAGGAGAAGGGAGAAAGGGAAAGGATATATGAAGTGCAAAAGGATGCTCCTAACTGGGACATTCAGGAGATAGCCATATATCGAAACTGAAGGGCTCATTCTGCTCTTAGGTTTAGCTTTAGCTTCCAATTGCAAATAAACCTTGGCTGTTACTGCACATGTTTACTTGTCTATATGCTGTTGAAGCCTGGATTGGTTTTAGTATGTAGAGGAAAAGTATGTTAATGAGACCATGGTGATTGGCTGGCATGCAGTGACATTTTGACCTAACCTATGAATTCAGAGGAAGCCAGGGCTCCTCCTGCCCAGTCCACACCAGTGGCTCACTGTCTCAAGGGCATTTCAAAGAGATTGGGAGAGCCACTGAACTAGAGGCAGCAAGATCTTAGGTAATGATACACAGAAGACAGAGAGTTGAATCAACAACTGGAGAGAGAAAACTGAATTTGTCCTAAGGTCAGCATTGAGTGTGCCTTGACTGTCAGGTCCTTACCTTTCTGGAGGAAGAAATACAACAGAATGTGCCCTCATCTTTGAAGTCACTCTTATCATGTTTGCAAAGAAGGATTTATGGGAAAGGCTAACTGTGTCACTTGCATAATTTCATGACTTGTAGCCTCAAGATAAAAAACACACTATGGAAAAATTATCAGCTGCCCCTTGGAGTGCTTGGCTAGGTAATGCTTCACTGTATTTTCTAGTCTCTGCTTTGACCCAAGAGGAAGGATTTGGGGGTGGAGGAAGACACTGGAGCAATGAGAGCAAGGATAATTCATCATGCAGCTTGCTGAAGGAGAGGAGACTGGAGAATGAAAAGGCAGAGAAAAAAAAGGTAGGAGATCTAGAAAGATTCCTGTGGAATGGAGAGATGAGATGATCTGGAAAAAAACGACTGGAAGGTATGACCGAAAAACAGTTTACCATAAAAAGGATGGGAGAAGACAAAAACATTCATGTTAGGGAGGCATGAAGCAAAAGAACTGATAGACAGAAAAAAAGAATGTTATCTGTCAATATAGCAAGATAGCACCTAGGAGCAGAAAGGATAAAGATGACCAGTAAATGAATTTTTATTTTTATTGCTGTAAACACATCTGTGCTTTGGCAAGAAAAGGTGAAATCATCTTTGAGCTCCTCAAACACTGAAGAAGCATTGGGCTTGTTTTATACTTGCTCATTTCAAATGCTGATACACTACTTATCTCAAATCCATTCCTTCTTTCAAAATATGTAGGTGTACATATATATGTATGTACATGTGCCACAGAACAGTATCCCAGAGGCCAACAATTCTGATACTGAAGACAAAGCGCCTACGGGGAGACCGGTAGTTTATGGTATATTGTTATTTTTTTAACTTCCAATCTCCTCCTCAGGATGATAAAAAATTCCTCTTTTTCTCACATTTAAGTAGAACGTTCATATCCCTCCACATGCATATACACATTCACCCTCCTTTCCCGCAATTCATACTGCATCAACTTACTGGATGGAGTTCTCAATGCGCGTGATGGTGAGGAAAGCTGCTAGGTTTGCCGTGTAGGAGGAGATGACAATCAAAGCAAAGAGCCACCAAGCTCCCATCATAAGTCGGGTTGCCAGGGTTGTGTACGGAACCTCTCCTCCTGTGGGGAAGAAGGAAAAGCAAGAGTTTTCATCTGGCAGAAGGAAACCCAGATCCTCATTGCTCATGCATTGCTGAGGAGAACTAGGTCCCCAAGGTCAACAGGATAAACCACCTTGCTTTAGTAGACTGAGCAGCACTTGGAGCCACACTTTCTATGCAATGAAAAGTACTGGAGAAAGCCCACACTGTCAGCCATCATTACTGTATTTGATCTTTTTTGCTTTGTGCCTTTAATTGCAATTAATTTGCCAGTCCTGTCCCATAATGGAAATAGACTTCAAGATCTCAGAACAAAACCAGCAAAAGTAAATTCAGTGTTCCTTAGAGAACTTATCTACAAACCTTAATTAAACCTTTCTTGCAGTTTTGAGAACATAAAGTAAAAAAAAACCCATCAAAATACAATTACTTTTCACAGTTCTGTAGGCAGGCAGATGCTCGTGAGACCCATATATACGTGTACATTTTGCTGCTAGTGAGGTTAGACATGCAAAACCCAAAATATCAAACATATAGAAGAAGAATGCAAAATAGTTTTGTATTCCCATAGTTGTTTTCCTTTAAAATCCGACTGCTATGTAAACAAAACATTAGCAGCAATTAAACCTACCAGGATGAGCTACACAGCACCACTTGTGTGACCAGAGAACATTTTAACAAGCCATGAAAAGCATTATATTTTATTCAAAGAGTTGCCCCCAAACCACACTATTTCAGAGTCTTTGAAAGAGCTCTTTCAGTTAAAAACATAGAACTCAGATTTTTAGATGAAGGTAACATCATTGTTTTAAAAACACCCACTTTGTCTGCAGTCTAAGTTTTGTCACAGTGACAAGTAACTAGAGGGGACAGATGAATGCAGCAACGATCCAAAGACAACTGATCAAGACATTCACCTTTTTCCTTTCCCCCTATACTCAGCAATTTGAAAAGCTGTCATTATTTTTGAGGTAGCTTTTTCAGATGCAAAATCTTATGGTAGTACAATGCCTGGGATTTGCAAAAGCAGTCTGCTACAGATTCAGTCATTTGTAAGCATTTTGTGCTGGGATCTTCATTTACGTAAAAACTCCCTCACGTTTCCCTAGCAAGTAGGTTTAAATGGAATACAAATTACAATTATTCCCACTCCAAGTACAAATAATTTTCAATTATGTACACAAACTAGTTATCTGATCAACACTTGAATGCGAAGCATCACCTTACTGTTTTGTTCAATGTTAGCCTTATCTAAGCAAAACATTCGGAACTCTGTTTCACCGTACAATAGACAAGTTTGAAGCTTTTTTCCTACTTCAGTGATGTGGAGTTGTACCATGTAGGAAATAATAACTGACTCCATTAATTTACAGTTTTGGTATATGAGTATTTAAATCCTATGCCTTTTAAGAATGCCAGTACTGAAAGACAAAATCCATATTAGAACTGTACAGGTGGAAATAACTTCCCTTTTATTTCCAAGATACCATGTAATTACCTGAAATAAGAATCTATTGATCAGATCTAAAGAGATTATTTCAGTATGAGGACTTTCGAAGATGAACATTAACTTCAACATCAGAAGCTATGGTTTTCTCTCTCATAAATTTTGAATGATTTTTAATAGAATATTTCTACTTTATAACAGTTCTGCAATGTGTTTGGAATAATTCATTTAAAACTGATTTTTAATAAAATGAAAAGAGCACAGAGCTATATAAATTTATTGAGAAAAGCTGTTTGTCCTTTTAACTTTCAGTTGTCGATCCCTGCAGATAATCTGCATAATGAATCAAAATCGGTAGAATGATAGAGAAGCAGCCAACGATCTCCTGGACATCCTTGCAGTTTCATTTTTCAGCTTAGTGAGTAAAACTTCAAGTTCTCACATTTTGTTATTGAAATGAAATATCAGAAAAGAGAGAACTGCTAAAAGTCACACATCTGCCTTCTAATTTTCAAGCAAGGATGCTATGCAACAAGTGACCATGAAAACCATTACAGAGCCCTCAGCCACAGCATTTCTCTACCATTCATACAGTGTAGTTTACCCATAAGGTTGTCTCCACTGATGGCTGTTACCTTTTCTTTTCTAAGACCCACGTGAACAACAGACTTAAAAACTGTGAGTGCTTGTTATCCCAAGTGCTTTTATCTCACTCTGGTGTTTGTGAATTCTTGTTTCTAATTCCCAGTGTACCTTGTGTATCAGCAGTCAACAAATGAGGCTTCAGGACAAAGCTTGCATGCAAGTACACATACAGTAAACAGTAATTATCACAATAATCCAACACTCCCGCCCCTATCCTAAAATCTTTGCATTGACACTTCTTAAACCAGCATTTCTAAAGTAGGACTGACACTGCAACTGCATAGGTGCATGATTTTTAAGCAGTCCAGGCAGGGAACTCCACCTGTCCCAGTGAAAAAAGGAAAGAAAGAAACAAAAATAAAAGGAGATCTTTTACTGCCATACTAGCATTTCTTTGGCATCTATTAGGAGACGTACTGCAAAACAGTCTTGTTCTACTGTACTGTTTGCTAAAACACTTTCTGCACCACGACAGTTCACCTTACAAAACCTCTTCACCCCCCTCAATTTTGTTTTTAGCAACAAAACTTTACAGAGTTTTCTTTTAGTCCAAATTTAGTCCAAACTGTTTTCTCAGTGCAGAAGAGTACTGAGTCACTCAGGAGAGTAACCGTCATTGGTTTTCCATTAACATTACCATGAAAAAGAGCTGCAGGTCTAACAGTTGCTATTGTTGACTGTAAATTAGTATGCAGAAGGGACACGCATGGAAACCTCCCTGGGCTCTGCTTCTCAATATCTAGTATGAGTTTCAGGTGCTCGGACATTTTTATGGATGAGAGCATATTCTAGTTACCAGGGGTTATGCACAGGACACACAATGCAACAGAGGAAGGAGCCAAGAAGATGAAACAAGTCTCTCTTTGCTACTGTCTTTCCTATTGTATGACAGTAAAGCTTAATAAACCCTAATGGCAAAGGAGGCCACCTGATGCCACATAAACACACCTTGGGAACCAGAGAAAAATACATCCTATCACACCTCGTTCCTAGAGCAATCTCATCTGCCTTTAAAAATTTTTGATTGTATGTGCAGGAAGGAAAAGATATTTTCCAGAGGAAACTGAACTAGCAAAAAGTAATCTCATTGGGAGTTTCCTGAAAGAGCTGAATTACCATAGAAGTGACAGTGAAAGCAATTACTTTTAGTCCTCCTGTTCTCATCTAATACAGCTCTCCTTCATCAATCCTAGGCAAGTTTACTGTTGGCCTACTTCAGATGACAGGCTTAGATCACAACTTATCTCAGAACTTTTGTTTATTCCCATTTCTTTCCAAGTGCTTCAAGCTAAATATCAGAAGGCAAGAAAAATAACACATTGTCTTGACAATGCAAACAATATAGCATATAATTATGACAGACCTAAATATCAGCGAAAATCTATTTTAGGAGAAAAATGCACACCTATAAAATTCCTATACGTATTTCTAACCTCCTTTAAATTGTTCTCCCTCATTAGTAGTGAGTTTAAAAGTTTCTTCAAGTCAAAAAAATCACAAGAGATGATTATAGGCAAAAAGGAGGAATGAAATCATGAGAAAAATAGACAAACCAGGGAAACCGAGGATCACAGTCTGGTGAGACCTTCTAAATTTCTAAATTTCTAAATTCTAAAATTCTGGACTAGATTTAAATAATTCAAAATACATATGCTGTTTCTCCAAACATCTTTTTCTCAGGGATTTGTCAATTGTTTGCTTGAAGAAAAAAACTGTTCATCTGCATAGCCCAGAATTATGAAAGTGTTTCAGGCAGAAATGGAAAAAAATAATCTTTTTTGTGGACAAAAAGAAACAGTGAAATATTTATTGGAGAAGTTTTAACTGCAGCTGGCATTTCTGAGATCAAGCCTGGTGGCAGCTATCTTGCAAAAAAACTGATGCAATTTTTGTTGCTAGTCATCCAGGCAGTAAATATGCAAGATAAGGTCTTTCTCTGGTTTAATATCAATTTAACAACCTCACTGGGAACGGACAATATTTATAAGTAAAATTCATTTGCTTAAAACAACAGCTCAGAAATAATTTTCTTTACTATTACTAAAGCAAACAGCTTGGCAGCATAGAGCCCACAATGTTGAGAAAACACCAAATTGATTATTAAGTATAATAATGTCTTTTGAAGATTAATTATTAAGATGTATTTTATAAACAACTACAGAGAGAGAGAGAAAAGCCATAAACCACTATCATTCTATGTCCTGAATTTGTTAACTCTACTAAATGATGTTCCTGGGGGGAGCTGAGACCTGGACTGGGACTTTGCTGCAGGAGCTCCATATGTGAAGAGAAAGGGTTGAATGAGAATGCTCTAGCTTTCTCCTACAGGAAGGACAGTAGAAGAATCATGGCTTGCAATTACTAGTGATAAGCACAGCTGCCAGGGAAATCCCAAAGGCGAGGTCCTTACTATAGAAAAAACTCGATTTGTCACCAATGCTTAGCATCAAAGCTACCCTACTGTTCTCACTGAAAGGACTCACCTCAGTTGTATGTAACTGTCAAATTTCAATTGTTTAAGATGCAATAGTCTCTGCTAGACATCTGCAAGGAGTTTTAGCTAGACTTTTTTCAGACAATTTTAAGAATCATGAAAAAGTTGTAATTGTGACTGTTTTATTGAGGAATTCTAATACTATTGAACTTGCAAGCAAGGATCTTGGTTGTGCTTGGAAGGTGAAGAAATAATAGTGTGGGTTATCTGGGGACAGATTTCATTTTTGCTTTTTCCTGCAAAAATTCTATCCATATTCAGTGAATTATTTGCCTTTGGAAAAAACGGCGGACTGGGAGTTGGCTGCAGTTTAGCCTTTAGCTTGCTGGAAGAGTCACATCAATTATGCTGTGCATCTCCAATTTCCATATTCACAAACAGGAAGTGTAGAGTTCTGTTGCAAACTGTTTAGATCAATGTATGTTTTCCCTGTGAAAGGGACATTTAACAGGGAGCCGCTGTAAGGGGAGTAGTTTGTTATTAACAAACAGGCAAAGGCGTTTTATATTTCAGTTATTTTTGCTAAGAGAAACAAAACCTAAAGTTTGACTGAACTCTGTTATCTTTACAAAACTCTGCAAAGCACAGCTCTTCAAAGGCAGGATCTTTCAGGGCATTAGCTACTGCTATTGTTCTGTTAGAAACTTCCTTGATAATGTAAAATCTCTCCTGTTTTCAATTGGAGATGTTCAATTCAGTATAGGATCAAACCAGCACTTTATAGTAAGTGAAGTCTCTGCCTATTTCTACCAGCTGTGAAATAAATGCAGCTTGGAAATTGTTGGAAAATCTTTCATCACAAATTCTTTTTCCCTTCTTATCATTTTTCACCCATATTTTTTCCATTATTCCTTGAACCGTGCAGAGTACATTCATTTCCTTAACACGTAAGTTGGCAAGTCATAATCCAAGTTCGTAATATTACATTGTGTGCTGAAGTTAACACCCATTGACCACAGCAGGAACAACACGTATTCTTCAAGAGGAGAACACGACCCCTTGAATCAGTAATGCCTTACAAGTAAGCTTGTAAATCAACAGCTGAATTCCCTAGCCATGCAAATATTGGCAGATTGCAGGGGACTGAGAGCAGGGAAGGAATCGTGCATAAGGTAGGGCTGGCAGCCAGATTTGACAAGATCTGGACAAGTTCAAGAGCAGCTATTGCTTTTATTCACCACACCACCTGTTTCTCCCTGAGCAATTTGTTTTTATTGAAATGAAGTGATTTCTTCTTTTCAAAATTTATATATGAAAAGAGACATTCAGATATTTTGTTTCACGTATGAAACACTTCTTCAGGTCTTCGTAAAGAGAGGGTCACTGCAACTAGGTACTATTACTACCATTAATATTAATACTGTGAAAATATTCCAAATATATTAGTTAGTATGTTATTTTTTTTTGGTCCACTAGAAGTAGTAGGATTGTCGAAGGAACCTTTTTTTAATAAAGTGATTATAAGAGCTTCCATTAAATCCCCAAATCAAGCAATTTTAAAAAATAAATTAGTAAAAATCATGTCTAGTGGGGTTTTCATTGTCAAGATATTCTCACATATTAGTTTTCTAAAAATAAATGTGAAGTAAATGACAAAAAACACTTCAAAAGAGATACCTGAAACATTCAAGTATGTTGCAATATTTAGAAAAGCTAATAATTTCTTCTATTTACCATAAAAATAATATATTGTAAATTCATGGAAACGTTGGTATTAATTATTCTTAAAATTTGAAAAATTAGATAAATTAGAGAATACAGGTGTTCTGAGTTTATACATGGCCTATTCTTTTTGTTGAACAAGAGTCCTTTGCATGTCAAACGCTGTGCTTAAGGGACAAACCAAACACATCATTTCTTTGTCTATATTGAAAATCTCTTTCTGGATTAACTATAGTATCACCTTCACCTAATGTACCATTGTCATTAAAGTTTCTTTAGCTCCTAATAAAATTGTCAAAGCCCTCCTTCCTGTTGCTCACAACTCTGACTAACCTTTGTGTACACTTGCTCCCCATGTCATTTTTCCTGAAGTCTGTAGCTTTTAACTCTTCAGTGAGACCAGTATTCCTTCTTCTTTCTATCTGCTCTATATGTGCATTCAAGATGTTTCAGCAAGAGCAGCCTGAGACTTGAAACATACATCATTCAGATTCAATTCCCCTATTATATCTCACATTTTGCTTACACATTACAGATATGCACCGAAGGAGCCAATCACTCTCTACTTCAGTGTGGTTTGGTGGTCTACAGCAGGCATTGACTCTCATCTCATTTTGTGCTCTAGCTATCAGCGCACAGTCCCAAAAGAAATTACGATCAATTCTTTCCAAGTTTTCAAAGCCTCTGAAATACCTAATGGCATTTTGACACAGTGACACTCTTCTTCCCCTTTTGCCTACCTTGTCCATCTATCTTTCCGTACTTCATGGTGTCAAATATTCTTACTAGACTTCAGTAACACCATGAAGACCAAATCTATATTCCTAAATGAGCAATTCCAACTGTTTTTGATTGTTATTCAGATTTATGGCACTGGTCTATAGGCAATTCAAGAATGTGTTCACTTTGTCATTCGGTGCCCTCATTAATTTTCCTTTTTTTCCTCTTAATGTCTCACTTCTGAACTAAACAATCACTTAATCTCTCCCATTTGTTGTTAGTGTTATGATCTCCAGACTAATCTCATTACTCTTGCTCCCCGGAAGATTGCTCCCTTTCAGCTGGGTGGGAAGCACTACCCTCATTGCCCTCCCAGATGGGAAGCAATGATCCATGAAAGAAAGCTCTCCTCATTTATTTCTCCCTTTTATGTGACAGGGAGAATATCTGACACGATCTTCCTTCTCCTTCAGGCTTATTTCAAATCACTTCCAGCCATCTGAAATCTGTAAAGTAGTTTAAGAAGCTGCATCTTCTATATGCTTATAGATCCTTGCCAACAACTCCAGAAGCCGGCTAACCTGAGGGCATATGCAAAAACTTAAGCAGGTGGATGTAGGCTTCCTCCAACCTCCTACCAAGGAGGCCACATATGAGGCAGCTCCGATCTGAAAGAGATTACCATGCTACCCTGTCACTCTTCATTACTACTGGCCGGTAATCACCTCCCATTATATTTCATATCTTGCAAGCTCCCCCTGAAAATTCTCCATTTGCTACTGTTGTGCATCTGTTTGGACGTGCCTTCGGCGTTTGATTTACATACTAAGCCTCAGTGCTCAGGTCTCTTTCCTTATTAATAGGAAGACATCACCCATGCTGAGATTTCAAATTGTGTGGCTAATCAAAGACCAATGCCACTGCAACTAAGTCCTCATTAAGTTGCAACCCAGAGTACCCATCTCATAAATCTGGTCAGAGGGCCCTGACACATAACCTGGTGGACAAATAGAAATATGCAAAAGATGGCACAAATGACTACTCACAAACTGTTTTGCTTGAAACACAGGATCCTCGGTCATGTTCTTCAAAATCATTGTCTCTGACGGTAGAAACTGCTCTAGCACTAAGGAAAGGACTAGTGCTACCTTGTGCAAAACACCTCAAGCATACTAGAGTGTTGGCTCATGACTACAGAGTGCTTGTAAGGTTGAGTCTCTGCTACTTCTGTTGTCTAATTATTTTGCTATCGGTCTTCAAATCCCAATCCTGCCCAGGTTGCTGCTTCTACTGCGATGGCTTTGTTATAATGACAGAGGGCTAATCATCTGGTCACCAGACTCCCTTGTATAACTCTGCCAAGATTCAGCAGGAACTGTCATAGACATCCCTGATTAAAATTTTGTTTGAAAATTAATCTGTCCGCAAAAGTCTGTCAGGCACAACTATTCACTACATGCTTCCAATCACTTGTTTATGCAGAGCTCCTCTTTTCTCCCTGGATCTAATTTATAAAAAACCTGTAGTTAGATGCTTTATAAACCTGAAAAATAATTTTTGACAGTAGCACTACTAAGGGCTAATCAAGGAGGGCAGCCAGATACAACATCCCTTTAGGTAAATGGAAGTTATACCTGTAAAGGTCAGCTTTAACTCTCTTAATCCTCAAGTGCTGAATACAAGTGTTCTGTAATGTTCACCATTTCCATGTTAAGAACAAATGGGTCCAAGTCTCTTTTAAATCACTCTTAAGCTGTGACTAGACTGTGCAGGATTCAGCCTCAGAATAATCTAGATTGAACTGCACTGTATTTGCTACTAATTGTTAAAGCCGCTGCTTTTTTTACAGCCCTAAAGCCATTTCGTAAACCAAACCCCTATTCATCCTAAACATCATAATCAGGTTTGCAGAGAAGAAAGAAGAGAATGAAAACAGAGAAAAATTCTTTCATGGGAGAAGCAAAAGCAAGTCAAACCCAAAATCTAATGGACTTTGTTTAAGACTATATGAAAGAGACAGTCAAGCCTCTGAATAAGAATGAAAACAGTTCAATGATGAACATTTTTACTTACTTTTTCTACTCAGGATTTTTTAGATAAAACCCAAATATTTAAATATATTGAAAGTATAAAAATGGATCTAATAACTGCATTCCAGAAAAAAGGAAACTAATGAGATAATGGAAAGTCTAACCTCTTTTCAGCTGAGCTGAGATTCCAATTTTCTGCATCACTAGCAATGATAATGTTACACAAACAGTGTTCAATCATTAAATTAATTTCCATTAAATCAATGTCCTTAAAGACCAAACAGTCCTTCAATAATTACCTGATTAAAATGATGTTAGCATAATACATTAGTTAAAGTATATTTATAACTCCCTTCCCAACAACAAATTGTTTCTTTCCACCCATCTTGCTGAAACAGTGACAATGAGGCAAAAGTTGGGAAGGAAAGCATGTCATATCACCATGTAGCAAATGGCTGTGGTCTAGCTTCTCCTGCTATTGGTGATACTTCAACAACACACATTAATCAGTTTTGCATTTCTATTATGTAGTATTAACAGTACGAATCTTCAAGAGCAGTAGAAATTAATTCCTGGCTTTTAAGCCCAGACCCAAAAAATAAATGTCTTATTTCAGATACTAGCAACTTTGCAATGGTCAAATTCCATCTTTCTGTGGAATTAGCAAAATATGATTTTTTCAAAGTCAAAGTGCATCATAGACAAAAGAAAACATTACAATCACTATTGTGCAGTAATTTACCACCAATACATTGTAGTGACTTGTGCAACATAATTAAGGGATGGACAGACTTGACAGTGTTTCTAAAAGTTCTGGAAAATGTATCATAAAAGTGTATTTAGTTTTTCTCTTCTGCCACAGTTACAAAAGAGTAACGACCACATTTGTTGAAGTTACTGGGAGCTTTCACATGAAGTGTTACTAGACTTCTACTATACATGTCCAGATGCTGAAATATCATTTAAGTCTTGATATTTGAAAGCAAATCTTCTGATAGGTGTAACTATGATTGGATTGAAACTGCGAGGTTTGCTGCCCACCTCCAATGAATAAGTTGGCCCAAATCTCTTGTATTAATGCTGCTTAACTGCATCGTTTTATCAGAAGAATTAGCAGGGTTTAAAATTTAATTTTGGGGTTACCCAATATAGTACCATTCAATTACATAATCATAATTAATTGTGCAATAAGCCTAGCAATTCTACCAGCAGCTGTTTGCTCAAGAGAAGCTCTGACCAGATAATATTTAGTTGCCACTTTTGCAACACAGGACAATAATTTTATGTGATATAATTCTAAATGTACACATATGCAGAGGTAAACACAAACTAGAACCCAACATACACGTGTAAAAACACAACATGCTTTTGGGAATTCCTTTCCATGGTGCTGTAAAGTATGCTTTTAAGATTGTGCCTTACTGCATGCCCGTGTAAAGGCACTATTTGCAGCCACTATGAATGCACCAAAATTATATATGCTTCCCGTTATTTTAGAGAACATTGGCACCTGATCTTAACAAATAAACTTGCACACTGGTTAACCTTCTAGTGAGAGTTCAAGAGATGATGAGACCCAATCTCCCTGTTACTAATGCCTGTATACAAAGGCTCTAAAGCCTCAACCAACCAACCACAATTTTCATCTACGGTACATATTCATAAGTGGCTAAGAAGCTGTCACATACAGTTTGCATAGTGGTGGCATCTCCACAGACTACAGACAATGCTATATGTAGTACTTTCCTGGGTAGCAAAAAGAACTGCACACAATGGACTGAAAACAGGCCATCTGTACACACTATTAGCATTAAACTGAACAATGTCACTAATGAGGTATTAAAGTGCTGCTTTAGCTAAGAGAATGTCAGGGAGGGCATTATGAACAGGAGGGAGTAAAGAGCTCCCTTTGGCTGAAACTGAGCAACTATGAATAAAGCAAATCAAACGACAGTTCAGCGAGACCATAAGGAGAAACAATAACTCCAGTAAAGCCTCCACATCTTTTGACAGGTACTTTTCACCATCAACACTTTTTTTTTTCGTCTCCACTCAGCTTTGTGACTCCAGATTTTTGGGGGTGAAGGCAATTTTAAGTAAGGTCACATAAGGAAAGATAGTCGTCATCTCAGACTTTCAAAGTATTATGAAATGCCTTATAAATCTGTTTTTGAAAGATTTCCAAGCATTCATCATCACAGAGTGGCACCTGATTACTTTAGAGCCATGTGAATCACAGACATCTCAATATATTAGTTCAGTTTTTCAGGTCACTATTATTCAGGTCACAATTCTAGTTATCCTTTAGTTTCCAGAATGCTTCTCCGCAATTAACTCCTAACCATCACTAGTGTAGGAGTTCTGATTATGTTCCCTAAATAACACATTTTAAAATTTAGACTAAAATTCCACTTCAGGTGCCTCCTGTAATGTTGTTATCAAAGGGATCTCTAAAACTCAGTTGACCAAAAGTTGTACTCTGAGAGTTCATAGTGATCAGAGAAAAGAAGAAAACCCTCATCCTTTTAAGTTTCACTGAGTATAATGCTGTAATATCACCTATTGATGAAAATCAACAATACAGATGTTTATCTTTGAAAGCTGAATAACCTGTTTTTTACTGCAAATCAGCTATCACCCTGCTTAAGATCATGATTCAGATTTGTTAGAAGTGCAAAGTGACTTCAAAGATGACTGCATTGGATAGTGAGGATTTTCTTCTTTGAGGATAGATACAGAAATGAAAGAAGCTATTGTAAGAATGGAATACATGTTTATATCTAAAAATGTTCAATTAGCAACTATATCCCTGCATGAACAATGAACACTCCCACTCAACAGATTTACTATCACCATTCCTTAACAGACCGTTTGCAGGAGATTTTCTATCTTTCCCCTTCACCATTATCTTTATGCTCTCCAAGTATGGGGGAAGCAGATTCTTCAGTCAAAACCATGTATTCCTGCATTTCAGTTTTTGTCTGGTAGATGAGATATTACGCATTTTAAACTCAACATCACCTCACTAACGTCAAAAGCACTGAAAAGGTGAAGTCCTACTTTATGATATCTCCCTCCCCTGTTGACAGTGGAAGAATAAAAATAAAGCAGCAGGAGATTCCTACACCAGGATGCTGCTGTAATGAAGGTGATCCCTTTAATTTGCATGCTGGGAAGCTGACTGAATGAAAAATACAAAAACGTTTAAAATAAAACAGCCCTACTTTTCCCATATTTGCTGAGGGTGGACCTTCATCTCAGCAATCAGGGAAAGCAGCAGGTTGGTTAACTTAATCAGAAGATTAATTTGATATCATTATTTACTTCCTTTCAATATTAATTTTGGCCTATTCCTTTTATGCATGCTTTAATATTACAAGACGTTTGAGGAAAAAAAGTCCTCAACAGCTGAAGAAGGGAGATTTTCCTTTCAGCAGCTTCAAAACCTCTCCGCTCCTCCTGTCTCTACCATTTGCAGACAATCTTTCTGGCACATACCCACTGGTGGATGAGGTATTACGCTTTTTAAACTCAACATCATCTCACTCACTTAGGGAGCAGGGATTCCCTATAGACCAGAAAAATAATGGAAAACTACCAGGGGTTCCCCTCTAAATCCATGTTCATCTGGTACCTTGGATATCTTCTGCTGAAAAAGGCTGATCAGTTTTTATAATAGATGAAATTGCTGTCATCCAAGCAGAGGGGGTGTATTATTAGCAAAACTAAACCACATTTCCCTCTTGTTCCCTACCTTAACAGCCAGCCAGAACTGCCAACTTAAGCACAAGCTTCCGTGCAGGAAAATCAAATAGGAAGACAAGCAAGGCTTGCCTTGTCTGCTTCCAAATATGTTTGCAGATAGACGTGGGTTACCATCCTCATCCATGCAAGAAACAATCAGTTCCCTGGGTAAATTGCTTTTCCTCGTTTCCTCCATTAAATATAGAGGTGAACTCTGAAAAGTCAGGACTGATTACTTAATCAGAATCTAACTTATCCACTTTTTACCCAAATATAGTATAAAGTCATATTAGAAATCATAACAATTAGAGAAACTGTTCTGAGTAAATATTCACCTTAGGATGCTTTTGAAAGGACACAGGAAGATGGATAGATGCCACAAAAAAACAGTTCAACTTTTCCTTTTGCCTCATTTGGTCTTGACCCACATTTATACCATAGCCAGTCAGACATAACCTCCTCACACCCAATTAATCAGGCCTGGAGCTAGTCCTAGGGGAATGAAGGTGATTTTTGGGCTTTCATACCACCATTCATTCTCCACCTCCTCACAGAAGGTGTGTCAGACACAACATCTCTAAATATATTGGCTTATGTACCCAGCGCTATTACTCAAGTAAGCAGGTGCAAGCAAGATAAGAAATCCATTATTTTAGATGCCTCTGAGAACTGCCTGAGTCTCAGCTTTAATTTAGAGGAAAATCCAACCATATTCCCTGGTAGTTTAATGCTAGCGATACCACATAGCTGCAAACAAATGCCCACGCTACTGAACATTTTCCTTAGAGCAACGATTCTCAGTATATGTTGTCAATTTCAGTGATCACTTGTAATTACCAAACGCATTTGAGACATAGGACACAACTGCCAAAATTTAGTTACTTTTTGATGCTGTCAAGAGGGCTGGCTGAGCCATTGAGACATGTGGGAAATGAACATAGATATCCCAGGGCTGCAGCACCTCTTTCAGAGATGACTTTATGAAGATGCATATACATACTAATACAAAAGCCTAGATTTAGTAAGAATTTGAGGATTTCATGTTTAGAGGTGGAGCTATAATGTCACAAACAAACCTTCTGCTATATGCTTTAGAGAGATGTGCAGACTGATTTGTTTCCTAATACTTTTGGTATCTGATTTCCATTTTCCCAGCTTATTGCTCTGTTTTTTAGGCTCAGGAAGTCTGTTTCCCTTGTTAAAGGAATATTTCAAGAGCTGGCATTAATCTGAAGAGCAATTAAAATTTTTAATAAATTAGACTCGCATTTAAATTTTTCTTTCTATCTGAAGATATATAACATGATTTTAGGAAAGAAGATAGGTAGTATTTCCATTTTACAACTGAGAACTGGTATACAAGATACAAAATGAAGTTTTTATGGTCTGGCAGCAGATCAGATGTGGAGTCCAAATTAGGAACTAGGTCTTAATCCTAAAGCCTTTATACTGCATCTTTTTCAATTTGCTAAACTAAAAAAATAATTAGGCTTCACCACTAAATATCACATACAAAGACATAATTGATTTCTAACACATTTTTTTTTCAAAATGCTTTTAGAGTTTTTCCCTGAATATTAAATAAATAGAGATTGATGTACAGTTAATTAAGAGAAAATGCCTCTAAGAAAATACGTTGTTACAGCATAATGGTTTCCTGCTGATAGGGATATGCTGAGAGTGAGATAAGCAAGATGGAGTAATTTATTAAGCAACAGCACACTCCAGGCACTGCATTTCAGGAGGATTATATCACGCTTTGGGTGGTAATACAAGGAGCAAGACTGAGAAGTCTGAGCAGCTTTAACCATCCGAGAAGTATAATAATGACTTAGAAGGGCCACGGTTTGGAGTCTATTTTATTGCTTCATGAAATGTAATTCAAACAATGCAAACAGTAAGATTTGCTCATTTACTGGGCATTATGAACATAATTGGCCATTGCTGACAACACTGATGACCAATCAAAACCTCTAGTTGTGACTAGCATTTTAAACTAACCAAAACATAAAGGGATAAATAAATGGCTCAGCAGTGATGTTTTCATATCATTCATTTCATAACTTTGCTGGGTTAAGCAGGAGTATTCAGATCTCCAAAGGAAGAACTTCTGCAGGTAATACTTCAAGCAACCATAATTCTATGGTCAGACCCTCTTTACAGAACTATAATTAATCTCTGTTTCGTTGCAGTCACTGAGAAGTGATGAAATCTTGAATGATTCAGTCATTTTAAAGATATTTCTTGTGATAGCAAAAAAACTGCAACAAACCCACATCTGCCTGGTTCTCTTTTTTACAGACATTTCCAAGTGAATCAGTGCTTTGCATCTTTACCTGCATAACCTAGAATCCTGCCTGCCCAGTTCAGAAATACCTGAAACAGACTGGGAAAGAAGAGAGAGAAACGTCTTTTTTATTAAATACAAACATTGTAATTTTCTATATAACTTCATTATTTTGTCTCCATTCAGTTGAATTCTATTAAACTAAGTAAGCTTTTCACTGTATTCTGAAGCAAAATTTGAGAAGCTGCTCTCAAAATAAAATCCTGTAGAACATTCCTGTGCATGTTCTTAGTAAAAATTATGCAGCATTGCACCTGTCTCAAAAAAATTGATCTATTATACCAAAAGGGCTGGGAATAAGTCTAAAACCTGAACTTCTGTTTCTTAAATCATTGGTTTTCTGTAGAGTGCTCTCTGGAGTATTTCATAACAAGAGCCCATAAAGTAGTAGGAAGCTAATAGAAAACCTTCAGAAGATTAAACTAGGTTCTCAGCAAGAATAAAAAGACATTGTACCATTGCAGTGGTTTTTGGTTTTTTTTTCAGTTAATCTACACAAAGTTTTTAGTAAACCAAATTTCTTCTCAGAGACAGTTCTTTGGTTCCTGTTCACATGGCAAGTTATTGGCATATTCTAATGGGAGTAAAATTTGAGGGAACAGCACAAAAACAGGGCTGAAGAGAAAGAAAAATGCAGTTGTATAGAATAGCACAAAAGTTGAGTAAAGGTTATAGCATAGAGCACTATAAAATTATCACTCAGGCTGGTTGATGTAGGAAGGGACTTCTGAAGATTATCTTGTCCAAACATCCCCTGCCCAAGCCACTTGTCCTAAAGCCATTTGCCTAGGACAACATTTAGATGGCTTTTGAGTATCTGCAAGGATAGAGAATCCACAACCTCCCTGGTCAACCAATGCTAGTGCTCGGTCATCTGGGTGGCCCCAAGGATGCACTAGTGGACAAAGCTGTCCCTTCCCAGGGAGAGCACTTTGCACTTCCCTCTGTGGAGCTTTGTAGAATACACAGAAACAGAGGCCTGGGGAACAGCGAAGTCATTGGGGAAGAGCAGGAGCAGCAGGACCATTGGGGTCACAAGTGCTAGTCAAGAAGAAAGCTACAGCAACGGTGACCACTCGTTGTGTGAGGTAGGCAAAAGCAAAACCTGTGAGGAGTGGAAATCAATAAATCAAGGGCAGATAAAGAGGGAGAGGGAGAGGAAAGCCACAGAAAAGGAAACCTTAACAACATTTTCTGTTCAACTGACAGAAGCTAATTTTGAAAAGCAGCAAAATGCAGAGCCTTTGCCACTTATTTTTCTAAGATGAGCAAGTGGAAAAGAACAAATTCAGCAGCTGTGACACTAAATTTCAACATAACTATAATTCTCTACAGTCTAAATGTACAAATTTGCTTAATCTTTAGACATAAATAAACAACTTGGAGATGACAGATGTGTTACAGAATCTCACGCCTGGATGAGCAGTTCAGAGTCAGAAGCATTTGTTTATAATATAATCCACAGCACTGCATGGTCTAGATCACTGAAAAATCTCTTCCTTCTTGGTGGTCACAGTATACTGTAGATTCAGTAGATATAGTGGGTAGTAAGACAAAGCATTTCAGTGTACTGGCCATAATTTTTTGTTAAAATGAAGGGCTTGAGTACAAAAGAAATAAAAACTCTGCGCAGTTTATACACATCTATACTGAGCCATCATAGTTACCTTGCAGCTCTAACCTCAAAATTGTCTCTTCTAATAGAAGAATCATGTATCTTAAAATTACAAAAATAACATAGTTAAATAAATACAGACTGATCTCTGTAATTAATGAATTTAAAGCTAGAAGGGCAAGTCAGAGAAAATATACTTCTACATCATGAGAGTCTCAAAATGGTTCCTAGAGTGGTCACTCCAACATGGAGAAAAAAGAGAAAAAAGAAACTGAAAGTCAAGTTAGAGATCCAAGTTTAAATGATATGAGTAGCAGTGACACTAAGTTTCAGTCTATCTTTAAGGAAACCATGCTTAGATTTTGCTACTTGTGTACAACAGTAATTCTAGACTTGCCTTAAAAACTACTGGGCTGTCTGTGCTGACTCTGCCATACAGACAATGACACAGTATTTTTCTCTCATGTTTCAAAAACTGCAAAAGGCTAGAACTTATTAATAGAATTTGAACAGAACATCAGAGTCAAGGCTGAAAGAAAATACAAAGCGACCAAGCAGATCAAAGCTACCTACTAAAATCTGCAGAGTTTTTAACTATTTCAGAAGAAACAAACAGTTTCCTTTCTGTTTCAGAAGTCCTTTCTGTTTCAATCAAAACAGGTTATACGTTTCTTTAAAGAATGGCTTGTATTTTTGCACCAAAGGCCTCTTTTGTCTTCAGAGCCATGTCAGTACTGGAGCCAGCCTGTGTGCTCGCAAATCTTTCCTCTAGCTAGAGAAAAGGAAAAGAAGACGACAGCAGAATGTGCTTGCTAGCCCCAAAGAATCGAGCACCATCAAAGCACTAGCAATTCTTGGTTCATGCTGTTTTGTTTCTCTCAGTGCAGGATATAAAAGCATCTTCGTCTGTATGTTTTTATAACAGAAATTAGTACCTTGTCATGTTTTAAATCAGCAGCTGAAAGACTTCTTAAGTGAATGTGACAGTATTTGAAATGTCCCATGCTGCCACACTTAAGATATGCCAATCACAATTAATAGCAACAGATTTGCTATTCCAAAACAAATAAAACCTGCAGAGTTTTTCTGCTAAATGAAGAGCTGATGAGTGAAAACAGGAGCAAAATTGCCGCAATGGCCAGTTATCCTGTCAATGGAAATTACTTCAATTTGCCTGTATTCACAAGGGTTAGTAAACAATAATGCTTCAGCTAACATATTTTTTGTTATATTCAAATTGAATATAACAAGGCTGACATTATAAATGGATCTCTTTTGCACTGGATTTCTGAGGTCTTCTGAGTCTTTATGTTTAAATTGATCTGTAAGTTTCGTATATTTCGGTATCAAACCTACTAAATTTGTGTCATTTTTCCTCCTAGCAAACTAAGGACTGTCCTCTTGTTTGAAAGAGAGGTGTATCTATAGCTTCGCCTCATATAGTAGGAATCAAGAGACCATTTTGTATTGTTCTAGCAGATTCTAAAGAGTTGTGCTGAGAATCTACTTGGTGGGGTGATAGGATCTCTGCCTCTGTAAATAAATGCCTCTCACCTTCCAAGTTCTGTGAATTTCTTTTTCTGAAGCCCCACAACAGTTTTGGTGCTTCCAGATGCTATGTCCCGCCAGCAGGTTCTACTAATTCTGAGTTACAAGTCATGATCCTCTTACCATGGGGAGTGGATGCAGATTTCTCTGAGCACATTACTTTTCTTCGCTTATTCCGCTTTTTTTTTTTTTTTTTTTCTCCTGTCATCTGGTCTCACTTCTTCTAATTTAATTTCTTCCTCATCTTGTTGCTTAATTCAAGGCTTCCTTTTAAGCTTCCCTTTAAGCCTTTCTCAAGTGCTCACGTTTACTGAATGGTCAGTAAAACCTTTTCTCTGTAAGCTAACTGAGCATCCATTGAAGGGCTCCCTTGCATGCTATTACTCTGGATCTATGACTCTGGAAACTTTGGGACACTGGGCAACACAAGCTTATTTGGACAGACATGAGGCAAACAATTCAGATAATAATCCATGAGACTGAAGTACATGATTAAACTAGTTTTTCCTCCTTTAAGCCTTTGCTGGGCAGTTTCCTATAAAGCTTCTGGGGACTAATGATGTTGGGAGCACAGCAGGGATACTAAGGCTAATACCAAGCAATAAACCTTTGTAAAATTACTCACTTTCATGCGGTAAAGAAACTAATGCACAAGTTTTAACCTAACAGGCAGACAGATGTAATGAATCTAGTTCTGTAACGGACCAACTGCTCTTGCACAGTTGGATTCCCTAAACAGTTACACTGGGAATATTTTGGATGGAAAGAAAACTTTATCAACTCACCCACATACACTCAAAAAACTTTTATGGCTCTCAGCTGGCTCTGAAGCCTTTGGTTTTCTTTAAAAAAAAATCCACAAGAAACATGAAACAATCTCTTCAGCTTTCCCCAGCTGGCCATCACTGCTCAATGCAAATGATAATTTTAAAAGTAATCATAGAATGGTTTGTGTTGGAAGGGACCTTAAAGATCACCTAGTTCCAAGCCCTGTGCCATGGGAAGGGACACCTTCCACTAGAGCAGGTTGCTCATAGCCTCATCCAACCTGGCCTTTAACACCTCCAGGGTGTTTCCTCTCTGGACAACCTGTTCAAGTGCCTCACCACCCACACAATAAAAGAATTTCTTCCTAATATCTAATCTAAATCTATCCTCTTTTGGCTTAAAACCATTACTCCTTGTCCTGTCACTGCATTCCCTGATAAAGAGCCACTCCCCAGCTTTCCTGTGGGCCCCCTTTAAGTACTGGAAGACTGCTAGAAAGTCTCTCTGGAGCTTTCTTTTCTCTAGGTTAAATGACCTCAACTCTCAGCCTGTCCTCACAGAGGAGGCTCTCCAGCCCTCTGATAATCTTTGTGGCTCTCCTCTGGATTCGCTGTAACAGATCCACGTCTTTCCTGTGCTGAGGACTCCAGAACCGAATGCAGGACTCCAGGTGAGGTCTCATGATAGCATAGTAGAGGGGCAGAATCACCTCACTGGACCTGCTTGTCACACTTCTTTTGAGGTAACACAGTATACGGTTGGCTTTCTGGGCTGTAAGCGCACATTGCCAGCTTACGTTGAACTTCTCATCTACCAGCACCCCCAAGTCCTCCTCTTCAGAGCTACTCTCAATACATTCTGCACCCAACCTGTAATTGTGCTTGGGATTGCCTCAACCCATTTGTAGGACCTTGCACTTCACCTTATTGATCTTCATGAGGTTCACATAGGCTGACCTCTATGTCTGTCAAGGTGTTTAGAATCACACCTCCTGCGGAAATTCTGTTTCAGCTTTTCTTCTTTTTAAAAGAAGCTTTTTCTCTTCTGGGAGTTTCAAACTTGATTTTCATGCATACCTACAGCTGTTACAGATGTTAGCTG
Source organism: Cuculus canorus (assembly GCF_017976375.1). Taxonomy (NCBI): domain Eukaryota; kingdom Metazoa; phylum Chordata; class Aves; order Cuculiformes; family Cuculidae; genus Cuculus; species Cuculus canorus. Next base: position 50,396,204 of record NC_071404.1, on the reverse strand, counting down.
ATTGTTTCTAACATTGACTAATATTATTTCTAAATTACACATTGCTAATGTTAAATAAAGATAATACTTTAAGCTACAGTGTCCCATCCAAATTCATGATAAAATCCCCAAAACTATCTGGGACTTTTACGGCTGTAGTGGACATGGATGGCTCTTTGTAGAGGAGGTGCTCTGTACAATTACAAATAGGTATATATGCATTGCTAGTAGTGGCTGACAAACTATTACATCGATAGGCCAGAAAGCATTTGTCCTGTTTTATTGTCAAAATAGTTATCTAAGTCTTCTTTGTTCTCATATGAAGCTGTGCTTTCTTATTCCACTTCGCATTACAATCCTAATTTGTAGATCAGAATTTTAAGCAGTATATAGCAAGGCAAGATCTGTAGTCTTTGATGTCTACAGGATGCATGGTTAAAGCTCTGCCAGAAGTAGATTGTGAAGGATGTGGCAATAGAAACAGAACTGGGGAATAACCTAGGTTACAGCAGATGCTAGAGGAGATGGAGAAAGTAACCAGGAAGGTGAGAGAAGGTTGATTCTAAACATTATACAGGCAAATGGAGATCAATCAGAAGAAGGATGAAAGTATGTCAGATACAGTAAGACCATCTAACACTCATGAGAAGACTAAACATAGATCAAAACCCACATCCCAACATTTTCTATCTGACTGTGTAAGAACATAGCACTCACATTAACTGTGAATAATTCTCAAGCAGATGATGAGAAACACATTTTTTTTTCCCAGAAAAAAAAAAAATCATCTTTCTCTAATTAGACAAATATAAATCAAAGTCAGCTAGCATGTAGTGCTCCGAATGTCTCACGATTCCCACACTGGGCAGCCAAAGTCCTAGAAATCTTATAGCACAAGGCTTTCTAGTGCTCACAGTCCCTTGTGGGTTGTGGGAGGGAGGCAGGGAAGAGTAAGGTCTCTACAGGTGTTCTCTCAGAGGCAGAGTCTCCCTCTGTTTCTTACCTTGTTGCACAAAGGATCCATACACAAACCACATGGAGTTGTAGAGGGTTGTGGAGGTCATGGATCCCATCTGAAGACGTGGGGGGTTGAGCCAGTTCAAGAGGTAGACCAGTAACCCTACTAAGAGCACAGTGCCAGCTATGCACGCCCATAGAGAAAGGTCAAACGGTGCCAAACAGGCAAATATGTCCACTGTCTTCTCTGCCTTTCGCAGCAGCACGCCCACTGAGTAGTCCATGTAACGCGTTGTGAAGTCCACCACATTTTCCCTCTCAGGAGTGATGGTTAGGGCAGAGATCCCTATATCAGCTCTCTGAGAAAAGAGAGAGAAAGAACAACATGCATAAGTAGGAGCTACAGAAAAAAACTTGGTTCCTCTGTGATTTACAGCAGCTAAACTTATGGAGAAGTAGATGTAAAGGCCAACCTCTTAAGCATCCTATACATGAAAACAGAAATATGACTAAGGCTTGAACAGAACAGCTGGGCCACATCTTAGTTCCTGTAAAGCAAACCTTACTTGGAGGACCAGGGCACATTAGCTCTCCATGTTGTTATTTTTCAAGGAATCACAATAGTTCGAATACAGATAATAGCTGGAGGAAGTCTACTTCTGGTAATTTTTTTTCACACTGGTTTACTGAAGTCATCATTGTCATTGTGGCAAAAGGCAAATCTTGTATATAGCATATCCAGTCAGAGGAAATTAGTTGCCTGACACAGCCACATGATGTTCAACATTTTGATGACATCATGACAAAGGACTACTGAATGGTAAAGGGCATTTCATATATTCTATGATTTTAGGGGCACTTGAAATTCTGAAAAATACCAGTTTTGGCTACAGAGTCTGTAGTGCAGAAGAGGAGATATTTCGTGCAGTTTCTTTACTATTAATTCCTCTACACCCTACTGCTGAGCAGCTCCTCTCTGTGCCAACCTGTCCCGCAGCTATCGTGAACTTGCTTTGTGCCATTTATATTTTTTACAATTTAAAGAATCCATTTCAGATGAGAAAAGGATGAATAACATTCCTTGATCTAATCATTGCATTTCACAGCACGTCTGGGCATTATGTCTCCAGAGACAGTCAGCACAACTACAGCAGGTGCTATTTTAATTTTCACACCTACAATTAAAACTGCAGTGAAAACAAGAAAGGGTATGTAAAGCAGACATATTAACACCATTTAAAAAAGCAAAAACAGTGAACAAAAAATCCTGTAAATTCAGATATTACAATATGAAAAAAGAGTACTTAAAATACTTTAAGCTGATACTAGTTTGATTTAATCCATTTCTGCTCTGCCTAAAGCAGCGTGTGGTCCTTTGGAAGGAGGTGAGGAGAGCACAAAGGCTTGAAAGTACTGTGTCAAATTTTATTAACTCTTTTGAATTCTTTCTTCTTGTCCAAAGAACATAGAAATTACTACCTCCTTAGAAATGTGAAGTGAAATATGAAGTGGGAAAGCACAGCAGCTGAAACTGATTAAAATCAAATTTGCATATCATCTGGGCTCTTTTAATACCATCTGCAAAACACTGTGCAGTCCATGATAAAAACATACTTTTAATTACAGTGCACTTAAGGCTTCAGTTTGAATGATGTTACCTTAACTTTATATTAATTGTTCACTGGCTTGAGAAAGTGGTGGAAAGATAGCCAGAGACTGATGATTTGGACAAAAAAAGGCTTAGAAAATATTGATTTGCTTAAAAGCCATGAATTGGAGCCTCAGATTTAATTTGTGGGTTAGATTCTCTACTGTCTTAAGCTGTGTTTATGTGCACAGCTGAAAGCATGGCTTCATGAATTCACTTCATTTTCCTTCCTAACAACTTTTTTCGAGTGATGATTTAACTGCCCCTTGCCCATGGGCAGAAGCAAACTCAGTCAGTAATGCAAGTAAAAATTTGATCAGAATTGCACATAGAAACATTCATAGAATCATAGAATAGTCAGGGTTGGAAGGGACCTTAAAGATCATCTAGTTCCAACCCCCCTGCCATGGGCAGGGACATCCCACTAAATCAGGCTGCCCAAGGTGCAATCCAGCCTGGCCTTGAACACCTCCAGGCATGGGGCATCCACAGCTTCTCTGGGCAACCTGTGCCAGTGCCTCACCACTCTCATGGTGAAGAAATGCTTCCTAATGTCCACTCTAAATCTGCCCCTCTCCAGTTCATACCTGTTGTCCCTCGTCCTATCCCCACAAGCCTTTATGAATAGCCCCTCCCCAGCTTTCCTGTAGGCCCTTCGGGGACTGGAAGGTCACTATAAGGTCTCCTCTGAGCCTTCTCTTCTCCGGGCTGAACTAGCCCAACTCTCTCAGCCTGTCCTTGTAGGGAAGGTGCTCCGACCCTCCGATCATCTTGGTAGCCCTCCTCTGGACCCGTTCCAACAGCTCCACATTCCTCTTACGTTGAGGATTCCAGAACTGGACACAGTACTCCAGATGAGGTCTCACAAACCGAGACTGAGATTCAGACCATCTCAGTGTCTGTCCTCCAATTATAAAACTTCTGGTCCACAAATGACTTGAGTGACTCGCAGTATCCTAATTGTTAAGTCCCAGCTCCAATGACCAAGTTGCAAAGCAGTCATCATTTGAACTGTTTTCTGTACTTATGAATATAAATATAAATGTATTTAAAATAAACTCCAATACTAGTATTTGTCAAACAGAAAAACATGGTTATATTTAATGAATAAGTGTTGTTTTGAGGTTTTTTCCTAAATATATACTGAAAAGTGAAATAGGAATTCCATGTTAAAGACGGACACATGGAAACAAAAAGTCCAGGATTTTGCCACAGTTGTTTAACTTTAGCATGTTGCTGAAATACTTCCCTACGACACTACATTACTGTGAGGTGCTAACTCATGTTGTATTTGTAAGATGTTTAAAGATTCTGAAAAGCAATATACGTAAGAAAAGCTATTTTTGCCAAACAATAGTTTGCTATAGGAGTGAATGGTTAATAGAATTTTTTCTGGCTTTTTCCCCTTTTCTCGAAGAGAACTGTATTTGTCCATATAAAATGTTGAAGGGCATTGCACGAAAAAGCACAGTACGTGGTATTTGTAGAAATATTACTTATATTTTACATTTCTGAGGAGCAATCTCCCAAAATTCTCCAATATTAGGGTTGCACACCAGTTATCAGCCAGCTATAACAGAGGAACAATGTTGTCCTAATGGAAATGTTGCAGTTCTTTTGTCATACTGCAGCAGCCACGGTGATACAATTATGTCTTGCGATTAGAGAGTGGCAGTAAAGCAAAAAATAGAAAGGAGGGAGATAAGTCCTGACCTCTCAGTATTCCCGTGTTTAGCTGCTTAAAAAAAAAAAAGTTTACACTAAGACAACTCATTCTTAACTTATTAAATTGAGCCATAAACAACAATTTACCAGAAAACTATATGTTTAGCACAGAGCCAAGCTTAAGCTTAACTTAATAGTTGAGCTACTGATGCTGTGCATTCTTAATTACATATAGAATCTGTCAACTTATATCAGAATTGGAAGATGAAAAAATTAAATGCTTGTCATTAACATGTCAAATTGAATCAGAGAAGACATCAGTTTGAAGAAGTCAGCGTTCACTTAGTGCTTCTGAGACAGAAAGGCAAATGCATGCAATTATGTCAATATTTAGATGTAAAGCTGCCAATCTGAATTATAAACATATAAAACTCCCCACTCAGTAAGTTTTTACAGTGCCAAAATCAACCAGCTCTCAGCATCTAGATGTCTGTTTAAAACATTTCTGATGAATGAAACTGGGACTCCTGAAACTGACTGACTGGAAAAAACAGCAGAGGGCATTATTTTTCTTTATGTGACCCGCTTAGGAATTTATATTCATTAACAGCAGTTCTCCTGAGGTCACTGCAGAGCAACATTACCAGAATCAGAAAATCCAAAATAAAAGACCAAATGGGCCTGATAACATTGTTACTGGTGTCAGAGAACCAGCTCATCAGCAAAGCGTAGAAATCCCCAAAGACCCCCTATGCTATTTTTCAAGCAGTCATATCTCGTACACATAGCAATCTTAGCATGATTCCTGTGGTTCATGATCAAGAAAAGGGAAAATAAATGAATGTACTTTAAGTTGCTCCCATGAGGCCTTCACTTTATCCATTTTCAATGTTAAATCAAGTCTCAACGAAAGCTGAAAGCAATAAAAAGCAGTCCCACATGTTACACAGTTATTAATATGGACATGCAAAAATTAATCATAGATACAGTTTGCTCAAGTTAACACACATACATCCAAATAATCCTCCTTTTACTCAGCTATTATTTTGCCTTCTCACTTTGTCCTCCCTGTTTGCTTTCTTCCTTCCTACGTCTTCACTTAGGAAGATGCGTTAAAAAAAAAGAGGCTTCTACTTGGCTTGCAGTTTTTCTTAGAAATGTTTAGGATGTATTTAGTTTTCCTCTTCTGAAGGATTAAAGTGGAATTGGGTAGTTTTCCCTATACTATTTGCTTCCTGACGGTGGCTCACAGCAAAAAAAAAAAAAAAAAAAAATCCTAGCAATCTGGATAGTATAGAGAAATGTGGGAAATAATGGTTGATGGATGTGAGTATCACTAGGAACTCCAGAGCTATGCTGGAAAGACAACTGCCCTCTCCCAGAAGTGGTATTAGCCACTTGCCTGTCACACAGGCTCATGCCTCTTTTGATGTGGACTTGAAGGCAACTAAAGGAAGTGTTGTGAAGGCACAGATAACTAAAAGCAAGAGAAAAAGTTTTGGTAAAGAGATGCTTCCCTGAAATAGTTTTAACCTCTCCACAGAAAGCTGCTGCTCTCCAATCTAATCCTATTTGTGAGCTGAAGCTCTGTGGGACATATGGAAAGCCCTGGTCATTTGACAGGAGCGAGGCAAGAGGACCACATGCCTCTCAAAATGAGCTTTTAACCTCTGTAGACTTTCTGGTTCAAGTGCTCAGCAAACTGGTTACATTCAATTTATTTTGACAGCATAAGGCGCTTGAAGCAAGGATACAAGTTTAATATCTTTATCAATTATATTGACAGCGAGACTGAGTGCACTCTCAGCAAGTTTGTGGGTGACACCAAGCTGAGTGGTGTAGTTGCCACATCGGAAGGACAGGACATTATCCAGAGGGACCTGGACAGACTGGAGAAGCGGGTCTGTGAGAACCTCATGAGGTTCAACAAGGCCAAGAATAAGGTCCTGCACCTGGGTCAGGGCAATCCCCGTTTTCAGTACACAATGGCGGATGACGTGATTGAGAGCAGCCCTGAAGGGAAGGACTCGGGGGTGCTGGTCAATGAGAAGCTCGACATGAGGCGGCAGTGTGTGCTTGCAGCCCGGAAGGCCAACCGTATCCTGGGCTGCATCGCCAGCAGGGCGAGGGGAGTGATTCTGCCCCTTTATTCCTCTCTGGTGAGACTTCATCTGGAATACTGTGTCCAGTTCGGGAATCCTCAATGTAAGAAGAAGGATATGGAGTTGTTGGAACGGGTCCAGAGGAAGGTTACGAAGATGATCGAAGGGCTGGAGCACCTTCCCTACGAGGACAGGCTGAGAGAGTTGGGCTAGTTCAGCCCGGAGAAGAGAAGGCTCAGAGGAGACCTTATAGTGACCTTCCAGTCCCTGAAAGGGGCCTACAGGAAAGCTGGGAAGAGGCTATTCATAAAGGTTTGTGGGGATCGGACAAGAGGGAATGGGTATAAATTGGAGAGGGGCAGATTTAGACTGGACATTAGGAAGCATTTCTTCACCATGAGAGTGGTGAGGCACTGGCACAGGTTGCCCAGGGAGGCTGTGGATGCCCCATGCCTGGAGGTGTTCAAGGCCAGGCTGGATTGCACCTTGGGCAGCCTGGTTTGGTGGGATGTTCCTACCCATAGCAGCGGGGCTGGAACTGGATGATCTTTAACGTCCCTTTCAACCCAAACTATACTATGATACTATGATACTATGACACTATGACACTATGATACAGACCTAACATAGGTCTTGAAAATCAAAGGAGGAGAGGATTGAGTCATTTTCCAAATTCAAATTAAAGATCAGTTGCTTTGATCTGCTGATTCCAGCTCCTATTTTAACAGGAAAAAGGGATGTTGTCTTCAAAGCTGGAACAGAGTGGACTTGGCATAATCTCACGTCTGCAAGGCCAGCTGCAGACCTGGGGCATGTACTTGGCACTGCAGGGTTTCTGCCCTGCACCGCAGCTCAAGCAGGGTTGCTGTAAATGAGAGCAAACCTGGGCTGCTCTTGCTGATACTGCAACCTGCATCAGAGCCTGCTGCATGCTGAATCAGATTAATGCAAACAGCATACGCAGATCTTGAACACAGAAACTATGTGCTTGCTACTGCAACTGCCATTTCATATGACACGTCTTTTGTAGTGGCCACAGACATCCCTTTCAATGAGAAGCACTCAAAAAGAGAAAGCAGCTATTTTCCATTACCCTTAAGTGGGACTTATCTTTTGCAGAAATACATTATTCCCAACTAATTTCTGGCTCACACACAGGCAAAGAGCACTCCTTCTGTTTCTGGATACTCTTTCTGTTTCTGGATACACGTTGGCCAGACTGTCATGTAAGACTTGGTTGGGAAAACAAGGAAACATTGTTCTGAACAGGTTAGACCTTTAATTTAAAACTGTTCTCTGATCCTTTGCTTCCTCTTACAAAATTGCCAAGCAGATAGATATTTGAGTTCTGGGATCAGAACTCAGTTCAGAGTAAGTAAGAAAGCAGCCTTTCAAGAAGAGCTTGCAACTTGGTAAGGGGTAGATAGACACTGGCGGCTGGCCCAGAGGTTCTCTTTTGCCTTAAAAGGGACAGAGAATGGCAGAGAAGGACACAGTGAACCTTTACTGTTAATTATATAATGAGTGAGGAAATGTAAAAAGTTATACACTGCTACAGTATTAGAAAATGTATTTCTTGAATTCTGCATGCAGTTCTATTAACACTTCATACCTTCTTACTGTACAGAAAGTTTCATATCCATTAAGACTCATCTACAGCAAAATTGTAGCAGACTGGTAAATCTGTTCCACTCAGGACATTTCTTTAAATACCTAGGGAGTTACCATCTTAAGGGTCTTATTAGTTACATGAGTGCCTGCCTTCTACAGGGACAAGAACACTATGCATATTTGTCAGTAAACCATTTGATTTCAGTTGTTATGAGTTCTGCTTTATAAATAATTCCTTTCAAATAAATAAAAAATGTCCCAGGCCCATTTCAATCTCCAGAGCCACCTAGGATTAAGACCTCTCCAGCTTGTGTTATGCAGAGGCTTGCTGAGTCCTTTGCTGAGCACAGTGGAGAGTAAAGCATAGTATAACATCAGACTTAAGGAGCAGAAAAAATGATAAAAATAAATCAACAGGCCATTGTAGTGTTATGTCTCATAATTAGATGAGGTTTTTTTCAGTTATTAAAGTGTAGAAGATGGAGGAAAATGCACTTTTCTAAATGGCTCCAGCTTACCATGTATGAACACAGCATTCCACCTTTCAGCTTTGTAAGGGCATAGGGTGATGGCAAAGGAAGGTTATTACTACAGTGTAGATCTATGAAATGTGCCATGGGCATGGCAAGTGTCATTGTTTTCTATTACAACAGGCTTCCAGCTGCTCAGGAAGGCAGAATAGGTTAAACTTATCACTAATTTATTTTTCCCATGGGGACAGATTTTTCATTTTTTTTTATTTTTTCCTTTTTTTTTTCTTCCTTTGTCCTTCAAGACTTATTTTCCAGCATTTTCCTAACTTTTAGGTGAAGGATTTAATGATTAAATCCTGTGTCTGATCACACTGCTTCTTATTCTTTGTTCTAATTATCAATTAAATTCCACCTGCAGATTTGGAAAAGTATTTCCATAAACAAGCAGTAAGTTATTTACGTGAATATCTACAGTAGTTATTTAAGGAAAAACAACAAATGTAGGTCTATATAGCTGCAAAAGCCGGCTCAACAGGTTAACTAAGCAAATAAAATATACATGTTCCTGGCACAATTGAGACATCAGCAGAATAGAATCTACATAGCCCTGTCTTTCTCTCTTCATGGCAGAAACTGCGAACAGGCAAGATGCGAAGAGTGGAAAAAAAGAAAAATATAACACATTAACTTGTTTTAACTTATTTATGATACAATATTGAATGTTTAATGTAAAATTAAGTAGACTAAATGGTTTATTAATTACAGAATAGAGAACATACTACTCTTCATTTGTACATCTACATAATGTGTTATTGTATATCAATAAAACATTTTCTGTTGATTATATACTTCATGTATTCATCACACCAACATTTTTCTAAAGTGTTATACATTATTTATGTAATGTATCACTAATTACCGCAACACCAATTTTTCCTCTTTCAAACAGCCTCTTCAACTCATTTGTGTCAGGTCTTGCCAAATTAATTAGGATGCTGTGCATCCCATTATTCGACTGTATTCAGATTTCATACTGCCATACTTTGGCTGAAAAAAGAGATTGCCCTGCTTCTTAAATAGTTATCACCAAGCACTATTTCTAGTTTTTTCTTTAGCGCCCAGTGCACTTGGGCATGCTATCAAATGCTGGTGACACAGGCAATGACCAAAGTACTATCACTAACTTATTAAAAAAGGACTCCTGGCTGATGCAAATGTAATCTACTATGTATTATTTAGCTTTATCATATGACCTCATTTAATAAGTTCTTAATAACCTTACCTTAAAGACCAGTTCTCCTATCAGCCCATTCCATGACCCGTCATCCTGAGGACTCCCATACTTGTGATCCGGGGCTACATAAATTTCGTATTTAAAACCAAGGTAAGTGGCCAAGGCTTCCAAAACATCTATAGAGAAGCCCTGATACTTCTTCGGCTTTCCCAGAACATTTTCAGACACCATGACAAAGGGCTCTTCCTAAACAGAAAACAAAGTAGGCAACTGTTAGTAAAGTAATTACATGCTACATTTGGATGCTGTTTTTTTAGAAAGTAAAGGAAGAACTATTTAAATATTGTTTACATAAAACTTTCCTATAACACATCGTTAGCAGTGCCTTTTCCATTCTGCAAAATGCTATTTTGGTATGTATTTACTTCAATAAAGACATTTTCTTCTCTACTATGTACTTCAGAAGTAAATCTTCTGTAGTAACATTAACAACTGAAATGCTTCTCAGTAATGCCTTCTGTCTTCACTTATGCTCGGCAGGGCAGACATACGGTCATATTCTACAGTACTGCCAGTATCCACTGGCGGGGCAAACATTGTAGCTGGCAAACATAACTACCAATTCATGCTGTAATGAATGAAAAACATGGTAAAATAGGCCATACCTATTTCTCTTGCCCTACTGTAATCTGAATCTGAATATAAGCTGGTTTACTTTCAATAGTTCTATCCAAAGAGCATCCATTTGATTAGTTTAGGAAAAATTAAGTATGGGACTTGAGTTTGTCTGTAAGAAAGACTGGTGAATATTCATCAAAAAGATGACCACAATAAAGGACACAAATAGGTACTGAAAGCTGGAATTGCTTGGTAAGGTTTCCAAACAATATATTTTTCTTTTCCTTTCCTGAAGTTCTGTAACTGTTTTCTCCATTTTTTATTAATATTTCCAATAACATTCACAGAAAGAGATGTTGGTTTTGGCCAACTTCAATTTCTTTTTTCCCCATCTCTCTTATCCTTCCTATTGAGTATTTCATTTCTAGACATTCTCCCTCCCATCTTTTTAAAATTAAACACAAAAAAGTTCATATTTCTGAGCACAAAAATATATTTGTCATAAATGGATCTCACTTATAGTTGTTCTTTATTTTCTTGGAGAACATCTTTCTGATCTACCTAAGTAGAGCAAGAGTACCAAGCCCACCTCAAAAGAATGAGGGTACTTTAACACCAAAACAAATCCCCAGATCTCCCCAAAACACCAGGATTAATAATTAAAAAAAAAAAAAAAAAACACAGCAGAAGAGTTGACCATCTCAGGTTATTTTTTCCCAGTTATCAGATAGAATTTCTTTCTTCCAAACTATCTAAAGATCAGACAAACAGATTAAAAAATGGAGGACAACAAGTGCAAGGGCATTTTTAAAGTAGTTTTTCTTCACCTGGCTTCCAACAACATTGAAAGAATTTAGACTAAGTTGATGAGAGTCTCTCCTAAAAGAAACACAGAGCAAATTCAGCTCTACTAACCAGCTGGATGAGAGATCCCCTACAGAGACTCAAAACTACTGGAAAAAAATATTTCCACAAAAATAATATTATAATTTATCAATCTAAGCACATTATGCACAAAATTCTAAAGATTTCTCTGTACAAAGGGTGTTTTAGAAATGGATAACTTTCATATTAGAAAAGATTTATTCTTATCACTTCTAAGTTATTAGAAAATAGTTTCTCATTAACTGAACATTATTTACTCAGTTAGTTAAAAAGCAATTGTTAACTGTAGTGATTTAAAACACTGTTTAAAACAGTTTGTCATGACTAATTCCAGTCTTTTATTAAAATATGCAATCTTGTTTGCAGTTGATAGATGTAAAAAAACCCTCCAAATGTCCATTGTGCTGCCACACATTTAATGAAATAGAAATAGTCAAATAGCTTTATGCAAAGCAACTAACACTTCCCAATTTCTGTTGAAGCCTGAAGCAGCAAAATATTTAACTATAATCCAAACAATACAAAACAAATTTATTTTTTGTAACTGTTTACATTTTTCCAAGGTAATGAAAGAGAGCAAAAGTATTTGCCTTGATTTTTTCCCACCATAGCAAGCTTAAACTATGCTACTTGTCCTTTTGTACATTAGGAGGGTATTATAGGAGCTCCTTTAGAAAGAGATACACAACCCTACAGTATCAATTTTAAAATGTCTCCACCCTCGAGAAAGTAGATCTTGAAGAAAGAAAATACACAAAAATAAAACCAGCTGATACTTTTCTCACCTACTGAACAGAAAAACAGAAGAACACAAAATAAGGTCATAGGAGGTAGGTGTCAAAAACTCAAAAGCTAACTGATGAGTTCAGAGGTGGTAAAATTCACTTGAGTGATGAAGCTTCCATTTGATCCCAATAAATTCAAGAAAATCTTCATGCATGTTCTCTCTAAAGCAAGTAGTAATTCAGACTACATAAGCAGGTCTCTCTCAGAGAAGCCACACAATGACCATTCTTGGAGACAGTCAAAACTCACCTAGACAGAGTCTTGAAAAATTTGCTCTAATGTTAGCCCTACTTCACATAGATGCCATCCAAGGGTCCCTTCAAATCTAAACTATTCCAGGATGTAATGAAGCGATCAGAGAAAGGCCACGCTGTTCCTCTTTCTCTTTTTCTTCTACTTTTGGTCATACCTCTCTAGGAGACTGATGAGCCTCTGTGGGGCAAGAGTAGACTTCATAGCCTCTATAGTCAGGGAAGTCTGGAAGGGCACAGAAGTTACAATGTGCATGACTACCGAGGATCAAAAATAAAAAGAAAATGAATGGATTGCTCCCTCTGAACTTCTTGGTTCTGCAAGAGGGATAATCTACCTCACTGGGCCTCATAGCCACCAGATATATTTAGGGGATGCCTTTGCATATCAATGAAGATCCGTTAAGAGAAGAGCTACTTTCCTTCTTATTTAGTCTCAATGTGCCTCCTTGACAACAAAACAGAGCAATGCTAAGCCTGTGTCAGAGGCTCCTTCTCAAAATAGGTTCATAGTCATCACTTTCTGGTTTCTTCTTGGGATCTAATCTGTGCTGCCCAGATATAGAGGAGGATGATTCTAGGACTCAATATGGATCAAAGGATTTTACACAGTATTGTGCATTAACCCTGGCAGACAGCTAAGCATCACAAGGCCAAAACTACCTGCAGCAACATCTGTCAGCAGCAAACAGGTGAAGTTTATATTGTGTGAAGCTGCGCATATTGCTTTTTACAACGGTAAGAAGGCGAAGTTTGGTTCCAGAGATGATTAGCTCCTGAGCAAGAGAAGCTGTAAAATGCTGGCAGACTATCACATCTTAGAAAGGCAAAAGGCAGACCTAAGATTAAGGCAACATGGCACAAAAACCCAAAAGTGTTGGGAAATCTGACATGATAGTACAAGTATATTGGAGAAGCAGCTCACTAAAACACTTGTCTCCATTCATTTGCCTATTATTGCGAGGTTTATAAAACTTTAAGGAAGAAGGTACACATTAAAACTGGCATGGGTTCACAGCATGCTGCATATTGAAGTCTACACAATTCAACATCCACCCACCAGAGCAACTAGGTACCTTCACATTCAATAGCTCCAGTAATGCTTTTTACCTTTATCAAAGTAATTCTACTACTGAAACATCACAAATCTACTCAATTTTTGCCAGGTGAGTTGATGTGATTGCCGAGGGTGTGGAAAAATGCCAGAGGCAGGACAAGTGACAGATAAAGATTGTACAAGCAGAACTGAGGGAAGTACCAAGAATGTGACTTTTTTGGTATCAGGGGATCGTTAAGCAGCTGAGACATCTTACCCAAACGTATTTTCAGAGGTCCAGCATTGTATTATTCGAGCATATTTTATTTCATAAACTAGGGTTTATCACCTGGTTGAGGAAGAAGAGTTATCATCACCATTTTCCACATGCAGAACTGAGATGCATAGATTTCATGACTCGTACAGCTGAGAAGTGAATCAAAGTGTGCTGGGTCAAGGAAAAATGTCTTAACCATAGATTGTTTTACTACTATCTTGTTTTAATGCTTGAAAACCTTTGTACTTACATATGTATCTGTCTTCTGGTGAACCATGAGTACAAGAGCAGTAAAACCAATAGTGTTAGATGAGAACAAAGTAAGGTGGGATTTAATAATGAGACGTCTAAACCCAGGGAGATAAGAGTCTTACTCTTGAAAGGACAGCTTGCCAAGGCAAAACTGGAAGTGAGCAACAGAGATTGTAACATGCCCCAATCCAGCAAGAAATGACAGCAGGGCAACACAGACAGGAACACCACACTTCCAAAACCCAGCCCTCAACCCCTGCTCAGAATTGTACGCAAAGGGAAGTTTGCGACAGAGAATTTGCTTTATTTTAAACATATTTGTGGAATTCAGAGATTGATAGTGTAGAGCTCGGAGCAGTCTAGATTCAGGATTAGTAGAAAGAAAAAGCTGCATTTCATTGCTTTTTCCAACAAGATAAAGGACTAACAGCTTTGTCTATTCATGACTTAAATTCTAGTGCACATAAAAATGCAGTAACAAACCTTTTTCTGAGTGCTTACGGAGTCTAAGATTAAAAGTATAAAACATAGTTATTATTTACTGTGGAGAAATTCTCAGGCATGCCAACTATTTGTAATAGTTGGTCTGAAGTAATCTTTTCATATCCTTTACTAAACCACCTAACAAAGTTAAAAATAAGAAAGTAGAGAAAAGCTTTTGGGCACAGACTATCTTCACATTGCAATACTCAAGCTAAACAGCAGAAAAGAACAATTAATTTGAGTTTAACTTGGTTATGTTAATTAATTAGACTACCAAAGAGAAACATTGGTTTCTAAATATGCTACAGAGGTGAGTGATAAAGTCAAGTAATAAATTCAGACCTTAGAGGAGGCAAGGAGGGAGAGCAAGATCACAGTTGCTGGTGAAGCACTCAGGGACAACTTACATGTACAGAAAAAGTGTATCCCTAAACCCAGAGTCTCTATTCAGGATGATTCTTAGCAGTCAGTAGAATAATAACTTTAAATCCCCCTCAAAAAAAAGAAATAAACTTTTGGAGTCTGGGATATTTGTACGGATTTTTAATTTTTGGACAAATTACAGAAAACTCTTGAAAGAATAGAAAATGCATCATTCAGATCTTTAGCACAGCAACCTAGCTAAATATTTGAGAGGAAGAAAAACTTGCATTCAGTGGCCTGTTTACAACGAAGTGGTGGTCTCAGCCGAACTATTAATGATTTTACGTATGCACCACATCATCAGGACATCATTGAAAGGGCCATAAGACAGATTTTCTCTGTAATTACAAGGGTGGATTCTGTGGCTTTAAGATGAATTTTATTTCAGAACATAAATTATATGGAACTATGATACCCTGCTCTGCTGTGCTCATTTATGAGAGTCTCACGCTTGCTCTGAAAATAAAAATGCTAAAAAAAGTAATATGACATACTTGATAAATAGAAAAGCAAAAGCAAAAGACAACATTTGGGATTATTTTTCTGCTCAGCTAAATCCTCTTTTCCTCTTAGCACAGGAAGTAAAACTTCCTAGCCAGAAGGCTACACCGAAATTATTAAGTGAACAGAAAGCTAGTGGCTTGTGAGAGCAGAGAAACTGATTGCTGCTCGGATTTACAGTACATATTGGGGCTTGACCCTAAAACTGCAGATGGGCAGTCTTATGTGCTTCTACTATGTTTTGAAGAGAATTTTGAAATCAGGTAATTATATGGGTGGTTACAATTCATAAAGAATATGAAAATGACTTCTGTGTCTACTCATCAGACATTTCTGAAGACATTGGGAAATAATACTTTAATATTGATACTGCATTCATTAAATGGGACTCTGTACTCATTAAATCTTTCCTTCTTCTCTACTGAAAGTAGAGAGAGGAAACAACAGAAGAAAGAAACGAAGCTCAGTTGTGGTGAGATTGTCAATCTGTGCTCGGCACTGACTCTAAAACAGTGGACAGGCCCATTAAATGTGCACAGGCACATAGCCCAAGCAGAGCCTTGGCTCAGCTTCATACATGAAATAAATATTCACTCTGACACTTTAAAACTCCCATCACCTGCAAATGCTAAGAAACTGCACCCAAAAGTGAAATTCACTCTCATTACTGGATCTCTCAACTCACTTCCAATGGCTGCTTAATGACCAAGCACAGCCATTGCAACTGACAAAAAGCAGTAAGTCTGATATACCATAACCAAAACATTTTCAAGCATGGGATGCTATTGTCTTGTTGCTTGGCATAATTACTTTTTTCGTGTCTTATAAAATAATTAACTGTCCATTTTTAATTGTTAGCCATTTTGCATTTCTTTCCCCAAAAGGTTTCAGTGAAACATGTCATCCCAAATACTTAATTTCCTCAAGTACTTTTTTGACCAGCGTTTTGGGGATTTTATTTGGCTAGAAACAGCATAGCAGCTTGTTATTTTTAATTGAACAGCAATGTACATTACTTCATGTTAGAATCAATGATCAAAATTTAATGGAAACATTTCATTCTTTCATTACAGAAATTATCCCACTAGCAACAGTTATAAAAGTTGCTGCAAACCATAACACAATCCCCACCCTTAATAGCACTAAAACAAAGATGAAAGCTTCAAACCTACAAAATCTTGGATATTTAAATTATTATACTCATTCAGTATCCTATTGTGTCAACAGGCTGTGTAACAGTATTGGAATCGAAACCCACTCTTTTCAGATCCTGTGCTTTTGAAATAGACTGATCAAAAAGTCAATTGTACTAACAAAAAAGTCGCCTTGCCTGCAGCAAGAATGTAGTTAATGCCCCAGAAACTGAATACAATATTAAAGGAAAGGGATTTTACACTTGAGCTTTACCACTGCCCTTATGCATGTCCTTAGTCTCACACTCTTTTTTTAATGACAGTTTTATTGTCATCTTCAACAATGCTTTCAGCATTCTGCTTTCAGCTACAATACTTTAAACAATATTTTTTCTCCTGAACGAAATGGTGGCTTCTGGATTTATTGTGCTATTTAGTTTAGTGCTATTTAGAAGAAAAACAATCTATTACAGAGAAATGGGATGTATTGGAGACAGAGACTAACATGTTTTGTTGCTCTGCAATGGGATGTGGGCTTCTTTCAAAGCCATCTATTGCAATGGTCTATTAGGATGCAGCCAAGCTTTGTGTATTGATTTTAATTCACAATAACTTAATGCACCTAATAGCTCCTTCTGAACCATTATAGTTGTATGATAGGAATATGGATTGAGATTAGAATCGATTACAGTGTTTTAAAGTATGTCTAAACAGTACAATACTAGCTTTAATGTAGCTAGCTCAGGTACTGGAGTTAGCGGAAGTGTAGTATGGGTATATTAACCTGCTATGAACTGTATTGTACTTCTTCCAGCAGCCATGCAGGAGCTCCTACTCTTAACGAATTCATATAATACTTCATGACATTGCACTGTCATGCAGTTCACCTCCTTTTCTATCTTGCATAGTATGGAGGAATAATTACAGAGTATGAACTTCTTTCTGTTTAAATGTCAGGTTTCCTGTGTGCTCTTGGAACTATATGAATCTCTGGAATGCAGATATGCCCACAGAGGAGATGGGTAAGGGTCAGTGAGAAGATAGAGCTAAGGAGCTTTGAGAGGTAGCACTTGACATACAGATGAGTTAGGCTGGTCCTACCAGGTTTTGTACTGTGCCTACCTTGCTGTCAAACTCTGGCCCTGGCCAGGTCCTAAAATATTTGAATTCCTTGATATTCACCTCACCTTGCATATAGCACCTGCTACTTTAGAAAAATGGATTGAAATATTAATTGAAAACAAAGAGGCTGTGTTTCCCAGCAGGAACTGAGATTAAAGCTTGTAAAACAACCGATCACAGTAGGCATGTGTGGTGTGAGTAACTGTAAGGTTTATGACCTACCCATGTTAATACAAGCTAGGTAGCTCAAAGGGACATAAACCAGCTATTAAACGTAACCTGTGTCTAGTCAGTACTAATTTCAATTTGGCCCTTGTACAGGCGTGGTAGGGGGAAGAGGAATGAAAAGACACTGCCTCCTTGCTTTCTAACAATATCTGGCTCAACTGAAGTCTAGATGTCTTTCCTCACTTTCAGAAATCAAAGTCTCTGTGTAAAGAATGTGAGATAACATAATCAGGCTTAGAATTACAATAAAAGTGCTTGGTTTTTTTACAGTTAATTTTTTTCTAACCAGTACCTTCATAAGATGAAATCTTTACTCAAGAAGCAGCACAATATGCGTTACATAGGGTCTGTGGATAACAACACTAATACATTTCCCGCACATTTTATGTTTAAAAATACCTAAATTACAAATAATTCTAACTAAAGTTAATGAGCAGAGTTAGGTGAACAGCAACTGCTCCTGAAAACCCCTCTCCCCAGTTTATAATTCCCTACACATGTTACTGTGTTCTTTTATTCCAGTAATACCCACCTGTTTTGTTTTATTTGCCTAGAAACAGATATGGTTTCATGGAAATGCAAGTCAAAAAAACCCTCTAAAACCTTCTTTTCTTTCTGTGACTTGGAATCAAACTACCTAAGCTTAGCAAGACAAACACGAAATACTCTTCCTTGACAGACCTCTGATGATGAACCACAGCTTTCTTACAACTGAATGCCGAAGTGTTCTTAGCACTAGAGAGTTCAACAGGAGCTCTGAAAGCTATTCTTACCTTGTGATGGGAAATATTTGCTATAACTATTAATAGTTTGCTTAACCTTAAAATTGAGAAGCCACTTGAGATAAATTAAAGAACAATTAAGTTCCATTTTTAATTTTAAAGACATGATAATAACTTTTTTAGAGTAAAAAGCAATTCACATTGTGTGCATACATCACAAGACATTTTAAAAAATCCTCCTTACATTAGGAACATGCAAATTATTATTAAAATGTGTAAAAGTGATTTTTTTTTTTAACTCCAAAATTTCAGTTTCAATAAATGCTTGTCCAGAATCATGCCCTGAAATTTGAATTCAAGTTTCCAGATTGGAAAATCTGCCCCATGGAAAGATATTCCAATACCAACTGATTTTTTGATAGGCAAAAGCCAGTCTCATCATACATATGTCATACCAAATGACAGCTTTCTTGTCAACAACCACGGTAACTATGAAGAATACTTAATAGTGAACCTAATCCTATCATGCATCATTACTTCTGATGATTTCATTTATTTACCAATGAAATGAACAACTCTATTGCTGTTTCTATACTCTACCACTATTTCATGGAACAGTTTTATGTATTTGTCTATAAATGATTAATTCCGTCCAACTTTGTTTCAAAGATGAATATGTGCAATAAAGGAAGAGAAATCAAGACACAGTGTTTTGTTGCTGTCTATTAAATTATGCATTTCTTACAACTAGTAATGGAATATTCTGAAATTTCAGTATTGTTATTATTTGAACATGGTATATACTAAATACATTACTGAGCTATACCACAGAGAGACTTTATGACAAGCTCCAGACAGAATAAACTATGTCATACAGTGTTTCTGTCAAACTCAGGTGCATAAAGTGGCCATCAAAGAAGAATTTATCCCTTACAGGTAAACGAGTAAAATAAGTATGCTCAAAACACAAATATTACAATTGATGGACAGAGTCAAGAAGTGTTTCTTAACTTTAACACCTCCAAAGGAATTTCTGCTGCAATAGGAATTTCACTACAGTGCACTACAGTCCAATACGGTGATTAAGTTGAGAGACAAAGTAACATACAATTTAGCATAATACATGCTTTAATCAAAATTATTTTTTAAAAAGATTGTAGGATCTGGTGCATAGAAAGTGTAACCTAACAGAATGAAGAAGGATTCACAGCAGTGCATACCATTCACCTGTGAAAGTGGGGAAAAGGATCAGGAATACATAAGAAAAGTTTGCACTAAAAATAATGGGAGAAAATGGAATAGGCATTATCTATGAGACTATTGTGATTGTACACTACTATAAAGTATTTATTCACTATTTCCACACATAAGCTTTGCTGCAGCTAATCTTTACAGTCATTCACTGATGTTTTTGTCCTTCCAAGTTTTTATCCATTATCACTTCTGACAGTTTGTTGCTTAATCATTGTCTCATTTCGTCTCTCTTATGCTTTTCCTTTTTCCTATCACACTGAAAGCCACTTCAGCTCCTTGGAAAGGACTTTTAAAAATTTTGTTTAAACTGGTGTTGGAAGCCCAAAGACAGTCTCACCTTTCAAAACCAGGACTTAGCTTCATATCTTTCTTTTCATCATTTTCTGAGTGGTAAATTTAATAGAAAAAAAGACTGAAGATTCAGACCCACTGCCAGCTCATGCCCCTAAAGACATTGTCTGCTTTCAGGTTTGTTTCTTTCCTAATCTTGGCAACAAATTCTCATGCATTTAATGCCAACCATTGAGAATTAACCTACTCCGCATATGATAATATTTTCCCTGGAGTAAATGATGTTTTTTTTCCCCTGCTATGCTTGTCTACTCTTCTGCCAGCCCTCTCACTACATCATGTCCCACAATGCCCACCTAGAGCCATGGGTCACCAAACTGTCCTCTGTCCACTTAGCTCTGTGCAAGTAACTCAGGCAATAACTCTCCAGATGTAGTACACAGGGATGTACAGCAAAGCATAGTTCAGTATTGCTTGCTATTATGTTTTTTTCCTTCATCCTGCCTACATTTTCTGAACCATCCACATACGCAAAATATCCTCCTGTCTGGGAGCATCAAATTTTCATGTAAAGTCACAAATACATTTTGCACCATTAGGGAGTTATATCTTAGGCACTCTCAGAAATAGTTCTGTACTTTTCAATCAAGGTGTTAATTCTTTAAAATTCTTTCAAACTTCTTCCTTTTTCAGACAATAGGGGCTTTTCTAGAAACATGATTTTATGAATACCTGCTGGCCTATTCGTCATCAAATAGGGCAAATCTCATTCAATTTCTGATGGCTTAACATTCAGATGAATAATTCATTAATTGCCACTGCTTCTAAAACGATATTATGAGACTATCAGCTGTATTCTAGCTCCCTGTCTATAAAACTGAGCAGCTGAAAAAGAGGAGGATAAACTGAAATAACCAAAACGGGTATCTAGCTAAATTTGTTCTTGGACAATTGTTCATTCAAGACACTCTGAATTTGTTTGGAGTTATTATGCTGACCTTTGATTGAGCTACATTTTATGAACTCAGAATACATTTCAGAAATTCACCAGCAAGTGACTTGAACTTAAAAGTAACTTCTCAAACACAAAGTTGAAACTTTGGCTGCATGTGGGGAAGCAGTCCAAGACAGAGACATTAAGTAAGACAAAATAAAACTTTTCTAGCAGTGGAGAAAGTGTGGTACTAATCCAAGTCATATTAAAACACTGAATCACACGTACACAGGCATGACTATAGTTCCCCCAGAATAAACTACAAAAAATTACTTCTTATTCCTATGTATTCAAAGGAGAGAATTCCCATTGACTCTAGAGGAACCAGGATTCATTGCCAAATGAAACCAGAGATTTCTATTTTGGGGACATATTGTATTCTGTCATATTCACATAGAGATCTTGTTTTGGATCTGCAGATATATAGTCCATAATTATTAAATTTATCTAGGGGAACGAATTAGTAGATGGATGCAGATGATGGGACTTGTTCAGCACTCGCTTTTTGAAGGACTGCTTTGGAGAAATTAGTCACAATTATTTATCATTTTCAGAATGTTTCATTTCATAATAAGTACAATGTAGTATAATTCAGGTGCTGCCATTTGCTATCCTCTCAAATTCTACTGTGCTTTTTAGGATGAGTCTTTTTCAGCCTGAAGTGTAAGAGAAATGAAACTGGGAGATGAGAAGGGTTGCTATCTAGAAAGTTACGAGAGCTTTGAAGCGTTAACAGAACAAATTAACAAATAAATGTTAACTTCTCAAATCTCAATGGAAAAGAAACTTTTTCATATTAAAAGGTATTATCACTTAATTTTAACATAAGCCTTCTTGTTTCCCTGGATCAAGACCATACTTTTAGAAATTGGTAGAATTAATAAAAATAATTAATCATTCATAGTCAATAATAGAGTCTCAATTTTTAATAGAAATTTATTAATTTAATTGAAGAACCTGGAGAAAGATGGAAAGGGAAGTATGATAGAGATTATCAGTAAAATAAAGTTGATGGGTGAAATCCCTCCTTCACTCACACTAAAGAACTGTACATTTTCATCACATTAATTATAAATTAATTGGAGATTAATTATAAATCTCCAGTTTTGTCCTATCCAGCAGATCTAAACCCTGATGAACATTGCACTCCCACATATTACTATGGCCTTAATTTACCTGAAATACTTCTGTTGATTTGTCCAAACTACAACTTGAAATTTTTATTCTCTTTCACAAAATTAGTGGCCTACACAGCAGTTACTTTGATACTAACTCTAAAATGAATAGGACTTAATGAAATTCTAGTCAGTGTCTTTGTTGACCAAGTGTTTCTAAGAACAAGTTTTTCTAAATTGAATAACAACAAATAGATGGACTAAAACTCTCATTTTAAAAGCAGAGAAAACAAGTATTAATACTTTGATTTTGATAGTTTTGCTTCATTTCCAGTGTCATGGCATCTGAGACAGGACTCCAATCCAATTCAAATATTATATTTATTTATTGATTTTATTTCGGTAAAAATAACATGATTGTACTATTGAATAAACATGGCAAGCAAGCTATAGTTAGCAACAAGTAAAAGCTCTATAAATTCATCCTATAGCAATATATATGAAGTAATGATATGCTAATGACAGCTATTTAGAAAGCAGCATATTCTCCTGCATTACTTATGCATAGTATGAGCAGTAAAAGAAACTGCTAGGAGTAAGCAGCCTAAATAATGCTCTGTCACCTACAGGGGTAGCAGCAACATCTATGGATATCCAAAGATTAGGAGAGCTTAGAAATAATTGGCACTTGGCAATTCTGGCATCTGCACTATTCACCTTCTCTTCAGGCTTTTGGTTAGTGGTTGATTTTCTGTCTGCCTGCCTTTCTGTCTCAGCCATTAACATTTGTAGATGAAGGAGAAATGGTGTTTTACCTTCCTGATTTCTGGCATTTGGGGAAAGATATGATCAGTCAAGGGAACTGCTAATGAAAAATATTGTTTCTGGCTCATGAGTTTGAATAGGTATTTGCTTCCTCCCTTTATTCATGCAGTTTACAAAATCCTTGCCTCTCATCTTTGCCAAGTAAAATCAAATTAACCTTGATTTGTAGTGTGGTTCACAGTTGGCTTTGTCTAAATTGCACTGACTAGCCATGCAAACGCTACCGTTTAAGAGAATAAAGGAAGCTTTTTGCTATGAGGCCAATACGAATTATTTGGATCCTCCCCATACATTGCCTTTGGAGCACATTCTACACGAAATGAGAATCAGTTAGCAAAATGGTAAGTTAGTAGATTTCAACAAAGCACAACGCAGACTAATCGTGTTTTTCACCAGTTTTGCATGTAAGTTGTCACCAGTTGTGCTTTAAAATTCTCGACAAAACCAAATGCCTTCTGTGTGCTTACATGAGGCAGAGCATGAGGACTGCAGTGAGGAGACTAAACTGCCATGTGCTGCGTGCTGAACTTTAAACGTCTGCCGTCTGT
This sequence comes from Cuculus canorus, assembly GCF_017976375.1. Taxonomy (NCBI): domain Eukaryota; kingdom Metazoa; phylum Chordata; class Aves; order Cuculiformes; family Cuculidae; genus Cuculus; species Cuculus canorus. The sequence continues at coordinate 50,372,791 of NC_071404.1, read as the reverse complement.
TTTTTTTTTTATTATTAAGATAGAATCCTATCAGCATAATGAATGACTTTTCTGTATTTTTGCCAGTTGCTAAATATTCATGTTATAATGAAAGAACGCTCCATGGCATGCTAACTAAGATAGCAGGGCATGAAATCAGAGAAATAAAGTGAGGAAAATGGGAAGAAGAAATATGAAAAAGAAGTCCAAGACACTAACTTGAATTTATTTTGCTAGACAACATCCACAGATCATTCTTGTTAACAGAAAATTATACTGAATCAAACTAACATGAGTATCAGGCAAAACACAAGGACCAACCACTGCCACCATAGTGATATTTTGTTGAACACACATTTAAAGTATAAAAACACCACCTTGTTTCTTTGTATTTTTCTTCATTCATCCTTCTTATTTGTTTGGAGGTTTGTTTTGTTTTGTAGATATTATCACAGAAAGTTCTCTAGCATACTAAGAACTGGAACAGGCTGGACACCCTGACAGATAATAGCTTTTAAAGACCCATAAAATAATTGGAGGGGTACAAAACTGCTCTGTCTCTGGCACTGACATGCTCTGGTGATTTCACTTTCCAACCCTGACTGAGACTTCTCCCTCACCATGTGATGTCAGTGATACAAATAATGGAAGCCATTTTTTCTATGTTCTTTATAAGCATGCATTCATGCCCTTGCAGATAGTAAAGAGAGGGAAGTATCTCAATACAACATCTACAGTTTGGCAACCCCGGGTCAACTTTGTGTTTGGGCGCTGGCACAAAGAGGCCTATACCTCTCACATACATTCCTTTTTCTTTACTTATTTCTTCTTTTTTTCCACTCTATGAATTTCTGCTCAAGCAGTCAAAGTTTACGACAGGAAATACACTGGTCTCATCTCACACAACACCTCCTTATTCTGGTAGATGCTGTCTGTTCAGCTTCAAACCAACAACTTAGCTGTGGCTGCTTAATGCAAGGTGTCTACTCAGGGGAAGAAACTGGCTGAAGAAGAGCTAGGAGGCGACAGTAGATATTTTACTGAACTAACATTACCCACCCTCAGCTGACCTTGAATACTTACTGAGTGCAGCAATTTATGCCAGACTTTGCCAGTTTGGCAAAGTGATTGGAAGGCAGCTACATCTTACGAATCATTTAGAGTTTTAGCTAGGTAACCATAGCTAATAGGGCACTCGAAGTTGCCCTTTATCAGTTCATATGGTTGTGTTATCTAATTCATTATGTGTCTGTGGGAGAAACAGGTTTTCATGTATTCAATTCACTCTAAAATTATCTGTACTGATAAATAATTTTATTTTGTGAAAATTGCTCCAATTAATCTGGCATTGACAAACTGAAACTAGACACTCAAACACCAGCTAAATTCCTGGTAAAACAGTGTACTTAATAAAAAGATGAGGCAAGAGTAAGAAAATACCTTCCTGCTAGTGCAAAAGATGAGGATCTGCTTACCAGCACAGTCACCACGCGCAGAACCACTCCTCGCATGTTATTCTCCAACTTTCTGTCTGTTAGTGACCCATTCAGACCAGTGATGGGATTCCAGCAGCCAAGCTGAAAGAGAAAACAGAAATCATTTCCTCATCGCCCATTAAACTTTGCCAGTCATTCCTTTTAGGCAGCTTTAATCAGGAACGTATGAAATAAACAGAACACCTTCTGGAATCAATGGGATGGAAAGTCAGGGAAGGACTGGCACACAGATTCATCTTTAAATTGCAAATGAAGCAACTAGGGATATTAGTTTGTGCTTTTAATACCAGTGTGCAACGGATGACAGCATCTGGGGTTTAGGGGTATATGTATTGTTTTAGAAGAGCTCAGGGAGGACTTCTATATTAATGAAAAACGTTTAAAAGGTAGTATGGCTGTAACAAGACTTCTACCTTACTTTCAGTAATACACTAATTGGATAAGTAATAGCTACCATAATTTTAGCATGCTTTTTGCTCCAGCCCATCTTTCCTAGTAGAACTCTGATGAAGCAAACTGCGTTAGTTTTAATTAAAGCTTATACTACTCACTGATAATGAAACAGCAATGATTTTCAGCCAGGTTAAAAATCACATTTAAAGATAACCGAGGAAAAGACTACTGGATAGGCACATCACAGTATTGAGAAAGGACTGCAACAGATAATGCAGAAAAAGGAACTCAGCTATGAGATGCTTTGCGTTGGTACTATCAAATTTCTTGGGCTTCTTCAGACATAAGGTTTTTCTCAGGGTTCTCTTCAGGACTAACTGCCTTTCAATCTGAATTTATCAGATACTTACTTTCTCCGAAAACAGAACTTGCTTACATTCTTAAATGATCGTACATGCACAGAAACAGAACAATCAATCACACGTCCCTTAGCACCCTATAAAAAATTACTGGTTTAATTTTTGGAAGTCACTACCACATTCATCAGGCCTGTACAATTACCAGTGTTAAATCCAAAACCCAGTAAAAGGACAATGGCTGACTTCGGAGGACTTTGGAGTAGAGTCTCAATTCTTGCATGTAAATCTATTATATAGTCAGAGATAGGCACCTGCAAGTACCAGTTCTTGCAGTGAATTGCCTTCTCTGTGGACTGTCCATGAAATCTGTGGAGGGATAGTTATCTTCTAACTCAGGTAGCTAACAAGCCTCTAAACCCTGACGGTTTTCATGTCACTGTTTAAAGGCACAAAAAGGTCTTGCTCTGACAAAACCAAGATTAACATCGGTATGTTACTGAGAGACTAGTCTCTCAGAGTGTACAACTCCATAATCTGTGAAAAATATCAACAGTAAAACATCCAAAATGTTACTGAACTTTAATGCACAGTTACTATACTTTTTGTATGGCAGGGTGCCTGAGCCAGCTGAAGAGGTCTGTGAAAAAATGGGAGCACCTCTGCTGACTGTGATTGAACACACCCTTACAAAATAGAATCATAGAATCATAGAATAGTTAGGGTTGGAAGGGACGTTAAAGATCATCCAGTTCTAACCCCGCTGCCATGGGGAGACATCCCACTAAACCAGGCTGCCCAAGGCCCCATTCAACTTGGCCTTGAACACCTCCAGGCATGGGGCATCCACAACTACCCTGGGCAACCTGTGCAAGTGCCTCACCACTCTCATGGTGAAGAAATGCTTCCTAATGTCCAGTCTAAATCTGCCCCTCTCCAGTTTATACCAGTTTTCCCTCGTCCTATCCCCACAAGCCTGTATGAATAGTCCCTCTCCAGCTTTCCTGTAGCCCCTTCAGGGACTAGAAGGTCGCTATAAGATCTCCTCTGAGCCTTCTCTTCTCCAGGCTGAACTGGCCCAACTCTCTAAGCCTGCCCTCGTAAGGAAGGTGCTCCGGCCCTCCGATCATCTTTGTAGCCCTCCTCTGCACCCGTTCCAACAGCTCCATATCCTTCTTATGTTGAGGATTCCAGAACTGGACACAGTACTCCAGGTGAAGTCTCACAAGAAAGGAACAGAGGGGCAGAATCACTTCTGTTGACCTGCTGGCCACGCTTGTTTTGATGCAGGATACAGTTGGCCTTCTGGGCTGCAAGCACACACTGCCGGCTCATGTCGAGCTTCTCATCGACCAGCATCCCTGAGTCCTCCTCTGCAGGGCTGCTTTCAATCACATTGTGTCCCATCATGTACTGAAAATGGGGATTGCCCCGACCCACGTGCAGGACCCTACTCTTGGCCTTGTTGAACCTCATGAGGTTCTCACAGGCCCACTTCTCCAGTCTGTCCAGGTCCCTCTGGACGACATCCCGTCCTTCCGGTGTGGCAACTACACCACTCAGCTTGGCGTCACCTGCAAACTTGCCGAGGGTGCACTCAATCTCACTACCAGTATCATTGATAAAGATATTAAACAGCACCAGTCCCAATACGGACCCCTGAGGGACACCACTCATCACGGATCTCCATCTGGACTTTGAGCCATTGACTACCTTTTGAATACGACCATCCAGTCAGTTTCTCATCCACCCTACCGTCCAACCATTAAATTCACCTCTCTCCAATTTAGAGAGAAGGATGTTGTGGGGGACCGTGTCAGACGCTTTACAGAAGTCCAGACACATTCCATCTGTTGGTTTTCCAGTGTCCACGGATATGGTTACCCCATCATAGAATGCCTCTAGGTTGGTCAGACAGTACTTGCCCCTGGTGAAGCCATGCTGGCTGCCATTCATCACCTCCACGTCCTCCATGTGCTTTAGCATAGCTTTGAGGAGGATCTGTTCCATGATCTCCCCAGGCACAGAGGAGAGGCTGACAGGTCGGTAGTTCTCAGGGTCGTCTTTTCTACCCTTTTTAAAAATGGGCACAACATTACCCTTCTTCCAATCACCAGCGACTTCTCCTGACTGCCATGACTTTTCAAAGATCACGGAGAGTGGCTGGGAATGCGGGAATGAAGCTACATGTGGGGAGAAATGGGAACCCTAAAATTTTCTGAGTATGGGGCAGGTTTTCTTCAAAAGCGAAGTCAGTGGAGATGCAACACGCACAGGGGCAGCACGCTTCTTATCACAAAGGAATGCAGGGAGGACCTCTTGCCCTGTGAGGTGGACGACGGGACGTTTGGAGACAAATGTAGCCAGCCCCTGCTGTCAGCAAGCATCAGCAAGGAGACTGGTCCGACTGCCCAGTTATCTGCCAAGAAGGTGAATCGTAGCTGCTGCTCTGACCATCCAGCTCCGCAGGTGATCCGTGCTTCTCCTAACATCACTGTCAAATTGTTACAAGACTAAAACCCACCTCCACACCTAACGCTACCCGCCTCCTCCCGGCCTCTGAGGCAAACCACTCCCATCACCACTCCTACTGGGCACGTGCAGTTCCGTTTTGGCAAGCTGAGCAAGAACTTTCTCTCTGCCAACTAGCAGAGTTCGACTTAACGCTTTCAGTCACCCCAGCTTCGCTTAAAATTCCACAAATTATTATGAAAATCCAAGGCAGCGGTGGGGCACTGGGGAAAACTTTCCTGGGATCAACTGACAAACTGATCTCTGTTTCCCATCCCAGTCGGGCATGCCCCCTCGTATGCACACACGTGTTGGCTTCTGATCTCACGCTAGCCATCGCTATCTTTCGGTACTTTGATCTTAACTCTATGTTCTACCTGCGTGTTCCTTTCACTTATGTCTGGGTGTTATTTGCTATACACGTGTCATTGCTAACTGTGGTGTTGTACGCGTTTGGGTGTTGGGTCATACATAGGGTTGTGTGGCGTATTTAAGAAACTAGTACCTTGTCCACAGTCATCATCAAACCATTATACAATCAAGAGCTGTTGTAATCACTTATTTTTAGTAAAATTGGCTTGTTTGAACATATACATGTGTCAAGAATTATACAAACTGTTGAGAGGGATTTCAAGGGCGTTTCTGGCTTAAATTAAATAAGCTGGATGTCTATTTTCATTGTTGCAAAATTGTCTTGGAGAAGAGGGGGTTTTAATCCCGAGGAAAGCAGTGCGGAGAGCAAAGTGGACAAGCTCAATTGCCCTTGTGTGACTGCTCGATGTTTGCCGTTCTCTGACAAGCTGGATGGCTTCTTTTCATTCTCATGACATTGTCCAGAAAAGGGTTGAGCAGATTGGTAAGCCATTCCTCTGAAGTCCTTGGTATTTCCAAATTTGCTTTGTGAAAGGCGGTTGGGGTACTACTGCCAGGTGATCGCTGTGGCAGGTGGGCCCACTGCCATGGTCAATTCTTATTGAGGTGGATCCACTTCCATTGGCTCCTCGCCATTGTCTGGAGGATCCACCTCCATGGGCTCCACATCATCTTTTGCAGTGTGGTTGTGCCTGCAACTCACACGCACAGCGTGCCTCCACAGAAAGGCACGCCAGGCCTCCATCCTCTTCCACCGTCTGCTCATAGGCGCAGACTTAACAGCATTTCTTGCACGAGCGCAGGCAATGTGTCTCCTGGCAGGTAACATGATGACATCCTTGGGATCCACGGTATTATCTTCTGGACCTAAAGCCAAGGCTGCCCGTTTCAAAGGTGGGCAGCCACTGGCCTGGCTGCTCTGGCTGGTCCCTGGCACGGAGACAGGCTTGGCCTCGGCGCTCCTCCCTTCTGGATCTAAAGCCAATGCTTTGCGCTTCAGAGCTGAGCAGCGACTCTCCTGGCTGCTCTGGCTGGTGCTGGGTAGGGAGCTATTCTTGGGATCCACGTTGGCCCCTGCTGCGTTTCCAGCCAATGCTCTCTGTCTCAGAGAAGAGTTGCTACCTCCCTTGTTGCTCCCTGGCACGGGGGCAGGCTTGGACTCCGCTCTTTTCCCTCCTGGACCAGGAGGCAATGCTGCCCGCTTCAGTGGTGAGCACCCACTCGCCTGCCTCATCCCGTGCCTGGGGTCCCCTCAACCAGATGGCATCAGCAATGTTCCTGGAGGGTCAGGGGTCCACAGGCAACTGCACCCACCCCCACCCCCCCATGGTGCCCTGCCAGTGGTACAGCCCTCCACGCTCGACAGTGGCTGGGAGGGGGAGAAGCATCCAGAGGGGATGCGCTCCATCCCCCCCTGCTCAAGCAGGATCAGTTAGACCTGTCCATCCAGGGCCACGGGCAGACCGCTTCTGAACATTTCCAAGGCTGGAGGCTCCACAGCGGCTCTGAGCAACCTGTGGCAGTGCTTGGTCACCGTAAGAGTCAAAAGGGCGTTCTTGATGTTCACCCAGCATCTCCCGTGTTTCACTTGGTGCCCACTGCTTCTTGCCCCGTCACTGGACACCGCAGAAAAAAGCCTGGCTCCATCTCCTATGCGTCGTCCCGTCAGGGATTGACATACGTTGATGACATATGAGCCTTCTTGTCCCCAGGCCAAACAGTCTCAGCTCTCCCAGCCATTCCTCATGGGAGAGGAAAGTTTGGGAAAAGTAGGGAGGTGGAACACACCTGTCACAGCAAGGCAATCAGAAGTTTCCCAAAAGAGCCTCCTGCTCAAAGGTAGACATTGCGAGGGGTCACAGGACAGCAGACACCATCAGAGAACTGCCAGGAAGAGTAAAAAGGCTTCCATCCTCTCTCTCTTTGTTGTTATTTACTGCCCAGTCGTCAAGGTGGGAAGGTTGAGGCACTGGTTGGGATCTACTTGGGCGCTCCTGCACCGCTGTGGGCACCGTCGTATGCAAAGGAGCGTGGAGGGCGTGTGAATAAATCTAAATCACAGAATCATAGAATCATAGAGTAGTTTGGGTTGAAGGGACCTTAAAGATCATCCAGTTCCACCACCTGGGCCAAGCGGGATGAGAAGGCTCTGCATGGCCCCGCAGCCACCACTGCAGTGAGAGGAGGAGAGGAAGGTGGGAAAAATACATTGTTTTCAGTCCTTTATGGATAAAGTCTTTGAATATGTGTTTCATTGATCTTTCAATGTGAGACAGAAAACAAGAAAAAAAAACTCAGAGTACACACATTTAACAAATTTTTAAGGAGTCGACCATTTGAAATACTTGTTTTCTCCATTTACCCACTAGGCTACCTTAAGGCAACTCTAAAGTATTTAATTTCAATATATTTGTATCAATTCTTTGAAGATAGATTTCTTGAGAAATGAGTGCCCCAAAAAAGTAAGAAAACCAAACCTTTCTTTGATGATGTACAGGTTAGGTTTGACTTGATTTTAAACGTCTTTTCTGACCTGAATGATTCTATGATTCTGTCTTCTCCCACAGAAGATGGCCTTAAAACAATGTAGTTGTTTCTCTCTGTCATTTTCAGAAGTGATCAGGGCTCTTCTAATTCTTTCCAATTTGAAGTTGAGGTTCAATATTGTCAGACAATGAACCAGGGTAATACTGAACATAGTTTTAATCTCAAGTAATAATTAAATTAAGGAATTCTTTTGGGTTCAGAATTCCAGCAGAAATCATTGGAAGTAGCAATAAGATACAAGGACTAAAGCACGAGGCATCATATTCATCTCTTGCAACTACTCATGTTTCCAATAGCTATTTCTAAATAAAAGCACAGACTATCACTGCTTGGTTTCCTCAGTTCATGTTCCCATCTGATCACAAAAGATCAAAACCAGGTTATAGCATCCATCTCTACTTCTATACCTCCGCAGCATTTCTAGCTGTTCACAACAGCTAGTATGGATGGACTGCTCACACATTCCAGGTCCTCATCACTCCTCTGGCAAAGCACTCCAACTTTGAGCTGAATAATCTAATTGCTGATGTGTGTTACCTGTATTAATACAATGAAATGTAGGGAATATATTTGAAGTGTGTGCACTCTACACTGTATGTGATAAACCACTGCCGTCCTATAAAGCAAAGCATTAGACAGCTAACATTTTCTATACTAAAACTATTGAAAATGGCATTAAGTTCAGAACACAAGTGCATTAATTTGGCGATTGTCATTCTTAGTCACAGAAAGAAATTAATTAAAACTTAGATCCAATTAGCATATTCAAATGCATTGGAAGTATAATTACCACAGAAGCCATACTGCTTTTGCCAGATTTAAAACCCTAAGTTGTTACCAAAGAACTTTTCTATCTTTTTGAGGTTAAAGATGATTTTTGTGTACATTAATGTGTACATATTTATATAATTAACTTTTTAGTCTAACCTATTTCATTCTATCTTTTTAAGGAAAAAAGTCAGCATAAATGATTCCTGGAAATTTAGCATAGTATTAATTGTTCTTTAAAATGGTAAATCTTGTTTTCAGCTACTGTTCATTTAATTTTCAGTTCAAGTTTTCCTTAATGTCTTCATGGCAAAGACAAATGTGCAATGCCTTGCCAATAAAGCTGAAATTGATTTTGAGTGGGACCTGCTTACCTTTATTAGGTGAAACCAATCAACATTTATTGATGACAATTCAAGCCTGTCATTGCAGTTGGGAGCAAATGTAGCTATTGCTGAAACAGCAAGAGAGGGGTTGTACGAAGCTACCTCTTCAGCTGTACCTCTCACTTAACCACTTTTGCAAAACATTTGTTGCTTCTGCATTTAATTCCTTTTTCTTTTGTTCTGTGTGTGATAGTTGAGTGAGAGAATAGATCAGGCAATAGCAGAATCTCGCATTAATTCTGGTTGATTTGTGTAGAACGACATAGGTCATGGGAACTCTCTATTATGCACAGTACTTGTCATTTTTATACCATATGCATTTTGCCATTTTTAGTGCTTTGTGCTTCAGTTGCAGGTTTGGTTTTTTTTATTTGGTCTAATGACAGCATTCACTGTGTTACATTCAGATATACAATGAGGAAGGTGGAAAAGTTGTCAATGTTCTGCTTCCTATGATCCCCAATTTACATTCTCTCTCTGAGAATCCTACCTCCCAGCTTGTTATCCCCTCTATCATCATTATAAAAATGGGTTTTTCTCTCCTTAATTTTATAGCAGAGCCAAAGATTGACCTCCCTTCTCCACGAGAAATTTCTGCCTCTACAATCTATGCATTATGGAAGGTCTGTAATTTGTATATCAATATTAAAACAGGTGAGATCTATTTGAGGTATACCTGCAATTTCCAAACACCGATTTATAACAAACTTGGAACTCTAAAGTATATAATGCCTTTACAACAGAACTTAAAACCAGATTTTCTCCCCTGCTTCCTATAAAATCAGTGAACTCTGCTGAATACCTGAGAGCTTTCACTTTTTTTTTTTTTTCTGCCAGAGCAAAATGCAGATTAAAACTGTGGTAGTTAAATGAGAAAAGTATGCTGGCCTGGTGTGATCCCAGCTGAAGAAAATCACAGAAAATAAGTAGAACCAGAATACTGATACAAATGCATTACTTAAGTGCTTGTCACTACAGCAGAGTGCAGTGTTCTATTCCTTCAACAGAAAATATGCAGGAACTGGTTTATCCAGCACTGCAATGCAACTATCTCTGAATTTGGACTGCATCACAGAAACACTACAAAACAGTCAAGAGCAGAAAAACTTCAAGGGAAATATGAACTTTAAAACACTATTACAACTGTAACTGGATGCGAGCAAGACACCAGGGTTACTATCATTCCTCTTTCCTTTATTTTACTGACATTTAAGGAGGAGCAGGAGAGAAAAGAAGAACAAAATCTTGGGTTTACTACCGACACCCTGACAAAATATTTCCAGTGGAAATGCCCACCACAGAGTACTGTTGAGGAACCACTCCATTAGCAGCTCATAAAAGAGGCAGTCACCTACAGAAATACCAGCTTCCCAGTTTCCTTGCCTGCAGTACCCATATGTTCTTCAGGAAGTCCTTTTTCAATTTTCACCCAGGTTCAACCTGCTTTAGGAATTGACTTTTGCCACGGCACGACTTCAACAGAAGATATGTGCTTTAATAATGCCCCTTTTCCATTCCAAAGCATAATAAATTCACACAACTGGAAAAGACATCATGAAGCTGTCACGAAACAGCACTCAGCTAGGAGGTTTTAAGTCCCAGGAGTGCTGAGAAAACTCAAAATGCGACACACAACAAAAAATAGTGACAACAAAGGGGTTTTTTGTGATATGTGAGTTCAGCATTTACAAAAATTGCTAGGACACCAGTTTAGGCAAAATTCAAGCAGGACAACATCAAAATAGAGCATTCCTGATGCCTCTTGTCAGCTGCTGTTTAACAAGTCCAACGCGACTCGGAAATCAGAGACTCAATCTTAAAGCTGAAAGGCTATGTTTCACAGAAGAAACACCAGAAATTATGTTTCAGTTGTCATTCTGATACTGTTAGTCATATGAAATTTAGCCAGTCACTCTGTGACTGGGTTAAAGAGTCCTTTCAAATTCAGCTCTCTAGCCAGCACCTAACAACTGGTCAAATAAATCTGTAAAAAAAATCTTATGGCCAGGGGCTAACCTAGGGCCTTTGTAGTCCTGGGCTTGATTAAAGAAACAAGGATCAATTTTGTTCTTCACAGCAATTTCCTAATACAACTGGTTAGCAGGAGTGCTTTCTGTGTTTAACTTCTCCCTTCACTGCAGCTTAGATAATAGTTGGAAAATAATAAGTTGTTAAAAACAATACAAAAAACTGTGTTCAACAAATTGGATAAACTATAGCAGCACTTGTTTCTCCTGCATTCTGTGTGGTGAAACCTATATAGTTCTGTGCATTCAGGTAATTATTCTGTACAGTATGTTTTATTGCTTTAATTTGTCTCTGGACTAGAAGGAGTGACCTGCCCCTGGACTCACTTTGTTATTTTCAAGCAATGTTTAGGAGAATGTGAATACTCAAGTTTTATTTTATATCCAGTGGCTTAAGGATTATAATTGAAGCAGTCAAAGTGCTCTATTTGTTTTATTAACTGATCAAAGACACAAGTGCAAGTGCCCTAAATAAGAAATTCTTTCCTCAAAGGCAAAGCACATTGCAGAATAACGCTGCACGCACACAATAAAATGTTTTGCTTTGGGGACTGACCAGATTTCCTTTTCTTATTGAATTGAATTAAAGAAGCTAATGGAAAGTTACCTGCTGGTAACCTGCTGTTTGTTTGCTTACCAACTCTTGATTCAATATTTTCGCAAGGACTCATCCACTCAGATCAGTGCCAGAAGGTACAATTGGTTGTTTTAGACCACTGCCAAATGTTGAATATATGGGGGAAAAAGCACAGGCTGCACAGTTCTCACATGTGTGCTCCACTCACAAAGCTCATGCTTAGCACTTAGTCCAAGCTTTCAGAGGAACTCTAATGGCATGTCTTCTGGAAGGTATGGAAAATACCACAACTCAATGATAATGAACAATCTCCCATAACAGTGTCATTCTAATGGTCCCTTACTATTTTTTCCCCTTCATCTCTTGTTTACTTTCTCTATTACTACTTTCTACTTTATCTTAAATTTGGTGGTTTTAATCTACCATTTCCCACTTACAAGTGTCCTTCTTTTACCTTTGGAAAACATTCTTTTTTCCTTCTCTGTGAATTTAGTACTCCCAGCAGTTCCCTAACCTGTGGTTATTCTGCTCTTTCCTATATTGCAATGCCTTTTGCCATTTCTCCGTGTACTTTCAGCATACTTTCTTTTCTCTTTGCTTTTTTCCTCTTGATCTTCCCTGCTGTTTCCTGTGCCTTTTTCCAGTCTTGCTCTTTCTGTTTAGGGTTTGGGTTGGTAAAAGGACCTCACTTTTCACCTCATCTAGCTTTGACTCATCTTTCAAATCACTTTGGTTCCTTTCTGCTTTCTCTTTAGCCCTTGGATCTCTTTTTTGTCACAAGCAACCTTCGCAGGAAACTTCCCTCAACTCAGCCCTCTGCTCTTGTGTTATGAGGGAGACGGGACTTGAAATACATTACTATATAGCTCTGCTTCTCATGATTTCACCTTTCATATTTCTTCACTACTGTCCCCTGAAATCCTTACACAACTCTGAAGAAAAGATCCAGAAAAAGACATTAATGAGCCAATGAGAGTTGGTTATCTCTTTGCAACTGCCACTCCATATTTCAATTAAAGTCAAATACTCAGAAAAGCCTGTTCATTGACCCAATACAGATATCGCCCCTTTGCTATTTGGTCACTTCACTGTGGATTGCTGTGCTGGAAACACTACCCTGGAAATCCCAGTGGTGTTCAGGGATCACGCGGAAGTAATCATTCACAGGAAAGTATCCATCCTTCTTCATCTGTTCTGTACCACAACCTAGAACACAGAGCAAGTACACACACAGAGGCTACTGGCATTTACTTGCTTTGCTTGAATGACAAAATGACCTTCACGAGGAGGCATATTTTGTTCTCCTTTTGCTGAAAAATGAGGTAAGAACATAACAGCTGACAAGAGTATACTGCTGGTGGCTGGGGTTTTTGGTCAACAGCTACAGAGGCCAGTAACCACCCCAGATGAGTAACGTACCTTCCAGACTTTATGATCCAACCTCACTTTTCCATATGTCACCCAGAATACACTGCGAACAATAGGAAGTTGGGAAGGAAAAAAACTCTTTCAATGAAGACAGATATTGGTCATTCAGTCTAACATCTACTTTTATATGATTTTTTTAACCAGTATATTTTACTATCTAGAGCCCATGTTATCACCTTGCTATAGCTTATCAGGTGATGTAAAAAAACTAACTTTAAATGACATAAATAGACTCTTCCTCCTCTTTCCCAAACCCACATATATACACACTTTCTTTTCTCTTCACAATGCAAAGCCTCATTTATTCTATCAAAGTTCTTCATACTACCAGAGTAGAACTCATGAATATCACTTTCATTTTACACTGAAAGCTTGCTCACTGACTAGTGAACTGTTCCAAGGAAATTGATAATACCAAGTAAGTTCAGGTTTGTGTGCAGCTTAAATACAGTCACTTAGATTTTTAATTGCAAATCCTCGTCTCCTTTCTCATTAAGCAATTCAAGAGTTTAAAAGGATGTCTTTTATCTAAATCATGTAAGGTCTGAAAAAAAAAATTAAAAAACAGGGTTTATAATTGAACTTGGTCCATTTCATGCGGGGACACCACTGCAACTTTGTGAAGTGGTGAGAGAAAAATATTCAGAGTTAGTATTCCACTTGTATTAGATTGCAATACATAAGATTTTTGTATCATATCAAAACCTTTGATCGAACCTGATCAGTGACAAACAATAAAAAATATTGTTTTCCACTCGGCTGCATGAAGCTCCCTCTCCACAGGTAGCGACAAAATATGTGTGGCACATTTCAGCTTCTCATCAGTTCCATGAGTGTATACAAACATCTTTCTATAGAGTCCAAGCTTTTCCTTCAGCTTAGTAAGATGCTTTGGGGGAATCTGTTTTTTCAGAAAGGATCTGACAAAGCTGAGTATCAACAAAAAATGTTTGCGCTGCTGCAGGGCTCAAAAATTCTGAGGGCAGTGTTCCAGAAATAAATCAAAATTGTAATAGCATAGCACAAACCCAGCACTGTTTCACTTGGAAAAAAAGTGGGTTTATGGAGCAAGATTCTGAAAAAAACCAGCCCAATAAACCACATAAGTGAACTAGTCAGAGTAAAGTAAATTGGCCTAGGCTGAATGTCCTTCTTCTGCAGCAGACTGGTGCTAGTGCTGAGTTACTTGGGCACCTCTGCACTGCACTGCAGTCGGTTATGTGAGTAGACATGCTGAGAAGCATCTTGACTTTTTTTTCTGCAGTGAAAAGCTCCCCTTGAACATAACCCCAGAATTAGCAGTCCAGGAGTCAGTTCTGGAAGTAAATCTACACGCAGAATTCTGTGTTAGTTTCATCACTCTCCAAGCTGGGAAGAAAAAGAAAGAATGTGCGCTCACAGCACAGAAGGCCAACTGCATCCTGGGCAGTATCAAAGGAAGTGTGGGCAGCAGGTCAAGGGAAGTGATTCTCCCCTCTATTCTGCTGTCATGAGACCCCACCTGGAGTATTGTGTCCAGTTCTGGAATCTCCAACATAAGAAGGATAGAGAATTGTTGGACTGGGTCCAGAGGAGGGCTATAACGATGAACAGAGGGCTGGAGCTCCTCTACTATGAGGTAGAGGGGTTGTTCAATCTGGAGAAGAGAAGGTGCTGGGGAGACCTTATTGCACCTCCCAGTACCTGAAGGGGCTACAAGAAAGCTGGGGAGGGACATTTTACAAGGGCATGTAGTGATAGGACGAGGGGGAATGACTTTAAATTGGAAGTGGGAAGACTTATACTAGACATTAGGAAGAAATTCCTCACCATGAGGGTGGTGAGGCACTGACATAGGTTGCTCAGGGAAATTATGGATGTTTCTTTCCTGGAAGTGTTCAAGATCAGGTTGGTTGGGGCCTTGAGCAGCCTGGTCTGGTGGGAAGTGTCCCTGCCCATCACAGGAGGGTTGGAACTGGATGATCTTTAAGGTGCCTTCCAATCCAAACCATTCTATGATTCCACAATGTTTTCTGGCTCCAGCCCAGGAACTGCAGTAGGACAGCAATAATACAGACTTGTGCTTGTACTAAAGAAATCTGTGCTTGTTTTAAAGCCAGTTGACAAGGAATATTCTGTTTAGGTGCATGTGGGGCCCAATAAAGCTACATAAAATCCGGACTAATCTCTGTGGTACCTCTCCAGCCCTGACTCTGAAGAGTAATCAGATTACTACACCACTGCTTGCACAGAAGTGTGTTAATGAACTCTGCATCTAGTTATCTTTTCATATGAAGCACAACATTGTAACGTGCACTTTTTTCCAAGCATAAGATATGGGAATCTCCCTTTTCCTTTGGTAAGCTAAAAGATTTCAAATGAAGCAAGACTCCACTACTACTTACTCAAAAGTAGATGTATTTATTTGTTAAGCTACTAAATGCTCCGTGGCCAGTAATACTGCTGTGGTTTTCCTTAAGCATTAAAAGAAAGAGTTGTATTGACAGGATTTGGGTAAGGGGTGGGAAACGTTCCAAGGATGCACATATCATGGATATACATGTTCTG
Organism: Cuculus canorus; assembly: GCF_017976375.1. Lineage (NCBI taxonomy): Eukaryota > Metazoa > Chordata > Aves > Cuculiformes > Cuculidae > Cuculus > Cuculus canorus. Next base: position 50,357,404 of record NC_071404.1, on the reverse strand, counting down.
AAAACCTTTGAAAAAAGACACCCTCGTTTTTAAATATATACTTAGACTTAGCATATTTGGCATTGCAACATAATTCTTAACTTTAGCATGCAACACAGAAAAAGAAACAGATGCAGAAAAATACATTCCTGCCTTACTAAAGGCACTGATGTACTAGCATGAAAACACCCTTCCAAATCCCAGGCACAAAGTCAAAGAGAGATACATGTGATAAGATACTATTTTTATTCCAAAGAATGTGGGTCCCTGTCTCCTCAGACATGTTCACTCTCTCATCACCAACATGAAAGGCAAAGGAATTAGTATGGAGGTAATGTGAGAACACACACTACTGTTCAGTATAGATGATATATATATATCTTAAAGCATATTTGTACCTGTCTAGAAGCTGTTCAAATTTACACAACATTAAAGTACCTTACGTTCCCTATTGTTCATCAAAGAAGAATATTCCAGCTCCTTCTTAAGTGCAAAGAAAGAAAAGTCTGATGTGAGCATTTTCTATTCATATATGCCAGTGCAATATGCTTCCCAGGTACAGGGGCTATGAAAAATCTGCTCAGAAAGCATCAACACCACCAACAAAACCAAAATTCTTAAAAATAAAAATAATAGCGATGGAACATGAGAAATTCACATGAAAGATTAATATTTTATATATGCATATGGAAAAGCACTCCTGAGAGTGCCTAAAGAAAGGAGAGCTTTGGTGAAGGAGGGCAAGCCTAAACAAGTTGTTACTTAAATATTACCATCAAGTTTCTCACTTCAGAGAAGCAAACATGACAATGCAGCAAGTGTAGCACTAGATGATAAACTGCTTTCCATTGATCCTCCAGGTTCCATGATACTTAAATCGGAAATACAGAGATTGAAACAATCTTTGCTTACACATAGATCAATACTCCATTCCTATAATCCAGGATTTATTCTCAGTGTTGGCAGAAAAAAAGAGGCTTGCTAAGCTAGATATGTCACAGACTTACTAGCTTGATGCTGGCTAGTAAATCAAAGCAGCATTTTGCAACTGATATATTTGAAAATATTATTCCAGTATAGCCCAGCAATCACAGAGTGTACGGCTTGAGCGTCACCAGTCTTGAGAGCATTATAGACCAGATATTGCAAGTGATTTACTCGAGAGAGTTTGGTACTGAAGACAATAAGGTTGTGGGATGTTTCTTCCAGTCCCTCAGAACAGAGCAACTTTCTTAGAAATCAGAACTGACAGTGAAGAAATAAAAAATATTAGCATATCAGTGACCAAGCAGAATATCAGTGCAAAACAACAGATGAGAAAAAGCACCAACTTCTTCTGAAGGCTTTGGGCAGAGGAGAAGAGAGGAACAAGAGTGAATTTGAGGAGATGGTTGTGGCCAACAACCTAGATTACAAAAGGGAACTTCACACTAAGTGCAATTGCAAAGAGAACAGATGTGTTCACCTAGACTCTTGAAGATAGCACAAGGGCTAGGAGCACCAAACACCAGGAAATCTTTGAGGAACTAGGTCACGGTCTGTCTCTTACCAGGGGTCCTTACCTCTATGGGGTCCAGATAATCTTTTCCAACATTATTGCTTTCAGATGATCTAGCCTTAGTTTCAAAGAACAAGCCTTTTAAGAATCAATAAACTGTTACTGAAATTATTTCTGTGCTAGAGGCCCTGACGGGACTGCTGCACTGATAACCAAATGTTATAGTGATAATGATCAAAAGCAATTTCCTCTCTAACCACCAGCACTATAAACTCACCTTCAGTACAAACACATTAAGCTTCTTTCCTTTCTACATACCACAGGGCATCTGCTACGTCATTATTTAGCAGAAAGGCTGTCTCTAAGACAGACCTAGCCTCCTGCAGCCTTCTGATGATGCCCTCAACAACACTTCAGAGGCATCACCACCTGACCACCAGGGAAAGTGTAATTCTGATTGCACAGTGGTTTTTTGCTGGTAGTGATGCTGTACAGTAATTGCAACTGAGAGTCAGACTGTAACAAAACCTGTATAAAATGTTAATGCAAATTACACAACATATATGCTTTAAGGCAAGGTTGGAGCCCACTGCATTTACTACAAACCAGTGCTCCCAGAAGAATATGTAAAGCCTAGCAGGTTCTGTTAGTAGCCACATACAGGATTGTGTGCTTCTGCATTGAAGAAACAGAAGCATGATTGAGGGTAGATATCATATCCTGAATTATGTGGGGGAAAAAAAAGGTTGTTTTTTAAAGAAGGGCTCAGGGAGTACTATAACATTTGGTAAAAAAAAAAAAAGTGAAATGTCTTTATGCCTATTATTTACTACTGAAAATTTAAAAAAACACCACAATAAAATAGCATTACAGAGCCACCACAATATGAATAGCATTTATACTCTCTGATGTATAAAAACCTAATCTGACTATTAGGCACAAAGTTTCTAAAATGCCTTTGAAAAGTTCCAACAACAACAAATTTCTTCTTTACCATCAACTGGACAGAAATGGAAGGTTAACAAATTTTTGGAAGGAAAAAGCTGAGTTTTGCCTACCAAGACAAAACATTTTTAGTAGATTGTTCTGGAGTACCTGAGTGGCTGGTGATGTGAGTGATTTTATGAACTCACTGCTCCATACAGTGCAAGGATTTGCTATTATTATGTTAAATAATTTTGTCGGAACAATCTACATATCATAAACATTAAAATGGTAAATATTCTATAGTGAAAGACCTGAAGGCTTAAATAAAGGATCTCTGTGGAAAATAGTAAACCATTAGTTTAAAAGACAAATTGACACTTCTAATAAGCCCTCTCTAGAATAGCTGAATCAGTAAAATACATTTTTATTGCAAATGAAACTCACTGCTTTAATGACACCGGAATTTGCCACAAAAATAAATTAGCAATGTGTCTTAGTAATTAAAACTACAGAAACATATTATAAATCTGTCTTGCAAAGGATGAGAATTATGTTTGCTAGTATGCTATATTCCCGCAATACATCCTGTTTAGCATACACAATGCTGAAATTGTATAAAGAAACTAAGAATTTAAAATCACTGACAAGTTTTTACTTAGTTTAATATTGCAAAGATCCTTCTAAGAACATATTGTGGCACATATGGCAGTGGTTATTTAACCAGCTAAGTAGTTATACTGTGTTCATCATTACAGTGTTTCTAGGATTTAATTTTAAGAGATAATATCAATTTTAAAATCATATTTCCATTTGAAAAGACCTACTGCTACTAAGAAGAGACAAATGTCTATTTTAGGATTATATTAACAAATCAGTAATTGGGCTCACAGTACCTTCTTGAGCACATTACAGCTACTATAGTAGCCCTTCAGGCACATTACAGCCTCTATATTTGTGCTGACTGCTTGCTGCTTCCCATTTTATACCACACCCGCTTGATATGACTGTAAACAATCTGAGGTAGAAACTACGCTACTGTACAAATTCATAACCTGTACAACGGAGCTTTTTACTGTAAACATACATATCATTAGAGATATAGGCAAAACCAAGTATTTTGTCCTCATTTTTCCCCAAGTTTCAGCCTTGTTTACATTGCCTCCCTGATAGCTACTAGGTGGTTTCCCCTGCATGACCAGTTACTGGGGGTTGGAGAAGTCCAAGAACTCTTTCTCTGTATGATCCACCTGTGGATATGCCAGAACCACAGCCTTTATGCTATGCCGATGAATGGATGTTAAGCTCCTTCCCCAGAGAAGAGAGAAATTTCTTCAGCTGCAAAGGCGGTTTAAAATTAATAACATCCTTCCAAATGTTAGACACAGCTCAGGAACAGAATCTTGGAGTCTGGTTTCTCAACCGCCTGTGGGTACCACTGCATTATCTTCCACTGAACACTAAAAGCTTTTCACTGGTGACTCTAATTATCTTTTGATCAGTAGCCCCTAAGCTTAGCAGCCACACTACAGAAAGTGGAAATATCTTCAAGGCTAAGAGTGCTTGCTTGAAAGCTGACTCTTTTCTGGACTACTCTTGTCTCAGTTCACCTCCGTTACGGTAGGGACAGAGAATATTACTGGTTTACATTAACTTAGAAAGAAGACATTCTTACTATAGTTCCAGACATTAACAAAAACTTCCCCTACTTATGATCTTTATTTTTTTTTAACATCGTGGTCTTTTAAAATTTCACTGTCAAACTAATTTCTATCTATGCAATGCCAGGTAATATGCTCTAAGCCTACTACCTCAAGTAAAAAAAAAAAAAAAAAACCAAAACCTACAAGAACCTGTTCCTTGGTGTGGCATCTATTCACTGTATAAAGTGGAGCTGAATGCTATTAGCCTGTCAACATTAGTTCTGACTTAAACACTTTACTCTAAGACTCTTTCATTAACTGTGTTGACATAGTTATATATTATTAATTTAACCTGCACTTCATTGTACTTCTAATATGCAATCATGTTTTGCAAATGTGAACCTGAATATAAGGGATCCACGACTAGAGCCTTGGCTGATGTAAGAGTATTTTACTGAATATAAGCCCCATTAGCCTAGCTGAGGATCCAATCCTATCTCTACACCTGCAATGCAACTATATTTCTTCCTAGAATAGGTCCTAAGTATGACTCCATTTTCAGTAAAACACCTGAGATTTACAGTCAGCTAACTTTTCATTGCATTAAAACACTCATTACAATGAGAATTTGTACTGTTACAGGAAAGGTAAAATGCTTCTATGCAAGACGCACTAAAACTAAGTGAATAATTCATCTATTTATCATATCCAAATTTATTCATGGAATAATATCTGCTGACAGCTTATGTTATGGAGATTATAGGCAGTTTCTTCAGAGCATTCAATAATTAGAAAGCTATGCTGGTATTTTGGGGTGGACACATTGCCCTTACTGAACATCTTTGCCTTGTGATAGCACTACCAGGTTTCTGGCATGAACATCTGCATTTATGAATTCAATTCTTACCACGAAAGTTCTTTAGAACCCACGAAAATACAGACCACATACTTTCTGAAGTATGCTTTAACAGTAACTTAATGTAAGCATTACAAAGCATATGATAGCCCTACTCTCAGTAACTGTCATTCTGAGTTTTTAGTAAATTAAAAATCCTTGAACAATCAAAACTGACTAAGCCCTAAAGCAACCAAACAGTGGTAGATCCAAGCCCCTAGAACTCAAACAAACCCAAACCAGTCTGTGTAGTTGTTTTATTATTTTTTTGTAAAGATAGATTTGAAAACTCAGAGTACTATTATCAATGTATTAAAGTATAATATATTGACTAAAGTCCTTCTCTCTCATCTAATGGGGTTCCTAATTATTTCACTTCAGTAGCTAAGAGAATTTCCTCACTATTTCTTTGCAGTTAGTTCTTATATGTATTTCCCTGATAAAAACAAAGTTTAAGACACTCCTCCAGGTCTGTTCCTACCTTTAACACACTAGTATCTTGTTTTGCCATCTCCAGATAACTATTACAGTCATATCTCTTCTGAAAAAAATTCTCTAATCAGCCCAGTCTATTTCTGTGGTAATTATTGCTATGCTCAGAATGACTATATTGAACAGACACCCTTAACGTATACACATTAATTTTCAATTGCATAGGCTTCTGTTTCCCTGCTTATATAGAAGTGTCATTGTAGTTCTGCTGGTGCAATTCTATGAACAGGCTAGGCTTGTAGAGAGAAGTAATATCTTTTATTAGACCAAGAAAGATAGTCAGGGGAGAGAACAAGCTTTGGGCTCAGAAAACTAATGAAAGCCCTCGGAGACAAAAAAGCTTTCTTGTTTTTCCTCCAACTGTATTATTTGGTCTTATAACAGATATAACCCTTTCCCTATAGCCCTAACTGTCCTTGGTTATAACAGATTACTTTTGATGGAGATAGGTCAAAAAGCAGTTGTAGAACGAAATAAAGCAAATAAAAAAATCAAAAAATACAGTTAAAGAATGTAAAACCATGACCTAGCAAACAGCAAGTCCTTACTTAAAAAATAGCCTGTTTGTCAGTCCTGAGGATGGTCTCTTCACCTCAACACCACAATAAGACTGCTAACCTCTAGACCAAACCATGCTTTCTTTGTCTGAATCTTTACTGGCAAGGTCTGTTCCTGGGTTTTCCAGATGCTGCGCTTAATGTCAGTGTCTGAGGCAACAAAGTTAACTACCCACGACAAAGGGAAATCAATGGGTGGATGCTTAAACAAACAAACGAACGAGTCTGCACAGGATACATCCAGTAAGGCTGAGGGACCCTGCGGATATCACTACAAAACTCAGAAAGGTCATAGTGCCTGGAAAAAGGCAAGCATCACACCCATCTTCAAAAAGCACATGAAAGAGGACCCAGTGAAGCAAAGACTGGCCAACTAACCTCAGTTCTTTGAGGGATTATAGAACAAACCTGTTTGGGAGGCATTTCCAAGACCAAAAAGAACAGGGCAGTGTTGAAGAACAGCTGGCAGAGGTTTTCCAGCTAAATCATGCATGATCTGCCGACTGCTTTCTGCAGTAAGGAGGACTGGCTTGATGGATGATGAGACAGCAGTTTCCTTGACTTTAGCAATGCTTATGACATGCTTTATGTGCTCGTAGCCTGGGCTACATTAGCAACAGTGGAGCCAACAGAGAGCTAAACTTGTTCAGCAAGGAGAGGAGGATATCTTATTGCTGTCTGTAACTGTGAGTTACAGAGAAGATGGAGCCAGACTGCTTGGTGATGGTGCTCACTGAAAGAATGAGAAACAACAGTGATAGGCTGCAGCAAAATAAATGCTTTGCTGTTAGAATGACCAAACACAGGGAACAAAAGACCAAAGAGGTTTTGTTTAAAAAAGAAACAGCTTTTGTGTCACTGAAAACTATGATTTTCACAAGATAGGAAAATCATAATAGATGTCATGACTTGAAGGATATATAGTCACCATGGTTAACAACACTAAGAATGGGGTGAAGAAGGGAAGGACATGATCCAAGTTTCCAGTCAGACAGCAGTAAGATTCCAGGCATAATCTATTATAAAAAAGAAGTGAGGGACAGCCCTTTCCATCTGAAGGTTATGCTCTTTGAGGATCAAGGCAGGACATTCTGTCCTCGTCTGTCACAGGCTGTTGATGCCTATGAAAGGGAAAGCATACTCTGTAAGAGGAGTGAAGAAAACTGGTGGAGATTTTAATGCCTCTCCTTTATCCAAACAATTTCTATCTGTATCTTTCATTCAAACAATCCTCTTTTCTTGTAAGACTCTGATTCTTCAAATCCCAGCTTATCTATTAATCCAGATAGCTTTTTATGGTAGACAATGCTTCTGTACTTATCTGCAAATTTTACCTGAGACGGCTGTCTAGTTTCTAGAAGAAGGTGTATAAAAATGTTTAAAAGGCAAATAAGTCTTTTTTCTTGAAGATAAACAGACCTCAACACTAACAGCAGCTGTAATACAGAATCATAGGATAAACTTATGTATTATCAGACAGGAAAAATAAATGGAGGTTTAATCAGTAATTATTAAGGTCACCCTATTGTAGAACAACAGAATGGTTGGGGTTGGACAGGACCACTGGAGATCATCTAGTCCAACACCCCTGCTAAAGCAGGCTCACCTGGAAGAGGTTGCACAGGCATGCATCCAGGTAGGTTTTGAATATTTTCAGAGAAAGAGACTCCACATCCTTTTTGGGTGGTCCATTCCAGTGCTGCGTCATCCTCACACTAAAGAATTTTATCCTCATGTTCAGGGGGAACTTCCTGTGTTCCAGTTTGTGTCTGTTGCCCCTTGTTCTGTCACTGTGCACTACTGAAAAGAGTCTGGCCCCATATCTGTAAGCATTGATAAGGTCTTCTCTCAGTTTTCTCTTTTCCAGGCTAAACAGACTGAGCTCTCTCAGTCTCTCCTCACAAGAGGACTCCAGTCCTCTAATCATTTTCATGGCCCTCTGCTGGCCTCTTGCTAGTAGTTCCTTGCCTGTCTTGAGCTGAGAAGACCAGAACTGGACACAATACTCCAGATGCGGCCTCCCTAGGGCAGAGAAGAGGGGGAAGGTAACCTCCCTTGACCTGCTTGCTACACACTTCTTGATGCACCCAAGATACCACTGGCCTTCTTGGCCATGAGGGCACATTGCTGCCTCATGGTCAACTTGTTGTCTACTGAGACCTCCAGGTCCTTCTCCACAGAACTGTTTTCCAGCTGGTTAGCCCTGACCTGTATTGGTGCATGGGGATGTTCCTCCTTGCCTTTGTTGAGCTTCATTAGGTTCCTCTACACTGAAATCTCTAGTCTGTCCAGGTCTCATTGAAGGGCAGCACAGCTTTCGCATGTATCAGCCACTCCTTCCAGCTTTGTATCATCAGCAAACTTGCTGAGGGTACACTCTGTCCCCTCACCCAGGTCATTGATAAATATGCTGAACAGGACTGGACCCAGTACTGGCCCCTGAGGAACACCACCAGCTACAGGCCTCCAACCACTTTGTGCCACTGATCACAACCCTCTGAGCTCTGCCATACAGCCAGTTCTCAATCCATCTCATCTAACCCACACTTCCAAGGATTACCTATGAGGATGTTAACAGAGACAGCGTCAAAGCCTTGCTGAAGTTGAGGTAGACAACATCCACTGCTCTCCTCTCTTTTACCCAGTTATGTCATCATAGAAGGTTATCAAATTGATTAAGCACGATTTCCACTTGGAGAATTGATGTTGACCACTCCTGATAACCTTCTTTTCCTCCAGATGCTAAGACATGACACCCAGGATGAGCTGTTTCATCACCTTTCCAGGGACAGAGATGAAGCTGACTGGCCTGTAGTTCCCTGGGTTCTCCCTTTTTGAAGACTGAAGTGACAGTCCTCAGGCACCTCTCCTGTTCTCCACAACCTTTCAAAGACGAGTGGCTTAGCAATACTATGTACAAGCTCCTTCAGAGCTCAGTGGAGGCTCATGGATTTATGGGTGTTCAGTTTTCCTAAATGATCTCTAACCTGATCCGCCTCAACCAATGAAGAGTCTTGCTTTCTCCACACTTCCTCTCTTGTCTCCAGGGTCTGGGATTCCTGAGGGCTGGCCTTAGTAACATAGATTGAAGCAAAGAAAGCATTCAGGAACTCTGCCTGCTCTGTAACCTCTGTCACCAGGGCACCCATGACATTCGGCAGTTGGCCCATGCTTTCCTTAGTCTTCCTTTCGCCACTGATGTACTTGAAGAAGACCTTCTTGTTCTCCTTGATATCCCTTGGCAGATTTAATTCCAAGTGGGCCTTAACGTTCCTTGTTGCATCCCTGCATACTCTGATAGCATTCCTATATTCCTCCCAAATGGCCTGTCCCTTTTTCCACATTCTGTAAACTTCCTTCTTCCATTTGAATTTCTCCAGAAGCTCCTTCCTCATCCATGCAGGCCTCTTGCCCCTTTTGCTTGATTTCTTACTCTCAAGGATGCACCAATCTTCACCTTGAAGGAAGTGGCGCTCGAATACTGATCAGCTTTCTTGGGCCTCCCTTCCTTCTAGAGACCAAACCCATGGGATTCCTCCAAGCAGGTCATCGAAGAGAACAAAATTAACTCTCCTGAAGTCCAGGGTTGTAATCCTGCTTATTGCCCTGCTTCTTCCACACAGGATCCTAAACTTCACCATCACATGATCGCTGCAGCCAAAGCTGGTTCAAACTTCACATCCTCAACCAGTCTTTATTTGTTTGTTAGTACAAGGTCTAGCAGCACACCTCACCTCATCGGCCCCTCCATCACCTGTGTCAAAAAGTTATTAATGCTTTGCAGGAATCTCCTGGACTGTGTGTGCCCAGTTGCGTTGCCTTTCCTGCAGTTATCAGGGTGATTGAAATTCCCCATGAGAACCAGGGCCTGTGATGGTGAGGCTACTTCCAGTTTCTGTAGAAGATCTCATCAGTGTCCTCCTCTGGATCAGGCAGCCTTTACTAAACACCCACAACTGTGTCACCCGTACTAGCCGTGTCCCTTAATTGTTACTCATACGCTCTCAACTCATTCCTTATCCACCCCTAGGCAGAGCTTGATACATTCCAGTTACTCCCTCACATACAGAACAACTCCACTACATCACCTTGCTGGCCTGTCTTTCCTAAAAAGTACATAGCCATCCATGACTATGATCTGGGCTAAAAAGCACCGTTTTCTCATTTGTTTGATACCAGCAATTTGAACTACATAGACTGAAGTTTTCCACATGAGATGTCAGTTCAGGGTAAAATAAACTCTATCTTAACTCACACAGGCATATCATTGGAGTTGTAAAAGCTGGTGTTCATATAAATTGGTCATTTTCTAGTTACTGAGTAGTATTCAACTTTGGAAATCCTTTAAATATTTTTTTTTAAGTGATGAAACAGTAGGTGGTGTTTTAGCATAACTAACAAGGTCCCCTCCTACTATTTTTTACTTGTTTCACACTTTCTTGCTGGAAAAGTTCCAGGTTTTGTCTTTACTGACTTTTTTTTAAATTATTTTTTTAAACCAGGGCAAGATTTTTCCAACTCTGCAAAAGGAAGATTACAGAAAAAAAATAATCTCAAAATTAAAAAAACCCTAAAGCTGTCACGACCTGCTTTTAGTGCTGTTTGGGACAGGAAGCTCAATTCAAGCAAGGAAACAAACAGTCTGTGAGAAGTTTGTGTGTGCTAGCTGGAACATTTCTGAGATAGGCAAATAGTTCCATTTGCTAACTTTTTAAACTGTCCTACAACTCAGGTGCTAGATCACCTTGCTAAAATCTGCTTTAGACAAATTTTAAAATCTGCTGATATGCCTTTTCTTGACAGCATGGGTCAGAAGTCTTAATTCATTGCTCAGACACTAGAAGTAGAGTTTTAGATTTTAGCACATTTTTACAGATAGTTTTCAATCACACCACAAAAGGCACTTTTAAGAGTATATATCACTAGCACTGAATACCTGAAATTTCCTCTAGACTTCATGAAGCTGTTTCTGATGAATTAGATAATGGCTGGCTAGTAATCAATCATAAAAAAACCCACAACACTACTTTATGGGTTTGGTTTCTGCTATTTCTTCTTTGATGAAACAATTCTTTGTGCATCTCCATCAGCTATTTGTTCTTCAAAGCAAAGAGCTCTTTTTTCTTTTTGTTTAGTAGAACACAGGGTTCTCATGTAAAATACCTAACAAAAAAAATGTCTCTTTTAATAGGATAAACTCGTCTTTTCTAAGGTAGGCCTGACTTAGTGATTTGTAATTTTTCAATGCATTACACTGGCTATTTTATTCTTACTCAAATTCTCCTACTTTGAAATTAATCCTAGGCACATATCATAATTTGATTTAATGCCTAAAACAACAACAACAAAACCTTCTTTAAATAAAGAAGAATAAAAGATAAAGCAACTTCTGGCACTCAACAAATAAGACCTTTTCTATTCTATAGCTAGTACGGAAATTACATTAAAAAAGAATTCTGCAAACAGCTAGGTCTTTCACTTGGTTCCTAAATCAAGACCCAAGAAACTGATGAAAGTCTACTGAATTCAGGCATCTCTGGATCAGAGTGCTCCAGCCTAGATGCTCAGTCCCATTTATATTTTACTTTTATCAAATTCTGAAGGAATGTGTCTGAAAAACTCCCTGTGAATAAATTATGTCACGAAATGAATTGTTCCAGTTCCTGGTCATTTGTTCATAGCTTTTAGGTATTGAGAAAATAAAAAAAAGAATATGGCAGAACCTCAGACCATCACATCAGCATTTCACTTTTTTGACTGAGTGCTTGAATCTCGTCATTGGATTATCTAATAGGAAAGGAATCTTTGGCACACCCTTGGCACAAGCATTTCTCAGAGAATTCCTAGCCGAAGAGGGAATCTGAGCTATGACAGATAACTTCAAGCCATTCCCAAAGATCCCCAGCTCTGGGCCATGCCAGTGGCCTGGCAACAGCACCGGCATTTCTAGCAGCCCATGCAGGCTACAAAACTACAGAAAACAAAAAAATATCTGCAAATATTAATTTTGGAGTCATATATTGGTTTTAATTCCTGCTTCTCTTAGCCCAGAATTCCTAGACAAAACACAGAAGTAAGACCTTCAGCATAGTGTAAGAATTTAGGAAATGGACTAATAAGCAAAGAGAGTGAAATTCCATAAGAAATAATGAGCGTGCAGTATGACCACAAAGGATAGGATTAGTTAGAATACAGAAATGCTCTCTCCTGATTTTTTTGTATTAACAATTTTGTAAAACCTCTAATTACTACAGCACCAGACCTACAATTCTAAAATCTAGAGTTTAATATCAAATTTGCTTTTGTTCTTATGCCAAGCAGATATATCTGCTATGTATTTGCAATTCACTTTCTCCGTTATTAAGTGAAACCGCTCAATAACAACAAATCCAAAACCCCAGAAGATGACAGAAAAGATACTGTGTGTCATTATAACAGCAAAATTCATCACAGCTGCAAAATTCTGTATAATATCTGCAAGTGTAGAGAATGTGCAAAGAAAAAAACCCGTAACAACATTTTGGCTCAGAGCCAGGTTGCACAATGTATAAATTAGCTAGTTCTCACAAACTTATTCCTAAATTTTACCGCTGCTATATCAGGTACCTCCTTAACAGTTATTGATAATAGATGCAAGTTAATGCAATTTGCAGTTTTTTCTTGTCTCATTTCAATTACATGAATCCAGCAAAGACCATAAGCACAAGGGAACTACACTTATGAAGCATAAATTAAAATTGGAGTTAGGATTTTTTCTGTAACGAAGTTACTGTCACCTTCTTCCAAAACACAGCTAAGATGAATAAGAAGCCTCTTCTATAGCACAGAATCTTCTGCAGTTGCAATGCCTATCATCCCAAGTGGGATATGTGGGAGAAACTTAGGGTGATGAAGATCTTCCCACTGCCTCATATCCAATACCTTGTCCAAATGAGCAGAATCAGACACAGAGGTGTATTCTTGCAAAAGAAGAAAACATAAAAAAAAGTATTCAAGGAAAGACACAAAAAATAGACTAAAGTCCTGGCCAAACAGTTCTGGATCTGACTAACTCAATTAAAATTCAATACATTTCATAAGTCTTCATTATCTCCCTTGGTCATAATCTGCCTTTTTATGACACATTCTAAATCTTAAAGGGCAGGTTATCATCAATGTCACATTAAAGAACCACTGCACCCTTTCTACCACACACTTCTACTTTTAAAACCACAGAAATATAATGAACCTCTTAAAACGTACATACTCAAAGGTAAAATGTTGACAGCTGTGATGAGAGAATGAATTTCCCCCCTACCTAAAAGTCATGCTTTTAAAGCCATATATATCTAAGAGGAATATAAGTGTAGAATTTCTTCCTTGATTCAGTGTTCGCATAAAAGCAGCAATTCAAATACCCATTATAAATGCTGGTGAGACCTGTAGTACAATATAGACAAAGTTTCAACAATTCTTCCATAGGGCTCTTATCATTCTAAGTGGTTTTCAAACAAAATTCAGTAGGGACATATCCATAGTGATTAGATTCAAAAGAAAAGAAAAGGGATAGGAAAAAAAATACAACCCCCCCAGATTTCTCTTAATGCTGTCCAGCACATAAGGATCTCATCGCAAAAGATAAACTAAGATCTCTATTGACTGCAGCCGTTCCTGTCACCTTGGTACATCATGTTGGTCTGTATTCAAATTATATCAAAGGATTCCAACAATTTGAACAGGCATTGAACTTAGTGCAAGTGCTCTAAATCAGGATAGATCAGCTGCCTTATCTTCATTAGGGTGCTAAGAGTATAATTTCATAAAAGCCTATCACCATTTAAAGAAACACACTTTTATGCATACCGAAGCAACACAAGTACTTGGCAAAATAACTACAGGCCTAAGTTTAAACTGGAACAGTTCAGAATGACACTCCAGAACTTGCTTTTGTATAACATCAACATTTTCCATCTTTTCGGAAGTTTGTGACATTCCAGCATTCCCTTTGCCACAAAATCAGCCCTGAGTTGAGTGCCTAGAGTCTGAGCATTTCTTTGCTTCACATATACATTAACAACTATAATACTGACCTCACTATCTTCCAGTACAAACTACCTACTGTGAAGCTGACCCAAGCAAACATTTTCACAAACTCTATTCACATTCACTGCATATAGCACTTAGAGCAACACCAAACATCCTGGGTTTTGATATTTGGTCCTAACTCTGTGGCTCTCAAATTGGCATGGCTTATCACGTGCTGATAGGCAGTCGATGCAATGGAAAACATAAGTCAAGTGCCAGATTACTTCTCACAGATGCTGAAAACTGGTAGATAACACAGATAGAACTCGATTTACACAAAGTGTGACCTGGCCTGCTGAGTTAATGCAAGAATAGATTTCTCTTCTCCACTTTGTAGATTTAGGTCCCACTGCTGTTAATGAGAATAGAGTATTTAATTTTCTTTGCACCATATCAATAATCCGATATCACAAACATAATCAACTCAAATGCTTCCAACCCCAAATGCTTCCAACTCCAAATGCTTATTTATCAAATACACAAAACCATATCTGTGATACGAGACTAGCTTAAGTGCTAGGTTAAATAACAATATTTCAAAGGTGTAAATCAAACAGGAATTGCGAAATTTCATTTCAGTGATGCAAACTGAAATATGATGTAGATGTGCTTAACATGTTAAATTCCTGAGCCACACAAGCTAATATCTATCATATCTATACTTCAAAACAAAACTGCTGTGGAAGCCAAGGAGATTTCTGAAAGTTTCCGGATACAGTTCCAATTTTGGCAAGAAGTCAGATACCTTTCTTTGCAAGATTATGATCCATTGTCATATGTGAAATCCCAAACAGTATACATTCTCAGGAATAATGATCCCAGATTAAATATTTCATCTACATACTGAAATACCTGGTAGAATTCTATGTGATTGGCAAGGTTTATTAATCATATCAAGTTGATTAATTTAAATGTGAAACCCAATAAATCTTAAGAATTTTGTACAGTGCTTCTATATTAACATATTGACAGAACTCTGTTCTCCACTCCCTAAAATAATAATATTGATGGAGAAAAATTCAGGGATCAACATGCACAAGACTGAAGAGATTCATGATCCAGCACCAAATGTGGAGTCAAGAAAGAATTTTGATACCACATATACAAAGGAAATGTCGAATCAGAGAATCATAAATAGTAAACCAAAGTAAAACAGAATGTGGCTTTATTGGCCTGAAAGAAATTTTGGGGTTTTTGTTTGATATGGATAAACTAAATCATTCACACAACACCTCAAATTCTATCTTGACTTTACTTTTGAGACAAAATTGATTTGCATGATTAGACTTGATAGCCCTACTTCAAAGCTTGATGTAAAAAGCAACTAGGATTCACTGGGTTTATTTCTCTTTTTGGAGCTTCTAAAAGTGGATGAAGAAAAATATTATTGGCACGTTTGTCGGGACATTTTTCAATTTCTCATTATTAGAGGTAATTGGTAATAGTACTTTTTATGTGAATTACTGCCTTTGCTATTTATTATGTGGTGGCATTATTATGATTATTGCTGTTGTGTTTAGATACCTAATCAGTACTAATATTATTATCATAATGATGACTGGAAGAACTAAGCTCTCATTTGGTGAATTAAAATACAAGAAGGAGCAACCTCTGTTCCTCATTCGTTTTGAGAAGTCATTGTCAATCAAGTGCTGCCTCACAATTCAGCATCTGCTGGAAATATTTTCATTTTCCACTCAAGCTCAGCTGCAGCTCAACTACACCGTATGTGAATGTTTAAATTTTTCTCATTCACATTCAAGAAATATTTCATTTATAAAATTAAAATTATTAAAACAATCTCCAGTTTCATAAGGGTCATTTAGGGATGACAGTCAGTCACTGGTAGCTTGGACTCGATTTGGATCAGTGATGTAAATAAGGCATATTCTGCAATTCGTTATCATTTCCTGAGCCAAGCACAACTATGTTTTACATGTTCACATCAAGAAAAAGCGTGTAATTTGATCAAGCTTCAAGTGAAAACTTCTTGGCAGAGCTGAGGAAAAGCAATGACAATACTAAAATGGATAGGCAGGTTGTCAAGGGAAGTGAAAGAACTTTCAAACTGCACATTTTTAAAGAAAATCCTGTAGTGGAAGGGCTGAAAATGTTGCCTGCAACATTGCCCACAGCTATCCTAGAGGTGAAGGATTAGTTTATGAATTGTGGCCATGCTATTTATTAAAGGAATTCAGACAAGTTAAGTTTTTTCATTTATTTAACTTTATTGTTGGCAGTGGAGCAAATCCTCAGTGATGTAAATTGGAATTTGAGCCATGACCATTTCTAGCATGAGAGTGTCTGACCCTAGATGTATTTATTTTGCTTGAAAAAGTAAAGACAGTTTATATGTAAATGAGACACAGCTTTCCAGCTCTGTGTAATTGTCAATATGGATGTTAATTTCACAAAGACTGAGCATTCTCTATTTAAGAATAGTAATAGGCCTTGATCTCACCAATCCTCACTTGTAGCAGTAATCTCATTACAGTAGTGGGACTAGAAGAACAAAATTAGCCTACTGTCATGAACAGTTTCAGGTGAACGCATATCATATGATACTTTCTTTAATATAAGTTCTTTGATGTGTTTCTTGGTCTCTTTCAACATAATGAGTGAAGCTAACAGCTAAAAAGAAATGCTTGGGCATCTATTAAAAGTCAACTTCTCAATGGATTTTCAGGGAGTAGTATTTTTTGCAATTGGATTTGGATGTAGGGAAAATATAATTTGATAGGGCAAATCTGATGTCAAAACTACTGCTGCCCTTTCTGTTCTTCATTATAAAAGGTTTTAGACTTGAATGGAGAAAACATGATGGAGCTTAAACCTGTCACATGAAGTGGCTTTTGGGAGAATTTGCCCTCCTAGGAGTTTAAGGTATAAATCCAGATTCTCTGATTTATTCGCACTCATGACAGAAATGGTGTCAATCTGCAGACTAAGGCTTTGAAAAGAGTCTTAAAGCATCTTTAAAAGCAAGAGTGCTAAATCTATTTGAAGGTGTGTCATAAGTTCATAATACAGACTACAGACATAAGCTATTTTTTCAAAAAGGACGTATTTAAAATGTTTCCTAGACACAACACTGAATTAAATCACTTCCCCTGAAAACTACCAAGAGAAAAATGCCAGGTGCAGAAAGTGAATAACAGCATATAGGCACGCCTCAGAGATATTGCATGTTTGGTTTCAGATCACTGCAGTAAAGCAAATATTGCAATAAAGCATCACACAATTTTTTTTGTTTTCCCAGTACACACAGTAAGTTATTTTTACATTACACTGTAGTCCATTAAGGTTGTAATCACATTAAGTCTAAAAATAATGTAAGCATCTTAATTAATAAATACTTCACTGCTAAAAAATGGCACAATAAAAAGCTGTAATATCTACAAAGCACAATAAAGTGAAAAGCAATAAAATGAGGTATGCCTGTACTTCATTTCTATTTTCACTTACCTTCTCCTTAAAACTTTAAGAATTTATGTTGCTTTCATTTACTTCTGACTTAATTGACATCGACTGCAGGATTTCAGTTGACTATCAGGCAGATCTGTTCTGATTGTAACAGATATCAATGACTCTTTCTATAAAATTTGCAATAATCTTTCTCCAAATAATTTTGTTTTTAACAAAGATTCTAATAAAAACAATGCATAGCTTTTTTTGCAATACATGCATCCTATGATACAAATTTTAAGTACCTGGAACTCAGCTCAAAAATCTTAGAAGCATCTGCTCTGTTTTAATAACTATTCTAAGCCTCTGTGTTTGGGGAATAATTTAATTGGTGCATTAGTTAACTTAAACACACTGTCTCATTTGATTTTGCTTTATTTTGTTTATTCCAAGTTTTTTTTCCTAATATGTCAATATTTTTTCTGTCCTCTTTAGCCCTATGACTCTCTCTTTCATCCATTCTTCATATACCTTCCTCTTTCCTTTCTTATTTCTTGCTGTCTGCTAGACAGAATCCCTCCATCCCTGCAGAAAGCAGTGATTGTTAGTCAGGAACATAATAAAAGTGCATGGTCAGGTTTGGCTCCTGTCTACCAAAATTGCCGTGGATGTCACTGAAAATTTATCTTGTACAAAATTAACAAAGCACCAAAAGACTCAAGGGCTTTTCAGCTGAGATGATTAGAAAATGGTAACTTAGGAATCACAGCAGTAATGACACTTATCTGGATTCAAAAGACCATTGCCATAAATAAAAAAAAAAAAGGCACTGGATGGAGAATGGTCAGCTGTTCCCATAATAACAGTATTAAAAAACAACAACCAACATCTCCAGAAAAATTTCTTTTTCATACTCTTATTGTCCCTTAAGTATGCCTAAGTTCATTTACCAGCACTAAGACAGGCACAGTATGTAAATTTTGCCAGTCCCATATTGTTGCTTGAAATACCTACAGAGCATGAAGCCAGAATGCTGGAAGACATACCAACCTTTTTGTCGTTGGCAGGAAAAGGCAGGGATTTGGCAAGGATTGCTGCCATTGTCAGAAAAAGGCTATAGGGCTAGCCTGATTTTTAGTCTGACTTCATACAGCAGTTCTCCTCCTACAAAACTGAAAAACCTACATGCCATATCTCAGAGCACCGCCCAAAGAACATCACTGATGTTCAAACCTAATCTATCAACCTAGTTTAGGAAACTAGCTTTATACAGGATAGCACACAACGTATAAGCCTCCTTAGTCCTACTGGAATTTGAACACAATTTAAACAACTAAATACATGTTTCATCGCTCTATTATTACTTTTAGTGAGGATTAACTTAAGCATGGCCTTAACTGTTTGCCTGAATCTGGTCCTGTACATATTTACTTCTGACATCCTCATTTGAAACTTAAATCCCCCCATAAACAACCTTGTCGCAACAAAAACTAGAAAACATGAAGCATATAATCCAATATAAGTTGCCACCCTCACTGGAACAAACAACATTAAATCAAACTCAAAAACACAAAGGCAGGTTTAAATAAATAAATTAAGAAAAGCTTAATTTCTTTTCACTGAAAAAGGTGAGTTGCCCAGGGAAAATCTCCTTTCCTTTTCAAGCCCCTCTCCCATTGCCTTCCCTTCACTCCACAAATAAATAAGTAGCACTTATTTTCTCCAGTTTGCTGCACACCTCTTCAGTAGACTCCTTTTACATAGAGAAACATGGGGTTGTAGAATTTGGAACAGGGATTTATGAGCCATGTTCCCTTCCATTGGGAAAAGGTTAATAGCTTTTATAAAAATGAAGGAATGTGAATATCTTATCAAAGAAGATGTAGCTAGAACCTCCCTGAGTCATGCCTGTGCTAAAATATTATAAGTGTATAACATCGGGATTCTGGAGATTGTTAAATAAGGTTGGGTTTTTCTCCTTAATTTATTGTTCATTAAATGCATTTTAATTTCTTGAACAACTTCCTATAATGCTGTCTTAGCAGGCAGCACATACCAAATTTGTGGTGTTCTCTTGTGTAGACATAGGCCATGGGCTCACACAAGATATATTTTGCAGTCACATGTACAATTTGCAAGTTGTCAGATCTCTGTACCATTTATTATTCCCACTGTCGTCTCAGAAAATTTTTATGAGCCAAGACTTTTTTTTTTTTTTTCATCATCAGGGAAAAGAGTCAGAAAATATACCAAAAGCAACATCCAGATTTTCCAAGACAGAAGTTTCCCAGAACACAGGTAAAGGTGCCCTTAATGTTTCCAAAATGCATATGTTCCCTTGATACTCAAGTTTCATTATCAACTGACTGGGAAATAAAAGCGAAAAATCTGATGCTTCTAAAAAACCTTAAAAAAAATGTTTGTTGGCCAAAGATGTATCTCAGAAACACTCTATCTCACTAAGTTTTTCAGTGAATGAAAAACAATATATACCTTGCCTGCACTGCCAGGCTATCAGGCAATTCAGTCATCTCATTCTTTGATTTCCTCAGAAAGAAGAAAAATAATGAAGGAAAAAAATTCCTTGATTTGTATCACATATTTCACCCACATATAAAGCTATTTGATCATCATGTAAGCAAGTGGAACTCAAAGTCATGACACACACAAAGAGATGAAAATAATGAACACCATTTCATTGATGGTGCTGAAGTTCATACTTCCGCTGGATACCTTTACAAGGAAGTAACTGACATCTGTTTTTGGTAGATAGGTATGGAAGTGGCCAATAGGATCTAAGCATTATTACTTTTATATGGATATCTCTCTCTTTTTCAAAAAATAACATCAAGTCAAATGCTGCCTGATTTGATCGCGGATTGTGAAATACAGTTATTTTCATCTCTTATTTGATTTCTGAGAAAAGCCTGAAGTGGCTATCATATACTATCTATATATATAAGACCGGATGGCAAAGCTGCAATCCCCTTTTCTCCAACCTTTCAAAGTCAGTTTGCCTGTATTTCTTTAAGTGCAAGATTTTTTCAGTTCACTGCATTCATTTATCTTTTTGCTTAAATAAACCCTGACCTTTCCTCCTAGTTCTAGGTTTTGTCTCAAGGTATTTTAACATAGCCCTGTCCTTGGAAAGGTAAGCCTGTTAATTTTAGCCAGAACCAGACAACCTGGCATTTCCAAACTAAGAATCTAATCAAGCTGGCCTATATGCTACAACTGTGATGACAGGTAACTTGGTCATTAGTCTAACTGTTTGCATTTTGCTTGCTTTTCTTCTGGCAGCCGTTTGAGATCAAGTTAAGAGGCATGCAGCTCTCTCAGTCTCAATACCTGTCAGTTCCGCAATTTGGTGGGGGATACATGAAGAAAACCCCAACTGCATCAGGAAATGGAAGGCTGGTCTTCAAATGCTGTTGTTTGAAAAGAATTACAAGCATAATTTCCAGCACCAGATTTGCTCAAACAGTAAATAAACAGCACTGTGCACTAACCGCCCTTACATTGGCTTTTACTGTGTTGAGCTACTTTTCTGCTTATGTTAGTATCTTACTTTTGAACACAGATTGCTTCAGTGTATCAACAAGTTTTTTTTACTTTTTTTTTTTTTGCAAGTAGGAGGAGACTATAAAATTCATTAGATGTAGAATAATTGCCTAAGTAGAGGAAGGGAGTTACAGAGAGCAGCAAAAATCTCATCTCCAGAACTTTGATATAGCTAGCTGCAAGCCAGTCTCACAGTGTGTCTGTGCATCAGGCTCACTCTAACGAGGAGTGTCTAAGACCCTCCCCGAAATGGGTTGTTCACAAAAAGATAAGGCAGTTATTTCTGATTAAAAAAAAAAAATTCTTTTTCAAGTGGGTGGAGAATATCAATCTCTTTTGCATAGGCTGCTAGAAACCCATCAAACGGTTATAATTTCTGCAATGGAGTCTGAGCCAGGATTTAACTGTAGGCTGAAAGAAAAGCTTACATTGACATTCTGTCTCTAACATAAAATCCCAAAGTACAACGAAAATGTTTACATGTATTTCTTGGATTCAGGCTGCCTCTTATTTAATCAGTGTAAAACTTCCTGAAGGCTCTGTTAGAAAATACTATAAGTACTGTAAAAAGGACAGATTTTACATTTATAGTACCAATAAACATGAGACAAGTTTACACAATTGCAGTTCCGTCTCACAATGAAGTGTTTTCATCCAGAACTATTTAAGGAAAATACATACAATTCTTCACCCACATTTAGACAAATAAAAGTTTTACAGTAAACAGGCAACATAAGATATTTAAAGGCAATCAAAAAAGATGCTATAAACCCACCGCTTTCAACTTTAATGGAGAAAGAAACACCGTGATTTCATAATGACCATAAATGCTATGCAGACTACAGAGTTTCCTCTACAAAAAAAGATAACTCAAAATGAAACACAAAGTGAATCAAACCACAGCTAAGATGGGGAAAGATAGCACAAGAGGAAAATAAGAGAAGAATCAGATACAGAGTTAAAAAAAAAAAAAAAAAAAGGGCATTTAAAAAAGCAAATTTAGATAGCAGTTTGATCTCAGGACGTAACAAAGAATTTTTCTACACAACATCATGATGCCTTAGGACAAGGAGGAAATTACAGCAAGTGCTGCAAAAAGCAGGGCAGTTTGCTCCACTCCACCATGCCAGAAACTGATACGAACCATCAAAAGTGCTACAAAAAGACGGGGCCAGCCACCCTACAGCTTCACACTCCACAATAACCTGAAGAGCTAGCAGGCGTCAGCAGCAGCATTATAAAGCTAGGATTGCCATGTTTCTCCCATGTTGAGGTGTAACATCCCTCTCTTGCCAAGGAGGATCTCGCCTAACCGTGTTCCAGAGTAGTTGCCAGACACCTGTCATTTTTTTCAGTTTATATTTTATCTATTCTTGGATGTAGGCTCAAGACTTACGGACAGAGCTGTAGTTGCACCTATCGCATTCCTGCCCCTCTTCCTCAGACTCTTAGCTAGTCATTGCTACACTGCTGCCAGAGAGCCATCCTTTTTGGGGGTGTGGCAGTGAAGCACGCATCTGGTGGAGTTCAAGAGTACTTGCTTTCTAGTGGGTGCTCGCTCTCACTTTGCCCTTATTACAGCTTTGCTGTACACAAACTACAAATCAGCATAGTACATAGATTATCTTCTGTATATTTTACTAGCAGAAATAATATTGCAGAATAATTATTCTTTTTACATAGCTCACAAGTGATTATCAGTGCTCAGAATTAAATCCTGTTATTATTACAGGTACGATAATGGTTGTGGACCACAAACGTGTTTGTGCACACAAGTGAATGCTTGGTGTGGAGCAATGAGGGAGAACAAGAGAAGAAAAAACAATATATTAAGAAATTAGGCTCTGCGGAACATCAAATTTGCAGTCTATCAGATACAATTATAGAGGGATGAAGATCTTTGAAAAAGCAAAGTGAATATAGTCGATAACTATATCCTATCTCACAGCTGTATCACATTTTCTGGGTTGCGGTTTAAAGCACTTGACTTCAGTCATTCATAAATACAGTGCTAAAAGCCTGAAGTCAAATATTACATTTATTACTCGTGTGAGTAGTTTCATTGATTTCAAACACTGGAATAAATGAAAATAAGCAATTTAATGAGGAGACGTGAAAGGAATTACACTGTTACACATCTACTTCTCATCATACTTTAGCTGATGTACTACATTGCAACC
This sequence comes from Cuculus canorus, assembly GCF_017976375.1. Lineage (NCBI taxonomy): Eukaryota > Metazoa > Chordata > Aves > Cuculiformes > Cuculidae > Cuculus > Cuculus canorus. Next base: position 50,334,206 of record NC_071404.1, on the reverse strand, counting down.
AAGTCTTAAGAATTTGTGGGGGAAAATACTTTTAGCTGAAGTTTATATGAATGCACATATCCATGCACATACACATACAGATATATTAATACGTATTTGACAAACATGGGGAAGTCAAAGACCTGTGCTTACAAACATGACCACATATTTAGAATACGTACATTTCCAGGTACTCAAATGTCCACAATCTAGGCCTGAGTTTTACAGAAGCTCCACAAAAAGACAATATCAACTGAAATCGACAGCTCATTAGATCAGTCCCTACTGGGCAAAACAACTCAATTACTTTACATCCATAGGACAAAACATAGAGCTTTTTGACCTGTAAAAAACTGCTGAAAATCTCTAGTCATGTCCACAGATTTGTCGTTCTAATTTTATCTAGAATAAGCATGGAACAAGCAAGACACAGTGCATAGGTCAAGTGAACTTGGGAGTATGGTATCCACAGAGACAAATTTCTCCTACCTTTCTTCTACCCATGTCAAATAGGCGGAACTCACATCCAGGAAATAGGGAAAAGGAAGAGGCCAGGTTGTCAGTAACCAGAAGAAAAAGAAAGAGATAGAAAGATTATTCCCTGCCTAAGCATTGAGGGAGGTAAAGAAGAAAAAATTGAAGAAGAAAGTGGAAAGGACCTCGCAAGGCCGCATATCTTCACCAGCTTTTTATAAGGCAAAAGTAATTTTAACTACACAAACTTTAAAGACAGCCCTTCGGCTCATGAGAACATTTGATTTCATCACATTCCCATGCAATGTTTGCTAAGTAAACTGCATTTCACCATCACAGTACAACATGATGTAATTTATTTTAAAGCTCTTTATGACCTTACTGAATGAAGGGGTTGGATTTTGGCTGTTAAAGGTAGCCACATCTGCTTTAAATACAAGTTTAGAGCATTCTGTGACTGGATTCACTGAGCAGTAAGAAAAAGAATAATTATTTTTTTCTGCATAGCTGGTTTTTTTTCCAGGGACTTTTCACAGTAAGCATCAAATCTGAAATGACTGCATTCTTTTCTTCCTGTGAATTAATCCATTAGAAAAATCACTATCAAAACTATATTGGCCATAGTTCCTTCTTACACAGCAAAATATTCAAGTCAGATGAATGGAAATGTCTACATGAATCAGGCTTGCTTATTAAAAGACTTCATTCAGTTAACAGGAACATGTTACTTGATTTATTGTAGTCCCATGGCACATCACCACCCCGTAAGTGCCATGTTACAATATTTAACAAAAGATATACTATTAAATAAAGTCTTTGTGAATAAATCAGCAGCGATTTGTCTGCAGTGTCTAAGCATCAGCAAAATATTTGGCAGATGACTTTTTTCCTTCCGGTACAGGATGAAGCTACAAAACACGTTTTAAAATCTCCAATTATGTTGCAAGTTGCAGAGTTTGTCACTGGCATTATTAGTCTGACATTTATCCCTTTGTTCAAATAGCTCTGCCTAATAAGATGTCCATATCTTTTTTTTTAACTACATAGCTTTCTTATACACTCAAAGCTTTAAATGTATTTTAAATATTAACACAGCTTTCATTAAAATGCAGAAACATGGGTGAGGGAGCTACTAGAAAAGGCTTTGCTCTGTGTCCTTCAGTTTTATATGTAAGTATTAATTAAAACCTTCATTAATATTGCATGAAATCAGAGCCTCCACACAATCAGAATGTACATTACTTCTTATTTACATTACTTTAACTTTAGGGTGCTCCATTTATCAAAAAAATTAAGAGTCTGAAGATACTCATGCATGTATAGAAAGTGCTATATGGCAGAACTCACGTTCCAGGCAACTTCTGGATTTATGAAATGGGAAATTGAAATTCAGTAAGAATCTCAAGCAACATTTCCAAAAATATGCATTTGACATGGCAACTCCAGCCCTTGGACCGGCTTATTATTGAGGGCTCAAAATTTATGGTTAAGGTTTCCTTCTTTCCTTCCAAGACTTGATAGGAAAGCCGTGCACTATTCACAAATAGAAACATCCATAGTCTGCAGGAAATTGGGAGAGGTTAAACAGAATTACCAACCATGCTGGCAAATACAGAATGGGGGGAAATGTGTCTGTTGTACGTTAAAGTCACAAATAGCAGAAGCCATTGTGGCATGTAAGGGAAAGTACTTTCCTAAACAAACAGTGTTAAAGGACAAAAATGGTAAGAAAAAAGGAACGGTTTCATCTTAGCAGGATATTACTAATATCCTAGTATCTGTACTAATCTTCTGGGACCTGTGCTGTTTGACATATTCACACATGATCTAGAAAAGCTGGTGAACAGCAAACTGACAAAGCTGTGTATTGTTCTAATTAATTCAAAGAAGTAAACATGGAAATGGATGACAAAGAATCCAGATAGACCTCATGGTATTTAGTGACCATGATACAACAGATGACATTCAGTGTTGATAAATGTGAAGCCAAGTACATTGGAAAGAGCAAATATAACTATAAAAGGAAAAAGGAAGGAGGGAAGGGTGCCCCAGATTTGCATGAATATCAAAAACTTAGAAAGCTTCAAAAAGCATAAAGGAAAATCCATTAATCCATAATTCTTAGGCTGCTATCTTAGTCTAAGAAGCCTTTAAACCTTGCACTGCTGGGAGGTTGACAGTTATTGGAGGGACCACAATGTTTTTCTGTTCTTCCTTAAGCATTCTTCATCAATCTTTAACAAAGTTTATTGGACTAGAGGACCTTCCCAAACCCTTCTTATATTATCTGAAATATATTTGTTGCAGCAAAAATCAGACCCCTCTTATTTAATAATAAATACTATAACTATTTTTTTGTGATAAAGATGTTATACTGCAAAATGAGGAAACAATACATGCCAATGCTCATGCTCGTCCCTCCTCCCATTAATGCAACTCCATTCATTTCTCTGTAGTACTGCCTCCCCTCCCATGCCTACATCCCCCCTGCATACCCAGACAGAATCTTTTCAAACTGAACAATATTTCCTTTTTCACAACGTTAGTTCTACTAGATAAATCCAGCTCTACATATGAAGAAAAAGTCAGAAACGACTACTTTTGAAAAATGATGTCCTGTGGAAATTCTGCTACTAAACTTCACAAAGATAAAAATTCCACTTGTATATTCAAACAAGTAGTTAAGAATTTCCCTAAAACACTTTTATGGAATGAAATGAAAGAAAGGAATGGGATCAGGCTTTTAATTAGGGAAAAAAAGATTGCACAACAGACAATTTCTAGAAAATTTACATGAAGTAGCAAAGATTTTCTTTTTTTCCCCTCAATAAGACCTACTCATATCATCTGACTATGATATGTTTAATTCCAAAAAGCAACATGAAAATGAATAGATAGATATAAAACCCAGAACTAATCTGTGAGGTCCAGTCAATATTATGAATGTATTAAGTGAATTGAACAATATAAGTAGGAATATGAAATTTATATTCACGTGTCACACGTACAGTGTAGATTTATCGTTATTCAGTACATGAATTATAACAGCATCTCCAGTTATTTGCCTCTGGTAGAAACCCACTTGAGCATTGTCATTATAAGTATTACACTCTGTGAAGTTAAAGGATTGATTTCTTTATTAATTCATTAATTGATTTTAAGTTTCATCATAGGGAGACATAGAGCTTTACATTTTCAGTATATGTTTTTTGCCTTTGTAAATTCTCTAAACACGAAGTACAAAACTGATCTATATTTACACTGGATAATGTAAGGCAGCTGCTTAGCTCATGGTCTGAAATAAAAAAATAATGAAAAAATCTGCCTGCATTAGGCCTTTTCCAGGACCTTTACTAAGAATCAAGTTTACTGAGTTTGGGTTTCACTCTACTAATGTAGCACACAGATATTTTTCAGTTCAGAATGAGTTTATATTTGCCTACAGGACTACATTGTAAACATAATGGTAAAATCTCCATACCAGAAAGCAAAAAGTAAAGTAACTTAATAACGGTTCTTGAAAAACTGAATTATTATTTTAGTGTGAATAAGATGATTAAGGGAAAACTCAGAACCTATTAAAATCTTCTAGATTTATATAATTTGCCTTATTTTACAAAAGATAAATGAAAATTTCCCACTCAAAATCAGCACCACATTCTATAATACATGAAATACATTAAATCCACTCGGTAATTTCTGGATTATAGCTGTCTTTCTTCAAATGCAGATGTCCAAAGTGGTAAAACTGCAGGCTGCAACTTTAAATTTCAGTGTAGGAATACATCCAAGTACCATGCATGCCGAAAATGAAACTGCAAATGTCTTATCAGGCATGTTTGTGTAAAATTCACAGGACTGTCATTTGAGACTGGTTTTGTAATCTTCAAAACAGAGATTACTCTAATTCAAGACATTCAAGATATATACTCTAATTGCTGATGATTGGGGTGGAGGGGATATATTTCAAAAAGTGACAAGACAGAAAAGCACTTTAAATTTTTGTCTACATTCTGTGCACACAAAATCATAAGAGCTTTGATGAGGTCACTCGTGTGAAGAAGTTGCAAACCCTGTGGAAAAGAATTAGTGTCATGATCCAGTTCAAGCCTCTCCCTTTGTTTCACCAAACCTATTTAGAGTTAACTATTTGGGAACCCTTTTCCTGGTGTCTTTCTAATTATATAATGGAACCCCCATAGTAATGTGCATATCAATAATACATTTAAAAGCACTTCTACATTTAGTGGCAGCCCAGCAGGAAGAGAAAAGAAGTAAAAAAAAAAAAAGAAATGCAAAAAAGAGAGATGCAACGTTAGGATTTAGGAAAGACGTATTATGCTAGAATAAAGGCAATTTCTTTCTGCAGTCTGAAAAAAACCCATGGAAGTATAAATATCATGGTTTTTTTACCCATGGTAAATAACCGTCAAGCACCCTGTGTGTGCTCACAGGTGTACGTATATATATATATCTATATATATATAAACTAGTTGCAGATATCAATGAAAAAGGCATGTTGCACATGGGCGTGGTGCACTAAAGTTCATACTGTGAATTTTGGGAAGCACATACTCTACTCCACTTAAGGAATTTCCAAGCTCCCATTTCTTTTAAATCAAAGTACAAAAAGGAGATTCTTCTCTTCCAAGCCTCAACTTGATGGTGCGGATGACACTTATCATTTGAGACTTCCTTGCCTCTGATACTGCTGGGTAGGTGCCATTGCCACACTGTAGACTTAAATATTAAACATTTTCCAGTTCTCTCTTCTCTATGTAATATCTGAAGGGGGCCTACAAGAAAGCTGGGGAGGAACTGTTTACAAAGGCTTGTAGTAATAGGACAAGAGGGAATGGCTATAAACTGGAGAGGGGCAGATTTAGACTAGACATGAGGAGGAAATTCTACACAATGAGGTTGGTGTGACACTGGCACAGGTTTTCCAGAGAAGCTGTGGCTGCCCCATCCCTGGAGGTGTTCAAGGCCAGGCTGGACGGGGCCTTGGGCAGCCTGATCTAGTGGGAGGTGTCCCTGCCTATGGCAGGGGGGTTGGAACTGAATGATCTTTAAGGTCCCTTCCAACCGACACTATTTTATGATTCTACCTAGCAGATGTCTTGCTCTGTCTTTACATCTCATGAATGGTGTAGATGTATAGCTGGCCACCTTTCCCAGTTATCCAAGGGTTTACTACATGGCACAACAGACTTAACAGGTAACAGCTAATTATCAGGAAAAATAGCTCAGGCAATCAGCTCAGTTCCTTAAAAAGAATAATAAGAAAAAAAGGTGATTTCTATCTAGGTGTTAAGCTGCACAGAAATTGTAGTACAATAGAAGGACAAGAATAGGATTGATTAGAAGCTATGATATGTTCACAGTTCATGCTGGGAATCTCTGGTAAGCACAATGCATCTTTAATGCAAATCAATACAGACAGTCTGACGATGGCCCTTGAGAAAGGAAGTGCAATCAAGCTGCCACTCCAAAAGACAGAGCCGGTCCAGCAGTGAGTGCACGGGTTCTCTTCCCTGCATCAACAGGACTGAAGAATTCGTCAGATAATTATGTCTGTTCAAATGATTTTTGCTGTTAAGTAGGCTGTGAAATTCAGGAAGATATTCTGGGTTTTGCCTTATAATGGCACAATTACTCATTGACAGAGCACAGTCGTACCATTGTGGGGAACCGCTAGCAAACATCAGCCTCTCAAGCTGCAGATGATGTACAATTTGAACAGAAGTTGTAAAGTTTTCCGCATACTGGGAGGTTCAAAACCCCCTCTCAAACCCCTGAAGTTTTGCAATAGCTTTTTGGAAGAGAGAAGTTACAAATTGAAGACACGTGTATCTCTACCTCCAGCCCTCTCAAATCGTATTTTCAGATGCTCAGTTGTAATTGTGTAGGCCATGTTCACCAAAGAACAGTAAGTGGGTAGTTGTTTTTACAACATTTACTCATTTATTTCAACACAGTGTCTAGAGTTATACTTCCTTCTATGAAAAATCTTCAACAGTTTCACTCTCTCTGAAACATATGGTCCTAACTCTACTGGTTTTAGTAACAAAATAGTTTGACTAAGCAGTGATTCAGCAAAGGAAAAAAACCCTTACGTTAAAAAGTCAGTAAACTTCTAAAATGCAGGTTATGTTCCTCATTAATTCAGAACTTTAAACCAAATACAGTTTCAAAAATAGGTTGAAGTAATTTCCCATAGCCCATTCTCTGTAAATTCATATGTAATTCAATTTGCAGGATTTTGGAATTAAAATTGTACGATAAAAAGCTTACTGCTCCCTTAACAACCACATTTCTGTTTGAAAACATTGATTTTTTAAAAGGTATTTAAAAAATACCTTCATACACTGATATTTTAAGTGCCACCAACTATATATAGACACACTATTGGCAGCAAGCTCTGCTCCTACAAACCAAATCCATGAGGAAATGAGAGGGCTTGCACCAGCCCTTGCAAGAGATGATAACGGCCATTAACTGACCCCATCCTTTTGCCCGCTGCCTCAATAAGTGTGGTGGGGGACAGGAGTCAGGAGGGGCACCTCTGAGATCACTTCAGACAGGTCCAATAGGAATAGTTTGAATTAACTGCTTGTGCCCAGGCCCTTAGATCATGAACAGCTGAGTGAAGAAAGGCAAAATCATCAAAGCAGCTAAAATAAGCAGAGATTTTCCAGGTCTGCATTGTGTATGTGCTCTACCCACCATGTATCTTCACTAAGAGAAACATGCAGGGGGAGAGGAAAGTTAATTATTACAAGGAGTAAGGCTCCATGCAATCTTTGAGACAAGGGGCTACAGTTTCCCTTTGTTTTTTTCTGATATACTACACCAGCTTTTAGCTGGTGAGGCAACTGAGGATGTTGGATGATGAGAAGTTAGACAATCAAATTCACAGGATAAAGCTTTGCTATCAGAAAACATATTTGCTTTTAAGCAGGTACTTTTTTATGGTACTCTGCCCCCTCCCTTCCAGACTAGCAACTAAGAAAGCAAGAATTAATATACAGTGCTTAAAATTCACAAGGATAAATCATCCTTGGAGTTTAATTGACCACAGAGTTCTGAACAATTTGTTAAATGGATTAAATACCTGTAAAGTTGTAAAAATGCTTTAAATATTATTACTTCTGCACCTAAACTTAGGAACTTAAATCTTTAATTTGCCATATAAATGTAAGTGCTTTCATATTCTGAGATGCTTAAGACTCATAGCTCCTATTAACTTTGAAAATTAAGATATCTAACCTCTACTAAGCAAAAAAACCCACTCTTCCTGCCTCTAGTGTTTTCATCAAGAATACTTTTAGTATGGGATGGTATTTTGCTCTCCATGGAATAACTGTGGAAATAAAATTATCATTAACATCTATTTATTTACATTACATACACTTAAAAACACAGCTAAAATTGCTTTTACAGAGTTTATTGTTTCATCTTACAATCCTACAGTTTAATGATTAACATATAGTTTTTCTTTCTATTAATTATTGATATGTTAATTATATAAATATCCTACCACAAGGATGAATAGGAACTTTGCAAATGTGGGCTTTTTTACAGCTTTTATTTTTTTAAAATATTTTATATTTTTTTCATATGTGGGCTTTTTTATTCCACCACACCATTTCTAAAGTACCCAAAAGAGACACAGATAAAATTTACATCTAAAGGGATTCTAATATACCTAAGGGTTTTCTGAATTTTCTGTAGAGAATTTGCCTTGTTGGAAGAATAAAAAATGAAATGAAGCATTCCAGCAGAAAGCATACATGTACATAAGTACAGATGTATTTGTGTGTGTGTGTGAAGAAGTCTATCTAGCCTACAGGGAGATAGAAATAGCTTTCAATGAGGAGGCTCTATCACAAATAATAACTCAAGCCAATAGAAAAAGATCAATCTAATATGCCACAGATAGAACATGCAGTCTAACGAACTCTCTAATGCTCACACAGGAAGTAAATTTGAAATGTAAATGTTAAGGAGAACCACATGGCAGAAAAAAATCCAAAACAAGACAGAAATCACAGAATCATAGAATGGTTTAGGTTGGAAGGCACCTTAAAGACCACCCAGTTCAAACCTCCCTGCCATGGGCAGGGACACCTCCCACCAGCCCAGGCTGCCCAAGGCCCCATCCAACCTGGCTTTGAACACCTCCAGGGATGGGGCAGCCACAACTTCCCTGGCCAGTGCCTCACCACCCTCATCATCAAGAATTCCTTCCTCATGTCTAATCTAAATCTTCCCCCTTCCAATTTAAACCCATTCCCTCTCATCCCATCACTACACTCCCTTTGTAAAAAATCCTTCTCCAGCTTTCCTGTAGGCCCCCCTCAGGTACTGGAAGATCATTATAAGAGCTCCCTGAAGCCTTCTCCAGCCTGAATAACCCTAAGGCTCTCAGCCTGTTCTCACAGCAGAGGTGCTCCAGCCCCCTGATCATTTTCGTAGTCCTCCTCTGGATCTGTTCCAAAGTTCCATACCCTTCTTATGCTGAGGATTCCAGAACTGGACATAGTACTCCAGGTAGGGTGATATGCAATCATGACCAGAGACCACACAGCATGACATAACTTCAGAGTATAAAATATAATAATCTCCTTATCATAAATCTGTTATCAGAACTCATGGTGGCTCTAATGAACTGCTTCATCAAATCCTAAACTCCAAAAAACCGCCAATGGACCCTCTTCTGATTCCCAATCCATGTCACTTGGCTTATTACATTAGACAGAAAAAAATGTGGTAAGTGGGTCATTTGGCAGAACGCAAGAAGAAAATATAATTTGATAGCTTCCCTGTGTCTGTCTGTCTATCATCAAGACAGGGAGGGGCAAAAAGAAGGGAAAAACTGATGCAAAAATATTTGGAGTCAAGAAGGTAAGGACAAAAGTGCTAGAGGTTAAGAAGAAAAGAGAGATCAAGAAGTAAAATGTGTCCCTATAAAGCTATTAATCTCAGAAGTTAAACCCTAGGCACAATTTCCTATGACTGTCTCAGGCATAATGTATTCTTTATTGCTATAAAGAATACGGTGATGGCAAAGCTCAGAATTTACTGCTGGCACTTGGGCAGAGAGGAGATGGGAAGGCTTTTCATTCAAAGATGGGTCAAGAAATAGAAAAAAGAATAAAACCAAAGAAAGACCAATGATATGTACTACTGTCCACAAGCATATCATGAGTCTTTTGCAGACTGGAAGCAAGCGATGCCTCCCAGGAACTGAGGCACTTCCTGAAACAGAGATTTGTAAAACGTATTTTTGTCAGGGGGAAAAGCTTCAGGACTTTAGAAATAAACAGAAAGACCTGGACTAAAAAGTCCATCTCATCTTTGGGGCATTTGGGTTTCCTGTATATTCTGTACTTGAGGCTGGGCACTGTGTTTTCACACAGAAAGCTCTCTTGGTCTAGGTCTTTATAGGAAAACCTTTATAAGAAAACCTGGCTTTATAAGACACCAGCTCTTGTGTGCATGAACATCTATGTATCTATGTATATGTGCATACATATTGAGCTTCTGTATGAACTTAAAACTTAACTGGGCTCAGCCAATTGTCTAACATTTTTTCTCAGTTACTCTGGGTCTTCGTAGTGCCCTGTGCTTTAAGAGAGGTGTGCAGTATAAAGGCATTATAACTATTCCTACGTAAATAAGATATATGAATAATGAGTCATTGAAGCCTTAAAATACCTGCATTCAGTTTTTGGCATTTCACACTGACCATGTATACTTGGAACTTTTGGACAGCAAAGACAAAGTAAAAGAAACAACATGGAAAGGCAGCATAGGAAGCAGCTATATTAATTTCCTTCCCAGACTTCTCCCAAAACAGCATTTCTTCCTCAAAACTCTTCTGTTCCCACATTGACAGGAGCAGAGGAAAATTAACATAATTGCTTTTGTATCATGCAGTGCTACAGAAACTAAAGAGGAAAAAGAGATGTCTTGCCATTCCACAACATTACTGAAGAGCATCTACCTACCACCCACTTTGATCTCCTATGTTTTTGCCCTGTACTTACATCTCTAATTTACACCAGTTCTCATCTTAAAAATCACCTCCAAGTGGTGATCGTCCAGACTAGGCAAATCCCATACAGGGGCTACATGGAGAAATGCACTAGCCAGACAAGTTTGTATTTCCAAGTTAAAACATTGGCCTTTCTAATAATACAGAAATAGCCAGTACAGAATATCAGCTAGTTGGAATCTCTCTCCTTCAGAATGCAGTAGAGGATGGGATGTATCCCAAAAGACTCACTTGAAGTAACAGCTACACAAGAAAGAAGGCAGGGAACTACGTGGCAGCCTTGGGGCATTTCACAACCTGTGTATTAAGACCGCTGCATCAAATGAATTACATTTACAAAAGGCAGATCTTGCCAAACTAACCTGATCACCTTCTATGACAAAATCACTCAACTACTGGATGGGGGAAAGGCTGTGGATGTAGTCTTCTTGGACTTCAGTAAAGCCTTTGACACAGTTTCTCACAGCATTCTGCTTCAGAAACTGTCAGCCTCTGGCCTGGACAGGCGCACACTCTCCTGGGTTGAAAACTGGTTGGATGGCCGGGCCCAGAGAGTGGTGGTCAATGGAGTTAACTCCAGCTGGAGGCCAGTCACAAGTGGAGTTCCTCAGGGCTCAGTACTGGGTCCAGCTCTGTTCAATGTCTTTATCAATGACCTGGATGAAGGCATTGAGTGCACCCTCAGCAAGTTTGCAGATGACACTAAGCTGGGAGGAAGTGTCGACCTGCTGGAGGGTAGGGAGGCTCTGCAAAGGGATCTGAACAGGCTGGACTGCTGGGCCGAGACCAATGGGATGAGGTTTAACAAGACCAAATGCCGGGTCCTGCACTTGGGGCACAACAACCCTATGCAGCGCTACAGACTGGGGGAAGAATGGCTGGAGAGCTGCACAGAAGAGAAGGACCTGGGGGTGCTGGTTGACAGCCGACTGAACATGAGCCAGCAGTGTGCCCAGGTGGCCAAGAAGGCCAATGGCATCTTGGCTTGTATCAGAAATGGGGTCACCAGCAGGTCCAGGGAGGTTATTCTCCCTCTGTACTCGGCACTGGTGAGACCGCACCTCGAATACTGTGTTCAGTTCTGGGCCCCTCACCACAAGAAGGATGTTGAGGCTCTGGAGCGTGTCCAGAGAAGAGCAACGAAGCTGGTGAGGGGGCTGGAGAACAAGTCTTATGAGGAGCGGCTGAGAGAGCTGGGGTTGTTTAGCCTTGAGAAGAGGAGGCTGAGGGGAGACCTTATTACTCTCTACAACTACCTGAAAGGAGGTTGTGGAGAGGAGGGAGCTGGCCTCTTCTCCCAAGTGACAGGGGACAGGACTAGAGGGAATGGCCTGAAGCTCCGTCAGGGGAGGTTCAGGTTGGATATCAGAAAAAAATTCTTCACAGTAAGAGTCATTGGGTACTGGAACAGGCTGCCCAGGGAGGTGGTCGAGTCGCCTTCCCTGGAGGTGTTTAAGGAACGGGTGGATGAAGTACTTAAGGACATGGTTTAGGGAGTGTTAGGAACGGTTGGACTCGATGATCCAATGGGTCCTTTCCAACCTTGTGTGTGTGTGTGTGTGTGTGAATTGCACTTTTAAAACGTGTCATGATTCCTCTTTTTCTGCTGTGTTGAAAGAGATATGTTTGTTTCTTCTTTCAATAAATACACAGACAAAAAAATTAATAACCATCTTTCAAGCTGGTTCTTGAATCGTTTTTGCTCCTTCTAATTCCCTGCTGAAGAGTGTAGTCAGTTTGCAAGGTGACATTTGCAGAAGCTCCTTACAGATTGATTGGCTAAACTGTTGGGTAGCTGAAAGAATTTGTATAAAGAATGACCTTCATTCATTATAAAATCAGACTTGCTGATACTGCCACATACCAGAAAAGCCCACCCTCTGCACACTTAATGCTCAGAAGGCTACACAGCTGGATGCGGGCCACAAGCAGGACAACAAACAATACGCTGGATGACCTGCAGAGTTCCTGATAACTCTCTGGTGAAAAGTCAGGTTGTGGTGCTGCCTACTGAATGTTAGACAGGAAAGGAAAAAAAACCCCACTTTTCTTGAAAGATGCCTTGCATAGTAACGGTTAACTTGGAGGGAAAACAGCAATTTAAGGCAGTAAAGACACAAATCCCTTCTCTTTGTGAGCATCTGCAGGCTCTCCTTGTTTTTCCATCACAATTTGCCTCCCTTGCAGCCTTTTCCTTGGAAGTTGCTGCACTCTTGGCGTAGCTCCAAGTTTCTACCACTGACATGTCTACTCCTCCATCCCTTGAGAACAAGCAGCTCAGGACAGAGGCACCTGGCAAATTTGCTTTGGTTCGGAACAAGTCACTGCTCTGTTTAAAGACATCTAATACAGATTAATAATTTTGCTATGCTATCAATGATGGCAAACTGCGTTGTAATATTTCTCAATACAAAGAAGCATGCCTGTGCTTCAGCAACAGAATGGACCTTGAACTGCTTATGTGGGTTTGGACACGTACCAAATTTCTGTTTTCTTTTACTTCTTTGCCTTTAAATACACATCAGCAAAAGACAAGACCTGTCAGTTTATTTTTGCCCTTCATAATATTTTGTCCTTCATAAATATTGCCATAACAGAGGCCTCCTGAAATAAATGGCAAAAATTTCATCAAAAATGATCCCTTTGGGACTTGCAAGCTATATAGACAAAATCCGTGGCATTTCTAAAGTATAGTCCCTCTTGCAATAAAAATTCACAGCCTTTCTGAATCAATGATGCTATCATTGAAGAACTTGCTTGATTGTTTTGAAGTAAACCCCAGAATTGACCGAAGTTTAACTACAGACCTTGATTTAATTTAATCAGATTTAATAATGACTCAGAAATCTAAGTTCATGTTATGTGATGTGCTTCACAAAACCATTCATAATAGCACATGGTTAGGAAATCGGTCATGGTTTAAGGCTACATGTATGACTTCTCAGTGCTCCCAAATATCAGGCAAGAAGCATTGGTTCAAGTGTAACTCAGGGAGCTTGCAAAACTTGATCTGCTTTTCACAGAGATTTGGGCAAGGAAAGATATTTACAGGCTTTGAAACTAAACTGTGAAATTAGCTAGCTAACATCTCCAGATAACATTTGCAATTTTGAACTGCCTTCCAGGGCAGCACCTCCCTCTACATGTTGTAAAGGGAGATTACTAGTTAACATATGCACCTGAATTAGCTGCCTAAAATTGACAGGTTTCAATAAAATAGCGACTAGGTCAGTATTCCAGTAAGCAATGTAATTAGCTTTTTCACTGCTCACAGGACACAGAGATTTTAAGGTGCTATTAAGAGATTTCCTTATACTTAAGCAAAATGTTATGTTGTCGTGATGTTTGTATAAGGCTGAACTACACAGATAAATAAATAAATAAATAAATATTCTTACTTGAGTATGTCTACACATAATAGATCAAACCAGGGAGCTCGCTCACAAACTTCACACTGACAACTTCAATCATCACAATTTCACAGATACTTGTTCATGCACAATATCCAACTTCCTATGATTTCCTAGCAAATAGCACTTGCACCAAAGGAAAAATCTTTTTTGCTCTTGGGTTAAGGTTTGTGAAAACGATACCAGTTTTAACTCTGACCAAGAGAGGGCAGTGAAATATCTCAAATTATTTGAAGATTCAACACAAAAGCCCTATATCTTTGTAGCAAGCATGATAGCAAAAAACCTCTGTAGACATTTAATTTTAAATTCTGTAGAACATACAACTGATGCTGTATTATTTTTAACACCCTCCTACACCTAAGTAAGTGTACTGTTGTGTTTGGAACTGGAAAAAATATGAAGTGATTACGGATAAAACTGTGAGTCCTTATGAAATAAGATTTTTCTCTTTTTTCTATTTCAAACAAGCTTTTCAAAGCTGAATATTAAGAAACACTTGTCTTATACAGCCAGGTCCATATCAGCGTATAAGTTTTATTTTCAGTTTTAGCTGTCTTCTCCAGAATGTAAGAACTTCACTGCTTAGGTCTATCTCATACTTTCTCTTCTTTCACAAGCCCAAATGGCAAGTTAGAGGGCTGCCTTTGTTCCCCACTTTTAATGATCTCGTCACAGGTAAGCAGCTGCACTATGCTGTTCAGGGTGATTGATTTTTTTTTTTAAGAAGTCCATATATCCATTGTCTTGCCTAAGGTTATCATCTCAAGACTTCTAGTTTGAGAAGATTAAATTTTCCTAGTCCAAAATCTTTCATTGAAATATTTGTCATAAATCTGATATTTGTGGTCTCCAGAGTACTGCAACATCTTCAGGTCAAAAATCTCTTGCAATATTGAGTTTGCTGCTGTCCCCACAGTTTGAAAAATACAGCTGAAATAAGCCAACACCTTTCTTCCCCCCAGCCACCCACCCAAGTGAATATTACTGTTTTGCTGAGCTAAGATAATAACTAACAACAGAACATGCAACCTTTCAATGGATAGATGTAATCCACAAGAAAATATTTCCTCCACAGAAAGATTTTGGGGTTTATGTTCAACAGGATTTGAGAGAGATCACACTGATGACAGAACCTGGCCAATCTGGTACCTGATTATATATATGATTATATCTGCACTTGCGAACTCGCCTTTCAAAAGATATGGCAAAAGTGTTTAAAAAAAAAAAAGAGAGAGAGAAAAAGAGAGAGGGAGAAAGAAATCCACTTCCACTTCATTTTGTGAATGATAACCTTTGAAAGTTTACAGCGGTTTTAAGTCCTTATTTTAAAATAGATTTACACAAACCATATACTTCTATACAGGCTTTTCCTATATTTGCCTCAATATGCTAAAATAGCACAACAAACTAGAAAGCACCTTCTAGTGACTAATGGACTAACTGACAATTTAGATGATACAAAGTTGTTAGAAAAGAGCCTAATAAAACTTAGAGAAGGAATATACAACTGGAACGAAAAAGCAATTGGAAGAATCAACCTGTAAAAAACGTGGAGTATGATGTTACCGACTGAACACATTAAAGAAATGAAGCTACGGTAGACTATCAGAAAAAGAAAATCAGAATTTCTTATTAAAGTTCCCTATCATCTTTGTCCTCATCCCCTGTAAATTGTAAATGTAGCATGAAAATCTTTGCCATGAAATCAGCTTGATGTGAAATACACTCCCCTACGGACTGAATAGAAATGCTTCCGTACGTAGAGATGCTAAAAACATTTGTATTCAGTGCACCAATCCCTGTGTAGTGCAATCTGTTGGCGGCCTACAGTCACAAACCGACATAAAGATTGTATTCTCATGTGGGAAGATATCCATCACTTAGTTGGTCTTGTCATGTTTGCTTTCCCGCAGACACAATAAGTGGCAGAGCTAAAAGCAAGCAGGGTGTAAAGTCTTCAGCAGTAAAGTTAGTAGCAAGAGAGGAGAATAACTTCCACATGCTGTTCAGCATACAACAAGCCCCAAGGCCAAACAGAGAAATCAGTTTAACTATCCAGAATCAAGCATACCAAGAGACTCATTATAACTTTATTGTAGATCAAACTAGATGTGAATTATTCTAGTCTTTCAAAGATATTTCAAAAGGTAATTTGCGAACAAATAGGTCACAAAATATTAGGGAAATACAATTTAACTTAGTCTACGCTGACCAAGAGGCTGTAATTTAAAATCTTTCTGCTAGCAACCAAGTCCTGGAGACTGTGCTTTGGATAAAATATTACCATATATCATGACTATTGTAGTTCACCTTTTCTGTTCCTCCCTCCTTAACAGACTGTTACATACATAAAATAAAAACCCACCTATGAGGCACTTTGTTTCCTGGGTTGTAGCCCCCTTCTGGAATCATAGAATCATAGAATCACCAGGTTCGAAAGGACCCACTGGATCATCGAGTCCAACCATTCCATAAACTTGATGGAATCACACCCAATGACACTGTGAACAAAATTGCTCTGACAGTGAACTGGATCTCCTCTTTAATTCAAAGCTTGGACTATCCCTCCTGTAACCTTTTCTGAGCAGGTTTTTTTCCAGCATGCAAATGAACCTTTCATGCATTTTACACCATTGCCTACATGCCTGCAGCAAAGAATGGAAATTCTCAGACGCCGCTCTTTGCTAATGCAGCATTACATTGCAAGACAAAGCAGGCTCACGTAGTCTCCAATGTCAATTCAAAGGAAAAGAAAATGAACGAAGCAGTCAGAAAAATACACCTAGCAGCATGCCTGGATGGCTGGTCCAGGGACTGGAAGGCAAGGTAGTTATTGCAGAGGTAAGATGAATAGGAAGATGAAGATAACTCTTATTGTACATAGGAATGGATACAAGAAAAAAGGGTTTATAAAACTGTTTAAACTTTGTGGCATGAGTGGGACCGATATTCCCTTGAAGCAGATAATTAATATTTTAACAAAATTGCATTAATCGACACTGTTCCAGAGAGTGACAAATGTGGTTTAATAATCATAGAATCATAGAATAATTTGGGTTGCAAGGGACCTTAACGATCATCTAGGTCCAACAACCTGCCATGGACAGGGACACGTCCCACTAAATCAGGCTGCCCCATCCAACCTGGCACTGAACACCTCCAGGGATGGGGCATCCACAACTTCCCTGGGCAACCTGTGCCAGTGCCTCACTACTCTCAGTGAAGAAAGTCTTCTTTATGTCTAGATCTGTCATTTCAGATATGTCTAAAATGCATTTATGCCATTTAACTAGATCTTAACTAAAATATTTATTCTCTTATTTCATATGTTTATGTCAAATATTTGTCTCAAGTAATATAATACGCAGCTTAAAATAAACCAACTAATGAGATCTCAGACATGCAATTTCAATGGGGAAATCACACATTTTATCAGTAGTTAATAAATTTAGAGAGGTAAGAGTACCTGAGTACTAATTCAGAATACTAATAAGCTTAAAGTGCTGAAACATTCTAGAGCCAAACTTACAACAAATACCAATATCAAGGCTTTAAAATATAATCTATTATTTTTAAAAGCAATCAAGTTTTAATGAAAAATCAGTAGAGATGCATACAAACAGCATGTTGCATGAAAATATTCATATAGAACACTTGGCTTATTATTAAGGCACTCCATTGGAATGCACTATTTCAGTAAGATTTTTAGGAGCTCTAAGTACATTAATTATTACAAAAGTGGTTTTTTAAAAAAACAAACCCCACAACAAACACAAACAACACATAAACCACCAAGCCAAAAAAAGCAAATCCAGCATTTCAGACTAATAACTTTACGACTAGATAAGGTGGAGAAGAAGCCCGGTTCAGCATGGATCAGGAAAATACAGCAAAGTTGAGAGCAGATCTGAGGTTCAAGGGAGACCAGGAAGAAGCAAAGAAATATAAAGCAGCAAAATAGTAGATTAATGAAATGGAAGCACAAAAGACTGCTGAAGATAATATACATAAAGGCTGGCATGATTAGCAAAGTAGTGGAGGGTACAGCAGTAACAACTCTGGCGATATCTGCAATAACACTGGGATCATTCATGAAAGAGCGAATGGCTCAGACATAGCAAAACAATCCTTATTCCTTGCTCTAGCCATGGCCTGGCTCCTAATCTCTGGTTTTGCTTTTGCTTCTTTAGTCATCTCTCCTAGACCGAAATGTTGGATAAGTCCATGAAAAAACAAAGGGGTTTATTTCCAGGGGCTTAAGGGAGACTCCATTTACTGTACCATGTATTTTACTGTCAATGTATGCTTCTGCTGTGTGTAAATATGAGAAGATTATTAGTAGGTTAATACATTAGCAGGTTATTAACATAAATCCAAACATTACCAACTTCAGCTTGTTGTTTTAAAATCAAACATACCAGTTTTGATACATCACACATTTTTCTAAACTAAATCATAAAATGCTTTACATATATGACCAAAATTAAAGTTAATCTGAGCTCAAATTTCAATAAAGACCTTCTGCACTTTATCCTGTCCTAGCCTTTTCTGTTTACACAAGAAAAATATTCTATCCACTGCTATGCTTGAGAAAGAAATGGCCATAATAATTTTCACAGGTTTTGAGAAATGGAGAGGAGGATTGCCGGAATTAATGACAAAACTATGTACTAGCAGACATCTTTCACAGATGCCAGACACACCTTGCCAAATTCCTTAAAACATAATATTAGCCCCTATTTACTTATAGCCTAAAGAGTTTCAAAGCCCTATTAGTGCTTACAATTTCCTGAAAAGCTTTATTTTTCAGAAAACAATGTTCTATCAAATAAAATTCATTCTGTTTACAGAGATGAAAATAAAAAGTATTTGAGCCTTAATACATAATTTTTTCTGTTACTTCTGCTGTGCACTTTGAAGCAGAAATACACCATGACAAAAGTATTTATTATTAATTTTTATTATAACTTACTCTTTGAATAAGGCATTATATAATAACTTTAGAACAGGTAAAAATGTAAGCATAGTAATTTTAGGGCTGAATCATAAAAATATTTCAACTTCTATAAAAATAATGAAATTATTATTATATGAAGAATAATATTACGAAATTATTATTACTGCAATAATGAAATGCCTTTAAAAAACCTGGTTCAATTACCAGTTTCCCACTCAGCTTATGATTTAGCTAGCTGATCCTCTAGATCCCACAGCCTTTGGAGGAAGGACTAAAAGAATTAAGCATTTGGGTATGGGTTCTCCCTGATTTAGTAGAAAGTGATACTGAATATTCTATGGCTACAGAGGCAAATATCATTAGGCTTATCAGGGCTGCTTACCACACTGCAGGAAAATGCCAACTACTACTGTCAACAAAATAACATTTGGCATCATGCTTAATGAAATATAGTCTTTCCACAAAAAAAAAGAAAAGCCAAAAACCCAAACAATCCCTCCAATGACTCCCCAGGCCACACTCCCCTCCCCTCAAAAACCAAACCAAAACCAAACCTGAAACCCAAACCAACTTGCTTTCATGTGTGCTATACAGAAATATTCAGTATCTAATAAGACACTTCTCATATTTTCCTGGTAATAGGCTAACTTGGAACAAAGAAATCTTATTGTGAAAGAAGACTGTTCTGCCTACTTTATAATTTGTATTAGTTAAGTTTTGATCAATATGAGACTTCCAGGCCTCTCAGAGGTAACCCAGAGGCTCATTCAACGTTCATCAGCCTACAAGACAACCCAGCTTTGAAGAAGTCCGTCACAAAACGTACAACTTGGAAACAACTTATTGAAAGTATGGACCAGATGATCTTTGAAGTCCAGCCTGTACAATTCTGTGATTCCTTATGGTGGGGAGACATGGCTGGCAGGACACAGAATGCCACCTAACCATGTTAATCTTAGCTTCTGGTTCTTGGAGAAAAAAAACCAGTTTATCAAGTCTTGTGAAATCTTTGGAGATCTACTTCCACATATTATGGGCTAAGATCTGTGTTACAACCCTTAGATGTATCAGCCTTCCCAATGTTGTGCATTCGGATCTTAATTCTGAGAATTGAACAATAGCCTTCATCACCCTGGAAAGCTAAAGCTAAATGACCCATTTCCTACTACCATCTTTTCATACCCCTGTATGAGCTCAATTTTTTGACATCCTTCTCTCTTGTCTACATGGTTTTCCAATTAATATTAATTTTTGACTAGGATACCCACTTTGCATCCAGATTTGGATAGGATTATTTAATTTACTGAAGATACAGTTATTAGCTCCCTCTTTGCATGATAAAGTAGCTATAATATCCCTCCCTCCCCCCTTTCGGATTAATGGATAGTTGAACACACTACGTCTTCCTACTACTGGAAAATGCATGTTTATTCCAGTTACAAGTAGTCGTGAAATGAAGCAATTTTCATCAGATGATAGCTTTGATCGAAACTAAAACAATCCTAAAGAGCAAAAGACAAGCATTGAAAACTTCTGAAGGCTTTAATTCTGAAATGCATCTATAATTCATTGAGAATCCTCACCTTAAAACAAGTAATTTGAATTTGAGTAGTGTTTTATCCCATTAATTTCAAGGATGATGAACCACATTCTTTAAGTAGCAGCCACTGAGTGCTCCCTTAAAGGTGAAGAGAAGTCCCTAATGGGATTTCCAAAATTGCACGGAAGCATTACTGCCTGAGAGGTCAATGAAGCATTAAGTCCATTCTTAAATCATAACTGTTCCTTCTGACATTATTCAAAATGTCACTTTTGAGCCACTTCAAAGTTCCCAAGCACTTTAGATCTCCAAAGTGAGTTACAAAGCTAATTTGCTCTGTTAAAATATTTGAGGACAAAAATTCACCACAACTTGCCAGCCAGTTCTGCACATCCATGTTCACTGGGAGGCTTTCACAGTTACTCAAGCAGAAGAAAAAGCCATATAACTATAGTAAAGATATTTCAGAAGTTGCCCAAGTGGCCATACTGAAAACCACAAAGGGTTACCAAATGGAAATATAAATTTTGAAAAAACAAAAGTGATATAATCCTCTGGTCTGGTTGACTTGCAGCCAGCTGCAAGCGGCTCACGGAGAAGAAACAAAAAAATGAAGGAAAAATGTCTAATGCATACTAATCAAGTTTCACACGCTACATTAACCTGACTAACATTCAAATCCAAATTCTCCTTCCCACTACTGTTATTAAAAAACCCCACCATGTTATTTCTGCTATTCAAATTTTTTCAGTACAAAAAAAATCTCTGCTGCAAAACAGAAATAAATGAGTTTGCTATCATTCTTTTTTCTTATGTCCATTTTGAAACACAGAATAATCACACAAGAGCCTCTGTGGTTAGGCTCTTGGCCAGTAGAATCAACAGAAAAGAGAAGTTACAATTCCCAGCTTTTTAAAAATTGTTATCATTTGACTGATCTTTCTTGAGTTTCCATTGTCGTAACAAAATATTAAAGGAAATTAAAAGCACAACTTTACAAGTGGAAAATATTTCTCTTGTTCTTTGCTGCGAAGACAATGGCATTTTTGAGAGGAGATGGGTAACAAGTAACCTCTTATCCTGACAAACAAAAATTAATAAAAATCGTCAAATTATATAATTTGAAGTGCATAAAAAGATTTGTCTCTTTCTAATGAAAGCAATCAGCCAACATAGGCAATTCTCAAGCCACCAAAATCAGTTTGCAGTAAGAACATTCTTATCAGTTTCAAAAAGAATGGAAATTCTGAGCAAGAGATGGACTCATTACTGCCAAAACTGCCAAGAGAAATGCTACAGGAGTCCCAAAGAGAACTTTTCTTTGACATCAGTGCTTCTTCCCAGGGTCCAATGCACTCTCCCCTCCTGCCACCCTGCATTTTCCTCTTTTCCCCAGTGTTCCCAACGCAGGAGCAAACCCCTATTCACTCCAGAGTGCTGCAGTTACTAAGAAGCTTGAAAGATTTTTTGTGAGGTCCAAATTCCATTTCTCTAGCCCTACACATGTCACTGCTAAAAGCCATCTGACCAGTCTGCTGAAAACTGGTAAGCCTATACCTTAATTATTTGAGAAGAATTTCAACCCAGAAACTTAAATCTTATTATTTTAGACCAGGAAATCTAGACACCCATTTGTCTTACCACCTAAAATAATCTTTCTGTTTCACAACAGGTCCTACTACGTGCAAATGCCTGAGCACACCGGCACTCAGCAGACGTAGCTGTGCTCCTTCTAAGGCAAAACAAGTGGGATCATATGTCTCTGTTCCACTGCGTTTGCCTTCACTTTGTGGGCTTTAGTTTTGAGTTTGAGTTCTGGATGATTTCACTCATAAACCTGACTTCGGCTCTCATGTGTTCCTGGTGGATGTCCTGCTCCACAGGTGAATAATTAATGAGGAACAGGTTGCTCATAACACTGCCGGTAGTAGCAGCTCTTCTCTGCATTTATTAATGATTGCCGGACGAACTTGAACCTTGGTCTTCCACATTGCTGTGGCAGCATCCACCAAGACACCAAATCCATCTTTAGATTCTCTACTTTTCAGTTGTTATGAACACTAAAATACTAGTTCAGACAAACAGCCCAAGGTCAGGGGAGGCACCTGAACTGTCTAGCACCAAGATTTAGATTTTCCTCCACCCTCTATATGATGCAGTGTCCAAAACTTGACAAATTCTCCAGACAGTACACTATTGATTGCTTTGAGTCAGTCTATCACAATTCTTGCAATCTCAGATTTTAAAAGAAAATGTTTTATTCGAAAGAGAGTTGTGGGGTTTTTTTTAAACTTTAAAATCTTTTAAAATTTGAGAATATAGTTAGGGATAGAGGCATTTATTTCTATTTTCCATTGAACCCAAATATGCATTTAGTTTGACTTTTAAGCTAAACAGAAGTGCTGTTTAAATAGTAGTTGTCTACTGACACTACCTTCATTGTGTTAACACGCAAATTCCTAACATTTTCCAGCCCAATTAAATTCTACTGAAATTTCACAAAAGATTTGCAGAAGCCAGAAAAAAAAAGAATCAGTCAACTTATCTTTATCTATTGCACAGCACTAAATGAAGGAAGGAAATCATACTCTTCAGCAGATTTGCAGCAGATTTAAGTACTGTACTGAATTGGAACAGCAGGTCTCAGTTCACCAAGGTACTTAATTACCTCTTTATCTTTAGTACTAAGTAGTTTATTTCATTTCTAGCAGTCTGCTTATACATTTAAAGTTGCTTTAGAGAGTATCATGTTAGTACTATGCCGGGTCCATCTTTTCTATCAATACTAGAGGCAAAGCAGTCAGACACCGTAACATTTATTCTCAACTCACTAGAAAATACACCATGAATAATGCCTCTATAAATTTCAAGTATATCTTGCAGTCACATGGTAAATTGCATGTTAGTCTTTAGAAACAGCTGAAACAGATCACAGCTTAACGTAGCAGGTGCTGATACATACATATATATATATATATATGAACGTTTTAGAAATCACATTACAGAGCTCTACCTTTGATCATGATCACAATGGGAGCAGGGGAACCCATCATTCACCTCGAGTAGCTAACTGAGAAGAAAATACTTTGTCCACTATTGGTTATTTTAAATAGTGTTAATTAGTAAGTGTTAGCAAAGCTGTGTAACTTCTCTTTTTACCTAATAAAGCAAAAGGCAATAAGAGAGAAAAGATGCAAAAAGTAAGTTTTAGCTTTGTAAGAAGAGACAACAACTTTCACCAAGATCACAATATACATGTGGAATATATATTGCTTTGTGATGCAGAAGTAAAAAACCAAAGTACCTACCAGTTAAGAAAGCCATGCTACTATTGTAAACAATAACTGTTCTCAGATTAAGTGGAACTAGCAATTATTTTACTACAATGAAAATAAAAGATGCAATACAATTTTCCCATCTCTGAACAAATCTCAATCTCTGAAACAGAGCAAAATGCACCATGATCTTCAAATGTCCACATGTGGTAAGAAAAACAATGTGGGAACAGAAAGAAAGTCCTCTAAACTTCAAAAGGTGTAGCACAGAGCCTTTAAGGATGAGCCCATTCTGAATTACAAGGAGCACTGGAAGAAACATGAAAATTACTCTTTTTGTAGTGCTATTCCCTATACTACCAAGATACAAGACAGTACTCCTCTCAGCTATCAACTCCCTTTTGTTCGTTTGTTTGTTCGATGGTTATTCAAAGGAATGGCAGCTTTTATTTCAACAGTATAGATAAAAAGCATTGCACTGAAATTTAAATGTCAAAGAATACATACTCAAATGTCAAATACCAATAGACAAATGCCAACAGAGCAATGTCAGAAATACACCCGTTTCTCCCACTGAATATAACTACATCTGCACAAACACAAGCCACAACATGGGTAAAAGCAAGAGTTCTTCTGCAGTTCCTTCGGGATAGTAACACCACTGGTGTCAATAAAAGCAGTATCTGGCAGCGATCTGACTGTATGACTCTAATTATTCAACTCTCGCAACACATATAGCCTAAGGTGATGGACAACATTTACAGATGTAAGAGTATCAAATTTGTATTTCAAGCAAATCCCACTCCTGAATTTGCTACCTTGTCACTAGAGGAAGGGCCCAAGCACAATGAACTCCCACGTAAATGCTCCAGCTGCTTTCCAGGCATGACAGTAGCTCATGGAAGCTGAAGGAGAGGACTTGCAGACAGTTTCTGCTAGATACATGGCTTAATTTGGCCAATAAAACCCAACATAAACATGAATTCTTGGTGTTTCCTGAACTGTTTGCTTTTTTTTGAGTACTAGGAATATTAACCTGTGAATATAAATGAACTTTTCAAATGCGACCAAATTACACTGGAACCCAAACAGCACTGACTTCAAGCAGAATTTGGGCTCTTGAGAAATTCAAGTGTGTTTTAGAATTTTTCCTCCTATAATTAAAGTCAATTGATTGTTCCTCAAGGGAAAAAGAAAATGATTCTTTACATACTTGACTTAGTGAGACATTCTGGTCCTCATGACTCCAGTAGGCCTTTTGTCATGATTTCACCCTTCATTATCTCCTATAAAAGTACTTGGAAATACGTTAATTAGGGAAGATGGATTTTCTTTAGAAATTTCAGTAATTCTGCTAGATGCAGCTGCTTCCACTAGAGTTGAGAAATAAAAATGGTTAGGTAGTTTGGTAGCTGGACCACTAAATACATGAAAATCTGAAGTGCACTTTAATTAGTGTAGCTAACGAAAATGTATCTGACTCCTGCAATTACTGTGATTTGCTTCCAACACTAGTGGCTCATACACTGTAAAGTAAAACCTAATCAAAGACAAAATACATGAAAGTTTGCCAAAAGAGTAAAACCCACACAATACATTTTCCCCTAAAAACCTGTCTTTATCTCTCATGTCAGTGTTCTAGGACCCCCAATTTCTTTTTTTTTAACATTGTGACACTGATTATAAATACTGTATTTATTTCAAATCCTGTTATGATTCAGATTAGTGTAAAAAAACATACAATAATTAGAATTATTTTGATTTTTTTTTTGAAAGACACTTCCAAGACCAGTTATCAAATTCTCACAATATATACAGATTTCTTTCTAAAGAAAGTTTCTTTCTCTACAGCAGGACTCCTTTTAAAGCTTTCTCTGGATCACTGAATGCTGTTTAGAAAAAGAAATGGAACAAATGAAACCTAGTCTGCTCTGCACATCTTATTCATTTCAACCAGCTGCAGAACACCACAAAACTCTGAGGACAGACATTTATAGTGCAACTTTCAACAGTAAAATTTTCTTAGAATCCCTGTACTTAACTTTGCCAAACAAAAAATTACAAACTTCCAGTATATTACTTGTTAATTTTGCTTTTCTCCTGAACAGGGTCTTGTGACACTGAGTTTCATGCTCTAATTATAAGCTGTGCAAAACATCATTCCCTTTGACCAACTTAAAATCTGCTTCCTTTCAAAGACATTGAATGTCTCTTTGTCCTTGAACTGTGTTAAAGAGTAAACAAGGAAGGTTAAAAAAGCCTGTTTGTACTATCTCATTGTTTTGTGCAACTTATGGGTGCTCATGGTCATTAATCTATTCTTCAAAAGTAAACTGTACCATAGTTTAAATTTGTACTATAAATCTAGAACGTACTATTGGAAAAGAATTAGAAGGGCTAGGAAATCTTAATTAAATTAAATTAAATCTTAATTAAATTAAATTAAATTAAGAAATACAGATTTGTCTTAGGATGGACTAGCTAGTCGCTCTAAATAATAAAAAGCTCCTCAATGCATAGCATGGAAAATAAAGCAAGTCAAAATATGCTGAAACAGACTGAATTTACAGGTGAGGAAATAAGAATTCATCCAATATTATGGTCATCTACATGCTTTGTGAAGCACACCTACAAATATCAACAAGATCCAGTTCTGTTCAGTTTCCAAAGCATCTTCTCTGCTTAAGATGACACAACTACAGGCATGTGTGTACATAAAGGTATTGACAACAGATGCAACAGCAGAAATAGAGTAATAATTCCAATGAAGAGCAGAGAAGAAATTTCAAAAGTTTAGAGACACTTTTAACTTCTTATTTCTCTCTCCCTTCTTTCAGAGCACTCATCTGTTACTGCAGAAGGCATGCAGACAAATTATATACTTCATCAAATAGGGATGCTGACACATGGAAACAGTCTACATATATTAAAATAACTTTGTCACTTGATTTCAGACAATCTCTTCAGGCTCCTCACATATAAAAAACCAGCATGATTTGTTCCACTAAATAGAAATCTTGATATATTTCAGAGGGTCTGTCTTTGAAGGAGGGCTGCTCCTGGAAAAGACTATTGGTCTTCGTTTTTCTTAAGAAGTACCATATAATCTTTTGCTAATTTTGCCATCCTAGACAGACAGTGATCCAAAGTTAAGAATATGCATTGCAAATAGAGACCTGCTTCCACCATTCCTTACAGAGGACTTAAATTTACTTTTACAGACTAGCAAAACTGAAACACCAAGTAATTTTCTGGAGACACATGAGATTTCCTCAAACAGTCTAAGTTCAAGCATTTGACTGTGTCTGGCAGTTGAATACACAACTTTACACTTATTCTGTAAATCTCAGCTTCTAATAAAGTATTGTGTACTTATTTAATGAAGACAAAAGTGTACAGAATTTTTTTCTATGCTACAACAGATTTCATCTTTCTTAATCTATTTTTAATAGATTTAAATTTTAATCATCTAATGGTTGCAGCATCTCACTTTGACCATAAATACCAAGTAACAATTGAAGTGCCCTAAACATAATTCACTGTAAAATTTGGTATTATGGAAATGAATTGAAAGGGTTACAGAACAAAAGCTATCAATGGTTATTTTGGACAGTCAACCAACAACTTACCACATTCTGTATTACAAACACCACCTTGATCAACACAACCTGCTGCAAGGTCTCTTTGCACTAATAAAATAGATGAGTATCCAGAAGTTCAAGACTTTCCTTCCATTTCTTATTCCTCTTAACAATACACAACAACACATTATCTGCCATTGAACACTTTTCTGTTAACATGGAACACAAGAAAGCTTTCAAAATAATTAGTAAAAAACAGTCTCTTGTTTGCATATATGTAGCCTTACCTTGCGGATGCCTCTACCAAGATCTTCTCCGTAATTTGTCCCCAAAATTTCAAAATGCACATTGGGATTCCCACCATTTTCTGCAAATTCCAGTTCTCCAGTTAAGCCATTTACTCCACCCTGATGGAAAAAACAGAAAACAGAGTGAAAACTCCGAAGTAGACAATTATAATAACTTTTTATTTCTCCAAGGGTTTTGTGCACTAAGTGTGCAGAATACATACAGAACTACCAGAACTAGGAGAGTTATCCATTCCCCTAAAAATTCTGAAGCCTAAACTGTTCCTTCATCATTTCAGCTCTTCACAGAAAAATGGAACTCATCAATGTTAAGCAGTTGCAATACAAGCAACTTACAAGTCTTACTCTTAGCGTATTTGCACTCCAATTTTTGTTCTTTGACCCATCAGCATACAGAGATAGACAATCTAGCCCCATTTAAACAAAACCAAACCAAACAAAAATAATGTTTTGTGACTAACTTTAGTGGAAGCAAAACTAAAGAAAAACATGTAAAAGAAATGGCACAAAAATTAGGTTTGTTTGTTGATTTTTGCTCTCCCTCCCCCAAACGTTTCTCACTCGAAAGAGATTTCCACATAAGATCAGGTTGAGTTTGGGATATAGTTAGGTTTTTTTGAGGCCGACATAAGCGATCTGCACAAATGAAAAGGGGCTTCTCAAGATGAATACAGCGATTTTTTTGTCTTCCTCCACAGCTTCTCTACTACTAAGAATGCATGAGATGAGCTATAATGCAGCATATTTTTCAAGCTTGTTTTTACTTTTTTACATTTTTGTCAGAAGGGGTTATAATACTAAAGATGAAACAGTGACTATTTACTATAAAGAATCAGAGTTGAAAGGTGAAACATGCTACAGCAATACTCAAAATATATTCTAGGGTTAATTCATCATAACACACACTTCATCTTTGTACAAGAACTGTAAAATCAAGAGAGCCATGTAAAATGAATACACTGAAAATCTTTAGCCTTAAAAAAGCTCAGTTTTTAGATTCAGGGAAACTGAGATATTTAACTCACTCCTTAAAAAAACTTGAACAACATTTTAAATACGTGCAAGAAATAAAATCTGCCTCTGGTATAAAGCCATATGAAACGCATAGGTTTTCTTCAAAACAGAAGGCAACAGTCCTGCAGTTGTGATTGCTCTTTCAGTTAAGAGCTTCACTATTTAAACTGAAAGAAATGGAAAATAAATTCTTGCAATATGAACTACCAAGAAACGCACATGAGCCTTGCTGAATGATAATTTTAGAAGTTTTTTTCTCACATCTTCAGTTTAAAGAAAAATCAGGAAACAGTACAAAATTTGCATCTCCATTGTGTACTATAGTAGAAACCAACAAAATATTGTCTTCTTTTCATAAAACATTAATACGATTATAATAAATATAAGGAAGTTGATCATTGTGGTAACACCTTTAAAACTTGCTAGCGACTACTACAGGCTAGTATTGTCAGGGAACAATACATAAACATTAAGAGCCATTTTCAGTTAAAAATAAGAGAATACTTTGTGTGTATATATATTTAAACACCTTTCAACTTTTCTATAATACATTTTTTAAGAGAATAAAAACTAAAAAAAAAGGGAGGCGGGGATTGTGTGGGAAATAACATCCTGATTAAGGGTACATCTGTAGAGTCTTTTGCAGGTGATTTTGTCCTCGGTGACAGCCAGTCAGGCAATTTTGATGCATGTCACTATGGTTAGCATGACACTGAGGGTATTTATTAGCTTGAGCACAATCCTGTAATAATCACACCATTATGGTTCTTAGATTGGGGTTAGCACACCTCTGGCTGGTTCAGAGTAAAGACAGAGTGAGCTTGTGTTTACTTGCAAAAATTTTTTAATGTATCCTTAGGTAAATAACTGAGTTTCCCAAATATAAACTTTTTCCGCTAACTGAGATTCATCTACAACCTACTTATGTACCAGAAGTAAAAACCTGTTCTACATACCTTTTTTTCTTATACAGCCTCACCTGGCTTTTTGATTAATTAAGGCAGAATTCCATGGTATGTGTGATGCAGAAATGCCTGCAAAGCAGCACAGATATGTAAGGCTTGGGGTTCCCACCTTACCCCTGAAAGCCTGCATCTGGCTGGCTTGCCCTCCCTGACAGCCTACACTTGTTCCTAGCCCTGCACAACTCCAAGCCCTTATCATATATTGCTTTTATTACATTATACCTCATATTTCCTATATTACCTCCTAACACATTTTCCCTCACAGTGGGGGAACTAAACCTGTGGATCTGAGGTAGGTGAAGTATGAAAATTAATTAAACTGTTATAGACCACCTGAGCTGCACCATGATTTCAAGTGAGACAAACAAGGTCTAGAAAAAGGAAGGGAATGCTCTGGAACAAAATGATAAAAGAAAAGAAATATTCAGCAACAACACAAAATAAATCTGTTAACACAGATGCTTTGTACAGCAGAAAGTGTTTTTTCTTTTTCTTATTTTGTGACAAAGTAGTTTTAAACTTGGAACATTCAATAGAGAAAATTAAAGTGTCTACTTTCCAGAGCACTCCCAGTAGTTTATGGGACATTTAGATAGAATCACATCTAAAATATAAATGATTTCTTGAGAATTGAGACAGCAATTTAAAATTTTAGTTAACTTTGTTTGTAATTACTTTTGTCCTTATTTGAGTAAATATGATTAAAAAAAATCTTTTGAAGATGTATTTTACCTCAGTAACACCTGAAGTAAGGAAATCCAGTTTTTAAGAAAACATAGGATTCCTTGAAAATACATGGTCCCTAAGATACAGTACATGTTAACAGACTTACCCACTGTATTTTGGAATTCGACCTCAATCCAAAACCATTGTGTAAGTTTATTTACCTTGATTTTTAAATGGCTGCAACTGGGGCAAGATACAAACTGTAAATCTGGTAGCTATTTTTATTTGTCTGAAATCCAGTGGTAACCATAACAACAATTTTTCTCATTCATCTATTTTGGCAATTTTGTCATGCTTTGAAAATTTCTCATGTAAGAGTGTCTTTGATAAGCACTTTCTTTCTTATACAATGTACATCTGCAAACAGTGCAAAAAGAGCTCAGATTGGATAGGAATACTCGTGTCTTGGAAAGGGCAGAGGTAGAAGGCAGAACAGTGAAGAACTGCCCGTATAATACCAACAACAATACTAAATCTGATAGGAAACTTCCTGGAGATCCAATACCTCCTCCCTACCTAGAACCTACCTTGCTGGACCTGCAGCCCAGACTGTCATTGCTCTTTACTAGTTCTCATTGTCCCACACAGTCTTTATACAAGCCTTACATGAGACTGGTTTATTGCTTAGGGCTGATGGAGTGGGACAGCGTATTGCCTAGGAAGAGTTTCAGGACACTGCTCCAATTTTTCTGCATAGCCTTTCACAGCGTGGAACCTTTTGAAACACTTGATTTATGCTGATGCATAGTGGAAGGAAATCACAGAGGAAATGGCCATCTGTATGAGGGCTACTGATCTAGTAACATCCTGATGAGATTTTTCCAGGTTATTTTAGTGCTAATTATGATAATAGGTAAGAGTCAAAGGAATTTTTCATTCCATCTAACTTACAGAAACAACGCATTTGGGGAAAAACGAAGACAAACTTATTATCAACTCTCTCAAATTCCTCCAAGGTTAAGCTGCAACCATGCGATTTCCTGACACATTTAAAACTGAAGAGTGAAATAACAGTTGTTAGAACAAAAATGTTTTACTTAAGTTTCTGATCACTGTTCTGGGCTTTGCAGAGCTGTTATATAGCTTGGCAATATAGTTAAAGCCTACTTGAGACCCGTCTAGACTGGCAAGATAAACTACAGTTTATATATGCTTAGGCACTGCTATACTAAAAGCCCCTGAAGAAAGCACTATTTACCTCGCAGTCAGGACCTCACTTGGGAATGTCAGCTTGCCAATCATCAGTTATAAAATACTGTACTTGTTTTCACAGTTCCTGTTCAGCTTCCTCCTTTTTTTTCCAAATATGGTTATATTCAGAGACTAGTTGTTTAGCAATTAAGGCAAAAACCTGTGGTTACAGGCAGGAATTTAAACCCACCTGTGGTTACAGGCAGAAAAAGATGCTATAAGCATTAAATATGAGTTTCATATTTTATATTTAAAAAAAAAAGATATCAAAACCATTGTTGAGTTTTCAACTCAAGACACCATTTTTAGCTTCTCAGAAAGAGAATCTATACTACTTGAAAAACAATTTAGCATCTTTTTCACATGTCACCACTGAACATTATTGACATTTCTGAGACCAGAACTAGCTGACAATTCCTTCTATGATTCATGAAACAGCGCTAGGTACAGCTCATTTTCCAGAATGGAATAGGCTTTATGTTGCCTCTAGCACTAAAAATTTGCTGTTTGTCAGTGAGCTAAACAAATGTGACTGGGAAGAAATCATGTAAACATGAGAGAAGATATATGCAGTAACTTGATGCCATTTTTCTGAGTTGATTCTCCATGCAATCCTACTTACATTTATTCTCAGGCTATTCAGGACAATTAATTTTTCCAACAGTAGAATTATTTTCTAGTAAGACTTATTTTTCTCCTTCTGAAATAGCTTTACTGAGAAATAAGCAACTAAGCACGTATTCGAGGATAGTTCCTATTACAGGAGCGAATTTAGAACTAATTGCTAGAGCTGGCCAAATTCATTAGGATTGTATTTCCTGATGAATTTAACTATGTATTCAGTTCCAGAATGGGTAGAAACAGAAATCAAATTTTAATAATTTAAATGGCTTTTTCAGGCTTTTCCAATCAACTGAATTCACACAGAAAAAAACCCAGCTTTTGGATTTGTTTGTAGAAACAGCTATACAGGAATCAAATGTCTAACAGCAAAAAGTAACAAATGACAACAGGGAATGATTCAGACAGCTATTATGCCATTTCAAGAAATGTTTGAAAGTAATTCCCCCTCATTCCCTACTCATTCCTATTAGCTCATTAATCTTGCAGAAATTAGTTTATTTACTGCCAAAGTCCTCCTATTTTTAACAAGTTCTGCTGCAGGTAGAACACCATCATCCCTTTCTCTTACCTTTTTCAGTGCATAGTTTTATAGAGATTTCCCATCTCTTTCCTTATTTCCCCTTAAGAAATCAAACACAGATTCCCTCTGCAGCTAAGACACTGCTAGATATTCCTGTTCCTGGGTCTCTGATTCTGCAAGATAGATTTTTCTCTAAAAAAGCTTCCTCTAGAACTATTTTTTCTGCTTTTTTAGCTGCAAGAGCCAAGTTACGCGTGGAAGTAGCTGGCAACATCACCACCGCTTTGCTGCTGCCAGGAGAACAGTTACTTCAGTTAATAGTCCTTTTCTAAGGCAGGAAAGTTGGAAATAGGACTCTCTTCCTTAACTCCTTCCCCATCCCATACTTGGCTACAATTAGACACCTACTGAAACAACATTGAGGCGAGAAACAATCTAGGAGAAGACAGGATTTTATGGAGGCAGAGTTAAAGTTGTGCAGAAGATCCAAGTTCTTTTTCAAACAGCATTTAAGAAATCTCAGAATGTATTTTCACCCTGAACTACAATAATACCTTCCTATGATATTCCATTCCATGCTACATCTTTGAAACGGTGGTGACTACAAAAGGAAAATGCAGAACTTCTTATTCAGAAACTATTTAACTACCATATGGTAACTTTCTCCTGTTTTCTTTCAGAATTAAGGAAAATTAGTATGCTTTTGAAAAAACAATTTTTTATTTCAGTTGTTTTTAGAGGATGTCCCAAGATGACAGGAGAGCAAAGGTGCTTAAATTAAAAAAACAAGATGGGAGAT
Organism: Cuculus canorus; assembly: GCF_017976375.1. NCBI lineage: Eukaryota > Metazoa > Chordata > Aves > Cuculiformes > Cuculidae > Cuculus > Cuculus canorus. The sequence goes on along the minus strand of NC_071404.1, from coordinate 50,300,780 downwards.
AGGAGCATTCTCAATAAGACAGATGAAGTGTTTTGTTTTTTTTAATTTCTCCTTTTATTACTTTTAAATTTTTTTGTTTTTCTGGTACCTCGTCAGGCATTCAAAAGTACATAGCTGTCACCCTTCTACATAAGTGTTTTCATGAAACAAAATGTAAAGTAGACCACAAAACTAAAGCAGAATTCCCCTTTCTTGTGCTATTCCAGCTCTTAGATGCAAGCTTTAGCTTTCCTCTATCTAGAGACTGAAATGTCACAGACATACACAAAGAGGAAATTTCTGTATTTCATTTTGGATTAAATTTTCACTTTCAACTTTAGAATGTTACTTCTAGAAATTCACCTCTATCAGTAAAACACAGTATACGGAGTACTTGGATTGCTCAATTTACACCAATAAAAGGGCTTCTTATCAAAGCCATCTAATTAAAATAGCAGAGAAACCCAAAAGCAACAGGACACAAGCCTGTTGAGCTGCACATGTAGGGGATTTCACAGATTTACAGAATCATTAGGTTGGAAAAGACCTTTGAGATCATCAACTCCAACCATACCTGTCCACTACTAAATCATATCCGTAAGCACTTCAGCTACCTGCCTTTTATACACCTCCAGGGATGGTGACTCAACCACCACCCTGGGCAGCCTGTTCCACTGCCTGATAATCCTTTCTGTGAAGAAATTTTTCCTAATGTCCAATCTAAACTTCCCCTGACACAGCTTGATGCCGTTCCCTCTTTCCCTATCAACTATTACTTGGGAGAAAAGACCAGCACCCATCTCTTTGTAACCTTCTTTTAGGCCAATAAGGTCTCCCTACAGTCTCCTCCTCTCCAGGCAAAACAATCCCAGTTCCCCCAGTTACTCCTTGTAAGACTTGTTCTCCAGCCCGTTCAACAGTTTTGTCACTCTCCTTGGGACACGCACCAGGACTTCAACGTCTTCCTTATAGTGAGGGCCCCAAAACTGAACATGGTATTTGAAGTGTCACCTCACCAGTGTCAAGTACAGGGGCAGAATCATTTCCCTACTCCTGCTGGCGATGCCGGTTTTGATACAAGGATGCTGTTGGCCTTCTTGGCCACCCGAGCACACCGTTGACTCATACTCAGCCACCCGTCAGCCAGCACGCCCAGGCCCTTTTCCACCAGACAGCTCTCCACTCACTTTTCCCCAAGGCTGTAGCACCGCACAGGATTGTTGTGACCAAAGTGTAGGACCCAGAGCTTGGCCTTTATAAAACTCATACAATTTACCTCGGCCCATCGATCCAGCCTGTCCAGGGCCCTTTGCAGAGCCTTCCTACTCTAAAGCACATCAACACTTCTGCCCCACTTTCTGTCATCTCAAACTTACTGAAGAAACACTCAATCCCCTTATCCAGATCATTGACAAAGATATTAAACAAGACTGGCTCCAACACTGAGACCTGGGGAACGCTGCTCGTGACTGGCCACCAACCAGACTTAGCTCTGTTCATCACGCTCAGTGGCCTCGGCCATCCAGCCAGTTTTTTACCCAGCAAGGAGTACAGCTGTCTAAGCCATGAGCTGCCACCTTCTCTAGGGAAACAGTTTCTGCTGTGGGAAACGGTGTCAAAGGCTTTACTGATGTTCAAGTAGACAACATCCACCATCCACAGCGTTTCCATCCTCCACCAGACAGGTCACGTAGTCATAGAAGGTGATCAAATTGGTCAGTAGGACCTGCCTTTGATGAACCTACGGTGGCTGGGCCTGACTGGCTGGTTGTCCTGCACTTTCTGGTGAGCACACTCAAGATGAACCACTCCATAATCTTCCCTTGCTTGTACTGAGGTCAGGCTGATAAGGCCTCTAGTTCCCCAATTCCTCCTTCCACGCCCTTCTTCTAGATGGGCATCACATTGGCAAGCCACCATCATCTGGGACCTCCCCCATTAACCAAGACTGCTGATAAATGATGCAGAGTGGCTTGGCAAGCTCTTCTGCCAGCTGCCCTCAGGACTCCACTGGTCATTAACTACTTCTTCCTGAATTTTGTGGGGTTTCTTCTTCTCTCCCTCCCTGTCTTCCAGCTCAAGGGGCTGAATATCCTGGGAATAGCTGGTCTGACTATTAAAGACTAAGGTGAAGGTGGCATTAAGCACTGCACCCTTTCTGTCATCCTTGGTGTCAATGCCCACTGCTCTCCCCCGCTTCCAATAAAGGATGCAGATTCTCCTTGGGTCTCTTTTGTTGTTAATGTATTTGTAAAAACATTTTTTTTTAATCTTTTACAGGATACTGTGTGTAGGAGAACAGGCTCAGTCTCACATCCACAAACAACACATGCAACCAACAATCTTAATACAAAATAGTCAGCTACCCTTTCCATGCTGGAGTACCTCTACATTTAGAAGGTGCTAGTTGGGCTGTCAGACTTTGCCTAAAACTCCAGCTCAGACAGTAAATTCTAAAGCGCAAGTGGGTATTTTGACTTTTCTGGCTGAGGCATCCTATTCGGATTTGAGCAACAATAAAGAGCTATCAGTTTTTTAAAGAACTAGTGCGCAACAGTATTTACAAAATGCAGGTTGAGAAGAAAAGTTCCAGAACCAGCCTTGCCTGAACATAGCTTAAAATACATGAGACTACCAAATGTGAATTTGAAATTGTTCTGATACATTAAGAGCAATACAGTTTAGAGTCCTTTAAAGACATATCCTGCCCCTGAAATAAGAAATGCATCCTGGATTGCCCTTGCAGTCCCATGACTTCACATTATTCAAATGGAAAGTGTAGACAGTCACCAAAGAAAGCCTTGAAATGTTATTTTGGAGCTAATGCAAATTGATCTGTGACTAGGGAAAAAATAAGCAGTGTTCAAAAGAGCCTTGCATTTTGCTTGCGTGATCATACTTTCTGGTGTAGTTGAAGACCTAATGCAGGATGGGTACCCTCTTGAAAAAGTGTTATATTTTACATTATTTTTATGTCCTCTTAGTGAAAGCACAAACAAAGCACCATTTTCAATTTAATTTTTTGCACTGTCCTGGGTAGGCACTGCACATTGAAGATAAGTATACATTACCAAGAAGTACATGCTGACGAACGAGAAGGCCTGTTTTATGAAAGGCATCAATTACATAGGGAAACTGAATTGAGAAAAGTCACAGGGAAAGGTAAACTACCAACCTATGCATATTTTGACTAAACACTGACCCAGAAGGCTGTGATAACTATCTCTAAGTATGTGAACGCTGTAAGCATCACAAAGAAAGGGATTAGATAAGGGAAAATGATATCTTTAAAGGCTGAAGAACAGGAAAGGCATCTTGAGCATGAGCATGATTAAGATATGAAATAATAATCACAGGGAAGCAGTGAGAGGTTAACATTGCATAAAGCACTGTATAGACTGTTCCCTGTAACAGTTCTGCAATGGCAGCATATTGTCTAGATTACTTAGGGTTTTCCGCCCTCTCATTTCTATTATTTCACTATGCTAATGTCAATAGCAGTGTAACAGCAAATTCCATGGAACATTACCCAAGTGCAATTCTGCAGCCTTTTTTTTTAACAAATAAAATAGTAAACCTATCTGCTTTATATCCCCATCTGTGACACTTTTTCAATAGGATATTGTTTGTACTTCAAAATTCTACTAGTTTTGTAGTTTTGGTAAACAATCTCATTAGTTTCATTTCAAATATGCTCATTATGACATGGAAAAAAAAACCCAAAAACCAATAAAAGACTATTTTAATTCAGAAACTGTAAATATATTAAAACTATTGCTTTGAAAGCACACTGCTGGTAATAGCAAGAATATTACAAACCTCAGAAGGAAATACTGCTTAATGCAAGTATTTTAGAAAACAAAGATTAGGAAATACAGTGAAAAGGTACCTTCTTGATGGTTTCCAACATGGATCGTCCTCCTTGCCAGGGTTTAGAGTTCTTCCTGATGCAGGTGAGGCTGGCCATGCTGTGCCATTTACGGTCCTCCAGCTTCTTATGAAAAGCATTCGCCAACAGGAGGACAGTGTCATATATATACAGGTTTGAAATCTGCAAAGACATTAAAAAGGGAGTATCAGCATTATTATTTGTGGTCTCTCTCAGCAGCCAGAATTTATCATTTGTTTTGCCTCATCCATAATCCTGTGGTAATTAAATGACTTATTTGGTATTAAGAGGAAACTGTAAGAGCCAAAAAGTCATATGTTTGGCTCTGGTGAAAACTGCAGCCAGGGTATGTCAAGCTACAAGTGATTTGCAGGAACAAACTACACACATGTGAAGTACAGGCAGCCCAATCACTGACTCCACTTGCAAGCTCCACTTGCAGGATTTAGAGACCCACTCATGAATATATAAAGATTTGCTTTTATTTTTAATCAGTTTCCTGAAGCTTTCAATTTTTCATTTGCCAGATATTTGGACACCACCAAATTCTCTTCAAGATTGTTTACTTCTTTTGAAAAACAGAAACTGAAAATTTAAAATAAATAATTTCATCATGGTTTTTGTTCCTTTTTTTTTTTTTTTTTTTTTTTTTGTCAGTTCTGACTGTGGCAATTTCTGGAATGAAATACCACCCAATGAAATCTCTCTCAGTGTGCAGATTACACAATGTATAGTGTTTCCTGTGAAAGTATTTGACAATAGCTGTTAATTCCTTGCAGGTCAAAACTATTATAAATACGTATGTATTTCACTGTGAGCATAGTTCCACACATTCAGTGTAGAGGAAGTTCCAGTTAAGCATCAAAGAGAGAACAGCCGAACTCAAGAAAAGAAATAACTTGTGTGCCAGTTCCACTTACCCCTCTACTATTTCTATACATGTACTTTTAAATGCATATAGTACAAAGTGAGGTGTGAAAGATACAATTCAATAGAAAAGAACAGAAGCTCAGAATCCACCAACACTTCTGAAACAAGTAATTTACAATGTAGCTTTATTTCACTCATATCTGTCCCCAAATGGCAGTAATATTTTAGTTACTGAGAGCATCATAAAGAGAAACCTCAGCTCTCCTGAAGAGAGGTACTCAGGAAAAGAAATTATGTTCAGAAATGAGAAGGACTTTTGGGAATATTATTTTTAGATAACCTATTGGTCATTTGAAGCAAGGGGCCTGAAGTGATTGAGGGAAACTGTTTCCTCAGCTGCACTATGGAGGGGGCAGTACAGCATTCCCAGTCCCTGAAGACAAATTAGGCAGCAGCAATTTGCTAACTGAGGCAAGGTTGCTGCGTTATTTTTTGTCTCCATCAGTCATCAGAGGCAAGCCAAAAGACATTTCTAGATTTGAGGAATATGCTGACTGCTCTGTGCAAGGGTTTCTCCATACAGATGGTCTGCTTAAAACCTTAAAAGAAGAAAGCTTACAGCAAGAAACTATGCCAACTTTGTAGAGAATGACCCCTATTCTGCCTCTTAAAAATATCCAAAGACTGTGAAAGTCCTGCAGGTAATGATCGTGAAGGCATGTATGTCAAGGAAGCACAGTAATGCTTAAGTTCTGAGACATTGGTTGGCAAATCCACACATCACCTTAAGAAAAAAATAATAGTCACTCTTCCTGCCTAATACTCCTTTCAACATAACCTATTTTTTATGGTTTTGTTTTCCTAGGTAAATTCCATCTTTACACTGTCTGTCCCTGTGTCATCCGCAATCCTCTCTGCACCATTCTCACAAGAAGGTTTTGTGACAGACTTCTTCCCTGCCTAGCATTCAGGAAAGACGTCTTTCTTCTTACTTTGCCAGAATTTCCTGAGGCATTTTGCCTTCCACATTTTACTGCAGGAGATCTAATGGCCTGCTGCTTTGGATATTGCCTTTACAACTTTACACTCTTAGTACCACAAAGGTACAGAATTTCCTTATTTCCCTTTTTCTTTAAATGACAATGGTCCTCCACTCCCTCTTTCTGGAAGATGCTTCCTTATTCTTACTCAATCTTCTCCCGTGCCTACAGTGGCTGTGAATATTTCCATTTCACCCAGGAACTAATGTTCACCTAGGAACTAATCTGGGTTAAGATTAATCAAGCATTTTCCAAATAACTTGGATGATTTGTCTGTGTATTGTAAACTTACAAAGAATTCAAAGTGTTTCAGCTAAAACTACATTTCCCCAAGGAAGTCAGTACTACAGGGACATTTGCTCGAGAGGGAAAGAAGGAATTACTACTATGCTGTGAGGCAAGTTTATTTTACACAAGCCTTTACCAAAGGAGGAAAAAAAACCCTCTAGAGATCAGGCACAATACGATCACTAATGAGACTAAATTGGAACATGAAGGGCTACAGATGCCAAGTCATCATTTCCCAACAAAATGACACTGCTTTCAAGGTAGCTTCCATAACCTAATATTGTGGGAATAGAATACTGTTGTGAGGAAGGATGCACTCACTAATCTAAGAGTAATATAGCTGGCCTTCATCAAGTATTAACAGGGCTCAGGAGTACAGAGTTCAGCAATTATTAAGCTTTGTTATTCCTTCACTAATAGCTCGACATTTACAGCAATCAATCACTGATAATGCAATGATAAAGACACTACAATTAATTCCTGCTTTTCAGAATCACCCTTCCCTGTCACTACCAGAAGTACGCTTCATCAGTAACTGTCCTGATGCACAGAGTAGGGCTGTAATTTAAAGTCACTTTACACTTTTGTTAATTTCCCATGTAAATTTACTGGGACATTTAATGCATTGCCTGGCATCCATTACTGATCTTTTATTTATTCTAGTCTTTTAGACTAATGGCTGGACACTTGCATTACCAAACAGCACCAACCTCTGCTGATGCAATTCAAAAGTCAGAAAAATAAAAAAAAAAAAAAGAAAGATATTTTAGCAATCAGCTTAAGTGTGACTGATTAATCTGGATTAACACATAGTTTTTAAACAAGAGGGTTACGGTACTAAATATTTCTGTGAATCCAGTTTTTAACTCCCTGCCTTCAAAACTATATAAATTTATAGATGATGTTGTTTTGACTAGGACAATCCCAGAGACACAATGAGAGATCTTCAACAAAATATGTTTCAGTGTTTTAATAAAGATGCTGAAAAAAATATTTAATTATTCACACAGACTTCAGGCAGGACTAATTCAGAAATAAAAATAAATCAAGAAATCCACCCTTATAATTTCCAGAGAATATTTCTGATTAGTCACACTTCAATGGCATAAAAAAAAGGCATTAGAAATTTCAATTTATAAACTGTTTCAACTCCCCACTGGAATAGAAGTTAATTTATAATATCATTGGGGAGAACAAAGAAACAGTGAACAAACCCCACAGCTACCAAAAGGTCTGTGCATCGTGTGAAGACACAGGGGAAACTGTATCAGAGTTTATCTTCCTTTCATTTTTTAGCGTTGTCTCATTCAGCTGTTAATGAAGCACAGCCATCTCAGGGAAAGGATGAAAAATGCAAGTCAACTGTGCAGAACAGCTAAACCATTCAAGCGTCTGTCATTCCTTTGAACCAAAATGTTATGAAAGCTTTCAATAGAAGCATTACAGCTCTCCAAGCTATAGGTTGATCAAGAAGCATAGGTTAAGGTATAAGGTCTGACTGAACACAGTAAATGGAATTTTTAGAGCTTTACTTTCCTAGTGTCAGTTCACTGTTGAAGTGAAAATGAAATCAAAGTAAAGTTGAAGAGAAAAATAAATCAAGACATGAAGCCTCCCATGGATATAAGATTCTTGTTTTCCTCCTTGCTGTAGTTAGTGACTTTGTTCATGAAAATTGCTCTTTGTGGTCTCTGGTGGCTGCAAGTATTCACACCATGAGTTTTTACGCATTATCCACAGACTACCAAAGTTCGCCCTAAGACAATGCTGCCATAACAGAACAGCACAACCTAAAGAATTTTCACAGTTCCTAAGTGGCCTCTAGAGATATCCTATGTATCTACTGACCTTACACAGTCCTGCTTATTTTAAGAACTCTAATAGGAGCACCATGCAGTGTGCTACAGCCAAAGTTTTTCATGTCATCAGTAGTTGCTTACTGGCTGCTTTGTGAACAATCAGGGAGGCTTACAGCTAACCTGAAACAAGGCAAGACCACCCACCCTTCTCCTCTTTTTCCCTTTACACATTATTATTTTAAGCAAGGACACTCTTCAACACCTCCCTGTTTCTTTCACTCCTTTTTTTTGGCATTACAGGATGACTGCTATTTGCTGCTAAGTCATATATCTCCTCCTGCACCACTGTCAACGCAGTCATCTTTCTGGAACTTCATAAATGATCACACAAAAATATCCAAAAGTAAAATTGAGATCTTAAGTCAATTTCACATCTGTGATTTGCCATAGCTTTGTCATGATGAAGCCTAACCAGATATATGACAGTGAGAGAGGATTTGCTATGTGAAGTCATGAGACAGTGACTATGATCTGGTTGCTAATTTCACATGGTAGTAAGGCTCTTAAAGTTTAATTTTGATTTGTAATTAACAATTCTGAGAATGAGGCTTCTTTGTAACATAGACATAGATTTAAGTGCATACACCAAGACAGATGACATGGGTGCTCCCCAGGAAGGCTTTTCTCTCAACAACATATTTGAGGCTTTGAGAAGCACAGCAAGTCAGGATACATTGGGTATGGAAACAAATTTCCAGTGAGATGAAAAAAAAAATTAGCAGGGAAAAAAACCAAGTACCCCAATGACTGGAGATCAGGTGGGTTTTTTTGGACCTCTTTCTCAATTGCTGTGGAACAAGCAAGTTGTTCTTGTCCACTCACCCCCTGCTCTAGTATTTTCTTGTCACGCCAATAGCCATTGAACTACATGTAAAATAGGACATGAAAAATAAATGTTAAATTACACTAAGACCCTGGAGAAAAATCTTGAGTACATCTAGAATGACATTTCCCAGGTGAGAATAAACTGGTATATGAACTACCTCCATGCTTTGGGAGAAAGGGTCCTTTGGATCACACAGTGATGAAGATATTCTGTGGTTGCCACGGAAACAGCGCTGACTTATGTTTTGGGGGACTGGAAATGTCTGTCGAATAATTGTTAACCTTCCAATTGATCTTCTCACCAGTTCCTGCACATCCACATCATTTATTTCCTGGAAGATAAGGCAAGGGAGAGCATATGCATAAAAGTTAAAATACAGAAAATTTACTACCAGATGATAAACAAAAAATAAACTGTGAAGACCAAGAGGCATGTCATTGATACATTGTCCACGACCATACCATACATTGGTACAACTGACATGCCACCCTTACAATAATTGCAATTTGAAACATTCTGTGCCCAAACCTCAGCAAATCTTTGTGCACGTAACTGGGTTTAGTAGTTTCATTTTGGGTTTTCTCTCCCTTTCCTTTTACCTTTGATCTTTTACTTAAAAGTGTTTCACAGCATCCTTGGTAGATAATGTACGAATCAGTAGGAAATCATAGCATGATGTATTTCTAAGTGTAGCATAACTTAATTGTACAGACAACTATTCAAGCCTTAAGCATTCATTTCTTGGAAACAAAATATCAAGATGTAAACAATGTGTAAGCTAGCAAATGTCACTTACCAAAATGCAAAGAACTTGCATTAGGGCATTCTAGGTGTGTAATTGTTCATAGCAAGGCCTAATTTAAAACCAACATCTTAGTCCATAGGGTACATATTAAGGCTTGCTAATACTCAGCTCTACCGACACACACTTTCAAGAAAAAAATAACTAAGTATATAGATCAATATATGAAACACTAAGATTAAAATCTTAACTTCAAGGCAAGTTAGGGAAACCAGAAAAACTGGGAATTTTCCTGCGGTTTGGGAATATGGTGTTTTACAGCATTGATCAATGAAGCCCTCGGGGAAGTATGAGGCCACAGACAACAGCAACTGACTCCAACTTTCACATAAGAACCTGAGCTTTAATTAAACACAAGCTTTTTTTGACGACTCAGATAGGATCAGCTGATAGCTTTCAAGGCAACTCTGTCTCTCCTGTAAAGCAGGAGAATGAATCCACAAAATTGCTCAATCTCTTTAACTAGAATCTATTTTTCAGCATGCTCAACTGTTTGTCCATGATTTGTATTCATTAGAGGCAGATGCCCTAAACTTTCTAGGCATTGAAATTTGTGGATACTGCCCCACCCCACCCCCAAAAGGGAAGTGCTTGAGGAGCTCCTATTAGCAGCCTGCATTTATCATACCCTGGCATATAGTCACAGTTTATTGAATATTTCTGATTCCCATTTGTGTATTTATAGCTTTATATTTTCTGAAGGCTACAGCACATCTGCACAGTTATACATGTAATTAAACACCACAACCTTTTCTTTGTCTCCAGCTTCCTCATCTATACCCATAATTGAGAACTTAGGAGACACAAGAAGATTGATTTGAAGTCAAATGACAGAATTTTTCTTGTGAAAAGGAAGTCAAGCGTTTTGAAAAAGCAGAATTTAACTGTTAAGACAACTATCTTGGCAATTTTGGCTTTTTTTTTTTTTTTATGGAGTTTCAGTTAACATTCTTTTAAATTTTTTTTGAAGCAACTTCTTTGGACAAGCTGCTATTTGTTTATTTTCCTCTAAATTTTGGAAGACAAATACATAAGATGTAAATTTTAACTTCTACTCTCTTGACTACAGTAAAAATATTTTATTCTTCTTCACAGATTGTCATAGTTTCTGTATTCATCTGTTATTAATGTTCTTTATGAAATATAGATTTTTCTACAAACAAAAATAACACATGGCATCAGCTGTGGCCAGTGTAATATCTTGCATTTCTGGTCGATTAATTCTTAATGTACCATAGATAATGGTTTCTCTCGGCTTAAGATGCCGTCTTTTCATTTAGTCTGTATCATTTCACTAGCTGCAAGGTAAAAAAAAAAATAAAACGCTGTTTTAGCAAAATGTACACATTTTTTTAAATAATACTTTCAACATAATCAAAAAGGAGAGTGCAAGAAACTTGTTATCTTGATTTTAAACTATATCCTGTTTCAGAGGATTTAAAAAATGTTTGCCTGGTTTCATTATCCACCGTGCTCCAACTGTAACAGCAAGACTCCCAGACTCATTCTAATAATGTAAAAACTGATACCTGTTTGGCCGTGTTATATTGCTAAATAATACTTTTAAAGAGATTTTGATTTTCAGCTGCTCAAACATTTATCTTGCCTGGCTCAAAAGTGTTTTTCTTTTTTCTGTATTCAGCATTTCGGTGCATCTTAGAGCATTCTCATTTTAACTTTTTGGTTACCATCTCATATCTTTATACATTACCTGAAAACTAATAAAAGAATCCAAACAGCAAAGAGATTTTTGTACAGTTGTCAAGCAGGTATATACTTCAATAGATTAATGACAGCTATTATTTTAAATGCTGTGAATTCCACCAATTATATCATACGTTCAGATTTTAGGTTAACATCAAAGCAATGTCATGCAAACCCAAATTCAAATTTTGTCATCTGCCATATATTTCTTTGTCATTTTTTTAATACTTGGCATTAACTGATTGATGAGCCTTTTATATAACGTCTCTCCAATATCATCTCTCATTCTTGAATTTTGGATCTGACTTAAGAAAACTATATAAAGCAACTATTGTGTGACAGGAAACAATTTTCATTTGCACTTCAAAAGAGGATACAGTATAATGATATAAGTATGGCAGATGATCTGTTATACAAGCTTCAAATGAAAAAAAAAAATATTACGAAGTTGGCCAAGTTGAACTGAGTTGGCACCTATAGAAATTTAGGCTAGATTAGGTGACAGATTTTTTTGAAAAATCTGAAGTTCAATATATAGTCCCAAACCTTTCTTTTGTTGGTATGAACTTGGAATAAAGGGGAGGCTGTCCCATTTCAAATGGAACAAGGATATAATTAGATGTACATTTCATCCAAGTAGGCAAGTAAATAAGGAAAGAAATTCTATTTTAAACTAATAGCTCTTTACTGATGAATTAGGAAAAAGCAGCTGAAGAGGATCACATTGACATATCAGGCAGAGACTCCAGTGGGAAACAAAACTACTGGACACCTAATATACATTGCCATTCAGCTTTGTCTCATTGTTTTAAGACAAGTAACCTAGGCAGGGAATTACTATTTACCACAGAGCAACCACACCAGTAGTGAGACACATGGAGGGCAAGAGTTTATTCACATGCTCATGTAATAAAGCAGCAAACAAAGGCAGCATTATCTTTTCTTATGGAAACTTCTTAACTTTGGGCCAGGAAGATGATTCTAATATTTATCATATACTGGATATGTCCTATTTTCCCATGCATGCTGTGTCTTCATCACATCCTTGATGACACTCAGAGGAGAGTGTTTCTTCCTCCCCACAAAACCAGGAGCAGTACAGCAGTGAGCAGGGGCAGAGCAGGAAGGTGTGGACGCTGCACATCCACTTGACGCTTCTGCACTGCCGCTGCCCATGTACAGCATACTTGTGCTATGCCCTTCCCAAATTTCTCAGCATTTTACAAAGGGGATTAGTTGAGGGGAAGACATAACTAGATGAAGCTCCAAGACAAGCAAAGGAAGATCTTAAACTGCACAATTACTTGTTTCATTGTATCTCCCTTAGTTTTCTTAGGTTCTGGCAAGGATGACGAGAAAGAGAAAATGGTTAGGACACAATTAATTTCTACCTTTTTTTTTGTCTAAGTCAGTCTGTCCATTGGCTCTCACTTGTCTGAGAAAAAGAGCTGGCAGCTTAGTCATCGACCTGTACCAAAACCCGTGGCATTTCACACCTGACCTGTCATTACCATTAGAAAATGTAAGGGTTCAAAAGAACTTCAAATGCTACTATTAATCAATTATCAGTATTAAAATGTAGAATTATGTGGGCTCCTGGAACTGAGATGTTGATTTTAGGACCTGATCTAATTGTGTGAGCTTAAAACATAGTCATGCTCTACATTTTCCTTCATGGTGGAGTGCCTTGGAATGAAACACAAACGAACAAGCTGAATGCATTGGCCAAGGACCAGCCCTCTCCTGGGAAAAACATGTTCATCTGAAAGTAGCCTCCAAATACAACCTTGTGGGTCCCCCGGTCCTCTCTTGCGCTATGATGAGCAAACCTGTTGAATCTTTTGCCATAAACTATTCTTTAAAAGAGTTTGGGCCCATCTCATTCATTCCTCAAAGGAGTTTTTCCAGACTCTGGGAATCAGGAACCTTCTACTAACTTTCACCCTGAATTTATTCACAGGCAATTTGAACTCATTTGTTCTTGTGTCAACCTTGTAGTCTAGCCCTTGACAGTGATGTATTTATTCACACTCTGTACGTGTTTATAAACAAAGAGCATATCCTCTTTCAGTCTTCATTTTCATAGGCTAATCAAGCCAACCTTTTCAGCCTCTTCTCACACAAATCAGCTCTTCTGCGTACTAATTCCATTTTAATTTTATTAGGGTCATAATTGGATACACTATTGCAGGTGAAAATCAACCAATCCTTTTTACAGTAGCATGAATATTTTCACCTCTTGCATGGTAACTGTAGGCAGTGGAAAGCACTTTGGGCTGTCCTTAAGTAAAAAAATAGTAATAGAGAACTGGTGGCAGCCTTGGGCATAGTAAGATGATCCTGAATGTTTTAAAGGAAAATGCTCGAGAGACACATGGACTTAAAATTTTTTAAAAAGGACATTTTTTTTCGTTTAAATAGAGCAAAAGAAAGACAAGTGATGAAAATCATACAAATGCCCCTTCAGTTCCACTAAATAAATTTTAAGCTTACTGTACACTTGTGATTTAAGAGTCATAGAAGAAATATAATTTTACTATTCCTGACTTTCCAAAGTTGTATTTACTATTGTGTAGAAGAAAAGAAGCAAGCAGAGAGATATACAAAGGGAGAGAGAGTGTGAGAAATCCATTCTCACATTTTTTTAAGGCATATTTGACCATGAATCCATTTGAATCTATGATGCCTGCAAATTTCAAATAAAGAATTGCACCATCTGCTTTAAGGTCCTGAAGAAACAGGAACATTTATTTGGAGAGTGTTTTCTCAGCTGACTGCATGGATTAGAAGAGATTTGTGTTATTTGGAAATGACTAATACAGTGTATTATGTTTTAGCAAATTCTGAATACTTTCATTTTATGGGAACAACTCCCCTTCTCCTACTCATGCATTTCCATTACGATACATAGTCTTTAAGTAAATTTGCTGTATTACAAAAAATAGCAACTAATGGGAGGAAAAAAAAAGTAAAAGAAACTCTTCCAGGCAGTACAGCATTTAAAGAGAGCAATTAAAATAACAGATGTTACCTCACAAAGACTAAGCAGATTCCTGATTACAAAACTGAAGGTGGTATTTCCATGTGTTATAATATACTCAGTAGGTGTGTTATATTCCCCTGGCACAGTGGTTGGAAAGAAAAGACAATTCCAGCTTATTTTTGTATTTCAACATAAGGAATTATTTGAACCCTATGTGGATTTTGCAAAACAATACATTTTCGCTGTAGTACATAATCTTAGAATTTCAAATTGGGTCAGAGAAATAACGTTAAAGTTACTTAGTTGACAGTCTGATTTAGCCAGTACAGGCATACAAACACAGACGTCCAAGTTGTCTAAGATGTCACGAAAATTCAGGTAAGTAACAAAATGGGCAGAACTTTGAGATCATTTCACAGTCATATGGAAATACTGTGGTCATCAACAGCTAACGGACAACCATAACAAATGGACTTGGATGTGAAGATAGCTATTTTATATCCCACAGAGTAAGGGGCCTGTAAAATCACTGCATTTCTAAGTCTTGCACTGCTGAAGCACAGGCACTAAAATCTCATTACTGAACTGGTAAAATGTTGCAATAAGGAAGTAATATAATGCAACATTCATCATCCAGGAAAAATTTAAATTTCTATTTTAATTTGAACATAGTGACAAGGAAAAATTGGGCAAAACATGATTCTTTCCACATCATTATCTACAAGACTCATTTATTGCTAACTTGATTATTGAGTCCACAAAATATTGAGATTACAAGCATTTTGAAACAAACAGAGCTTGAATGTAAGTTACTTAAGTGGGAATATGGATTTAGGTTCAGAAGCAGATTAAGCAGAGACAGTATTAAACATGTTTACCTTCTTTAAAACTGACAGCAGGAATGACTGAACGGGATACAGATATTTTAATGACTACCGTTTACAACAGTTTGTCATAATGAACTTAATCATGGCTTTCATCCATTTCCATGCAAGACTATAAGGGCATAATGTACATTTTTCTGCATACATTATTCAGCTCTCCTAGCTGTTGGGACCACAGCCCAGAGAAAGAATTTTGGAGTGGAAAAGGCAGCTGAGTAGTAACTACTTCAATGGCTCAACCAGTGGGTACTCAACCAGTGAGGCCCCACTCAGTGCTGGAAAAAACGCACACTACTTGTCAGGAGCAAGGCAGGGGCCAAATCAATAATTTCTGCTGGACCTGAGTTGTTTTCAAAGTACCTTCTGAGGCATATTTTTTTCCAAGGAAAACTGCCTAGAAATCCTCTGATTTAAATGCAACAATGTTATACCTTACTACAACCTTGGCAAAAAATGCTTTGGATTAAATTACTTCATAATTAGCACACTGTACTAATGAAAATCTAGTAATTAAGTATGAAAACAGAAGTGTAGAATAAATCCAGAAAGTAGACCTGCATTTTACATGCGGTATCTCCAAGCAATCTTTTATCCCAAAAATATACAGGACTTGTACAATCTACAGGTTAGGGGAGACTTATCTAACCAGGGAATTGAATCATTCTGAACTTAAACTGCTTTTCATAAAACAAAGAAAAACCTGAATGTCATCAAATCTAAGAACAACTGCATTGTTCAAAGTTTCATAAGCAAAGCTACGTCACATATAGACTTGTCATATTTCAGCTGACAAGCGTTCACGGAAGAACCTATTTCACAGTTTAAAAATAGGATCTCAATTTAACTTTCTTTCTTTTTTTCCTTCATGAACTTTCACCTATGACCTCATCCAGAAGTCCACCAAAAGCCTCCCACTAATCTCAATAGGTTTGGGTATACACCATGACTGAATTTTATGGGAATACTTAAAGGAAAAGGAAAGATGATGGATTTGTTGTTATTACTTGCATTATTAAGGAAAAAATAATTAAAATATAAATGAAACACAAGCACTCCAATATAAAAGATTAAATATGAAAAAAGACCTTAAGAAGACCCTCTAAAACCAGTCAGCTCAGGTCAAATGGGGAATTCCAGTACACTCAGAAGAAAAGACAAAACACCAAAGTCCAAGAACTTGTCATTCTATTTTTATTAAACAACATTCTCTCCTCCGGTATGCCTGAACTTTGTCCTAGCTACTGCTTCCAGTTATCAAAGTCAAGATCAACAGGAATATTGACAGTAAGACTGAAAACAGGATTCATGGCTCACAACAATGTTCACTTGACAGTTACCTCATTTATAATGATCCAGTGACAGTCGAAAGCGACCAAATTAGTCTCCACGACCTGAAATAGAGAACAAAACAGCTATCAGTCAGCTTGCTTGTGAAAGCCAGAAAAAAATTAAATGAATGCTCTCTGCAAATGACAAAAACAGAAGCACATGCTCTCAAAGACGTTTGTTATTCAACTGAGGATAGAAAACCTTTAGCAAAACTCTGCAGAAGCATTTGTGTTCTTGTTTGACTTGCTAATTAAACTTGGAAAATACATTCATTGCCAGCATCACAGAAAAGAATATGCTTCAGGTGGTTGAGGAGAAAATGAAATAATTTTTGCCCTGATATTATGTGTTAAGATGGAGCAACAGAGATGAAGGTAGAAAATAAATATCAAGTAACTCTTCTAACTTTACTATAGCTCCTGCCTGTAAGCCTTTTCCAATGTACACCTACCTTGGAAACCTGTTTATTAAAAAAAAATGAAACAAACAAAAAAAACCCCTATGCCACAAATGCTGGTGTTCAAAGAAATGCAAAGAGTGAGGAGGAAAGCGTTCTCTTGAGAAAGAAGGCTCTCACAGAGATGATGAACGATAGCCTGTCTCAGGCTCCACACACAGAGGTTCTCTAATCATCCTCTCATGCACTATCTCCTTTTCTTTGCTGAAAACTATTCCATGAGCTGCTTCCATGCTGGAACGAAAATGTTATTCCCGACTCATCTTTCACTCTGCTCTATTCTTTCCCTCCTTGAATCCACTACGCTTTTATGGCGAGTCATGTTTGATTCACCTTCACAGTGGAAACAAAGACAATACTTAAAACCTCAATGAATGTGAGAAAAAAAGCAAACACAACAGCAACCCCCCCAAAAAAAATATCTAAAGACAGAAATTGAAAGAAAGCTTGGAACTTACGAAGTTTTAATGTTAGAGTACATGACTAGTTTTGGACCATTGCACAGCAGTCATGTTTGGCTTTGAAGATGACCAACACAAACAGAAGTTGCCAAGTATGATTGCAATTTATACTGTTCCACGTCCAAAGGAGGACAATTTAACTGGCTACACATCTTAAGAGCAGCTAAAACCCCCATACTGATAACTTTCATTATTAATTTGAAGTTAAAACTGAGGTCACTGCTTGCTTACTAGAGTGACAGCCAAGATTGGAAATTCTGATCTGGAGAGACAGGAGGGAAAAAAAAAACAAACACCAAGAGCAGCAGTATATGTACTGACTTCTCATTTGAAACTCTCACAGTACTAATAAGAAATGGAAGGAAACGAAAGCCATAGCAGTCAATGTGCTCCTGGAAAATGTCAGTATTATTAGCAGTAGGAATCAGGGTCCTCACCTTATGTGGACTTCAAGAGTCATTACTCTTGGTTACAACATTATATTTTATTACTGCTAGACGTTTTCTTGCATTTTCCACAGTAGGCATCCACATGGCACATATGAAGGAAAAGGATAGAGCCTGAACAACTAAGTGATGGGAAGCACCACAGCAAGACCAGCCAAGAAGCTTGAACTGGAGCATGGCTATTCTAATCAGATCCTTCATACCAAACCAGATGGAAGTCAAATACATCCAGGAACAGAGGAAGGCTAAAATTGGACAAGATAGAAAGAAAGTTCTCAAGGGAGCATTTGCTCCTTATATAAAGCTCCCAAGCATAGAGAGCTTATGCCATTTACAACACAAGCAATCTACATATATCCCTGCTGAAAGCAAGCAGAATTTAAAAAAAAAAAAAAAGCAGCACATTTGACATATTTTCTGGTTTCTTGTCCCTCCTAACTTCTCGCTCTAAGATGTCCCATCAGGAATATCTGCCCTGCTCTAACTACTCTGCTCAAGATGAGGTCTCCTGAGGTTCCTGTGGCTCCCAGTCAGCCTCAGAAGAATGCCCTTGGAGTCAAGGCTCCCGGCAGTGTCAGGGGAATGACAATGATAATTAAGTTCCACAAAGGAACTTTCTCTGCTTCAAGGTGGCAGTTGACTGGAACTTCAGAATGAAGGAATCTACAAAAGAAAAATTCATATTTTCTGTTCAGTTTTTAATAACAGAATAAAAGTGGGCTTGATCACTTCTTTGCATCTGAAGCTTGGCTGATCAGATTTTAATGCACTTTATCTTCCATTAAATCTGTGGGTTCAGTTAATTAAGTTTCTCTATAAATACTTGGTTCTGTGTATCCACATTCCTCAGGCTCTCAAATTTCAATTAGACAATGTCTTTTCCACAGAGTATGGTTCCAAGTGTCACTGTTTTTATTATGTACAGCTCACAGATCACTTAAGCTAGACTCTGGAAGAAGTTTACTGGTCTCACAAGTCACTTTTATTTCAAACTATTCAGGCTACCTGTGATGGATTTATTCATAACTTGCAGATAATAAGATAAAATGCATTAATTTTTTTAGTTACAGTTGAAACTCCTCAGCAGAAAGATCATGTTTTATCTATTAAAGTTTATGCATCCATGAATCTACTTAATAGTAAAGTCATTTGCAAAGAGCTTATTGCAAATTGAGATGAACTTGTAATGTACTCAGAGACACTCAAACTACTGTACTCTACGTTCAGATGGGCTATGATTAGCCACTGATTTAAGAATTCACTTTCCCTTTCAGTCTGCCAGAAGCTGCTTTTTGGCATTTTCCTTAGCCCATCCACTCAAAATTTGTTGTACTATTGACAGTGGTTGCTTAAAAAAATGACTGATGATGTCCTGAGAAAAGCTGCTAGATTTTTTTTTTTTACATTTTATTTTATTTGATGAAATATAGTTTTACATGTAAACTGTGACTCAGCATTAGACTGCAATTTTCAGGCCATCTTTTCACCCTTGGGTCATTCAGTCTTACCTGGTGAAATCCTACTCCCTCTGATACCATTCACAAAAGAGCTGCCCATTTCTGCAGAATCATGATCCTGTGTCTTAGTCCCTCATCTCTGAATATATCTTCTCCCATATGGCCTATATTGTCAATTTAATTGGCCTTAAAGCTGGGGAACGCATATTCTGACTATATCTGTAGGAACTGCAGGGCACCACACTATTATCATCATCATCGTTGTTACTAACCTTTCAATATTTTACAATTATTGTGCTTCTTATATTTTTTTATTGTAGAAGAATGCACAGGTACATCCTCTGTTCCACAGAAAATAAAGATATACAATACTATGCAAACCTTCAGTTTTGATACTTGAAGGAAAAGTTTGCTCAACCCTAAAGTTTTCTTCAAACACTAACAATAATCGTTCGCATAATCTCACAGTCAGAAGATTCTCTTGATTAGCAGTTATTAAGCACAAGTTTACAAGCTCCAGATATAATAGTATATAATGCAGCTGTGTGGAAGGTTTCTATGACTGGTATTTTCAGAAAGTTAAAATATACATTTGTTATCTGTGTGATAATCTTTTTCTGGTTGAAATCCGTATCAGAATGCTTACCAACTGAGCTGGCGTGAACTTGTGTTCTGTGCCAGGGAATGACAACGGTATAGAGTAATGGTTACAAAGGCATAAGGGCAGTAATGAAAAAGAAATCCGATATCCTGTATATTAGAAGGAATAAAACAATTTGATGGGGGCATGTAGGAGGTAGGGACTTCAAGACCCCAAGCATCCGAATACAATGCAAGTTTCTTATTCATCTGTCAGTTATTCTGGCTCTGTGACAGGAAACAGCGCTGTGCACTCCGGAAAGGCAAGGGACAGATTGGAAATCTTAATACAAGACAGAATGAAGGTGGAACTTATTGTTTATGCAGCTCACCTCTTAAGCTAGAAGTGAGAGAAACTAGAGTTTGCCTTCATAATTAGAGCTGAACATCAAATCCCTATACAGATATTAAATGGAGGAGAGTTAACCCTTTCCACAACAAAGAAGACCATGCACACATTTGACAAATTCTCTGTTCACATTTGCCCTAAGTGAAATCGTACAAGAATTCAGCTGCGGGTTACCAAACACACAAAGCTGTACTCAATGCTGAAACCTCTCTACAGCTAAACATAGCTGCTAGCTGGGAGGCTGTGTTATATATGTCTACCCTGCTCTTACTGCTCCCTCAGGCATTTGCTTATGGCCACCTTCAGAGATAAGACACTGAAACAGTTTTAGTCTAACTCAAAACTTTGCTTTCATACTTCCAAATAGATTTCGCTTTCTTAACCATGATGAATTAC
Source organism: Cuculus canorus (assembly GCF_017976375.1). Lineage (NCBI taxonomy): Eukaryota > Metazoa > Chordata > Aves > Cuculiformes > Cuculidae > Cuculus > Cuculus canorus. Next base: position 50,280,122 of record NC_071404.1, on the reverse strand, counting down.
ACTAGCAATAGCTAAAAGAAGCATAAAATTATTATTTCTGTGTCAACTATTGTGCAGTTCAGACTGGTTTTGTTTACGGAAAGGGTGAAAATTTGAAACAATACTAAAACCCCACCATTTTGTGCTGTTGAGATGGCATTCCTGCTGTGCCATTGAGTACCTCTGCTGGGCAGGAACATACATAAGCACGTGAACTCCAGTATGAGTGGGGGAACTGCATCCTTGCAGCTTCATGCCCACAGAAACTTACACATTCATGCCTTATCCAACTAAATCATTGTCAGAGAAGAAGCAGAGGACAGCCAATACAGTCAACAACTTCAGAGTACAATTTTTCTGAATTCAGCATTTTTTTCCATCTATAGGCTGTTAGTATTCAGTAATTTTTAATGATGTAGCACATAATTCTGCAGTACTAAGAATCAAAGCAGCAAGTTAGCAGGACAGTTCTGAAATAGACTTCAGGAAACTGAAAAAGAAATCAACTCGCTACCCACTCAACCACTGCTCAGACAGAGTTCACACCAGAATAGTCGAAAACATTGTGTCATTAGTTGTAAAAATCCTGCAGCAAAGGATACAGCCCGTTGAGTACGCAGTGCCATTCATACACAGTCATAGAAATCCATAGCAATAGATATAAAAGATCATTCTTAACATCTTTGTAACTTTAGAAAATCATTCATGTCAAACTCCAGCAGTTCTCCTAACACCCTAGTAAAATAAATCAAAATTCTGCTTCATGAGGAAGGTGTTCAACTTAGTCAAGCATGGATGCTATTGAACCAATGAGCAAGAACATAGATGAAGCAGAAAATAATTTTCTCTTTTGAAATAATTCAACTACACACCAAGTGAGATTTTTGCAGAGAGCAGAAAAATGTTGTCAAGAAGAGAAGTAATAAGGAAAGATAAACCATCTGTCACTGACAGTAACTCCAGAACTTCTGAATCTTTGGAAGAGCCTGATAATTTATCACAGCTATTTCTGTTGTTCATGCTCAAACCTTCAAATGGGCTAAATACAAGGCAATCTAAAGCAAATAAAGCAGTAGTAGTGCCAGCATGCAAGCTTGTCGCATGTGCAATAAAAAGCAAGAAAGCAAAATACCTTCCCAACAAAAAGGGCATGTAATTCATTGGGAAATGATGTAAAAAGTTCTCTACATCTCATCTTCCTTATAGATATGCGATCACAGGTGTGGGCCAAAACTACAAGATACAGATCAGAACTTTTACAAAGGAAACCCATAAAAACTATTCTGGATCTCCAAATTCACCTCCACAAATACGCAACAAGCCAGACAAGTCTTGCAAACATCTTATAAGCAGTAATGTTGCATGTATGAAAAGATCCATACAAATTCTGGCCATTTCCAGTATCTCCTGTTTGAAATGTAGGAGAGAGCTCCTATGCTCCACTTTTATCTTTTACCTTTGCTACAGTTGGGACTGCTCTCCAATAAGCCATTCAGATGCCATGAATAATTTCTCAAAACGTTGAAGAAAAATGTCTCCAACTAGAACTGCCCTTCCTGTTAATTTTCTGCTCCATCAGGAGCTGTTCTAGTGACTCTGAATCTCTTTCTGCTGGACCACCACAGAGCAAACCACATTTTCTATTTGAGTTTTCACATACGCCAACAGATGGCATTCCATAATCCCTTGTTTGGAAATGGCTAGCACCGAAATAATTTAGAAATTGATTGAGAAAGTTAGCCTTCCCTAGAGTTGAGCTGGGACACAAAATCCCTGCTAACCTCTTCCAAATATTCTCTGTCTACAATATGTCTCATTTATGTCGTCTTGTAATCTGAACTGCCCTCATCCAGCTGGAAGACTGGTAAATTCCTTTTGTTTAATACCACCAGATTTGTGTTGTTTTATAGCTAAATACATGCCTTGACTTAATTTTCTCACACAAGGACATAGCAATTTGATGATCATTAAGATATGATAAAACCCAAGCTTTCGGTACTCACGTGGGACATGAAGCTACCCCTGCCCCCCGATAAAAAAAAACCAAACACCAAACCAAACAAAACTGATCCCAATCAAAAAAACAACCACCAAACAAATGGAAGAAGTCAGAGGCCATTTCTTAGCATTTCCTTTAACTGAAGAGGTGTGATTTGACTAATTTGGGCATTTAGAACAGTCTTCTGTAGTATAGATGGCTCTTCAAGCAGTGGTATGAAAAGCAAAATATGAAAGTTAAAGACTGTCAGATAGCTAATGTACAGGTAGTATTAAGAACACCAGGTGGTAAACTGAAAACTACCTTATCTACTCTGAAGTTTGGACAGGTAAATGCATGAAGTTGTACTATTTAGTACGTTGTACTGTTGTACTATATTAAACACTGCAGGACTTAGAATCATAGAATCACCAGGTTGGAAAAGACCTCTTGGATCATCGAGTCCAACTGTTCCTATCTGCCACTAAACCATGTCCCTGAGCACCTTGTCTACCCATCTTTTAAATACCTCCAGAGATTTGATAATCACTTGTGCAAGGAAATCCTGAGCTTGTCTCCAATTTCTCCTCCACCCACCCTTTCGTCCTTTTGTTTTCTTCTAACTTCTAGTTCATTAAACCACCACCATTTCATCAGGCTATTTGAACCATTCCTTCCTGCTAGTGACACAGCAAGACCTTTTCTGTATCTCCACTCTAGCTTTTTTGGTTTCTCAGTAGGGAAATCAGTTGCTGATTTATAAAGCTCATTCTTCCACACCGGAAACTAAAGCTCATAAAAATCTCTCTACACCGAAGGCAATATTTTCGGAATTTAATTTTTATCTCTACCCATTTTCACCCAAGAGGGAAAAAAAAACCTCACATGGTGATACTTATTTTTATTCTTATGAAGCATCATCTCTTTCTGGGATTCCTTTCCCTCAAGTTCCTTCTAAGGAAGAAAGGAACATAATGGGTGAAACCTGACAGCGAAATCCCTAGGCCACTAGTCATCTCGCTACCAACGAATAAAAGAGTTTTGACAGCACTTGGTGGGAGAGAGGGAAGACATCTTATAGACTTCTCCTAAGGACAGATGAGATGACTGACAGGCCTTCCTTTGCAGGTCTCATGAGAGCACATTTACTTGAAAAAGAAAGAAGTAGTTCAAGTACTTGACCGGTTTTCCCTTGTTTTTCAGATTTATTTCAAAAAACAATAATGATCATTTTAAACTAAAAGAATTGGGTTATTCCACTAAAAAAAACTTCTATATTGATTTGGCTTGTCATCCTAATTATATTTGAAACAAGTCAAGCTCCATGGAAGATTTCATCTCCCTTGCCCTAAAATTTCAAGAGACAGAGGCAGCTCACATAGAGAAATCAGCCCCATGCTAGAGAAAACATGTTCAATAAAAGTAAATAAAGGCAGCATTAATACTTCAGTGAGTATGACCATAGGCTCGTATTAAGAACACAAAATAAAAATATATTCTGTCTGATAGAAATGGCTATTTAAAATTTTCACTTCCTTCAGCACTGAAAAAAGCTATTTTTTTTTTTTTATTTTATGGGAAGCTAAAACCATGCACCCTCCCCTGAGGTCAGTTTGGATAATACAGGTTTAAAATAATACAAAGTAATTTAAGAATATTTCATTTTAAGGATTATTTTAGTCTTACAGTTGGTTTTGCTATTCCCAAATTTATGTTTTGATTTCTATTCCAAATACCCTCATGAAAAGTATTTGTAGTATCCACTCTGAAAATAAAAACCCCAGGCCCAACAAAACCACCACACATCTGTTCTGAAACTACTTGTCTTTAAGAATCATAAGCACATCACATTACCTGCACTGGAAGACAGTTGCTAGAAAGTAGAAGAATACTACCCTCAATGAACAGTAACGTACCTTTGATCTACAAACCGCTTATTTCCAACTAACAAAGTGATTCAAACCGTCATGTAAATTCAGAAATTCAGATTTAATACTCTTGCACAATTGCCTGCACCTTTCTTTTTTTGTTAAGAATTCCTTATAATCTCTTTTATACATAACTAGGTTTTTCACAGTGGTAGTATTAAATTGTACCAAACTGATGCCTGAAGATGTCTTGTTCTTTATGTGTTACTTTTTCCTGGTTTTGTTTTTAAAGAAGGTTGAATTTCATTTGGAAGTCTGAAATTTAAGTAGAAAACTTGAGTATTTGGGTTGAACATGTGCTTTGAATCAAACTGTTTGTCATCACCTTTCAAGGTGAAGAATCAAACATAAGAAGCCTAAACTACGCTAAAATCTCAAATTTTTCTCCCCTGTATGGATTAAAAACTAGAATCGGAGATTTCTCCCAACTGTGTTGTTTGTTTTAAGCATGTTGCTATCTCCCACACTTGAACACATTCAGTAGCTACCCTTTGAGTGAACTTGCCTTAGATCGAAGGCTGTTGACAAGTCTTCCAACAGAGGGAAAATAATTGTGTTGCTGATTTTGACATCTTTGTAACAAACTTCACCAAGGCTAGAATTTCTCTACAACAGGGAAAGCTGGGGATTAATGAAGCTTTTTCATAGATTTAAATCTATTTTATCTATATGCCTAAGGTATTTTTCTTAGTAGAATGAAATGTTCAATTATTACTTTTAACCCTTGGCAGACTTTATAGGTAGCAGCAGGTTTATGCCAAGCCATACTGATACGAAGAAACCATTCAACTTTTTAATGTGACATGAGAAGCTCAGAAAAATAGCCATTAACTCTAGACTTTAATTTGTAGAGGAACAAGGAATGTCAGTTTGGCAATGGATCATTCTTAATGTATGCTTTGGGTAATTAGGCTGCTAGTGAAGAAAGCTTTGGAGGCTGAAGGAAGAAAACAGAGATGATAAAATGGTATCTGTCATGATTTCAACATATGCTCTTTCGGTAGCGCGTATAAAAATAACCAAATTAATATTTACTATCTCTTTAAACATGTTGCCAGTATGGGAACACATACATAATGCTTCTAAGTGAGAATCATGATTAACCAGATAGTTATCACTTTAGTAAGGTAATGAACAGCTAAGACTGAAGAAAAACACACTTGTGAGGCACAACACTCCCACGGGACTCAGCGAAAGGACGTTGATTCAAATAAAACTTGTGAAGGAATCATGTAAGGATAGTATTTTATATAACCTTGTCCTTCTCATCCATATCTGATTTTATACCTGAGCAATTCTACAGATTGTAGTGCATTTACTCTTGCTTTACACCAGCGTAAATAAGGAGAAGAATCATTAATTAGGATGGAAAAGACTGTCAGAGAGAGAATGAAAAAACACAGGGTTTGAGAAAGAACTTGAATGAAGTGGAGAACAGCAATATAAGATCAGGGCGAGCTATTTGGAAAGCTATTTATTAGTGTGAATGAATACTTCTAGACTGTTGCTGTTTAAAAGCAAGCAAACAAAAAGAAACCCTAGAAGACAAAACACCATTTTTTGTAATAGCAGCCATTTTCCATAAAAACTTCCTGTCCATCCCAGGACAAATATTATAAACTAATTAAATTTAAAGTAGTGAATTTGGTTGATTTTTGTTGCTTGCTTTGTGATACCAGGTGTGGATGCTGTTGTTTTTAAAGGTTTGAAAGAATTTAAGTAGGAGAACTACTAAACATACAGACTGGATTTACATCTTCAAACTGAAAATGCAAGGCTTAGTTCACCTTCCTTTCCCATGAGTATCAAGACAATATTTCAGGGCCAGAGAATTTGAATTGCTCAGCATCCATAAGGTAGACAGACTTTCCTCAACAGGGGCTACAGGATGCTGAGTGCTTTTGAAAACCTGCCCATTCCATTCCAGTTTTTAAATGTAAGTTGAGTGCCTTGACAATTCAGTCCTGACTATGCCGGTAGCGTGTTGTGTATTTTATAAGTGATATGGAAATGTGGCTTCAACTCCTTTTGCATCTGTTAGCAAGCTCAAGATCTAGTCTGACTGCGTAGCTGGGAAAAATTTAAACATCATACACTACAGGACACAGTGGTGCTGCTCCTTTTTCTTCTTCACTGTCCGCCTTAAAATCGTCTGCTGCCAAGCATCAGACTGACATTACTGAAATGGGAAGTATTTCATTTTCCTATCACAGGCATTATTAACGAAGGTCACTGTTGAAGTGACAAACTATCACTAAAGCCATCAGCTCTTTTTGCTCTTCAGCTTTATGGTGGTGCCTCTCCTGTCATTTCACATATCTGTAGAGAACAACAGTGGCAGAGGTTCAAGTGAGATAGCCTGCATTTCTGACTTGCACACAAACTTAGCATGCAGCTCCTCTCCAAGCATACAGGCTGACAGCATTTTTTTCTGGTAATAGGAGTTCAAGAATCAAGAACACTTTAATAGAGTTCTAACTGGCTGCAGGCTTGAAGATCCCTATGAATAAAACCCTCTCAAAAGTACACATACCAAGACAAAATCCATTCTAAACATACTGAAAATATTCTAACCACCAAACTGCAATATCAAATGCAAAGTCCATTGGCTGTTTTTCCTCTCTACAACTACCTGAAAGGAGGTTGTGGAGAGGAGGGAGTTGGCCTTTTTTCCCAAGTGACAGGGGACGGGACAAGGGGGAATGGCCTCAACCTCCATCAGGGTAGGTTCAGGCTGGACATCAGGAAAAAATTTTTCACGGAAGAGTGACTGGGCACTGGCAGAGGCTGCCCAGGGAGGGAGCTGAGTCACCTTCCCTGGAGGTGTTTAAGGGACGGGTGGATGAGGTGCTACAGGGCATGGGTTAAGGGAGTGTTAGGAATGGTTGGACTTGATGACCCAGTGGGTCCCTTCCAACCTGGTGATTCTATGACCACAGCTTAGCAGAAACTGATATGGGTTAAATTATATTCCACCCCTAAAAAGAAAGAAAATATGTACAGTTTTTCATCATTGTTTGATGTTGGTTTAAAAGCTGGTTCCGCACAATATTTGCATCTGGATCTAAAGTGTCCAAGCAGCATCAACTTTTTTTGAAGGACTGACACTGGGGATACAAACATGCCAGAGTTGCAGGCTCAGGCACACTTGAAATACAGCTGCAGCTGGAACATCAGCTCAGCCCTAATATGGGACAGAACCTAAAAAATTGGAAAGCATTTTATCAGCAAAAGAATAGCACAAGTGCCCAATGTGTTCATTTACAGAAGAAAAACAAGCTTTCTAGCCATCACATATGGGTAGATATTCAAAAGCTCTTCTATCTCAAGATATTAAAAACAAAATGCAGAGGTATTACTGGACAGGCAATGGTTGCAATTATAAGAAAACCAGAAAACTATCAGCATTTAACATACACAGCATAATTTGAGCAATTTTGCACAGTTCTTTAATAATTTATAGGGATTAAGTTTCTAAGAATTGTTTCTTGAATTTTAGTTGTGCAACAGTTGTCCATTTCTTTTGGCTTATTGATCAAACAGGCTTAAATTAGATCCTTGCTATCATCTTTTAAAAATAAATTGGAAAGATTTATGGAGAAAAGTAAAAAGAGTGGCAGAACTTTAAGAGGATTTGAGCATTCCAGAAAAGGAAAAACAGCATGCACTTTGTTAAAAAGACAATTAGTTCTGCGTTTTAAGTTTGTGAGAGCGATGATAGCCTTAGCAGAATGAGCTATAAAAGGAAAACGATGACTTTTTGATTTTTCCAAAAAGAAGTATTGAAGACCACTCTAGTCTAAGCCTACACTCCAACTGTATCTTAAAATTGGAAAAGAACCTAAACCCCATAATTTTTCTTTTTTTTTTTTGGAGTTTAGATCCATAAACAACAGTAACTTGACTCATGGTAACAGTTGTTCTAAAGTCAATGTAATTACTTAGTTGATGAAAATACTCATGTGAGGAAAATAATTCATATGTATAAGAGATTACCAGCACAGGTACCTCGATGTAAATAATAGAAGGCATATTATAGGATGTCATAATTTTTCTAGAATCACATTTCTTTTTCCCACAGGCACTGTCAAACATCTTTTTACCTTTAAGCATTGCATTTTCCTAGTGTTCTTTCAATCATCATTTTTACTAACCCGAATCAGAACAGTAATATATCTCTCCTGCTCTGACTATTAATTATGGGCACATGGTCTTTGGTTTTGGACAGTGATAGAAGCAAACTGACAGAACCGATAGCCAGACAAACCTTGAAGTGATACATGAGCTTTACACAAGAATGATCAACAAGATAGAGCACTACTCTCTCTAGACTGATTGATAGGAAAAACAAGTTGGCTATAAGCTGAATTTTCAGCTTTGAGCAAGTACATCAGAAGTCCTCTGTGGGTCTTCTATAATAGAGAGTGCAAAGCTGAGCCAGTCAAAAGAAAGGCAGAAAGAAAAAAAAAATCACAGTGATCTAGGAAGGTCATTATTTGGTCTTTTATGTAGGAAACAGGAGAAATACACATCTGTCATGAAATTACAGTGAAGTTTGTTGTTCACCTAAGCAAAATTCTGAGTGTGTGGGCATAATTATGGCCCATCTCAAAGCCAAGTAAATCTCAATTTACCTGAGCCAGACAGGCTGGAGTAGCTCAGTAGAGTTGTGTCAAATGTCAGGCAACTTCCTGAGCTATTTCCCAAAGCTAGGTCGGGGACAGAATGGGAGAAAACCCTTCCCATGTCCCCCATTCCCTTCCCTACTTGTGAGCAAGAAGGGACTGTGATCACTGCACAGTGCCGTGTAATTAAACCTAACTGCTCAGACACTACTAACTTCAACTGAATGCATTTCTATAGCTGCTTTTAGGGGCACACCATATTCCCTCTATGTGCTTCGTATACGGCCCTGCCTACTCTGATGGTGGGCAATTATGTCCCTGCCAGCCCCAGACCTCTACAGGGAGTCGCCATGCTTTCTCATCTGCCAACACAACATTTTATATCCATCACTGAAGCACCGTCATGGTGAGAAGAAAGATTTCAGAAGCACAGGAAAACTGCAGCAGCAGAGCTTTGACTGAGTATTTTATGGCTTTTTCTGGGTACTCCCCTCCCCTGTTTTTTCAGGCCTCCTCCCTGGCTTTCACAGCAAGAACAGCCAAGGGAGCTGTGACACATTTGCCCACACTTCTTGCCACATGGATAGGCAGTGCCTTTGTACCTCTTTTTTTTATGGTACTTTTTCTTATGTGCGTTATGAGCATTTTGTCTAGAGAAGCAAAGAGAATTATTCAAAAAAAAAAAGGGAAAAAAACTTGAAAGTAAAATCTCTTTTGTGATCAACCAGACACTTGGAGAAGGGGACCCTGGAGGTACTTAACAGATGCGTAGATGTGGTGTGTGGGGACGCTGTTTAGAGGTGGCAATGTTAGGTTTATGGCTGGATGCATTGATTTTAAAGGTCTTTTCCAACCTGGATGATTCTGTATTGACGTTCATGAGAGACAGATATGAATTAAAGCTCAGTGAGAAAGACAATAGCTCTAAGAAATCATGAGAAATTCAAGTTCAGTTCATTTTCTGCACTGGCATCTTGGAAACATATTAAAAACCTTCATTATGGCACTGTCTGATGCTTGCAACATAGGCTACAAAATGCAGCTATCTGAAAACATAGCATTGTACTGACTAAACAAAATAAGCTTATTTTACTCTTGTCCTACAACAAAACATTCATGTATACATATATGCATGTACAACACGTTTATTTCTATTTCTTTTACCTACCATGTCTTGCCTTATATGCTATCAATTTTTCCTGGGAGATTAGAAAGATACCTTTGTACATGTGAAAATGTTCTTTACATGAGTTATAATACAGTCCTTAAATTTATTTCCTAAACCATGCATTTTCCAGGATTCTGGAACACAGAATTTTCTTCATAAACATAACAGAAAATTTCCTCTACTGAAATAGATTCAAGCTTTGATCCATGACCCTCTACACACCATAACATGTCTCTAAAATGGAACAGGTGCCATCAAAATTGCTTATTATGTAAGTATTCACTCTTCTCTGGGCAAAAGAAGGTAAAAAAGAGCATCACCATACTTCTGTCAAAATATGAATCTTCCTGAATGTATGTTTCAATAGCCAATATATGACTTTTTTTTATATTTATGGCAATAAATGATATTTTTACTACTATTGTTCAGTGCTTGTATGATGTCTAACAATGCATTCTGGTACATGACTAAGCAATAACTGAAACAAATGAGATACCTTCTCTAGCAAGAAGTTATCACTGTTCTTATGATTATACTTTAAAATTTTAAAGATAGAACTATAATTTTTGCCTTTACTTTGAGAACAAATGTAAGACTTGGAATTAAATATGCAGTACCATATCCCCCAACCCCCAAATCAAATTTCATCTGAGAGTAGATAGAATTAGAGGTATCACGATAAGAACTCCTGCTTTGGTTCAGAATGAGGAGTGATACAGGGACAGGAACGAAAAGTCATACAACTTCACCTAATGCAACTAAATGAGGGTTGACTTCTTGCAATATTTCATGTCATAAGCACAAAACCTCTTTTTGGAGGCAGCAGGCTTTTCATTACATTCCAGGACTCCTTCCATTCATAGCATATTCTTACGTATGCAACAAGGCTTCCCACTGCCACCCACAGCTGTGTTTTGCTTGTTTAAAGGGCATTTAAAGCACAAATATATTTAGCATCACCTGGTTGAAAAAAAGTACAGACACTGCTTCCTTTGGAAGTCTCTGAGGCTTTCTTCAGTCTGTGGATGCAAGCTTCTTGAAACCCTATGCTGTGTTTTCCCCAAGTGCATACATATTCATGGAGATGGAGGCACTGAAAACATTATGCTAGGTTAATCAGACTTGTAAAATAAAGTCATAGAATCATAGAAACACTAGGTTGGAAAAGACCTCTTAGATCATTGAGTCCAACCATTTCTGTCTGCCACTAAACCATGTCCCTGAGCACCTCGTCCACTCATCTTTTAAACATCTCCAGGGATGGTGACTCTACGCCCTTCCTGAGCAGCCTCTGTCAGTGCCCCATGACCCTTTCCGTGAAAATTTTTTTCCTGATACCCAGTCTGACCCTCCCCTGGCACAGCTTGAGGCCATTCCCCCTCGTCGTGTCTCCTGTCGCTTGGGAGAAGAGGCCAGCGCCCTCCTCTCCACAATCTCCTTTCAGGTAGATGTAGAGAGCAATGAGGTCTCCCCTCAGCCTCCTCTTCTCCAGGCTAAACAACCCCAGCTCTCTCAGCCGCTCCTCGTAAGACTTGTTCTCCAGCCCCTTCACCAGCTTCGTTGCTCTTCTCTGGACACGCTCCAGAGCCTCAACATCCCTCTTGTGGTGAGGGGCCCAGAACTGAACACAGTACTCAAGGTGCGGTCTCACCAGTGCCGAGTACAGAGGGAGAATCACCTCCCTGGACCTACTGGTCACACAGTTTCTGATACAAGCCAAGATGCCATTGGCCTTCTTGGCCACCTGGGCACACTGCTGGCTCATGTTCAGTTGGCTGTCAACCAACATCCCCAGGTCCCTCTCCTCCAGGCAGCTTTCTAGCCACTTTTCCCTTAGTCTGTAGCGCTGCACAGGGTTGTTGTGCCCCACATCCCTACAAGTAAATATATTGTGACAGCATTTTATTTTTTCCTGCTCTTCCTCTGGTCCTAGGCACAAATGGAAAACACAGGAAGGGGTCACATCATCACACAGTGAATAAGCCTGTATTTCATTTGCAACAAGTTCCAATCTGTTGCACTTGAGACAGGGCAGCGCTTTGCAGATATGCAGGCATGGTGAACACGCACCAGACCTCCTGTGTATTAGCTATGGGCGCTCTTTCACACTGAGGCACAGAGCCTGCACTTTACACCTCTTACAACTGTCATAATTCATTACAGAGACATGCAAAAAGGCTCTAAGCAGGGCTGCTAGTTCCCCTACGCTTGTTTCAGATTCTGTGACATTATCTATCCCCTTAATGATCACAAGGCATGAAAGAGAAGGGAAAACTTATGGCTGTACCTTCCTTGCTATGTGTAGATATTATCAAAAAGTGCTACAACAGTCACATGAAATGTAACATAACAAGTAATGGTTATTACTCTCTTTTAATACAATTTTGTCCTCAATGGGATTCTATTCCCAGACTCGGCTGAAAAACAAATTACCAAAAATAAAAGATAATAAAGGTGAAGAGGAAAAAAGAAATAAATTTTCCAAAAACCAGTCTCCTCTTTTGAAGAGCAAGAAAGAAAGGATTGCTTACCAGCTGCACGAGCAAAGCAGGAATATTCTCAGCTTTATTCATACTAGCAAAGGTAATATGCAGTTTCCCAATGCTGTTGCAGCTCAGCTGGTTGGGTACACATGAGCACTTTAAGAGTATTCAAAACTTCATGCTGACTGCACACTGCCTAAGGCCTGTCTACATTAGAGCATTTGTTAGTGCTACTACAACTGCACCTACAAAACTAAATCAGGTTTTTCTATATTTTAGTCTGAAAACCTTCCTTTATAATCTCAAGCATATTAATTACCTGGAATTTTATCATGTCTGATCTGTAAGCATGGAGAAAACCTAAGGAAAAGAATGAGCACAGTCACCACACTGCCTCGGGATTAAGTGTATACGCTAATAAACATCCAATATCTGTTTTGTATAAGCACTACTGAAATATTACTACTCAGTACCTACAGTAAGTGTCACTAACTGCAGTTAGAAAAGAATAAATCCAAAAAGCTATATCTCATTTAAAAAATGTAACCTATAAAAAAAGGAAAATAAACACCCCCCTAAAGAGAAGGAAACATCAGGGCAATTCCGTGGATATTGAATTGTTGAGCACTGAGCCTCAGACAACAAAAACCTCAGACAGAGAAGAATCATTTGCAGGTTACACCTACTTGGCTTGTTTTGCATTCTGTTTAAATCTCAGAAAGGGAACACAAATCTTCCAAAGTCTGCACCTTCTTTTACAACCCTCTGCCTTCCTCTTTGCACAAAAGGATGACATAAAAACAATAAAAAAAGGATATGTGGCCATATTAAATTTGGTCCCAAATTATATTCCTTACAAAGACAAGTTTAAGAAGCTTTTATTCACACTAAGATTATGTTGTTTCCATGAAAGCTCAGAAAAACCAAGTAAAAGGAACTTAAATTATTTTGTATGAATTATTTATGACAGTGTCCAAAACTTAGAAGTGAAGGATCTATGTTGGCTAGTGAGATAATGAAGCCAATATAAATTAATTCAGCTTTTGTCCTTACATAACTTGGAAAACTGCTGTGTAATGTTAATTTAAGCAAGTGACTTCTCTTTACTACATTACCGTGCTGTAAAAAAGGTCCAAAAACCTAATGTTTGACCATCCGAGCTGCTGGTTTCCATATTATATTATATTATATTATATTATATTATATTATATTATATTATATTATATTATGTAAAGCAGGTGAAAGGAAATACTTCCCCTAAAGGTCTATTTTTTTGCTTCAATCTTAAAAGCAGCAACAAATGTTTAATAGCCTCAGGACCTCTGACCCTGCTTCATGCGGTGGAAGCTGACTGTTTTCAGCCAATTGCCGTTATTTGCCAGTGATATCACTTCATTCCTAGAATAATGAGATGATATTATGGATTTATTATGGCAGAAGCACAACTTGCTCACGGGAATGAAGAGGGTGTCTCTGAAAATAATCATATACAGATACTTAAAAAGACATTTCTAAATAATTTTGAAAAAAAAAAAAAATCAGTTTGAAAGGCTCTTTGCCCTTGCTTTGTGACAGTGATATTTTCCCAGACTGAGGTACGCAGAAACTCACCTTCCTTGTGCTACTGTGTCTTTTCTTCAGAGATGAATACAGATGTAAATGACTAAGGACAGGGGGGACTGCAATGAATTAATTTCTTTAAGAATCTCCAGCTCCATATTTAAGGCAGGCAAATCATGTAATAAATACTGAGAAAGAAAAGTTAACCTCTACCAAGCTTATTTTAAAAAACACAGTCCCAGGCACACATATCCCTATGTGCTCATGTCTCATTTTATTAGGCTTGTGCTTTTTCACAGTAATCCAGTTTCATATCAACTTCATATCAAAGTCGTACTGAATTGCATCCCGAATTCCTGCCGTGCAATGCATTGAAACCTACAGTGGTAAAATAACCACTCCCCTCCCCCTCCAATTGAAATAATGGAAAAATTATTCTATTCTAAACCAGATCACCTATAAGTGCTACAGTAAAAAAGGCAGCATTCTTCCAATGACCACAATTAGCCTGAAGTTAAGCCCTTAGATAGAATACGATATACCCTGTGAACTATTTCTCAACGAAACTTGCAGCTGGATGTGAACTTTGAATTCAATAAGAAAACTCTTTAGCTCATGGATTGAGGGAAGTTGCACATCAGAGCCTCGAGCACTATCAATATATCAGTTTAGATCTTACAAAATAAATCAAGAGTACGCTTTCTGCTTCTGAGGACATTAATTACCGACGTACCATGGCAATGCTTGGGAAACACAGAGAGAACAGATATTTGGGCACAAGCTGTTTAAGACCTGTTGATTTACTTGCAGTTATTCAATTCTTTCTATTCAATCAGTTAATGTGCTAAACAAAGTCCTTGGGGTGAAGCATTTACAGTTAATTATAGAACTGGTATAATCTGTCCTGCTTTTAAATTAACAATTTATCATAGCAATGAATTAATTCTCTCTTTCTCTTTTTTCTTTTTTTTTTTTTTTAACAGCACATTAGCACATCAACCATAGCAGCCAGCCCCTCATTTCAGCCCCATTATTAAGACAGTTTTTCCTTTTAAATTAGAGGAAGCATGAATTTTTACCACTGGATCTACAACTCAGCTATCAATAACTGATTGAGAAAGCTTTCATTTCAAGTACCAAACTAGCTACAGACAGAAATTTAACAAAAACTAAGCCACTGTACATAGGCCTGGTGATGAAACCATTAACTTCTTGGGTAGCAGAGTGTTTTATTTACTGCTCAGTTACTACTTGCACACAACACTCTAGTGATTCCAAAAAAAAAGACAATTAACAGTTTTCATAGTAAATTTTTTCATTATGGTTCTTTTCAATTTCATTGCCTTCAAAATCTGTAATAGTCACTATTAATAAAACAAAACTAAACTAAAAAGAAAGAAGTAATTACAGCAAGCAAGATATTTTCATGTAACAAATTAGCAGTCCGATTGAATCAAAGAGTGAAGGGAACTAAATTAAAATTATTCCACAAAGTTTTGAAAAGACTTTTCTTCAACAGTAGTTGATTTTCAGTTCACAGGATTTGACTGAAGTTAGGGTTTAAAATTCACACAGAGAAAAAACAGTTATTCTTGCAGTATTTGTGATCTCCTGAAGACCTAGAAATGTTTCTACAGTTACCGAAAACTGATTCTTAGGTGTTTCCCAGACTCAACACTATTTAGTTAGCTGCACGCATACTCTGATGCTTATTTTTACCAAACTTTGGGACTGTTTGTGGTTTTGTATTACCCATTCACATTACCCCATACTGAAAAACACTCTAAATAATAGGAGAAAACGGAGCTTTATTTCTGTTTTTTTCTCCTACCATGATAATCGCTTCTCAGAATACTCCTGCAAGAGAATCAACTCCTGAATGCCGAACAATGGCTTCAATGTTGGAGGCTCTGAGCACTTCAAAGGGCCAGTAGGTAGTTGGCACTTCAAAAAAAAAAAGGCTACAGAGAAGTATCTAAGTTGTCCCAACTAAATGGAAACATAATTAGCTTTAGTATAAGCATGTGAATATGTTATCAGAAACTGATTCTTTTGCTCACAGGCAATATGTACAAAAGCCCTGCAAAACTATGTTTGAAAAAGTGTTCTGATATACAAACTGAAGTATTATGTTTTCAGGTTATATTTAGAAACTGAGCTTTTCCCAGGATAAATTATAATTTATTTTATCTTAATCTTATGGCTTTATGCTTTCGAAAAAAAACTTTCAGCTACAGGGGAAGTCTCTCTCTCTCTCTCTCCCCCTGTGTATATATATATGCAGATGCATTTTATGCTAAACAATGAATTTGCTATAGTATAGTTGTAGCACAAATGGAGAAAAGTCAGAATAATAAAAAAAAGTTATTGAATTAAGAACTACTTAAAAGAAGCACAAGAAGCAAAAATCTCACAAGAATCCATTGAGCCAAAACGACTTATACATAGAGTCCTATACATACTCTATAGCCCCACTGAATCCTCATAGCAGCTGGTTAATCTGCATATAAGAATATATTATCTGGGTCATCTACTTTTACATGTCTGACAATTCAGAACAAGAGAAGAAGACGACAAAGATAGACGCTTCTCTTGGCCCAAAGCCTGAAACAAGGCAATATTAATTACATATAGTGACTTTTGCCTTGGTCCACTTGCTCTTTTATAATCACAAGGCTACCTGTTGCTAAGCCCCCCTCTCTTATTTGCTCCAACCAGCATGCTGAACTTTCATGTCAAATTATATATATTCAAAATGAAAGTTCCATGACACCAGAGGGCATGATTCCCCACAGCTTGCATCAAAGATAGCAATGCTGGGATCTTCATATACAAGCTTTCAAAAGACATCTTAAATAAAACTACCTTTAAAATGAGAAAAGAACTAGTATGAAATACATAGATAATTCCACACACACACACAAGAATATGCATACTTGACTTTCCACGTGTACAAAACATCTAAACTTCCAGTAATAAAGCAATTGGAAAACATTGGATGTATGGCCAGTATACCCTCATAACGATCAAGACCTCTGCTCTCTCAGCTAGCCTAAACATAATCAAATACAAAAACACAGGAAAGGAAGCAACAACTGACAAGGAAGCAAGATAGGAGGCATCTGTGAAACTAACCAACTACGAGGGAGGAGGATTGGCTTCCCCTTATATTATCTGCTTACATGTAATAATTCCCAGAGGTTTGTTATTTGAAAAAAAAAAAAGCTGTTAGATGATCCACAGCAATATATATGAAAATATAGATTTCTACATTTATGGTAACACTGACTGCTAGAGGCCTTTAAGTCAGTGTAGTGATGCTCTCCTCCTACCAGAAACAGGCAAGCAGGGGAAGATCCACAGAGGATGCGAGCGTAATTGTGTCACACCTCAAAGTTCCCCCTTGTACCTTCCCACCCTTTGCTCTTTTCCCTACCATTTTCTATTAGTTTCCCTTGTTGCGCATTTCCTGAAATCCAGCTCACCATAAAATCCCATTATCAAAATGTCAAGGCAATAACCATGTCTTTATCTCTCTCTTTCCTTTTTTCCTCCCCCCTGCAAAATATATACACACTGAAGGTGTTATTATGGCTTTATTATTTTGGGTAATTAATAGTGCCAGTTCAGGGTAGGAATTGATTATGCTCCATATGCTGTAGTGCATTCTGGAGAGCTTGCAGTCTATATTAATATACAATGCACATTACCAATTATATGTAAAATATATAGTTGGTATTCAATGAAGAAATATGGAAATAACACTATGACAGCTATGAGGTTACTTAAGAATCCTAAATCTTATACGAATAATAGCAGGTACAGTTCAAATGTTTAAGGACTTGTAAGCTTATTTGCTACAACAGACAAAGCTATGAAAAATGATTTCTTGTACTTTGCCTTAGACACTGAACACAACTTGATAAAAGCCTGTAACAAGTCCTTTTTTCTGCAGCAGAAAAGACTTCTGGATATCAGTGGAAAGCTCTCGATCACTGCTTATATGCATGCATCCTGCTGACTCCATTTAATTAAATATCCAAATACAGCCTCGATCATTCTGTGATAACACTGACAATTAAGAAATAGGGAGGATCCCATCTGACTGCTCTGTCATCGCAATGAAACCCATAAACTTAACCTGTTCACCTGTGAGAAATACTTCCACTCCCATCCTACTTTGGTGAACAGGCAGAACTGATGCAGGTTTAAAATTATTGTAGAACTCTTTGTGTGCAATGTCTAAGCAACTGATTCTTGTTGTTGATTTTTTTTCACATAATTTCCCTGCACAACAGGTGCTTGTGGGCCAGCAGGCAGAGACTGCATCGGTCAGGAGTAAATGAAAGAGCAGATAAGTCCAGTTCAGTATATATAGGTCTATATTCTATGCATAGATACACAAAGCTGCTCTATTGCATCGGGAAAATATAGCACCATAAGAAGTGAGGCACAGCAGAAGCAGGAACCCAGCAACAGATATTTCTGTCCACAGGGATAAGTAAGAGCTTCTTCAAATATTCCTCTACATTGCAGTTTTCAGAGCTGAAACAAGAGGCAGAACAGAGCCAGGTTTTTTTTGATCATTACTCAAGTGTCCAGACACCACTAATGAAGACATTTCAAGTATAGGTTTTTGTCTCTCTTTCTTTTGTTAAAATAACGGATGTGTTCCTGAATCCCCTCTAGAAAGTTTGCCTCACACAGTGCAAGAAACCTGTATACAATTCTACTTGAAAAAACATGGACACACCGCTGTCAGTGAAGCATTTCTGGTGCCTGATGTGAACGATGACAAAACACAAAAATGAGCAAAAACCAGTGACAAACTGTTAAAGGGGAGCAGAGAAATATTCTTCTGGCTTGCTTTCCAAATTAGAGACAGCGGGCAAGTCCTTTCACCCTTTGAAAATCACAGCATAAGCACCACCTGGCAGAGCAGGGCAAAGAGCCAGAGTACCAGATTTGACATTCCCTATGGAAAATATTAAAAAGATAATCAGAAGAATTACCTGAAGAATTTAATCTGTAATTTTAAGACAGGCTTGCAGTGTTGAGATTGAACCACTGTTCTGTGCCAGGCTACCTACTTGTAATTCCTGTAAACAGTGTGAATTGACACTACTCTCTTCCCCATCTCCCACCCCCAAATATCAGTACAAAGAAATGCTGCTCTTGAAGGTATAGCCAGCAGCACTGTAATATGGAAAAAGAACAAAATGCACTGGTTATTCACCTTTCATTTCAAACCCATGGTTTCTTTTACTTCACTTACAAAATAGGAATCACTGCTGGCCCTACAGTGCAAAATCCCCTGTGCGTGGCTCTGTTCCTCTGTGGGCTGCAGCGTCCCACTGTCTCTCACACCCACTTGGAAATGTGACCCTCCTTTGGCAGGTGAGAAGGAATGAAAGCTCTCAGGGCAGCAAGAGCCTAGAGACTCAACCGCTTTCCCTCAGCACTGTTTATATTTTCCAAATATCAAAAGCTGCGTTGAATTTGTTGTGCAAAATGACAGCTAAGCAGGTGAGTGACTCCTTTCTGTTCACTGAGTTAATAGCATCAGACACACATCCCACTGCAGAGCATGGCTTGCTCGGTGACTCATTTAAGCTTCTTGCTTCACGCATTACATGGATTTTAAAGGTTAAAAAGCTGTCACTGTGTAGGGACTACATCATTCTTTGCATCTTGTTTAGAAGCTAAAATAGGCAGTAAGTTAAGACAAGAACAGGGGCAACTACCTGTTGTCAAAACCCTTACCATAATAATAACAACTTTTTCTGCTAAAAAACATCCTGCGTATTTGTTTTGAAACCTTTCTATTATGGTCTTTAGAGATCATACACATCTTGGAGTTTCATTTTCTCAGCTGGCACATTCCTAATAAGGCTGCTGATGCAATCCATATTGAAACTAAATTGTTTTAAGACACCAGGAAAACAGAACTGCAAGCTGGGGATACAAATAGGACATGTAACTTCAAGGTACCAGCAAAATGTCTGCCTCTAATGCATGCTTATGAAAATTCACCTCAAGTCCCATTACCTCCCACCTTACTTCTCTCCTTGTACATTGTTTGAACCATAAATGCCGTCAAGCAACAAAATGACAATCCTGAGAAATAAGGAGAAATACTTTATAGCAACTGTAATTTCTTTCATTTCCCTGGCTCGTTAATTAGCAAATGTGTTTTTCTGAATGCCCAGAGGCTATGTCCAGGAGAGTGTCTAAGAGGAGAGAGTTCAAAACGAAGCAATGGGAGAGCTGCTGTAACACCAGCTAATGAGGTGCCATGAAGCCTATGTGCAAACAATTCCTCCTGTCTGCAGTTTGAATTTACAATGCTTGTAGGATCAGATCTTCTATTATTAGAAGCCATGAGCTATTAGTACTTTGAAGAAAGTAATAGCAAACAAAAGCTTTCAGAGGAACTCTCCCATTCCATCAGGTGCTGGTTTTCAAACAATATCTTAAGGACAGGGTATCTTAGAAGCCCTATTGCCTGGCCAATTTAAAGCAGTTATGAAAGCCTGTTCCCATATTCCCAGGAACTTAAACACTAATTCCTAGGTGTTGCAGTAAAAGCAAGCCACAAAGCATGTTTCTAAAATGCTTAGAAAGCTTAGTGGAAAGAACTACAGCATTTCAGAAAGTAAACTCGTATTGGCCTTATAGTGCTCCATATGAGTATTGGAATGAAAGAAGCACTTTAAGAGCACAAGTATTTGCTAGGAAAGCCATATATGATACCAGGAGGAAGACAGTTATTTAGAAAAGTATTAAGGAGATTATAAGAAAAATGTGGAATGACATCACATTTTCATATGGGATGAGAGAACTTCATGTACACTTAGACTGATCAAGTTGTCTCACATACAGGCATTAGCCTCTCATATGTTCTAAGACTCAAATTATGTTTCCATAGTCAGAGTCCTAAACTGATTGAAAATTGAAGTTTGTTCCATTTTAAGACAACCTCACCAGCTCAGTGGAATGAGATAGCCAACCATGAACAAAAGTGAGGTCCGGGAAAATAAAATTCTGTGTGTTTATACCTGAAATTCAACTAATATTGGGTTCAATGTTTTTTAAAGCAGAACAGGTGCCCTGCCTCAACATGTCTCCAAGAGTTAAACCCAAGATATGTGTGTCTTCATCTTTGGTTTCATCAGAATCCTTTGCTTGCAGATATCATTTTATAGCTCATACACACGTGACTGCCTCTGGGGTAGATCTCTTGCTTGTGCACGTCTTTTTTCAAAGCTGTATCCTGGATTTTTTTTAAAAAAATCAAAGCAAAATAAACCCTATCCTCCCCATCCTGATTGTAACACAGAATTTGTGAAGGGATAGCGAGAAATAAACAATGTGTGACCAGGGCAGTAGTCTAAGGATGATGATAAAGTCAGAGTGTTCAGATTCTAAAAGTAATAATCATTTACATCACCATTTAAAGGGTGGCCACACTATCTAAATAAGTTGTAAATGGTTTGCATACAACTATTTCAAATGGTTTCATGCAGCAACTCATTCTGTGGTCTAGGTACTTTTCATTACTCTAATTCTACTGATTTAATATTTCAAAGTGATTCACTCCTACTCTTTCATGAGGTATTTGTTACATATATTTTAATTTCTGCTGATATTTTCTTGTAAAGTATTGCCAATTTCTAGGTAATATTTTTAGCCACTGCTTATCTGGGATGCTGCAAGTGAAGCCAGGATATCTTGGAGGAAGATGCATTCGTTTTGGCATTTCTTTCCCGAGAATCTGACAACCAAATATTTTTCAAATGATATTCAGAAACACTTGGCTTACCAGATAGGAAGAGTATTTTTCCTGTTTGGTGAAAGTAACCAACTGTTTACATCCCTGGAATTGACCCTTCCAGAAATAAGGAAACCCCAAGAAAAACTGTTACCTAATTTCTAATGCCCTTGGATTTATATCATAGTAATATATTCATTCCCAACTTATCAACAGTGGAAAAAGACAATCACATGAACCTGATGTTCTAATCACAGTAAAAATCCAAAACATGGAAAGATTATTTTTCCCCTTGATGCGTGGAACAATTCTTCAGATAAAATATTTTTTATTTGGCTAAGCACAGGATTAATTCAAAGAACAACAGAAATCCCAACTTTTTCAATGGTCATTTGCATCTACATTGCTATCTTTACACCTTAGTCTTCAAAGCTCTTTGAGTGGACCATCAAAAAGAAAGAGGCAGCGTCACTCTCCTCAGGGCACCTGATTGTTGGTTCAGTTCTTCCCTCTCCATTGCCCAGCGCCACTAATAATACACCAAGATGAAACTGTAAATCACAATAAAGCCAACATGAAAACCTCTCCTGAGTTGCTTCTGGGTGGTTTGTTTGTTTGTTTTTTCCAGTTTCACTTTGGTATAAACAGAGTGTTTTGTCTAGCTGCAATATACAGAATCGTAGAAACATTAAGAAAAAGATTAAGAGAAAAGACCCCTAAGATATAAGACCATGCTACTAAAACGTGTCATGAAGTGCCACGTCTACATGTTTTTTAAACACCTTCAGGAGAGGTTTCTCCACCACTTTTCTGAGCAGTCTGTTCCAATGCTTCACTGCTATTTCAGTAAAGAAATTTTTCCTAATAGCCAATCAAAACCTTCCCTGGCACAACTTGAGGCCAATTCCTCTTGTCCTATCACTTGTTACTTAGGAGAAGAGAC
The DNA here is from genome assembly GCF_017976375.1 of Cuculus canorus. Classification (NCBI taxonomy): domain Eukaryota; kingdom Metazoa; phylum Chordata; class Aves; order Cuculiformes; family Cuculidae; genus Cuculus; species Cuculus canorus. The sequence goes on along the minus strand of NC_071404.1, from coordinate 50,257,687 downwards.
CAACACCCACCTCACTACAACCTCCTGTCAGGTAGTTGTAAAGAGCAATAAAATCTCCTCTCAACCTCCTTTTCTACACACTAAACAACCCCAGTTCCCTCAACTGCTCCTCATACACTTGTGCTCCAGACCCTTCACCAGCTTTATTGTCCTTATCCAGATGTGCTCCAGCAACTCAGTGTACTGAGGGGCCAAAACCTGAACACAGAATTCGAGATGCAGCCTCAGTAAAGCTGAGTAAAGGAGCACAATCAGTTCGATGAACCCATGCTGCCTGGGCCTCACACGTTGGGTGTCCTGCATGTGCTTGATGAGCACACTCAATACGAACCACTCCATGATCTTCCCTGGTACCAAGGTCAGGCTGATAAGGCCTGTTGTCCCCTGGATCCTCCTTCTGGCCCTCCTTGTAGACAGGCATCACAGTGGAAAATGGTTAACTGGTATTCTTCAGAAAGCAAGTCAGTTATGTGTCTGACTTCTAAATTAATCTGCTGTGTTTGTGAGGCAAAACAGCAATATATATATATCAAAAGTCCATGTAAAGCTATTGTTTTGGTTGGTAATATTTTGACACTTTAACAGTATAGGTTCTATATAGCACAGTATCATTTTTTTAGAATATTCACTACTTACTTTTAGAATACTTACTAATAGATTATTTCTGGGATAAGATATAATCTATACTATGCCACTATAGGAGAAGTGTTGCTTTTAAAGACATGTATATTAAGAATAATATTTCTGTAGCTTGCAAAAGCTTTTTGTATGGCTACTGGTAAGAGGATCCATTACTTATGCTGTATTTGCATCTTTCTGTTCTGTTTTCTCCAAGATACAATAATGAAAGCTTCTTTACGTAGCATTCATTGCCATTATACAGGATTTGTTCTGAGTATTTAATATGCACATAATATCAATATTGGTCAAAATACAGATTACATGCAGAAATAAACTGTGTAACTATTCAAAATTTTATTTTTGCATAACTACACTTGCTACATGAACCAAAGACATCAGTTAATGACTGCTGAAACTACTAAGAGAAATATTTTTATTACCTAGCATGAACAACTGGATTAAATAAACCTGATGTAGAAGATGGAAAATATATGACATATAGAAAAAAGTAAAGGAGTAAAGGACTCATTCTGAAAGGACTGTTTCAGTTCATAACCCTCTGTTCCTTGAACACAGCCAAGAAAGGAGGACCTCTGCATTGCTTCTTTCTTCTCTACCTTTAGTGGGCACAGGTGCAATAGCATGACCTTTCCTTTGACGGTACAAAAGAGAGGAGGAAATTCTAACAGATTACAATTACACAGTACTTGACACCAGTAAGAAACAAGTGCTTTTTCAATTTCTAGTCCAACTTCTCCTCCATCTCCAAAGAACCCACAACACAACAAACAGCAAAGAAAACTCTAGTGAGTGATTACGACTTGTTAGCGGTGTCTTAGTACATTGTTTAAGCAGGGACTCCTCTACCCCTCACAGGATCATATTGTGTCTCTTCTCCCTTAGTGTCTGAGCATGTCATGACCATTTCTTGTAGCTCACTGTGCTTGCTACAATCAGGTTAAAAGAGAGGGAAGACCCAGAAGACCTTCCTCCTCATTGTGCTTAGATTTTCTATATGCTGTAAGCAGCCACCTTTCAGAGAAAGGCACAGTGGGGCTTTCCTTTACCTCGACCTTTCACTACTCCAGCTCAGCATTTTCTTAAGATGGAAAGAGCATCATATATAAAAAAAGTTAAGTTGGTAGCACTGCCTCGACTAGGAACTCGTGTGATCTCCAAATATGCATTTTTTTTCTAAAACACCAAGCCTATACCAAAAAGGCAGCGATCAATCTTCCGCTTACTACTGTTTCTGAGAGAACTTTCAACTGCTTACAGAAGCATGAGCCCTCTGTTCTTGCTGTACAAAATCATAAACAGAAACATGACAGAAATGAGAGAACGAGGCCTAAGAACCTCTTCTGTTTTCTATGCTTTTACTTGCATTATTGTGTAAAAGCTGTGCTACTCAAAAGGAAAAGAAGAAATGGCAGGTACCTTTCCATGGAAGTGCTGGACTTCATTCCTCATTCTGTAGCCACCAAACACACATTAGAGACCTTGCAGAACACCTTCCCTTTCTGCAGCACTCTAGCCTGAATCTCCAAGTAAATATTTCAAATGCTTCCTACACTTCAGAAAACTACACCTTTCAGACATTAGGCTAATGAGACATTCCTCTGAGAATTTGTGAAGATGTTGAATTACAGTGTTGACTTAAGCTTGTTAAAGTAGCTATTCAGTAACTTTCCAAATAACAAATGATTGCATTAAGTCTCCTAGCTAGATGAAGCATCTACTGGTGCATTTGGACTACACACACAGTTTCTTTTATAACGTTTAAAAAGTTTTTTCTCCTGGCTATTCCAAATACTGGAATCTGAAGCGAGGCAAGTGACATATCACTAAATTGCCTCATTTGAAAAACACCTCTTGAAAACTGCATAAGAAAAAGGCATCAAATAAGTTATCACAAGACAAATTCCATATCACGCGTTTATTATTCAAACACCTGAAAGAGGAACGTAAAACAAGGGCACTTCGCTAGACCATAGAACAGTTTTTGTATTAGTCTTGGTCTAGTTTCCTCTGCATGACAAAAAATTAGGACTGAGATCCATAATGCCAATGTAGCTTATTCAGAGGGAGATACAGCTGAGGGTCTGGCCTTCAATGGGATTGGAATCAATCCAATTTGAAGTGAGTCAAGCAAATGTCATTTAAGATCAATCTACCTTAGTCTCCTTTAATTATCCTTGAAAACAGAAACATGCTCCCGTATTTCACAGTACTGAATAGCTTTGTTATTAGGTCATTTCACCTGAGCTAAAATAAGCCCAGTGGCTAAAAACCATAGCAAAAGGATTCTTTCCCAAGTTCAATTTCAAATAAACAAATAGATGAAGGTATGTGTGCCAGCCACCAAGAGCTGAAGAGACTTGTGGACCTTTACAGAGCAAGTCAGTATCAACCCCTACAATTAAATCAAGAGGTCATCATATATCTTCAAGATTTCTTTTCTCTATTTTATTACAAAAACCCCTACATCCACAATGACAGAAGTTTTCAATTTTCCTTGGAAACAAATTTTATTTTTGCTATTATATAACCTTAAAACCAGCTTGTAAATAGAGATCCTGAAATGCAGTAAAACTATAATGCTTCTCTGATGACTTCATCTTGCCTAATGCAAGGTATTGCCAGTCAACAGAGGATAAAATTTCATTTTGTTATTTATGCAATATGAATTAAAAAAATAAATTAGTTTTTTGCTCAATGGCTTAAAATTATAGTGCTGAATTTTAAAGCCCCCAAATCTCACGCGGATTTCACCTCAATTCAGATATCATACTGCTGTTTGGAAATACGAGCTTTTCTGTGAAATTTCCATAAAAATCCAATTTACCTACTTTATAATTTTAAAGGATTCAAATACAGCACTTGGTTTGCATTCTCTGTAGCCTTGAAACTGATTTATTTTTTTCCTAAGCTTTGTTGAATCGTTTGTGACCTTCCTCCTCTCTTCCAAGTGTCTCTCTTTAAAATATTAATACTTAGAATTCCAGAAAAAAACAAAGCATGAACGTCTGACAAAGAGATGAGGACAATAGAACATGGCTGCTAATATAAGAAAAAAAAAAAACCCAAGCTCCTGGGAAAAGCTTTAAAACACATTTAAGTATTAAAAAGAAGGTACCTAATGAGCAAACGTACTCAAAAAAAGGCTTCCCCTGGATCTCTCTACATTATGTAATTGCCCAGTTTAGACTTTGCAGCATCACTTCATGACAGAAGATTGCTCTGCGGAGTGGTGGCAAATAACACAGTACTTCTGAGGCAATAGAAAATAAATACATTGAATGAAATTGTAGCACAATCTATTAAGCGTAAAACCTTCGGATTACTCAATTGGATTTTCAAGCTTTCTTCTATATTATAACATATTACCTCCCAAGACTATAAACATTTCTGTAAATATGGGTGAATACATCTTACAAGAATTCAGACTTGTAAAGTGTTCAACTTCTGAAAAAATATCACTAAAATTTCCATTATAATTACACTGGTTGTAACCAGAAGAAAGATTTAAAAACCAGGAAGAATTTGGATCAAGTTTTAGATCTCTCCAAAATAATAAGGCTACTCAAAGATCCATTTAATCTAGTCATAAACTCAATAATCCAAAGTCACACGTATTCTAACAGCATTTCCAAAAGGTATTTTTACTAATTTCTGGTTTTGCATTTGCACAATGTATTATGAACAATATGAGCTTGGCCCACCCATCCTGACCTGAATGAAAGTCAAGAGAAGCACACATTACAAATTAATGTACACTCCCTTTGCAGAGATAACTAAGTGATCTTCAGCATTATACTATCTAAACTCAGTTAGCTTCCTGCCCTCTCTAACTGTGGACAAAGAAAGCTCATGTCTGCGTAAAACGTATTCCACGCATACAAACCATCAGAAATTCACCTGCTGCCAGCTTCCCACACCAAACAAAAGGCAATTATCTGCATTAAAAAAAACCTCCTACATGTGTGTGAACTCACAGGTTTATAAAAATCTGCTAATTGTAATATGTTCTCTGAAAATTGTTCTATCAGAACCATTTAATTTGACTCTGTCATTTAATCCACATCCAAACATCCTCATATTGTTGTTGCTATGGATTTATGCTTCTATGCTTGTATACTTAACGTTCTTCTTCTTCTTATTATTATTATTATTATTAATCATGTGATGTTGTATTTATACTGTTAGTTATATTTTAGCATCTTGAAAAGAAAATGCTTCAGGAGGGTTTCTTTTCCTAACTCTACATTCCAAAAGAACCTTTCAATTACTGGCTTTTCATTGAATCTTACTAAAGTTTACAGGTCCCAAAATTATTTCTCCTGATCAGGTTCTTTTAGAGATAAATTTGAAAATAGTCCTTTCTTTACATACACCTAAATACATAATGAAATTCTTTTTCAGATATTCTGGCAGAGTAATTTATAAGGCAGATAGTTGAACTTGTGTATTATTATTTGCTTTTGCTCGTTCAGGATGTCAATTCAATCGTAGAAGTTTGAACATATATCCTTAGGAATCGGGATTTGTAACGCTATGGATTTCATACCTACATTATGCGGATTGTTAGTAGTTATGTTGTTATAAATTTAACACATAAATAATTACATACACCAAATAAAACACAGGAGTATATTTAACTCTAAAAGATACCTAAGGCATGTGTGCTATTTTATGAGCCTGAAAATATTATAACAAAGCCAATATTTTAAAAGAGTATAGTCAAAGCAATATCTAAGTGCACACTTGAGCACTAATGCACCTGCTGGGATTCAAAAATGTCTACATCATATAAATTTCCACTGAGGAAAACTGTGGGCTAAAATCAAGAAGAATATTAAATGCTTAACTTCCCTACATGTCAGCGATTGATTTTCAGAGATCAATATAGACTTAATGGCAACATTTTTATGTTTAATATACTTAAGAATTTAAACTACATTGGCACACACCTCAAGTAATTTTGCTTTCAGTTTCTGAAACTAGATGATTTAGCCCCATCTATATGAACAGCTTGATGTCATTTCATAACATCAGGAGCCTACCATGTGTACTTAAATTTATATCCAAAGCTTACTTCCTTCTCTGCCTTACAGGCTAGCAGTTACCTTAAGAATTAATAACACTGGTATGGAGAACTTCACTGCTCCCCAAGTGAAATGCAGAAATACACCTTCTCTTCTTCCGATTCTGAAATTAAAAGCATGACCTGTCTTGATTTTCCCATTGCAATGTGAAAGTGTGTTGAATTAATTGTCTGACATTTTTTTTAATGAGCCTTTGTTTACAGCCTTAAATCTTTTCTAAACTAATTTCAAAGAATGTACATAAAATCATATGAATGAGACACATTACGGAGGTCCTGATCATTTCCGACTGTGAAGCACAGATTCTTCTAGGAATCCCAAGTACTGAACAATAAAATCCCCATTTTAATGGTAAGCTGATACCTAGTTCTTCTAGGTTCTTTAAATTAGAGGCCAAATTTCAGCTTGAATCGCCATGTTTTTCCTGTACAATTTGAACCAATCAGAATATTTGTGACTTTCTGCTACACCATACTATCCAAAACAGTAGACCTCATCTCAGGAATACACACTTCAATACTTCTTTGAGTACCACGTTTGACACATAGTAAGTTTTAATTATTGTTACTCTTCAGTTATATGAAGGGCAATAAAGATTTAGATTTTAGGTCATCTTCCATTCTCTTTTTCATGCTGGCAAGTAGCTCTTTATTGATACGTTAATCTCACAATGTAGTGTCCTACTGAAATAAAGAAACTCCTTTAATATTATTAAGACTGATATAACTTGAAACCACTTCACTACTACTGAAAACAAAGGTTCATTCCTTGAAAACAATTTCATAAACTGTTTGAGGTTTACACATACATATAATTTATTCATGCAAATGGAAGATACTTCACTGCACAAAAGGAAACCTCAGTGTGAGAGTTCGGTCCTCTGCCACATCACATAGATTCAGGTAGTCTGTGGTAGTGACTTCTACCGCTGATTAACCCCTCCCTTAGAGTGAGTTTGGCATTTGAGATCGTTAAGTCTACTTCAGCATCGCTAACGTTTACAAGCATAATTCCCTGTGACATTTCAAGTGAGACTCGAGGTCCTTTAACATCTTACCATTTGTGATTTTTTTTCCCACAGTCTTATTAGGTCAGTTCCACCTTGCTCATGAGATGGAAACAGTATAGGACATTTAACAAAGATGAAAGAAATGTATGCCTCAAAAGAGCTTTATTTAAAGACTGTAATTAAATGATGCCCTAACATTCCTCATTACCAGAAACATTTGTTGTTGGTTATTCAAGAAAAAAATATTTACCCATCTGTCACGCAGAATGGTTTTCCTGACATTCTTTGAGGAGCTAATTGCTATGGATAATTTGATCTTTAGAAATGAAAGATTTGTGGTTCCATCACCACCAAAACTGGAAATGTCAAAGATAATTCATCTGAGATTCAAGAGGGAAAGAAATGCAACCTTAAAGCTACGGACACATTGTCGTCTGTCTATAGGAATATACAAATATTGAAAAACTACTTATTTTTTGAAAATCTTAAAAGTGAGAGTGCAAAAAGGTTAATTTCTCTTTCCAGAGAAAATGTGTATGCAGAAGGACAACTGTGGATGTAATGTTGCATTAGATAAATCAAAATGTATGTAACCATCTACAGCAGACTAACAGCAGAGAGAAAAATCACGTTACCAATGTGTTCAAACTGCAGAAAATTAAATGTTACTCTTACAAACAACTACAGAAATTCTCTACAGTAGCCTGGTCTATGAAGAACCTAGGATTTAATCTGATCAGATGTCTGTGTCGGGTTTTTGTTTTTCCTTTCAGTAATCACAATGGCTAGAAGGAAAACACAGACAATAATTTTGCATGTCAGTGACTACAGCTGTAAAACAGCACAAGAAAATATATTAGGATATGCACACTGAATAACACTTTATATTCAGATATAATGCTTTGATGTGTATAAATAAGGCAACTCACAATTTAGACTGAAGTACTGAGCAGAGGTATTTTACCTCTCCCATGCTTTTACAGGACCTAATGCAAGCAGGCACTCAGCAGGACTAGTCCACAAATATTACATATAAAATTGTAACATGTAGTGCCTTCTGCAGCTAAAATTCCCCCTAAAGGAATCAGAGTTGACAGAGTATGTTCGTGGAAGATGAGGAGTCATGACTAGGTCAGGTACCCAAGAGACAGGTGTTAATTAGAAAAGATGCAGGTTGCATGGTGAAGTCATTACAATTGCACATACTTATGCATTCAGTATTTTCAGCTTTTTAAAATATCATTCTTTATGTTACAATATATTTGAATGCATTAATTATAGAACTGAAATCTCATTCTTCCTTCACAATAGTACAAGAATTTAAACTGTTAATTTTATTGGAATTTCTTTTCACTTTAACTATACGGACTTCTGTCATATTTTGTGTTGAGATGGGTTTTGATTATCTATTTTATTTCCACGCTTTTTAGTAATAATTTAGTTTGCGAGCTCTACACATTTTTATAATTCTTTGTAACAACCAGTTCATGCTGCAGCTGCATTAAATATTCTTATTATTTCATGGCTTTGAGACAACACCAAAAACATACTTCACAATTCAAGTTTTAATTTGTGATACAAATGCATAAAAAAAGGCATTCCATTTACTTGATGGCTGTTAACAGAAAGTAACACTGTAGCCATCCTACAAGAAAAGTATAATTTTCCTGAGTTAGAGTCATAAAATCCTAGCGCTTCAGAACAACTACACAAACACTGAACTAGTGAAAGAGCCGTCACAGAGGAACAGCAACATGCAATTAAGGACAGAGAGGAAAGCGTGGCCACAGCAGTCAGTAAATTAGGGTAGTGTGGGACCTCAGCACAAGCAAATTCTTAATAGCATTGCATGTTGCAAGAGGAAGTCCTATAGGTCAAATCCCAACTGGGTACATGAATAAAGATGAGAGAACCTGCCTTCTCAAAGTCAGCATGTGAAGTGTAAATACATAATAGATAGGTTCTGCAGGTAGACGGAGAGCTAGGTAGACAGGTGGATAAGGAGTAAAAAGAAGCAAGGGAATATTAGTCACCACAGCAGGCAGTTGTCTCAGCGTAACAGCTGCCTATACATTGTCAAGTTAATCATAGGCAAGGTGACAAAAAAGCTCCGTGGAAAGATTTGAAGCAGGACAATGAATCAGTTTAGTGTGAATTAGTGGTGTGCTTTGTCCGTGTGCAAAGGAAAGTCATGGCAGAACCAGGATCACTGAGGAAGAAAGCAATGAACAAAAATAGATGGGCAAATCAAACAACAGCTGTCATCTGAACATCATTTAAAATATAAAAGGCAACATTCAATACTTCAGAAAAAGCTCTGAGAAAAAGCAAAAGCTTTGTGTTCCACAGTACTAAGAAGGCAGACTCAAAACCAGGTAAATAATTAGAGCAACAAGCGAGAAAAATAACCTTTCACCAGTACTTTGAGTAGCTTCAAGCTGGGTGAAACTGTGTTTATCAAGACCAGAGAAAGAGATTTTGCAGTTGCAGGGAATACGCTGTAGCTCTGCACCTTTTATTGAGAAAGTTTGCACCTTGAAGTTACTTTCTAGACAGAATCAGCTATATTTAAACACTGGACAGCTGTGAAGATCCTGAGAAAGGCCAAAACTGAGCAATAAGGGATAGATGAAAATATAGCGGCTTGCCCAGAATGATTAGAGTAAACAAATAAAGATTAAAACTTGCCTAAGTTTAGGTGATTAGACATTGAACAGATGTCTGAAAGACAGAGAGCGCATTTAAGTGGGATGAAGATCCAGAGAGAGGGTAAATCTGTGAGTCATCAGCACAGAGCAGATCCTGGATTTATTTTCACAATTTTCCAGACACTACGTACACAGAGAAGATGGCAGGAAATAATTATGCCCAACTGCAAATCATCAACATCCATACTGTGAGAGTCATCCATAGGATGAAAACTTGGGTTACTAAGAATCGTTCCATTGATAACATTTGCTGTTGCAACCTTTGAGAGTCAAGGACTTTCTGATGCTGATAAATTTTGTTTTCTAGTAACTATTACCATTAAAATCTTAATAAGAATTTCCCTTTCCATCCTAAATGTTATTTTTCATATTTTCAAATATTCATGTAGTGAAGGGTTGATATGAATATATATTTATACCTTTGTTACTGTTAAAATAAACAGAATTTCTATTCATAGGGAATTACCAGTATGGAAAAATATAATATACATCACTAATGCAAAAAAAAGAAACATCCTTGTACACAATGTGCAGAAATGTGACAGAAGAACTGAATTCTATGCCTTGAACAAAAGATTAACAGCAATGGGTTGTGTCAAATAAATCCACCCTGCAGCTATCATGTAAGATAAGAGCTTCTTGAAAAAATAAGCACCACTGGGAAAATCAGTTAAAAAATCACACAACAGGAATCAGGGAAGGTTTTTCTTTGTGAGAAATAATTGTGGACAAGTGCTACTGTTTTGCACAAATAGGCTTTGGTGTGAAACATGCTCTTGTGAAAAACAATACTCTATTTATCTTAAACCTATCAACTGTCTTCTGAGTCAGAATAAACTTTCACCACTAAGTGCTCCATTTTCTGGCACAAGTGAGGAAATTTTCCTGAGTGAAAATCTAGTATTTTTGTATATCAAATAATATTAAATCAAAATAACAAAACCCATCAGGGCAAGAAGTGAAATTGTTGAGTAAGCAGAGGTGGGGAACAAAGCAAACTGCAGACTGAACTCAAGTCAATACAGTAAAGGAAAGACAAGTTGCAATGGAAGCTGAACTGAGAGGTGCGAGGTTACAGGGTTCTCCACCATGACTCTCAAGGGATATGAAAATGAGCATCAATTTTAATAGCTGGATTAAACAAAGAAAATCAAAATTCTTCAAGGAACCCAAAGCTAAAAGTTCCAGTTTAGTCTTACTGAGTGCAGAAGGTGTGATTGCCTCAGGCAACCAAGAAATGCGCACAGAAGACAGAGAGCTCATCATCTTCCTATCCCAAGCTCTCTGTCTTGAGGTCAGACTGACTGAGCTGGATAAATTAAAAAAGACAAAGTAGAATACTGATATTGCAGGGACTTCATAAAGCAGTCACGTCATCTCCACCCTAGCACGCTGCGTGCTGCCAAGGAGGAAGGGTATGTCGAGTCATCAGGGCATTAACTACTGGCAAGATGAAAACAAAAACCAAAAAGACCCATAAGTGGGACTTTGTGTGAACACCATGGGATCATCACACAAAGGAGGATCTGACTCAGTCATCTCATGTAAAGCAGGGTGTCACCTCATCAGAAGGGACAAGATATGAAAACTTTATTGTCACATACAACAAAAATGGGAGTTGCATGCTGATTTACCCTTTGACAATAAGCAGAAGGCTCCACAAAGAGAGCGAGTTGTTGGCTGTGGTGCCTATGAGCACCAGCAACAAATCAAGAGAAGGCAGCAATGTGCAGAAAGGACCTATGCAAAGCAGTGTTGAATCCAGCAGCAAACACTTAAGGCTGAAAGGCTGCAAATGTTTCCACAGTTAGAGACAAAGGCAGGCAAACTCTGTACTCCTAAGAAAAGGAGGTGGCAAAAATCTTTAAAAATGGTAGACAAAAAGAATGATACCATAGATATATTACATGCTATGTGTCCATGCAAATCTCAGAAAGTCAGCCAGGAAAGAAGGATGAAATAATACTCATGATTTTAAGTATCACTTGGTGTACAAGGCATCTTGAAAATCTTGCTCAATGGAAGATTTACTGTGTTAAATACTAAAGGAATTTCATAGTATATTGTGGTATGAAGAAAATTCACTATAGTAAGACTTTCCTTAAAAAGAAAAAGGTAAATATATACAAAGAGCAGTCAAAAAAAATAAAATGCTCTTAGGCAGAAACTACGTGAACTGTATTTAAGTATAAACTATATCAAGTGCTCAAAATGCAAGTAAACTATGAAATAAATTCATTTTTAATCTATTCACTTAAACTGATCCTCAACAACCACTAACTTTTTTTGCCTTTTCTTGACTCTTCCCAGTTTCTCAAGTCTTTCTGTAGCAAAGTACCTCGATCAGAAAAGTAGCTTTTCACATACTGCATTATTACTTCCCAGTACCGTGAGATACACATTTGTACCAGGATTAAAATTGTATTTAACACTCTGAATACATGCATGTGTATTTGAACTCAACAAATTTAATCCTGCTGAATTTATTTTAAAATCCAAACTGTTTATCAAAACTGAAAGCTGCAACAATTTCTCCTCGGGGAATATTATGCCTCTATTCCTCTTCTCCCAAGGAAAAACAATATGCAACTGAGACAGTTCTTTTCCCTATCTTTTGTAATGTACATTAGAAGCATCAAAAAACTTGAGTATAGGTATCTTGTTTAGTGTTATATAAACACAAAATTCCTCGAGCAAACACTAACAGTTATACCTCAGAGAACATCACTGCACTGACAGAGAGACAGGCAATATATTGCAAAGCCTCTGATGTGGCTCCTTGATATAGCAAGGACAGTGAAAAGAAATTACAATGTGAGACTAAATTTTATCTTTGGATTCTAATAAAAATTCAGTTCATTTCATAAATACTTAATACGTTTTTTCTGAAAATCGGTCTCAATTCATCTCTCGAATCTCCAGACTAGGAAAAATTCTAGTACAAACAGAAGCATCTGTAAGTTATAAGAACTGACCCTATATTTCATTACTGGTTGTTTTCCTGAACTGCCGTACTATTGGTAACTATACCTACACGTATTATATCTAAGTTGCTTGTGGTGAAATAGCTTTAAGAAATCATATAGCCCTCCTACCTATCAGTTTCCCTTTAGACTTCAGGCCAAAATGGGCATTTCTATCTTTTTCTCCCAAGTGATAATTCCCTCTGATAATGGACAGAGGTCAGATGTCAGCCCCGATTTTTGGATCTGCCAGCAGTTTTCCATCTGGTTTGCCAAGTTTCCCATTGTTCACCTCCACGGGCAATGAAAAAAGTAGGGAATATAGTTTGAGGGGTCTGTCTTTTCACACACGTGAAATGTGATCAGACAGCTGGGATGGGAAAATGGCAGTACATTATGGGATCTCTCACCCTGGCCTGCCTCCTGTCTTGTTCACTGTTCATGTGGTAGTTCCAGCCTCACTTTTGCCTGCATACATCCGTCTACTACTTTGAAGACAGCACCTAACTTTCTTCAAACACATGTTTGACAGTCTTCTTGGATTCACTGCTGCAAGTCTAATTAGGACCCTCAGTAATGGCAGGCTGTCAGTCACTATCTAAACAAGATTAAAACGAAGATTGACAAAACTTCATTGAAAACTTCATTGAAAAAAGTACTTTCAGCCAAAACTTACCTGTTGGCAATATGGATACTTAAATGTCCTAATATGGATGCCTTAACAGCAAAGACAGTAATGCTCTCTCTGTAATGAAAGACCCAAGACTGTAATACACCAGGCTGAAATGTAAAGCACTTGGAAGTAAAATTGAAAGCTAGTCAGGAGAACAGCAGCATGAAAAAAAGGTCATGTAACTCTACAGAGGATGTAGACATTTAAAAACCTGGTTTTATTCCAGTTTGGAATGAAACCCAAGAGTTTTGATATTCTATGAAAGAGATTTCCGAGCTCAGGCTTTCAGGTAGTCTTGCCCAACTATCTTGGAAACACAGACCACAGGAAACTTGGAATTCTTTGATGGAAAAAAACCTCTTAGCTGCCTTCAGTCAGGATCTGAACTCTTACAGTCAGTGAAGTTTTCCCACCATTTAAATAATTTACAGAAGAGAAACCACAGGCTTTATTCCTTAAATATTGATTCCAACAGTAGCATACTGCTGGCATGGTTTCTGCACTATGAGCACATTTTTTGGCTTTTGTATGTATTAGACAAATATACGTGAAATAGTATGGTTTTGTTTTATAATTATTTACACTTCCTAAAATACAGGCAAACTGTTTCAAAATTAAAAATATCAAAGAAGTGCAAATCAGATCCACACTTGCATTGCTACCATGAGGATGCACCAAAGAATTAACAGGGGATATGAAGTGTGGTGTAATTTTCACATTTCAAGTGTACGTTTTAACCAGCTAGTGAACATATTTTGCATGCTCTTCTCTGTGCTGATCTGCAGAACATGGAAAGTCACTGTGACTCAGCTTTCCCAACACTAATTAGTGCTTTTAGTTCTAAGGTAGACAGTTCATATCTAGCTGATGGTTATCACACACTGGTTCTTCAAGGCTGCCCAATTTAGAGTCTTACAGACAACCCCATTGACCCTCTAGACTACCGCCTCACTTCACCTGAGACCAAACCACCCAACCATTCAGAGAAACAGCTCTTCACTGAGCAGGCAAAAATGATTCAAATATTTTATAAATCACAGAATGGTTTACAGCCAGACTGGCACATTAAATCACACTCTGAAGAGGACGAGGAGCTACTGTACAGTTTCAGTTTGAAGAGCTCACGTCAATTTGAACAGCTAAAGAGATGGAAAGATACATTTTTCCCTTGACAGAACATCAAACCACCTGAAAAAGTTCTGACCCAGAGTACCCTGAGGCCTCCACTACGTATGCTTCTACCATTTTATCACGTGGGGATGCTGCAGATGCCATGGGCCCCAGGTGCAGGTTTGTCTGAGAAGCAGGAATATACTGTAGACCCAACAGCCTCTCTCTCTCTCTCTCTCCTGAGAGAGGAAAATCTCAGTACTACGTTGTTCATTTATGAAAAACATATATCTCTGAAAGCTGCAAGGGCTCTCAGTAGGAATTAACTCTCTTTATTCATACATATCCAAGCAATTCAAACATGAACTCTTTTTTAAGGAGACCACATGTGAAAAGTTTTCATTCCTTAGAGCATGTCAAAATGCCAAGTATGTTATTTTTTAAAGTTTCTGTTCCAATTAGAACTTGTGGGAATCTGCCTTCATCATTGGTTGATAGAAACTAGAGAAAACTTGTCCACTTCCCCTTCCCTTCCACCTCAGCACATCTCACTTCTTGCTCAATGCAAAAATGGCACATAATATATGTAATAACCTGTGGGATTTTTTTCCCACTATAATCCCACAGAGTCGCACAATAAGAATCAGTGTACTTCCATAAGGAAAGGCAAGCTAGGACTGCCTGAAAGCCTTCTTGTGGGCTGTCTCCACTACCTGAGGAAAAGTTAAAAGGAGTCCCTGCTCTGGTGCCTTTATAACTAAATGAATGTCTTACGTGAACCACTCTTTAAGGCAATTTGTATCCATCTAACTCCTCAGTAGTGTTGGCTCAGGTGCCAGAAAAAACACAAAAGGCCAAACAAAACAGACTGCTCTCTTAACACAGCAGGCCAACACTATTACCTGGCAAATTTCCTTCCTCTCTTTTTCTTTCTCCTTGTGATTTGATGTCTAGCCACTGCTTCTTAAATTAATTTTTGCTAATAGCATAAACTCCCACTGCTTCTCGTTCTTTATTTGCTTTGAAATGCAGGAGCTTCTGTAAGATAAAAATATTTATCTATCTTAAGATAAATGTTGATTCCCTTCCCCAGCAAATCTCCCGTGGTTCTCAAGATTATGTTTTAAGAAACTCAAACAGCCTGGAGTGTAGTACCATTTTGGAGAATTTTCTTTTAGAAACTTATAGAATCACAGAATGGTTTAGGTTGGAAGGGACCTTAAACAGTCATCTAGTCCAATCCTTCACTGACCACTTCTTTAATGTTATAGAAATTGTTTTTAATGGTGTGCTAAGCATTTTTATGAACGTGCCGTTAAGGTGTTTGCAGGTAATTATCCAATTTGGTTGACCAGGTCTTAAAAGAAAGAATTTTAATCGACACAAAGTTTACTGAAGCATACCTAGCAAAAACATTAGAGCTGCAATAAAACTACAACATGCATTCTGAAAAAAAAGAGAAAAACACAGAAGACTCTGCTCAGCTGAATTTTATAAGCAAACTCACAGCAAACACTATGAGAGGAGTGATAGATTATACACTTATATCTTTACTCTAGAACAAACTAATCAGATATCTTCATCAGTGCCACAGGAAAGTAAGTTTTTTAAAACAGAAGAAATAAAGACTGTCAATTCTCCTCATTTGAGTCTAACAGACGGACAAAATGATT
Source organism: Cuculus canorus (assembly GCF_017976375.1). Taxonomy (NCBI): domain Eukaryota; kingdom Metazoa; phylum Chordata; class Aves; order Cuculiformes; family Cuculidae; genus Cuculus; species Cuculus canorus. Next base: position 50,241,825 of record NC_071404.1, on the reverse strand, counting down.
CAGATATTAATTATGAGTGAAAAAATTGTGTTTCAGCATTAGAAATATTCAACACTGAATTTTCACATTAGCTAGGAAACCAGTTACATTTTAGGGAAACCTAGGTAAGCTAATGCACTGGCTATAAATCTACATACTGGTGGGAAGGAAAGAGGCAGAACAGTTCTGCTAATCAGGTAACATGACTTTGGAGGAAGAATCAGATTAGAAATAGATTTGTCAGATCGTGTGTCTACTTTAAGTTAATCCCCTGTACATGTCATGTTATTTCAAAAAGCCACTAATCCTATGGCAGTCAATTGCATATCAGTTTTTCAGATGTTCAGAGTGGGCCTTTTATAACACCTACACGAATCAGACACACTCAGTTCTGTGGAAAATATGTACTTTAATACACCGAGTTTCTCTACCAATGTGTATACGATAACTTTGTTTCATTAATATGTTTTATATCTTTTTTTTTTAAATACTTATTTTGTCTGGCTGTTTGAAGCAATTTTCTCTCTACTGGAAGACATTTGTCTCTCAAGAGGAACACAGCAGAGGTGTTTATAGCGAAGCTATAAAAGCAGGGAGGAAGGATGAGCAGTAACTAAGACTATCAGATACAATTAAAATTGCTGATATGACAACAGGAGAATGTAATTAACTATGATAGCAGTTTAAGAAAGCAGGACAAAGAACAAACAACACAAATGGAAAAAGAAAACAACTATTAAATCTTTAAAGATGATAGGAGGTCAGTCTCTCAGTTAATTGTTTTAGTCCAGAAAGCGGTTTACCCAGAAAGATCCTAAAGAAGAGAATTTCAATGACTGAATCATTAAAATAATTAAATGTAGAGTAACAGAAAGAAATTTATAGGAAAGCATAACCAAACATTTGTCTGCACAACAGCAAACAGATTATGAGATTCTCATAAAGTAAACAATACACCTTGTTCTCAGCACTTAATCACTAAAGCTCCTCTTCTTTTCTCTCAAATAAATGAACCAGCAGTTTTCATAACTAGAATTTTCATAAACATTTGTGATAAATTAGTTTCAGTACCATTTCATAAGTAATGAGTTGTACTTGGACTCATGAATCTGCATTCCAATTTGCAGACTGGGATAGAAAGAGAATTAAGGATAGAAGAGGAGATTTAAAAGCTCATTATGTAGTTCCAAAATTCAAAGAAGAGGGTAGGTTCAAATACAGAATACTAGTCAATGCTTACTACAACAGGGTATTCTTCTTGTCTTATTACACCCCAGGATGAAGAATTTTATTCTATTTCTACAAAAATTCTGATAGCGTAAATATTTGTACTGTTAACCAGACATAGAGCAATTACAGTCATGCATGTTGTCATGCATACATCTATATTATATAATATGTATATATTATAGATGTATGCATATTACTATCTATATATTATAGACGTATGGGCAATTTTTATTAACAAAATACATCTTATTTTTGTAAACAAAGCAATGCACTACAACTTTCCCTGTTGACACCAGAGTCAGTCTGGTTCACATCTTGCAATTGTGCTAAGCTCTGGCATAGGCTAGAAACCAGTATCATGTGAATACCCATCTATAGTAAAAGTCATATAATTAAACACCATAAAAGCAAAAATGAAGAAAATCTAGAAGGAAGAAAAATGCAGAGATATGCTGTGACTTTTTCATATGCTGTAAACCACAAAGATGTTCCTGTTCATATTGGCTTTGGACACAAACTTCACTGAGACTCTCCTTCACCACCACCACCACAGTAAAGGATGTAAAAGAACACACAACCATGGTACAATCCAGTGGGTATATTGGTACCACCAGACATGTAACATCAGGCAGGCTTTTGTCTCACTTTTCACATCACAAGCACATGAGGAATGGCTGATTGCAAGATGAGCATACCCATATCCCGCTTCTCCTCAGCTGCTGTTATTAGCAACCTTAATTAAAAACCAAAACCAACATGCAACCAACACAAATGTGCCAGCTGAGCTCCAGCCTACTGATATGCAACCTTACTTTTCAGGAACAGCAAGGTACAGCCCTAGATCTAAAATTCTTAGCAGTGCAAAAAACCTGCAGACAGCCACCAACTCCTGTTCTTCTAGATCTAGACCCTCTGTGTTGGGATAGATAACCCACGATGTTTCCTCTTCGTTTTAGAAAATAAAATTATTATAAAATAAAACACCTTAGCTACAGTGAGCATTGCTTTCTGCCCCAAAAAACTCAACACTACATTGTGAACGTAAACTTCACTCTCCTCCTGAGACTTTCCTGAAAATACAGAAACAGAAAGGATTGCTGTAGATTACAGTCATGGTAAGGATGCATATGATACAAACCCCATTAAAAATGACTTATTTCACCAGTGAGACTTTCCTCTTCCATTTTTCTGTAACTAAAATGTTTTATCTTTCAACTTTGGTAAGCAAGTGCATATAAAATCTATACCAACATCACTCTGTTCTCAAGCCTAGGCAAATAACAGGACTTTTCACATCCAAACATTCAGCCTTCAGACGGATGGCCCATACTTAAGGCTGCAGGAGCACAAAAAGTCAAGGAACTAGACTAAATGGTAAATCCAAGAAATTTATCAAATTTACTGAAAGGTATCCTCCAAGATCCCTGCTTTCCTTCTCGCAGGTTAAAAAAGTTAGTAAGGAGGCACTTCTGCTACAATTAAAGGATGAAAACTTCAACTTGTTCAACATTCTGAACGTGCTTTCTGAACATCCCTTTATTAGAGAGTCAAAAGATGCTATGAAGTAAAGCCTCCAGCTCAGTTTGCTGCTATAAATTCCGTGTTTAATGCTGGAGAAAGACCACAACAGAAAAAGGTATTTTTCATTATATTGTCATTAACAACAACAAATTATGGTAGAGCATGCTGAATGGGATTTAGTCTACCAGAAGCTATGAGGTAGATAATGGACTCAAAAAAGGCAAGTATGCTCTGCAGAAGAGAGCAGGTCTAAAAAGCTCAAACACTCTTCTAAAAAGACTGGTGAGAAAGATGACCTTAAAAATTAGAACATTTAGCTTAGTTACAAGAAAGACAGAGGAGCAAACGGTCACTGACAGTGCAAGATCTGATTTTAGCCTCTAAAGACCATCTCTCCTAGGCAAATTCTAGTATATCTGATGAGAAAATGATAGGAAAAGGAGATTAAAATAGCAGTAGGCAAGTTCATACGACTGCCACTGATCCTTCACCTTCATTACTGCCACCTAAAAGAGAATGCTTGAACAATCACTGTCTTTGAGACTTCATAGCTGTATTTTACATAAATAGGATTTTTTAAAAATTATCAGAGATCATAAACAAACTCTTACAAGGAAAACACTGAAAAAGTCTGAAGGAAATGATCCATCATATTTGCATGATGGAAAAATTACCTTTTTCATTATTATTAACATCAAGCGGCTACCAGCTACTACTACATCTAGTAGTGCCCAGAAAATTACAAAGTACATACAAATACAATAAACCCTCAGCCTAATGGGAAATCCAAAAGGTCTCCCATGAGACCTGTGGATGCTTTTCCAATATACCACTGAATCAGTTCACCACTGCTGAACTCAATGGACAAATCTGTCCTCATTCAATTTCCGTGTTGCTTTGACAAAAAGAAACTCTTGAGGCAGCGGAGTTCATTTAAAAATATGAAACTCAGGATGGGTTTTAGATGGCAGATGAGCATGCCTTTATTTTGCAGAAAACATATGGAGGTACACCAAATGTACACAAAATATTTAGCTCTTAGGCACTACACACAGGTATGCAGGCATTAGTTTTATCAAGGGAAGAAGTAATAAAGTGTGATTCAGTAACACATTCACAAGGCAGAAGAAGAGAATCCAGCTTTCCTAAATCCCAATTTGATGCTTGTTCCTGAATGTACCTGGGACTGGCAGACAACGGCACATATCTAAAGGGCAAACCAGCAGATTTTAAATGGCAGAAGATCAAAATCTCAGATTTACAAGATTTTAAAGAGGAATCTGTGGCAAAGAGCATCTAATAGTTGGGCTACAAATTCAACTGTGCTGGAAACAGAGGTAAGGTGTCACGTAGCCCAGGCAGTTAAGGCATGCATTAGACGACAACATCTCCTCCAGAACTAATTACATGGACTTGATAACTGGCTAGACTCTTCCACCTCTCTTCACTATGTTTATCTGTCCACTTCTGAACAAAACAAAACTCCCACTGGAGACTACAGAATTTTTGCTGCAGGCTTCAATGGAAGTAGAGCCCAGGTGCATCAAATTATTAACTCCTAATTTCAGGTGCATTCACTTCACCTCAAGTCTGTATATCATGCTTTTGACTAAAGACAGGATCATTTTCTTTATTAATAAAAAGAGAAAAAAGAACAAAAGAGCCAAATACCATCATAACATTCCTTAGGGCACATGTAAAACCCAATGATCACTGCATCACAGGATAACATTTAAAAAAACCAAAGACTGAGCTCCCGTGAACTTTGGACACAAAGGCAGAATAAACTTTGTGGAGTAGTTGAACAGCCTTTCCTAACTCAGAGCAAAGAAGTTGCTTAGAGTGCTATTCAACAGTAAAGCAAATCCCTGTCTTTAGACCTAAATGTTTTGTGATTGTTGCATGAACAGAGATAAAGCTGAAATGTCGTAAAACAATATCACTATATGAAAAACAATGCATTTTTTCAACTACGTAACTTTAAAATGTCCTATTCTTTTCAACAGAGGAATAACAATCAAATATAACAAAGAACAGGACACCCGCCAATGGGAACAATCTCATTTCACAGATTTAATGTTACTTCTCATTCTATTCACAGTAACAATTTGAAAAAAAACCATGTTTCAATAACATAAGGTATTTTTAAATTAAATTTCTTCCTTAAACATCCACTTTTCTCTTTTTTTTTTTTCACTTGCCCACTACATGGCAAGAACTCTTCATTACTTCGTTTATATGCTTTATTCTATCTTCCCTGTCTATTTTAACATTTCACTTACAAAGATATCTTTTATTCATGAAACTAGTAGTGTAGCTTCTCTTTATCCAACTTAACCCTATCTTAGTACTGTCCTGCACCGGCCTGGGGTAGAAAAGAATACATTTTAATTTGCAAAAGTCATGAGTAGTAGATTGAACAAATGCCTTAAAACTCACACCTACAGAGGCTGGTGCAACAAGCACGTCTGCATACATGCAGGAAAACACACAAGTATTGTTACGACTCAGATTTGGCAGCTACTAGTTTTGTTGAATGTACATTTTAAAATAATTATAACCCAGTTCTGTGATGCATGTGAGCTTAACTTTAAATAGATGTTTAACAGTAAGCATTTCCAATAAAATCCTGTCATTACTGGGCTCAGTATTTTCAAGTTTATTGCAGAATGGAGCCTTTGGAATAATAAAAAGTTAATATTTTTAATTACATGAAACTTATAGTGTACAGTAAGCTGAAGAGCAGTACTCTCTCCAGTCTGGAAGCTGAAAATGCTGACTGCACTGATGGCTGGAAATACTAAAGCCCTCACAACAGCTTTGTTGGTTGAGACAGGTTGCCAATGCTCTGAAATTTTTGCTAGATAAACTGCTAAATCTTGCTGCTGCAGTTAAAAAGTGTTCTCACTTCTTTACGAGGTCACTACCCCTGCAACAGAATTAAGAAAAGGGACCTAACAAAGGGCAGAAACGTGTACAGTCACATCTACTGATTCTGCTGCCGCAGTGGTAATCCTTGTATCGAGGGGAAGAACTGACAGCTGGAGGTGGCAGCTATCTTCAGCTCCTAGACCAAGGCCTTCCAGAGCTTGCCTATCAAAACTCCAGCAAAATCCCTGGCTGATGCTAGGGCTCTGTCACCTATGGCTTACTGGATTTTCAATGCTTAAAATTTTCCCCTAATTGATATAATTTTCCTCTATATCTAAAAAACCCAAATTAGCTGCATCATTCCTCCCTTGTAGTCTTGTTATCAGCTCCTAGAGTCTTTGTACAGAAGAACACATTCATATTTCTGTCCTTACAACTTCTGTTGCAATCTGAGTTTCCTGGCCTGTTCCTCCTCCTTCCCTGCCTTCTCACATTTGGCTTTAGAAGTCCTCACTTTGCAAGGCGGGCTCAACACAGTAGTAGTTTCTCTCTTCCCTTTCCTAAGTCTTTCCTACTGTTGTTTTAAGATGCATTCCTGCCAAAGCTGAAATGATGATTGGGAATTTCTTGGCCCAAAGAGCCCCTGCTCTTTTGTTAAAGCACCAGAGGATATTTTGTCTTTTTTTCTACTTTTGTTTTCCACCACTTGACGGTGGATTTTCACTCTCATGCTGAGATGAGAAGGAGATCCTAGTCCTTTTTCTTTTCCCTTATAAGGCTTTTCATATCCTGCAAGTTTGCCACAGATCAGTAGAATACATGCAAAAAACCTCCTCCCCAAAATATAAAGCAAATAAGTGGCACACAGCTCAGAACCATCACCAGTGCTGTCAGAGAGTGTAGCAATTTTTATGCAGAAAGGTTGGTTCTGAGGTACTTTTCAGTAATCACGAAAGTTTCAGTGGGAATATTTTGCTTCACCTGTGGGATCTGACTATTTCACTGCACAGAAAGACCTCATCCTACTGAAATAAAACTGAACAAGTCACCAATATATCCCTGGCAAAGTATTTTCCCACATGGTGTCACAAATTGTTCTGGGGAAAGATCCCAATTTCCACTAGCTCCATATCTCTGCACTCCTTAGCCCCGTTGAATGTCACTAATCCAGATTTTTTTTTCTTCTGCACCTCTACCTTCAGCTCAAAACAATAAAGAACATTAGAGGATTTGGCTGGCCCCTCCCTCTAACTTTACATTAATCCTTTAGCCAGTAAGAAGAGATGCTGTGATACCTGCTCCCAAGCGTCCTGCTTTCCATGCCCTACAGAGAGCAAATTAAAACATAATGGTTAAAGAGAGGGTGGGATTTTATCTTTGTAGCCAGAACAGTGTATTTACATATTAATCTCCATTTTCTTGACTATATAAGTCTCATCTCTGCAACCTCTAGAGATACAAAAGCTGGATAGAAAGAATGGCTCTAACTTAAGAAAAATAATGCTGCTTTAAAAAATAAATAAATGAATTCAGAACCAGAATGTTCTTACATAAAAATTAGAATTTTAAACAATCAGAAGAAAGATAAATTCTACCACAAGGAATCTCCAGTTTACAGACTGCCTATTTACACAGGCCAGTGTCTGACTATTTACCCTGGAAAAGTTGTTTCTTGCATAGTAATCAAGCCCACGCTTACTACAGCTGTTGCAGAGTGAATGAACCCTCTTCTCGGCTAAACACTGAGAAGGTTCAGCTAAATCAGTAGTCTAAGAAGGAATGAAACAGCAGAGACTATCTGAGGTCTGGGGAGAAAGACTGACAGCTGAATCCAACTAGACAGCCAAAAATATCTCCTGGGCAGAAAAGCAATAAACCCCCCTCCCAAGGGCTTGTCTACATAATAAAAAAAAAAAAAAACAAAAAAACCAAAAACAAAACCAAGGGCTTGTCTATATACACAATTGTTCTTATTTATTTTGTAAGTTTCTCATGCTAAATCCACTATGTTAAACTGAATTTCACATATAAGGCACTGATCACACATAAGGCACAGTCTTTGGAAGAATCATGCCCATACTTGAATTGTTCAGGAATATTAACCCATTGGCAGTCCATAGCCTTTATATCTCATATGCCCATACAGTACAGTGGCTGTTTCAACTGCAAAATAACAGGTTTTAATATCCATCGGCAAGGCTGAGTGCTGGAGCATAATTGTTGTGTAGTTCATTCCCTGCCACCAACAGAAATAAAGCACATGAGTAAGCATACTTTTATTTGAATAACTCTTCCTATGGAGAGGCTCCTGTGGTCAGTTTTACCAGTCACAGGTCTTAATCCACATAAACACTGTTATGCTGGCAAAACCCTTAACGAAGTGCCTGATGTGAGACTCTCTCTTTGAACTCCACTCACAAAAGAAGATAAAGACCTTTCCTGGTAGTCTTAGTCTCCTGGAAAGGAGAAACATTGTGAGTTTTTTGTTGTTGAAGTTTACTTTGGTGTTTGTTTTTTTTTTGGGTTTTTTTTGAGGGGGGAAGCATTCTGGGTTTCATTCAATTGGATTTTGGTTAATTTTGAGTGGCCAATGTCCAAGTGAGAACTCTAAAATAAACTATCTACTTTCCTCACAACACATACACGGCAACTTGAAAAGATGACAGTGACTTTGCTACTGTGCTCAAGTGTGTAAAGATAAATGATCAAGTGTATTTTTTTTAATAAAAGGTGTGTTTCCCTTTTGGAACAATAAAGGAGTTTTGTTTTTCTAAGTTATTACAGTTAGACCCCTGAATGTGCTGCTTTTAGGTTGAAATGTATAATATCTTACAGTGCCACTTACCAAAAAATTAGAACATTTGAGACTTAGGTGATGAAAACAGTGCAGAGCAATCTAAAACATGCCCAACATTTGTGTAACATATGTAAAACATGCCCTCATTACTCAGAATACTCCAATGTGTATGTGGACAGCAGAATCCTAGCCAAAAACCACCAAGAATGCAAAATAAAAAATTGAAGAGAAACAACCCCCCTCTCTTCTAACTACTGTTTCTACAGGGCATACACTTGAGATTACTATTTACGCACAGTTAGCTTTTAAGCCTCGTTTTGTGAAGACTTAGGCAACAGGAAAGAATAAAAGAAAAGTAATGCAAGTTACAAATTGATGTAAAGAGAAATTATTGCAGAAAGTGTATTTCTGTGCAACAGGAAAAACATATATATTGTTAACCATTGGTTGATGATGAAGTCTATACAGGCATGTAAAAAAAACCACATCTGAAACAGCACAGTGCTGTACAAAAAGAGCCATGCCACTCATCTAAAAAAAAATTACGCAAGTCACAGTTGAAGGCAACACGTAAATCTTCTGTCTCTTAAATCCTGAAGAGCTTTGTAAAAATTCTGTCCATAGTGCTTGCAGATTTTATTTAAAAACATAAGCATAACTTTAGCCTATTGTCTCAAATTCCTCATTCACATCCAACCTTCAAAAATTCCATTAGTTTACTGCTACTCAATGGTAATAACAGATTATTATCAAACATTATTTTATATAAAAAATGAAATGTCAATCAGGTAAAAACATTTTATCCACAAGTACATATTTTATATATATATGTAAATAATAATATCTTCAGTTGAAAAGCCTTTTAATGAGTGACAAAATCAGCAAGAAATAGCAAAACAATACCTAGGAACTTCAAATAGAAGTTTGAGGGCTACTTCTTCTGCATATTTCTAAATGCTTTTGCTCATGCAAAATGTAGTTATACTGTTCTGCATGCACATGGATGAAAAAAAATCTTTGCAAGATGATCTTTGAAGAGAGAATATTTAATTTTTTGGTGAAGGTTTTGTGGACTTTTTTTGTTTGACTGTTTTTATGAAGTCAAATAAAAAGAATGTTTTGAGAAACAGCTGCAGCCTTGGCCAACTAAACAAGAGGTTACTAGTAATAAACACATACCTCTGTTATGAATGATTTGGCTGTTGAGGGGTTCATTATAAGAATAGCCCGCCTCAGAGTATCCCGGTAGCGGTTCAGTTCTTCTATTCGCATAGTGGCAAAGAGCCCCGTGATCATTTTATTGATGTTGTTTTCTACTTTCTGTAATGCTACGTCCATTCCCTGTTGAGATACTTTGTCCAAAAACTCTTGTATTCCACGGATATCTAGAAAAACCAAAAGCCAGACAAGATGTTAATTCATAAGTAGAAAAAAAAATGACACAAATAATTGTTCAATTTATGTCACAGAAGTGTTGTTCAGTGTGAGGGAGACCACAATGGGCTTTCACTTAATATTTACTAGAGCTCTTCCTGAGCTACACTCATGGTATTTCTTAAAGTACTGAAACAGGAGAAAGAATGACCACATATCAGCTACTGCCCGAAAGAAAAACTAGAAAATAAATCTACAGATATTTCTAACAACTTTCTTATTTTGGTCATTCAGTCATCACACTTTTTCCTTATCTTTCTTAAAGGACTTTCACATGAAAATCCAGAAAGACCAGTGAAGCCATGATGACCATAGCAAACAGTGCCTCCTTTGAATAACGGCTGTCACTGGACAATAGAAAGGGAGAAGGGAAACAAGTAGATTGCTTTCTTTTGCAGAACTCAAAATTATGTTATCCACTGCAACACTACGTAGCCTAATATATCTAAGTGAAGCGTGGGCTGCTCACTCACCAAAAAGTCTTAATGTTGTTATAAATTGCACAGCTATTTATTTCCTTCAAGACCAAAGTGAAAGCCAGACATCCAGCTGCAATGGTACTGCCTGCTCACATCTGATACTGCTGCTGCTGCTGGCTGAATTTAACAAGTTCTTCCACAGCAAATTGCTCTAGTCTGGCTCACTTTGAGTAAATTCTTCTTTAAAAATGACTTGGAAAGGAAACATAAATCAGCAATATGCTGTGTTCACTGTCCAGCTTGTAGTATCTTTAATGTCTCTAAAGCTGAAATGGCTGTGTACTCTTACACTCTGATGCTACCTTAAAGCGCTCCGATGATTTGAAAGGCCTTTTCCACTACTGAATTCCAAAAAAGTGAGCTAAAAGCCTGTGTAGTTTTTTTTCTCCTGTTCTTTTGAATGCCTTCACCTAACCCCCCAAACTTTAGATTCAATTCAAAATAATTCAATGACCTCATAAGTCAGAGTACAGGCTACTGGATCTCAGGAAAGTCCCTCCAGACTCACCAAGTCCTCACTGTCTAACCCCTACCCAAAGCTGTGATTTCTCAATCTCTTTTCTGGAGCTAAGTCATCGGTTCCCTGATGAGACTCTGCTCCCCGGCAGTCGCTCAGACCTCCTCTCCCAGAGGATGTTCAGCACGACATCCTTACTTCCCTGCTGTCATGCCATCCTCCTGTACACCCATCCGATCTCATTTAGAGAAACAAGACACAAAACAGACACCGCAGACACTGCCTGGCACAGGCACTAGTTATGGGGGAAAAAAAGAAAAAGAAGGAAGCCAGTAGCGCCCAACATAAAAAGGAATTTCTGAAGAAGCAGTTCTTTAAAAATAAAGGTTCCTCAGGTTTAGGACAGCATTTGTGGTTAAAAACCACCAAAACATATTTCTCCCATTAGAACACAAAATCTGGTCTCTCCTAGGTGCATGGAATTTGATTCCATCCCCTGAGGATTGCAGTTCCTTTTCTGCTTCCCCCCTACACTACTGATGTTCTATCAGTTCTTTGTCTTGATCCCTTGTTTCTCAGGGGAATGGCCAAACCTGAGGCCACAGACTGATCACATTTCTTTCTTCATGAAACATCTCATATTTGAGAAAGCTTCCAATTAAATTTTCCAACAGTTTGGCTACTCTTAAGACCCTTCATCCTCATCTATCATCTTCCCCTACTCCCTGCCTTTCTTATACAGGGGGCAGAGGGAAGGCTTTATTTAATCCTAACATAGGATGAGTCAATATGGCATGAAGAATCTCAAAAGCGTTCATACTTGTGATGCAAGAGGACAACAAAAGGCTGGAAAATCAGACTGAAAGCAGACTGCAGAGATACCTGAGACTCTAAGCCCTAGAAGAGATGTTACATGAACAGCCAGAAACTCTAACAGGAAAGGGGTCTCAGCTGGCCTTTGGGGTGGTCTGTTTTTCAGGTGATACGAGTGACACTGTGCTGGCACTTACAACAGCTCAGGGTAACCCTAAGACAAACCACAGAGAAGAGCGGAGCATGCAGCTGTTCTTTACTTTATCAGGATTGCAGTAGCTATGTTCTCATAAAGGTACACTGACAGGCGACAGCTTTTAGAAGAAAGGAAACTCATTTCAAGACCAGAGGAAATAATGAAAATCTTTTCTCTTTTGGAAAAAAATATTGTGTGAAAGTCTTCTAACATTTTCCAAAAAAAAATGCCTAGAGCCTGGCACTCTCCGCTAGCCTGAAAGACAGGAGTGCTACCAGCACTCAACTGTGGTCAGTCCTGCAAACACGAGGCAAACTTGTCCAGAGGTCCAAGCTGCAGGGGGAGAATTATGTGACTCTCTGGCCCTCCCAGCAAAGCATCAGCAACATGACAAAGAAACTGTGTGATACACCCACAAAGAAGACTATGGAGATGTCACATATGAATTTCATATGGGAAATGTGATACCAAATGCATAAGATCTGCAACTAAGCAACTAAGGTCTGACCATGGCAGATGTACAACACTATCTGGCCCAAAGGGAGCCAAGCAAGAATACTCCAGCATCCAGACATGATGGGCCTTCAGGCAAAAGCTGGGAATAACTGAGCTAGAAACCTTTACACTGCGTTTACCGGAAGTGTTGTACTAAAACTAAAGTCAAGTTTTCCTCTTTTCCAAGCCTAGCGAATAATCTTTTTACCGAGCTAGACATTTGAAGATTTGTGGGGGCCCCAACACACTCCGAAGTTTAAAGATTCTGACAAACATAGGTGATTTTGGCATTTGACTTCAGGTTTTGGTAATATAAGCTATTTGAGAAGTGCTGGGTTACACAGAAGTCTAGCAGTTCTATCACGAAGATCTGAGGCTTAGACATTTGCACCTTGATCTGCTTATTTTCAGCAACAAACACAAGCATAAGGAAAACAGCATTCAGTTTCCATGGTAGGGAAAATGCTCTGCCTGTCTTCCCAGCAGAGATGTACTGACTAGAGAGTATTACAGATAGTCATCTTTCTTCAGCATCAGATTACCAAGATAATTCAAATTATAAAGAAATAGACGTGTCATAGCTTAGAAACAAACAGTCCTCCAAAATAATTCAACAGAGTTAGTCTTAGAAGTTGAACTGTCATACCCAGCAAGTTGGGCAGCTTGTCTAGAGCTCTAAAATACCATCAACTGGAAAGAAATGGTACTTTAGGCCATTTTAAGCATTCAGCACTGCAACCCCATTCCTCAGACACTGCTGAAATACCAATATTACTAAACACTTGACGAATATTTTACACATGAATAAAATACAGGCTTACCCTAAAAATAAAATTCCATAAGAGAATCAGATACTAATTACAGCTTCTATTTAATATCTAAATCAGGAAAATTAAATTCAGTCTAATCAGAGATGTTCGAATGTTTTTTGCACTTTAAATACCAATTTAAGAAGCATCAAGATTAATTGAACTGCTACAAATATGCCTTGCTTTATGCAAATGATAAAATAACTTCTTTCCACTTTAACCCCTGCTAAAGTTTCCAAGGCTCACCCATGCTGAGTGTTATTCAGCATCCAGACAAATGGAATAAAAACTGACCAGTTGGAGTAGGTTATGAAATCCTTTCTTAAAACTTAAATCCTATAGCATAAATCCATATATCCTCCTACAACACAAGGACTGGGTAAGCAGGAACCACCAAACAATAAATATGTTTACATTTCAAAACAAGAACGTAATTTTGCTTGACCTGAATGTAGAAAAACACAAGTTATTGGCTGATATTTTTATAATCTGTGTTATCCCAGAAGCCAGATTATGGGGTCAAATGGCTCTGTTTGCCACAATCTGCAAATATAAACAATGAAATGAATCTTCACCAAATAAAAGGATAAAAGGCACAAAGGTCCAGTATTATCCTACAGTTCTGCATTTTTTAGGTGACCACACCAACAATATGCCATGTGATACGCTTTTAGGAAAACAGGACCATTCTAATGAAAAAGTTAACAAAGCAAGATTCATAAAACTTCTTTACTACTTCTGCCTTCAGCACTGATACAACACAAAGCTGTGGGCAGGAAATAAATATGGGCTTGTTTACACCTCATCATATGCAGTAGAAGAATGGAGGTTTTGGTGATGTTTACCTGCTCCTATGAAATATCAGAGAGAACATAAAACCACCCTGCTATTTAAATTCTGTTTAAATCATGATGGTGCTTCCAGTATTTCAGCAGCAAGTCACTAGCAATGGTCACATCCAAAGCGAATGCCAAAGGACAGATACTGCCACTGAATGGGCTGCATTATCTGTCCTGTGTGGATTGTCTGAAGGTGGCACATATCCACAGTGCACTGTGGAATCATCTTTCTAATAGATAAACTCCTTCTGCAGCAAAATCTGGCACGCAACCTGTGGCACAGATGGCTGTACTGTGGAGACACAGGACTGTTCATGTCTGGAAGACAGGTGTTTCTCACCCTGAATTTGCTAGCCAACCTGCTGCCTGGCCAGAAAATGCATTTCTATTTTCTATTTAAATCAGATGAGTCACAGTCATTTCCACAAATGCGAAAGATCTGCCTGTTATTACCAGTATTAATTATCCTCCTTGCTGATGAAATCCAAAGTTACCACACAGAGACAGACCAACGCTAAAGCTGTTATCTCCTCTCCCAACTCAGTGTCACTATTAGTTAGCATTGCATTTTCCCTTTTTTTCACTGCACAGCCACTGCTTCCACTCTACATGTGTGTACACAACAACATAGTACCATTCTGCAATCAGATACCCAGCATCAACTGTAAGGTTAAACTAGGAAAATTAAAAGAAACATTGTCTAACATACTCTTTTCAACCAAAATTATGACCGATCTAAGAGATTGTGAAGTTGGCTTGGAAAGTTTGATAAACAAAGAGGAAGGCAAGCAAAATTTATCAAGGACTCTGATGGAAATGACCTTCCCTGACTACACATACATAACTACGCCACTACGAGGCACAGGTCTATAGGAAGGTCTAACACTGCACCACTGGTCCAGAAACATTCCAACACTGGACACCCCAGACTGGCTGCAGCCTCAGCTGAGGTGCATGTGCAGATTGTCCTGTGTGGGTAAGCTCAAGGCCCATATCATCCTAGGATCTGAAGATGTGACTGACACATTCAAATGCAAGTACTCAGCATAACGCTACTCACGTTGAGATCTGGATTCAGATGCCAGCTTTACCACTTGTCTTTACTGTGTCAGTTATGGTCAACAAGAGCTAAGAGAGAACTCAGAAAATGAAGTTCAAGTCAAATTGCATACAAGCACTGAAACAATCCTTTTGATACTGGAAAAAACCACAAGAATCAGGCAAGTATATTAAATGCTGTTGCAGAGCATGCTCAGAGCAGACCTAAGCATCCTTCACAGACTATGGGTCCTACACTTCAATCTCCCTAAATGACCAACCTGGCAGGGACACTCAAACCTCAGCTAACACTAACAATAGCACCACTTAATGAAAAGCTCAGCAGCTGCATGGCAGAAAATATACGCAGCCAAGGTGACTGGGAAAAGGAGCCAGTATTTCTCAGAAGATCAAGAGGATTTAAAATCCTCAGCTTTCCTCAATACTACATAACAGGAGAAATTGTCTCTGCTCTCTTTTCATTGAGGTCTCTACACTGTATATGCGATAAACTCGGAAGAAGAAGATTCCTGACTTTCACAACCTGATCTTAATATAAAAAATATAAGATGCAGTCCTCTCACAAGGGTTTTTTATCACTGAAGTTCCTCTGACTTTTTTGTTCTCTCTGGCCCTATGTAACTTTAGTTTGCTATCTCTGTTTTTATGCAGAGGAATAATTTCAGACAAAACAAGTCTCCTAATCCATCTCTGGGAAAGCCTAATGATCAGGGCATCTTAGAGCAAACTATGCTTGGGTTCATGTAGGAAAACCAGTATGCAGTGAGGTTTTAAGCTACACAAAATAAATCCACCTCTATCATTATATTCTACCTAAATTAAAAGGCACTTGCTCAGCACACTGGTTATCTCAAACCTGGTTTACAGTCATTAGTTCACTCTCCCTCTGATACCATTTTAGATCCAAGAACATTTTCCTCACAGTATCCAGGCGATAAATACCAACTGATTCAGCTGTAGCAGTAAAGGTGAATGCACCTGTCATAAATATTCACTGGCTGATTTACACAAAAGATCACTTCATTTGTAGAGTTGATGAGAAAAGCCATTGTATAACAAATGACACCGCTCCAATTCTTATCAAGAAAGCTTCATAAGCTCAGCACAGTGATTCCTCCTTAAACAATGATGGCTAACATGACAGCAACTAGCAATTATGAAAACACATTATACACAAGGGAGATGTGCAGCTCCAGCTGGACTCTCACGGTGCCACTGCTCTGCTTAAAACCTTGAGTAAAATATTCACATTCCCGTGAATATGTTGATATTTATTAACATGGTTATGATCTAAACCAAGAAAAATAACAATTTAGCATGATGATTCAATAACAGTCCTTCATTCCATTTTCACAGCAATGGGATTCCCTCTCATTAGCTTATATGTAATTCAGTGAACCTCTAAAGTAAAATGAGCAAATAAAAAAACCCATCAACATAGCTCTTTCACATTAGCATTTGGGAACTGAGAGAGAGCGGTTACCTGAAGTATTTCAGCTGGATGATATAGCTTCAGAGAACATAGCAGTAGTTCAAACTCATTATAAGCAAATTCAAGCTTAAATGCATAATTGCATATGAAATCTCATTTATATTATCAAAATTTCTGCAACCTAACAACTGGGGATGATATTTCTTGGGGGAAACTGAAAATTTTCAAATTATAACAATGATTATTTTTCCTCCCTTGCTTGCAATTTTATGAATTTTCAAACATCCAAAAAAGAGACATTTTTTCTCAAATTTCTTAGTATCATCCAGTTGAGCAAAAGGAAGAAAACTATATTTATATACATCCCCCCCTTTTTAAAGATGTTTCCTTTTCAAACTGTAATAAAAACAAGTCACTTCAATTTTGTTGTTCAGTATGAACTACTGTGGCACTACTGAAATGTTTATGTAACCATTATTTTAAAGGATCATTCAAATGCCATTGGTATTAGCTACTTTTTGTTTCATACCATATATAAATTATTAGAGATTACCCTTTAAATAAGAAAAATCAATACAGATAGTCTCAAGTACTTGAATCAATGCTGGGAAGAGGTATTAACTTTTGAGATTTTAATTCTTGCAAGATTTGACGTTTCCAAGCTTACTAGTGATTGACACAAGATTTTTCCTCAGAGTTCCTCAGTTTTTTAACTGGAAAGAACAAGAGAGAAAAAGCAAAGAATAATAAGGATAAATAAAACTGAAGCTAGAACTAATTCTTAAGAGTATCAGCTGTGGCCTTAGCTCTCAAAAACAGAAAGGGAATCAGATTGTGATCACCCGTCACTTGTAAAGGCTGACAAGGATATATATTCTATAATCATATACTTTTGGCTGTGTAACCTGCCTTCTACGTTTTCATTCAATTTCTTTTTGACTACAGTTTGAATTTGAGATTTCCAAAGACTTCTAGGAGTTGTCTTTGAGTAAAACAACCTCTTGCAAAGAAATGTAGTTTTCCTACTCAGTGCCTCCAATGAAAATAACAAGATACTTAGAAATAATAGCGCTGTTTATCTTCAGCGTTTACTCTCCCATTAAAAATCATGCCAAACTTAAAAATATTTTACTGAAATCCTATATAACGGTACAAGAGTACAGAGCTCTATATCTCTGCCTAGATATATGCCTTCATTTAGTAGCAATTAATCTATACTTCTGTCTGTATGATACACCAACTCTCCCTGCAGGTCACTACTTGCTCCCTGTTGGTTTTCATATGCATGAGGAACCATGCATTCCCTTCCAAGGAGGTGGTGAGGAAGAGCAAAGTGGCAATCCTTACAGACTTCCTGATAATCTTACTTAAGACAAACTCTTCCATGACTGTGAATCAAACTGCTCCTCAATATTTTTTTCAGTTGATTAACAGTTTACACTATGGAAACAAGAATACTTTATGAGTGGACTGGTGCTGAGTAACATAAGCTATGAAAACATGCTGATAAACTAAGATTTAGAAATTGATACATATTTTCTAGTTTTTTTCACGTCTCTCTGCTTCGTCTTTTTCTTGACTGGTTAAAACTCTGAGAGAGAAGTAATCTTTTCAGTTTATGATACTACTTGACATTTATGATGTTATTCTGCCTACGTCGTGTCTTTTTTCCAATTGCGGTATAATTTCTTCCATTCAACAAGCCAATTACTTTGTACAATAGTTTCCCTGTTTGATAACTGTTCATTCGTTTAGCTGCCAAAATATATGTTTACAAATTCAATTCTAATACTTCTGAGAAGATATCAAAACAATGTGCTGAGAGACGAAAAACACTTGATGAACGGTAGTGACGATCCGTGCAAGTTTCATGTAATCAAATATTCTTAATATGTCACTTTTCTTCTGATGCTTGCAGACTTCGTATATAGGAAAGAAATCTCATACCTCTGCAAAACTGAGATAGCTCCTCATTTACAGTGATTACCCATTACACAGATATTAGGAGAACACCTACAGTTTTATTGGTCATCAGCACTGGAATTCTAGATACAATAAAAGATTGGGTCTTCCTTCCTTACTAACACAACACTGATAGTGTTATCCATTCCATCCTTAAAGGCAGCAACACGAGCAAATGACAACCCCTCTCTTAGCTTTCTACACATTCACTTATAGCTCCTAGAACATGTTTCCCCAACTATTACAAGGTTAAAAAGCAGAAACGTGGCAATTGTTCCACTAGAGAATTTTTATGGAATAGTTCAGTTATCTCAGAAGTTGAACAATTTTAAGTCAATCAAAATATATTCAATATATTCAATCTCCAGTGGTAATGTCAACCAGCGAAAGCCAGTTGTTAAAAAAGTCCTCACAAACAGCTGCTAACTTGCAATATAATTGATACATTAAAGTTACACAGATGAAAAATACATGTTCCTTTCCTTATCTAAATGACATAATAAATACTAATGGGGAAAAAAAGAAGCTCAATAATAAACTTGAATTAATTATATGTTTACTGAGGCACGGGAAAGTAAATGAGTACAGGAAGTTGGCAAAGAGCCAGATGAGTTATAAACATTTTTAAGACTGTCTGGAGACAGACTTGAGAATATTACAGTCATCAGGCAGCTGAAAACAGCCTCGAGGTAATTATAAGCATTTGCAATCGATTAAAGACAGCATGAGTCTTTTATGAATCTTTATTAAACTTGCATTAAAACTCTTAAACGTTTTGAAAACGCTATGGTTTCAAGCACATGTATGTCAGTGGTCATCATATATTTATGTCTGGAAAATGTCTGTGCAGTAAAGTGTCAACGGAATTACTTACTCTAGAAGGTTTTTAAAGGAGATACTGTGAGTTCAGGGCCTATGCATATGCATGGGCATCGCCTTAAAATACTAACCTTCTTACAACACAGGAGGCAGCCTCTCTGCTACCAGCTCAGCCTTTTGAGTTCCAGTACAATATGTTCTTTCCCAGGATCTTTAAAGAACAATACTCCGATCCTATAGTACTCAATTTACTTGAAAACAATCACCTTTCTGGGGCTGGGATGGGGAGACTGTTCTCTCTTAACGTCACAGTTTCACAGACTTCTTTATTTAGGCTGGAATCCTCAGTTAAACAGATCTTACTGCTCTCCTCCTTGAGATTGTATTTTATTTTGTGTCTTACTACAAAATCCTCTCTCAGATTGAGCTTAAGACATGTTTCTAGTGATGTGACCAGGTTCCTCACGCCACTATCTTCATCCTTTCTCGGTGCACAAATAGACTGAAATCCCTGTGTATGCTGAGGAGCATGAGGGAAGATCCAAGAAGTTTCTGCAGTACAGATTCCCCCTAAACTCTCCTACTGCTAATTTCCTCCTTTCCCTTTTAGTGAAGTCTCCAACTACTTCTTCAACTTCCATTTGCCATGGGAATGCCTTCTTTCACTTCACAGAGCAAATCCCCATCATAGTCAATGCTTGTTTTGTCAATGCTTGTTTTGTTTCTTTTCTTTACAAAAGTTAAAATTAAATTACCTCCTGAAGGAATGACAAATATCCATTGCCAAATATACGCAGTATCAGTAGGAAGGTCAAAAAACTGAAAGCAAAGATATTGTAGTCCTGGGATCAGTAAATATTGCATAAATCAACAGTGATGGTTACATCCCAAAGGCATGCAGGTTGAAAAACACAAGGTTAAGCCAGAAATCTAGACAGATAAGTGGGATTTCTTAACTATTTTTTTTATTTTAAATATAAAATGCAGAAGAGTTTTAAAATATTACTTTCACCACTACAAAAGAGACTAGGAAATGAGACAAAATTAATTCTCCAGCAACAATCTTAGGTCCCCAGCCTTTCTAGATAAAGTGCAGAATCTTTCTATCTGCTTTGGTAACACAAAAATTAAAAATATTTTTTTTTTCCAAACAATGGGACTTTCTCCCTTTCATCTCAGAAAAGCACAAAATTTATAATAATGTTCTTGCGATGACTGACTGGCTTCTTCGTAAAGAATTTACTACTACAGAACGTATCTATGTATTTCAGGAAAATAATAGTTAACTGTAAACAGCCTGAAGAGTAAGACATCAATTGAGGAGTTTGCTCCTTGTTTATACACCACAGAGATAAAAACCAACAATATGCCTGGATTCTAGGTCAATTACTCTGCTGATATGGCCTGGGCTCACACCTTCGGATCGCAAATGACTACTTCATTTGTTTCCTGCTGCAATTGAATGAGTAAAGGTATTTTTCATGGTACTATTTAGGGACTGACCCTTGCCAGATCCCAGTCCATGAGCAAGGCAGGATTTGCTGTTCCCAACTGTTCTGATTGGTTTGAACTTGAAATCATAAAGATGTAATAACTTGGCCAAGCTTGCTCAAAAGGTCTACAGATATCAGTGACTCACTTTACAAATCTAAACTTTACAACTTCCAGAGTTATAAGTCATACATTTATAATGTCCATTATGAAAATGCCTTCACTGAAAAGGGTGCCGATGGTACTATGGAAGAGTTCAGAGACTTAGTGGAAGAACTGCTCAGACTCTACACCTGCTTATAAGGAGATGCACAGCTACCCTCTGCAGCACAATGATCACAATGGGTTGAGCTGAACAATCAAGAACGGAAAGAGAAGGAGCCAATTTGGCTGCTTAAATGAAGTAAATTTGGCTTGCATGCACTGTGTGGATAGTAAATTTAACAGCAGAAAGGCATCAATCTACTACATAAATTTGCTGCGTTTCATGCCGCCTACTCTTTAACTCTGCAAGGGAACTGTCCTTAATGATATTTTAAGAAATGCAGAATCATCCTTGAACACTTCTAATATCCTCAATATGAAATTTTCTTAAACAAAATCAGATTTCACGTCCTGGGTAGGCCTTTTGCTTTACCTGAAGGAACAAAACCACACTGAGTACAAGATGACTGACTACAGTTTTCACTGGGAGTTCGATCTAGATCATCCCAGCAGAGAGCAAGGATGAGGGAAAAGGAGATTCACCTCATTCTAATTTTCACAAATTTATCTGAATTTATACGCTAAAGGTAAAGATATATTTGTAGTAAATGAAACACAAACAAACACCACCTAAGTCTCCTGAAGATAAACATTCTCTTTTGTCACCTCTTCATTCACTAACTGTTGCCTCACATTTTTACTGCTAAGGCTCTGCCACTGAGAAAAGACTACGGCTTTACAAAAACTTTCACTAGTTACTCAGCTTAACAAAGTTGACAGCAGCAAAATACTTTTTTTGATTAACAGCAAGGTGTCTTTTGTCTTGTTTTGAGTTAGAGCAGTCAACCTACCTACAATTTTACTTGGAAAAACACCCATCAGTTAAAAACTGAGATGTCAATTATTTCAGAAATGCATTTCTACATCACTTCAACATCCATCTGGATATGACTTAATAGAAGAATTGCTTCTTTCAAAGACTTCAACTTTCTTTGTTGGTTAAGAACCTTTAAGTAGACTTGAATCATCTAGCATTTAGACAGAAAAAGTGCTAAAATATTAAAATTGAATATACTCTTCTACTTTTCAAATTCAAAAAAGAATTTGGGAGTTCTAAAAAAGGATTACACTGGGGTAATAACTCTTGGCCCTGCAGAAAGACATGTTTCCAATTATAAACAATTCTCTAACTCTCTGATAATGAAAAGGAATCTATGATAGGCTGCAAGATAGAAAACAAAAGCAATTCAATTCATAGGATTAAAAAAATATGATACTGATAAACTGACAAATAGTTGCAGCTTCATATAAAGATGCAAAGAATGTGGTTTAGCATGGTATTTACCTTGGGTATGAGCCAAATTTTACTGTGGGAAAATTCATTTAAAATACAAAAGACACGTTTTCTTTCACAAAGCAAATTTGTTACCGGAAATAATTTCAGTAAAACAACTAAAGCATTTTGTTATAAATGGTTAAATTAAATCACCATAGAAAAAATTTTTTCAGAAAGGAAATTATTGTAATTCTACTGGTCGCTAGAACGAGTCAGTCTAACAGATTTGTCATGTTTTCTAAACTACAAAAAGATGGTAACAATGGGGAAAAAACAAAGGACTAACACATATCAGAACCTATATTTCTATTACTTCTCAATTGCCGTTTACTGCTATGAAGACATCACTTATTGTTATGATATATGCCTTCAGAAGCAAAGACCACTACATAGGGAAAAAAAAAACACTGTGGCAACAAATTGCTCTGTTTGCACACTTGTCATTTCTGCAGAGTACTGCAGAGAACATACCAATAATCTCTTCCTAACATGATTTTAATTCTAATGCAAGTGTTGATCTCCCACCTTTTTTAATGTTTAATACTAAAATGTTACATTAAAATGTCTCATATTAACTGCTGCAAGCAGTTAAATTGAGCAAAGCTTCCAACCAGAATTTGATTCTAGTTCTGAGAAAATAAATACTACTCCAGCAGATCTTCCTGGGCATAGGACTGGGATCTTCCAGAGGGAATTGCAACCACCCTCAGCTGCGCTGACACTTGGACCAATGGGATGGCTTACCCCTGGAATTCCCCGCCACCTCTGCATCCAGAGTCTTGATTTGTTTACAAAACCAGCACGGAAGCTAACAGTAAGGTTCCTTTCCTCAAGGTCTTCTGGGGTTATCGGGCCAACTCTCTTTTATAAAACCCAAACTGATGCTGGACTTTTTTTTTTTTGTTGTTGTTGTTGTCCAAGTATTTCACATCTATATACCCATCTAAATGAATGTCTTTCTCAAACATCACAGAATCACAGAGTATGTAGAGTTGGATTGGACTCCAGGAGGTCACATAGTCCAAGCTCCTGCTCAAAGAAGGGTGAATACTGAATTCAGACTTCTCCATTCTATAATTTATTAACAAGTAATTCCAGCTCCTCTTTTCAGGCCCTGAATTTCTCTGCCTCTCCCTCTGTGTAAGTCCTTCCTTGGTCAATACAGAACCTGGGAAGAGAAAATGTCCACTGCTAACCATACCGGAAATGCTTTGAGTATATCAATAAAACAGCAGAAAGGGGAGAAAGTGACATAATTTCTTTAGATTTAAAATGAGCTCCTGGCAAGATTGCTCTCAAGGGACTGCTAAGAAAATAATGTTATCACAGGTACAAGGAAAACTACTGCCACAGATCAAAAACTGGCTAAGAGGATTAAGAACAGGCAAAATACTGTGTCAAGCTTAATGATTTCACTTGAAACATGGTAGTGAGGAATTAGAGAAGCATTACAGTACGAGCAACAAGAGGGATTGAAGAGACAGAGAACAACTCTTATGGTAATGGAAATAACAAGAGGTTAAAGATGGTGATCTGAAAATTCCGCTCTCATCTTCCTTATTAAAAGTGGAGCAGGAGATAGTCAATGAAAGTAGCAACATAAAATTTTAAAAAGAAACTGCAGGAGGTAAAAAGAAAATACAGAAATTTCGTGTTGCCATAGGATGAATGTTGAAAAGAAGGATTTAAAACAATTTAAAGAAACATTGTACCATTGCACAGATAATAGCCCTATTCAGATTTGCTTAGTTAACTAAAAACTCGGGTTGCATTTAAAATCTTTCTACTCATGGTATTAGTCACAAACTACGCACACACACTAACAACAACAAGAAAAGACAACGCAACCCCCCATGCCACCAAAACCCCATTGAAAATACCCAAACTCCACAAATGTCTAGAAAGAGGACAGACCGCTCAGCATATACTAAATGTTGACTTTTTTTACACCTTTTCCTGATGTATGTGAAAGTGATCACTGATTAAAGTCACATTACCAATCTGTCTTGGGCAGTATGGCATTACTTGTAGATTACTGAAGTCAGAAAGCCATAGAAGCTGGTAGAAAGAATTAATATCTGCCACTTGTATGTCTGGGTATGATGTGTCACCAAATAAGCTACTGGTCTGAAACGTATTCCTGGCAGGCAGGCATGTGTGTTACATAAGTTGCACCATAATGAGATTCTTACCCAGAACTCAAGGACAAAATGACATGGTGTCTGAACTGCATTCTCAAACTAAAAAATGAAATCATTAATAATGAAATTGAATGATTTCAAACTAGCATTGATGAATATAATTATTAAAAATATTAATTATATTTTTTAGGCATAAGAACTCAAAAATATATGCAAAAAGACGTCCTTTAGCTGGCAAGACTATGATCTTCATAGGTACACTGGTACTTAAATACACAAACTCATAAAACATGAACAAAAATACTCTTCGTTGCAAGGTTTTTGGATGAGTTTTTCTATGTCTATTCCTTATCCTATGGCTGGTGCTTTTAGGTGCTGCTTTGTTATAAATAGCAATTCTCCTATTCATCATTTTCTATCGTTCTAATTTAAGAATTTATTATGTAGCCAGGAAATAAAAATCAATAACACCTGACCTGAATGAATCAGATATTATGCATGGCAAACAGCTGAAGTGAGCATTTTTCCATGACTTAAAGATTTAACTTTGAAATTAAGTTTTAAAACATTCATCCAAAGCAGTCATGATTATTTATGAATAATGGATGCATCTGAAGAAAACAGGTCTGGTTTAAAAGCAATTTTCCATTGAAAAAAGATCACAAAATCAGTTAGATTATACACCTATACTAGAGAAATGTGTCCAGCTGTCCTCTCAGCCATAGAAGATATTTTGTACTCAGCTGAGTCAATGAGTTGGATGGTGCAGTCTTGTGATGCCGCTTCTGGGTCGCACTAACTCTATCACACAACAATCATCAATTCAGCACCCTTCAGAAACATTGAATGAACTCAAAAAAGAAGGAACATTGCCTTCTCCAGTCCCTCCTCCTCAAGTTCTTTGCTCTACAGAAGTTCTGTCTACAAGTTTTACATTTATGAATATTATGAATAGCAGCTCACTCTTGCTGAGGCCTCTGAACTACATTCACCACTGTTTCAGCTTTTGGTCATCAAATATATGCTAACAAACGGGAAAGATTCACCATGCAATAAACAGCTCTACAGAATGTAAAATCTTACCCATTACCTCTTGAATTGCCATAATATATTTCTACAGTCTGAAAAACTAAAACTTGCTAAAAACTCATATGCTTCACAAACACTGGCAGAATAGAAAGCCAGATAAGTTCTCCATCTATCAGCTAACTCTAACAAAGATATTATCAAATAAACCTGTAAATGTTGATGGATTTTAGAAATGGATTTCTCTGAGGTGCTGTGAAATGATGACAGAAACCTAAATGTTTACAAGCAAAACATAATCTATTCGAAGACTATATAGATGTAATGTGACTGCTTTCAACAGAATTATGGATTTGACAAAAATTACCCTGCTAAATAAATACTTACCATAGTCATTATCATAAAAAACAATGAATTTCTGCCAGGCATATTCGGTGATCACCCTCAAGATGACATCATTTAAGTAGACTGGGGGGCGGACGGAGAGTGTGTAGTCATCATTGCGGTTGCTCCTGGTGAGTCCGCAGCCACTTCTTGGCGTTCCTGCTGTTGAGCGCTGGATGAAGAGGTGAGGGATGTGCATGGCATCTGCCAGTGACTGCAGGGATCCTGCTGATGTGCAGCCAATGGAGCTGACAAGGGCCAGGATGCCTTGGTTCATCAGGTCACAGGCTGTAAGAGAACACAGTGAGAAAACGGTGTTCAGTGCATAGAGCCTATATTGCTGTTGAGATGCAGACACTGGGAACTGAAACACAACAGGTCCAATCAAGTGAAATATGGATAAAATTTTGCACATTGAGTAAGTCAGGGCTAAAATTCATTAAAATCATGAAGCTTCTCTATTCATTTGGAGCCGTCTTTTGGTGTGAGCTGCAAGACTGCCCTGTCCACCTTGCCCAGCAATGAATTACCCCTTGAAAATGAGATCCACCCTTGGGCCTTCTAAGGAGCACTAAGAATTGATTCCGGCTACTGGATTAACATGACCATCCAAGCAGAGAAGCACTCTTCAAAGTCTAGCGTAACAGCTCCATGAATAGGGTCTTTGCATTATATGGAGAAAACTGGAAGAAATAACAGCTCAGGCTTGCTGTCAGCTTTTGAAAACAACAGAATATGACAATATGTACATTATCTTGTCCAAGCAAAATCTGAGTTGCTTTTTGGTTTTAAGAGATGCATGCAACAATGCTATGCAACGTCCCTTTTCTTTTTTTTTTTTTATTTTAAATAAAACCTAAAAAAACCTCTAGTCTTATGAACAGCAAAATGTTTTTAAAATTCAGTAAACGGTTCACATACATGTATTCTCCTCACTCCTATATAGAACGGTATGTAATTGTTTATGAAAAAAATAACACCTTGTAAGTAATGGTCCTATTAGTAAGGGCTGAGTTACAGCAGACATTTTAAAGTACAATACCGATGACATTCACATTAATACCAAAGGTGTTTATCGTGATTAATGTTAATGCAATCAATAAATATCAAAAGAATTAATAATGATTAGGTCTGTAATTCTGAAGTATTACCCTGTGAAATAAAGCAGAGTGGAGTGTTTATACTGGGTTTCTAACATACCTGAGAGCTTGAATGAGGAAACAACACAACCTTGTAGCATAATTCCCCAGAACTTATGCAAGGCTAAACTTTGAAATACTGAATTTGCCACCAGCAAAGCTACATATGCAGTTAACCTGCATTTACACATATATTTTGGTAATGGGATGGTAAAGAATAATATATATTTACATATGAAGATCTAATACTTACTTGCAATTACTTATTTTGCGGGAATATTCTGCACACAGAACAGGTGTAGGCAAAACCAAGAAACCCACATATGAGAATATATTTCCCCAAAAATACAAAACCATATTTTAGCACCAGACCTGTTATCTCCTATCATATGTCTCTTACTCACAGCGAGCAATGTTTTAGTTCGCAATCACCTGTTGATATCAATGGGAACATTCACAACGTGAGGAATGGAGATCCACATTCAGGCTCACGTGTAGATTTTTGTAGCCAACGACCAGCACTGGCGATCATGAATAGTGAGAATCAGCCTCTCACAAAGCCAGTGCACTATTCTTGCACTGTTAACGTCCTTCATCCAGAGGGACCTGGATAATCTGGAGAAGTGGGCCTGTGTGAACCTCATGAGGTTCAACAAGGCCAAGTGCGAGGCCCTACACCTGGGTCAGGGCAATCCCAGATTTCAATACAGGATGGGGGACAACATGATTGAGACCAGCCTTGCAGAGAAGGACTTGGGGGTGCTGGCTGATAACACCTTGACATGAGCCGGCAATGTGTGCTGGCAGCCCAGAAGGCCAACCGTATCCTGGGCTGCATCAAAAGAAGCATGGCCAGCAGGTCAAGGGAGGTGATTCTGCCCCTCTATTCCTCTCCTGTGAGACCCCACCTGGAATACTGTGTCTAGCTCTGGAATCTCCAACATAAGAAGGATAAGGAACTGTTGGAACAGGTCCAGAGGAGGGCTACAAAGATGATCAGAGGGCTGGAGAACCTCTGCTACAAGCTGAGAGAGTTGGGGTTGTTCAGCTCAGAGAAGAGAAGACTCCGAGGAGATCTTACAGTGACCTTCCAGTACCTGAAGGGTGCCTACAAGAAAACTGGGGAGGGACTTTTTACAAGGGCATGGAGTGGTAGGACTAAGGAGAATGCCTTTATATCGGAGGGGGAAAGATCTAGACTAGACACTGGGAAGAAATTCTTCATGATGGTGAGGCACTGGAACAAGTTCATGGATGCCCGCTTGTTAGAAGTATTCAAGGTCAGGTTGGATGGGGCCTTGAGCAACCTGGTCTAGGGAGGTGTCCCTGACCATTTAAAGGGGGTTGGGATTGGATGATCTTTAAGGTCCCTTCGAACTCAAACCTTTCTTTGATTCTATGAACATACAGAGAACTGGAACGTGTTGTGGGGAATTCCCAGGGCATATTGATGCTGAGGCTCTGTCCAATGGGAACACTGTTGAATTTCTTCATGCAGATAAATATGGGAGGGCGAGTGTTCCCACAGAGAAGTTTCAAAATGTTTTGGCTTAGGATAAAATGTTCCTCCTCTATATGCTCTGAATATAGCTCAGCTTTCGGGTCAGCTCCTGGCCGTCAGGTTAAAGGTAATACACTTTTTAATAAACACAAACATCCTTTTTTAGAAAAGTACCAAATATCATTGGTAATTAGACAAAAAAAAAAATCAGTATCTCACAAGTTTCTAATATTCAGGACATTTCAAAACAATCTTATTAGTATTCATCTTTTATGTTCCTTGTTACATTCTTCATCGTCACTTTCAACAAAGATAAAAGGGTTGTCAAGTTATCTTTTTAGGGAGATGTTGAATCTCATTTTTGATATGGATCTCCTGCATCCTGTACGGCAATATGTAGGTTGCATATCCCAGTGAGAATGCTACTGCTTGAGAAAAACTGCTGTTACTGATATATTGGTGTACCCATGAATAAATACCAGGAGCTATCTTTATGTCAGCAGATATCTTTACTGTTAGATATCAACAGGTGAATAAAATTGATGTTAGCATTTGCAAAAGCCTGCTTTTAATTCAACAAAAATTTAAGTCTACATGGCCCTGATGCTACCCATTCAAATAAAATACGTAGTGCGGCCCTCCAGTCTCTCAAACATGACTTTTAAAAATACAGCAGCCAAACCGCATTACAGAAGTTGCTGAAAAATCCCTAAATTTCTAGGCACACTTTCAGACTGAGAATAAGCAGTACACTCCCTGTAATGCTATGAAGTGAGAAACGTACTTTTCGTGACTATTGCTATTGAAACATGAAAGAGAAGAAAACAGCATGGAACATTTAAGCTCCACAGGGCCGAATGCTAATACTGGCAAACAAACTGAATAAAGGATTAAAATCTTCTCTCTTGACACTGCACAACATTTGTTACAATAGCCTCAGGAGTGAAGTCGCCCATGTGGCTCTTTCTTCCACAATACGCATATGAAAATT
The DNA here is from genome assembly GCF_017976375.1 of Cuculus canorus. Lineage (NCBI taxonomy): Eukaryota > Metazoa > Chordata > Aves > Cuculiformes > Cuculidae > Cuculus > Cuculus canorus. Next base: position 50,212,420 of record NC_071404.1, on the reverse strand, counting down.
GTGTGTGCTGGATTGGGGAAATACGCACTTAATTATGCTCGCAAATGGACCTTATTCCTGTACTCTTAGAGACTATTTAATACACAGAGAGTTAGCTGCTGGAGAAAGGGCTGTTATCTCAGAGGAAGGCTTTTTCTAGAAAATGAGTGCATGAGTTTCAGAGTTTGCCTTTGAATCAGTCTGATGGGATGTTTCCATGAACCAAAATATAATTTCTACAATACATACAAAGTAAAGCCCATACAATATGTCAAAATATCATGTACAATATTAATATATTCCTTAGCCAAGCATAACTTCTGCAGATGAGTTGATTGGTAAAAAGCATAAGACTGAGGTCTACACATTTTCTTAATCCTTTTTTACTCTCACAAGCAAAAGCTGTATTAAGTACTTTTCCTAGTGATCCAAATCTTTCAACTGTATCTTATAAATGAAATAAAAGCTCTAGTTCAAATATATTTGAAATCCTGGTTGCATTCAATTCTTGAGCCTGAAATAGTGAAGTTATATTTTGTTCTATTTACGTTAAAACAGTCCACACACACACACACACACACACACACACATATATATATAAGGACTTAAATGCTATCTTGCCATTCAAAACTCTGCTGCAATTTAATTTACTATGATCTTCTTAGAGATTGCATTTCCAAGGTGGTATTTAGTCTACTGACAATACGATCAAGGAATATTAGTTTGCCATCAACTAGCGAAAGAAAAATATTGCTGTGTCTCTTAAGACCTCAGTCAGGGCAGAAGAAATGTCAAATTCAAATGGACTTGTACACAGCTCCATGGCAAGTTTAAGAAAGAAGGAACAGAAAATTAGTAAACAGTGTTATAAAGCGCTACTGCTCTATACCATACGTTATCTTTAAATGTAAGTTGTCCAGACATTAATTTGGCCCTCATAACCACCAGACAGCAGATGCTATTAAAAACTGAATCTTCATCAGATAAAGGAAGAAAACTGATCATAGAATGTAAACATGGCATAGACAGAACATCAAGAACGTCTATAAAATAAGATAATTTAAAACATTTCTCCACTGTAGATATATATAGCACTTACAGCACATAGGACGTCTAGCACACACTGGCACACACTCAGCATTACATTCATCTCTTCAGCTTATCTTGTTTTTCTCCAAATGCGAAGTTACTGAATTTTCAATACTGGTGGGCCGATCGCCAGTAACAAAAAAAAGTGATCTTCTAGAGTAAAATCTCTTCTAAGTTAGTTTGGCACAGCATATAAGGAAAATTTATAATCTAATTTCATGTTCAGTATGCTATTTTTTTAAATAAAGACCATAGCCAAAGCAATTTTAAATAAATAATTTACATCTAGGCTATCAGCTTGTATAATCACTTCCAGCAAAGCACAAATTAAATGGCTGTGGTTACAAATGTGTCTTAAAATGCATTCTCTGTAAAATGGAAAAAATAGCAGTCCTTAAATAACTACTAGAAATCTATAAATAAGAGATGGTTTAAAATTAGATGCAGGAATAAATAAGAAGCACCAAAAAAACTGACTACTGAGATTTAACTATTGTTCAAAATGTGAACAATTCCTTACTTATTTCTCCTTTTTTTCCTGATAATAAATCACAATAAATCACCCTCATACAGCATAAACAAGCCAAATTAAAAAAAAAAAAAAACACAAAACGTATAAGATCTCTGGAGACTGATTTTGAGTCTAATTTTGCTCCAATTTAAATTACTGGCTAAGCAAAGTCAAACAAAAGCCTTTACACAGAAACTTTGTTTATCTTTTTCCTCTCTTTTGGGGTCTGTACAATTCGCCACCAGACGGATCACAGGTTCCCTAGAAGGATACTCAAATTTGTTCTCCAAACCAACAAAATAGCCAGGAATCTACAATCTAGTCAAAGGCCAGGAAGAAAAGTCTAATCCATAACAGCTTCAGGTTTTCTCCATACATTAGCCATGAAGAGAGTATTTACAGATTTATTTATGCATTCTGGAAATTCATCTTCCCCTTCATCACACTGTTTGTCTTGATCCACATCCAAATCAGGATAAACAACTGATTCAAGGAGCAAAACACAACATCAGGAGACTTGAGCACCTATAAATATATATTAGGCAACCAGAACTTCTATGTAGCCTCGAAAATATAAGCTATTATTTCTTGTTTACTTTGAGAAAAATAACGTGCTGCTTGCTGCTCCTCAAATCCTTTCTTAGTTTCAGGATGCTGATGAAGGCTGAGAGACCGCAGCATGCAAATTCCCTATTGCAAAGTGTAAGGAATAAAGCTAAAGTCTGTATTTCTTTCACTGAGATGTTCTGCTCCTTCCTCATTAAGTGGCTATGCTAAGTGCAAGACAGGTTTTTTTTTTTTTTTGTCTTTGTCACCTTTAAATAACAGTCCCAAAACATTCATTAATACCTTGAAGAATTATAATGTAGTCACGTGGAAAAAAACCATGAAAACTTACAAGAAGTTTAAACAGATAAACTACAGGTCTTATTGTTTGGTGTTCATAATCTCAGAGGCGAGAAGTAAGGATAAAACGTGATTATGAGATCCATGATCAAGCGAGATTGGCATCAAATTTTCAATAAATCTTTTTAGTCACTTTTGGATAGACATTCTGCTCTAGTAAATTATCTTTCCTTCATAACACAATGGTTCATCCCAGACTTTGAAGTGAATTATTTCAAGATGAGTGACAGCATATTTTTAATATATCATGAAAACTATTCAAAAGGAAATAAGGGTAAGTTGGAGGGAAAGAAATATTATTTACTGGATTTTAAAGAATAATCTCTTCTGCAGTGCAGATAACGGAGTCTATCCTGTTCCTTTTCCTGATAAGGTTACGGAAAGGCACTTCATTTACATGTTCCCTGTAAATATTATCCAATCTCCTCCTAGCCTCCACTACATTTTACACAACTTGGACTGCTAACAGTAGTTTAAAACCACTTGTAATTAACTTTGAAGGGATTTTGAGTTGTCCTGACTGTAAAACAAACTTGTGTTTGGGTCTTAACAGCTCTGCCTCATAACCCTTGGAATTTCTTTCTTTGGGGAAAAATAATCCAAACTTCTGATAGCTAAGAGTAAAACATAATACCAGAGAGCATATGTGCATCTCTGTAGTTCAAGACACCACAACTACTTTTGGATTTTTCTACTGAAAAGCATTTTGTGAGAGTCTTTTCTGGGTCAGATTTCTTCCTGCATACAGGCTTTGCTGATTATGCTAACGTTAAATCCATCATATAAAAATTTATTAATTCATCTGAGCCTTGCAAAAATAAACTGGAAGTCTCTCAAGTTTGGAGGAAGGCAAGATTTATATAAGAAGGGTATTTTGACCCTCTTGGAGGGTGCAATGGGCAAGCCTGAAAGAAACCCAGTTTGCAGAATCTGCCAAATGGAAGGCTCTGCAAGTTCTCTTTTAGGACAAAGTCCAGATTTATTTATTTTTTTTCTGCAAGCCAACCTGCAGCTCTTCTGTTCAGTTCTACAGAGCTAGACAGAGGGCACATGTCTTGCCGGTTTAGCACATCAGGTAGAGAAACAGCAAGTGTATCTTTCTATATTTTTCGAATCTCATTTCACCTGGTATTCCAGAATTGCACACGGGCTTTATGTCAGAGGAGTGATGGTTCCTAGACTTTTAAGAAGCCTGAAGTGCATTGAAAAATATTGTAAAAGCCCCAGCATTTATAAAATGTTATATGACCACAAATCCTCAGCTGATGATAGCTTTAGCTGCCATCTCCTCTAGCATATGGACATATGTGTACTCCCCAAAAAGTGCCATAGTTTTTCAGGATGCCTATGGTTGAGGAGTAAAAAGAGGCTGTAGCCCTGACAGACCTGGAAAGGGGAGACTGTGCCAATCAGTACTCTTATAGAAAAGTTCAATACGAGTGCCAATGGCTAAGGAGACACACAGAAAGAAGGAGGTTGTATCCATTAAATCCATAGCAGTGACATTCATTGGAGAAAGAGATAGAGACACATCACAAAACTGACCTCTAGGATCTGCAAAATTAATGTAGCCTATTGGAAAAATCAAGTAATGCAAGGAAACGTGGTCCTAGATTTCAATAATGACTCCAAAATCCTCTTTTTTTTTTTGTGCTGATCCCTCACTGCCACAAGCCAAATCTCACCCACTGCCAGCATTCCTGCTCAAAATGTTGCATGAGCAATTTCCATTCATCCATTCAGCAAAATGAAAACTTGTTATTTCATGTGTAATCATTGGTAGATTACACTTGATTATCTATTTAATGATGAAGCATATATTACTTTAGTCTACTGTACAGCCCTCTATCCCTCCATCCCTTACTTCATCCTTGCCTTTGCACTTTTAGTTTTTCTAGCCAGCACTCTTTGAGAAGTTATTAAGCAACTCAGTGTCTGATATCCTTTTTAACAGCTAGCCTGCCTGCTACAGATCAGCAACTATACAGAAACAAAAAGGCTGAGACTTAAAGCAGCTTGATATAAAATTAAAGATAGAATTTTATCAAAAGATAACATCCTGATTAAATCATAGGGATTTATTCTAGTTTTGTGCTCTCTGAAAGTCTGTGCAGAAGCGTTGGAGGGAAAAACAATAACAATAAAACCTGTTTAAACATTGAGCGTTAATAATTCTCATTTTATGGACTTGCTCAAAACAAGCCAGGGCAACAGTCTGTTTAAGAGAATAAAACACTGAACTTAATGTAATTTGACAAAAATTACAGTTTCCTTGCCACCTATCAATCAGGCAATTTTCCCTTCCAGCCTTTCTACGTTAGATCTAACCTTACTGTCCTATCTGCTTTTTCTTCACCTGAGCATTGCAAAACATTGGCTTTCATTTTCCCATTGCCTATTCAGCCTCCCTCCCTAGGACTGGCTCTAGCCAGGCAAAGCAACTTGCCCTCCCTTTTCACGTTTCCTCCTCGATCTCTTCTTTTTCACTTCACTCTCCCCCCTCCCCCCATTTACTTCACCCCATCTCCTCTACTGTCAAGAAACAACAAGATCTAGATGATTTGGCATCGGACTGAGAATCTGAAGGTTCATATCCTAGTCGCATTTCTGCCATAACTTTGTCGCATTACTGATTTTGGATAAATAACTGGATTTCTATTATGCTTTGATACTTTAGCACCTTTGTAAAATACTTCTGCATGATCTAAATACAAAAGATTTTTATATTTGCGTTCCCCCTCAACCTTTTTTCCCAAGATTAGAGGACCTATTCCTTAACATAATTCACATTGCTAGAAGGTCCTTTACATCCCCTCTATTTCTAAATGCTCACATTCCATGGCTCCCCTTTCTTGCCCAATCTATTAGCATGGAGACAACAAGCTCTGCTGAAGAGATGCAGTGCGAAGCACAATACCACAACCTAATCCAGGGCAGACAAAAGAACACACAGCTGGTAGCATTAGTTTAATTGGAAGCCCTACAATGGAAAGAGCTGCCTGCACTGCCCTGGATGAGCTTGGCATTATCCCAAGCAGAGATATTACTGAACAATACTGCTCAAAATAAGACCATCCCCCAAACCAAAATAAATCAGTGAAGAGCAATCTGGGAGAGCTTTCTTTCCATCGCTGCAAACAGCAAATGTTCAGGGAATGTTCTGCTAAGAGGACAGTAGAGCAACTTGTGGTTTTTTTTGGTTTTTTTTATGTGGCATTGTAGAGAGAGAAGCATTTTCATAAGCCAAAAAAAGGTGCAACAATTTAATTATTATTTTTAGGGGGAAAAAAGAGGCAATTCTACTAGAGAAGTGAATAGAACAGAATAATTTGAAGAGCAAACAATACTAAGGCCAGATCTATGCCATGAAAGAGGGAAATAGATTCTACATCAGTATAAAATAGCTTTGTACAAGAATAAAAAGGAAGCAAGGAAGACAGTACATCAGTTGCAAAAAACACATGGGGGTGAAAAAAATGAAAAGTCTGTAAGAGTTCAGAACATCAGTTCCATTAGCAACTTCCCCACTCAAGAAAACCTTAGACAAGTCAAAACAACTATCACCATTATTATTTGCTAAGAATAGATATTGTGCTTATTTCACTGACACACAGAATAACAATCCTGACAAGAATAAAAATATCAACTACCTTTTATAGAACACTTATTTGTGGCATCTTCATCTCTATTTCACAGAAGAAAAGAAAAAAAAAAAAAAACAGATGTGCCAAGGAGAATTACTTACCCAAGGTCAGAAAGCAAAGCAAGAAAACTGTTTTCCATGCCAAGTTAAAACATGCACAAAGCCTGAAAACCAAGTCTTTTGTTGAAGCTTTTCATTGTTTGTTTTGTGCATTAGCGTGCAATTGAAAGCATTTCATGTTCTGAGCCCAATATAACTAAGCTTTACGAAGACGAAAGATTTGAAAGGCAAGGTGATGTGGCCTATAACAAAGGGATTAAGTGACAAAGAGTTCGAGATGCATAGTGACCCAGAGAAAGAACTCTGTTGATTATGAGAGGTGGTGGGCATGTGTCACAATATTGAGACACTGGTATGTACGTAATACGGAGTGAATGAGGTAAATAAAAGCAGAGCTGTAGGTGGGAGACTAAATCTTGGTGGATAAGGCAAAATGCCAGCAGACATAAGGAATGTATTAGAAGAAGTAGTAGTATTCAATAAATGAATAATCGTTTCACAAGGCAAATTACAGGTACAAATTACTGAAGGGAAATCATAAAGCACTGAGGCGAGGTGAGATGGAAAACATGCATGGAAAACTCACTTCCTGGAGAATAAACATTCTTGATGAGGCATTTTGGATCAAGGCATATAATTCTATCAGATTAGGTATCTGGTAGCAGCAATAGAGGAACCCAGCATCATAGCTTGTATTACTTTGAAGCACCTTCAACACACTTTCATGTCTGACGTGCAGCGCGATTGCTTCTAACAACCCCAGAAAGCTAAATATTCACTAACATCACATAAGATGGTGAAACCCAGAACAACACATTTAAAAAAAACTAGTACTAGTAGAAAGCATGGGGACAGCAAAAAAAGGAGAACCCATAGTTTTTTTGCAATGAACAACAATAAAGGAATGTGAAGAGTAAAGGGATTTAATCACAGCTCTGAGGTCACAGAGAAGGATGTTAAATATTATCCAATAAGTGATAAGGCAGTAAGATTTGCAAACGGGAAGTAAAAAAATCCACCTAGACATCAAGGAGGAGGATGCGGGTTGCTGCGATGTGAGCATAAATACAGCAAGGAGGCCAGTGACAGTGGTACTGTAACAGCTGAAGTGGTAGATGGCCAACGCATTGACAAACGTGTCAGTTAAAAGGGCACGCAGGAAAAAACAGCTTGGTGCATGATAGAGACAAAGCAACAGCAGGACTTGGCAGCAGCCTCAGCGTGTGAAGAAAAGGAAAGAGAAGACAAAATGTGCCTAAGTTTGAGAGCCTATTTTTGCTTTCTTACTCCAGGAATAATAATGGTGCAGTGTTCCTTTGGTGCCAGTTGCAACCTTTTATTGAGATTGCTTTGCCTTTAATGATTGCAAGAGATGCCAGGAAAAGAAGGTAATACAGCTTTTCTCTTGACTTTTTTCCAATGTCACAAAAAAAAAAAAAAGAAATTTGCTTAACTCTGAAATGGAAAATATATATTTTTCAATGAGGAGAATTTGGATAACACTAAACACTTAACCTTAATAGGAAGCAGCAGTTGTTCTAAACTATGCACACCATGGCAAAAAATGGACTGCCATGAGATATAAAACCCATCTCTGGCAATGAAGAGACATGTCCAAAGAAATACGTACCCAAACAATAAGAAATCAATTGACTCAGATCCTATTTTGAATCCAGGGCAAAGCTTCCCTTTGCCTATAAGTCACATTTTAGAGTTGTATTTCTCCCTGATAAACACAAAACCATGTGGAGAGGAAACCGCAAGCAGTCTCAGCTTCCAATACTGGAGCAGAAGTAGTTTTCCACAGCCTATGCAGCACAAGCCAGCAGTGTCACGTGCAGGAACACCTCATGGTGTGAAGCAGTTGAACTCGCTTGCTTTTCCCTCAAATGGAAGTTGCAATTCTCTTCCTAGCTCTCTTAAAAATTGTAATTGCTATTGGTTCTAAGCAGCAGTGCTCACTGCATACTTCAGATGCTAGTAACTTCATTCCAGTCCTTAAACTTGTGGGTACAGCATTTCACGTATTAACTGACATGATTTTCTCTCCTTTCTGCAAGTCTTTTCATGAGACATGCTGCCACAATAATTCTGTAAAACAGAAGCATTGACTCCACTACAGTATTCTGCCTATCTGCCACATTAACTCATTTTGTATTGGTAGCACCTCATGAGGTTCAAGTGAGTTGGCCCATTGCTACTGGATGTGAATCAGGAACCAGGCTTCTTTGAGTATATTGAGAGCTCTTCACTGTGGACTGCAAATAGCATCATTCTCTTCAGCTTGCTTTTTCTACTCCACTTCACAGAGGAGTCACAAAACTCCGGAATATTTGCTTCAGATGTCAAGTGCCTCTGGGGCATCATACCTGTGTGTTTAGCTCCAGTACTGAGCTCTGCACCCATGTGGAAAAAAGGGCTCACCATCATTTAGCTTGCATAGCTTGCAGGGATGCCCTGAAACTGGCACAAAACCATAGTACTACTTACCACTGTTTGATCAGAAGTACTACAGATATCATGCCGCAGGACAACAAAGAGGCAAAGATGATAAAAGAACTGACATAAATAGTATTTTTTTTTCATTCAGACATGTCCAATACTTTATGAAAGTAAGTATAGTTACTCCCATTTTACCACAATATCTGAAGTATAAAACAGATTAAAAAGCACATCTGAAAAGCTGGACTTCTAAAACACGTCTGTCCTCCTGCCTAGTACTTAGGTAAGCAGTGAAAGGCAGATCTATATATATGTAAGTGGCATTTTAATGCCTAAGTCTGCTGTTTAAATCCAGCACAATAGAAAAAATGCTGAAGATTCAAAACCGTTTCTTTAGGACTGAGGAAAGCACAATTTTCTCAGTAACATGAGCACTGGCAAGGGTGTTGCAGTAATGCCTACATGGTCTTTCTGCCATTGGGCTGGTCTGATCAAAAGAAAGACACTGCCTACCATTGCCACCACATCTCATTAGTGTGCTGCAAGAGGCGTTCCATGGAAAAAAAGGAAGAAGGTCAGTTTTCAGAAATTTAATTACAGCTGAGGGGCTGCCAAGAGTAAATAATTTCAAAATGCATTGTAACACATGAGTTTGCATAATTCTAGCACATTATTCCATCACCTATTAGTCCATTTCTGCAGAACTTTTTATAAAGAAGGAAGCTTAAGCTCAGGAAATAGCCCTCATCTCATTCTACTAGGTTTGAAAGGTGTGAAGTTGCCTGACCTCTCCAAGAGTTATGCCTGATCTTTGCCCATAAATTAGCAGGGACACATTTGTGTCATTTCTCAAGTTCCAAACAATTAATTATTTTCTATTGTTAGCAAAGAATTTCAGGCGGCTATATACTAAGACAGTGTTAGCCTGCATTTTTCCCCTCCCTCACCCGTGATGCTTTTGATACCAGCTTGTTTTTAACAGAAATGTAGTTGATACACCAGAATTTTTTTTTGGAAATCAGATGCAAGCTTCTTTTTATTTGGTATGTCTCCAGAACCCATACAAACAAATATGTATGTATACATAGAAAAATATCATATGGATGTCTCCTACTTCTACCTGTGCACAGCAACGTTCTGAAACAAGCTGCATGGGCCAACTACAAAACTAAGTGAAAAATGATAGGCTTAACTTTTAGAGTCTGCATCATTTATGAAAGCTGCCTGCATTTCTAAGCCTTAAGTCATCCAACCACAGACGAAGCCTAAGGTCAGTCTTTTGTAAAGCTTCAATTAACACAGGCACACATTTGGTATTAGTGCAACAGATGACCCAAAATTCAGTAATTTTGTCCCCACAGCAGAAAATGAAAGCCTTTTCTAGCCTGAAATTGACATTTGAATTAATGCAGCTTTCGTTCCTTGTTATTTTATATGAAGGCAGAGAAGCGATGTAAAATTCGACAGAATAAGATGATTTGCACAGAATTTTGAAACACATATAAGGATTGCCAAGTTACCACTCTTCCCAAAGTAAGAAATAAAAGGGAAAACAGAGCAAGGAAGAAAAAGAAAAGAATCCTCTTAGTCTCAATGTCACTGCCATTTCTAGGCCCAAATCCAAATCATATTAAGATCTAGGGATGTTAAATAAAGAATGGCAAAGAGTTAGTCTAACATCTTCATGCTTCTCTAAAAATTGAAAAACCAGAAACTGGTAGAATATTTAAGACAGGAAAAAAAAACCCTCTAACGATAAACCCACCCAGCCCTGTTCTCAGACTTTATCTGTTTGCAAAATAAGGACACGGTCCTGCAAATCACTAAGAAGCCCTGCTTTAAACAGCTTTCCTATGATTCAACAGCCTCAACAGTTTCTTCCACTAAGAAATGCTTTTCTTTCCTCTCATCTCACATTTTTTGGACTGCTTGGCACCAATCAACACTTAAGGCATCCCAAGATTCTGAGGTTTTAGTGGCAATCTAAAATTGTGATTATAACTAAAAGTAAAGTCCTCTATGTGAACTCCCACAGTGGAGCTTGAGAGCTCAGTAGCCTTGTATTTCCATGTACAGATTCTTGGGAAGGTCTCTAAGTCCACCAAAACCAGATTTGCAGATTTCACTGGAGAACAACAATGAAATGGACCACAAAAGCTCTTATGAGGTGGGAGGAAGTTTTGAAGGGCTGCAGACCTCAAGTCATCCTCATACATCACCTTTTCTAGGATCCGATTCAGCTGTTTCTCAAAAAACAACAAATGTGATGTTCGGGCCACAGTTAGTTTTGAGATACAATCCCCAGTCAACCATATTTTACTGCCTTGTAATCATGTACACACTGAGTTGTCGCTGTATCACATGTTTCTATCAGCTAAAGGACAGCTTTCTTCACATGCAAATATTTTTACCTGGGAGTATAACAGAAATAGAAACTCCTCTGGCTGCAGAATATGTAAACTGCCCACTGCCTTTGGTTATTCTCTTTTTTGCTGTTAATAAGAGCTGGCACAGGCTTAGAGATTCACACTAGCACATCCTGCTGCAGAGCTAGGGACTACTGTTATTTGTCAAGTGTTTTCTCCTTTCAGGAAGAAGACTATAGTACATCATCCTGTTTCAGTGGACTGATAACATTGTTTTATTTTTAATAGATACAACTGCAAAGGGAATTGTTAACAGTACTGTTGTTATGAAAAATATATTAGACAAAACAATATGCTTGCTTTATAGCAAATTCTGCTTATATGAAGTATGATAAAATTAGTAGGGCAACCATTTTAAAACACAGGCTATGTCCACTTTCCTGCAACTGAAATAAAGAGGATTAGCAATTCTGCAAATCAGAAACTTGGCCACTTCAAGTGAGGGGATTTTTAAATAGCACATCCTCGTGATGTTAAGTAGGCCCGGACAAACTAGACCAGGGAAACCTCTACATAAAGACAGACAAACTGGCACTGGGGAGACAGACATCTGCGAGACAAAAGAAGGAACTGCTGGCTGACAAAGATTGCTTTTTGTACAGCTTTCCCATTAGTTACAGACAGTCAAGCTTCTTTCCACATTCATTTAAAAAAACAGCCGAAGGGAATTCCACCTTTCTAGATTTTATTGTTTTCAGCCTATAACTTCCATCTATAATCCCACCTGTTTTTTAAAGCTGGTATAAACAGGAAAGGGTCACAGCCACATATACCATGAATTGCAGCAATTTAAACAAACTAAAGACTAAGGCTTTGAAATTGAACTAAACTAGCACGTACCTAAAGCAACCTAAATTACAGGGAAAAAAGAAATCCAACCCGTCCAATGAAGGCACACTGTAGTATTATGCTTACTTTGTATGCCATGCATTTACTCTGTAGTACAGTACTAAAAGAAAGACTATTATACTTCTTAACAATTGCATTATAAATTTTACCAATTCAAGTCAATCAGTACAGACATATTTAAGGCTATATGGCAGAAAATAAAATTGAAAGTAAAGCCTTGGCTGAATCTTTTTGAGTAATCTGTCACTACCAATAGACCTGTTCCAGGCAGGATGGGTAATACCTCCAGCACAGAAAGACTGCTGCCGCAGGATTTAACTGTCACGCTACAGACACAGTGTTTTAGAAGACTTAAGACAGGACCTCTGCATAACTCTTACCAACAGTTGTCTCTCAAGCAAAGGGCACCAGTTATTTATCCAGAAGGTTACTGATGCCTTCAAATTCCTGAATCTGGGCTCATAAACCCTTCTCTTTGCCCACTTGTTCTGCCATTGTACTAAATTAGTTCTCATTTATGTGATACAGCCCTTGGAAGCTAAATATAGATAACTGATGAGGGTCTGCAGTACTGGAAATTTTTTTTTCATTAATTTTAAGCTTACTGGAAAACAGAATTATTGTTGCCCTGCTTACGAGGAGAGATTTACCACTTGTAAATAATGTCCACACACATGATCAATACACAAGCAATTAAAACAATCATGTAGAATTTAGACTCAGTTTTCTTCTCTACTTAACACCACCACCTCACATGCCCCAGTCCAAGGGAGTCTGTTAGCACTTACACAGGAATATACTGGATGGCAAAACCCCACACAGCCTCGTTGACCATTTCACCTTGCTTAGGTTGTCAAACACGTAATGGAGCAAGGACTGTTGCCAGGGGTCCAGGAGTTTACTAGTCTGCATTGGGCACTCTGTCCTTACAGTACAGTGATTATGAGAGATAAAGGTTGAAAACATATGCGGCAGAAAATAATTTGTGCCTCCTATCTTGCCTGTGTGCACGAATCACTCAGCTCTCATGTAAACGAAGAAAGCCTCCTCCTTGAGGAACTCTGTGAATCTAAACTCTCACCTCCCTAGCTGTATTTTAAAAAAATCAAATAATTTTTCTTCAGATAGAGCAGATGCTTCTTGTCTACTAGAATAAAGGGGGTTCTTTTTGTTTGAGTGGGGTTTTTTTGTATTTTAATTTTAATCTCCTCTTTTCAGCAGACAAACCAAGAAGTCTGATTGCACACTAGCATGATATCTCACATCATCCAAGCTGTCTTTAGTAGTCAGTTGAGAAGATACCCATATCCTGCAAGCATCTTAAAGGAAATGATTTACAATTGTCTCACTCCTCTAAAGGACAAATTATATGGCCCTCAGCTGAGACAGGGTAAATGCTCATTGCTACCATTGTAATTCATGTATTTGATCTCACTCTGTTGTGACCTGTGAGAACAGCGAGGTAACTTATCCCCTTTACTGCAGATGGTTGCAGAGTATTTGACAAATGAAAAATTCACACTCTATTCCAGAGCCATATTCTTGTAATTTTCTTTTCAAATGTAACTGACATATCCCTCCGAAATCCATGCACAAAACTCTCTGATACAGAATCTTCAGATCCAGCAATATAAAGAATCTTGCAGTGATATTTTACATAGATTCTGAAAGACAATTGAGTACTACTTAATTTAGGGTAGATAACATTACAAAATCGAAACAGGTATACAATATGACTTGACATTTAACAAATATTTCGCCATTTTTTAGACTGCCAGAGAGAGTAATATTATGAAGAATCGCCTAAGACCTCTCATTTATATTAAGAAAAAGAAAAAAACAAAAAAAACCCCACCCCAAAACAACAACAAAAAGAACCCAACTCAATGAAAAACCTGCCAGGCAGATCGGAAATTCAAACAAGATAATAAAATGTCTGAACGTAAAAAGAAACCAAAAATATATAACGCTTCAAGGATTATATCTTAAAATCAAACCCTTCACACCTTTTACTCCCATCACACAAACTAGGGACAATTCTCATCATACTAAAATAAAAAATATAACTAGAAACCCCCTCATTTTAGGCACTTACAGAAATCTATCCTGTACCTCCTCTAACCCTGCTTTGCTTTTATTCTTTCTTGAACTCAAATTTCTTAGCTGTACCAGTTTACAAGACAGATACAGTAATATATTGTTAAGCAAGGACAGCAAACAAGCACACATAGCTTTATTTATGAGACAGATAGAACCACAGAATAGCTTAGGTTGGAAGGAACCTTAAAGACCATCCAGTTCCAACCCCCTGCCATGGGATCCCACTAAATCAGGCTGCCCAAGGCCCCATCCAACCTGGGCTTGAAACACCTCCAGGGATGGGGCAGCCACAGCTTCCCTGGGCAACCTGTGCCAATGCCTCACCACCCTCATTGTGAAGAAATTCTTCCTGTGTAGTCTAAATCTGCCCCTCTCCAGTCTATACTCATTGCCCCTAGTGCTATCACTACAAGCCTTTGTAAACAGTCCTTCCCCAGCTTTCTTGTAGCCCTGTCAGGTACTGGAAGGTCACTATTATGTTTCCTCGGAGCCTTCTTTTCTCCAGGCTGAACAACCCCAACTCTCTCAGCCTGCACTCATACCAGAGGTGCTCCAGCCCTGTGATCATTTTTGTGGTCTTCCTCTGGACCCGTTCCAGCAGATCCATATCCTTCTTATGCTGGGGATTCCAGAACTGGACACAGTACTCCAGGTGGGATCTCATGAGAGCAGACCTTGACCTGCTGGCCACGCTTCTTTTGATGCAGCCCAGGATACAGTTGGCCTTCTGGGCTGCGAGCGCACACTGCCGCCTCATGTCGAGCTTCTCATCAACCAGCACCCCTAAGTCCTTCTCTCAGGGCTGATCTCAATCACATCATCCCCCACCCTGTACTGAAATCTGGGATTGCCCTAACCCAGGTGCAGGACCTTACACTTAGCCTTGTCGAACCTCAGGAGGTTTGCACTGGCCCACTTCTCCAGTCTGTCCAGGTCCCTCTGGATTACCGTCCTTCCGGTGTGGCAACTGCACCACTCAGCCTGGTGTCACCTGCAAACTTGCTGAGGGTGCACTCAATCTCACTGTCAATATCATTGATGAATATATTAAACAGCACCGGTCCCAGTATGGACCCCTGAGGGACACCACTTGTCACGAATCTCCATTTGGATTTTGAGCCATTGACCGCTACTCTCTGAATACAAATCATTCAACCAGTTTCTTATCCACCGAACAGTCCACCCATCAAATCCATATATGAGATTAAGGAAAACACTGTGCAACACCAGGGGAATCATATTAGGTTGCTGGAGGCTTCCAGTCCTAAGAGAAGTTTGAATCACTCCTGGTTATCTATAAGAAGCAAGGAATAACAACATCAAAGATGCCTTTCTCCTTACTTACATGCACAGGTCATTTCAGGTTGCTGAGTCTTTAGACTGAATCTAAGTCATCGGATCACCCTTAAAATATCACACTTAATTAAAACTTCCCTGTCCTTCTACTACTTTGTTATCCATCTTTCATCAAATGCAAACCTGGACATCAAGTCTCAGAATGGCATCTTTCTTTGCTGCTGCCGAAACTAACCCTGGCACAAAGGATATTTATAAATGCCTTGGATATGACCCTAATCTGAATGTACTTACAAGAAACAAGAAGCAGCAAATTATTCTTTTTTTTTTTTAATAATGACTTCTTAAATGATTGCAAGGTATTGTCACACAATGCTTCATAGCACCTCAGGGCCTTGTAAAGAGGATGCTGTTAGGGACCCACACATCTAAACAACTTCAGCAAGTTGAGAGAAACATTTACGAGAATGAAGTAGAATGGGGAAGGAAATGTCTATTTTTTGTCCACTCCCTTTGGCATTTGTGGAGAGGTTTTGCAGGAATCAATATTCTCAGATTTATAAGAAAAACAAGCAGGTGGCCCCAAATTTCATGGCCTTTACAGAAGCAGACTTCCTGTTATCTCTGCTGAGGAAATGTCAGATCACAATGACAACTCATATCAGCAGCTACCCGAGAGCCATCACGTTGACTAAATAGCTTAGAAATGGAGAACCGTGTGAGTCATCAGCTGGAAAGTACTATGAATGTGTCAAAAAAAACCCCCAAACAAACAAAACCGAAAGATATACACAGGATACAGTATTGTTTTTAGCCAGGAGTGAACATAAAATAGGTCTTCAAGTTATATATTATTTTTGATGTTACAGAGGAATGATGTGCAAAGGTGATCTCACTAGATAACAGCCCCCTGCAGAGTGAACAGAGACAGTAACCACTCTAGCTAGATCAGTGGCCGTGGGGTGATGGTCCATGATGTGCCAAGTCCAACTTCAGGAGCAAAGTCCTCTCTGTGGGAAACTGACTGATGCTTAACCACAAGCACTATGGTAGCATATCATAGAGAAAAAAATAGCAGAGATACTGCATTCCTTCAAAACCCCTGCCCCTCAGAACTGCATTGATTTTTAGCTTCTTTAAATGAAAGATGGGAAAAAGGAAACAGAGAAAAAAATCCATCTAAATGCATTTAGTTATGAATGCCCTATTAGCTTATCTGGGCAAAACCCACGAAAAGAGCAACCTGTGAGAATGGATGTTGACCAGAGTGCAGGACAATCAATCTATTATAATTTAACCACAAGCTGCTCTGATAGAGGTGTTCAGATGCCTACTATATCGCATTTGGCAGTTTAAGGGGAGAAAAAAAATATAATGTTGGAACCAGAAACCTTGAGGACTGGGACTCACCAATGACTCACAGATGTCTGAGAACCTTGTTCATCAGATGCAATGATTTTTTTTAAATGTCCCATAATTTACAGCACATGAGAAATGTTCCCTTATCAGAATAAGTGATTTCCTAGGAGTAGGGACACCGAGATTATATATTCTCATAACATCTAGGATGGAAGAAATTAAATTAAAAACCCTGTTGCCAAGCCAACGTGTACCAACTCTCATTAGGATGCAATTTTCAAACAACATACCACACCCACCATGATGCAAAATATGTAACAAACTCCTTGCCAGAATGACAGATAAATATTTCTTTTTAAAAAAAAGAAAAAAAGATTTTTGGGATGCAGGAGGGGTGTTGAGAGGAATATAACCAAGTAAACATGTATTATCAAAAAACTTCACTTAAATCAAAGTACAGAAAAAACCATCCACACGCCCAGAAGAAGATGGCAGTATATCCTGCATTCATTAAGAGCCAGCGTATGGCTTGCCAACTACCTGAACTTTTTCCAAATGCTTTAGCTAGCTCAAATTTGACTGCAGTCCATTTTGGCTGCATATTTAAAAATATGTCCTTCCGTTCATGTATATTGCAATCACTTTGCGAGTGCTAAAGCTAGGCATTACAATTACAACATGCATTACTCAAGCATTTATGTGCTTTATTTGGTTATTTTTATCACATTCATGCATGCAAGTGTACATCTCAAATCATTTGGACCACATCGATCTCAATTCATTTAAAGCACAGAAACCCTCTACGTTCGCTTCAGTAATTAATACATCCAAGAGATTCCTTATTTAGGAACGGTAAACTTTTCTTCAAATGCCTTATTTTTAAGGCAATCTGTGTTTATTCTTTAGCTTAACTGGCAGTCACATTAGTTTAGTACGTGAAAGTTGTCTTCTACAATCAAAACACTACACAGATGTGTATGACCAATCTGGGGTCATTTTCCTACAAAATATTGATTTAGGAGGAAAATACAAGGAAAAACTCAGATAATTTTAATGCTACTATTTCATACACCATGGAAACTTGTACAGCTGAAGTAAACTTGTTTGCTTGATATGGCAGTTTCCCAGTACACTTCCTAGACTGAAAAATGATGGTAAACTAAATAGATAGCACCAGTAAGAAATCTGTTGGTTTCTTAACACCTGAGAACTTCTCTTTACTAATTCTTTTTTTTTTTTTTTTACTTGATAAAAGCTATATTGTCAGATCTAGCACTCTGCATGATCTGTGTGGCACAGGAGGTAGGAACTGCACATAAAAATACATACCTAGTCCAACATGTTGTTATCTCCTCCAAACCTGTGATTCTCCCAAGGAATTATTTTCCACTTCTTTAACAATGTTGTATTGGAATAGCTTTCCAATAATGTAACTGTTTCAATATTCTTGGCATACACTCTTAAAACAACAACAACTACTAAAATTACATTGCTAATGGGTGCACAGAACAAAGTGCTGGTGGGAGGGGCGCTGCAGGGTGGGAGCTGACCTGGGCAGGACAGAGCCAGTTCCAATTGGCTCCAACCAACCCACTACAGGGCACACATGGGCCTCACAGCCAAGAGGGTGGTGCCTTGGGGAAACCTTGTGCAAAGAAAGGGCAGAAAACACAGGAGAGAGAAGGAGACAACATGTAGAGGGAGTGATGAAAACAACAGAGAAGATGAAGGTTGGAGGAGAAGGTGCTCCATGGCAGAGCAGATGTTCCTGAGGGACTGTGGCCCATGCATCCATGCAAGACAAGCATCCAATACCTGAAAGGACTAGACTGGGAGGACAGCGGTCGCTGCTCTGGATGTATTTATAGCACACACTTCCTTGTGGCATCAGATTTACCACAGCACAGCAGCAAGAAACATTCATTTTCATCACGTGTATTGTTACAAATCTCAGTTAAACATGATTCTGACATTTTCTAGCAGAAATGCTCAGCTCTTCACAGATCTCTTTCACATCAGTAACAAGTTTTAGCAGTGACAAATGATACCCACTGCAGTTTTTTTCCTCACTCATCTTCTCAATACCTATTTTCTTCAGTATTCCCCGTTGAGTACCCTTTAAAATTTTAAATCATCTTTTGACATAACAGACAGGCTAGTGGTTCAATAAAAAAATATTAAAACTTGCAGGATCAACCCAAATACTTCCAGAGGACAGAAAGAGGCATTCAATAGGTGGGATGTTGACACCAAATCAAGCTACCTTAGCTGAAAAGCTCAGATAGTGGGTTTGTGGCTGAAGACAGAAGCTGAAACATGAGAGTGATTTCAAAGTTTCCAAAAACTCTGTAGAACTAATTTTGTGTGTATTTACATACAGGTTAGATACTTAGATATATTTATTTGATAGCCTATGGCTCCTTTGACATCCATCGTTCCAAAGAGTATTTCCAGCAGCCAGATAAGCTTAAAAATTTGCTGCAATGCACCAGAGACAATCAGTAACTGTTAACCATAATCACTTAACCAAAGCACTCTCTGAAAATAATCCCCCCCCCCATCATTACAACGCAGTGATCCAGAGCACTTGGACAATCCCCTAGTGTTTTGGGGTTTCTGTCTGCCTGGGAAGAGGAATCATCATCACCTGAGAACAAGACTGATCATCAGTCATGCCCTCTTGTACACCTGATACCTGGATCATGGCCCAAGTGAGGTGGTCTGATGCAACTAGTGAAAAACTCCTCCAGCATGACATCTTCCAAGTGCAGCCAAAGTGAATATTAAAACATTAAAATGAATATTCAAATACCTGACAAAAGCCAGTTATCTCAAACTGGCTCTCTTAATCTCTTAATCAGAAGGCCCTTTGAGCTCTTCTGGATAGCAGTAGGCTGGACCAGTCATCTCCACTTGAGCTGGGACACCTCCTAGATGTAATGTGTGATCTCATTTGCTAACACAGCAAATGGAAAGGCCCTAGGAAAAATTATCTCCCCTCGAGAGATGACCATTGCCTGCTGGGAATGGTAGCACATTATATGTGAACATTCTCACCAAATCTCAAGAGGGACACTTTCAGACTAGTGTCTCTCTCTCTCTCATGACCTTTACTTTTCTAATGCTTAAATATTGACATATCTTTATGTACATATATATAGCTGTATCTCTGTGCTTGCGTATATACTTATACAGTGTAGTAAATAGGACTGAATCTAATTTCCAAAATCCCATTAAGTCACTGATTAATTTAACACATACATTGAAAAATTTTTGATCAAATTACATTAATAAGTATTAATAGGAAGTTAGCCATTTTACCCTAATACATTCTAAATTGTTGATAAAACAAGGTTTTGTGAATTCCTATCCATGACACCCTATTTAACAACCTCCCTTTTCATAGAAAACAGGGGACTGTCTGCTTACTATCAGATTCCTATAGAAGGAATATAAAACAGTTCACAATCACGCCTAAGTATATCTGAAATGCCAAATTCTGCTTTTTGTTTCAATGATATCAGAAATTTAACTAAGTTGCACATCAATTATTAAGAGCAGAAGAGGAGATTTGTAAACTGTATTTGCTTCTTAATTTTATTGGTAGCCTCCCCCTTTTTACACTAGTGTAATAAATGCTTATGTATTAAACACAGACAAACACATAGTATACACTTGAAATGTATTTATTATATAGAAGTTTCTGATGACTGATAAAACGCAAGACACAACAAAACAGATTAAAAGCCAGGGTGAAACACATTATCAGAGCAGACTTATGAAAAACAGACAGGTCTGAAAACCCCAAGATGTTTTAGCGTAATATAATTTCTTTACTGAAATACAGTTTTAGATTGAATTTTTTATACCAAAGCTCTCCCTACAATGAAGAGATCTACTTTTTACATGGTACAAAGATATGAAACAGAGGAAGTTCATCGGGATGCTAGCAATCCTTCAAATACCTCTGGAAACAGTAATTCACCCATTAAATAAAAAAATCTAAAATTTCACCATTATTTTCCATCTCTCTTTCTTTCGCTCCCCCTCCTTCTACTTTTTAATTAAAGCTTCTAAGGAGCACTGATTGAAAGGTCTTTTATCCTCTTATTGCTTTTTTAATTCTTTACCTCAGTCCTTTTATACTCCTCCTTAATCATGAATGCAAATAAAATTCAAAGTGCAATCAGCAGCTGCCTAAGGAGAGCACTGAGCTCTGTTGCCATGGGAACAGTCAAGTCAGTCCTTGACCAAAGGAAGACTCACACCTACCTTTTTGCTTTATTCCCTTCACTGTTCCTCACTCTCTAATGGTTTCAAACCATACGTGCTTCCCTGGAACGTGAGGTATCTAACAACAAATATGTGCCACTGATCTAAAAGATTACCAATGTGAAGATGTTTTACATACAAAATCAACCACCAGCAGCAGTGCTTCATGTGCTGGTCCTCCACATTAAGCATCAACCTAGGACTCATGGGTAGGGGGTCAGGGTCCTACTTGCCCGGAGATAAACACTCTCCCAGACTATATAGCTCTACAAAGAGCACTTCCTCAATCAGAAGCTCTACATCTTTTTCACTTCAACATTTTGATAAATTACCTTACTGCCTTTCTATGAAATGTCTCCAGAAAGGTCTTAATTGACCTGGTAAAACAAACTTTAAGGTCTCAAGACAGACAAATTTTCAGATACAAAAATGAAAATTCACATAAACTTATGACTCCTCCTTTACTCTATCTGAATTTACTTGTCAAAGTGTATCATCAATTATGCCAACAGTACCCAACACAGTTTAGGCAAAGCTAGGAGCTAACAATGCTGCTGAAGTTAAAGAACGCTAGATTTAGTCCAGTTATTAACAGATTAAACTAGACGGACATTCCTGGAATGCTGTCATGCAAATATTTTTAATTCTAAAGATGCATCCCACTACCTTTATATTGGCATTACTCCTTGGAAAAAGAGAAGCAAAGCATAAAAAAACCCTGCACAGACAGGACCTTAATACCGCTCCCCCAAGTCTGATAGTGCCCTCACAAAGCGGCTTGATGCAGGTAGCAAGTACTCACCAAAGCCACTCTTATCAGTCATTTTACCAGCTGGACAGGAGAGAGAAAATATAATGAAAGGTTCGTGGGTTGAGATAAGGACAGGAAGATATCATTCACCTGTTACCATCATGGGCAAAACAGACTCCACTTGGGAAAACTGGTTAATGTATTACCAATCAAATTAGAGTAGGGTAATAAGAAATAAAATGAAATCTTAAAACACCTTACCCTCACCCTTCCCCTCTTCCTGGGCTCAACTTTACTCTCAATTTTCTCTACCTCTTCCCTCCCAAGTGTTGCAGGGGAATGGGGGTTGCAATCAGTTCATCGTGCATTCTTCCTGCTGCTCCTTCCTCCTCAGGTGGAGGACTCCTCACACTCTTCTCCTGAACCAGCACAGGCTCTCTCCCATGGGAAACAGTCCTTCACAAACTGCTCCAGCACAGGTCCTTTCCACAGGGCACAGTCATAGAATCACGAAATCACAGAATTGTGGAATAGTTTGGGTTGGAAGTGACCTTAAAGATCATCTAGTTCCAACACCAAGTTCTTGCCATACTTAGATACTTATCACACTACTTTGTCAGCTTAGCCTACTGTTTCCAAAAATTGCAGGAAAAATGGCATTAGATTGTTTCTGAAAATCCCCAAACAGGGCTGGTTAAGATCCACCTTAGAAAACTGCAAAAGATACAAAGAAGTGGAAGTATCTGATAACTATGGCCAGTTTTGGTTTATTTCTACATGCTTCACCACAGCTGGAGCTTTAGCCCAAGGTTTGATAAATAACCAACTCTTCTATTTTTTTTTTTTTTTTGGTAAGTGCACTGAGACTCAACAAATTCTAAACATGCTTAGGTCATTCACCACTCATTAAACTTTTCAATAAATAAATGAGAAACCCTGTAATCTCACAAACTCAAACAGAATCCTCGAGGTATAGTCACTGTCCTGACTGAGGCAACTTAAAGCACTTACACACACACACACGTATACAGACACACAGACAAGTACACTTAGACCCACATTCAAGAAAGTTAATAAAAATAAAGCAATAAAAAATATTTATTTCCTTCCACCTTTACCTGGAAGCTACGTTAAATGGCCAAAGTCTAAAATTTTGTGCTTTTTTAAGATTTTGTTAACTGCACTTTTACCCCTTGGTTCTTGTTGAATGCATCTTCATTAAGTGGAAATTTTAGTCAAAATGCCCCAATTAGGCTGCAGTTGTCTCCATTCATTCTAGTTATACCAATCAGTCTCATCAGAGATGTTCCACTGTTGTCTTAACTCTAATAAGTCTGTTCTAAAGAAACGACAGTAAATCACACAAGAAGCCACTGCACACCTTTCTGAGAAGGCAAAACTGAAATACACCATGTTCCACTGCTGACTGAATTTCATTCTGAGACATTCTCAATTATATTTCTGGGAACAGAGAGAACCAGCTTGCTGCTTCTTTTTAAATTGAGAGGTGACAATTAACTGTACATGATGACTTTCCTATAATATCTTTATTCCTCTTCCAATCATTTGACAGCTGAGTACAGCACACGACATGCTTGCAAGGAAGAAAAAAAGGCAAGTCCTTGAACAGAACCACGTGCTTTCTAACACTTCATATAATTATCTGTCATATTAAGAAAGTAGGAGGCCCTAAAGTACAAGCAAAGCTTGACGTATAAAGTGCTTGCTAAGCATTGGCTACGTAAAGCCTAAGAAGCATAGCATGAGGTCTATGATATGGTTAAAGATGGTATTTTTTGTTGGCAGTTGTAAACTCAGTTTGGTTTTTTAAACATCCGCTGAGGCCAGAAGCCTTCAAAAGCTTATTTTGAATGTTTATCCTATTTTCAGCAAAGAAGGCAACAGAAAAAACATCACTAAAAGAACAGAATCAAAACAGGAGATAAATGAAAGGTAAAAAAACAAGAAAAAGAAAAGCAATCTGAGAAGAAATTGCTCTGATACTCCATTACAATGATACTTGTTTTGGTACTATATCTTCGTAGCTTTGTTGGATACATGCTCTAAATAAAACCAGCATGCACTGCCATAAGACTTGACGTAAATATGAGCAACAAACTGTAGTATAATTTAACAGATTCATCTAATATTGCAGTCTCTTATGGACAGCCATTGTCTTGATAAAGAAAGACAGATATTAAAAAAATAAAGAAAATTAATTAAAGGGAATTACTAAAAATGATAATGAGAAAAAAAAAGGAGTAAATGGGAATTGCAAAGAGTGTATAACTTCATACTTCATTTCTCTGAGAGTATAACTTCAGTCTTAATTTCTGTGATTTGGTGTGATTCCCCAATGAAGGAAGTATGGAATATCAGTATTATAAAGGACTCCTTGACATGGTCAGGTTTCCTCTTTTCTATTAAGAGTGGTGAAGACAAGGTAAAAGGTGAAATAGGTTGAAAGTACCTTTTGTCTTTCACTTTTTTAGTTAAAAAAAAAAAAAAAAAAACCAACAGTAATGCACCAGCCTCTCTCTACATGTTTAGTTTGTTGAGGCAAGGATACAATGAGTAGTCCAAACTCTATTACATTTGGGGAAACAAACAAACAAACCAAAAAACAAACCACCTTGCTCAGAACAAGTGGTAATCATGAAATAAATGGGGGCATTCTGCCCTTCTTTTACAGCCTATGATTCTTTTCTATCTAGAACATTAACCATGATAACAAATGATGTCTGTACCTACAATTATGCCAACGCTGCCTCTGGAGGGCCTATGAGTTCTTTTTCTCTCTCACTGTTTACTGTGTTGTATATTTATAACTCGCATCCTTTAATTACACTAATATATTTTATCTGAAGGTTGCTCTTGTAGGTCTTGTTTTTTTTTAATCTCACTCCTGCTTAATACATTCTTTCAAATTCAAACCCAGATGCTCATACCTCTTTCCTAGGCAACAAATTTTAAATCAGGTTTGCTTGGAATTAGTTGTGAGCCTCTGTTAGGACTGTACATTTTATAGTCTTGTGAACATGGTAGGTAGCATACACTCAGCTCTTACAATGCCTTTTACTATTCTGGTGCTGTGCATTCACTAAAACCAGCCTTGTGGGAGCACATAGAAGTTACCTACAGTGCAAGAAAGCTGTAGAAAAATCCCATCACACACTGCCTTCTGGAAATCACCTGAAGCTTCAAGTGGATGATAATGACTAGCAATTCACTCATTCTGTTTGTACACAATACCTAGAAACTCAATCCCTTACAGAACTTTGCATTCCAGTCCCATTGTTTTGAGGCACTGACAAGTTCTGGAGCTGTTTCTTGGTCTGAGAAACGGATATGGAAACTCTATTTTTTTCATTTGAATCAACGAAGTCCCAAGACTTCACTTAGTCTTATGCAAGACTAACACACATCATTTAGCTACTGATGTAGGAGGTAAACTTCTAAAAACTTAAATTCTGTATCTAGAATAATTTCCCCTTTTATGTTATTTACTTGCACAAGAGATATGTGAGAGATGCATCATTCACTTCTACTGAATATTTTCTTACCTTCTGAAAACTTAAAATCAATACGCGGGGCTGTTTCTAGAACTAATCTCTGTCCTTAATTTCTACTAGTACTGTGTCATGGCACGTTTCCCCTAGAAATGTCTCAAAACTACTTAACATTGGTGGAAGTAATGTACAAAATGTATATTCATGATTTGCTTTCTGTGCATTGGGATGGTTGTGAGGTGAATAGAGAAAAAATATTCTATGCCTTTTATAAAAATTTATTTTAGGCTTAACTGTATTGTGCCCTTTTCAGGTAGCTTCAGTTCGTTTAAATCTCACATAAATGCTTACTTATTCCTATTTTTTTTTTTTTTAGAAGAGCCATCTATTTTTTTCTGTAAAATCTGATCAGAAAAAATTCTCCATCTTGCACCAGCATTTAAGGCAGGCTGTGAAGACAACACCCTTCAAAATGAAGTCAGAACGTAATAATAATTACAGCAAAAGCATTTTAGTACACATTTTCCTGAATAAGATGTCAAAAGTCACCTCACTATTAACTCCTATATATCGTCAATTTTAACTTCTGAAACAGTTTTGCTTTCCCTGTCAGTACCAAAATAAGCCAGTTACTTTTTTATTCTAAGAGCCTTCAATTTTTCTCTTGAAATAAAACGTCACTTTAAAAGCAAAGGCTAGCCTGATGAAAAATTATTTTGTTCTGTTTTTCCTTTCTGATCAAGCACGTCTGCAATTTTAATATGAAATTATCTTCATCCTCCAGGAGTCATCTGCATTAAATAGATTGTTTTAAAAATAATGTATCTATTGTCTTGACTGGGAAATATAGAGGGATGCTATAGCAGTCAAATTTCCAGTGCAGAAGAACAGTGTGTAAGGTACTGAAATGCTTTAGTTAACAACAACTGCAATATTACTTCAAAAAACATAAACCTGTTTGCAAGGTCAAATTAAGGAAAAAAAACAAAACAAAAACCACTAAACAAAACCAAAACATCTCACTAAGTACTCCATATCCACATTTGGCAACTGCTTATCTGATTCACGAAAAAATTGCACCTTTCATTTCTCTCTTATGGCTGAAAGCTGCTTCTGTGTCAGACATCATTGCCCTTTTCGCCTTTCCCAGAATTAAAAGGGATGAAAATATATTGCACTCTTGGTAACTAAGACAGCTGATAATCAACACATGTCATATGATGTTAAAACCCCTGGTAAAGCAATATGGGCTTTCATTGCCATTTTTGGGAGTTGAGAGCTACAGAAAGTACAGCCAATTGCAATGCAAATAGCTTAAGTAATTAGTTCAACAAGCCTAATTCATTTAAATTAAATTTTTTCTAGTCACTTCTGTAAGTCAGAATTGGGTGGTATTCGTATCAAAGTACAGTTTAGGGATACATGAGTATCATAAGACAAGTTAGGGGCATTTAAACGGCTTTTATATACTTGACAATTATTGCTAGTCTATCTCATCTTGTGTTTGCATATCCTCAGAAGAGAAAGTACTATGGGGGGAGGGCAACAACACAAAGCAATTTATTTGCATCCTGTTTAATGTGACTATAGAAACTGCTAATATTTTCCACTGTGGTTCCCTTTCTAGGTTTCTTATTTACATGCTTCAGCTGTCATCTGTAATGACAAAGTTAGTCTCTTAATCAGCAAGCAATGCCCACATCTGAAATGTTACAGATCAGATTGTTTTCAATGTAGATAAAAGCATGGCACAGCAAAATAAAAAATAAGTTGTAGTGCCTCCAAAAAAAGGAATTTATAACTCAGTATCACTCTTGGCAGATAATGCCTCATCACAGCCACGCTCGTTTTGTTTTAAGTGGAAATTAAAGCAGTACGTAAACATAAACAAAACTTTCATTACATGATGAAGAAGTTAGAAAAGAACAAAGACACTAATGACAAATAAAAGACATCCAGAAAAAATACACTCTCCTTTGCTACAAAAGGAAACTTTTAAATTTTCATCTCATTAGTAAGTTTTCCATTGCTTGCAAAATTTCTTGACGTATCTCCATTCTCTAAAAACTATGTTCCAGAAAATATCGCTTCATATTCAGTAGTCTCACGCTAATACCTTTTTCCATAGTACGGCAGAATTTTTCTTCTCTCCACTTAACCTGGAAACATACGAGGAATTTACCAGGCAGAACATAAATGAATGTTTTTATAACTAACTAAGCCACACCAAAACAATCAAAGGACAAAATAGTGAATGAAATGCCAAACTACCATGGCCACTAATTTGAAAAGTGCAAAAGCAGTTGTTTCACACCATAATGTAAAATAATTTCTGGTTCAAGGAACAGAACTGGCCCTGAGCATCAAGCACTGACTTTGGATAATAATTTTTGCACTATTTAAGCTAAATAGAAGTGTATTTCCCTATAAAATATTCCTGATGTAGCAAAGCTTACATGTACCTGTTAGGATGCTCTGCTGAATCAGGCCCTTTCAGCACTTACAGTCACTTAGAGCACTGATCTATAAAAGGAAAACAAGCATTTGAAGTTACAAAGAGCTAAATATTACCTGGCATATTAAGTAAACAAAATACACCCAAAGGTAAATCTTTGAAAGCACTAGAAAGGTAGTTTTCTTCCAGTTAAAACTCCTGACTGCTGCTGGAAGTTATGTAACTATTTAATCAATTACCTGCATGGAGTTCTTAGCCATAAACAATGCAATGTTTTACAATACTTCAAATACATCACTTCATGTTTCTTTTATACTGTACCTTATATGCAAATATATCTGTGTTCCTCAGCTATGGCATTACATGTTGAAGAGACTGGCTCAGAGAAACAGCTAAATCTCCTTTTTAAAAGATTGATACGTATGTATGCTTTGGTGTATTTTGCCTTCAGCAACTCCAGAAATAATTGTTCTTTACATATCCAGTTTACAAAGGCTTAATACACTGATTTCACTTTTACCTACTACTCTTATGTTTTCTGAAGTTTATACATTTAATGAACCATCTCAGCTGGTACCCTTATCACAATTTCCCAAGCTGACTCTTGGTTCAGCTTACCAACAGCATCTGGCAGTCAAAATAGTCAAGATAATATAGAACTACTCTCAAGGGTGATGAGTGACAATTTTACCTCTCTCTGATGACAAGAAGTTATTTTTTTGAGAGGTGAGAAAATACTAAGGTACCGCAGGCTTGTATGTGCCGATTTATGACAGAGTGATTTTCAGTTTTTATTTCCTTGGTTAGTTAAGGGAAGAGATGTCACTTCTAACATTATCTCTAACTTTACGCATGCTGAAGGGGTAACTCTTCCTCAACACTTTAGAGAGAGATACAGCCTCCATGGCTTACCTCAAGGGTATGAACTACGCAGTAGAGGAAAAAAGAAAAGTTTTTCTTCTCAAACAACAAAACATACACCAAATCCGTGTAACAGATTTGAATTCTCCAAGTCAGAAATACCTCACTTAGGATGACATGAGGAATTCTTTGAATATGTGTTTGCCATCCTAGACCAACATCTTGCTCAAAGGAAGGACACAACACAACTCCAAGTCAAAATGTTATTCACGTTTATACTCTGTTAGACAAATCGTAAGCGTGCACATGCCCAGTGAAACATCTGCATGGTATTGACAGTGAATATCTTGAGGTAGGAGTGAATACCTTGGTAATCATGGGATGGCTGGATATTTTGTTGAAGACAGCCTAAAGCCAGAGTAACTTCCCCTACATACAGCATAAGGAAACCCTTTGTAAACACTGATGCTATTATATGTACAGTACTTAATGCTTTCCTAGTTTATGTTTGATTTACAGATAAAAACATTCTGCAGATATCTCCAGCTGTGTTCCCTTAGCAGACTGTGAGATGCAGCAATCTGTTTGAGAGCAGCTGTTAGTTCACATGTAGTTTTATTTGCATCAGTGTAAAATAGAAGCTTGCTACATGAATAAAACATGCTTTCTCTTTGTCCTATTCTGTTAGAAAGAATTATCTATTTAATTTAGTTTTACATGGAAGAGAGCTTTATTTTTGAATAAGACTATTTTGTTTTTTAAAAATTAAAAATAATTTTCAATTATGCCTTTTAAGATTCTGAAAAGTCCATGTAGACTTTTCGGAATGTCTGGGATTTCATTTGGTCAGAACAGAGTTTTAAGCAACATTAAGCTAGAAGAACCAGAAGCATAAAATTTCTGCTAGAAGACCTACAAGATACCATTGTAAATAGATTTTAAAAAGGTATTCAGTCTGTACTTTGTTTGAAAAGCCCACCTCCATGCCAACAATAAAAATGATCAAACGCACAGTTCACTTACACGCAGAAATATGCCACGTTCAGTAACAACGATAACTACATATTATTTGAGAAAGTTCAAAACAATAACTGGCTAATTCTAAATATCTAGGGAGATATTAATGACAATCTGTTTTCCACGTGTCACTGGTGTAAATCAACATGTAATTTCAATTGAAATAAGTAAGCCATAAGAGACCTCTGAGGGAGAATTTAAAGTGTTTAAATCCACTTAAATTGGATTCATGCCCATCACTTACTTCCTAGTGGCACTGATCCTGACCTTCCACACTCAGTAATGCCTGTTAATACAGAGAGGTCCTCTCTGTACAAGGCCACTGATCTCTCCTGTAACTCCCCTAAGTTTTCAGTCTCTGTCATCATACTCTGCTGGGAACCAGCTCCAGCCAGAGAAACATTCCAAACAGCAGCTCTTGATAGCTGTGGGCCATTTTCTGTGTTCTCCCTGAATGCTTTCAAAACAGCTCTGTTTTGTAGAAAGCATCCACTCTACAAGTGCTTTAATTTCTGCCTTTTTTTATATCTTAGTTTTCTTTCTTAACCTTGGCTTTTTACTAATTAGGTAGAATTATTTAAATACTTTACTCCATAGTTCCTTCCTTGGTTGAAAAAATGTTTTTTTTTGTCAACCACACAGTGTTTTTTTGTGCTGCTGAGAGAAGGTGGTGGTGTGGGGTTTTCGGTGCTTGTTTGTTTGATTTTTAACATCCTTTTAGTACTTCAGTGACCTTGGTTAACTGTAACTTAGGACCATGCATCCACTCGCTGCTGCATGTGAAGAACAGCTGAACTCAGGCCATCTCCTTTATTTTTAAAATTCAAGGACCAAATATTTCATGGCACAATTTTAAATGCATAAAACACTACCTATTTGTATAAATGTTACTTCTCAAAAAAGCTGCAGAACTGAGGATGAAATTAAAACATGACCTTTACTGCACACACATTTACCTTTCCTCTAAATGTTGTTCCTCCTCTAAATGAAAGAACTATCCAATACATTTAATTTCAGACATACCTCTTGAGAAACACTAGGCCAAAAGAAAAAATGTATTTGTTTTTTGAAAACACTTGAGCAAACCTGTGGTCAAATACAAAGGTCAGCATCTTATTCTTTTGAATATGAAATAAATTATAGCTTTATCTGATTTCCATCAGTCATTCTCAAACGTTTCTTTTATTTTTAAGACCTCCATTCTGCCTCTCGGATTGCAATTGCTCTGCCATTCATGAGATTACATCTTTACCAGCTGAAGCCTCATCAGCCTTTACAAGGGTTCCCAGATATTTTTCACAGATACAGGGCACCAACCATTTGTCACTTTTCTGCAGCAGCCAAACCTTCAGATCGATTACAAAAGGAAGCAGTGATAAAGTAAACAAGATATGTCACTGGTTTGGATTCAAGGAACTAGATTTTGCCACCCTGCCAAAAAGCATTACTATTCCCTCCGGAGGATAACCAGCCTATTCAAAAAGCAAGACATCACCTACCCTGAACAAGGGTTAAGGACCAGACTCTGCATCACACATATACGTATCACAACACACACACGGACCTTTCCAATTATTGAATTCCCATTCTTACTCTTCTTTCATATTCATACAAACCATGCAATGTCTATTCAGCACACTAGCTGGCTGAAGAGACTGCCATTTCTTCACTACCAATGCCTCAATTGTCTTCAACGACATTTTTGAATGAATTTTAAAGAGGCATTAAGCACACTACTCTGACAAACATACTAGACAGGTTGGATCTGGTTATGGCATCTAAATTGGCTAAAAGCATTAACTTACTCCTTACATCACTACCTTACGGGCATATTTATCTGCTTTTCCCTTGTGCTTCTTCCCTCCCTGACAGCGGGGAGTATACCAAGACAAATGCGAAGAAGTCCCACTTTTTTAACTCACTATAACTTGTTGACTACAAAAGTTCCCACTGCCTATAGAGTATTCTGTTTCTTTAAACACGTCGAGATGATTTCATGTGATTTTCCCCACCATACAACACCCATTCACACACTGTGAGAAACAATGAATGAATAAATGAATAATTCTTTATTTATCTTGTTTATAACTCTCATTATTTTCAACACAACTGTATTCTCCTCAAAAGTTCTGTTCTATTTAAGTTCTCTGTGCTCCAAAATTGCAGAGATCAGCTAATCTGAATTTCAGCTGACCGTCTTTTTAGTAGTGCCGTGTTCAAAAAGTCACAAAGCCTCAGCTGAACCTGACTGCATTTATATACTGCCAGTATGGATTTCACATTCCCCTGAAATATCTATAAAAAGCCTTTTCCCATTTAATTGCAGTGAACCTTAGGCTAGCAGCAAGAAGTTGGTGTATTCAGTCTCCTGTCCCTTCCCTATTTCACAAAGGAAATACACTCCAAAATAAACGTACAAGGTAGAAGAGCAAACATTATAGCAACAGTCTATTGACATCACTAGGAGTGATGGGAACAAAATGTATTGGTAACTTGATTCAAACAGAGAAGGACAGAAATGAATTAAGCTAATTGGAAGTGGTCAATAAATGAGAACAATATAAGGTTAAACATGAATGTACATATAGAGAAAAAAGACTGGAAGGCAAACAGAAAAATGAATACAAGTGAGCTAAGGTTTATGATACTGACAACAAAGACATGTCAAATCTTTTTACCAAACTCCTCTCTCACGCTTAGAGCTGATTGTTTTTGCCACATTTCTCCACCTGCAGCATTCAGCAGGCATGAGCTGTAGAAAGCAATCTATAGTTCACTGAAGCAGCCTAAATGCCCAAAGCCCCTGTCTTCAGTTTTCACAGCAGCTTTCCAAGTAAAACTGCTCATTGGTATTAAAGATATGACTGCTAAAAATGACTGAAAATTAGTTTTAAAAAATATCCTTCATTCAAAGTACTCAGGAAATGTAACATCCTCAAGAGCCAGACTAAAAGAAGAGTTATCACACTTAGTCCCGCTCCATTTTTCAAAGAAAAGGCATTACATTTTAATTCCCATCTCCAAATATATATTCTGGTTTGGATCTTAAAAGCCTTACGAGAAAATATTAACACAGTTAGAAAATAGAACTCGAAGTAACAAAAAAACTTGTGGAACCAGCTCACTGCATAAACTGACTGACGTTTGAGCTGAAAGCCACCAGAGTGGCTGAAGAGATTTTTGTGCCCTCCAGTTCAGATTAGACCACTGACAGTGATTTTCAAACAAATTTAAATACAATTTTTCATTTCTCATCTACTCTCACTTTTTTCCTGTCTTCCTGCATTATTGTGACAAAGGATTCGCATAAAGCTGCAGTGCTTAATACTTTATTTGCCTCAGCCTTTAATAGTAAGGCAAGATGTTCCCTGGATACTCAACCTCAAGAGCCAGTAGACAGGGAGAAAGATCAGAACAAAGCTCCCCTGATACAAAAGGAAATGGTTAGAGACCTGGTAGGCAAATTAGATGTTCATAAGTCTATGGGGCCAGATAAGATTCATCCAAGGGTTTTAAGGGAGCCGGCAGAGGTGCTTGCCAAACCTCTTTCCATCATCTACCAGCAGTCCTGGCTGACTGGGGAAGATCCACCTGACTAGAGGCTGACAGACGTTATGCCGATTTACAAGAAGGGCTGGAGAAAGGAACCAGGAAACTATAGACCTGTCAGTCTGACCTCAGTGCCAGAGAAGGTCACAGACCAGGTCATCTTGGGTGTTATCTCACAGCACATGCAGGACAAGCGGGTGATCAGGCCCACCCAGCATAGGTTTAAGAAAGGCAGGTCCTGCCAAACTAACCTGATTGCCTTCTATGACAAGGATATCCGCTTGATGGATGAGGGAAAGGCTGTGTTTATAGTGTACCTGGACTTTAGTAAAGCCTTTAACAGTTTCTCACAGTACCCTACTTGAGAAACTGGCTGCTGCTGGCCTGGACAGGCGCACCCTCTGCTGCATTAAAAACTAGTTGGATGGCTGTTCCCAAAGAGTCACAGTAAATGGAGTTAAATCCAACTGGAGGTCGGTCACAAGTAGTGTTCTCCAGGGCTGAGTGCTGAGTCCAGTCCTGTTCAATATCAACGACCTGAAGGAGGTGATCGAGTGCACCCTTAGCAAGTTTGCCAACAACACTAAACTGGGAGGAAGTGTCAATCTGCTTGAGTGTAGGGAAGCTCTACAGAGGGATCTGGGACAGGCTGGATCAATGGGCTGAGGTTTAACAAGGCCAAGTACCAAGGCCTGCACTTAGGGCACAAAAACCCTGCACAGCACCACAGGCTGGGGAGGACTGGCTGGAAAGCTGCCTGGCAGAGAAAGACCTGGGGGTATTGGTCAACAGCCAAATGAACGTGAGCCAACAGTGTGCTCAGGTGGCCAAGAAGACCAATGGCATCTTGGCTTGTATGAGAAACGGCATGGCCAGCATGAGTAGGGAAATGATTCTCCCCCTGTACTCAGCATCAGTGAGGCCACACCTCAAAGAGGTTCAGTTTTGGGCCCCTTGCTACAAGAAAGACATTGAGGTCCTGGAGTGTGTCCAAAGAATAATGATGAAACCAGTGAAGGCACCGGAGAAGAAGTCTTATGAAGAGCAACTGATGGAGCTGGGGTTGTTTAGCCTGGAGAAGAGAAGGCTGAGGGGAGACCTTGTTGCTCTCTACAACTACCTGAAAGGAGATTGCAGAGAGGTGGGTACTGGTCTCTTCTCCCACATGACAGGGGACAGGACAAGAGGGAATGGCCTCAGGCTGTGTCAGGGGAAGTTTAAATTGGACATTAGGAAAGATTTCTTCACAGAAAGGGTTATCAAGCACTGGAATAGACTGCACAGGGAGGTGGTTGAGTCACCATCCCTAGGAGTGTTTCAAAAATGGGTAGATAAGGTGTTTGGAGACATGATTCAGTAGTAGACAGGTACAGTTGGAGTGGATGATCACTAAGGTCTTTTACAACCTAAAGATTTTGTGATTCTATTA
The DNA here is from genome assembly GCF_017976375.1 of Cuculus canorus. NCBI lineage: Eukaryota > Metazoa > Chordata > Aves > Cuculiformes > Cuculidae > Cuculus > Cuculus canorus. Next base: position 50,177,917 of record NC_071404.1, on the reverse strand, counting down.
CTCATTATCAGCTGGTCCTGTTATGAAGTCAGGTTCCTGCTGGAGAGCAGAGTGACTTCCTAAACTTTGAAGGGTATGCCTATTTAATCAAATAATGCATTAAAAAATATTCAGATCATCTTAGGCGAAAAAAAAACCAAACAACCCTCAATATCAGCCACATGCGAAAGTGTCCTGAAAAAACACAGCTTGATAGACCTTTACTATAGCACTGAAGTTAAGAGTTTCTCTCCTAAACTTCTTAGCTCTCAGTGTGGGTTTCCTTGAAATCTCCAGCTCCTTTATACGTGAAACTGCCTCTATGCCACTGACATTCCCATTCATCATATCCACCAGACATTGCAAGAGGCTAACTGCATGATGCATGGTTTAGAAAGGATAATGCAAAGGTAAGATAAGGACCAGGAAAACACAGTGCTAAAGCAAATCTTTGCTGTTTCCTGTCTTAAGAAAAGATCTAACACTCCTCCATCTTAGGCACTCTACTGAAGTTTAAAAAAAATAAATAAAAATGCATTCTGACAGCTCGGTTTGGGAAGACATCTGGCTATTGTGACTGTGAGACTGGAGGAGGAGTGGTTGCTGTTGACAGAAGAAAGCTAAAAGCCTTAAAAAATTACTTATTTTCAGCCTTCCTATAATTACCAAGCAATGTGAAATACATCAATAGACTCCCACAAATAATTTTAACCAGCGGCAGAACTGGCTGTATGCTCTACACAACACTTTGCACAGAAAACCAGACCACCTTATTTGACCTAGGACTAGTAAAGCTGCTGGTGCTTCTTCCTCCCCTACAGGTTTTAGGGGAACATTTGTGGTTCAAAAAACACAAAACCACCACATCACTGGGGGGCCGAGGGCGTTTGTAAAACAGAGCATTTCAGTTCCAAACTCTACTCTTAAATCCATGTCATAGGGTCAGGTTTGCTCCACAGCAGCCAAGCGGCATATACTCCTGCTATAGCCTTTGCCATTTGTCTGCTGCAGCTGAAGTGTAAAGATCAATGTCAAAGGGAATATCTCAGCAAGTAAAGAGGAGATGATACTGGTTTCATTTCTAGTGGCGAGATCCTGCCACTCTGCATCAGAAATAATGATGCCTTTTTACCATAAAAGACCACGAGACCATATGCAAACTCAGGCACAGCTCATGGCAGAACTCTGCTTTTTCATGAAGGTCAGCAAGAGATGTGTTCCTGTAGGCTCACAGAGATACACAAGCTCACAAAATCCCCATTTAACATTCTTAAAAGGATTTCTTACAGCTATACTTATAAATAACGTTATTTATTTTTTTTACTACACAGTGGTAACACTGCAAAGCTATATACACTGTAGAGCAACAATTATCAGAATCTGCAGACTAGCCTAAAATGCATGTTCTCCCCCACAGTTACTTTAGTAAAGTTCTTAGAAATGTTCTTGTTTGATAATTAAATAGGGTTTAAAAAAAAATAATAATGAAACCTGACATAACTGCAGTGCTAAAATAACCCTGCATCTGCCCAATGAACTGCTTGGCAATCAGCTAGTTGTTACGTTTTTTTTAAATGCCTGTATCACACAGGGCACTGACAATAACCCTGCGTACCTTCTCCTTTCTTTTCTTTTCACTCCAGTAGCACTGAAACTCTCAGAATACCTCCTGTGGTTGATTCCAATAGTTCGACATCAGCTTCTCAGTTGTGATGACTGTATATTAGGTCTGGATCTCAGCCAACTTGAAATTACGTACAAAAGTGCCGTACATAGCAATGGGAAAATGAGACAAGCACATGCATTTCACCTTAGGATATAAGGTTACGAATACACCAGTACATTTTATTACAACATGAATGACTTTCACAGCTATAGCACAGCTTCTTTCCCCTCAAGGGAAGCAAAGACATAAGCAGAAGGTATCAATAAACAGGCCTTGATATTGCAATTAATTGATATCTTTTAACTGTATAACAACAAAATGGGGAAAAATCGTATTTGCAACTGACTAGAATCCAAATATTTCCTCAGAAAATGTGTGGTATATGAGATCTTATTACACATCATTCCATAAAACACACTTTCCTCTTTCTGATTCTGATTACCATGTCGTCGTACTTTTGTCTTAATATCTATTTGGCTAGACATTACTTTTATGGTTTGCAAATGTGGGCAACAAAACTGAGCCTGAAAAAAAGGAGCCTTAATTTCCAATAGTGTTTTCATTTTCATGTGCAATACAAGAATATTCTCCCAGAATTTCCTCAATATAACTATTACAAAACACTTAACTGTGATTAAGAAAGCTACTTTTGATGAAATTATTATAGATGGTCACAATGATGTGTTCATACCCCAATGAAAAGTGAGTTATTAGAAAGCTTAAGTCACCCCAACCCTTTCACTAGGATCAAGTTGATCGGCAGTTTAATACTAGATATACCCTTTATCTGAGAGGCAGCAGAAAAACAGATTTTATGACCTAATCATTTTTTTCCCCCTTCTCCAAATATTTTGGTTAATATCTTAAAGGTTCTGATTCAATAAGGTTTTCAGCAAGGTCAAATATCGAAACAGAGCTATCATGAGGCATTTCAACAGTCAGTCTTCCTTACCATGTCAATAAACTGAGTACTAAAATGGAGTTATATACGAAAACGCTTGCAGACTTAAGGGTCAAATCCTCATTCTACAGGGGAAGAAGTCTCAAAATACTGTCAGACTAACTCAAATTTTTCTAGTCCTCAAACTATTAGAAAACTAATATATACTCTCTCGAAATTTGTGCTTGTTAACAAAACAAATGAACTATTCTAATAAGAAAATTATTATTATTTTTATAAATAATAAAATAATTATCTTTACCTGCAGCTGACGTTAGAATATTTTTATCATACATATCTAACATTTTTATTTGCCCAACATGAGATTTGATAAGGAAGCTTTGTCTTCAGAAAAGTCTAGGTACCGAATATGCAGCTCTCTGGAGCTTCCTGTGCTCCTTACTCCGAGTGAAGCAACGAAGAGCTCTAGTTAACTTTTACCTCTTCTCCACTCAGTGACTCTCACATCCATGCTATCACTAAAGCAAGGTTTTTTACGTGTCTTGTTATTATATGGGATTGCCACAGGTACTTCATTACAAAGCCAATGTAACTGAAAACAGTGTTCTTTTTTTTGCCTCAAACTAGGAACTAAACTCTAGGAAATATTGAGCACAGCAAACCTTATCAGCAAAGGCAAGCAAGACATTTCCTATTTCTCCTCTGAGTTATTCTTCTCATTACAGTCAGTTTTAAAATAGCACAAAGTAGAAAAGGTAAACAGCTCCTTATAGAGTGTATATTTATACTGTTATCCCCTTCTAATCTCCTACCCATCATACCTCTATAATAAAAATAATTGATGTCCAGCCATCCACCAGCTGATTAGAGAGCACAGGAGAGAACCATTGTACCTAGACTCTGTGCAACAGTTAGTTGCAAGAGAGATGTGAAGTACTGCAATAACTTCATTAATTTTAAAACACAAAACCAAACAAAACAAAAAAAAGGAAGTAAATCCCCTTTATGTTCCTCACACTTGTGTTTGGTTTGCATGGCAAGATTTTGATAGCCAAAGGGGGTGACTATAGGGATGGGTTCTGTGAGAAGCAGCTAGAAGATTCCCTTATGTCCATAGAGCTAACGCCAGCCAGCTCCCAGATGGACTGGCCTCTGGCCAAGGATAAGCCCGCCAGCAGAAGGGGTAGCACCTCTGCAACAACATATTTAAGAAGGGAGGGAACACAACTGTGGCTGGAAAGATGAGTGACAGTGAGAGAAACAACTTTGTAGACATCAAGGTCAGTGAGGAAGGAGGGAGAGGAGGTGCTCCAGGCATCAGAGCAGAGATTCTCCTGCAGCTGGAGCAGTTTGTGAAGAACTGAGGCCTGAGGGAAGGATTCACACTGGTGAAGTTTGTGGACGACTCTCTCCTGTCGGAGGGACCCTATGCTGGTGCAGAGGAAGAGTGTGAGGAGTGGCAGAGATAACATGTGATGAACTGACCACAACCCCCATTCCTCATTCCCTGCATCACCTGGGGGAGGGCATAGAGAAAATTGGGAGTAAAGTTATGCCTGGGAAGAAGGGAAGGGTGAGAGAAAGGTGATCTAAGATTCCTTTTTTTTTTATTTCTCATTACCCTACTCTGATTTGATTGGTAATACATTAACCCATTCCCACAAGTCGAGTTTGCAGATACACAACACCGCAGATACAAGCACCACAGCTGTGTGTTTACTGCCATCATCGGAATACAAATTCAGCAAAACACGTGACTGCAAGTTATAACATCACAAATTAGTATAGTGATTTAAACACTTGAATATATAGCATCTGGTACTTAACCGTACTCTTGTTGCTGACCTCTTCAATTTCCCATCCTGTAGGACCAAACAGCCAAAGAAGGACTCTCCTCTAAGATCCCTTCTCTGCTTATACCCAGGTTAAAGGGTCTGCAGCTGTTGCACATTAGGAGAAGGCTTCAGAAAACATAGGAAATACAAAATGGCCAACTCTACACATCACAAAACCAGTAACTGCCTCAACCACCACTTTGTTAGACTCTGACATTGCATTTTACACACTAAGATAGTAAATTTCTTCTTTCTAGAATACACAATGGCTTTTTGCAGCCCAAACCAATTGGTCAATTCTGGTCATGGTAAGACAGAGAATCATAGAATGCTTTGGGTTGGTTTGTAGTTCCAACACCCCTGCCATGGGCAGGGACACCTTCCACTAGATCAGGTTGCTCAAAGGCTCATCCAACCTGGCCTTAAGCATTTCCAGGGATGGGACTGCCACGACTTCTCTGGGCAACCTATGCCAGTGCCTCACCACTCCCAGAGCAAAACATTTCTTCCTAATACGTAATCTAAATCTCCTTTCTTTTACCTTAAAACCACTACCCTTCATCCTATCACTACGCTCCCAAATAAAAAGCCCCTCCCCATCTTTCACAATGGGCTGCAATTTATTTATTTTCTGAGCAGTTATTGAAAACTATTTTGTCATCTCAGACAAAGATCCAAGTTGGTTTTATCTAAGCAGTCTCTTGCAATTTCTCATCTAAACCAACAACCTTCTATAAGCTATTTCATTACTCATTGTTCCCCATCCTCCCCTAATGAAGTTCTCTCTCTTCAGTAATTCCAGCAAGCAGAACACATTAATATTTTCAATATATTTTAAAATATTATTTGCAATGAGGTGTATATTTTGGTTTTGATTACTATAACAGATTATTACTGTTTCTTTACTATGTCTCTGTATTGCAAGCGTCATACTAATATGTTTTTGTTAAATATGTAAAAAGAGATTAATTTACCCACACAAATCTTTCTGGATTTTCTTAAATCCACTACTTTACCTAGTACTTCCTAATTCTATTTCTATACAGCAGAAAATTCGCAGTAAAGATTGATTATTGTTGTATTAACAACACCCTTATACTCACCTTCTAGGTTTACATCACACTTCTTTGCTATCAGTATTTAGTAATAATTAGTGTTATTCATCCAATACCGAATATAACAACCAAACCTAATACGACCAAAAGTGACACATAATCCATTGCATTTTTGAACACAAACCATTTTCTTGTTTGTGGCAACAAAGATAACATAGAAAATTTGGGTTTCAGCAAGCACCCTGGGAGGTCTGCACAATTCGTGCTACTCACAAAGAATCAGGAAAAGAGAGCTAGAATGGATCTTAAGAGGTCATTTAAGTCCCTGCAGCAGGATCAACTATATAGAAACTATTCCTTGTCAGATATTTGTCTAATCTATTCTTAAAAACCTCCAAAATATGGAAAGAACACAGTCTTCTCAGGCCATCTATTTCAATGCTTCACAATCTTCATAGTTTAGAAGTGTTTCTTAATATCTAACCTTCAACTCCGTTGGTGCAATCTACTTCCACTATTTCTTGCCCCAAGTACATTTGGAGAATCCTTTGTTCCTGCACTATTCCAGTGTTACTTTACATCACTGAACACCGTTACTGTCTTCACTTCTTAAGTTAAATAAACCAAATTCTTCCACCTTGCCAAATGTATTCATATTTCTACTTTAGACAATCCTTTTTGTTTCTCTCTTCTTCATCTCCTTGACAGCAGTTCAGTCCATGGAACAATACAATAAATGAATCTTCAAACTTATGCAAAACCAATTAATTCAGCTATAAATTTACTAGACCACTAATTGAGCTGCATTTCTGGAACAGAACCAGAAAAACAGTAACAACAACATATTCAAGTAAGCCTTGTTTCTAGTTCACTTCTCTTACTAAAACTTGTGAAGGGGTTGGACTAACCAAAGAAGGAAAAATTGTTCAAATATACACCCACATGCTTTAATGAATGCAGTACCCTTTCTATTGAACACAGTAGCTGAGGCTTCCATAAAATACAAGCTCTACTTCATCCTAACACTGGATTACAGAAGTCCACCTGGGAGCAGTCTTGCAGCTCCTGTGAAAATGAGAGATTAACAGTGGCAACAGAGTGCCTCATCAGGAGGGCTAACTTTATGCTTTAAAGCTTAGAGGTGTAACTCTAATTCAAAGGTATGAACACCATAGACTCCTAAAACGAGGGAGCTTCTTAGCTGCTTCAAAATGCTATCTTCAATAAAAGGCTTTAAAAAATAGATTTTAATATATTACTGATCTCTTAAATGCCCTCTCCACTTACTTGTTGGTAACATGCTACAGAGCATTTTTAGGTGGCTGAAAGGAGGGGATTTCTGAACAGTGTATACATACTTCTCTGCAACTGTAGATGCACTTCTTTAAGGTTAACTAAAATTGCATTTCCTCTCCCTCTGTTGCTAGCCAAGAAAACTAGCAAGTTGCATACTTGAGACAGCTCTACAAAACTGTAATGCAACATTCTTAAGCTGTATATAAACCACCTATTAAAAATATTATGAAAGCTTAGATAGGGTAATTAATTAACTGTTCTTTAAGCAGATTGATAAACAGTTATCTGAAAGCACATTAAAAGCAATCAGAAAAATTAACATGTCAGAGTTGTAAACAAAACAAACAAACAGTTGTCATCATTCCCAGTTTCTCTGGGTTGGCAAAGATGAAACAAATGACAGGTGGCAGAGATTCCAGTCACTAGAGATAGCTATTACTCCTTCATAACCCGTAGCTGTGCTGGTTTGGCCCTAAACCATCCCACCTTCCTCTCTGTCTGTAAGTCTAATTCATTGGTTATATGTCTATGAATAGTAATAAAAACTTGCTCTAGAAATTAATTATATACTGCCATCACTCAGTCCTAAGTGCAAATAGATTAGTCTCAGGGCTATCCAATATCACCTTCATAATTATCCTGAAAAAAACACAGCTCATTTCTAATAACCACAGAAAAACCAGAAAAAATGTACATTGGAAGAGGCCTTTTAAGGTCACTTAGTCTAATCCCTTCCTCAAAGAAGGGTTAACTTCAAAATTAGATCTGGTTGCTAAAGGCATCATCCTTCTGAGTTCAGAAGACCTCCAAGAATGGAAATCCCATAGCCTCTCTGAACCGCTCTTCTAGGGTTTGACCTCCCTTATAAGGAATATATCCCTTATAAGGAGGACTCGATGATCTTGGAGGTCTTTTCCAACCTAGTTATTGTGCGAAATAAGGAAAGATGGTCCTCAATATAGAACACAACATAATGTGTGCAAAAAACTAGAACGCTAGCTTTTAAAACCACCTAACTTATACAACGGCAAAAGCAGAAAAAGAAAAATTTTCTCATCAGAAAATGCTATCGGCAGCAAAAGAAAATATAATAAATAAATATTCCCATGTAAACCTCATCCTTCCCTGTAGCTAGCCTGCAGAGGATGGCAATGCCTTTCATTTTATAGTCCCCTAACATCATGCTTGAATTGTTTCTTTTCTATAGATACAGCAAATGAGACATTTCTCACACTCAAACTAAGATCTTGTTCCCTGTTAGGCATGCATTCCATTTTACACTAAATGTGATCTGGACAAGACTGAGATGCTGTGTGGAAAAGCTGTCCTTGCTCCTAGATGAAAGGAGTGCTTGAGCAGCTTCCCTATGAATGTGCCTTCAGGAGTTTCTCTATAGCATTGCTCAATAAGCTGCTGACTGCACAAGAAGCACGACCCTACAAGTTGACTCTTTTTGTTAAAATAGTTTCCTCACTCTTTTTGACTGATTAAACACAGGAAAAAAATCTATCTGCTTTTATTTCTCTTTCTACAGCATCATTTTATGTAGCACAAAAAATAAGTGACGTTTCATTGCTTTCTTCTTTCAGTAGAAGAATATAAAAAACCCCTCCAAGCATGACAGTTAACACCACGATGCAGACCAGCAAAAATGTACAAACATCATAATAAAAAGACAGTTTGCTGAATAGAGACAGCAATTATGCCAGCTTTGGCTATGGAAATCATAGTACACATAATCTAATTCTTTTTGTTTTTCAAAGGAATTCAAACCACTGAAAGTTATGTAATTCATCCCACTATTTTATCAAATGAGCTCCTATATTCGTCTGTCTTGCACGTAATGAGGAGATGACCATACTTTCCATTTCCACTTTCGAAATTACTGTAGGCATGAGTTGCAGTAATCGCAGCTATTACAGCCTTTCCAGCTCTCACTATAGAAGAACTAAAACCAAAAATCTGCTCACACACAGAGTCAGCTTTATGCTCAGATATGAATTTGTGAAGCAAGCAACCACCAGCAGTGCACAGAGTCAAAGCAAGCAATGTATACATTCAAAAGCTGTGCTATCTTTTCACTGAGAGAACTGAAAGTATTTCATTTAAATAGAATATGAAATCATTCCAAATATCGTGCAGAAAATTAATACTGACAGGATAAAAGTTATCACATTTACTTAGCCTCATTTACTGTTTTTTTCTAAACTGTAGACACTATATCAGGAAGTAAAATGCAATTTAAAAATAAACGCCCTTTGAAATACATTCGTTGAAATGTTGAACATGACAGAGGCACGTTAACCAGCAGCCTCAAGTAGACTACTCTGCATTTCAGCTTTCAACTGAAAGCTATTCAGTTCTATTAAAAAAGATAACACGGCTCAGGATGTATCTAAATACATCTCCAAATTGTTTGGAGAATTCAACAGATATGTGGGTGTACTAAGTAACTCCTTAGTTAGCTGCATAATTATACTGAAATTTCAACTTTGTTATTGCTGTATAAACAAAAGCATAAGGAAATTTACAATCAGTATTTTTACCACAAACTTTTCGACACTATGCAGTTCTTTAAGGTAGGATCATACACAGACCTTAGTATAACCTTTTTTTTTTTGAATGAAAGATGGGAATATTAAAAATAATAACTGCAAACAGGATTTTAAAAATATATTTGAAAAGGCTAAGCCAAAAGTTGAAATATTAGTAGAGCGGGACAGAAAAAAACCCCTACACCTTGTGCCTATACTACAACTATGTTTGAATGTGCAGGACTGACAATACTGATTCCATCTCTCCGATGCATCTTCTTAGAAGACTCAGCATCAGTTTAAACTTAACTCTGCAAAAGTTTTGCTGTGTTTTTTTGGAAAAGACCTTTTTATTCCCCAAAGCTCCTTCTCCTTTTAGTTCTCATTCCAGTAAGGATTAGTAGGATTGATATTTACTTTTCCAAAAAGCAGGAGAAAAGGTGGGTTCAAGGAGAATACTTAGTATGAGGAACAACCAGTATTGTGTGCTTCTCCTAAGTATCCTCCATGAATCCACCTTTTCTCCTGCATTCCATGTAGCTAAAATTCCTGTTGTTGCCTTCATCAATATAAACATAGGTTATTGCAACTCCTCCCTCCACAGCCTTCTCTATCATCTGTGTTGCTCTGTTCGATCAAAAGAAATTTAACTGTGAACTTCAACTTTTCTGGGAAGTAAACAGCTCCAAATTTCAGCAGCTATCTTTGTCTACTTTCCTTTAATCCATCTGGCCGCCCATAGGCAAGCTCACTATAGATCTTGCCTTCTTAACAACCAGAATTGCCTAATCTTGCCTAATAATGCCGCCTCATTCTCTTGTCTCCAGACTCCTTACTGTTTGGGCTACTGTTTCCACTGTTTCAGCCAAGCAGCATCTTCTAGTTTTCGCCAGCTGCTTATGCAATCATTTGGCTGGATTATGATAGCCAGAGAAGACAAATTAAGCTTTCTGTTTCCTTTAAGCTAGCTAAATGAAAACTGAAATCTGCACAACACCACTCGACAACATCTTTCTGCCCCTAAACTGACAAGTTTTTTACAGTCACAAGAAGAACACGTAACTTTTTGGAAAAATGTTGCAGAAATTGGGTTGTTACATATAGCCTTAATAATAATAATAACAGATAAAGTTCAGTCACTGTGGTAGGTAGCTGTTATTATCATTTGATGAGTGTAATAAAGATTTTTGTGTAATTAATCACAGCCATTAAATTGTTGTGTTTGGGTTTGCCTGTGTGTTTTTTTTTTTTCATGCAGGCAGACTTTTCTCCATTTAGAAGAGTTGTAGGCTGTGGCTGGAATTCCAGTAACATTTTTTGGTAGAATTTCAGAAAATGAGAACTGTGTACTGTCAAATCTTCTACTCGGTCTTCAGAATAAATATTGTAAACCACATCCCACTACACGTGTGGGCCCTGTGACCACAAATTAACATCAGAGTAATAGCTAAATATTTTATGTGTTCTGAACAGCTCATGCAACCTAAATCTATAATTAATAAGTGCATCAAATATAAACAGAAGTAAATGTTGGCCTCATTTGCCCAAAACATCTGTTATTAGTGTAATTATTTTTTTTCCTGAGGAAAATTCCTTGCTTGCTGTAATCAGATGCAAGAAAGTTATTATCTGATTGTTTCTCATTTTCCTTTTAAGTAATTTTCCACACGGTTTGCCATAAAATTATAAATTAGCACCAAGTAAAAAAAAGGGACATGCTTCTCAGCCCTTGAAAAATTGAGAAATGTATTTAAAAATCTTTGGTTGATGACACGGAGAAACTCCTGCATTTATTTGGAGGAAATAAATAAATAAAAAAAATTATCTTTCATTTTGCACATAGGTCATGGAAGTTGACATAGTAAACGTTCCTCAGGGCCAGCATCCTTTTGTAGGTCCACACAAAACATTCTGAAGCCAGAAGGAAGGGATGTGGAGCAAAAAAAGACATGGTAGAAGATGAACAGTGAGAAAAGGAGTAAAGAGTTATCAGGAAAGTGGGACTGACACACATATGAAAGTGAATTCAGGAAAGAAATGGGAGAAAGAAAGATTCACATACTTTGAAAAGCAAGTAAGAGGAGTACTGTAAAACAGGAAAGAAAGAGATACACAGGATATAGACTGAAGAAGACTAAATCATGTGAAGTCATGATGATTGAAAACCTAGCAGCCAAAGCAAGATCAGGAAGAAAGAATAAGAAAAAGAATTGACATTTAGGCAAGCTAAGATTAAGAAGAAACTGAGGGTGTTATACTGAAAACAAAAGGCAATGAGGCTATTGGAAAATGCAAGGAGAGAGGAAGAAGCAGCGTGGGAGAACTGAGTGGAGTGTAGAGGCAATACAGGCTTTTACATTTAAAGTGTTTCAATTACTTCTGAAAAGGAAAGGCATGAATTTATTACTTTAAGTAAGTGGAGGAGTAGTGGAGAGAAGCTCTTCAGAGTGGAATCACTATGGCATCCAAAGAACAGCAGATACAATATTCTAGGAACAATTAGTATGTTAATCATTTACCACATCACACAAGAAGTAAAACCAGACAATCTTGCAAAGTGAAGAATCCTATCTGAGCCACCGGGGAATCTAAGAATTTACTATAACGTATTCAACATCAATTTATCAGGCACAATGGCTGCTTGTTTATGTAAAATAATGTATCAAAAGCTTTATGAATTTTGGCTCAGGGACTTGGAATGTTTGATAGTTGAAAATTTAATAGATTTGAGAGAAGAAAACTCTCCTATGAATAAAGCTATTTTATCTTACAGGCATCTTATAAACTGATTAAATAGAATTTAAAACATATTAGCCATGAGAACCAAAACTATTTTAAAAATGGACATATGATGAGTTTAGGGGTTAATTTTCCCCACAAGAATCTCAAATACATGACAGGAGTATTATATAATGTATATAATGTGTCAGCTGCTTTTGTCATTTTTATTAATCTATTAGCATTTAAAGACCTTTGCTCCTGAAGCACATACTCCACCTTTACTATAATGCCATCACTGGATACCAGGCATTTTTACTGTGAGAGGAAGAGGTGATGCATGTTGAATTATTATGTGGCTCAACGAGCTGTGACACAAGGTACAACACCACTCAGGTCAAGTGGTGAATTTTAAGCCAAAACCAACACTTGAAGGCAGTTAAAAGCCTTGTCACCACATCAAGGAGAGCTCTGAGTAGATATAAGTAGAAGGAAAGTGGGGTGCACTGTTTAGAGGTCAGGCACTGACCACTGGCAATGGTTGATCTGAAGTGATGCTCATCAAGTTTGACTTCTGCTACCAGAATGATGCATGAATTTGGGATGGTTTAAATGAAGAACACTGCCTACTACTGCTGGACTCCAAAAACCAGTAGTACCAGCTCATCTCTTCCTTAGGAGATGAGGGTATGGACTGCACCTGACTGGGATAGAATTAACATTCTTCATAACAGCTTGAATGGTGATGTGCTTTGGATTTGCGGCGAAAATAGCGTTGATAACAAGCTAATGTTTTGCTAATTGCTAAGCAGTGCTTGCACAGCTTCAAGGCTGTCTCTTTTTCCCACTCTGATATCCTGGTTAGCAGACTGGAGTGGGCAAGACATTGGAAGGGGATTCAGTTGACCCCAAATCTGCCTGCCTTTTGGGACAAATGAATAAATTCCTTATTTTGCTTTGTTTTCACACACAGCTTTGGTTGCACTTCCTAAACTCTCTCCATCTCAACGCCTCTTGTCTTCCTTCTATTTTCTTCCTGTCCTATGGGAGAGAGGAGGAAATGAGCTGCTGGATGGATTCTTGGCTGGTGGCTGGGGCCAACCCACCTGAGGAACAACTTCTTCTTTCTCACAATATAGCTTGAAATTACTATCAGGAACAACTTATTTCCCCCACAATCAGAATGAGAAATGCAGAAGCTTCTCTTATACTCAGATGCTGCAGCACAAATATTGCAGCAGCAGGTTAATAATAATAATATAAAAGTTCCTCCCTGTTCTACATCACAAAGTATACAGTTTTACATGGGAAAATGGCTTTAGGTCTTTATAAGTTTAACTACTCTGACTGACTTGTTTGACAGCTATTTGACTACAAGAACCAGAGGTAGAGGAACAAAACACATGATTAGAAATTTTGCTGTGCTTACACAGCTCTGAAATACGATACTGTGCTGGTGCAACCTAAGCGTTCAGACTCTCAGTAATCTATCTGGAATGCTAATTAATGCTGAAAACGTATGAAGCCAGTTTAACACTCCTCCTGGGTGGACTTCCTCAGAGATAAGGATTACTACCATCATCAGTCTGATATATTTGTATTGTATTTCTTGAAAATATGGCATCTTCTCAAAAATAAATATCAGCTAGCTGAGCTTATGTGAACGAGTGCAATTTTGCCTGCTGCTATTTTCCTAGGATAGAAACAAGATAAAACACTGATTGGAACAATAGATCAGTGTAGTACTCAGAGAAAACCCAGCTGAAAACAACAGTTCTCACCTCCACAGTATCTGTGCCTTGATCTTAAAATTTTATATCCTGGATTCAAATCTAGAAAGCACTTTAATTTCTAAATACAGCTGTCAGTAGACATCTGCTTCCCTTTGTATTGAAGACAGCTGGTGTGGGAGAGTTAATAACAAGGAAAAAATATAAAAGAAACTGAGTGCTCCATGATGATTGAGAATCAAATATTACTATATTCAACTACAGACAAGTTCAACAAGCTATAATTTTTTTCTCTTATTGATCAACAGAGTCTTAATAAATCCAAGGTATGAAGCAATGGGTAGAAGAGACAAGGAAAGCCATAACACTACACATTTAGCATTAGTCTAAAGAAAGAGTTGAAATATATAAATTATGCTGCTATTTTCACTGGATCTTTTGTCATTGTTCCTTCAGTGAATATGAGGGACAGAAGTGAGGAACTTCAAAAGAATAGATAACATCTGAAGAATGGACAAGCTGACAAAAGAGATTAGTGATGAGATGCGAGACAACAGCCCAGACAGATAATCCTCAACATCTGTGTAAGAAATGAAGGAGAAACTGAAGGTTATGTACAGGATTATTTTTCCTAGCAAGAAGTGTCTGAAGGACAAAAGAAAAACAAAAAGTCAGCATTAAAAACAGTTATCACAAAAAGGTAAGTTTAATAGTTAAAGAGCAGTCACTGCTTTTTTACAAAGGATCCACTGGGTACATGAATAGGAATTACTACATGTAAGGCAAGAGGTCTGTTCAAGTATGCCACAAAATGCCACAACAGGAGGAAAAATGAAACATAAACACACATTCCAGGAGATTGCTAGTCTTCACTGTGCCTTAACTTTAGGTATCTCTCCGATCCACTAAGTCTTGGCTATATTTCATACACTTTTCCCGTTTTCTTTCTTGCACGATTTTCTCAGTATGCTCTGGTGGCAACACTGACTTCCGGAATCAATACCTTACTACTACATACAGGAGAATTCTGTGCTTCTCAATATTGGTTTTTTAGGTTGTCTGCAAGCTTATCTAAACACCCTTAGTTAGGGCATATGCCTTTTGGTTTATACTACAATCTCTGTCGTGGAGTTGTGTCAGATACAGGCCTATTAGCAATGCATAGTTTCTGCTGTACAGTGTGGTAGCTGCATGCCTCGCAGTCTGACGGGCAATGTATATTAACTAAAGAGACAGAGCCACACAGAGTGAGCAAGACACTGGGAAAGGGGAATCTTGCAATTCCGCACATACTTAGTACTTTGATGTGCATCAGTCATTTGAGGCAGGTACGCAAACGAACTCGTAAGTCCATTCAAGAACTACTCTTTAGAAATGACATGGGCTGTAATGTCTTCTATACTTTACCAAGAATAGCAAAACTTTGATCTTAATGACTACATACAGGAACCAGTTACATCTGGGAGGAGAGATTCTCATCAATGTCAGCACAGAGCCCACCAAGTGCTGCACATGCCTTGTTCAGAAGCCTGGGTCATGCCATGTTACTAACCCATAAACTGTAATGCCTGTTGGCCTATCAGGTTTTTCTGTGACTTAATGCATTAGTGTTCTTGGCATCTGTGAAAGACATAGATACCTTTGTGAATGCTGCATTTTAAAAATCTGAATAGTGAAGCAGTTTGATTATTTAGCATCACATCTCAGTAGTATCAAAGTGCCCTGGAGTTTCAGGGAAAGTTTGCATGTGAAGAAACTTGTATGAGTTTTACATACCAGGCATTAACTTGAAAAATTACTTCTAGAAGAGTGTTCTGTAGCAGCAATCAGGTGCTGCTATATCATCTTGTAGCTATCATCTTTCACTTAATTGTTGTATGAAGAAGATCATCAGACCATCAAAAAAATTAAAAAAAGCATTTGAGAAGCAGAACTGACATAAATCAGTATAGCTCCAGTGATTTTAATAACCACAGCAATTTATGCTAGTTCAAAGCAATAATTTATGCCTTTTGTTACTGTTGAAACACATACTTAAAAAAAAAAATCAGTAAATTGACATGTATGCTTTAACTGACAAGGACTAGAATTATAACATATATGGCAGACAGAACCCCCAAAATCTGTAGTAAATTCCTCACTACTAGAAAACATCTCAGAGTATGAGCCACTACTAGTGTTTTTATTGTTTATTTGCTTGTTTTGTTTTCAAATATATTTGAAATACCTTTGAGTTTACCACTAGAGTTATTTATATAGTAGCCCAAACGGAATTCTGATAAGGTATTTTTTCCTAAACCCCTACAGAATTCCCCTGGCTGTAAATAATTGCTAGCACTTCTTTAACCTCTTCTTGGTGAGGTGCCTTACATTCACACATTAGGTCAGTTACAGATAACTTCCAGTATTGATTATCTTCCTGTGTCTGTGCCAATACCCGAAGCACAACTACAGATTCCTACTTTACTAAAATATATTTGCAACCTTTTCCTTGTTGGTTGGAGCTACTTTGCTTCCATCAGCCCTGGCTAGCAATACTTTCTAGGACTCTTTCCATGTCTGACTACTGCTTTATGAAGAGCAAGAGGAGGAAGGAAATCTAGAATTTAGAAATAGTTGTGAACTCTCTTTTGCTTTCACTCTGAGGAACTACTAAAATGTAATAAAATGAATATCTGAAAGAAATGCCATTGATGCACCTAAAGCACAAGCATTAAGATTAAATGTAGTGGCATCTAGAGTATCCACTGACCATATTTTCAAGCACTTACAAAGATTTACATTTATGGATGAACAATCCCTTGCAGAAGAATTCTTCTGCACAGAAAAATTAGAGAATAAAATAATTATCTGTTTTTTTTTTTTTTTTAAGACTAAAACTTGTGCCTTGCCATACTGTGACCCTAAAACACACTGTATAAACTCTATTACTGTTTCGCTAAGGTATATGAGTTGCCACAACAAGTAATTATGTGCATAACCTGGATTCAAGTCCCTCCTACTGATGTAA
Organism: Cuculus canorus; assembly: GCF_017976375.1. Classification (NCBI taxonomy): domain Eukaryota; kingdom Metazoa; phylum Chordata; class Aves; order Cuculiformes; family Cuculidae; genus Cuculus; species Cuculus canorus. The sequence goes on along the minus strand of NC_071404.1, from coordinate 50,161,193 downwards.
TTCTTTTTCTAAGATTTCTGATAACATAAAAAATTAACATTACCCAGTAATACAGCACCACTTCGTTGGAGGAGCTCTGTGACTGTACGGGTTTGAAGATTTCTTAGTATGGCTTCCAAGCACGTAAGGCAACACCAGAGGCCACAAGTGTTTATTTAGACTATGGTTGAGAAGCAAAGAGGATTCCTGTAGTCCAGTACATTGACACAGGCTCATACAAGTTGGCTCGGTAGTTGCCTTCATTACACTTAATTAATAAATGAAAACCTCTGTGTTTTCTACATGCTAATCATGAATGTCTCTATAAGTAAAATAATCAGAATACATAAAAAAGGTCTGTGCATAACAAAACTGATTGGCAAAAAGGAAGTTAAGTTTGAAAAAAATAGTTCTGCCTGAACCCCAGACAAATTATTTCTGGGCTCTTCACTTCTATTCAACTCTACTTTTTATTTAGATTGCTCTTTTCAGCGAACTGGAACACTAGCTCATAAGGGGTTTTCACATTCCCAGTGATCTTCATTCCTATTTTCCATAAGCTTTCTCTTAAAATTTATCTTTTTAAAATTTATTTTTCCCCAACAATTTCCCTTCAACTCCTACATATTCTTTGTGTAAACATCAGTGCTCCACGGTAAATATTTTATTGTAAAAAAAAGAATAAAAGGAAAATAATTACAAATATATCCTAGATACTAATTTTAGAGAGGGAAATTTCATTATTTTATATTATATGCTTGTTGTATTTGGAAGAACATAAGGATACCAGAGAGAGGATGAAAGTCTTTAGACCTGTCAGTCTTGCTGCATGTGTCGAGCTCTAGCAGTGTCATGACCTCAATTCTGCCGTGATACTTCCATCAATAATACTAAGGATGAGGGTAAAGTTCTCAGTCTCTTCAGCTCTTTCTGCTAATTTGTCTTTCTCCAACTCCTGGAGCTAAGAAACTCACAGGTTTTCTGTCTTCTGTTCATATTTTATAAAGAAGTTAATTACAAGACTTAAAAGTCAAAAAGCTGAAAGAAGCTCCGCTGATTTTCATGTAAGAACAATAAAGTAATTATCTGATCTACAGCAAATTAAGTGGCACGTTCAGCAAAAGAAAACGTTTTATATATATATATTTGAGAGTAGACCTTTGTTGGCCAGATACTAATTTCTGAAAATGCTCATCTAATACAAATTAATTACTCAGCCCATACATTTTCAGTATTTGGAAAATACATTTACAACAAATTACAAAGATATTTTAAGTCATGCATAAAACCCTCAACATCCTCTTTATAACTAAGGAAGCAGACACTGAAATAGCATGCTTTTTTTTAAAAAACACCTTCTCTGATTTCTGTCATCTACTACATTGAGGTACCACAAAACCCTACATTTTTAATAATCTTTCTAGATGCAACTTCAAAACCTTCACATACCTAATTCCCTTTGATTTAAAAGGGAACCAAGCATTTAAACAATAAAATGTCTTCTATATGAAAAAAAGAAATTGACATTACTTTCAGGAAAACATTATTTAAATGTTTAAAATACCTTACATAATTACAATTAAGCAAAAAAATGTTATCACAACTATATGGGAAGAAATTTTCAGCTGCTTCCTCCCCTCAATTCAGCAGATTACTCAAATGGTCATTGACACAAGGGTATCAATTCGGGAAGTCAAATGTCTTATAGACTGGCTCAGGAAAGGTCTGGATAATGAAAAATGGCACTACCCCACTACCTGTAAGAGCATTCCTCCTCTCTAATCTGCCCTCACCTGAGATGCCTTCCCCTTTCTTTCTTTTCCTAGTTACCTTTGTGTTACTCCTTCTCCTCTAGGTTATGCCCACACAATAACGTGAAATCATCCCCACACTAACTAGCAGTAATTCCTAGTCAGTGTAGAGAGTTAAGAAGTAATCGGGAATGGCCCCTAGGAAGGTTTTTCTTCAGCATCCTGATTTTTGGAGACAAAGTGAACTTACTGGAACACACAGCGCCTGTTCATGAAAGTCGACTCAGTGCCTGGTAACACAGCGTCATTTACATCTTGGTCTGTGCTGACACTATTTCTGCCCACCTTGCTTCTTATTTCTCCCAGACAGCTTTTATATGTTCGTGTCTTTCTAGCACTGGGAAGAGAAAGGAAAGGGTGAGGATCTCCTGGGCTGCAGTAGAGCGGGTAAGACATTTAAACTGAAAAAGAGGGGAAAGAGCAGAACTAAGAAGTACTAAAGGTGAGACCAATAAGGCTGTCTCTTTCTGCTGTCACTGGCAGAGAGGTTACTTTCCTTGGAAAAGTTGTCCTCTGTTGCTTCACAGGACATTGATAGAACACATGCAAGTTGGTCACTTACTTGAAACATCAAAAACTTGTCTCATTTGGCTTCAGCAACACAGTCAATCTGCTGCTGTCTTCAGTGCTACTGCCTATTTTGCTTCCTGTTTGGAACCAGCCTTTCATAAGTCAGGACAACAATGACAGCAAGACCATTGACAGATGATCTGACAACTGCAGGAAGACTGAAACATCAACTTAAGGTAAATTATTTCTTTTTTTTTTTTTTCCTTTCCTCCCAGAAATGAGTAACGCTAATGAAATCACCTTAATTAGCCACAGAAAGAAAGTGTCAACATCTGAAAGATATAATGAATGGATGTTATATGAGAAATTTCAAAATGTACATTTGCCATATGATCTTTCAGTTATGCAAAACCATGCCAGCTGAATGCGAACCTCTTAATGTACGAGTAGGAGAAAACCACTGCTTGAAAAGTTCCAAAATACACATTAGCACTAATCAGTCTTCTATAACAGAATTAATAAGCCTCAGTTAAGGAAAATTTAAATTTATTTAAGAATTATTTATTCTTCTATGGCATTTCTCTGTACTGCCATTTTACCATCAACATCTCAAGTTCAGTCAAACCAACCCAAAGTAAATCTTTACTAACTAACAAAATAAGTCCATTTCTTTCTTCTTAGTATACTAGTTGTACGCCTGAAAAAACATACAAACTAACTGATATTGTGCTAGCAGAATCTGCATAGATGTGGAAATGCAGATTGCTGGGATAACACTGCATAATATTAGGAATGCACTTTTGTAAGGCAACAATGTACAGATCCCACTGGTTGCACTTAAATTTAAAAAAATGCCTAAGATTACAAGCATACGTTTTGATTTTATAAACCAGGACTAACACTTCTTCACGGAGCAATATTCAGAAACGTATCTAAGCAAGCTTAAAGACTAGGTAAAGAATCTGAAAATAAACTATTTACGTGTTTTTCCAGCCCTCAGTCCTACATGAAATCAACCTGGGCTTTAGGTTCACATTCATTTGTTAATGATGTAGGTCATCTGATCCCCCTTCCCAGGCAGTATGGAAAGTAGCACAGGATGGAGCAGAGAGGCAGCTTATGAAAAAAATTCAGCCAGCAGAAATAACTAAAACACACAGAAAAAGTAAACATGAGAAGCATGGACAACTGCCCTCCACCATAACGTTAGGGTTTCTCTTTTTGTGGCTCAAGAGCACATACGAGGAACTCATTGTAATATGGGAGAGCCAAGTCTTGACCTACATCACTTTCCACATCAATTCTAAATTCAGCCTCAAGTGACTACTCAATTATCCTAGTGTTCTATACAAAGTACAGCAACTTCCAGGAAGATGCAGTCCTAGAGCAATTTACTACAAGTTTATGCATTGCTTGGGTTTTTCAGAAACAAAAATATAACAAGACTCGGGTAGGAAGCCAACATTCTCTTTTTAATCTGAACACAATCCCACAGCAGTGCCATTTTAAAAAGCAAATCTGCAAGTCATGTATTTAAAATGTGCCCAAGCTATATAAATCCTTCTAAAATCTTCAGCAACAAAACATCTAGTACAGTTTATCACTGGAGTTTGTGGGGGTTTTGTTGGTTTGGGTTTTCTGTTGTTCTCCCCACCACCCCTTCCCCAAAGATTCAGGAGAAGAGCTGCCTACCTTTTCTGCTTAAGTATGTTAAAAGCACAAAAATACATCAGTGACTGAGGCAGCAACATACAAATCCCTCACGTTTGCATTTAAAGTACTAGAGTTTGGATGTCCAAATATGCTGAAAAAAACCCCTGCTTGTTATATTGTAAGTAGCCGTTGCTTTTCATGAAACACAAAGCACGATGCTTTCATGTCTGGCTATATTCCAATTTGGGTAACTGCATCCTACCTACATAAATTGCATTGGCAGTGTTCATTAGGCATGGTATTATTCTTTATTTCCAACCTTACATTGTTGCTATATGCTATTAACACACAGCTTTTTGTGCTGCAACAAAGATGAAGCTGCATGTCTGTGAGGAAAAGCCCACATAGCCGTTGTTTCTTTTCTATTTATCCATTCCCCGCTGCTTCTCAGTAACAGCATTTCAGATAAAATTAAGAAGAAATTGTGAAATTTCTAACTCTCTCCCCTTTCTAAGGTCATATGAATTTTTTTTTTTTGTTGGTTTTCAGACAATTGTTTAAGTAGTCATAACCTTTTGATTGTTTAGTTTTGCTCTATTCTGAATATTTACGTATTATTAAGAAAGTCTGGAAAAAACTAAAAGAAGTCATGTCCCCTACATAACACACAACATGCAGCCCAGGTCCTGATGCAGAATCTAAGAACTTTGTCACCTGCATTGATAGGTTGAAAACAATGGCAGTAAGGCTATGTCTCCAATGCAGAATCTGTCTCAAGACAGATCTTGCTGTTTATTTTGATGTACTTCTACAGATTTATGTTCATTTGCACAATTAAGCATCAGCTACTCTATGTCTTTACATTCATAGCATAGTTGCTTTTGCCAACAGTTTGCAAGTAATTGTTTATGGAATAATAATTTTTAACTTTTCAAAGTCAATTAATTTTAAAAGTAATTAATTAGATATGCATTAGCATCTCTTTAAGGTATTTGTTGAGCATAAAAGACTGGGTGGATTTGGTTCAGAAGAAGTGTCTGTCATGATGTAGGGAAATTCAAAGATTCTAGAAATAGGAATAGGGAGGCATTTTGGAATAATTTGCTGCAAGGAATGACTTTCATAGCTTTTTCTGTTTTGGTTTGGTTTTAACTCTGTGGCCTCTGCACTGGAAGATAAAGTACCAAAACAGCAGCATTAGCCTCGTTTTGCAGGATCATCTGCATAAATCAAAAAACAACTTAAGTTGTTGTTGTACTTTCTTCACTGCGTTTGTTCTGCCTAAAGTAGAAGTTAGATAAGGTAAGGTAATTTCACCTTCATTTATCCAAAGATCTCGTTGGTGTTCCATAAGCTAGACTCTTGGAAGATTTTTTTTTTTTTGGTAACATCAGCCTCGATGAGCTGAAGAGAGGAACAAATGTGTTCTCCTATGGCTGCAGAGAGTTTTTCAGACTGTATACCACAATCGTATCATAAATGATGACCAGAAGGTCATTATTCTCTCTCTTCGAAAGGATGATTAGACTACCCAGAGTTACTGATCCTAGAAAAATATTTTCTTATATGTTAATGCATGATCCAGTAATGGATTTTGGGGAAAAGGAGGGGAGAGGAGAGGAGAGGAGAAGGGCTGCAAAGGACAGATTATCCAGCATGGTCAATTATCAAGTCTTTAGGCAATTATACTGAAAATAATAGCACTCTAAATGGACTTCCATCACACCTTGAACTTTTTCTTTTCCAGCAACTTTATCAGATGTAACAGAATGACTTAAAATCTCTTGGAAGATGTGTTATTGATGAAAGAGCTCTATAGTGACGCAACATCGATAAGGTAATTCCCAGGGCTGGAACTAATATCAAGTACATAACATGGATCCACATTGGCATGACTCTGGCAGTCCATTGATTTCAAGATGGATAACTGAAGAAATATCTTTTCTCTTAGTGTCACGAAATTACCAGCACCGTAAGAATGCCAAGGCATTCTCTCATAGGTGCACTTTGCTAATTCGCTATATCTGATAGCCAAGACAGAGAAAGAAGCTATAACTCCTTCTAGACAAGTTTTTATCTTTGCAAATAACTCCTGCAGATTTCTGCGATATGGAGATGCCAGTGAAGAACGGCCATCACCACACTTAAAGACTGCAATTAGCCTTTTTGGAGACACACCAAATACTCATGGGAGTGATGAACACAGAGAAATTAATTGTCTGGTCTTAGAAAGACTAACATGTTTAAAGACTAGTAGAGAGATTGGGTATTACTATGACAGCTCCATCCTCTGTTTTAAAACCAGATCAACAATGATACTCAGTCAAAACCAGAAATCACTTCCACTGACACTTGAATTGGGTTAGTAACCACACATGTTTAAAACTAAAGAAAAAAATGGAGAAAATGTGCTTGCCAAGGAACACCGTTTCATAGGTGGCAAGTCAGGTGAGCACTAAGACTAGCAGTGATATAAAAAGAAAGATGACCGACAGCTTGAAAGTCTGGATGACCTTGTTAGCAATCAGTTGCAATGCCATTTGATCTGCAAATCACTTTTTCCTCCTAGTTGCAAGGAAGTGACCTTTCCTTTGGGGTTTGCCTCAAAGGTGCTAATGGAAGAGGATGGTTTTTGTTTTCTAAAGATTGGAAAACATTTTAAAGATGCTCAGTGTCTGAGGTTTTAGCTCTTTTAAAATAAGACTACAATTTTTATCAGCAGAGATCTAGTATTCATAATTGCAGAGTTCCACTACGTAATCAGAGAGTTATTGTTTTAGCAAAGGAATAAATGTTCTTTTTTTCTAAATCTTAAATACAAATATATTGAATCTATACTACATATAGGCCTAAGTCTTTCTTAATTCTTTATTGGAAAGGAAGCAAAGCTTTATATCTTGTATTGATACAGCCAGTGAAAGTCTATGTAGCCTCTGCTGGACAGGAAAATGAGTATGGCCAGGGTAACCTATTCAGAACACTGCTGAAATCTCTGCTGTTTGTAAATTCTAGTTTCCTTTTTCCTGATAAAGCCTCACTTTATAAGTAGAGCTACGATTGCCCATCATCTTGCATAGGTAAATCCCCGAGGCTCAACTACCTTCACTGTATCCAAAAAGGATGTGCATTTTCAACATTGTTCCAGTGGATGTCAGTGGAACATATAATTTGTTTTATTGTGTTTATTCTATTAAACAGTCTAACTCCTAGTTTTCCTATGATTGCCAATGCATGATCTTTTGAGATAATAATAAATGGCAAAACCGCTAAAGTATTTTCAAGCGCAACTCTGATAATGGTTTATGGTGGGTTGAATATTATGTTTGAGAACTGATCATAGTCCACTGATTCATAAAATTAGGAATCACAATTCTGAACAGAAAATGCTTTTACCTCAGATACACATATTATTTCTACGACTACATGCATTATTTACTGGTAACAAAAATGAATGCTAGTGACCTATGGAGTGCAGAAAAGATGAATTACTATCAGCAGATAACAGCTCTACATCAGTGAGATGAAGGAGTAACATTAAGAAAAAAAATAATATTTAGGAAATGTTTCAGCAGCAAAACTTGAAACAAAATCCCTCTCTATCAGAGAAATTTTAGTGCACTGAGGATGCAAATGAAATTTCACAATTAAATGGTTAGGACAAAAGCTTCTTACTGTTCATATGAACCCTTAAAACAAATAAAATGTTTCAAGGAGATGCCTTTGTTTTCTCAGTGTTTACTTCACATCCTTGCTATAAATTAACCAATTTCACTGTAATTTCCTGAGATTGCTCAATTTAGTGGCACAGCAAGCAATACTGAGAACTGCTTCTTATTTCAGAACATGAAAAAGTTGACCATTTTTACAAATTGGGAACAGCAGGCTTTCTAAATACTGAAATGTGATTACCCTGATGCAAATCCCCCTCTTCCTCTTCCAAGTCCTGACATAATATGACTGACCACTCTGGAGGGTACTGGATTTTTAAGAAGTGAGTATTCAACCATTACAATTTGATTTATATATTTTTTTTTTTTACTCATTTTGGGTATCTCTAGAATGAATATTCATCCCAAATCAGTAGCACTTTTAGTCTCTGACCAGATGCTAGAGAACTCATTACCTTCCACAGCTTGCAATCACAGTACCTTTTTCCTCTTGGGAAAACTAAACCCTTGGCAATGGATGGAACCAGAGCACTTCCACAGATTCCTGGAGGCAACTGACTAATCAATTGGCTGATAGCTTTATGAAATACCTTTTACTTATATTCAACAAAAAACAAAGTTATACTACTCCTAAGTACATGACAAACTGAAAGCTTCCCTACCTCTGTCAAATTATACAAAAATCCTGAACAACAGTTTTATCTTGAATCCTTGACTTCTATTAATGGAACAAGTTTTCACTAGCTGATTGACTGAAATGCTTTGCATCCTTTGTACAGTAATTATTTTAAAGACTGTTGATACTATTTTTTTTACTTGGCCATAATAGCTGTCTGTGACAAGAGGAAGTTGATTTCAAAGAAGGCATGAATTCTTCACGAACATTTAAGTTATTACTGCTTCCTGAGATGTCCTGAGAATATTGCCAGAACTTTTGAGACCACTCTGAGGCAACAGAAGA